>NW_027325359.1:28072115-30472115 GCF_036924035.1 Leuresthes tenuis | reverse complement strand
TTCATCAGTGAGCTCCAGGAGCAGATGTGCAAGTTTCAGGAGGAGATCAGCACTCGCATCCAGGAGAAACGGGCCCTCGAGGAGAAGGAGGCCCAGCAGGGGGAGCTCGGAGGACGCCCAGCTCAGGGCTGCAGTCCTCCAGTGGGGTTAGCGGCCTCAGAACTGAGCCTGTCTGGCCCCAATTCCTGGAAACACAAGGGAGGACAGACTGTGCACGTAGGGAGACTTGATGGATGAACTCGTCTTACCCTCCTTCCCCATCATTCCTTCTCTTCTTCTCCTCTCCCCTTTTAACCAGTCCACACACCACCCGGTATTTGGAATTTTCCACAGAATCAAACTAACAACCTCTCTTGTAGTGTGTGTGCAGAGTTTCTCTGTGTGTACTGCAGGATTTTGGGGTCATGTTCTGCTCTGGTTCTTGCAGAAATTAAGATTTTTGATTGGTTTTCCAAATGCTTCCACACATTTGAGGAGTTTACTGACTTATGCAGTACGATATTTGTGTCTGTTTGAGCATTGATGCTGAGATATCTTGCTCCTCAAGTATTTGGAACATATTTCAACCTGATTTGGGTTTGTCCTTTCAAATTTTTTTTTTTTTTTGGGGGGGGGGTGAGCATTGTGTTTTTATTGGACTTAATGTGGTTTGTTTGCATGACAGGTGTTCCTCCATTTACTAACAAAGTTTGTCTGCTTCCTCCTACTCTGATCAGGTGGATGGGTCATGTAACAATAAGTAATCGTTTACAATGTTTCCCTCAGACAGCGATAATGCTTTGCTGGCAGATTTGCAACCTGGACACCTTCCAGCTGTGTTCTGGGTTCATCCTTTTCCTGGCTCTTGATAACTGCACGCTGTGGTGTCTGTTTCAGGAGGATCATGTTTCCTATATTAACCACTGTTATGTCCAGCCCTGGAGACCTTTATAACTGCGCTGAATATGAACCTGATGTTTGAATACCCTCCCATTCATATTTTAGCATGCTTACAGTCCCGTGCTGTAGATAAACCTCCAGTTGATTCTGATATTTTGAGACGGTGAACTAATTTTCATTGATAAATCTGACATTTAACCAACTAAAAGTTACTGTGTTTTGGTTTGTCTGCAGGATTTGGTACAAGAAGTTAAGCAGCTAAGGGGCAAAGTGGAGGAGCTGGAGGGAGAGAGGAGCCAATTTGAGAGGAAACTCAGAGCCACCGAGGTATGCAGAGTAACTCTGAACCATTTACACACATCATATGTTGTGTGTTCTGCGAGGAAATGTAGGAAAAGGAACACATTTTTCCCTTATTATCATTGTCGCAGAGCTCAGCGATGGAAACGTGGCTGCGTGCTAATGTACAACGTGCATAGCTTTAGAAGAAAAACAGCTGCAGGGCTTGTGTGGTCTCATTAGACCAGATTTCTTTCAGAGCTTAGATATTAATGTAGGGTAATGTGGCCAATCTGAAAAAGAAACCCTGGAATGATGTAAAGGGACTGCAAACAGTAAAGTTTCTTCATGAACACGATCCCCGTTACAGGTTTTCACCGTAAAACACGGCATGTTAAAGAATGTTTCCAACAAACCGAACAGAAATGTTACAACAGTACATTTAGCAGAGTGTTCACATACTGTTAAAGAAACACATTTGGAGGAAATATCTCAAGTCTGCCAGGTTTTCAGAAAAGAAGTTGATACCCTGGAGGTTTCAATTAAAAGCAAACAAATAGTCCCACTTTTAAGGGTTTTCTTTTATGAGATGAAAAAATAAGACAGTCAGATTATATTTTCTGTATCTTTGGACAAAGCCAGACTAGTTGTTTGCTCATGCTTTAAATCTTAATATCAAACAAAGCTAAGTAGGCCACTAACTATGACATAGTCCACATGAACGTGGGTATTTTTACTTCCTCACTACACAGCATCATTAAAAAAAATAAAATAAATCTCCATCCATACAGAAATGCAAAGAACGATAAGAACAACAAAAAAAAATAACACAATTCCCTGTTTTATGGACCTAATATGGACATAACTACCCAAATCAAGTGTCTTGGTATTGCAAAAGCGGTTATGCATCATCTCCCCTCACCTGCTAAATAGTTCACTGCTCACATAACTTGTGGAGAGCATCATTAACTTATTACAGTTAGTGTTCCCCTCGGCTCGTTCAAAAGATTATCTTTTCACTTCATTACATAAGTAGCGAGATGTTTCTGGTCTCATCCGTGTTCCCGCAACTCACTGAGGAGACTGCGTTTCTAAATTAGAGTGCGTATGTATTCTCTTCATTACGGTAATATATTAAAGCAAGCTTTTCTATCCGTGAAGTTGAGAGGTTTTCCTTTTGTCGATACTCCCTCTTGAAAATAAATCACTAAAATGGTCTAACAAAAGGTCCTAAATGCTCAGGTTTCAGTAACCAAAGGAGCCTCCTCTTGGCACATGATTATGTTTAAGTTATCTGAGCATTCAGAGGGCCAACATAACAAGTATCTGACTGATGAAGAGGGAAAATATATTGTAAATGTGCTGACAGTTATGTCATTCTGCACTTTGTTCTCAAAGTTTATTTAACAGCTAGTTGTCCAACTGTGTCTTGTCCATATTTGGCTATGCTGATGGAAATATTAATTAATAATATTTTATTATATTAATATTAATATTAATTTTCTCATGCAAGTCTGTGCAAGTAACCAGGTCACAAGGTGTGAGCTCTAAAACGTTACAAATCATACACTCGAAAGCTGGTTTCTGTGTTCCTTATGTAAAACATTTCCACTTAGAAGTGGGACAAAAACTAATGAAAGTGCAGGAGTATAAAAGTAGAGTTTATTGCACGTGACAAAACTATTTTTAATCAAAAAGGTTGTATGAACAACTGAGGTGAGGTGAGAAAATTAAAAGGGCAGTTAAAGCAATTACCAACCTGCTCTGACCTGCAGTTGTCATGTTTTCATAGCAGAAGGTGATAAAGTGGTTAATTAGAGAAACATTTAGGCAGTCTGCCACATAATTTACTGTTATTGTCATTTAATTTCTATGCTTCTTACTGATTTAACCTTAAATGGCAGATTGTAAAGACTTGTTTCCTGTTGTGTGCATCTCTGTTAAGATACTGCTTTTAATAATTCTATCCACATGTCTAAATAACTTGAAGTGGTACGTTTAATTTTTTTAAAGTAAAGTGTTTTACATTGGTTAATTCAAAGGAAGTCAAACTGCTGTTTCTTCTTCTGTGTTTACAACGCTTCCTTCCTCCTCTCTTCCTCTCCGTATCCTCTCTTCTTCTATTAACCCCTCTCTGCGGCTTACTCTCTTCACTTGTTTTTCCGCTCTTCTTTTCTCTCCACATCTCTGACTCTCATCATTACCCTCTTCCTGTCTGCCTCTCTCTAGCTCTCTATCTCTTACTCTCTCCATGTGTGTTACCAGTCGCTCATGACCCAGCTGTCCAGCCTCAAGCTGACTGTGGAGCACACACAGCTGGAGAAGCAGCACTGGGAGGAGCGCTGGCGGAGCGCACAGGTGCCTCCTCTTCCTCCTGCTCTTCCTTCTTGTCGCTGCCCTGTGTTTGGTGTCTTTCCTCTGATTAGTACACTTCCTTTCCAACTCTGTCTCCACACGGCTCTCCATGTCTTCTTTCAAATTTTCTTATGTTAAGCATGCAGCGTTTCCTCTTTTCTGAGTCTGTTTTGCTTTTTGATGATCATGTCATGTGTGATCATACATCGTTAAGGTTTGTTTGACCATGCTTTCGTGTTTAGAAGCAGACACAAGCAGAATCTATTCTCCTGTTTCTTTTTTTTTTAGAATGGCTATTGTGTGTGCTTCAGCTTTTTGTGAGATCCTGCTGTTTTTCTGTCCTTTTTGCCTACCAACACATCATTATCACCAGAGGTACTGATGGATTCTTTCAACCTGGTGTCTTTAATTGTACTTTCATTATTCAAACTCAGTAATATTTGTTACCTTTAGTGCACCGAGATGATGTAAAAACATTTATGTCAGTGATATAGCCCTGCGGCTTTCTGTGACTCATTCTGTGACTTTGTCGCCTCTATTGTAGACTTAAAGGCTTTTATTGAAAAAGCAGCTGCAGGAGGTGTTAAGTTTGCATTTATATCCAAGTCTGTGCACACACCAGCAGCTTTGTTGCCCACCTGTGTCTGCTCCTTCCATATTAACAATACAATGGCTCAGTGAGCTTCAGAAAGCACATGCAAACAAACTGCATCACTGCAGTATAAGAAGAAGCTGCTCTATGGCCGTTTCCCAGTTGGTTTGTCTCCCGAGAAAAACACACGAGTTGCTGTCCAGACAAGCTTGACTTATTCTGGCCATGTGACCTTTTGTAAAGCGTGCACGTAAATGGAGGTCATGCTAATAAGTGCATTTAAGTGTGACTTTAGCTTACTGCGGTCGGCTTAATGGTTAGTCGGGTATTGAAGACAACAGTAAAGTCAGCTGCAGTTTTCAAGCTTAAGTGAGTTTGTTCAGTTCAATAATACAGTATTTTATTCATCTCCAAAAGGACAGTAATTAATGGCAGTATACTGTAAATAATAATGAGAAAAGATACTCATTATAAAGTGTCATTATGCAACTGAGCGCCTGGGAATATTGGCTACGACAAGATTTTAAGATGCAACACTTCAAAACCCTCAACAATGACTTATTTCCTTGCTTGTAATGAAAACTGTAGTGTTTGGTGCTCATGTGAACAGAAAATGAGAAAAATATGATATGTTACAGTCCTTGGGAGAGATTGAAGATCTGTGAATAAATACATATCACATTTCATGTTCAAGTCTTCAACCAATCTGGGAGGAGATGTTTGGTTTTCAGCCAAATCAGCCTGAAGAGGGCAACTGCAGAGTCTAACCTCCCCCGACTGCAGGCGCCATTCACCTGGCGAGGTTTTAATGTCATGTGACTTGTTGTGCACCTATTTACACACAGGAACTGGCAGGCGATTGGCTTCTTAAGGTTACTGTAAATAAATAACACGCAGCTCTGACTGAGGTTTAAAATTTCACAGAATAAATTCTGTGTTTATATCCACTAAAACTTAACTAAATTCAGACTGGTGACTGTCACTAAGCATGTTAACATGACTAATTGTGTTAGTCCTGTGAAAACCAGGCTTTTAAAATGCAAGTAAACATGTTAGTCTGACTGAAATCGCATGAAACTGAGCTTCTTAAAACCAAACTAACACACCCAGATAAAGCAGCTGGGGGGGACTGAGTCACTTTGCATGCATATGCTCTATTAACTACACTCAAATGGGTCCAGGCGCTCCACGTTAGCTCCAGAGTTTAACTATAAAGTGTAATAAACCTGCTCTCATTCACACATTTTTCTTTCTTTTGTCAGACGGCTAAACACGTCAGTAAATGTAACTGAAAATCATCCCATTAAGACCGTGTCACTCAGCTCTAACAAAAAACTCCCGATTTTATAACCACCATCTGACAAAAATCACCATTCAAATACATACGTGCAGTGAATTTGAAGAGATACATGTTCAAGTCATGTAGAAGTAACTGGAGCTGTTTAGTTATCTTAAGTGGTCTGAGATCCGTTGTTTGAGCGATGTTGTATTGAAATTCATGAATTGTTGAATTGTGTCTGTTTTTGCATTTGTAATCATTTTTTTCTGCTCATATTTGTCAGATCGATGAGGAAGCTTTTCCTTTTGCAGCACATGTTTTCTTAAGATTAAGACTCATTCAGACAGCGTTTAACAGAGATTAAAGTGGTTTAAAACATGCCACAATATATAATACCCCCACCCTTCTTTGCACTATACGCTGTTAATTAATAGGCAGTCGCAGTCTGATTCAGGGTAATTTTTGTGGGTATTTTTGCTATTTTTTTTTACAGATAAAGGTAAATATCCTAACTTTAACATTTATTCTTGAATTAGTTCACATATTTTTCTGCTTGGGCAAATTGTATTACCTCAGTGGAAGTGATGAGGGCTGGAAAAATGTTTCAGACACTCAAAGTGTGAACGAGCCCCAAGCGGTTAGTCACAAGGCCGTCGTGTCAGACCCATGAGCCGTAGACTCATGATGGAGGGACAATGATACCAGTGATACAGAGAGATTCTTTATCTCTTTTTCTGTTTCAGATACTTTGCCATTGGATACATTTTTGAGTGTTGTTGGGTCAAATGTTCTTTGTGCGAGTGTGGAGGAAGCTATGGTGGATGCTGGGTTAACTCTTTGTAAAGTAGGGGAGCCGATTCACACGAAAACACAATAAAACCACATGTGTTGGAAGGAGTTGTTTGGTGCTGATTTCTTCCTCTTAAAGAGAAGTTCTGCATGAATTGAATGGCTCATCAAGATTTGCATCTCCCTGCGTTCAGCCCATTAGTCTTTAGATTTAAGAACACTTTTAAGAGAATGAAACCAGCCCAGTTGCCTCAAACATACATTATCTAGATATTCAGTGACCTGGAAAATCAAACCAGCTCAATTGTCTAATTTGTTTTTCTCCACAGGCAGAAATCACAGAGCTGCAGCAGCTCTTGGCCTCCAAAGATGGTGAGATCGAGTGCCTGCAGACCCAGCTGCTGGCCAGAGGAGGCAGCGGCAATGACAGTGCAGAGAGAGGTATGCACGGCTGACAGTCTGACCAATCACATCAGATCCACGTCTGTCAGTGCAAATGTGTGACAGACAGCCAGCAATTCGCATGCCTGTCAGCTCTGATTACCGGAACATCTAATCAACATGTCCTTTTCTCCTCTGATATGTACTTTGTTTCTGACTCTCTGCTGCCCTCTGCTGTAGAGGAGGTGTATATCAAGCAGCTGATTAACAAATGTAAGGCATGTTGTGCTTGCTGTTGCTATTGGTCCAATTTCCAACTAAACTTCTCTCTAAATGTAGCTACTTGATACCTTGATTATCAGTTATTGTTATTCAACACTAAGGAAATTCTAAAATACCACTTTAAGTGTTTCAGCTGAGTAGTTTATTGATCTGGCTTTGTGTTTGGTTTGAGACTGGACCGCAACAAAGACTCGGTGTGTGTCTCTACAAAACATTTCAAAGTTCAGTAAGCCTCTGCATCCTTTCAAATCAAAACTCCAAGTTAAAAATATCAGTGTTTTTAACTCTAATAACTTATGTGAAACCTTAAAATACAACTTTTAGACATCAGAATTCCTACATTAAATGCAACATGCAGCTTCAGTGAGGCCAGTATGTTTAATATCCTGACAAGTAAAGGAGAAAAATAAATAAAAAAAAACAAAAAGGCTCATGGTGACATTTGTACAAGTATAATTTCACAGTTCCCCCGTGAGGATTTTTTTTCTCGGCTTCAAAGATTTGTTCATATATTAGCAACATTTGAGACATAAAGTGTCCTTCTTATTGGAAAGTTTCTTCTATCTTTTTATTTTTTCATGTACACAAGTAGCTCTTTTTAGCAGTGCTGTAATTTACGAGCTACCTGGAGCCAGTTGCACAGAACACTGAAGTCTTGTCCTTTAGTTTGCCTTCTGATAATCATGTAAATATGGAGGGTTTTCTCAGTATCTTAATCTTATACTTATATCATTTAAAGTTGGTGAAACTGTTGCACTAAAGACCTTTGCACAAGTAAACACAAGAAACCCAAAACCTCAAAGTTTATAGAGATAAATGAGGAGATCCAGAACATCCAGAGAGCTGAGTTTCATGACTGGATGCAAACCAATGACTGCAATTAAAGAGGAATTAATTTGGAATGATAAATTATGACAGTTTATGATTTAATCAATTTACAGTAGGAACTACTTTCCACATCTTTTCTCCAACTACATCACAATTAGGGATTGCCCGACAGTTTAATGCTACCACATCTTTCCGCTCTTTCTTATAGCTTGAATGTTCACTAGTCTGTGGTGTATTGCATCAGTAAATGAGTCTCAGTCACCCTCACCTGTCCTCACCTGTCTGTTGAACATCATGGAAAAGTTCCTGTCTACTTGAGAGGCAAGTGAGACAGCAGCACACTTCTCTGCTGCTTCCCAAAAGTGAGGATTTAGGCACCTGTAAAACATAAAACCAGTTCATTAACAGAAAGAAACATTCAGTAAAATAGAATTAATGAAAACATTTTATTTCATTAGTCAAAGTCAAAGTCATGCAAGTCCCTCAGCTGAGGAGAAATTAAGCCAAAAGTATCACTTAAATATGAAACTTAGTTTTGTGCAACTGGCCCTTTAATTGTAGGTAATGTGGTCATAGTGTCAGGTAATAACACAGTAGCCAATCAGTGCCATGTGACCTTTTAATTTGAGTCTTGTTTTTTGTATTCATTTAAAAGGTTTGTATAGACATTAAACATCACCCTCCTAAGTGGTTTGGAAGTTTACAACTTGAGGTGCAGGGCTCATGATCTCCTGACTTCTACTGCCTTGCTTGGTGCTCTATAGCCGCCTACATTTGTCATTATTTCAGTTCAAAAGCATCTCTTCGTTCCACAGTAGTTCCACTAAACACAATGAGTGTCTGCGTTTGAAAGGATGGTGGTTGTCATTGGGTGCAGGTTTGCTTTTGTGTTGTCGTGCATTTTCTGATGCGAGCCTCACTCGTCTTTTCTCAGCGATTGTGTGCCGCTGCTCACAGTTACTGTGCGTCATCTTGGAAAACAGCAGTGTTTGTCCCAGGTGACGGTGTGTGGGCATTTGTGCTGTCAGTATGCGTTTGTTTTGCCTGTTTATTTGCATTACCATGGCTGTCATCTCTGTCACCAACACTGCTCCAGGCACCCATCAGACCCTGTGATCACTTTTTAATTTCTCTTTTTCATTGTTAGACCAGGAATACCAGAGATTAAAGGTGGGGATGGAGTCTTTGTTAGCTTCAAATGATGAAAAGGTAAATTAAAATCATTCTTTTTCCACTACTACTCTAATTCTTTCCTTCCTTGATTTTCAAAAGCTCTGATGTTTGTGATTTGGTGATAACAGGATCGTCGGATAGAGGAGTTGACCATCCTGCTTGGTCAGTCCAGAAAGATGAGGGAGGTTATGTCGCTCACACAGGGTAAGAGTTGCATCTTTTTCCTTCGGTACGTCTTCATGGTAATAACAAAGAACAGGGAACCTCCCCCTTTATCTCCGTTTCTGTGTTTTACTGTTAATCAGTTTGTTTTCATCTGCCAGGGAGTAGTGAAGAGGAGCTGAGTGGCAGTTTGAAGCTCAGAGCCATCACACACAAAGCACACTCTGACATCATGAGATCAGAGGTGAAATTACACATCCTGTAAATATCTAAACATTTAATGTTCTTATTAATGAAGTTTTATGTTTTTTCTGTGCACAGATGTCATCAAGAGGATCTTCTCCACTTATGCTGTCCTCTTCTCCTTTTCAGAGAGAGCTGGATTTGAGGTACAAAACACACACACATGCGCACACACGCACACAGAACTTGATATCAATCAATTTCTTGTTCTGTTCTTTGTAGTTTCCAGAACTCTGTGGACACTTCGCTGGTGTCCACGGGCGACGCCAGTTTCTTAAATGGATCGTGGTAAGCATGTTCATTTAGACACGCATCAGATTCAAAGTGCATGTGAACATCCACGTGTTCAGACTGCAGTGCTGTGACAGACACGTTGAGTTTTATTTTTCCTTTTTTCCAGGCATCGACACCGGTTACTCTCCAGCAGCCTTGAAGAGTTGCAGAGTGGCTCTTTAGAAAAGGTAGGTTGGTTTTCACCGCCTCTGATTAACTCTGATCGTTACATTCTACTTAATCAAGTAAATTCTTTATCAAATCCGGCCTTCTACACCTACTTCTCTGATCCCAAAGTGTTCTAACTCATCTCTTTCTAACTTAACAGTAAAGTTCTTTCAACCTGTGTGATTACTAACATGTTAAATCTGTGTTTCCGTCTTCTTTCTTCTCTCCTGCATTCTTTTCGGCTTCAGGCTGTAGAGATCCAGCCAGCTGAAACTGAATCAGACGTAGGGGCAGAGGTACTGATCTGCTACGTGTTGACACCCAACCTATCGCTACATACTTCATATTTACACCTCACAGATCACTGGAACATATTTTGAAAAGAAAACCTTTCAAGATAAAGCTGTCAAACCCCTTCTAACTCTTAATAAACAATGACTTTAATGGGCGCACATGGCATCTACTTCTATATTTAAATCATTATCTTGCATTTGTATTTTTAGTGATTTTTAGTGACCAGTTAGAAAGATAAAATGAAGGTTCAGTCATCCATAATTAACCCAGTCCATGAAATACTACGTTGACCATGTTGCGAGTTTCTCCACATGAGCCCCTCTCCCAGACTTTCTGACTGTAGAGGACAGAGCTGATGGATATTTTTCCTCCATAAAAAGTCTAATCAGGGCAGATTTTTTTTTTGTCCCCTCCTCTAATCACACGTAGAAATCAAGTTAGGCTGCGAGTGATGTCTTATCCACATCTAACTTCATAAAAATAACAGATAAACAGATGTGGAAGTGAGATTATGCCTTTTAAAGCATAACTGAAAACTCCATTAAAGTAATTCGACCAATATGTAGCATAAACATCAATTTGAGTTATTATTAACCGATAACCAAGTGGATCTTCATCTCAGAGTCATGACAGACTAAAAAACATCTGAATTAATGGTGGATTTTGTTGATCTTATGAGACATTTTTGAGTGGCCTCAAACTTGAATTCATTTTTCTTTTTAAGGGAAAAAAACACTTCTTCCTTATTAATTACTACCTCCTTATTAAATACTAATCCCATTATAGACGATCTCTAAATACCAGCTAATTCTTTGGAAATTAGTGGGTAATTTGTGTATGAAATATTCCTTATAGGAACAGTTTTGCATCAGAGTGATACTGATGCAAAAGATTGAGTTTTTCTATTTATAAATTCAATAATAAGAATTGTGTATTAAGTCACTCCTGGAGCCAGATGCATAAAAACGCGTTGTTTTCATCAGATTTATAAAGCCAAGCATTGTTCTTCTTTTACAAATCATTGTGAAATCCTGTGAATGAACCTGATTTTCAGTTCCATAATTAGTCATTTACATATAAAAAGATCATCTGCACCAAAATGAAGAAAGGCGCGATAATGACAGCAGAACAGTTTTAACAATTGTGAAACACTCATTCTACTCATTTACATTCATTTAACAGGTGCTTTTTACACTGAGCAATATACATACTCGCTCGGCACGTTGACGAGGAAGCTGGAGATCAAATCAGTGAACTCCAGAGTGAAAGATGGCCACTCTGCTTCTTCAACCCTACTTCTGATTTCACATGAAATCAGTTTTATTTGGGTTTTATCCTTTGCAGCGGATCAGTGCAGTACAGTATACAGCTTTGTTTGGAGAAGGAAGTCTAAAGCAGGATATGAGCCAAGAATCAGAACAATCTTTAAATACTGGTTCTTGTTTTAAAGCCTCACGAGCACGGCCTTTCGACAGCATTCGGCACCCTTGGACCACTTGTTCCCAAGTTTACTCTGCCGCAGAGTTTTTACTTTATATTAAAGAAGAAAATCTTGCTTCTTTGTATTAGAGCCATATACTCTTTCTCTCCACAGATAGTCACACATAATCATGCCATGTCCATACACAAAAGGGCCAAGACCCACCTGAAGTGGCTGTCGGAAGTGCTTGGCATCAAAATTGCCTCCCAGCTGTTTCTCTCTGCTGGCCTTTCTCCAGTTATTCTTTCAGCGCCCCGCTGACTTTGATGCCTGGTCGGATTCTGGCATCATCAGACGTTCACCCTCCAAAGAACATTCTGTTACGCAACAGACCGAAAGGGCAATTCACATCGTTGCCCCTCATTTATTTTCTGAAAGACTTAAGAAACTCAGAACATCTCTGCAGTCACTGAGATTTGTATTAAAGCCACGAGTTGTCAGAGCCAGATAACTACTGAAGGCAAACGAATGACTTTTGTGAATTTAGAGAACATGACATGAAATTATTTGCATTGCAGTGCTTTAGTGGGATTAAGAATTGATGTGTTTTATGCTCTGCAGAACCCCCACATGGAGCTGAGTAAGTACCAGACTCTTCCAGGGAAGCTGCATAAAAAGAAGAATATAAAGAGTGAACCGAGGGCCGAGCTGAACGGCGAAGGAGGGGGAGAGGCAGCGTATTTATCTCCGGTGCAGCTCTCCCCTGCCAACAGCCACGAGAAGGACTACCGTCTGAGTGAGTTTCTAATTCTTTAAAGACATTTTATCATATCAAACTCCCACGTGTTCAGATGGAAACTACGGAAGCAAAGAGCAGCCTTTCTTGCAGTCGTTTATGTTGATGCCGTCACATCTCGTTTTAACAAGAAATCAGCCTTTTGTGAGGTTTGATTTCTCTAAATCAGAAAATGTCTGGTTGTCTCGTTGATACAAACTTCTAAAATATATTATTGCAGCTTCGACACTTCTTCGAGGATCTAAAATAAGGCATGTGTGTGTAAATTCTGTGGTGCAATGAGATGAGTTAGTGCCTGTTCTTCTTCAGCACATAACAAGAATTTAACAAACTCTGCTTAAGCCAGTAGCTGAAATGACTAAATATATAAAGCATTTATATTGTTAAAGAATTAAATTATCACTAAAAACAACTTAATGAACCTGTTATCACCACGAAACATGATTTTCATTAAACATGGCCGCTCTGGACTTCCGTAGAAAACACTTAGATGAGGTAATATTCAGCATTTTGTACTTTTCAGCGAGATGAAATGACCCGTCCCAGTCTTAATGATCAACACAACAAAGATCTGCATGATTTATTACTTTGGAGGTTTAAGCAAACGTTTTATATTTGGGCAACTACAGTTATTCAGTTTCTTGCCTGGAGTTGGATGGCAAGATTGATGTCACTCTTGTTTGTACCTGAAACATGAAGCGACTGCCTGTTAGCGTATCTTAGAGAGAGACTCTGAACAGAGGGAACAGCAGCTGGTTGGTTCTGTCCAAAAGTTTTAAAAAATCCACCCTCTGTACCTGCTAAAGCTCGCTGAGAGCCAAGAAAGAGCTGAGAAATTGGTCTGGACAGAGTCGAACTACCCGTTCCCACCTGTTTCCGGTCTTTATGCTAAGCTAGCATGCCCTGGGTGTGACACTGTAATTACAAACCAGTTTTGGTGGTATCAATCCTCCCGTTTTTCACTCTTAAATGATCCAAATTCTGTAAGTTCTACTTGCTGAATAACTCTTTGTCAACTAACTTTGCTTCAACTCCTTCCTTTTCTGTTCTCTTCTCTCCTCTTGTCTGCTTTGCTGTCGGATTGTTTTTGTTTTGGCGGCAGTTCGCTGCAGGAGTGCCAGCGCTCCGGCTTTAGGTACCGTATGCCCTCACAGAAACAACACGTTTCCAGAAGAATTGATTCAGTGCGCTAATGTTGCTGCTCTGAAGCGATACAAACACGCATTGTCTGACTAACAAAAACATCACGAATCTCCTGAACAAAACAAGCTTTTTTCTGTCTCAGTGAGGTCTCAGAGGTGAGCGGAGTCGGCCTATTTTCACTGAGAATGAGCAGCCCTAAAGCCAGGGTTGTTACGGCGCCCTCATGACTTTCTAAGATGAAGCCTGTTTTTCTCACATCAGCATTTGCTGAAACTAACACACTCCAAGCTAACAGGCATATAAGCACATAGCCACCCATTCAATGTGTACTGTTACAGAGCTGGAGCTTAAAGCGGAATCAGACAACTGAGAGGGCGAGAGTGGAAGCTTAAAGGATGCAAGCCCAAAAGTAAATAAACAGGAATGTGGCCGGACACTATTTTAAAAACCTTGATGTTACAATTACGAAAAAACAAAGACAAGGATAAGATCCTCCGACATGATAACCTGACTAAGCTGACTAAGACTATAAAAGAGTTATCCACCCTATCAGCAGCTGTTTCAAGTCTCGTGTGAGCATGCAGACTGAATCCTGCCAGACAACTGTAGATTTACAATCTGAACACATACACAGCGCTACTCTGAGGATAACGTGGCTGTGACTAATACTGCTTTTTTCTGCTTACTTCACTAACCTCGTCTGCCTTAGGATCGCCAGGAAAACATGACATCTATGATGTTGGTGGGTATTGCTCTAAACCCAAAAGTGTAGCATTCTCACCGCTGTGCTGAGAGGAGTGATGATACACAGAGTGCCATCCTCTGTCGAGCATCATGGCTTATTTTCATCTTATGCATTAGTATTTAGTGTTTTTGTGAGTTTCTTTGTGGCTCTTTTACATGTTACTGCATTCATTTGTCTCTTTAGTATTTTATTTGTTTTGGGTTTTTTTTTTTGCAAATGATCTGCATCTTTGTGGTCATTTTGCATCTCTGTTGTGTAGTTGTTTTATATCTTACCGTGTTTTCTTTCTTTGTTCTCATTTTGCACTTATAGTCATTTTCCTGTCTGTGATTGTTTTGTTTTTGGCTCTTTTTTTGTAGTTTTTCATTCATTTTTGTCATAGATTAGATTATTTTTGTTCTTTCTGACTTGTTTTCTCTTATGAAGATGAAATACATTTCTGGTTCACTTAATATTAAATGTTAACGATCATTTACAACCGGTGGTGTGGTTCAGGGGTGCCCAGTAACACCGATCAGTAGAGACAAAAGTCCCAAAGAATGCACTGTAGAGTACTTGTCAAAAACTATATGACATGTCTGACAGAAAGGATCAGAACAAAGAAAGGAAAGCCCACTTGTAGGAGCCCAATGCTAAATTTTTATTGTACCAATATTAATAACGTGATGGCATTAAGCTCCAACAGCCTGTTAAAGTGAAAATGATCCGCAGTCTGTCCTACAGGTCAGACCGTCTCCCTGAGCCCTCTGAAAGATATGACTTGAAATTATTTCCTTAATTAACCTGAAACGGGCCTGAAACTGGGCTGTTTTTATTAGTAGCACTTCCACAAGACTTTGATATTCATTCTACTGCCGTCTCTGCCTTCCCCCCCTGCACTGCAGAGCGCACTGTCAGCACTTTTCTGCGGGAGAAAACCGTTATGTTAACCATAAAAGATTCAGCGCTTTCAAGGGAGCAGTTTATTATTTAACAACTAAATGTCATTGCATGGCAGATAGGGTATCAATGTGAGACGATATATTCTCCAAACAAGTTTATCTCCATGATGGTTTTAAGTCAGAGCAGCTGATGCTCGTGTTTTCTGGTCCATTCCGAGCTAAAGAACATGTGTCCTCGTTGTGTTCACATCTGGCAGGGCGATCAGAGAAAATGGAGGAGTGCCTGCTGTCAGACCAGTCGCCACTGTCCTCTGGCGTGGACTCTGGTCAACAGTCCCCTGTTTCACCGGAGAACAGGAAGAACCACAGAGGCATTAAGAAACTTTGGGGGAAGTAAGTTTTGAAGCTGTACGATTCACATCGTGTGAGCTTCGTCATTCATCTTCCCGTCGCACACTCACAGTACTTGTCGCTCTTTCAGCTTTTCATATTCATTAGTATTTCTGTGGTCTCCAGGATTCGTCGTAGTCAGTCAGGCAGTCCTGTTCAGGTTAGTGACTCAGATCTGGGTGACTTCAAGAGGGGAGGCTTCAGAGCTACAGCTGGACCCCGACTGGCCTGTCCAGGCAAAACACGGTACGCTGATCCACCGTTTCTAACAAACAGAACGCTACCTGAACTGCCTGAAGATTACTGCTCCGCTCCCTGACAGCACATGATGATTGACATTCTGTATGTGGTTGTTTGGTCCAACTGTCTCATCCAAATCTTTTTTCATGGGTTTTCTTTGGTACGTGTCAGAGATCTGAAGATGCCATTTTCGAAGTGGAGCACAGAGCAGGTGTGCGACTGGCTTGAGGACATTGGACTCGGTCAGTACGGCTTCCTCGCTCGTCAATGGGTCAGCAGCGGTCAGACGCTGCTGTCGGCCACCCCGCATGACCTAGAGAAGGTACACACACGCCTCACAACTTGTTTTGTTATGATGCATCAGTCTGACTCCACTCAATCGGAAATGTTAGCAGAAATTATCTCCCATCCAGCCTGTCAGATATTTTTCAGTTCTACCTGTCTGATCAAAGTTGTCGTGTGTCTGTCTGTTTGATGTTTTGTAACGCCTGTCTCTGCTCATCAACCTGCTCTTTAGTTTCGCTCTCAGCACAGCTTCAAACGTTTTGTACGTCTCATCGCCATCATGTGAATAAGATAAATCACCTTGACTGTACCCTTTCTTTCTCTGAGGAACAGGTAGCAAAATTAAAGTCATTTCCCTTTGTCTGCAGGACCTGTCAATGAAGAATCCTCTGCACAGAAAGAAGCTCCAGTTGTCCATCAAGACGTTCTCCAGCACACAGCCAGAGAAATCTGCAGAGCTCGATTACATCTGGGTCACTCGTACGAAATTACACACATACGCTCACGGACAGAAATTCACCCCGATGGGTTTCTTCATGAAGTCTGCGCTGTGCTTTTATTCCAGGTTGGCTCGACGACATCGGCCTTCCTCAGTACAAAGACCAGTTTAATGAAGGGAGAGTGGATGGACAGATGCTGCAGTACCTCACTGTGGTGAGTTTGTCACCAATAATGAGAACCAACTGAAGAGCTCACGGATCTGAATCAGGATTCATTTATGAGCTTTCTGTGTCTTTGCCTTATTGCATCTTCACCCTGATTTGTTCTCTCCGTCGTAGAATGACTTGTTATTCCTCAAAGTGACCAGCCAGCTGCACCACCTCAGCATCAAGTGTGCCATTCACGTTCTCCATGTCAACAAATTCAACCCTAACTGCCTCAAACGCAGGCCAGGCACTGAGGTATTGTTTCACCAGAGCCCCGAGTGTGTGGAGATCTCCACTTCTCTTCTGTGTTTCTAAGAAAACTAAATATTTTATCATTAAAAAAAAAGCTTAAATGTGTGATTTAGAGTATAACTGACCATCGATTCATGTGTGTTTCAGTGCCAGTTCACTCCCAACGAGGTGGTGCAGTGGTCCAACCACAGAGTCATGGAGTGGCTGAGATCTGTGGACCTGGCAGAGTATGCACCCAACCTGAGAGGCAGCGGCGTGCACGGAGGGCTGATAGTGAGCATATTTATCATGCGCTTTATGGACCAAAAAATACTAAAAGTCTACCAAATAACTAAAAGCAATCATCTTCATTATGTGTTCTTCAATAGATTCTCGAACCTCGGTTTAACGCCGATACGTTGGCCATGTTGCTGAACATCTCCCCACAAAAAACACTACTCAGGCGCCACTTAACCACCAATTATAACAGCCTGGTGGGAGCACAGGCTCAGCGGGAGAAGAGGGAGTACACCGAGGCAGCGGGATACACCCCACTCAGCATCACAGCGAAAGTAAAGGTAAGAAAATACAAGAAAAGGAACCTTTATACAGCTCAAAGTAGCAGAGGTAGTAGTCGGAGACCACAAAATGCTTCGTTGTGAGAACACACACATACAGCTAACCCGTCCCGTGTCAGAGAAAGCACCTTAATCTGTGGGGAGACCTTGGTGTGTCAGCTCAGTTTAATCTGAGCCCTTCACTGTGTTTAAGCCTGTGAGAGCAGAGTGAATAAAGGACTGCTCTGCTTCTTCTTAGAGCTCTAAGACTCTGCCACCGCTGCAGCCTCAGCTCTAATTCCCTCTGTACTCTGCTGAGGAAAAATGGAAGAATAATCTACCCGAAAACACAATCCACACTTTCAGTTGACCCATTTATGACCTCGAACCCTCAGATCTTAAATTTCTTAAGCTCCATGTGCAGTAAATATTCACGTGGATGGTTTGCTAAATAAAAGACACAAAAGTAGATGTGCTTGTGTTTGGATATCCTCCCTCAGGGCCAGCAAGCTACCAAATGATATCCTATGCTGCTTTCTGATAATATCACTTTTGTCAGCAAGAGCGAGTTTAGAGAGAAGCTGCCTGGTATTCCTTATTACTCACAGTCTGTGCAGGTAGAAAAAGTCCAGATGTTAGAGTGTCACATACAGATGTTAACAATAGACCTATCACCTGGCAATAACACCTACACTGTATGGCTAATCAGCAGTTCAGGTACATGTAGAGCAAAACAAAGTGTGACGCAGTGTGAAAAAGAGTTTTCTTTTTTTCTTCTAATTGCAGCCAAAGAAGTTGGGCTTCTCTAACTTGACTCACCTCAGGAGGAGGCGGACGGATGAGTCCACGGACTACGTCTGTCCCATCGAGTCGTCTCAGTCAGCACCGTCTGCATTGAACGGGGTGCAGATGCGGCCGTACGCCGGCTTCAGAGGCCTGAGCCCCATCCTGGACCGTGAGCCTGCCAGGGACCAGGTGGGGCTCGAGGACAGCAAAGCTGACACGTCACCATGACAGCACCTGTGACCACAAGGCGACACTGTGTCAAAACAACCATGGACGACTATGTTGTCACGCTTTCCATCAGCCAATCAGCTGCTACTTTGCTTCCTTTGCTTGCAGCCCCATAATAACTCAGTCCATCCCTTCCCTGCTTCTTTAAACCCCGCCCATCAGCCCGACCCTGTGCCTTACTCTTGCAGAGACTCAGAGACACCCAGATGAACCCATCTGACTGATTTACACTCGGCTGCTCATCATGCTACAGGGTGCACTAAGACCATGACTCTAGCACACTTGAAGTACTTCGGTTTCACTTCCAGTCAGATGCCTAACTAACCCAACCTCAGCCACAAACCTGTGCCATGAACTAACCCATCACATCACGAGAGAACACAGACTCTCTCTGGAATTCTGTGACATCACTTCCTGTAATCCCTACAGTGTACGTGGGCATCTCTTACTGTATAGTATTAAGCCATTTGCATACCACCGGTAGATCATTTTGTATGTGAGAGTCAGCTATTGTATCAGTCGCACCTTTGATTTTTTTTTTTTTTACCAGTTTGAACACACTTCTGACATGACTGAGATGAGCTTGTGCAATATTTGCATAAAATTATGGAGGGATTTTATTTAATATTTATGTCACTGCAGAGCAAATGAGTCAGGAGCGTGTTTTGTTTGATACTTTAGGTGGTGATTTTTTTCACTGTTATTTTCATATTTGACTGTAATAGTATTTTTATAGCAAAACGTAATCTGCAAAAGGAAGCTCACCTGTCGTCATGTAAACGTCAAAGGATTTATCAAATCATTTAATAAACAAAATTATATGTGTGTAAAGTCGGCTTCTCTTTTTTTTCCTCACATAAAATTAATATCAGAGTAGAAGTGTAAAATGTGCTGTGTGTATTTATTCTGGCTCTGTTATGTAAAGAATAAAATGAGAAGATTGTAGACGACTCCCATGTGGACAACACGGTAACAAACTCCGCTGCTTTGTGGAGCCTCGAACAGCCGCATGTCTCAGTAACCCGCATCAACCACTAACCTGCTTTCATCATCACCATCCTCACCATCATGGTGGCTGTCATGGCTGCTTGTGAAGCCAGCTTCACCCTCGGCCGACCAGTTGGCTGCTGATCACCATGGCAACCCTGTTAAAGGTGACATGGAGGTGCATGTTTAGTTGAGTATGCAGCTGCATGTACAAACATCACACATTTGGTCAGCAAAGTAGGACATGACATTCATAGATGAATCTCGCAAGATTAAGAGACTCATTACGGTCTTACTGACAACACAGCATGTCTGTAATTGTGACGTTTAATAGTGTGTGTGTGTGTTGCAGATGGGGAATGCAGAGAGCACCATTTTGCAAATAGAAGCTTTGTCTGAAAGCATCAACAACCTCACAGTAAGCACCAACACACACAAGCTGATGGTTAATGCCTCATGCAGCTCACTGCTTGTTGTCTCTTCTAACACAAATTTGAGTTCCTCAAATGGAAAATGCTGATAAAACCCTGCATATATGTGTGGAAATGACAGTAGTAGTACAGCTACTGGTGTGAAGCATCCTGTGATTTTTTTAATAATAAAATTTCTTTATCTTCTGTTTGCTGAAGTCATTAAAGTAACTGAACCATGAGGCTTTGGATAACAACTATGTAATTCTGGGTCATCTTCGCTGCCCGAAGCTGCGTCTCCAGTGAAGCCTCAAGAGAATGTCACAAAACATTAGCTATGTTTTATTATTACGTGAAGAGTCTAATTTCAAAGTGAAATATCTGAATCATTTTAAACTTAAGTGCATCACATGGTGCATGCAGGACTGACTTGGGATCGGTTCTCCTTGTATCTGAAACCTCTATTTCAACTGTGTTGTCCAAACTAAAAATCCATATTTCATAAACCAGGTGTAATCTTGAGAAATCGTCATACGAGATAATAAATGATCTCATCTAAAAATCTCTTTTGGCCTAAATTAATTACAGTAAATTGAAATATTCTCAAAATCTATAAATTGATCCCAGCTCAGTTGCAGGCACCAGCTACCAAGCTCTTTAACCCATTCTGACATCCATGATGCTTTGCCTGCAGTACCTGCTCAGCCGCGATGAGATGCGGAAGGAGAGGCGGTCTCAGACGGCGCTGGTTTGAGGGACGATGATTCAACGCCGTTTGCTCACTAATGCTGTCAAAAACAAACGCAGAGACCCATCTCACACAAACTGTGCCTCAAACCTCCAGGCTAACACTGCAGCTTTGAGCCGGTTCCCTTCATCTCCTCCAGCCACTGATACCTCATGTATAAACGGAGGCCTTGGAAACAAATGGACTTGCAGATTGTGGATAACAACTAAGAGTGACTGCTGCTCAGATGCCCTAACAAGCTTCTTTCATGATCATACTGACCACTGTGCTGGTGGATCAAAGGGGAGAACATAATCAGATGAACTGTACCTCATTTAATGATAATATGCAAAGTAGTGCACATGAAAACTGGAGAAAAACATGGTTCGTAAGGACTTCAAGCACATTACAGATGGAGATTCAGCTATTTCTTAGGATGAGAGAGGCCACAAAGTACCGTAACGTGATGGAAACACAAACAGTCCAGTCATAGCCTTTCTTAACCTTATCTAGGTTTTATGAAGCGCTCTGCAATATCTTTCTCATTCACACAGACACTTGTAGATAAAATCATCCCACTCCCATTGCATTCCCCTGTGAAATGAGGGTAAAATCATTTAGCTGATGACTGTACGGCCCCTCTCATTGGACAGTGTATTTGCACTCTTTTCTGTATATGCAACACCTTATTTTTCTATCATCATAAATAAATATGTTGATTTTTATCAGTCATGAAACCTGTTGAAGTTTCTCAGAGGTGACACACTTTGAAAGGACTAAATGGCATCATTTTGAACCTAATTTCTTATATTCGAAGGAAATGCTCGTATTTAAAGGAACAAAGGCTCTGGTTTTCTCTTAATCTGTCTTAATTCATTATTTCACTTCTCTCATCTGTTGCACTTTTTTTCAGAATTGGCAGAGAGCTGTTTAGAGCACAGACTCACTTTTCATTTTTCAATCTCCAAAGGGAAACTTTTTTTGTTGTAGTATAACTGGAGGGAGGAAATTAAAGCAACACCAGAGAAGTTTGTGCGCTCCTGACTCATTTTGAAGTGCATTGACTTTTTGTTTGCACATTCCTGGGCCTGAAACTACCCTGGAGAGCCGGGGGGCTGAGATACCGCAGTTCACGACTTGGTTTCCAGCCCTGCACCACAACATTTTGCCTTTTGGTGGCATCTTTGTGGTGTTGCAACAAATTCCTGTGAATTTTTGTACATTTGCAAGGCATTTACAGAGATTTATTTTCACGACAGTGGTGTAACATCCCACAACTGCAAAACAGTTGCCAAATTCTCAAGTGTCACTGTATCTGCAGTCTCTGCATAGAGTCTCAAAGCCGTGTAGAGATATTAAAGTCCAGAATATGTTCCTGCAGCCATGTAACAGTGGAACACATGCTACTGCATTCCAGATATTCCCCTCGTCCTCTTCAGCGCTCCAAGCTCGTCCACTTAATTTGCCATTATCTAAAATCCCTCATCATGATCAAGTAAATCATTTACATAAACTTCCTCCAGCTTTCTCTCAGTTTAGCTCCTGCCTGTTATTTCTAGAGGTTTCCTCTTCAGTTTGTCTGAAATAATTAACTGGGTTTTTAACAAAGCTCTATCAGCTCTCTTTCCCTTTTTGTATGGTTACCCGTTATAACTGATGTTAAATAGAGCCAGCAAAAATCCTGTAAGCAGCATTCAAACCAGCGTAGAAAAGTTTCAAGAAGCCGTTTCTGTAAAAAAAACATTTACTGAATTCATTTTCATTTGTGAAATCCAATCAAATTGTAGCCAAGTTACATTTCTATGAGCCTGCTGGATATTTGGTAACATCACATCAGCTTTATACGTAAAGCCTAACAGATGCTGGATCTTTGGGGTCAACGTTGGAACCAAATCCTAGGATTATATAATACCAGTATTAATATTCTGGTATTCGATTGCCGTATATTCATATACATACTGTATGTTAATTGGTATTAACTCAAGCAGAAATGGCGTCATTGTTTAAATTTCAAATGATTAAAATTACCATGAAGACACTGTTTCTGACTCAGCACCACCGTCTGCTCAGCTGCGACGGGTAATCTTCTACATTTACTGACAGTTCTGCTGGTTTAGGAAACAAATCAACTTTGCTGCACATACATTTTCTAAATGTGCATCTTTCAAAGCATTTTGCAAAAAGAAAGCCATCATTGTAGCCTATGGTCAAAAGATATCTGAGATATGCAGGCCTATATTGCTCAGACCAACTGACCAAAACAATATAATAATGCTGCGCTTTAAGATTATTATCAAAGATTTTGTTAAACCTGCATCTGTTTGGCTCGTTTCCATTTAAAAGGCATTACTGCCTGTCATCTGACCCTCCTCCACCCCTCTCTTATCCACAGGCTCCAGTGCAGCACAGCTCGTAGGCATGTGTTAGAAGACTTGACCCCATCAGCTTCAGGAAGAAGATCATTTAAATGTATTTTTATAAGGTGTATGTATGAATGCACACATGCCAGGCTGGTACAGTTGGAGGAGACTGAAATCTTCAGAAAATAATAAAAATTAAACAAAGGTGTGGTGGCCCTGAATGGTAAACATAATGAGAAGAACCTAAGGCTAAAGCAAGAACAAACTGGATGAACTTACACACTGATATAGCAGACGTCTTTCAAGTAAACATCTATTCAACCTGACATAAAGACGAACCTGCAGGTCAGAATTTCAACACTTTCAAGACTGAAACTTTCCCACTAATCCGCTGAAGTAACTTTACAATAAACCTACACATCTGAAAAGCTTTAAGTTTACTAATCAAACCCTTCAGGCTTCCCCTGCAACTGCCAGTTAACTCATAACATCCTTTGTTGATTCACTTAGCTGCGAGTTGCAAACACCACACCCAGGCTGCTGTCCTCCTGCAGGAACTCCACTGATTAGAAAGTCCTCCTTATACTTCTAAAAGCCGTGCAGATGTTAGGACACCAAAGACCGAGCTTCACATATAGACAGACACGCATATACAGACGTTGTGTATCTCAGCAGGGCAGGAGACAAGAGAGGAAGACCGGTAGCGGAACTCCAGGGACGTCCAGACCCATCCTGGTGAGTATCTGCACTAATATTTAAAGATTCTTAAAGCTGTCAGACAGATGTTTTTTCCTTGTGTATTAATGCATTCATAGAGTCAAACTGGTAGATAGTTAATGTTTAAAACAGGTGTCGAAGTGATTCGTTGGCTGATTAAGGAAAAATGAATGAAAGGTGAAAATGCTAACATATGGTGGAGCTGTGGTTTTGTTTGTTCAACATGAGAAATTCCATCTTTTCAGTGTATCAGGGAGACAACCCTCTGATCTCCTTCCTTCCATCCATCACTCCACCATGGGCCAGAACATGAGCATACCCACTTCTAACCCCTTCCAGAACTCGAGCTTCTTCTCCTCTTTTAAAGACTATTCATTCAGACGACCCAACGACCAGGCATCTTCACCAAGCTGCACAGCC
This sequence comes from Leuresthes tenuis, assembly GCF_036924035.1. Taxonomy (NCBI): domain Eukaryota; kingdom Metazoa; phylum Chordata; class Actinopteri; order Atheriniformes; family Atherinopsidae; genus Leuresthes; species Leuresthes tenuis. The sequence continues at coordinate 30,448,168 of NW_027325359.1, read as the reverse complement.
TCCCTGTCACCAAGGCCAACGATTTACCTCTTATCACCAGCTGCATCAGTCGTGCCTCAATGAGAACCCAGGAGTACCTCATCTTCAAAGACCCAGAGAACAAGCTCCACCCGAGTCCCAAAGTTTTAACTCAGGTAGCTTCTTTAATCATCAACACACCTGATCAATGAGTCTTCTTTTTGTGCGGTCATTTAACGTCCGTTCCTTTAACAGGTCTTCCTGATGACTTGCATCACTCAGAGCATCAACCTCAACATCCCAGACACATTCAACTGCACAGCCATGACGCCCGAGCAGCGCATCCTCTTGGGAGTTGACTGGGTTTGGGCCCTGCTGGAGAAGCCTAGCAAGAACCCTAAAATCCAGATAGCTGTGCGTGTTCTACACCTGCCTGAGTGGGAGGGATCTGGCGAGAGCTCAGCCACCTTAGAGGCGAGCAGTGACTCCATCCAGATTGCCCAGATGGAGTCCAGCAACAAGAGCATGTGCGAGAGGATGGTGAACTTCTGCACCTCCATCGGCAAGGACTGCTACGCCCTTTTCTTGTTCTTTGGAAAAAAAGACGACAAGCAGAATATCTACGGCGTCCTCAGCAACAACTTTGGGGCGGCCATTGGAAAATGTAGCAATATAGACAGAGCTTTCATCGAGAACTTCGTTAAAGGTTCAAAGTTTGATACACCACAAAAAATGATGCAGGCAATTGTAAGCAGGAAAAAAAGCGAAAACCTTACTCTCGTGATTAAATTCAGCTGAAGAAGCGGATGTGACGGCTGAATATTGAGGACAGCTAATACACTACGTTTACATTTAAAAAAATAACTTTTTGGTAAAAATGTTTATTTGAGCGTATAAAAATACTAATTAAAAGAAAAGGGATTCCTACTTTGACTTTTATCTCGCTGCATGAAACAAAGAGATCTTCTGTCTCGTCAACATTCATTCGTTAAGATTCATTTCTGATTTTCAGGCCTACGACCCAAAAAAGCTGTTCTGTCACTGAGAATACCGAGATAGGAAGAGTTTCAGGTTATTTCGCTCAAATCTGTCTGCAAACACGTCTTCAACAGCGCAAGGCTGTCGTTGCAGATTTCATTTCAAACACCTCAAAATGTGGTTTTTCATCGTTTTCTGGAAAACTACAAAGATCGAGCACTTTTCTGGATGGATTTTCTGCCATCACTGAAGTGGAAAAGACCTTCCTCCAAGGGCACTGACACCACAAACCATCGCCGAGCCTGGCTCTTGGACTGGGTGCCGACAGAAGTCCTTTTGGACTTCTTCTTTGATTCGGAGCAAACTCTGATGACAGTACATGTTCCTCGGAGCCCAAAGAACCTCCTCAAAGTGTGGCGATTCCAGCATTTTTGCCAGAGGTTGTACGCGATGCTGCTATTGTGTGTAAATTATATCCACTATTACAGTGTGATCGGTTTAACAATGTTCAATTTAAAATATCTAACAAGTTCAGAGGTTTAAAAAACACTTTATTGAGAAAAAAAACAAACAAAAAAAAAACCTTATTCGTATCATTTTGGTCGTAGGGAGAGATGTACACACGGTTAGTTTAGCACATTTAACGGAGATAAAGGCACCCAAAACTGTAATAAAATACACTGTAAAAAAATCTTTTTGATTAAATATTCAGTACCAAAAATATATTTAATATGTTCAGCTAATGTTTCCTTGACTTTGAGACCAATCTTTGTGGAGCTGCTGTTTCATCTTTTTCTAAAGTATTAACTAACAGATTAAACTTCTCGTCTTGAATGTCTAATTAAAAAAGGATCTATTTTTTCTGTTCAATTTCATGATTCAACATAACTACCCTCTTATCTGTAGTTATATAAGCTGGGAGGGGGAAAAGATTTCATGTGAGGTTAAAGAAAAGATCTGTTAGAATATTGTACAAATATCTCATTTAAAGGCCCATTTGAAAAAGTTAAACATCCCAGAAAAGAGATAATGACCAAGACTAAACCCGTTCATCATAGTTCATCCTTCACTTCTGTTTCTTTTTGGTCACTTTTACGCCCACACGTGCACACGGCGGTGTGGTCGTCGGGCTGAGGAACCAGCTCCATGTCGGCGTGCTGCGTCGGCCGCCCCGTCTGTCGCTCGGAGTACACGTGCAGCACCCTGTAGTAGTAACAGTACAGCCTGCTGGGCTGGAGCAGCTCTCTGGCCTCCGCCTGTCCGGCTCTGGACATCTCTTGTGCGTCAGCGTCATTTTCTTTGGCCCATTTGATTTTCTCTAAGAGGTCAGACAGGTTCCTCTTCACAGAAACATAGTGAGTTCCTGCCTTTAGACGGCTGTAGAAATGTTCATAATACTGAGAGTCCTGCTTCAGCACCAGGCTGTTCCCCAGCATCAGGTAAGGAAAACGATACGCTGCAACTGTTCCATCCACGTTCACCTGGTATTTGTACTACAAGAAGGTTAAAAAGTGTCACTTTCTTTATATACCGAGTTATGAAATGAGATTTATTTATTTACAAACTGCCACAAATATCTATGGTCATGATGAAGGTAAAAATCCTGCAGGACTGTACTCTGTACTGTGAAAAAACATAAATGTGCAAAAGCATCTGGATTCCCTCACCTTAAAGAAGTCAAAGAATCCAACGAGCGGTGCTTTGCCCACATGTTTCTCCCGGTCTCTGAAGAAGAACCACCCTGTGATGCCTGCGTCCAGCAGCTCTGGGTTGTTCTTGGACAGAGAGACCAGCTGAAGACGCTCCTCGCGACTGTCCCGACCACGGAAAAACGCCCGACCGGTTTTATTAACCCACGGAGGCCCTGATGGAAGGTAAACCCGGCGTTAACAGAAAAAGGTCCAGAAAGCTTTGAGTAACAGAATTTTTAAATGATCACACCTACAAATGAACACAGAACTGACACTAGTTTATAAAAGGAAAGCGAGGCCTAACAAGATGAGTACATTGTTTTTAAGTTTCAATTATTTCACTGCTGCCCGTTTATTTTCACACTTTCTGATTTTAAAATCTTCACAGACAAGCGAGGACCGTCAATTTAACAGAGAAAGTCACATCCCAAACTACATTCTCATGTGTTTCTTTGGAGAAAATAATATGATGATAATTCATTTTAGCTGCGATTCAATTTAAATCCCACTCAGGCCAGATCTGTGGAGTTCTATCTGAAGGTGCCTGGTGAAAACGGACGGCTGAAACACTTTGAATCCTTTTGTCTTAATAGCAGTTTGGAGAATCAAAAACTTTCCTGACAGACGAGTTTAAGTTAAAAACTACTCTGAGCGGGAATTTTTCACCTAATAAAACAACTCAAACATTAAAAATTTTGACACAGTTTGAGCGAGAGCTATATAGTGGATATTTAACTCCCAAAACATTCCAGGCTGCTGCACTGACTGATAATACGGACCAGGTCATGTGGCCAGAACCATTAATCTGTTTTCCATCATTCACCAGGTTCGTTACAGTGTACCCAGAGGATTAAGTTCCAGTTGTACACTTCTCTAAATGTAGCTTGTTACCAGCAGAACTTGTCCTGGTCATAGTTTAGATTAAGTTTCTTCGTGGCTGCGTGGAGCCATTGCAGGAAATGGGCTGAAGCATGTTCCTCGTGATCATTACTGTGCATTAAAAACAGACCTGCTAAAGAACCTGCTGGAGCCCAGTCGTGGATAGCCACAACACAACAATTCCAACTCCTCTTCTAACATGTTGTGGCACAAACTAAATCTTTCTATTCCCATAAAACTGTTGAGACATTTTCAGACCAACACAATCAGCGAAAAAGTGACAGAAGTCTTCAGCGTCTTTGGAATATTGCTGTGGCGAATGATGCCGTTCAACTTTGTGTCGTTTAGCAAACAGATCCGATCTGCATTTGAGGGGGAAAACGACCTAAAAGCAACCACTTCCTGTGTAATTTACTGCCTTCACTTCTACAATAGACGCTTCTCACAGTAGCTATTTTTGGGTCAAAGTCTATTACAGTGCAATGACTTTTAGAAACAGCAAACTCAACTCAACTCAACTCAAATCAGCTGTTAAAGCTGATAAATGAGGCCCGTGGGAAGTGAGTATTTAAGTGAGAGGAGAAAAACGTGGACTTCGCAGAAGGCAGTCTTAAAGTTTGATTGTCACGCGTCATCGTACACAAAACATTCAGCGTGGTTACGTGAACAACTGAGTCAAGGTTGGAGTTCAGCTGTGCGTTTAATTAGACCACCGTCCTTGTGCCAGAACACCCGCACAGAGGGGCGACCTGATGCCCCGTTCAGACATTCTGCTGCTTCCAACTTCCTCTGTGAGATCACCGTACATATAAATGCAGCCAAATTCACTGCATAGTTGTTTTAAGTTACAGTTTGTCAGATGACACAGCCATAAGTTTGTTTTTTTTAAAATCAGGATTTTATTAGAGCAGAGCGACACACTGGAAATTCTTCAAGCAACCACGAGTTGACATGTAGCTTTGATGGGTTGATTCTGGTGCTTAGTTTATACTCGTCGACGTGACGTCTTCATTGAGCATTCGAAGTTCTGCGTCGAGGGAACACGTTGCTCTGCACTTCACCGCCATGCAGGTAGGGGGGTGTGGCTGTGTGTTTGTGCGGTTTCAGGAGTTAAAGCCGAATCCTTTCTTTTTCTTCCAGTCACAGTTAACAACAGTAAACAACAAATGCTTAACTTGTACATGTTGAAGCGCAGGCGACAGAGAAGACGTTTGCGGAGGTGGTCTGTACGACCGGCCGAGGCTGGGAACGGGTGAATTTATAACCTGGATGAACAAATGCACTTTTAATGATTTCGAATGTCAGCGAGCTTCTTCGCCGTATACAGCCATTAAGAAAATTACGTTCTGAGCGGACCAATCGCAGCCCTTACGGCCCGCATCTCCGCGACGTGAGAATTTTTTGGAGGTGCACGTCAGCTTACGGTGTGGGCGTCACGTCATGACGGACAAGTATAAACTACGTTTTACTCCGCGTTCTGATAATGGAAATGGAAAAATATGCGAATGCGAGCAGCTTTACAGGAAATTCAGCTGTATTAATGTACAGTTTTTACAAATAAATGCAATTTTGTACGGAGACCCTGGGTCCATTTGAGTCCAGTGATCTGCACCCAAACCATATTACTGTTCTGGTTAGGAGAAGCTCGATTCCCGACAACTTCGGTGAGACTAACATGCTTACACGCGTTTAAAAACTCAGATTTAGGTTTGGCTAACAAAATAATATGCCAACTTATTGCTGGACTCAACAAGAGGTACAAAAGCAAACTGTTGAGGTCATGTTTCACTATCTGAAATATTTCCCTCTTTGTCATAAGAGCTTGAATAAGATTGAAGCTTATATGATTACCATGACCTGGATGATTGAGAATCTTCATCAGTGTCTCCCTCTTTGGTTAATGCCCCCCCACATACTCCTGTTTTATCAGCTCCTCACCCCTACATGCATAAATACACCAGATCAGCAGGCTTGTTGGGTTACGCTGTTGCCATCAGAGCTCTTTTGTAGCAACATTTAACCCTTTTTAGACTCTTTCAGCAACTTTTTGCTCAAGAAAGCATCAAGTGAAAAATTCAGGCTGCCGGTTCTTGCTGCAGGCAGAGAGAGGGATGAGCTCCAAACCTAGCACCTCGTAGAGGTTACAACTGATGAAACAAAGTGTCTTCAGCAGCCCGGCCACTGACAAAGATGTGAAAATGAGCGAGACCAGAAATATGAAGGCAGTACGTTTCTTATGTAATCATGTGTAATGTGGATCGAAGATGTTTTGCCACATGGGAAGCTTTGTAAAGCCGACCCAACAAGACTTTGTTCCAATAAACTGACAGCCGTCCACGATAAACACGCATCACTTCACTTCTACACGCAAAGCCTCACAGCGGCCGAGGAGGGTGGAAGTTACCCGTGTTGCCTTGAATAGACAGCAGGTCATTCGTGACGCCTCTCAAGGTCTCGAGGGTGGAGTGTGTGACCTCATAGGTTGGGAGGACAATGTCCCGTGTGTCTGTGGATCCACACCATGAGAGGATAGGAACAGGACCCTCCATTCTCGTCTCTAATGGCCAGTCGCCCACATTGATGAAAAACTCCACATCAGGCACCCTCACCTTCAGTAGCAGAACAAACGATTAGACTTTCTGGAACCAAATACTTTGTTTGGATAACAAAGACAGAACACATAACCTCACCTTCCTGGTTAGAGACAGCAGAATTTCATCAGAGAACATTTTGAAGTCGGTGTACTTTCCCAGCGTGCGCCGGTACACCTGGTTTTTGATGATGGCGTAGTGTATGAGTCCTCCTCGGTTAGAAAACCTGCGAAGCACCTCCTGTCTGAGATGCAGCAGGTCGACAGTGGGAAAAGACTTAAAGTCAGCCTGAATCTGTGGCTCCTCTGTGGGACACTGCATGACGCTCTGCCAGTGGGAAGCATCGGGATCAGGACAGTCACAGTATTCATGATAGACTGGGCCTGAGGAGTGAGGAATCACCGGGTTAGACACAGAAGAGAACAAGCACGAAGATCTCCAGTAACGGGATTAACACGCATCTCCTTTCATCTTAAATTCATTTTTGTGAAAAACATCAGCATCTTCCAAACTGTAAATAAATTCACCAGAAAACCTTTAAGTTTCACCATTTTTCCCTGTTAAAAGTCTTTGATTCTGTATAAACGGTCTAAAAATAGACGCTGAAGAATTGCAGACTTTAAAAGTGAAGAAAATCTGATGTTTAACATCTGCCTTGCGACAAACCTTGGATGGTGTAGGGTGATGTGGCAACAGCAGCATCTCTGTGGAGGACCTCGACCTTCAGGCCCTTCAGTGCAGAGCCGTACAGCCGGTACCTCATGAGGAAGGACCCGTCTCCTCTGTCCAGAGGAGGAGGGACGTGGATACGGAGGTGCTCCGTCTTGTCCAGTGGACCTATCTTCACTTTAAATGTGTCTTTACCTGAAAAGCACATGTAAACAGCATGATTAAATAACAAAGATGCACATTCAGTTCTACAGAGGGGGACCAGTGTTTCAGAATGATGAACATTAGCATTTACACTATCATACATGCATGCTTGTATTGTATAAATTGCACATGCATGTATATACACAAACTATTCTGCAAGCTAACTTAACGTAGCTCGTCAACGGTTACTTTGCAACGGTTAAACGTAGCTAGCTCGAGAAATCTCCTGAAAAGATTGAGATTTATGGTCCTGCTGAGGGTCTGCTCATGCAAAATCTTAGTATGAAAGTAGCAAACAAGTTCGCTCGTGCACATGTTTTATTACCCGGAGACATGGTCAGGTTTTCTCCTTTAGAATTGACCGCTTGAATAAAGAAATAGCGAACCGGAAGGACCGTGTCGTGATTCAGTCCTGGACCCCAGACGAGACATCTCTCCGGACTGATTCCTTCACAGTCAGTCACCGGTAAGTTTGTGCTAATGCATGCAACAAAAAGTATAAACTTCAGAAAAGCCTGGAGTAAGTCCAGGCTTCGTTTACACGCCATAGTTCCACAAGTCCCCTTTCCTAAAGACGTTTAGTTACTGAAAAATATATGTAAAGTTTTGATAGAAACTCCTACGACGACATGTTGGCGGATAGACACGCCCACTATTTGGTGTTGCATTCATTATAATCGGAAATTATATATGCGCACCTAAACGCTGCAAACAAATCAATAAATTATTATTTGACCTTGCCTGACAACATAAACAAAACAATGCCAATGGATACATTATTTTGGAAGCAAATAAATAAATAGAAGTACTATCAGTACCTAGACGGACAAGATAATTCTAGTGTGAGTGACTGAGGAACTATCCAGTTCCAGTTCCAACTATCCAGTTGCTTTACAGATAAATGTTCTTCATTGAACGGTTTACTGAAGTATTTTAGAAAATATTCCAATTCAAAGTGCTTAACTGAAACAAAAAAGGCCCTGTGACAGCATTTTGCCGCTGTAGCTGGCAAGATGCAGCAATACTGCAGCTGGTAATAGCTTTAATTCATTCAAACACCAACAGCCCAAACCTCAAAGTTATCAACATTTAAGTTATCGAAATAACTGAAAGGAGGGTTGAAAATAAAGATTGATAAAGCAAAAAAATAGATGGCATTTCTGTCACTTCAACAATCAAGTTACTGACCAATTACTTTGAGCTGGACTGGCATGCACAGCTAGTTACTTTTATAACAAAATGTGTTGCTTTATCAGCAGCAAAAACGTTTGTTTACAGCAGTCTTAATTTAGCAAGTATGTAAATAAACCAGGTAAATGTACTGAAAAATAATGTTTCTTTTAAAAATGTAGCAGAATTTAAAGTAGCATGGACTCTTACAATAAATATACCTCTATCTCCAAGTTTTCTAACTCCTATTGTTGTCTACTGCATTAATGTGAAAGTTAAGTTAAATAAATTAAACATTAATTAAACCACATACTTCTGATTAAATGCATAAGGCTCCAAGTTAATATTAGGTACACTTTCTCTGTTTGAGTGAACTTCAGAACGGAAGAAGCAAAGTGGGAGATTGCAGAAAAAGTATCATGTAGCACTTTTACATTTTTATTTCACAAAAAAACAGAATATCTGAGATGAGTGTACGTACGCATGATGGTGCACTTCAGTGTTGCAAGCATTCAAAATTACAGGCTTAACATCAATGATAAGTGACTGATGATACAGGGGATTGAACATCACTAGTAAGCAAAAATATTCTCCTTTTTGTGTCCCAGTTTTTCCAGATTTGGCAGGCAGGCGTTACGGATCATAGGTGCAGGCCCACAGAGGACGACGAGGACGTCAGTGGACGGCGCAGGGAGGTGGTCTTTGATCATGTCATAGGTCACGTATCCTGAACTGTAGCTCCACTCTAAAGGACCATACAAATGGGACAGAGTAAATAAACTCGTTTCCAATAAGATAACGGCTCTTAAGGGAGAAAACAATCAGAAATCAATCTCAGCTGACCTCTAAAAAACTTTTTCACACAATTTAGGTCATTTATATTAAAAAAAAAATATGTGTACAAACTTCTGTCCTTTATGTGGCAGAATTGATCAAAAGCAACATTGAAAATGGCTTATTAATCAGCAAAGACTTTCTTGGCTTCCTCTTGTTACTTCTGCTTTTAATACAACACATTACACACTTCCTTTCTGTCCTTTTTAATCTGTCTGCACACTGAGTCTAAAGAAAGAGAAGCCATGTGGTAAAAGGTGAAGATGACCCAAAGAGGATGTTGGCTCACAGATAAACTATGAGACCCTCAAAGAAATTAAATCATCAGTTTTAATCTTCAGGGCAAGATTAAGTTTGCCATTTGTCACAAGAAACACAAAGAGGTTTGCTAGTTTGTTCTTTCAGCCACAGATCGCCATCGCTCCCTTCGAGGTGACCGAACAATGACACCACTCATGAAGAACAAGCCAACTCCTTCAAGTGAGTAACAATCAAGGGTCGGTGTGTTCCTTTTCTGCCTGGAACTAATGAAGACACAACGAGACAAAATGCAAGCAGCGTTCAAAGGCCTTCAGAGCAGCTTGTGTAACACTATTAAGTTCATTAACTTCCTCTCACTTTAAAGATTATGCACGGCAAGACGGGAGCGTTTTGCTAAGCTACTGTAACACCTTGTTGGGAGCATCTCCCTCCTTGGCCTGCGGGGATTTTCCTTCAGCTGACGAGTCTTTGTTTGGTTTCTCACTCTGAATATTCAGGGTTGAACTCAATCCACCCGAGTTTGAAGATTTACTCAGCTTTATGTTGCCTGCCAGTCCACTAATACTCTTATGTGCACATCCTGTATGATAAAATTAGCCACGGTAAGCTGCGTACACTGTGGGACGTTATGAACACGCACAATTTAAAAGTAAAATACATCCATTCATTGCATTATTACACATTAAGTGGCAAACACAGCAATCAATTGCTTTAATTACATCCTACGACTCATCTGTGCAGTGTGATAGTTTGTAGATCTTGTAACTTAATGTTAAAGATTAGAGTTAAAGTTTTACTTGTGAATTTCTGCACATTCAAAGCTGGTATTAGATTAAAACCTTAAAATTATGCTAAAACCAAATACTGTAGTTCTGCTTGTTAGAGAAACTAGGTGCAGAGGTGCTACTTTATTTATGTTTTGTTGTGCTTTTTCTTTTTTATTTAATTGCCTAAAAACAGGTTCCAAATCTCCTTTTCTTACCAATTTATTAGTTTTAGGCACACGTTTCTCCATTATTTACTTTTGCCCTGAGATTTCTGACTGCAAACTTTCATTGTAAGAACATTCAGACTTTCTGTTTGGTTGATTTTATGTTGCTTCCCTAAAACTGAGGGAACTGTGTCATAACAAGGTGACACAATATCTTCTGCTTTCTGTAAACACCTGAGTTGTTTTAAGAAATTTCAAATTTCTTACCCAGACTTGTTTCGTGACGATGAGGAGAAATCTGGAAACCTCAGTTGTTGTTTTTTTTTTTACTGTCTGGAGATTTTCTTCTTCTTCATTCAGAGAACAAAACGTGCCAAGATTAAATCATTAAAGTTACCCTTAAATTGTTTATTTTGTCACCTGGGAGCTAAACTCACTTTGTCCAACATCCATCTTATCTGAAACATCTTTTTCTTCCACATAAACTCATCGCCGTCCCAGAAATTCCCTGAAGGCAGCGCTTTTACTTTTCATCCTTTTTTCTTTTAAAACCGCTGCGAGTTCACGGGACTCAGACACCCTTTCTGTTTTAAACACAACGCTTAGATCTATCTGAAAGAGCACTTATTTAACTCACATTTTATGCACCACATCCTCTTAAAAGCCAGAATTTCTGTTTTTCTGCTACTTGCTCTTAGAACTGTTGTCATGAGGTCCATGTATGCATTACACTGATACGTTATGGTCTTGCTTTGGCTAAACATTCTGCAGCGCAGCACAAGTGTTCACCGAGACCGTATCCACTGTTTAACACTCGATTTTAAAGGTTTTTGCTGATGAATCAAATATTGATACAGTTTTCACATGTTTCTGGACCTGACATGAGAAACATGCGAGTTAGAATATCAAAGCCCGACCATGAAACCAAAATAGAGGAGTCTTGTCTGTTTCAGTAAATTGGTTCAAATTTCTCACATTACACCTGTAAAATATGTCTTTTGCTGCAGTTTTTCATACTTAACATCACATTTCCAGCAGAATACACATTTTCTTTTTTAAACAAAACCCTCAGTTTGTTCTGTATGGATAAATATTTCACAATACAATTCAGTAGTAGATATGATATCTCACTCTGTGGCGGTTTGTCCAATGTGTACCAGAGCTTAACCTTGTCTGGATGGTTCTTCAGCACTTCCTCGAGCTCCTCCCGCAGTAAGATGTCCTTCTCAGTCTAGAACAGAGACAGTTAAACGAGTGGTTTCCATTTACGTGCATTTATTGCTTTAATCTGGGGAAACACAGCTGACCTGGTTAGCAAATATGAGAGAGCACTTGGTGTTGTCAGTGGGATCGGATGTGATACTTCGGATTAACTGCAGCATAGGAGTGATCCCTGAAAAGGTCAAAGACACGACATTAGATATCCAACTGAAAGGATGACTCGGAGGTAAAGTTTTCTCTCATTCTTCTACAAAGTAGAACAAAACTGTGCAGTTATAATTTGACGGTGAAAGAATATTTTCCAGCCTCCTTAATGTTAATGGGAATAGAAATGTAAATTAACCTGTTCCACCGGCGATCATTCCAACGTACTTAAACTTTTGAATGTTTGGCTCCAACTTCTTGTTGAGTCGGATGGAAAACTGACCTGCTCAGAGAAATTTTTTTTTTTAATTTAATTTTTATTTTTTAAATTGTATCACAGTGTCACCTGCTGGTGAGAGCAATGGAATTACAACAGAGTGTCTTTACTCTTACTTTTGCCCTGATACACCAGGAGCCCACTGGGTCCTCTGAAGTCAATGGTGTCTCCGATACTCATGTTGTCCAAGTACTGAGACATCTGTCCTCCATCTGGGTATAACGGGTGGGTGTTTTTGTAGTAGATCTGGAGAAGTTAAATAAAAATTCACAGTTTCATTCTGATTCTCCTTTTACCTCACGATTAATACTACACTGCAATCAAAACTATCTGCTCGCATCGCTGGTGTATTTGTAATGTGTTTTGGTGGTAATCTGCAAATATAACTGACTTTTATAACACCCAGATTACACATGAAGTAGAGAGAGATCGGCTATCTCCTATAATCGCTGTCCTGCACAATTTATACGCCGTTTCTTACTGGATGGCTGTGTGCAGTGGTTGTATCTTTGCTTTCTTGATTAGAGACGTTGCCTGCACGTTAAAAGGTCTCATATTAAAGTCAATAACAGACACAGATTGAATAAACACAGACACGTTTTCCAGTATTACTTTAATATGGGCGATTTTGCTTTGCGTTTTGTCTGGAAACTTCCATCAAGGAAAAAAAAACTAAATTGTAATTAAACAAACAGGCCCCAATTTAATAGTTTATAACTAGGGACGGGACTTTAACGCATTAATTAAGATGAATTAACTACGCAAAATGAACACGTTAACCGCATTTTAATCGCACTTATTTGCAACGTTTCTCACTGGATGAGCTTCAGGTATACCGTTTATACTGGAGCACCAACTAACGTTCATGAGTTCAGACAACAACAAACCACAGTGAACAATAGTTAACCATGAAAGAAGAAGCTGTTCCCGCACCGTGGACGGGAAATTGTGTTTTAAGAAACAGACGGATGGGGTGGTCGGTTCATCCCCAAACAGACGGATGGGGTGGTCGGTAGTGTAGTCGTGGGTTGTGCAGGCGCCCCGTGTGTAGAGGCTACAGTCCTCGCTGCGGTCGGCCCGGTTCGAATCCCGCATCGGATGGCCTTTTACCACGTGCCATTACCCCTCTCTCTGCTTTCTGTCTCTTTCTATCTGTCCTGTCCATTAAAAGGCATAAAACTAAATTATAAAAACAGAAGATGGATAGAAGCATCGATGAGAGCAAGGTTGTTTAAGTACCACCTTGAAAAAAAACAACAACAATGTTTTGTTGCTTAAGCTTATGTATTCAGTCATTATTCAATGGTGTACTAAAATCCATGTGAAAAAAATTGCTTCTCACTGTTCTCAGGTCAAATATTTATATGCGATTAATTTCGGTTAATTAATTGCAAAGCCTCTAATTAATTAGATATTATTATTTTTTAATTATTATTTTTTAAATCGAGTCCCGGCCCTATTTATAATTTATAGAAGGGATTTAGCGGCTTTATTAACCTTAAGTACAAGCACAAATCAGAGTAAAATACACATCTGACTGATCTACTGGTGAACGGACTGAATAGGTGAGAACAACACAGTAGTTTATCAAATCATCCCGAAATTCTTGGTACAGACCAACTATGAAAGTGTTCCGATTAATTTCTTGCGCATTAGTAAAGTGAACTACCTTAACCACGAGGTCAATAAATCCCTGGTCCTCATCACTGGAGACTGGAGTGTAGGGTCTGACCACCAGACAGCCGTTCACCTTGGCTGACAGGTACACGTGCTGACCTGGAACGGATGGAGAAATTCACGAGATGGCAACAAGCTTTTTTGAGCATCAGTTTCAAGACGACTTGGTGTAATAACGATGTTCAGTGATTCATTTTAACCTAAAACTTATCTGGTAATATTTCGGGTTTTGTGACTTACTGTCAGTGAAATCGTTTAGATGCATTCTCATGTTTCTATGAAGCTGCTGCTCAGATATGAGAGTGTAACTTTTACCTACTGGCAGTCCAAGGACATGAGCTGCAGAGGGAAGGCCAAACCGAAACTTCTTTGTGTCATGACTGATCTCCTGCACAGGGACACAGGTTTGAAGAAGGCTGAAAACACAGAAACGGTGCCATCCCTGCTGGCTTGCTCAGTAAAACTAGTCTTTCTTTAAACTAAGCAAACATGAGTGTTTTATTGCTCAAAGACATGTGCCTTAATGTATTCAGAAAACACAGAGCTTCAGAGCTGTTGCCTTTCTTTGTCAACTCCACTAATACAACCTGGTCAGACTTATGAAACGGGAACAAACTGAAAAGGAAAAACTTGAGCTTGCCTCTTAGAAATTAATCGTTTTCGAGCCTACAGTAACCACAATGCAACTCAATTTCAAAGCAGATCATTCAGAGTTTCAGTTCATGGGAGAAGCAAGCAGTCTCGTTTCCATCTTCACTACTGCAGGTCTTCTTTGATTTAAAGCTGTTCTCTGCAGCCTTGACTGCTAACATGAGGTAGACGGCTTACCCTGAAGCCACAAACGTACATTATATGTACTTTGTAATGTTCCACAAGTCGTATAAACAGACTTTATATGTAAAACTGCAAGAGTCGGTCTTTGTTAAATGACTTACAATAGTGTTTATGAATCTAAAATGAGATTATTTCACGTCACTGCTTCTTTAGTTGAGTTTTTCTAGCCACAAATGTAAGATTCCAGCAGTCCGTTAGAGGCTACATGGTTTCCCTCTGCATTGCATTTACAAGACAGCAGTAAAACATGGCATTGAACCATTTACACAAGATGGTTTATGTGGTTTACACTTGAAATTCTTTAAGCGTCTGAGTTTGTATGCAGCTCACCTCCTTGCTTATAAGGGGTAGTGGATATTTCACCATGGGGTCTTGGAGAGTGACAGGCCCCTTCTTTCTTTCTTTTGTAGATCTTCCCAGGAGGAAGTACAAAACAGTTACAACCACCACAAAAACAGCTAACAGCACCGGGATCATCTGCAGAACGAACAGCCCATTAAATGTGAACATAATGCACAGCTTTCATTGTCAGAAAATAATTTTTAGAAAGTGGAGCAAAGTTTGATGGAAATAAAGAACTAAATGAAATCTCACCGAGGCCATGGTTTAATTTGAGTGTCGTCCTCCACCCACAGCTACAGACTGTGATAACCTCTCATACTCGCACCCAGATGCACGCGCTTTAAGGGGTGTGGTTTACCGCTGGGGTAAAGGTGGCAGGTCCAAAGTTCCAATAGGAAGCCAGATATGATCATGATACATTGGACCGAGGTGGTGCTCAGGCAGTGAGCAGAGCCTTGAAATCGCACCACTAAGTGATATGAGAAAGGGGAGGAGAAAGAACTCACTGAGAGCCAATGTTCCTCACAACTGATCACAGGAAATGTTTCAAATGTGGCAGCAACCGGCCTCAAAAAAGTTGGGACAGGGGCAACAATAGGTTGGAAAAGTAAGTCTTACTGAAAAGAAACAGCTGCAGGAACATGTTGCAGCCAGTTAGGTCCATTGGCTAAAGGTCAGCAACATGAATGCATATAATAAGAGCATCTTAGAGAGGCAGAGTGTCTCAGTAAAGATGGGTCAAGGTACAGAAAAAACAGGAAAAAAATGTTGATTTCAGAATGTTGGTTGGTATAAAACTGAGAAGACTTTGTATTGTCCTTAATCTACAGTACATAATATCATCAAAAATAATCTGGAGACAACTCTCAGGCAGCGCTGCATTAGAAACAGACATGAAATCAAGGAAATCACTGCCCAGGAAATCACCACCTGCGAACACAGCTCACCGTAACATCCACAAACGCAGGTTAAAGCTCGATGATGCAAAGAAGAAGCCGTTTGTGACCATGATCCAGACACTGCCGTCTTTTCTTGAACAAATGTCATTTTAAACATGGCTTCGTAGTAGGAGAGTCCTGCAGTCAAAACCTTTCACCAGTTGAAACAGGAAAGGGGGCGGAGAGCGGTGGAGGACATGCAGCAAAGGGCCCCTGGCCGGGACTGGAACCTGGGAGCTCCTCCATCGAGCAGCTACAGCCTCTGCACGTGGGACGCCTGCTCAATCGGATGAGACAGTACCCCATCCGAAAACCTATGATGCATGATAAAACGTGTAGGACAGCAAAGAAGAGCAGCTAGAATCCTCAAACAACATTCCTCTCCTCAGTTCCCAGATGTTTATGGACTATTTTTAGGATAAGAGGAGATGCTACATGTGGGAAACATTGGCTCTGGCTCAACTACTTCAATATAGTGAGACTGCCCTGCTATAGGACCTCCTGCTATAGAACTATGTTCTATTGTGAAAACAGCATTAGTTTAGGAGACATACAACATTAAGATCAGATTTATTGTCCTCAGCTTTTAACCCAGCCAACCTGTTGAACACACACATGGAGACAGGTGCCATACACTGGAGCGGTGGGCAGCCAATCACAGCGCCCGGGGAGCATGGGGGTACGGTGCCTTGCTCAAGGGCACCTCGGCTGTGGCGGGGAGGCTGACTGACACCCCTCCAGCTGTCAGTTTCACCAATCTTTGAGTGGCAAGAGTGGGAATCGAACCACCAACCTTCCGGTTATTGGACGACTCTAACCACTGAGCCACAGTTACTTTAAAATGTTATACGATCCCTTTGCAGATCAGTCGAGCATTGTTCTGTTCTAGCCATGTTAAGCAACAACTTAACAGGAGGAAAGTGGATATGACCAGTTTTAGTGATAATTCTGTGTCAACTTGATCAACAATGGCCTAAAAAAGAAAACATTATACATATAGATTATAAAACCTGATGCAGCAAAAAGGTTCTTCAGTTCATAGTTTTACAGCTAAAGTTGTTTCCGAGTATCAAAACTAAAAATGTTCGATGCATACTGCAACTGTTTTACATACATTTTATTACTATTCTCACTCATCTACAAGTACAGTTCTACTGGAATATTGATCATTTAAATAAACACTGACTTCAAATAAATGTTGCTTGAGGACTTCAGTTCACGCATTTTGAGGTTATCGTACCTGCAAGTATTTGATTTTTAAAAAAAAGTGAAGAAACTCCAAACAAAACAACAGATCAACAAGATTTCACATCAGGAGTTTGTGTTAATCCATACAAGTTTTTTAAATGAACTCCCTAAATGCAAGCCTCATTGTGACTCAGAGGATTTATACTCTGGATCAAAATCATGAGTTCTAATCACAACCACGCAGAATATCTTATTTTTTCTCTAGGAGACTCACCTTTAAATTACTAGGTAAAGTCATTTCATTTGTGGCCAGTGTACACATAAATGACATCCTTTCTGGCACTGAATGAAGTGTAGGCCATCTAATCTTTACTAGTTTTCTATCAAGATGATTCCTATATCCTAAGTAATCTTTCTTATATCAGTGTGAAATGTGATAAATGACAAGTGAGCAGAGAAAAAGCTGCAAAGCAGCAACAAAATAGATAAATGACTGAAATGTCCAGCTTGTGTTTTCCCAGGTAGTACAACGACTACAAATATGATCAAGTTACAGTCCTTTTCCTGAGGATTCACCGCTGTAGTCGTAATCATCTGGGCCCCTGGTCATATGCAGTGTGGGACCCTCTGAGGCCTCGTGATCCACATCAGCCTGGTACAGCAGGGCTCTGCTGCTGGACTGCTGCACAGCTGGATCTACAATATATAAGTTAATTTAAACAGAGTATTGAAACATGTGGTAAACAATGTAAGAAGAGTCAGTAATTATATCAACCTCCATGCAGGCTGATTATAAACCCTTTTACAACTAGAGCTTCATGAGGACACCATGTGGTGTACTGAGGTGAAGTTTCTATAAACCTCCACTAGAGGGAGCCCTGATACTGCAAATGTACAGCAGTGTCTCTCCTGTACTGCAGTTTCACTGAGGTCAGCACCAAAAGTCAACCTTTTGAGTTGCTGAACATAATAAAGATACCATTTCCAGTGACATTAAACCACTGACGTATGGTCCGTTTATGTCACTGACATAAACAGGCCCGTGTTTGTTTTGTGTTGATGATACTGGTGATTGTGTTGATCGTCAGTAAGAAGCAGAGATGCATTTAAAAAAAAACAGGGCCAAGGATTGCAGCTCTCAAATTTTCGGAAATGCATCGAGGTCTTTTACCTTTCGTAACAGCTACGGTCTTAAGAAGGAAGGCAGTAGGCTTCTGTTGTGCTAAATTATGTGACTTGAAATAATATGTTTGTGGGGAACACACAGGCTTTGTCGCCAAAACATGCCAAAAGAAATGTCCAGTATGTGTTGCATCCACTAGCATCTTGACAGGCTTATAAAAGAGAAAACTACAGGGATTTTTGGCCTGGCAACAAATGCTTATTATACAGTTTTGTAGGTTAAAATCAATCAAAACAACCTCAAATACAATACACAATTTGTTGGTATTTAAGCATTTTTATGTGGACAAATTATTTCCCAAGATTAGAGTTTTCATCAATGCAAACTATGCCTCCATGTCGCCTGCACTCGTTCTGAATCACCTCACACCTCAGTGGGTGGAGCTTTCAGTTTAACAGACAGGGAAGAAGAGGTACAGAGGGTTAAAACTAGCTAAGCAACATCTTGGTCTCAAAGGCACTGGGTGCGGTGAGCATTAACCCTGGAGAAACAAAGAGAGAACTGACAGGTTTACAACACAAGTGCCAAAAGACAGAAGAAACAAGTGAGGAAATACACACAACACAAGTGTGAAGAAATGGGCCATAATCTGAATTTCAGAACGTCAGGGTAATGAAAAATATTGCCACTTGTATCATGTTTAAGCCTTCATGCTACAGTTTAACCTCAACTTAAAAAAGATGTTAAATTATTGAGAAGCAGGACACATTTGGCCCGTCTATTTTTACAAGAGAACTTAGTAGAAATTAGGTCAAACAGTCTTTCTATGAAAACACACAGCTGCACCCTCCGGTTCCTCAGGTCCTTTTGTCATTAGAGGTAACCTACTGAGGAGTTTTCCCTCGGGCATCATGACTAGCATAAACACTCTAAACAAACTATGATGTTGTACTTCTGTGCTGAATGACTAGCTAATACTTCACGTTGAGTGTGTGTGCTCACATTGCCCAGGTGCAGGTTTTTATGGCAAAGATGAGGATCTCACACCAAGATATTGAGCACAGAAAACTGATGTTTCGTTTCAGTATCCACTACCTAAACAAAGGGTGTTTCTAATATTGGAAGAATTCTGGAAATAGTTTGAACGTTTTCCAATTTCTTATATCTAATGGTCAAGGTCTAAATTCTCAAAAGAGAATAAAAAGGGAGCCTAGAGTGAAACCTCCCAGCTGTGTGGTTGGCACCTTTCTCCAACCCTCCCCCGTGGACACAAAGACTGGGTTACATTTCTGCAACGTTTTCAGAACATCGTGCAAACTCAACATTTAGTTGACAGGAAGTGTTTCCAGGAATGAACTGAGGCACAGGCAGTTAGGAAAACTAATAAAACAGTAATAAATCTCACAAAACAACCATTTATACTCCACATTTACTAAAATGGATAAGAAACAACGATACGTTCAACAATATCTTTGAAATGCAAGTGTCAGTGAACACGCGTCTCTTCATTACATATTGTTGAGTATGTCTCGTGTGTTTAGTTGTAACGCGAATGTTAAATGTCCCACTGCCATTCTAAATACCACTGACACAGCCTTGTTTGGCCCACTGGTGAAATACCATTCATTCATTCCACTGCAGAGTATTTTGGTGCCTTGCCAAAAGACTCTCCAGCAATAAAGGCAGAAGAGTTGATCATTTACTGTGTAAATTGTCCTCTTTCCCTGATAATATAAAAGTAGAGATGAAACAAACCATGAGATGTTTGTCCCTCCTCAGATGTTCCATCCTGATCATGCAGGTCTGTAGAAAATTAAAGGAGGATGTTTTCAGTTTTCTCGTTATTTTTGATTACAACAGTTTCCAAAAAGAGTGAAAATCTTAAGTCCTCACGCACCAACTCGGGTTGGATGGCTTTCTTTGTCTTCCCACAGGCTCAAAACATTGGAATATTCTTATTTATTGGCCTGCTCCCAAGTTATCTACAGACTTATATCAGCCAAAACCATAAACCTGTGCAGCAAGGTAACGTCCCGACAGGCAGCAGAAGGTAAACAATCTAATAACACGACAACACTTTACTGTAACACTTCTGTCACTCTGTGGCAGTATTATTCATTTAAGGACACAAAAAGTTCATGCTTAGGACTTAATTACATTTTTACAAAGTCACCTTTGTGTACTTCAGTTTGCTTGTTGCCATGATTACATATAAATCCAACATGTTACAACAAAACTTTATCACTTCCTAGTTGGGTTTAGCCAAGAGCATCATCATCATCATAGATTCACAGATGAATGCTTTGTTTTTATTCATCAATGCCAACTCTTTAACCGTTTGTACAGTACGTATGAGATTCTGTCATGACTTTATTCTTGCTATGATGCAGCAGCATGTAGTGATGAAATAAGGGAACATTTAAACCATAACTTATGGACTTTCTGTGAGAGTGTTGCACACATAGCATGGGCATACCAGTGGTCCTAATGAATGTTAGAGCAGCTCTGAAGCCCCTTTGTGTGACGCTGCTGTCTGACGTGAACTGAAGCACCATGAGGCTGCTGTAGGACAGGACAGGAGGAGGGACGCTGCCACCACACAGCAATGCTGAAGGGAATATAAAACAACAGAAGCAGGGAGAAGTTAAACGGCGAAACAGGCACTATCTGGTTTAATGCTATCTGGGTCATCCATCCCACCGATCTCCTCTGTTTCTTCAACATCTCCAAGGACAGTGAGGGAATCATAGAAACATCCCTCAGACTCCTCCAGGTCAAAGTCAGCAAAGTCCAGCTAGAATAGAAGCCTTAATTACTCAATCCTCCACGTGACATTATAATGAGCGTTCGGTGGATGAGTTTGAACATCACCTTAACAACGTGGCTCTGTGGAGCATAGATGACCCAGCGGAGGATGCAGTCATTACTGTAGGGTTGTGGGTAATTTGGGCTGTGGAGTGCAACCTGATCCTCGACTAGAACTACCATCCCACATCCTGATCGCACGCACGAACGCAGAGGGGAAACACAAACACAGGCGCACCAGACGTTACTTTACTTACAGAAGACGATCCTTCGTAACAACACACTTGTGTGGACACACAAAACAAAACACACATTATCAGCAGGCGGGTCTTGTGCCGTTTCCAGCTCATCTGCTTGTACAATGAGTTGCTACAGATCCACAGTCAACGTACAGAAAAGTTCAAACTGTGCATGACTTATTCACAGTGTGCATATAGTTCAGGCTGCAGAACAGAGAACTGAGTGGATACCACAGTGCCAAAGTGTTTGTGAGTGTTCGTAGTGCATGTTGTGCTTCCCACCAGGATGAGAGTGTCCCTTGACAGCACGGTGCCTGACTACAAAGCCACTTCCTGCTCTGTTAATGTCAGAGGAGAAGTGAAGAGTTGCATTCTGGGAATTCTGGAGAAGTACTGGACCTGGTAGAGCACGTCCGCAGAATATTCCTGAAAAATGAAAAAAAGACTATGAAAGTTGTTAAATGTTGCCTGTGTGTACAGATCTGTACCTCTGTTCAGTGTAGAGAAACCATTCTTTAGCATTAAGAGTTTTGTTGCTCTGTAGAACATCTAAAGGAGAAATTTCACCTTTTTTTAAATATATTTGGCTCTTTAATGTGCAAAATAAAAGGATTTAATTCATGTCTGTGATTAAGTACGTCACCAGAGTCGGGAACATAAAAAAGCGGGATTTCTTTATACCCTCCTTTTATTTCCAGTGTAGCTATGGACCCTGGAACTATACAACAGAGTTCCAAAAGAGATGCTTTACCCCCAAAACCCACCCTGGTAGGGAGGTAACACTTTTCAGATAACCTTCAGGATAGAGCTTGCAGTGCTGAACTTTTTCAATAGACAATAACAAATAAAATATGTTAACTTTGATATTTACTGCAGGAGCTGTTGTTTGAAATCAAACTAAGACATTCATTTCCAATTCAGTCAGCTGGGGAGACTCAGAGATGGCTCCTGCTGTTTTAAAAAAAATAAATAAATAAAAAATTTTAAAAAAGTATTTCACAGTAGTTTAAAGGCACAAACTAAAACACCCACATTAGCCGAAGGTCTGGTGGAACAGTCAAAGCATGTTACAGGACGAAGGAAAGATGATAATAAGAGAATGAGAGATAATATAGAATACTACATTAAAATTAAAGTTTGTAAATGAAAAAGGACATTTCATAACCCCTCAGAGACGATGGTCAGGTGTTTCCCGTGTTAAAGGAGATAATTAAGGAAGCTTTGGAGCTCCAGCTCTGGGTCATTTCACTTAGGAAGGAAGGACCCGATTCTCTACAGATGAAGGACACTTCCTGGTTTCCCTGCTTTGTGCTCAGCACGGCAGTTCAGATACTTTGACGAAGAGTGTCAGAGAGGAGCGACACACTTCAACGGACCCAATGTTCCAGTGTGTACCATTTACAACAGTCCAATGGCAGAAATGCAACACCCTTTCCATAACTAGCTGTAGAGCGGACCTTTCCAGTTTTCCATGGCCACTGGAGTTTTTTTCTATACGCTTAAAAGAGGACGATGAGGTAAGTGTCACCAACTTACACACTACACCTTTGTTTTGCCTCTCCTATCCTGTCTCTTAGACCTTAGCTTAGTGGTCAATGTAAAAGACCCAGAACAAAAATATTCTCCTTGGAAAAACATCCCAGGACTCCCAGGTAAGTTTTTTTTAAACTAACCCTTGTTTATGCACAGGTTGAATACTGACTTTCAAAAACAACTTTCCAGGTGTTGGTAGATGCAGGTTAGCCGTTTCCACCCACCATCAGTCTTTGGGCAAAGCTAAACTAACCACATTCTGGCCTTGAAAGCATGCGTAGTCAGAAATCAGAGAGACTCACAGGAAGGCAGGATGACACGATATCATTGAAAAGAAAACCACCAAAACTGGTAAATAGATAAACAGATCAATAAAATATCATGAAATTATAGTCAGTGGTTCACACAAACAAACCCAAACTAATGTTGGAAGAATGTGGGAGTACAGAGCAAATCACATCCACACAGCAAAGTTTTCTGCTGCTTTGAATGCTTTGAACTATCCCTTTAATCTGAAATCGCATTCCCTGAGCGGCTCTGCTGCTTCCAATTACTATTTACGCAACACCAGAGCACTTGTATTATTCATGTTGCCTCTCCTGTGGGGACAATAAGGAAGCACCCTTAACACAACTCTTTGTAGTGTTAAGAAATTAATCTCATGGTGCATTTCTTCACAAAGTGCTTTAATTTCAGATAAAAACATTTAAGTAAAAATGAATAAATACATGTGCAGAGAGCAATAAAATCCAGCTATAAATCATAGTGCAGAGTAACAAATTAACACAAATACGGAACAAGACTAAAAAAGATGCCAGTAAATGAGTTGGACTCAGCTCATTAAGCGGGGACATTAAAGAGGATGAAGTGGGGCCATAGTTGGGTGTCATGTCTGCTTTAGAGGTGGAAACACTCACCAACAGGCCTGTGGGTCCCTGCAGAAACAGTCAGCCGATCGTACTGACAATAGGAGTCATTCTCCAGGTCAAAAATATCAAACTCCAACACAATACTATAACCAGGAGGAACACTGAGACTCCACAAACACAACCTGTAGAGAGACCACACATGCAAGCTGACTCATAGATACTTTCATTTTCCTCCTTTAAATTCATACAATCCCAGCTAATTGATCTCTGAAACCACAAACGGAAAATATCGTGTTCATGGCGGTCACTTTACAGTCACAGCTGGTGTCACAGATTCTTTCTTCTTCTCTGAAGTGTCACTCACTGGTTGTCGTCATAGCGATCAGCAGGGTGGTGGGGATTTGTGATCACCCCGTCAGTGTCAGAAACATGCCCATCTCTCACGCTGCAGAGTCCTGACAAACACACACCCAAAACATCAAAGAAGCACGTGCATGTTGTGAAATATGGAGGAAGACGAGTTGCTGTGATGAGGAAGAAAAGACTCACTTGATGAAGCTGGTCCCTGCTGCTGCTCAGCTACAGCGAAAACAAAGTAGAATATGAACAGAAGATTTAAAAAAACTTAAAAAAATAAAAAACTATATTTTACCAGTATTATCATTTTCTGGTAGAAATGCACAAACAATTTATACCATAAAACATCAAAAAGCAAGTTTAATATAGACACAATACCACTTCTTAATAATCAGCTTAAAAATGTGTTAAGTCAGCTTCATTTTGATAACATTAAACAGTTCCACATTGAGCTAAATCAATGTTTCGTTATGAAACTGGAGTGACAACTCCAGTTTGTTGCCTCTTTTCATCACAACAAAGATAATGATAACCATAATTATGTATAAAGTGTGTATTGGAATCTCTATTCATCATTTAAAGGAATTTAAAATTCAATGAAAGCAACGTTGGTTACTGTTGCTGCACAACATGGATCAGTAGATCAAAAACTGTCCCTTTGAACTGGAGAGATGCCACTTTTCCAGCAATGGTTGGTGACAATTACAAAAACATCACTCATGTGTAGCGTTACGTCTTTCTGTGACGGTTGGGGAGCACGAGTGGTTCTACATTTACAGTCTAAAAAGACTCCTGGTTGCAAAAAAAGAAATAAATAAATTGTTACTTGATGAAGGTTTAGCACCAAAACACAGAAAAATAATGTTTTTCTGCAAATAAGATAATGTGCAGGAGTCAAAGACGGACTGTTGCCCCAAATAAACCAAGAGAAAGCAGAAAGAAAGGAGGACAGCGCTTAAAGAGGTGTTAAAGAGGTGTTTCCTCGCAATCACGCACCATCAGGCTTGTGTCTACACCACCTGCTTAGCCAATATGATCTCACAGTCAGAGTTAGAGTTTACATCATACTTGTCACAGGTTTCTGGTTAGCAATGTCAGGCGTTGAGTGGATCAACGCTCCATGTGTTAAAGAACTGACCTTTAAACTTAACTGGGCACATCTCTAAAGTATGATTAAGATAAAATGATCAATAAATGAGACAATAGATGAAACACATGTAATTTCAAACGGCTACCAAAGTAGTTAAATAATAATAAAACAAAGGTTAACTCGTCCATCCACTCTTAATTTACATGTAATTTACATGAGTTATTCTTTCATATGACACAATGAAGCAGGTTGCATTCTGTAATAATTAGGAATCTACAAATAGGCAATAAATTTAGTTGTGAGTTTGCCAACAGGCTTTTCAGCTCATATTTATCATCATTTGGTTTGGAAGTTTATTGGACATATTTAAAGCTTTGCTAAAGACCAATAATCCTGAAAGATTTTGAGCAACCTGCTAATCTAAATCTAAACAATTAGCATGTATATCTACTTCTAATCGATATTTAGCATTCCTTTTAACCGAACGCTTTCTTTAGAGTCACATTAACCTTCATCTTTCTCACTGAAGGTTCAGCAGCCAAACACCGTTTATGGTGTCAGCTGTTGCGTCACATTGTGATGAGAGCAGACATCAGTTTGTCTGGACGTGTGGGTGGAGGAAAAATGCTTTTATTGCAAAATGCTAATTTGCTCAAAGTGCTCAAACACTGTCAAACACATGCTGGTTTAAATTAAAAGATTTTACCAGATTTTTGCATCCAGTGAAACGTTGTAGAGACAAATCTTCACTCTTGATGCACATTCAAGCTACCGTCAAAAGAGGAAGGTCACCTTAGACCCCCCTCAAGATGCCAGTTTTTCCACTCCTTTTAGCCAAATAACTGACGTTATTGAGCTGTGGGGATTTTGCACCTCCCTACAGCTCAATAATTCAGTCATTTGTGGAGCAATTTAACCGTTTTGGGCCACAGTTACCGCTGTCAGCCTTATTTTCAGCTGCAGCAGGTTGCCAATTTCAGCAACGTAAAACCTGAAATGAAGAGGCCGTTTGCCCAGCACACATTAGCATAAAACAAGATCCTGAACACATTTGTTTTAAAAATAAACTTTAAATGAGAATATCATTTTTCCAGTTCATTTCTGCTTGCTCTTTGCCACCAACAGATCAACTTTAAGGGCCATATAAGGCCTGACCCTCTGGTATGTCAAGGAAAGTTCAGAAAAATGTCACTAGTCTACTTGTTGCATATCAAAAGATCATATAACTAAACCTGGACCTTAGATATACCCGATCCATAACAACACCAGACATCCAATACTTTAGTCTGGTCATCAGAAAGTAAGAGGAATCATCCAGCGCTGACACAAACTTAACCAGCAGATCTGCACAAATGCTGTGATTTTTACACCCTGACTGCAACAATCATCCTTGTTCACGTCATACTAACTGTACCGTGACCTACCCTCTCTCAGTTTTTGCTTGATCCAGGGTAGCAGCAGCCTGACGTCAGTAAAAATCCCTGGAGAACCTCTCCTGGAAGGGGGGCGGCGGCTGTTGTCTCCCCAGCTCCGACCGCAGCCTTTACCCCAGGAAGTTATGCCCACTGCCACCCAGTGACCGCTTCCTGACCCTACTGGACATACCAGAGGACCCCCCGAGTCTCCCTGGGGAGAGAAGTGTGGAGTGAAGACAAGAATAAAACGGTGAAAAACTAAATCTAAAGCTTGAGATGATAGAAAAACTGATTCCCAAACAAGCCAATCAGTCTGAACAGCTCTCACTCGCCCAGGCCGATGGGTTCTAAATCAAATGGAGGTTAACAATAAGAATCTATATGAACCTGGCAGGCATCTTTTCCTCCTCTCTCCTGCCCGGCACACAGAACTGTCGTGACTGGCTGAAGTCGACCCGTTCTCTGGCTCAAAAATGAACTTCTGACAGTCTGGAGGACATGTTTACATTTGGCCGGGTCCACCAAATTCACGTGAACCTCTCTGAGCACCGCAGAGAGATGACCCCCTACAGAAGGGTGGATTAGATTGACAATAACCTTGTGTAATAATAAAAACAGAAAAATGAGACGATTTACTCTTTCATGAAAAATATTAGGTCATCTTGAATTTGATGGCAGCAACGGGTCTCAAAAATGTTGGGACAGGTCCATGTTTACCACTGTGTGCATCCCTTGTTCATACACCAACAGACTATAAACATCTGGGATCTGAGGAGACCAGCTGCTGGCCCTTTGGGAGAGGAACGTTGTCTCATTCTTGTCTGATATAGGATTCTGGCCACTTTTATGAGGCACTAAATGTTTTCAGTTGGTGAGAACAGGGTGGGACCGGTTTTCAGCCTGGGAGTCTCAGAAAGCCAGCTCATTTACTTCTCTATCTGGAGGAAACTGAATGAATAAACAACGGTTTTACAGTTCCTACGACCCAGTAGTTTTGATTGGTGAAAGCTTGCTTCCCTTTCACTTCAGTCAACACAGCGTTCCCCTTTCTGCAGCTCGTTTTGTTCTTTCTCATGGTCGGTGACAATAGGGATCTACTTTTCAGTCCAGATTAGCACGGTGATCCCAAAGTTGAAGAGGAAGATCTCAAAGGGCTTCTTCCTGTTATTCACGAGCACCTTTATTGAGAAGCTTCTCGCACTGACAACCTCAATTAGTTGTGTAACTGTTGATTTTACAACTTTAACCAATAATTCATGAATAAAATGTTGAAACATTGATTTTTGAAGTGTAAAAAGTGATAGGAACCTTCTGAACATACAGACGTAGTTTAAAATCCATCTCATGTATGTGCATTTATTTTTTAAACTGGTATCCTACCTGTCCTCTCAGATTCCTCATCATTAATCTTCATTTTCAACAGCAACTGGGTTTTTGCTGTTCAAAGGCAACCAAAGAATTTGATGAATTTCTCCCTCATCGTACATGTTTAATCTGTCCCCTTCAAGTGACATTTGAAAAATAAAACATTAACTGTGGATTTGACCTTGCTTGGCAACATGCAAACAATGTGACAATCAATATTAAGTACCAGACTCATCATCCAGTCTTTACCAACCAGTTCTAGGATTCTTTGGGCAGCGTCACCCTCCACCACCTTTAGTTTTTCATACCCGCTTTTCAGCCAGAGCGTCCCTTACTTTTGCAGCCTTATGTTTCCCTGTCCCAATTTTTTTAGAGTAGTTTCTGCCATCTAATTCAAGATGAGGCAATACTTTCCAGTAAAATGTCTCACTTTTCAACATTTTATGCGTTTTCTATGTTCTATTGTAAATGTTGGTTTGTAAGACTTGCAAAACAGTTATTACACTTTTATTCACATTTGTCCCAATTTCTTAAGTGGAAAAATTACATATTACATACTTTCCTTTGTCCTGCCCCATCCACCAACAATGCAGCTGGTTTGAGGAAGGATATTCTCATCAGGCAAAGGTAGACATATCGGCTGAACATGAGCTCCTGTTAAAAAACAGCCACATGTCTGTGACGAAAATTGATCAGCAACCATCATTTTACCTAAGTGAATTGAAATAATCTGAGTGGAAACCTGCCCATTTGAATATGATGATCCAGCTCTACCAGAGCTATGTCATAGTGCATTGGCAAAACATGACTGTACTTCTCATGGACTGAGACAGACTTGATCAGGAAGACTTGCTCCTCTTTATCATCCACTCTCAGGTCAAACTCCCCCGCCAGGACCGTCACACCACTGAGGAACACCCTAAAGAGAAAAACATCAGTCAGTCTATTAAAATGTTCACTTGTGAAATGTTTCAGTATTGACCGATGTAAGAAGTGAACGTTTCTGTACTTTGAAACAGATCTGAAGCAGTGTGCCGCAGTCATTATCCAGCGCTCAGTCAGGATGGCTCCTGCACAAAAATGAGAACCTTTCTTCTGCAGTGAAACCTGAATATAGAAAGAAACATATTCATGATAACCTAAAGCTTTTATTTGATCAGCATTAATTACACTGACATTTATCTCCATTTCAATGCCCTCACTTATTACAAATATTATAGCTACAAATCAGCAAACAAGATAATATTTTAAAGCAGGAAAAGCTTCATGTCAGGGCCACCTATGAGCATTTTTAGCTTGTTAGCTAATAGCATCAGGCAAAGGGATTTAACTTGGAAACTTGTAGATTTAACTTGTTATATGAAGCTTAATGTACATTATCAGTGTTTGAAAATTAAATCCAATTCATGGTCTTATGCTAACAGAAAAACCCCAACACATAACATTAGCCTTTACAGTTAGCTAGCTCTATATTCACGGTTACCCTTTTTATGCTATGCAATGACCAACAGTTAGCTGGCATACCTAAATCTCATTATTATTTTGTTAAGACTGTATTAAAAACTGTTTAGTTCATTATTTCTAAATGCACATCAATTATAAATACTT
This sequence comes from Leuresthes tenuis, assembly GCF_036924035.1. Taxonomy (NCBI): domain Eukaryota; kingdom Metazoa; phylum Chordata; class Actinopteri; order Atheriniformes; family Atherinopsidae; genus Leuresthes; species Leuresthes tenuis. Next base: position 30,418,977 of record NW_027325359.1, on the reverse strand, counting down.
CTTTATTTACTTTTTATTTACATTATTTACATTTAAGTCCAAATTAATAACAGCAGTTTTAACATTACTTCTTGTAAACCTTTACCAGTTTGGGTACTGATTTCTACTTTTAAGTGCAACATTAGTCAAGTTAGCTGTCTTTTATAGATACACATTTTATGACTAACTCAAGACATCATTTTCCCAGCTTCTAACTGTTACCAAGGAAAGATTAATTACAACAATTTAATCTGCAAACAAATATATTTAACTATTCAAGACAAGCAGCTCATGAAGTCAAACAGTCAATTACAGTTCATATGGGAATTACATGCATTCAAGTAAACTGGCAGGTTTCAACAAATAGACCTTTGTCTCAAAAAAATCTTGCACATATCCAACTGGGACAGTTGTGGCTCAACTGGTAGATCTGGTTGTGCACCAGTTGCAGGGTTCACAGCTTGAGCCCTGCCCCCTCTACATGCAGAGTTGACCATAGTTACCACCACTGTTGTGTGAACGGGTGAATGAAAAACACTCATTTCAGTTTTCTCTTCTGTAACTTTGAAAGATAAATTCTTGTTTTCAAACATTTATTTTTGCATTGAAATAAACCTTGCAACACAAACCAAATATACAACTGTGGGGGCTGAGTGAAATAATAAAACAGTCATCATTCAGTAGGGGCCTTGTTAACACTGTCACAGTGACTATAGTCTTTTTCAGATACACTGGAAAGAACAATTTGTACCAACAGCAAAAGTGGTACATTTGTGGTGAAAAGAACAAGTGGTGAGCCTGCAGGGATAGTGATAACTATCAGAGTTGAACATGCAAAGAGAGACAGGAACATCACAATTGTTGCTCAGCAGAAAATATGAAAAAAAAAAAAAATAAATAAATGAAAAAAAAAAAAGGGTAAATAACTGACCAGCCATGGGTGGGATCCATAAGCAGCCTCTGTCCCACCTACAACCCTTAGAGAGGGAACCATTGGACTCCACACCTGAGGGGCACTGCATTTTGGACCTGCAAGACAAAAAGACTTCTTGGAGCTCTAACAGCAATCCTCTGCTCTATCCGGTGTTGATCTTACAACTCACCTGACTGCGCAGCACAGACGCCAGTGCCTATCCAAAAACAGAACCAAAGCAGAAAAGAGCGCAGAGCAGCGTTGGGCCTCATCACCAAAACAGAAATCAAGAATGGGTCTCACTGCAGAGACAAAATGGTTTATAGAAACCTGTGTGCAAGTCTCACTGAGTTGGTAAAGTCAGTAAATGCTGGCGGTGATTGGAGAGTTCAAACGTCACACTAAAATTAAGAGGAATGCGGTCAAAGTGTTTGTAATCAAGGTCTGCCATTGTGTGGTGTGTAAAGCTTTATTCCTGCCATAATGACGCAAACAGAGGAGCTGCAATAAAAGCGTCAAAGGAAAGAGAAGGTCATGAATAGAAGACAGAGGATGTCACTGTTGCGTATGTGTTGCATAGTTTCAGATAAAGAGAACAGTAACTGTAACATCTAAGCTTATGGAATACAACTATGACTAATTCTAATAGTTTTGTTAGGTTTACAGCCATTACCGCCTCACTCATTTAAAGAGATTTATTGTCGGTGCCTGACAATACCGAAGGGTCTGACCTTTAAAGGAAAGCTTTATAAGATGGTGTGCAGCAAACTGAAGCCCCAAAACCTTCGTTTTCTGATGATTAAGCCGCTCTGAAAACAGTTTGAGTCGGTCAGACAGATCAAATCTGACCACACGATAGAAAAGTCATTTCACCTACCAGACAGCAGCTCCGTGGGAAGCATCAGTTTCTTTCAACCTTTATACACCCTGTTTGCAGACTAAACCTCAAATCTGCCTGCAGCCATATCCGAGAAGTGCAAAGGACTTTTTCTGCCCTCCCCATACTGGAAATTAGATAAGTTCATGAAACTTTGTTTTTGGTGTTTTTTGTTAGTGTTAGATGGTAGCAAATGTAATTCCTTAGGAAATGTACTCCGTTTTAATACCTGCACTTTAAATTTATAAAGTTTTTAACATGTTTTACATTTCAAATTTATTTTATTTTTTTTAAAACATAAAATTTCAGTTTAAGTCTTCAAGTTGTTTAAAGGTGTTTTTTTCCACCCGTGAGCAGTTGAAAGTGTATACAGTACTTTACAGGAGGATTTCCCCTTTATGATTCTTTATGCATCCATTCTGCTACATTCTAGAGGAGAAAAGTAAAACTCAAACAAAAGTAATGCCCACAGATAAAACATTTTTTTCTTCATGCTACTGGAAACAAAAATAACTCCACAGTGGCATCTAGTCACAGCATTTCATGAAATATACACGTTTTGACTGATCTAATGGGCATCACAGTCTGCATGTTGGGACTGGAGAGGTCGGAGGATAGTGCTGAACACTCATCTTGTCCCATCCTGACCATTCGTGTCTGAAAGTAACAATTTAGTTTTGGGTTTTTTTACGCACACAAACTAGCCTGATTGGTTAAGATTAGCGGATCAAAAATGGCATGAAGGGTTAGGAAAGCATCATGGCTTGCATTGAAAATGACCCTTAACATGTCCTTTTTCCAAACCCTTAGCTAAACACAAAACATGCAGGATGACTCAAATGAAAACACGGATACCTTTGTCAGCATGGAGGGGTTCCCGTTATGGGACTATTTCATGTTTTCCCGAGATATATACGGTGTGAAATATTACACACTTCTCTAATCAACTCATTTGGCTTTAGTTACTTTTTTAGTTATCAGTGTCACAGTTATCGGTAGCAACAGCTTTCCCAACAAAATATTTCCCTATTAAAAATAAATAAATAAAAATCCAGGTTAGAAGTAAGTATTCAGATGACAGGGCTATGAATGAATTAATTAATTGAACCAGGTAATTACCACTGCAGCAGCAGTAAAATGTTGCTGATACATGGGTGCTTGAATATTTATAATCTCATTTAATATGTTTCTATCAGAGGGACCAAACTAGCTTTAAAATCTTAACATTTTACTGTAAATACTAAATTACTTTTATTTTAACTGGAGTTTCCAAATCAGGATTTAGGATGTGAAAACTTCTTCCACGAAGGCTTCGACAACTCTGGAGGTTTACACACACACACACTAAAAAAAAAAAACAGTTTGTGGATGAGAGCTGCAAACATCGAGGAAAAAGTATGTTGAGCAAAATATGAATATATGAAGTCTGTTGTCTTTCCAGCAACAACCCCCTGGGTCGTTTGTTCATGTAAGCTGAACAAATATAACTATTGTATATAAAACCTTTAAGTGGTAAAGAGAGCTAATAATTAAGGTGATGGCAGCACTGTATAAATAAAAGGTAATTTAAGTCCTAACCAGGATACATTCCAACAAAGCCCTTAGAAACTGATTAACCAGGAAGTGACGTTGTGCGGACGCGTCACCTGGAAAGTCTATTCAAAATAATTAATTTAAACTCCAACTGCGATCTTTTTCTCTTACCCTAACCAAGGGATTTTATTTGCCGAGCCTAACCAGGAAGTAACAAAGCTGTTTTTCTTAAGTGTTGCCATGTTAACCCAGGAAGGACAAAAGGGTTGTATCAGGGTGTCAGTGTGCGAAACGCTTATACGAGTCATATTTACAGCCGAGGGGTAAAATTTAAATGTATGAACAAACTCATAGACTTGTTGGATTTTGAAGAGGAGAGATGACTTTCTGTGAGGACAGATTGTTTACTGCAGAATATACCGTACTGTAGGTCCTGCTGCATCGAATTAGAGGTGAATGGGAAAGGTGAGCCTCAACTACAACAGGAACATCTGCCTTTAATTACATTTATGAAGTTAAAGGCTGCAGGTTTTATTGGATTATCTTTGTTTGTACTTCCCAGCTCTTTTCAGCAATTTACGTCACCCTGATAGCGATGGAGGAGTCATCCAAGTGAAAGTGAAGTGAAAGCAATTCCACAAGCACTTATAAACTGGTTATAGACTGAATCACCATTTTGTTGGTAATAAAGTATCACAGTGGACAGCTACTGGCCATAATGGTCATTAACATTAATCTGTTTTATATGATCTCACTGGGGGATCCCACTCTAAGCCCTCTGAGCCCCCTTGTTCCTGTTTATACAGCCCAGTGAGCCCGACTTTCCTGGGTGTGCATGGTTGAACATGACTCAGTTCTTGGCATGGTTGCTGGGTCACAGTTGTCAGGGAGGTGTTGCCAGGCTTTTTGAGGAGGAGTTAAAAAAAAAATAAAAAAAAGATACTAAATGTTTTCCATACAGCATGGTCTGTTCTATCTATGGAAACATGAAAAGCTGTCAGCTGTCAACAGATCAAGTCAGGAGCCATTGTCTGTTGTGTTCATTCGTCTTGTTTGAGTAAAGCTCAAGAGGAACAATCAAAAGGTTTCTCCCTGTCAAATAAATCAAGATCAAGTATCAGAGCTGTTTGTATTAGACTCCCGACCATCTGTCAGTTATTAATGTTCATAAACTCTGAAGCTGGAGGCACTGTTAGTTCCATAGATATGCCAGAAAGACCACAATTACATTTACACAGAGAAGGCTGCTGAACAAATTGCCCATAAAAAGGTACATAATTAGGCTAATTAGTTCACAGTTTTGCTGTCAAATTTTTCCCCCCTCTCTGCAAGTCAAAATGTACAACTTGGACCTATTAAATGATTGTGTTTAAATTAATGTTAAAGTTTATCTTTTTTTTTTTTTTTTTTTTTTTTTTTTAAAGCTTTACCAACCAAAACTCGAGGGTTAAACGGCACATAAGCTTCCCACTCACTGCTGTGCCAGTTTTATTTGGCCTGTTTGATGGTGTTGTGGCTGGGAGACTTAAGTGGAACCAGGTATAACCATCAAAAATGTAAAAATGGTAAATATTTGGAGCAATGAAAAGTCCATTTTAGGTTTGCTTTAACACAAGCTTGTTTTAGAAAATCAAAAAATGGCTCAAGAAAACGTCATCATGATACAATTATAATTGAATAACGGTCATAATTTCCTCCACTGATATGTTACATATAGAATATTTGTACAACATAAAGAGTAGTTCACAGGACTGGTTTGTTGTTGTGCACGTTATCATTTTGACTGAATGCATCTTTATCCATTACAGGTAATATTTTTTGGCCATTTCCTGGCAGATTTCTGATTAGCAATCCAACATTTTAAATGTTTTCATGACAAAAGGCTCAAAAACTTGTACAAGCTCTACAGTTTAAAGGCTTTAAAAAGGTTATATACCTATGTTTTGCATATTATGAAAGGGGCAGAACTATAACAATGTAGAAAAATGCTTATAAGTTGCTGGTTGGGACAGGTGGATGTACAGGTTATGGTGCTTTTGGGAGAAGATGCAATGGAGGGAGCCGTTTGACTGCAGTGTGTTAAAGTGAGCCCATTAAACTATTTGTAACCCCGTCTGACCCAATACTGTCCGAAGATGATTCACTTTTTGACTTAGTTGGAGTTGAAATTATTTAAAAGTTGAGACAAAGCTCGTTTTAAGTCAGTTGATTCAGATCATCATTATCCCAATTATTTTATTATTGTACATTTTACATTATATCCTCATTAAAATCAATATCAAACTGTAATAAAAACTGAGGGGGTTTTCAATCTGAACCAATTTTGTGCAATTAATACAAGATTAAACTAATTTAAGTGTCATATCAGTGCTTTGTGTTTATTCGTAGTGCTGAGTCAAACAATTATAATTAATTTAAGTAAGAAATCTGAAATAATGTATTTTTATATATATATATATATAAAAATAAATATTAAATCTGAGTAGCTTCTTCATGGAGACATTCACCCATAAATGTGTAAAAGTGTGGCAATGACTTGATAAACAGTATCTTGAGCCGTTTCATAAACTAAAGACAATTTAAGATAATATTTGTTTGCAAATATACTTTATAGAGAACCCAGTTTTCTGGAAGCTGAGTTCAGTTTTAATCTCAACGAATCAAAATCTACACAACAACCAGACGGCAACATCTACAAGACTCCGTGTTTAATGAAGGGAGACTCGTAGTCTCGAGTATATGATTTGGTAACATCCTCCTACCTGCTGGGCAGCCGTGGCTCAGTGGTAAGAGTGGGTCGTCCTCAAAGATTGGTGAACTCACAGCTGGTGGGGTGGCGGTCCATCTCCTTTCCACAATGAGGTGACCGCACCCCCGTACCTTCCAACATCTGCTCCACGGGCGCCGTCAATGGCTGCCCACCGCTCCAGTGTTTATGGCATCTGTGTCCATGAGCGTGTGACCCTGTGCATGTGCGCCCAACAGGTGCCAACCTGGATCGGTTAAATACGGAGGAGTAATTCCGTGCATCTACATGACAATAAGGTTTCAACACCTTTGTTTGACTGCGGTCACTGAGCAAAGTGCACGTTCAGAGTCGCTTTGCTCAGTGACCACAAACAAACAGACGACCACATTTATGTGGACTGGCATATTGCTCGCCTCAGAACTAAATATACTCCAAAGTGTTGCATATGGCAACAAATCTGAAACCAGAACCAGAAGTTTCTAGAAATTGAAAACTGAGCCATCGAAAACGAGGACAGCCCAATCCTTCTGATCACGGCATTCAATTTAATCCTGAATGGCAGCATTAAATCTTAATGGAGCCCCTTTAATCTGGCTTCCAGATAGAGTGCTGGAAGTGGAGGACGGATGTGTTTATGCTCCACAGGAAACAGGTCAGCTGGACACATTGAGACTAATGGTTCATTTGTTTCAGCATCAATCTCGCCGTCACTCAGATGGTGAGCAAACCTTTTTCTCAGCAACAGTCAAAATGAAACCACTGGATCAGGAGGAGGATTAAGCAGTTTATTCTCTCTTTTTGGTTTACAAAAACAAAGGCACCCATTGATTTATTCTTTTGGAGTTTCACATTGAAAATGGCAAGAACTCCTTACCCACTCTCTCAAAGTGAACACTGTGGCCGGTGCTTATTACGCTGCTCAAAGTAGGAGCTATGGATCAGGAGTTAGCTCGGAAACAACAGATTAAAACAGAAAGAGGACATCAACAGTGTGTCTGAATGCAGTAAACACTCTAGTGCAGCTTAAGCATATGGACCCATACTATGTTGACCGTTTAAAAAGGAAAGTCGGCTTAATCTGTGAGGAATAACGTTGGAGAAATTTAAAAAAAAAAAACAAAACAAAAAAAACACCACTCCCACTTTGATGCAACAGATCAACACACCGGCCATCAAATCTGTAACAGGCAAGAGAAAAGCAGGAAACATTTCTACTGCAACAGGGAAAGCTGACTTTCTAAATGCGAGAAGCTTCTGTGAACCAACAAAACAGAACAACAAGAAATGAATAAAGAGAAAATGTTTTAAAAACCTGTAACAGGAAGTCTCTACATCTGCTTTCTGTCCCAGCGGCCTGATGTGGACTGATGTGGACTGGGACCAGCAGACAGGGATTCATGTGTTCACAACTGAACACGTGGACCAGGTTCTCACATGCTGGGATTAGACTGAAAGTTGGTATTTTGACATTCTGAAAGCTACACTTTTTCACTTCTTTGGCTGAGATTCTACCCCAGTGATGTCGAAACGTAGCAGGGAGCAGAAACTTTACACAGCTCAAGTTAAAGGGGACACAAAAATTAACTCCACCTCTTTGTTTTGTCCTTCCTCTGGAATTAGCTCATGTGTTTTTACCTCCGATTGTAGCTGGTTGTGGACGCGCATTCACGAGTACAACGATTATCAGATTATCAGAAAAATTACCGCCAACTGGAATCGACCTTGCAAACACAAATTCAGGCGACAGTTCGTGGAGCTGCTGAGTTCACAACTTATCACTTTACTGCGAGTGTTACTGCGAGGGATGAGACGCTAATCTGCATTTTCACAAATCACACAAGGAGCCAAAAGAGTAGAGTTGCATCTGGGGGTTATTTTCATGGGAAATCATGTAAAAAATGTGTTTAATTGATGTCTGAAGATGTTAAAAATGTAAATGTGCCAACTCCTTTCTGTCTTCTAATTTCCCAGAATTTTGTCTCCAAGAGATAATCAGGAACCCAGCAGATTCTCTGCCAAGTCTCCAGAATTTAAACAGCAAGTTAGCAGCTTCGGAGGTGGTTTTGCTACCTGTGACTAAAGTTTTTATGCAAAGCCAAGCTAACCAGCTCAATCTGATCATCTTATGGGCTTCTGACCATCCACATAATGATGTAGATACTGTGTGCAGTTATGTTTGATTAATAAATCATTGGTATGATTCAGTAAAGTGAAGATTCCTGATATCAGAAGTGAATAAAAACCACAATAAGGAAGCTTAAGCGGACATACAGTTGCCATTTTTCCACCCACATCACGTTGAAGATGTGTACGACAGCTGCCTTTCACAATCACAAAATGGAACTATAAAATGGAAATGACACAACAGCAGTTTAATCACTCAGCCGGCTAATAACCTATTAAAATTACAGGCGATAATAGCTTTTTAATAGCTCCAACTACACAGAAATGTGGTTCTTTACATTCACTCAGAAGGAAAAATGGGGATCTACACAGTAAAGAAAATGATAAGTTACTTTTAGCTCTGAACCTTAAGTTTAAATATCTGTATTTACCGTTTTTTTCTTTTTTTTCCAGTATTTACAGCAGCTGAAGCTGGTTCAGTGAGCTCCTCTTCTGTAAACTAGCAATGCAATGACATCTGCAGAAAAATACATCCGTTATCTTTTGAGTTCTACCTAAACAGAGCTGAAATAATTAGAAAACATACATCTGATTGCTCTCTTTCACATTAGAATATTGAGAAAAGTTCAGGCACAATTCAGGGCGGATGCGTCCACTTAGCACACAATGTTATGTACAATGACTCATCCTGTGAAAAATCCCACTCCACAACGACACCAGAACACAGACGGGGGTGAACGTGTAGGCGTTTGAAGTTACTAAGTCACTTGGAGAAGACGCATGCAAGCACAATCAAAGACCAACAAGCAGATACACCTTGCTTCTACAAAGCTAACGGGCTCAATCAACGGGGAAGGCAAACCCTGGACGTGCCCAACGAGACTGAATATGGCAGTTAGGGTTAATTCTTATAAAATCTAAATTCTGTAACAGGCAAAACTCGTTTTAAACCAAGAAAAAAAAAAATACAAGACAGAACCATTCAGGTACAGGTCTTACATACCTGTATAGATGATAAATGACCCGAATCACGCAACAGACTAGAACCTGCAAAAGTTACACAAACATGCACGACCTTGTAACAGAAGATTGATACAGTAACAGGAGCATTCACAGAGACGGGGGCTCGAGTTGGTGCTACTTAAAAAGTAGTGTACTTAAAGGAAACAAAGAACAGGAGCCATCACCTACATTTAAAATAATCAGTCGTGGAGAAACACTCAAAATAAGAGGTGACGCCATTTCTCTGCTGAACTGTCAGCTTTGACGGTCACAAATGACGTCTAAACACAAAAAGAAACCTGAAGAAGAAGTAGCTTTTGCCAGATCTGCTGATGCTATAATAATCTGTTTATAGGCACTCAGTAAAGCCATTACAATCCGTGTTGTGCTTGGTTGTAAGAAGGGAGCAGGCTGCTGCAGACTTACAGGAGTGCGTTACTGTTTAAAGTTTCTTTTTGTCCAGCAGGATTAGAGGAAAGAAGGCCAGTGAGGACTCCTGGTGGGCACGATTCAGCACAAGCAAGCCCCTTCCCGCTTTAACCGTTACAAAAAGCTGCCGGTGCAGCTGTCTTAATGGTTGAAATGGCTTTAGTCTTTGGGGGGGGTGTCAGGTCAGCGTATACCAGTCTGAAGAAGACCATTTAAAAAAAAAAAAAAAAAAAAAAAAAAAAAAAAAAAAAAAAAAGCTGCTGTCAGATGAAAGCCCTGCTTGGTAAACTTAAGCAAAGAAAAAAAATGCAGTTGGAGTGCTTGTTTTTTAACGCTTAAACACAGAAAACCTAAAAGAATGAAGCCTTGACCGAGTCAAAAGTGAGCTTAAGACTTCCGGAGCAGAGCATTATCCAATGCATAGTTTGCCAGAGGAGGCGGAAGGCGAGCAGAAGGGAGGTCCAGGAGGACCGGACCGGCTGGAGGTGAACAGAATGATGTGTTTTCTCTACGATTAGCTCAAGCGGGGTCAGTCCGAGTGATGTGTGCTGTGAGATATAACCTGCATTTCACAAAGTGCCAGAGATCAGGTGAGCGATGTGAGATCTGAGAGCGCCGCGGACTCCAGGCTCGTCCAGTAACTTATCTTTTTGTGTGCGTTCATGGTGTTTCATTTCATTCCTCAAGTGTTGGGGGGGTAAAAACCAGCACTTTGAGCACAGGCGCCTCTCATCATCCACAGCCAGCGTTTTCTTCATTTCTTCAGCCGCCCGCCTCACCACCCACCGCCGCTGTCCCGGGCTCATTATCTCATGGTGGAAGAAGCTCTGAAGTACGACAGGAACTTGAAGCAGAGGCTCACCACGAAGTACCAGATGTTTCGAGCCATCTGGGATCGAGCGATGAAGACACGCCAAATGAACACCACCAGGACGGTGTTGAAGGTGTAGCGGATATTCCTCAGCCTGGAGAAGGAAACCATGGACTTAAATCAGATCAGTAAAAATTTTCAACCTAAATCATCTCCTTCAAGTTTGCAGTTTCACTTCCTGTGTGCGAAGAAGAAGAAGAAGAAGCACTGTTTACTCTTATCAATCCAAACAACAGTTTGAAAGGATTAAACGGACAGTTGTAAAATATGTGTGATTAATAGAGGGATAAAGCAAAGTGCAACATCTAAGCAATGCTTTAGAGATTCATCTTCTATATGGTGACCTAGATTAACGAAAATCTGCCCGAATGAAGCTTGTTAAAGCTCATCACAAGAACCGAGTACACCTCAGCTCTATCCACAAATGAGTGATGACTCAGAAGAACGATACTGGCAAACTGGAAGAGACACAAATTATACTTGATATTTTAGACCCTCAAACTTGTGTAATGTAAAGTACTGAAATATTAATATGAGCAGTAATATTCATAATATTTCAGGCACGAGCTGGGACACTGTTTGGAAAGTTGCTTCAGCCCAACACAGCACAGTTAACGTGAAAAACAAGAAGAAATGCATGATGCAGATTTTAAATTAAAGGCGATCAATCTGAGATGAGGTAGTGAGAGCGACACCGAAGAGACTGAAGTGAGTGACGAAGTTCTGAAGCTGGTCAAATTTGGACTCTGAAAAAGATGACTGATGGTTTTAGTGCGCCGGAGGGAGATTAAGAAGGCGATCAATGATTTTTTCCTGACAGGCTACCGTTTTTTTTTTTTTTTTTTTTTTTTTTTTTTTTTTTTTAAAAACCAGCTGTGTTACAGGCATTGTTCGGAAAAAAAAAAAGCATTTGCAGTTTGTATTCGTTTATGTTAGCATACAAATTTAATTAAAAGTTTCAAAACCCTCACGTGTAACATCTTTCTGTGTAAAGATCTCATGTTACAATGTGGCGGCTTGTAATCTGGTGCGGCCTATACAAGTACAAAATGGATTTTCTTTTAAAGATTAGAGGGTGTGGCTTATATTCAGGTGCTCTATCGTCCAGAATTTATGAGTTTGGTACTATACCGTGTCCTCCTTCCTCATCTTGTATGTTAGTTTTTATCTTAAGTGTTGTATATTTGTAGTTTTTTAGTATCCATTTTTGAGTATATTTATTTTCTATATATTAATATCTAAATATTAGAAAAATATCGATTAAAAGAAAACCAACTGAACAGGAGACTATTGGAAACATGAAGCAGCTCCCTTGAAAGTTAACGTTTCAAACGTTACTGAGACGCTAATAGTTTGAAGAGCTGAGAAGTTCTTCATCCTCTTTATGCTAATTTACAGAAAGCTTCACTTTGATTTTCACTGAGCTTCTTTTTGCTGGAAGGGGTTTTTGTTGTTCTTCTTAATATATCCTGAAGGTGTTCCATTAGATTCATATCTTAAAGATCTCATTGTAAGATATTTTCCTAACAGAGCACTTCGCTCCCAAACTGCAGGTTTACTTGTTGTTCCCAGAGTTTCTAAAAGTAGAATGGGAGGTAGAGCCTTCAGTTATCAGGCCCCTCTCTTGTGGAATAAGCTGCCAGTAAATGTCCGGGAAGCAGACACCCTTTCCACTTTTAAGATTAGGCTTAAAACTTTCCTTTTTGATAAAGCTTATAGTTAGGGATGGCTCAGGTAATCCTGAAACATCCCATAGTTAAGCTGCTATAGGCTTAGACTGCTGGGGGACCTCATCTGTCACACCTTTCCTCACTTTGCTCTCTTTTTCCCCGTTTAATTTCTCAAATGATTTTATATACATGTGACATTATTGTGGTTATTAACTTGTGTTTCCCTGTTCCAGCAGGTATCCTTTGAATGGCGTTATGGTGTTTTTCCCCCCTCTTTTCCCTCTTTTCTGTCTTCTCAAACCCCAGCTGGTCGAGGCGGATGGCCACCCTTCCCGAGTCTGGTTCGGCCAGAGGTTTCTTCCCGAGTCTGGTTCGGCCAGAGGTTTCTTCCCGAGTCTGGTTCGGCCAGAGGTTTCTTCCCGAGTCTGGTTCGGCCAGAGGTTTCTTCCCGAGTCTGGTTCGGCCAGAGGTTTCTTCCCGAGTCTGGTTCGGCCAGAGGTTTCTTCCCGAGTCTGGTTCGGCCAGAGGTTTCTTCCCGAGTCTGGTTCGGCCAGAGGTTTCTTCCCGAGTCTGGTTCGGCCAGAGGTTTCTTCCCGAGTCTGGTTCGGCCAGAGGTTTCTTCCCGAGTCTGGTTCTGCCAGAGGTTTCTTCCCGAGTCTGGTTCTGCCAGAGGTTTCTTCCCGAGTCTGGTTCTGCCAGAGGTTTCTTCCCGAGTCTGGTTCTGCCAGAGGTTTCTTCCCGAGTCTGGTTCTGCCAGAGGTTTCTTCCCGAGTCTGGTTCTGCCAGAGGTTTCTTCCCGAGTCTGGTTCTGCCAGAGGTTTCTTCCCGAGTCTGGTTCTGCCAGAGGTTTCTTCCCGAGTCTGGTTCTGCCAGAGGTTTCTTCCCGAGTCTGGTTCTGCCAGAGGTTTCTTCCCGAGTCTGGTTCTGCCAGAGGTTTCTTCCCGAGTCTGGTTCTGCCAGAGGTTTCTTCCCGAGTCTGGTTCTGCCAGAGGTTTCTTCCCGAGTCTGGTTCTGCCAGAGGTTTCTTCCCGAGTCTGGTTCTGCCAGAGGTTTCTTCCCGAGTCTGGTTCTGCCAGAGGTTTCTTCCCGAGTCTGGTTCTGCCAGAGGTTTCTTCCCGAGTCTGGTTCTGCCAGAGGTTTCTTCCCGAGTCTGGTTCTGCCAGAGGTTTCTTCCCGAGTCTGGTTCTGCCAGAGGTTTCTTCCCGAGTCTGGTTCTGCCAGAGGTTTCTTCCCGAGTCTGGTTCTGCCAGAGGTTTCTTCCCGAGTCTGGTTCTGCCAGAGGTTTCTTCCCGAGTCTGGTTCTGCCAGAGGTTTCTTCCCGAGTCTGGTTCTGCCAGAGGTTTCTTCCCGAGTCTGGTTCTGCCAGAGGTTTCTTCCCGAGTCTGGTTCTGCCAGAGGTTTCTTCCCGAGTCTGGTTCTGCCAGAGGTTTCTTCCCGAGTCTGGTTCTGCCAGAGGTTTCTTCCCGAGTCTGGTTCTGCCAGAGGTTTCTTCCCGAGTCTGGTTCTGCCAGAGGTTTCTTCCCGAGTCTGGTTCTGCCAGAGGTTTCTTCCCGAGTCTGGTTCTGCCAGAGGTTTCTTCCCGAGTCTGGTTCTGCCAGAGGTTTCTTCCCGAGTCTGGTTCTGCCAGAGGTTTCTTCCCGAGTCTGGTTCTGCCAGAGGTTTCTTCCCGAGTCTGGTTCTGCCAGAGGTTTCTTCCCGAGTCTGGTTCTGCCAGAGGTTTCTTCCCGAGTCTGGTTCTGCCAGAGGTTTCTTCCCGAGTCTGGTTCTGCCAGAGGTTTCTTCCCGAGTCTGGTTCTGCCAGAGGTTTCTTCCCGAGTCTGGTTCTGCCAGAGGTTTCTTCCCGAGTCTGGTTCTGCCAGAGGTTTCTTCCCGAGTCTGGTTCTGCCAGAGGTTTCTTCCCGAGTCTGGTTCTGCCAGAGGTTTCTTCCCGAGTCTGGTTCTGCCAGAGGTTTCTTCCCGAGTCTGGTTCTGCCAGAGGTTTCTTCCCGAGTCTGGTTCTGCCAGAGGTTTCTTCCCGAGTCTGGTTCTGCCAGAGGTTTCTTCCCGAGTCTGGTTCTGCCAGAGGTTTCTTCCCGAGTCTGGTTCTGCCAGAGGTTTCTTCCCGAGTCTGGTTCTGCCAGAGGTTTCTTCCCGAGTCTGGTTCTGCCAGAGGTTTCTTCCCGAGTCTGGTTCTGCCAGAGGTTTCTTCCCGAGTCTGGTTCTGCCAGAGGTTTCTTCCCGAGTCTGGTTCTGCCAGAGGTTTCTTCCCGAGTCTGGTTCTGCCAGAGGTTTCTTCCCGAGTCTGGTTCTGCCAGAGGTTTCTTCCCGAGTCTGGTTCTGCCAGAGGTTTCTTCCCGAGTCTGGTTCTGCCAGAGGTTTCTTCCCGAGTCTGGTTCTGCCAGAGGTTTCTTCCCGAGTCTGGTTCTGCCAGAGGTTTCTTCCCGAGTCTGGTTCTGCCAGAGGTTTCTTCCCGAGTCTGGTTCTGCCAGAGGTTTCTTCCCGAGTCTGGTTCTGCCAGAGGTTTCTTCCCGAGTCTGGTTCTGCCAGAGGTTTCTTCCCGAGTCTGGTTCTGCCAGAGGTTTCTTCCCGAGTCTGGTTCTGCCAGAGGTTTCTTCCCGAGTCTGGTTCTGCCAGAGGTTTCTTCCCGAGTCTGGTTCTGCCAGAGGTTTCTTCCCGAGTCTGGTTCTGCCAGAGGTTTCTTCCCGAGTCTGGTTCTGCCAGAGGTTTCTTCCCGAGTCTGGTTCTGCCAGAGGTTTCTTCCCGAGTCTGGTTCTGCCAGAGGTTTCTTCCCGAGTCTGGTTCTGCCAGAGGTTTCTTCCCGAGTCTGGTTCTGCCAGAGGTTTCTTCCCGAGTCTGGTTCTGCCAGAGGTTTCTTCCCGAGTCTGGTTCTGCCAGAGGTTTCTTCCCGAGTCTGGTTCTGCCAGAGGTTTCTTCCCGAGTCTGGTTCTGCCAGAGGTTTCTTCCCGAGTCTGGTTCTGCCAGAGGTTTCTTCCCGAGTCTGGTTCTGCCAGAGGTTTCTTCCCGAGTCTGGTTCTGCCAGAGGTTTCTTCCCGAGTCTGGTTCTGCCAGAGGTTTCTTCCCGAGTCTGGTTCTGCCAGAGGTTTCTTCCCGAGTCTGGTTCTGCCAGAGGTTTCTTCCCGAGTCTGGTTCTGCCAGAGGTTTCTTCCCGAGTCTGGTTCTGCCAGAGGTTTCTTCCCGAGTCTGGTTCTGCCAGAGGTTTCTTCCCGAGTCTGGTTCTGCCAGAGGTTTCTTCCCGAGTCTGGTTCTGCCAGAGGTTTCTTCCCGAGTCTGGTTCTGCCAGAGGTTTCTTCCCGAGTCTGGTTCTGCCAGAGGTTTCTTCCCGAGTCTGGTTCTGCCAGAGGTTTCTTCCCGAGTCTGGTTCTGCCAGAGGTTTCTTCCCGAGTCTGGTTCTGCCAGAGGTTTCTTCCCGAGTCTGGTTCTGCCAGAGGTTTCTTCCCGAGTCTGGTTCTGCCAGAGGTTTCTTCCCGAGTCTGGTTCTGCCAGAGGTTTCTTCCCGAGTCTGGTTCTGCCAGAGGTTTCTTCCCGAGTCTGGTTCTGCCAGAGGTTTCTTCCCGAGTCTGGTTCTGCCAGAGGTTTCTTCCCGAGTCTGGTTCTGCCAGAGGTTTCTTCCCGAGTCTGGTTCTGCCAGAGGTTTCTTCCCGAGTCTGGTTCTGCCAGAGGTTTCTTCCCGAGTCTGGTTCTGCCAGAGGTTTCTTCCCGAGTCTGGTTCTGCCAGAGGTTTCTTCCCGAGTCTGGTTCTGCCAGAGGTTTCTTCCCGAGTCTGGTTCTGCCAGAGGTTTCTTCCCGAGTCTGGTTCTGCCAGAGGTTTCTTCCCGAGTCTGGTTCTGCCAGAGGTTTCTTCCCGAGTCTGGTTCTGCCAGAGGTTTCTTCCCGAGTCTGGTTCTGCCAGAGGTTTCTTCCCGAGTCTGGTTCTGCCAGAGGTTTCTTCCCGAGTCTGGTTCTGCCAGAGGTTTCTTCCCGAGTCTGGTTCTGCCAGAGGTTTCTTCCCGAGTCTGGTTCTGCCAGAGGTTTCTTCCCGAGTCTGGTTCTGCCAGAGGTTTCTTCCCGAGTCTGGTTCTGCCAGAGGTTTCTTCCCGAGTCTGGTTCTGCCAGAGGTTTCTTCCCGAGTCTGGTTCTGCCAGAGGTTTCTTCCCGAGTCTGGTTCTGCCAGAGGTTTCTTCCCGAGTCTGGTTCTGCCAGAGGTTTCTTCCCGAGTCTGGTTCTGCCAGAGGTTTCTTCCCGAGTCTGGTTCTGCCAGAGGTTTCTTCCCGAGTCTGGTTCTGCCAGAGGTTTCTTCCCGAGTCTGGTTCTGCCAGAGGTTTCTTCCCGAGTCTGGTTCTGCCAGAGGTTTCTTCCCGAGTCTGGTTCTGCCAGAGGTTTCTTCCCGAGTCTGGTTCTGCCAGAGGTTTCTTCCCGAGTCTGGTTCTGCCAGAGGTTTCTTCCCGAGTCTGGTTCTGCCAGAGGTTTCTTCCCGAGTCTGGTTCTGCCAGAGGTTTCTTCCCGAGTCTGGTTCTGCCAGAGGTTTCTTCCCGAGTCTGGTTCTGCCAGAGGTTTCTTCCCGAGTCTGGTTCTGCCAGAGGTTTCTTCCCGAGTCTGGTTCTGCCAGAGGTTTCTTCCCGAGTCTGGTTCTGCCAGAGGTTTCTTCCCGAGTCTGGTTCTGCCAGAGGTTTCTTCCCGAGTCTGGTTCTGCCAGAGGTTTCTTCCCGAGTCTGGTTCTGCCAGAGGTTTCTTCCCGAGTCTGGTTCTGCCAGAGGTTTCTTCCCGAGTCTGGTTCTGCCAGAGGTTTCTTCCCGAGTCTGGTTCTGCCAGAGGTTTCTTCCCGAGTCTGGTTCTGCCAGAGGTTTCTTCCCGAGTCTGGTTCTGCCAGAGGTTTCTTCCCGAGTCTGGTTCTGCCAGAGGTTTCTTCCCGAGTCTGGTTCTGCCAGAGGTTTCTTCCCGAGTCTGGTTCTGCCAGAGGTTTCTTCCCGAGTCTGGTTCTGCCAGAGGTTTCTTCCCGAGTCTGGTTCTGCCAGAGGTTTCTTCCCGAGTCTGGTTCTGCCAGAGGTTTCTTCCCGAGTCTGGTTCTGCCAGAGGTTTCTTCCCGAGTCTGGTTCTGCCAGAGGTTTCTTCCCGAGTCTGGTTCTGCCAGAGGTTTCTTCCCGAGTCTGGTTCTGCCAGAGGTTTCTTCCCGAGTCTGGTTCTGCCAGAGGTTTCTTCCCGAGTCTGGTTCTGCCAGAGGTTTCTTCCCGAGTCTGGTTCTGCCAGAGGTTTCTTCCCGAGTCTGGTTCTGCCAGAGGTTTCTTCCCGAGTCTGGTTCTGCCAGAGGTTTCTTCCCGAGTCTGGTTCTGCCAGAGGTTTCTTCCCGAGTCTGGTTCTGCCAGAGGTTTCTTCCCGAGTCTGGTTCTGCCAGAGGTTTCTTCCCGAGTCTGGTTCTGCCAGAGGTTTCTTCCCGAGTCTGGTTCTGCCAGAGGTTTCTTCCCGAGTCTGGTTCTGCCAGAGGTTTCTTCCCGAGTCTGGTTCTGCCAGAGGTTTCTTCCCGAGTCTGGTTCTGCCAGAGGTTTCTTCCCGAGTCTGGTTCTGCCAGAGGTTTCTTCCCGAGTCTGGTTCTGCCAGAGGTTTCTTCCCGAGTCTGGTTCTGCCAGAGGTTTCTTCCCGAGTCTGGTTCTGCCAGAGGTTTCTTCCCGAGTCTGGTTCTGCCAGAGGTTTCTTCCCGAGTCTGGTTCTGCCAGAGGTTTCTTCCCGAGTCTGGTTCTGCCAGAGGTTTCTTCCCGAGTCTGGTTCTGCCAGAGGTTTCTTCCCGAGTCTGGTTCTGCCAGAGGTTTCTTCCCGAGTCTGGTTCTGCCAGAGGTTTCTTCCCGAGTCTGGTTCTGCCAGAGGTTTCTTCCCGAGTCTGGTTCTGCCAGAGGTTTCTTCCCGAGTCTGGTTCTGCCAGAGGTTTCTTCCCGAGTCTGGTTCTGCCAGAGGTTTCTTCCCGAGTCTGGTTCTGCCAGAGGTTTCTTCCCGAGTCTGGTTCTGCCAGAGGTTTCTTCCCGAGTCTGGTTCTGCCAGAGGTTTCTTCCCGAGTCTGGTTCTGCCAGAGGTTTCTTCCCGAGTCTGGTTCTGCCAGAGGTTTCTTCCCGAGTCTGGTTCTGCCAGAGGTTTCTTCCCGAGTCTGGTTCTGCCAGAGGTTTCTTCCCGAGTCTGGTTCTGCCAGAGGTTTCTTCCCGAGTCTGGTTCTGCCAGAGGTTTCTTCCCGAGTCTGGTTCTGCCAGAGGTTTCTTCCCGAGTCTGGTTCTGCCAGAGGTTTCTTCCCGAGTCTGGTTCTGCCAGAGGTTTCTTCCCGAGTCTGGTTCTGCCAGAGGTTTCTTCCCGAGTCTGGTTCTGCCAGAGGTTTCTTCCCGAGTCTGGTTCTGCCAGAGGTTTCTTCCCGAGTCTGGTTCTGCCAGAGGTTTCTTCCCGAGTCTGGTTCTGCCAGAGGTTTCTTCCCGAGTCTGGTTCTGCCAGAGGTTTCTTCCCGAGTCTGGTTCTGCCAGAGGTTTCTTCCCGAGTCTGGTTCTGCCAGAGGTTTCTTCCCGAGTCTGGTTCTGCCAGAGGTTTCTTCCCGAGTCTGGTTCTGCCAGAGGTTTCTTCCCGAGTCTGGTTCTGCCAGAGGTTTCTTCCCGAGTCTGGTTCTGCCAGAGGTTTCTTCCCGAGTCTGGTTCTGCCAGAGGTTTCTTCCCGAGTCTGGTTCTGCCAGAGGTTTCTTCCCGAGTCTGGTTCTGCCAGAGGTTTCTTCCCGAGTCTGGTTCTGCCAGAGGTTTCTTCCCGAGTCTGGTTCTGCCAGAGGTTTCTTCCCGAGTCTGGTTCTGCCAGAGGTTTCTTCCCGAGTCTGGTTCTGCCAGAGGTTTCTTCCCGAGTCTGGTTCTGCCAGAGGTTTCTTCCCGAGTCTGGTTCTGCCAGAGGTTTCTTCCCGAGTCTGGTTCTGCCAGAGGTTTCTTCCCGAGTCTGGTTCTGCCAGAGGTTTCTTCCCGAGTCTGGTTCTGCCAGAGGTTTCTTCCCGAGTCTGGTTCTGCCAGAGGTTTCTTCCCGAGTCTGGTTCTGCCAGAGGTTTCTTCCCGAGTCTGGTTCTGCCAGAGGTTTCTTCCCGAGTCTGGTTCTGCCAGAGGTTTCTTCCCGAGTCTGGTTCTGCCAGAGGTTTCTTCCCGAGTCTGGTTCTGCCAGAGGTTTCTTCCCGAGTCTGGTTCTGCCAGAGGTTTCTTCCCGAGTCTGGTTCTGCCAGAGGTTTCTTCCCGAGTCTGGTTCTGCCAGAGGTTTCTTCCCGAGTCTGGTTCTGCCAGAGGTTTCTTCCCGAGTCTGGTTCTGCCAGAGGTTTCTTCCCGAGTCTGGTTCTGCCAGAGGTTTCTTCCCGAGTCTGGTTCTGCCAGAGGTTTCTTCCCGAGTCTGGTTCTGCCAGAGGTTTCTTCCCGAGTCTGGTTCTGCCAGAGGTTTCTTCCCGAGTCTGGTTCTGCCAGAGGTTTCTTCCCGAGTCTGGTTCTGCCAGAGGTTTCTTCCCGAGTCTGGTTCTGCCAGAGGTTTCTTCCCGAGTCTGGTTCTGCCAGAGGTTTCTTCCCGAGTCTGGTTCTGCCAGAGGTTTCTTCCCGAGTCTGGTTCTGCCAGAGGTTTCTTCCCGAGTCTGGTTCTGCCAGAGGTTTCTTCCCGAGTCTGGTTCTGCCAGAGGTTTCTTCCCGAGTCTGGTTCTGCCAGAGGTTTCTTCCCGAGTCTGGTTCTGCCAGAGGTTTCTTCCCGAGTCTGGTTCTGCCAGAGGTTTCTTCCCGAGTCTGGTTCTGCCAGAGGTTTCTTCCCGAGTCTGGTTCTGCCAGAGGTTTCTTCCCGAGTCTGGTTCTGCCAGAGGTTTCTTCCTGTTAAAAGGGAGTCGTTCCTTTCCACAGTCGCCACAGGCTCAGGACTGGAGATTGGACTGAAGACAAGTTTCGGTGCAATCTGTTGGTTTCCTTAGCTAGGATATTAAATTTTTAATTGGCTCTATATGAATTAATTGGATTATGATTACAATGAATTGAATTCCAATTGGCTTGAATTGGACTATATTATTTAAGTGCCTTGAGATGACAATTGTTGTAATCTGGCGCTATATAAATAAAATTGAATTGAATAGAATAAATTGAAGTTATTCAACATTCTTGACAAGGTCACAGTTCTGAGCTTTTCCTTCTTTATGAACACTCGTGAGAATGTGGCCACTCCTCCTCTCCCACATCTCTGGAGCCTGGGAGCCCAGTTCCAATGCAGTCACAACAGACTCGCTACATACTAATGTGACTCATTGTGGAGTCCAGTGCTGCTCTGTAGAGGGTCTGTTAATCAACAAATATCTTGGGAATCCACCAGTATTCTTTGGAAAACTCTCAAACAGAAATGGGAACTTCAGGCAGTGTTCCACACTGCTGTATATAAACTGAAAGATAAATCATTTAAAGTCGACTGTTAACATAAAAATTTACTCCAACATGCAGTCATGGCCTAACCCTGCAAATTTCAGATATTATACTTTCTGCTTTTGGTCACATTTGACTACATATTTAGTTCTTTGTGTGTCATTTTAAAATAAATTCAGCCTTGAAGTAGGAATCTCAGCCAGTGTCTTCTTCTGTATTTGCATCATTGAGGTGGTTTCTCTGAAATCACCACACATTTGTAGAGGACTTTCCTCCTGCACTTAAACACATGTGGTGATGTTGCATTGATGCAGATTGGGCGTCAGAGGGCTTTAGAAGGGAAACCTCCTTAAGGGCAGTTGTTATGGAACATTTACCTTCAGAACCTGGCCCCATATCATCGAAGTCCAACCATGTTAAACTGTGGCAGGCTTGGTCATAAGAAACAAAGCTGAATTTGTTTGCTTCAGACGGGATTTGGCTTGAATTTGGTGAATGAAAGCAACCTCAACATTCTCCATGCTGCTTTGCATGTTATTTGCCAGACTTTGTTGGGGTTTTTTCATTCTGCAGGTCCTTAACTGTGTTGGCTGTGATTGGTCAGATTTTCACAGATAACCCTCATCGCTTAGTCAGAAACACATGCACACCAGTCAGTTTTCCAGTTGGATCGTGCACATCGGTCTCCTTTTATTTAAGACGGCACAGGTTACTTTAGAAACTATATGTTCATAAAATTCAGCTTTTTAGAAAATCACTGGTGTTGTGGTAACTTGTGCGTCAGTCATCACAGGTGAAGTGAAGAGGAAGCTTCCTCTTGTTTTGGGATCATTTATTTTTTCCTTTTATTATTCATGACAGGAAATGTTCTACTGGCAGACCACGAGATGATGCCGTTCTTGAGATGATACAAATTTGCCATAAATTATGCTGTAAAGGGGTGCACCGACCTCATTCTGCCAGCAGATACAGATGTGGAAGCAAAGACCATTTTTGGTGCTTTTCTTACTTGTTGAGGTGTTTGCGTGCAGCAGGCAGCCCTGACAGCTCTTCGTTCAGGACATACTTTTTGGTGCCCATACAGTAACTTTCCATGTACTCTGCCCAGTGCAATTGACGCACATCGAAGTTAAACACCTGCAGGAAGAAAAACAAACACCATCAGTTCCTATCAGGAACGATTGCTGTAACCATTTTTTCTTCATTTTGATTGGATTTAACAGTTGTCTCCGTCACTCTGAGCAGTTTCAGCAACAGCTACCTTTCAGTGAGCTTAAGTCCCTGAATCTGACACTTGAGTTGACCAGCATGTCTTTAAGAAATGCAAATTCCTCCAGACAGTTATCCTGAACAATGTCTCTGTTCACTGCAGTCTGATGTCAGAGGTGAATGAATGACTCACTCGGCTGTCAGCAGCCTACTATCAGACATTAACACAGCGAGATGTAGATTTGTCTGCTGTGTGACAACACGGGCAACAAAGGGACAAAGTGTAACTGAAGCACAATACAGAGCCATGTTTAAAACAATGTCCTTTATACCTTCTTATCCTCGGGACTCATCTGGGCCAGCAGCATGGCCATGTTGTCTGTGTTCCACATCCAGGAGTGACTGGTAAAATACTCCAAGACCATCATGGCCTTGTGGAGGCGAGAGATAGTCTTCATCATCCTGTAACAAGCAACATGTAAGTGCCAGAAGGGAAAGAAGCTAAACTGATGAAGAGGAATGAGAAAAGGACAGTAGTGGGATGGCTCAGTGGTAATAGAGTGGGATAAAGAGGCGGTGAAATGAGGGGCACAGTAGGACATTGTGTCAGGGTGTTGGGAGCAGTGGCAGAAGTAAAGACTGTCGAAAAGGAACTCAACTCAATAACAGAGCAGAGTCAAATTCACTCTCTGTTTAAGATTTGACTAACAAATGGATGCACATATTTTAAATGGACATTTCAGATTGTGCCATGAGCATGACTTCAGAATTTAACGAAGAAGATTTTGATTATTTTAAGGTCACAATATGAGCAAAACAGTGCTATGAGTTTGTCTTCCTCTTGACTTTATCATTATTAAGCATTACAGGAAAATGCTTAGAGGCTTTACATTTGTACACTTTAAAATGACTTTACAAAGGCAGATTGAGCAGTTATTGTTTGCAAACAGCCTCCAAACTTGCCAGCTGCACTCCAACTCAACAGCAAGTCAGAGTTGGTTTTAAATGCTCAATAAACTACATCCCCACAGTGCATTTCTCGACTGGTTGACCACTCAACGCTTTTGAAATTAAATGTTTATACATTACGGTGTTTATATAATTAAATAATGACAATTCTACATTAAATACACCCATATTTGCTTTTTAACGTGAGCACCACGCTCCATCGTGGGCGTGATAAACGTACTTGCCCGTGTACTACACCCACAGGACACAACGCCACCACGATAAACACACTTATCTAAGTAAATGCAAGCGTATCTTGCTGTGGAGAAAAGAGTGGTTTGATTCGTCGTGGTCAGCCTCTTATGGGGAATTTATTGAACAGACCGTCACAGAGACATGTACATTTCAGCATACACGGAAATTCCTTTATAATCTCTTTATAACTTTCTATATCATTCAGTGTGTACGTGACCCAAACCCAATCTCTATTCGGCGCCTGCTGTCTGAGGACGCTACTGCATCCTCATCATTATCTAGACAGGGTTCATTCTGACCTCAACAACAGGTTATTCGAGCAGCATCAAGGTACAATATGTGGAGCAGTGTCAGGGCTCTGCTCTCCCACATAATTCCCCCTAAAAATCACTTATTAGTGTTTTAGCTACACCGTGCTTTTCCCTCCCTCTGTCACACATGGATGGAAGCGTCGGAGGCAATGTAGGGTTCAGCATGTTGCCCAAGGACAATTCAACGCTTGGTCAGAGGACGCCGGGATGTCATCTTCCTTCTGAGCTACTTCACACAAAAGTGTGGCAAGCTGCAGAACAAAGCAGCTTGAAAGAAGCGGAGCATAATTTATCATTCGTTTCACAGCCGTCGTGTTCTGCAGCACAATTGGCACGTCCACACACCTCAACACAACCCTACGGGAAAGCGCGCATCACTGGATTTGATGAGTAAATCCCTGCTTTTCAAAGGAACGCCCGTTTACAGATAGATCAGGGAAGACACAGCAATTTCAACTATTCATAGTCCTCACATCTGCACACGGTTACTGGATGAAGTCTGCTCACCTTCATCCAAAAGGTGGCACCCAGATTTGTTCCAAGCACAGCAAAATGAGAACAAACAAGGCAAATTATAACAGACGTTGGTGTCTCAGTGGTGAAATGCACATTTCTACTGGGTCACAAGACATGAGAAGGATTCTTTTAAAACAAGTCTGCCAGGTTTGCCTTTCATTCAAGTCATTAGAAAAGCTGCAAATAAAAAGATTTCAAACTTTCATAGCACTGTGTGAAGTCAGGCATGTCATTTCTGCCTTGTGGGCAGTGATTGATACAAATCAACAAAGACTAACTGGATTTAATTAGAGTATATGCCAGGAGGACGGACGGACAATATACTGGCAAACTGACCTATGACCCAAATGCTGCATAGGCCGATTCATTGTTCCACTCTTACATAAACAAGCGTTAACACAAATTTAATTTGATGAGTTTAATCAACACTATCGTCCTCCTGGTAACACAAGCAAATGCAGGAAACACATTCCATTTGTGTTAGTTTTGTCAAAGCTGGGAATTTGACCACCAGTTAAGATGTAGAGGTAGTTCGTGTGAGCATGTAAGGAAACAGTAATACGCACTATTACTGTTTAACTATTACTGCGGCTTAAAGAATCTGAGTCCGTCATTCAAGCAGCTTCTGAACTACACAGGAATCAACAGCCTCAATCCAACACTGGACCTGTGACATTTGAAACATTTACACTAACAGAGGCAGATTGAGAGGAGTCAGATTCTTTCAGCGAAGGGGAATGATTCAAAAAGATGAGACAAACATGCTTTGTTGACAGCTCAGGAAAGGGAGGGAAAGATATTTGCAAGTGGTGAAAAAACAGACTGGATTCACACCACTACAGAGTAAGTGAGCTACTACTGTAAGCCAAGCTAATTTCAGACAGCAGAACAGTGCGATAATGAAATCTGGGTGGCAATAATTGGGAATCAGAAAGACTTTGCATTGATCTGGGTGAGAAACATCTGCTGTCTGAAATACTGCTGACATAATGCGTAAACATGCAGTGGCGTTGCTTTCAGTGGGACGCAAAATGCCTCCAACTGAGCAGAAATTTCTGGATTGGCCAAGAAGTCCCGTGGTGCCCACTGATTTCCCTTGATTATGAGAGAAAAAGTTAGGGATCAGGAATGTTATGTTCAGAACATGGTTCACTCACAAAAAGGTGACTGGAGTCATCTTCTTTGATTAAATCTTTAAAACATGCTTGTGTAAAAATCAAATGGCATGACACAAAGTCCAGCTGATGCCATGAGGTCAAGCCAAGACACTGCAAGACACTTCTTCTGCCCTGGACCCATCCTCGTTTCCACAATCCCAGAAAAAGCACACAGGGTGGGAGGGTGGGGTTGTGGGAACATGAGGGAAAGGTGGGGGCTATGGCAGGAGGAGGGGGGCAGTTGCAACCTTACCGGGGCTTGCGGCCCATCAGCATGAGATAGCCGTCATAGAGCAGGGCGGGCAGCGTGTGGCTGACAGTGGTCCAGTATTGATTAGTAAAAGGGTTGGACCGCAGATTGACATTGGGCCTTCTGAAGGCCTGCTCTAAGGGATTGGTCTTGAAGGTCATGTTTATACAGTACTCTGTAGGGGAGAGATACATAAATTACGGGACAAGGAGGACAGAGGATGAGATGAAGAGGAACGTGTGTTCCTGCTCTTATTGATACAAAGCAAAGCGCAGGCCCTGTGTAACGGCTCAGCCTCTGCTAGCTCGTCATTAGCACCATCATGTGACACTAGATTCAGTCGTCACCGCTGGGATAACGCAGCAACTAGCAGAGAACTGTCAAGGGCCGACATCTGCTTACTTAAATCCACCTCAGTCCGTTTCTGAGCAGGACTGAGGTGAACGTAGCGCTAATGTTTTGGAAACCCAGCTGAAAATAAACAGACTAGCGAAATGTAAAGAGTGCAGAACCCATCATCGATCCTGTTCAGTTCAGGAGAGCGCTGGGTTATGCATTCTTCAAGTCAAACAAAACCGCACACAAGCATATTTTAAAAACATTAACAGCTACAATATGTTAGCCAACTACACTAAAAGAAAAGTGAAAGGATAAAGCAGCAGAGGTGTACAAGTGTGAGGGGGCTTTCGCCATTAGCAGCACAGGTACGGCACGTCTGAGTCGACGACAATGAGGTTACCTGGGCTCTCGTCCAATCAGCCTGAGGTACAGATCATAGAGGAAGGCCGGAGCCTTGTGGCTCACAGCGATCCAGTACTGATTGATTAGGTGATTGGATGTGAGATTAACATTGGGCCGACGGAAGGCCTGCTCAAGGGGGTTCCTCTTGAATGTGGATATTACATGGTACTCTAAGAAGAAAAGGTTGTTCAACACAGGGGATAAAAATGAGTAGTTTCAAGACTTCTTATACATTCTGGATTTAGTCCACAGCTGTTGGAGAAAAAGGCAATTTATTAAACTGAAAAATGTAAAACTTGACGCACTGAAGCCAACTGTAACAAAGTTTTATGCTGATTCAACCCACATTATGACCCATTTTTGGGGGTCAACTTTTGGGGTCATTTGTCAACTACAGCAGAAAAAAAAATGTAACAGGAAACCTTATCTTTTAGGTTAAAAGGCTGTATATTTTGCTTCTTAGTTCAAAATGGGTCCTTGAATGAGATTCCCACAAAATCCACAGCAGATCTTTGGTTGAAAAGTAGTAAGTGGGAAATTATTGTGGGAAACTGCTTGGAAAAGAGGAAACACTTTGAGGACATAAGTGCTTGGATGACCCATCTATCTACAGGCAAGCTTCAACCAGCCTGTGAAACGAAGTGGAACCAGTCGGTTACACCCAACTCCTGCCACAGCAAGCCAGGCAGAGTACATCTTCTTCACAGAGAAAAGCCTTCGCTGCCATATGTTCTCCTCTTTCAGGGAAGAAAAACTCTCCAGTTCTGATAACTGATCTCTAAAAGTTCTTCAGGAGCTGCTATGATTCAAGACAACTGGTATAAGATGAAATCTCAGACGTTGAGCAAGTCAACAGCTGCCTCAAAACCCTTTAATTTCACTTCGATATCATTGTGGAGCATTTAATGGAGAGTTTTAAATTAAAAAATTTAAAAAAAAAAAAAAAAAAAGAGGACAGATTTAGTTTATTCAATGTTTTTTCCAATAAAACAAATCCCGTCGACTATAGTTTGTTGCACTTAACTTTGAATTCTCAATTCAGACTCTGGAGTTTTATATTAGTAGCAGAAAAGGCTTCAGCAATGTCGCAGACTTCATTAAAGTCCAAATGGAGCTTCATTGTCATTAGAGCATCTCAGCCACTACAAGCTTTACCAGCAGGAAAGGTTCGGAAATTTGGATTAGACATTTACATGCCACCGTATTCCAGTTTCTTTTTGAGTGCTCTAATTAGGATAACCACGTTTCCACTTGGATTAGAGTTTAGCTTGGTTGATGTGTGTATATGTTAACTGTTGAACAGCCAGAGCTCTTTAAAAGCTCTGAGGATGGCTGAACTTTAGATGTTACAATTCAGACAGCAACAGGAAGTGACTTATGAACTACAATTTTAGTTCGGCCCTAAGCTTTTAACCTCAGGACACATTAGGTAGGCAGAAATCATTGGACTTGCAGTTAGCAGCCAGATATTTACTCTCAATCACAGCATTGTGAAAATGCATTAAAAAAATTATTAATCCCTTAAAAAGGGCCAGGATTGAGGTTGGAAAAATGCAAAAACAACATGCCGCTTGTAGTTAAAACTCTCAATTCTTCTGCTCTGAAGCAGTAACAGAACAAAAGCAGGTGCGGCAGGCAGTGGATCGGATTACAATCAGGGTATGTCATTAGAGGCCACAGCTTTAAGCTTCCAGTGTCAGGGGCTTTTATACAGGCTGTGTTCAGACGAGATTTAAAATGTCATACCGACTTCTCCCCATCGGAACGGGTTGATTCCACCAGTTGTGCAGTTGTAAACCATGAGGTTTTTCAGCCTGCGAGGGAGATGGGATATTTCAGAGCTTTAAAAGACAAGATCTCAATGCGAGTTAATCAGAAGATGCATGTGGGTGGTCCTCCAACCTGTTGCGCGTCTGTGATCCAGAGTACCAGGCTGCAGCCAGCGTGGCGTTGATGACCACATCTACTGGCACCAGGTCAGCCACAGCATCGTTGGACGCCCTCATCGTACGCAGGATTCCCTTCCCAGCCTGCACAGGGGCAGGGAGAAAGAATATTTATGGAACTCTTAATGAAGTCTTAACGAAAACAAAACCAAACTGTGACACAAAGGATGGCAAAATCTAACGTGCTGAATCTCTCAAGTGGAGCTTTGACAGTCTGGTAAAGGTGGCAGAGTACTCGGGGAAGTCTGTCACTTCAACAGCTGCAAGCTACAGGTGTTCATGCACTTCAAGATGTGGCCCACACTTTTCAACCCTTCCTGATACAGTAATGGCTTCATCATTCGTGACCAGACAGAACCTCAAACCTCTGCAAAAGACTTTATTCATACAACAAACTTTCACCACAACCAACCAGAGTGTTTCTCTCAGGACTTACTGCGATGAATATTCCACTAGGTCCATTGAAGTTGTCAATCCAGCCCTGAAATACAGTTTAGAAAAAGACATCTATTATCTGAAACAAATAACCGATTGACCAAATCCTTTGATAAATTACAAAAGAAACGATCATCAATCAACTATAAGTATCAACTCTAACTATTAATTCTAAGCCTAAAAGATGAAGCGTGTGCCTTTCAGAAAGATGTTCAAGAGCTGAAGAACTTTCCAGAGACTAGCCTGGTGCAAAGTCAAGCATCATTTCTTTACTCCAGATTCCTCAAATTCCAACTGCAGCTATTATCACGTTCGCTGCTCAGCTGCACAAGTGCGCCTGTGTGTGGAGAGCCAAGAAGTTTGGAGATTGAGATCTAAATTTGGATCTTGAGGAATGGTCACGACAGATCTGTTCTGACATGCAGAAAACATTTGCACTTGTTAAAAAAAGGACTTTGTAGGCTTGTTTTTCAGCCTCCTACACTGACAACTTGAACGCAAGGTCACCTTTTCAGCATCACCGTATCCTAAGAAATTAGATCACAGGTGACAGCTGAGGTGAATAACAGTGATTAGCTATACTGTGGCTGTAATGTTGAGGCTGATCGGTGCATATCTGAGCAGACAGAAACAAGGACAAACCCAGGCAACCGCATTTCTTAAGATGCATTTACTTTTTCTTAGTAAATTTTAAACGGTAACCAAAATCTAAATGAAATCCAACTTAAAATGATCCTCATGAATAAGCAGTGTAACACCAACAACAGCCTGTATTACTCACAGGGAAGGGATCATTCCAGCTGGCTCCAACTATGGAGGGTCTGACAATGGCTACGTTGAGGTCTCCGGCCTCCTGCAGCACCAGATATTCGGCCAAGGCTTTGGTGTAGGTGTAGGTGTTGGGACGCTCCCCAATCAGTTTGGGAGTGAGTGCCGTTACCAGATCGTCATCCATCCAGCTGGAACGCAAATAAATACCAGGTTTGTCTTTTATTTGCTACATTTCACTCATCCACCTTCAGCACTAAAACAGAGCGATGAAACCTGGACAACTGTGTGAAATAATGCTGAGTTTCTGCTCCCATTTGTCAACATGTAAAACAGGTTCTTAGTGTCAACATGGTCAGTGTTTCTGGTTCTTAGCTTATAGGTAACTGAAGCCGCTCGCTAAGCTCATAGAAAGGCTCATATTATACAACCTGTGGTTTAAATATTACATATGATGATCTAAAGATATAGCAAAGTCCATTTTCTTTTTGAAGATTTGGAAAGAACAGAGACAAATATAGGAAAACACGAAGGGCTTTAAATGTCATGGTGACGCATGTTTGA
Source organism: Leuresthes tenuis (assembly GCF_036924035.1). NCBI lineage: Eukaryota > Metazoa > Chordata > Actinopteri > Atheriniformes > Atherinopsidae > Leuresthes > Leuresthes tenuis. The sequence continues at coordinate 30,389,379 of NW_027325359.1, read as the reverse complement.
AACAAAAGCTTAAAGGAGCAGCTCGAGGTATGACCTGCAGTTTGTGTAAAACACATCACTCTGTACGATCTTTAACATTAAACCTGCACACCAAGCCTAAATCAAAGGTGGGACATATGGAAAAATACACCTGTGAAACGTTTAAATTCAGTTTCACTCCGGTCACTGTTTAACCAATAGATACAAACCAGAAGCCTCGAGCAACTCAGCCTCTCCAGCGGGTCCGTCTCCACTCTACATAATATTAAACTCCACTTCCTGCTTTGCTGCACAGACTCGTATGAAGTTCTCCGAAAGGTTTCATGCAACCTTACATACAATCCCTCAGAATCGTTGCACTAATCTCACTCTACAGATTTCTAATGCTTCACTAATCTAACTCAAACCCAGTGGCATTAGAGGTACGAGCAGCTGCTTATCATACAATCAGGCCAAAGCTGGCATGCTCAGGGGAATCACTTCTTGCTTTTAACGCTCATAGTAATCTGAAGAAATATTGAATCTGTGTCAAACACTGAACCATTATCCTGTGTCGCTATATTGCGATGAAAAGTTCATCTGGTCTTCTGAAACGGTTCAACTTACTCCAGAGCATCGATGAGTTTGCGGTAGTCTACGGGGGGAGGGTAGACTACTTCTTCAATGACCTCTCTGTCACAGTGGGCGTAGGCTGTGGAGATGTGAATAAAGATCTCCAGGTGCTTCATCCTGTGGGCCAGTGCCAGCATCTTCTGGGTGGCCAGGACATTCAGCTGCATTGCATCTCTGAGATGGGGAAGAAAGACAAGAGGTCAGAGAAGCTAAAGAAAAATGTGAGAAAATGCCTACTGATCCACTTTAGTGCAACACAATGACTGGAGAAAGCGCTGGTATAGCAGTCGTCATCTCATCCATTGAAAACCTAACCCACTAAAGCTTACTGCAAATCATGTTATGTCAAGTTTATTAAAAATGACGGAGGAACACATGTTTAAGCCTAGTCTGGGAACAATATCTGGCAGCTGCAGGGAGGCCAGATTGTACAGAGGACAAAACCAACACTGTGACTGATGAGCTGCACGAATGAACAAAAATCTAACTTTAAAAGTTATACAGAAACTTTCAAACTGGTTAAATGTCATTCAAAGTGCTCCCTGAGTGACTGACATGTGAAGAAACAAGAAACAAAGTGTTAAAAGTGAGACATTTCACTGTTTCATGACAAATATGAGCTCATCTTGAATTTGATTTTAACAAAGCTGGAATGATCTCAACAAAAGTAAAAACAGCTAAAGTTAATTGGGTTAATTAGGCAGCTAACTGGGTTAACTGGCAACAGGTCAGTTACACGACTGGATGTGAGAAGAGCACCTGAGAGACGCAGAGTCTCTCAGGGGTAAAGATGGCCAGAGGTTCAACAGTCACAACACTGCGTCAACAACCGTCCGACAAACTTCAGAATAACGTTCCTCAATGTGAACTTTGAATATTCCATCCTCAACAAGCAAAGGATTAAGAATCATGAATGCAGCGTCCTCCAGACTAAAGAGGAGAGGAACCTGGGATCTGACTTGTTGTCAGCTCTCAGTTCAAAGAAGGTACGCGGGTGCCTGTAGAACTGGCAACTTGCACATCTGGAAAGGCTTTATCAATTCTGGAAGGTATCTACAGGTTTTAGAGCAACATCTGCTCCCATCCAGATGACACCTTGAATATTTCAGCAGACAAGGTTTAACCAGCGTGGCTTCACAGTCGAAGAGACCGGGTGTTGCACCAACATTTAAAATACAACCCAGCTAGAATCCGCTATCAGACAAGAATGGGACCAAAAGGTCCAACAGCTGGCCTCCTCAGTTCCCAGATGAGTACAGATGTTGTGAAAAGAAGAGGGGATGCTACACAGTGGGAAACATAGACATGTCTCAGCTTTTTTGATACGTGTTGCTGGCATAAAACTCGAGATCAGCTCATATTTTTCATGAAATAGTAAAATGTCTCATGTGAATAAAAAGCCATTTTTAATTCACATTTTACACTGCAAACCAACTTTTTTTTGGATATGCAATTATAAACAGATCATTGAAATAAAAGTGAATACAGAGAATATAAAAAGTTAAGAGTAATTATATGTATTATATAGTGTAATTATATAATACCGTTCAAATTAAATGATAACCAATAGTTATACACGAAACAAAAATCTACAGAAAAATCATCAACTTCGAGATCTGAATTTCTATTTTTATGTGGATTTTTAGAAGAAATGTTGAAAAATAAAATACGTTGTGAGGAAGCTAAACATGTCCAAACGGCACTTAACTGATATAAATTAATTTTGATCTTATTTAAAATAAGCCAAATGTGCAAATTTGCTAAAAAAAAACTCCAAGCACACATTCTGTGAAGACGTTCACACAAAAAAGTTAAGTAGTCAGCTATTTGAATGCATTCAATTCGATGTGAAACTGCAGGAACTATGCAGCAAAGCTTCGAAAAGAAACCTTTTCTTTTCTTTTCTCACGCTGGGAACAAAATGTCTCTTTCAGGCTGCAAGCAGAGCTTAATCTGCAGCAATTTGTCAAAGCTGCATCTTTGGTTCAGCAGGAAGAAATGGAAGGCTTGCCAGGTGTTATGCATCTCTGTGTACTGCAAACAGTGGGCACAATCTGTCAACACTGCGCTTTCAGAGCCAAACCAAGAAAGACCCGTAAAGTTATACACACTCTCCTGCCCGGGGATCATTTATTGTAATGAGTGACAGCTCAGACCATCACCAGCTCTGGTGCACGCAGCAGAATGAAGGGAGAAGTGCTTACAGGTTTACTTTCAGGGGGAGAAAATTGAAGAAAATTGAGAAAAATCACTCACTTGAGCGGCTCGTTAAAGCGGATGGTGGCGGCGCAGTGGAAGACGATGTGAATGTTTTCAGTCAGGATGCTCTGATCCCCTTTGCTCAGATTCAGCTCTGGCTGTGTGAGGTCACTGTTCACTGCTATTATCTTCTCTGCGAAGCCTGGCTGCTCAGCTTGCAATCTTTCAAACAACTGAGAAAAAATATATATATATACACCATGGCTTTAGGACGAAAAACAGCAAGAACAGGTATAAATCCACCTCAGAGTCGCCTCACATCAGCAGCCTGTCGCACCAGCCGAGGGTATCATATTTAAAACACATCTGCACATTTATGAATAAAGCAGCCATACATGCTAGCTCAAAAATACATGTTAATCCCATTAAAAATAAAGAAAGTGAACTCTAGTACCCTGGTATTAATAACCCTGATCATGAGCCAGGCCTCATTCAGATTAAACCCCAAAAACTAAACCCACCCCCATGAAAACTGTCCCCTTATGCCTTAAAATAACCCAGATGTAACTCTGACTAACAGTCCTGAGAGCTTTAAAGTCAGTGAAATGATCATGAAACTAAATCTAGTCTTTGATAACAGCAGGAAGTATGTCAGTAGGGGTGTTAAGGGGATGGTTGAGGGTTTAAATGCTCATCTTTTAGTGTTAAAAGTCTTGTGACTGTGGACCTGTGGCCAATGAGAAGCTCATCATCTACCAGTTTCACAGAGAATTTATTGACCAATGCAATGGAAAATTAATTCTTATATGCATTGTAGTGAGTGTTACTGTGTATAACCTGCAAATGACCCGAGCTGCAAGGTACCGCCCTGTCCTGTTTTTCTTAAATTCCTCTTTACAATGGTGGGCTTGTTATAATGAGATAGCTGGGCTTCACTTTTGGACACTGTGCCTACTTCCTCGGAGAGGTAGAGATCTCGGCTGGATGTCGTGAAGAGGTTTTTCTTTCTTGCAGACTTTCACTGGTTGCTCTTTCAGAATGAACCAGATTGTTTTGTGTGCAGCTGAAGTTACTGCAGCTGAAGTCAGTTTTTTCCCCACCTAATCATAAACTCTTTCACCTGCATCAGCAGATCTTAGGATCAAACGTTCCCGTGAACAGCTCCTAACTGCACATTCGACATCTGGAATCGAAACAGACCCATCATCCTCTTGATTAAACATGAATTTGGGAACCTTCGAGTCTGAAAATAAAGTGACTAATCAAAAATGGCTCTAACTCCTGAACAGTTAAGTTGATATTTGTGTTATACCCCGTTAAAAAAAGCTGGAAGTCTTCACTTCAATTCACAGCCATCGCTGTGGTGCACAGAGGCAGATTCATAAAAGTCATTGCACTTGAAGACCTGATCACACTTGTTGCTGCTTCGGGGGAGGTGTACACATTTAAAGCTGTGAGGCGGAACCAGTTTCGAGTTCACATGCTTTCACACAGCAGGTGCAACAGGCTGCTTGGCAACTTTCTATCATTCCCAACACCACCCCAACAAACAAATCCATCAGATGGCACCATCCTCCACCTCTCACCTTGGAGTTAATCATGTCTGCAATTCGGGCCTTGGGGCTCTGCCCCGCTTTCGACCTGACCATCACATAGACGGCTCTGACCTCCGGGCAGGACCTCAGCAGCTTCTCCAGCAGCACCTTAAATCACAAACGAGCAGAGTAAATGACGATTTTCTTACTTGAGAACAAGTACAATGAAATAATATGATGCTTCTTCCTCTGTAGCATCCAAATACGTGAAAACTAAATAAACAGTCAAACCATGGCTGCTGCGACATGAAAGACTCGCCATGTCGTGCCTGTTGTAAAAAGCAAACTTAGATCCTCAGCTCAGTCAACAATTCAAGTGTCGGCGTTCTTCTTGCTTCACTTTAAGGTGAAATCAGAATATTTTTGTGCTAATGTTTAACTGGATGGTAAAGTACGCCAAGGACACTTCTTAAACTCCATCTCATGTTGGAGCCTGACAGAAATCCAAGCAGTGGCTCACATACTTGAGTTCAGTCATGTTCTATTTACTTTCAAATTAAAATCACTACTCCACCTTGCCCATGAAGCCTGTGGCGCCAGAGATCAGCACATTTTTCCCTGCATAGTATTCCGGGATGTTCACCATGATGTCTGCAGTCCCGTTTCAGTGACACTCCACCTGCACACACAAAAACACAAACTTTAAGACTTTAAGGTTAATAAAACCAGAGTAAAATGCAGATCTAAAAATCAACAACGTTGCACAGGAAAGGGAAGCTCCAGTACTTTAAGGATTGCTCAAGGTGGAGTGATCTTTATCAGCTGCACTCATTCAGGAACTTAAACGTATCAGGGAAAGAGGGACAAACTCAAGTCAGTTGAATAATGTCCTAAAACTAGTTTCTCGGTACAGACAGAACGAAAGCATAGAAACTCTTAAAAAAAAAAAGTACAAAATGTCCAAACTATAAAACACATGATTTCCTATGATCTTTAAATCATTCATTTATCCGTTTAAACATTCCAAGCCAGACAAATATTTTAGAGTCATACGACTATCACAAAATAACTGAATATTTCCTTGCTGGTGTTGAGGACCTCAGACAGGTTTTAAAACAGCACAAACTTGTTGGGCTGATAACAGCCTGTTCAGAAGATAAGTCCTCAGATCATTAACGCACCGTCTGTGGTGTGAATAAAACACATCACAGCACTTGTCCAAACAATGTAAAAGCCAAAACCGTCCTGTTGAAACGTGACAGATTAAAATACTGGATTTATTTCCACATTCCCAAACACCAATTTCCATTTGGACGTCTTCTGTATTTGGACCATAAGCAAGCTTGTGTTATGAAGACTCCTGTGAACAGATACAGAGCGCATACTGATCCTGTTTGTTCTGTTCTCAGGCTGAGACCCTGGAACATCTATTCATCCAGTGTCCTCGGCTGACACCGCTGTTGGACCTTTTAATATACAATAGCCAACAATTACCAAAAATATACCAATATCAGCACAAAAAAGGCAGTTCAAGGAAAGTTATCTTTATTCATAATAATAAATAAAATTGACAATTCCTTCTGCGATATCACGTTTGCCTTTGGATGATGGAGGAGGCTCAACATCCAGCGTGGTCTGGGTGTATCTGAGGGATGCTGCCTGTAGTTCTAAAACAAATAAACGACTATTAGACTAAAATATTGAAATATGTTTAATATGATATTAATTGAAATATGACCGTTTTTAGATGATACGCCATGTTTTAGTCGAGCTGTGATATGCAAACTGTTGTTCGCAAACTTTCCATTTGACTTTTTTTCTACTTTGGTAAAATTCGGCCACACTGCCGATGTCTTTGACATAGATGCTAAAGGAGGACTCACTGAAACGTTCAAAATAAAAATAAATATTCAGAAAACCACCGGATGTTGAATAACGTGGACGTTCAATCCAACCGTCTCAAGCGGGTTGGGCTAATCCAAAATAGTGAAAACAAGGGGGGTGTTCTCTGAAGACAGACTGTGCTCCGAAAACACCCCCATTAGTACTTGGTACTTTCCTCCTGATGAAATTAACCATAGACTGTATGAAATTAACACGGCAATCAATAAATAAATAAACAAGTATCGACCAATCAGAATTTTGGTCGACCCAGAATGTATCGACCAATAAGTCGACCAGTCGACTAGGACTTTACAGCCCTAGCTAAAAGAAAGACATGCATAGGCTGGTTAATCTCATACCTGGTTCTGCTCAGTTAGCCGTTTGGCTGACTAGCAGGAACCAGGCTCATGGTGCTGGCAGTTTGGAGCCTGTACAAGTTCTGGAGGGACTGTTGAAGGCCCGACTGAGAGTGGAACACTCTTATTTTCATCTAATGGACAATCTGGGGTCCTTCAGTCAGACGTGGGCTGTTGGTGGTGTTTTGTGCTCTATGGGTAGGGATCCGGGTTAACTCCAAGTTTCTGATAAAAGAAGATAATCTGGTTTGCTCTTTTTCTTTTAAGAAATCAAGTGAAGATGTGACCTGAACCGTTTGTGCTTCAAGTGGTCAATAAAAGGACTTTGAAAAACCATGAACACGTGATTGCTCCTTTGTTTCTCTGGTTCGCAGATGAGGACACAAAGATGGATGAAGTGTAGAAACATGCAGGACTTGCTTCCATTCATCCAAACAAAGCATCAGCATTCTCTGGCAAAGGTGCCATTTATGGTCTGACCAGCATCAGGAGGCCGAGTACTGATTATTGACATCTCAATTCATTTGTGCAATAACCATTCAAGCAGACAGTGCATGAGAGGATACAAAGACTGGGAGGTGCACAGGCAGCTGTAACAGCAACGCAGCTCCAGATTTTGGAGCCATCAAGCTTTACTCGCAATAGGAGCCGTGTGACGTGTGCGTGAAGCGTGCACCACTGAACAGTGCTGCGATACGACTGTGATGTTTCTGAAATCGTATGGATGTATAAGTGAAAGGATATGCCACAATTTCCTTCACCACACCGAAGACCAATAAGATTCTAGTGGGTAAAGGAATTTTTTTCAGCAGACTTCTTGACCTGAACACATTATCAAATGCATGCGTCGCCCATGGGATTAAGTTCATTGATAACAGTTCTTTTGGAACTGTAAGGAGCGTTTCAGACCCGATGGCGTGCATCCAAATCGAACTGGATGCAGATTACTTGGTGCATAGTTACGTCATGCTGTTGGGACGGCAAACCCAAACATGAGTGTACAGATAAGGGTGAAGGACACAGCAGCGAGGTAAGCAACCCCCAGCCCTCCCCCCTCAGACCCCTTACTCCACATCACCCAAGGTCTCCAAAAGAGGTCTCTATCCCAGCCAGGACTTCAGCGACCACCAGGAAACGCAGGGCACCCCCTCCTCTTACATCATCTGTCCTGGCAGAGCAGGGCACAAGGGGATGTGCAGGATGTGCAAGGATCAGCAGCAGAGTTCAAAACAAAGATTACATGCCATGATGCGTTCAGGGTCCCTGCTATAGTAGTCTTACTACTGACAGCTGTTATGAGAACAAGCTGGGACCCAGTAGGGTTCCTGTATTAGTTCGTAAAAGAAGGAATCGAAAACTGGCTGGGTGAATCTATCTAATCTGTTAACGGTACCAAGTACAACTCAGAATACAACAGAGACCAGAGTAAACTCCACAAAGCTCGCTCTACTTAATATTAGATCTCTGTCCAATCTCTGTCACTGTTAGTTAATGACTTCATAATTTAGATTTTCTTTTTCTGACAGAAACATGGTTAACAGAAAGCACAAGTGCTACTGTTCTTAATGAAACAGCGCCGCCAAATTTTAGTTTTATGGATAAATGCCGAAATGGGAGGAAAGGTGGGGGAGAAGCTGCCTTATTCAAAGATACATTCCAGTGTAAAGAGATCTCTTTTGGTGATTTCACTTCTTTTGAATATCTTTGTTTGTTTTATTTTAAAGGGTGTTCCTAAAATTCTGTTCTTAGTCATTTACAGATCTCCAGGACACTGTGCAAGTTTTATTGATGAATTTTCTGAATTATTGTCTGTTATCTCGACTGATTTTAACCATTTTATCTTGACCGGGGATTTTAACATTCACATAGACAATATGGCGGATGGTAAAGCGAATTAATTTTCTTCTGTGCTGGACATGTTTGGGTTGTGGCAACATGTAACAGAACCGACCCACCTTCGAGGTCACACTCTGGACCTGGTCATTTCTGAAGGTGTTGATATTTCTTCTGCTGTGGTAATTAATTTGGCCTCGTCTTTTATTTGATTTATTGATTATTCAGAATCTTCAAACAACCAGCTTCTCAGTTAAGAAGAGGTACATTAATGAGAAAACAAGTGCTCAGTTTAGGGAGGCCATAGCTATGTCACCAACAGTGAGCGCACAGTCAGCTGACGGACTGCTGGATCATTTCAACTTGAAAACTTTGAATGTAACGGAAGCTTACAAGAGCACCTTAAGCAAACAGAAAACACCATGGAGAAACACCACAACGGTCAAAAACCGGAAAACAGAACGCAGGAAAGCTGAACGTAAGTGGAGGAAAACAAAGCTTCAGATTCACTATGAGCTGTACAAACGAAGTCTGCGTAGTTAGAACAATGAGCTGTGCAAGGCCAGAGAGCTGCATTTATCTGAACTCAATAAGAATGCCAACAATTCTCCAACTCTGTTTGCCATGGTTGAAAAACTCAAATCCTTCTAAACAGGTAAACCCAGACATCCTCTCCACTGAGAAATGCAACGAATTTGCCAACTTTTTTCAGCAAAAAAAAAAAAAGAAAGTCATTTTATTTTTATTTATATTCTTTTACATATTTATAATGCTTTTTCCGCTCCCCGCTACAATGCTTTTATTTTATGTAAAGCACTTTGAATTGTTTTGTACATGAAATGTGCTATACAAATAAATTTGACTTTGGCCACTCATTTTTAAATCCATGATGTTAAATTCTTCACAAATTAAGCCAGAAGTCTTTCTGGTTGTAAATGTTAACAGTTAAAAAGTGTGTCCCAAGATATTCTAAAGTTTGTCTCCTGGTCTTTAAAACACTACATTCAAATGCTTTACTCCTTTGATTCAAAGCATCAAGACGCCCCCGGTCATCTGAGACGGGCTGTCTCTGCAACAAGATTAAGCCACTTTTAGTTTCTGTGCAATAAGCTTCCTTAACGTCAAAGCAAACTCCTTGCTTTTTTTTTTTTTTTTTTTTAATGTCTTAATGCGGTATATAAAGTGTATCTGCAGAATGACAACATGCAAACAGTAGATGAGAAACAACAAGGCAGATAAATGTGTCAGATAGTGAGATTATTCTTTGCTGCGTGCTGCTGAGGCCCCAAATGGAATCATATGGGTCTCACTGAAAGACTGTCTTCTTTCAAAGGCATCTGGTATCATCCTGTTGCTCTGTACAAAGACTTTATTCTTTCTGTGAAGATATCTAGTTTGACTAAAACTATGTTAGCTAGTCATTCAGACTGCCTACAGGAAGTTGTAACCAGTGTTTCTGAGCTGAGACTTGCCTCAGTTTTGACAGCATCGCTGCTCGTGTAGTTACAGTTAAACCAGTTACTCTGCTTTGCATAGTCAGACAAGGTAGCACAGCGCATGGAAACTGGGCACTGAAACTCAGGTATACGTTTCACACTGAACCCCTCACTTTTTTTCTTTTTTTTTTTCCAAGCCCCGTGCTCGCATTTGAACAGCAGAGCGCTGAATGTTAAAAGTGTTGTGTCAACATCAGCCTGAAGCCAAAATGGAAAAACTTCAAATGCTGCCAGTGAATTCTGCACTTGGACTGCTTCTGTTCCTGCACGGCAGACGATTAAAACATCTAAAATACATCATTTTATTAGTGAAAAAGGGGAGATTAATAGAGTATTTTATGCTGCTATGGCAACAGCTCTACTATGGCTGCGTGGGCTTTGTGACTCCTGTGGATCCAATCAGGGGACAGCTCTCTGTGGATCCCCCTCAGACTCTGGCCAACACTGCAGATGACTCGTTTGCTGCGTCGCATCATGCGCCAAGTAGCCAACTCCAGCTGTGCAAACGTCCAAGCTCTGCTGACACAACAGCCAAGCTGAACTCCAAGTAAAGGCAGCTCGTGAATGCACAGAGGGGGTACAGAAGACCTTTATGCTTTTCACTGCACAGTAATCAGAGTTGTTGTTAGAATATGTCCAGCTTTATCTCTTCAATGTTTAAAAGCATTAATCTCTCAGGGTGCGTATGGTCGGTTTACTCCACGTGAGGCAGGAGAAATGGCCAATAAGCCAGCCAATGAGCACAAATACAGAAGGGAAACAGAAGTGCCCACAAAATTCCTTTTGCAGACGGTCCAATACCGATCTCATCTAGCATTGTGCAAAAAAACTGCATGAAACTCAAACTCAGTTTGTAGTGGCACAGCAATCAGTACACTCAGGTGACTTTATGCAAAAGAAATGACTCCCAGCAGCATTTTCATACAGTAAAATGAACCACTGATGAATCAGTGTTTTCCATGGTAGTAAGTAAAGTAGTAAGTAAATACCAGGGGCAGAGGGGTGTGCTACAAAGGGAGCGTACAGCGTCACATTGATGCTCTCTTTAACATAACACTAAGGCACCTGACACTGACATCAACTGGATTGTGAGCGACTCTCAGCTGAGGGGAATCTGCTAATAACCCACCACCTCAGCACAAAGCTTAGATATAACAGAACTGTGTGAACCCAGCAGCCACAGCTACAAACTCTTTAAATCTGTTTAATTAGCGATGCAGAAAAAGACAAGATGATTGCATTTCAATTAGAAATGCACTGATTTTTCTTTTGGAAAATGTGCTTTTTTACTTCCTTTAAGAACTGAAATGAAAATTAGTTTGAACTGAAAATTCAACTGTGTTCAGAGCAAAACACAGACGATAAATAATTGAATATTTTTTCTCAAACTGCAGCAGGTTAAAGAGTCTCCTAAGTTCTTAAAAATGGAGAATTTCACGTTTCTAGATGGATTTGAACAAATACAGTTAATCTCCATTTAAGCACCATATTGTCCTGCAGGTTTTAGATGTTTCCCTGCTTCAACACACCTGATTCAGATTAAACGGATCTCTTCAAAAGACTTAAATTCTGCACAAACCAGCAAATGAGGCATGATTGATCCGAATCAGGTGCGTTGAAGCAGGGAAGCATCTAAAACCTGCCGGACTGCGGCCCTCGAGGACATCCCCGGTGTGGGCTAAAGGCTTGTTGGAACTTCAATGCTTCTTAGGCTGCTGTCCAGGCTTCCCTTGAAAAAGAGGTCATGGTATCTCAGCGGGACCGACCTGGTTAGATAAAGTATGCTTTCTACTACAAAATCATTAGCTACACAATGTTATGAGACATTCCTGTAGTTCCCTCGATCACTAGCTTTGTTAGAGGAGTAAAGTGCAGTTAATATAGCATCATAAGACTTCTCTGTTCAGTAAATCAAAGTTCATACAGAAGATAGAACTAGCATAGATAGATAGGCCTTCTTCAGTATCCAATGTTAAACTTACAAGATAGGAGGATGCCTCCCCCAGCACAGTGTCACACTTACTCATGCACACACTACTTCTTTTCTTATAGTATAGCCTCACGATATTTTTCAAACAAATATACAGTCAACCTTCATCAGTAAAGATGGTAACTCATTCCACCCACACACTTCTTCACCTGCCGTGCTGAAGGTCTCTGACAAGAATAAGAAGGACACTGCGTGAACGTGAAAGCCTCACAGTGGATTGTGTTTGCCGATTAATTTTCTAACTTTATAATCTAAAATACCCTCAGGCAAAAAAAGGAAACCCCTCCCACCACACTAAATCATATTCAAATACCAAAAGAGGGAAGAAGGGCACTTGTGGGATGCCAAATGTGGAACGACATGAGCTTAATGAATGAAATCCTCTGTGGAAAGGAAGTTTTATTAATGAGTTGTCATGGCTCATTAGCAAATTTACACAGCAGATGATTTGTGTCTCTTAGGTCACAGCTTAGTGCACTTAGATTCCTATTCTCATATCTGTCGACCTTGGAGATTTGGAAAATAATGAGAAGGTAAACAGGGTCAGCCCTCTGAGTTGTGCCATACCATACAATGCCCAGACTGTGGTTAGAGGTATATAACCGGTTCACAGCTGACCTCCTTCCACCATCTCCAATTTGTCTCAACTACGATCTTTCTAATTAACATCCTTTCAAAAATTTAGCCACATTTTACAAGACTCAGTGCTTTCAACACAGTTTGGTAAATCTTCACATGCAGATGGGTAGAACCAGTTCTTAATCAAACCAAAAACGCAAAGTAGAACCGTTACTGACTTGCTCCATGACACAATCTTGCCGAAAGAGCCAACTAATGCTGACTCAGTTTCACAGAGAGACGTCAGTGCTGCTGCAACAGTGAAAGAGGCCGTACAAGTTAAACAGGAAAGAAAGTACCCCCCCCAGAACTCTGACAAGGCAAACGACACTGCAAAAAGAAAGAAGAACGGTTAACTATGTGAGAATCTATGCGTCAAATAGGGAGAAGGTAAGGCATCCGCTACTGGACAAAGTTTGATACCAAACCGCTAATAATGTCGGCAGAGGACTAAAGATTCTCTACCTCGGTTACAAATTAACTGATCTGACACCACATAAAGGAAAGACTTGCGATTGTTTATATAGTTTTTCCAAACGGATGCAGAAGTGAGGAAAAGTGAATCTTAGTGTGGCTTTTTGGTGCTTCATCCTAAATTGAGAGGAGTGAGAAAACAAAAAGATAAATACTGTGCAGAGAAGTTTATACAAAGTTAAATGGCAGAAGAAGTTGTTCCCAAACCATCCCACATGCTCCCGGATCACCTCCAGCAGGTGGAATGGTTTGTCCCAGATGTTTTTAACGACACGGACAGAACGAGCAAACTGGATTTGATCCAGCCACCGAACGCCACAACAGAAAAGGCTCCGAGTCGAAAATCACACCAAGGCCTCACTGAGCAGGAAGGAGGCCTAACGGGGGCTCGGTTCGCCCTCAGAGCAACAATAAGCACCAAGACAAGTGGTCGCTTGGTGTAGTTACAGTCTCCTCTGAGTCTAGTGAGTCACAGACCACATCCTTGGCATTCATTCAGCCTGAACTCTGCAGGCTGAGGATGTCTGATCTACGCTCTCACCCAGGTGGCCATTGTACTGGCATTCCCCATCCTCCTGACAAGACTATGGGAGGATCCGAGGGAGCAGATGGTATCCTACGTTGTTGACATCTACAAATACAGTAACAGCTGCCATTGTCTGCTGACACTCACAGTAAACAAGGGTTTCAAAGCTCTCAGAAGCAAATTAACACTGTTACGGTGGTACAAACAAATGTCAAATGAAGCAACGGGAGAGAAATTTCCCTTCACAACCAACCGTCTGCAGACAGCTGTGCATCCCAGAGATGACCCGTCCCCCCCCAAAGGGAGGTCATCACCGTTTTTCTGCTGCTAGGGGGGGTGATCGCCAACGGGAAGGAACAGATGGCTTATGGAGTGAAAAAAATGATTTACAAGATGATCCTTTAGTCAACATGTGCTTAACACGACCAAAATATAGCCTGAGGTTTATTTTTCACGGTTTAACATACAGATATTGCTCTTTGATGCATACATTTAATGCAAATATCACTTGATTCGAACCGTATGTAGCCTTCTTTGAAAACTAAAGCATTAAATGACTTTACAAGTAAGGAGAGTATGTTTAAAACTGTCAAACATCTGACCTAGGTGCAGACTTTAGTGTGGCCATCTGAAAAACCGGTAGAAGCCTGCTGACATCCCGTAATCTTCCTTTGCAAAGATTTATATTTTAAATCGACAGTGTAAAACGACTTCCTTGCATGCAAACGTGTGTTGACCGATTAACTGGTTTCTTTGACTCTCATCTGGTCATCAAGCTGACAAATCCGTCAATTTCCGTCACCGGCTGAGTGATGGGGCATTTTTTGTTGCTATGCTGGACTGGTTTGCATCCATGTCCGTTTTATACTGCTGGATCTACTGGAACACATACGATATTTGAATAAGCTGTCAGCGATTTGGCCAGTAACCAGAGTATGATGCAAGGTCTGAGCTGTGATGTCAGAAATAAAACTGCAGGCACTGAGAATGGCTGCAGTGACAAAATAGCCGAAAATAACTCCAATACATCATTATTGCTTGTTCATCTGGTTTCAAACTCTCTTTCTCAGGAGCCTGAACAAGGTCTGAAGGAGAAAGCCGATACCCACCATTTTTGATACCGATCACTTGTGATTGGGCTTAAAGGTTTCCAGAATCAGCAGACACAAAGACAGCATGAAACATGTTGAACTTGCTTCCTAAACACCCCTCTAAAGTATACATTTTCTCTAGTAGACCTCTACAATTCAGCTCTGTCATCACGCGGCACAAACAGCCTCGACTCTACAGCAATAGGTCCACTTAAAGCTTTACCACATCTGGGCAGAGTTACTTCACATACACAAACCCGGGAATTCTTATTCTGGACTTAAACAACATTTTCTTCGACTTCTGCTCTTGCTAAAAGGTGGGACTTCCCTTCTCCATCTCAGTGATGTCATGTTTCTCTTTGTGATCAAAAGTTCCCAAATGAAAACGTAGCGCCGGCACGCTTCATGAGGAGGGGGATATGGTTCTGCTGGTGTGCAACGCTTACTGTAGACTAAACAAGTCAGCATAATGGTCAAAACGATACCTTTGGCACCACAGAACCTTCCTCTGTTTCAGTCCTACACGCCTCCTGGCAAACACCAACCAAAGCATCATGTGTAGGTCATTCAGTGACGCCGCCTTAGAGTTCAAACTGAACTGCATTATTCTCATACTGAACCCACACTCGGCTACAGACAGTTTTCATAATCAGGGACTGCTCATGACAGGCGTCTTGGATAAAAAGACAAAGCAGTTTTATCTTTTTTTTTTTTTTTTTTTTTTTTTTTTTAAAATCAGTACCGCAGGAACAGGAGCCTGCAGCCTGGAACAGTTTCATATACGCTGAACTCGCAGCGATTTTCCATTTTTATTAAGAGTTATTAACATTTTAACATAAAAGACTGGCGCCTTCTTCAATACACAAAGTCACAAACAGCACAAAGATCAGCCACAAATAAGAGTCAAAAGATCCACTAAACAACCATCAAGAGGCTAAACTGCTACAAAAGTGTGCAAAGCTACCGCAGTTAAAACACCAAATGATAGCAAAGAAACGACACCACCACAAGGATAAATAAGGCAACCATAAAACTATAAGAAAAAGAGGGCAACAACCAAAAAGAATTGCAAAACAACCTACAAAAAAACCTCAAAATGACCACAAATAACTGTAAAACAAACCAAGAGCCAAAAAGACACGAAACGACCACAAAAGCATTCAAATAACACAATAAGAGACTTAAAATGACGGCTTTTCATAGGTTAAAGATGAACAAAGTCACAGAGGAATATTTGGCTCTTTCAACCACTTTGTACTAAATAAGCTTTAAGATCTTTCATTCACCAAGCCTCAGTCTGTTCGTCATCCTGAGAGTCACCAACTTTCTTTTAAAATCCATTTAAAAATCTGTATCGCCTGTTGGACGTAAAAGCAATAATGCTTATGCCAAGGGAACAGTACAAAGAAATTACCACAGAAAACTCCATTTTCTCATTAGAAAAACTAACCGGTTCCCTCAACTAAGAACAACTCTGTGCAACATCATGAAATGAGCTCCAAGAGTCAGATTAAAACGACACAAATTAGGTTCTTTGTAGAGCTGGAGGTAACTAAAACTTTGGCAGGAGAAAAATGAGGTTCATATTTCCTCGTGCAGTCCCGTCTATAAATTGCGAGTTCCCATATGTGAGAAAACAGACACGAGCTGGGTGGAGTTATCTCACACATCGTTGCAAACAATGCAGATCTGGGGCAGAACACGACCTTTAAGAGAAGCTTTTCCAAGTATATCCCCAAACAGAGAACCGTTGTCCTTGAAAGGTGATCCGCCACGACTGAATAGAAGCTCACGTCTTATCTGCATAAGCTCGGCGATCTTAGGCCAGGACCAGCCGTGGTTTATGATCAAGTGTCTGTGAAAGAGCTACAATAGCGTACAGTCTGACAGGAAGTTGATCCCCGATGCTTCACGCTGAATAATTGATGTTACGCATTATAATGCCCAAAGTGAGCACCTGTGGCTGAGTTGCATTAGTTTGTAAGTAAACGAATAGACAAACGGTCTCAGAGGAGCAATTCATGTCCGCCTGAGTGCAATCTGGCATCAAACAAAACAAAAGCATGTTTTCCCTCTCTCTTGCTTCCAATACAAGCGATGACACATCGAAAACACAATAAAATGCTCAGCTATAGCGGTGGATGTTTCAGCAACAATAAGGACACGTCTCATGCATGTGTAACAGGCAGTGATGTCAACTTCCTGCCCATCTTTGGTCTGACAGCACTACATTTTTCCACGTGGCTCTTGCCGACTTGCATTACAGTTCAAACCGCCATCATGAGGGAGGTCATGAGATAGGCAGGAGCCGGTAAATTCAGAAAGTGTGCCCGCCTCGCTGTAACAGAGCAGACGTGAAAAGTCTTGAGCCAGCCCTCATTTCTATAGATTTTGCCAAACAAACAGGAAATAACTGGATCAATTTATTGAAATGTGTGCAAACACGAAAGGAAACACAGTTGGGTTTATATCATTTTAACAAGCTTGAAAGTCAATATCTGGTCGGAGCTCCTTTATTCTCCAACGCAGCCTGAACCCTCTGAGACAAGCTTTCTGTCATTTCTTTAAGTAGTCTTCAGGAATAGTTCTCCAGGCTTCTTGAAGGACATCCCAAAGCTCTTCTTTGGATGTTGGCTGCCTTTTGTTCCGTTCTCTGTCAGATGATCCCACACTGCTTCAATAATGTTGAGGTCCGGGCTCTGGGGAGGATTCATCCCTCCATAAGACCTGTTGCCACTGATTTTCGGTCCACTTCTTGTGTCATTTGGCACAGCTCAGCCTTTTCTCCCTGTTTCCCTTCCTTAAGAATGGCTTCTTGACAGCCACCCTTCCATGGAGACCATTTCTGATGAGGCTTGGGCCAACAGTAGATGGATCAGCTGAAGGTCCAGATGCATCTCTCAGGTCCTGTGTCAGGTCTTTGCTGGATTTTTTCCTCTTTCTTAAGGACATCACTTTCAGATACTGTCTATCTGCTGTAGATAGTTTTTTAGGCCTGACACTTCTTCTTTTGTCCTCCACTTGTCCAGTTTCCTCAAATGTTTTAAGGACAATTCAAATAAATGCGTCTTTGCAACAAGCTGCTTGTGATATAGTTTAAAATGGGTTCTTTGTCTGTTTTATGTAGACCCAACATTGTTTTGTCCCAAATGTTAGGTGCCTTTTTATAGTTGACAATTCAGAGATCAGTGTTAAGTAGCAAGGAGAGGACTGAAGATAAGCGAATAAGCAGTCAATGCCCAATAAAAATAAAGATAAATACTTTGGGAGACCTTCAGAAAGCCTGGAGAACTATTGCTCAAGGCTGCTTTAAAAGATTACAAGGAAGTCTGGCAATCTGTAGGCAGAATATAAAGAAATAAGGGGTGGATAAAGACTTTCACACTGCACTGAAAATCAGAACTACCAAATCTTAGGACAACTGGATATTAAAAATGATTCCACCATTAGCTTCTTAATATACAACACGATCACTGAAAATCGTTACAAGTTATATTTTTTTATTTAAGCAAGTAGAAAACAAATAGGGGAGCAGAAAAACAGACAGAAAACTGGATCCCGTGATTCTCATTACACACAGCTGCCTAACATCATTACGGCAACCAGCGCTCACCGTCCGCTTTCACAGTGGGCGACATTTAAACCCACACCGACTAATATTTGGCTCCGTAATGAGATTACCGCAAAGCCCGAGAGGGTGAAATTAAAAGCGATGCACCTCCGCTAAACTTTGCCACAAATTAAAATCGCCTCCAGCGCTACCAGAGCAGCTCATCTCCCTCGTTTAATGGTCAAACTGGGCAACAGAAGGGTGGAAAACCACCACCAAGAACTGGGATTACTGTTTAACACCGGAGCTTCTTAAAAGCTGTAGAGGCGCAACTGTCTGACAAGTAAGAAAGTCTAACTTGGTCCGCATATCTGCGTATTTCCGAAAGCAGCGTAATATTTTTGCCACCCCTCCCTCCTCTTGGCGCATCTCTTCCTACACGTTGAGCAGCCTGTAGCGCCGGCAGTTGGCGCTTTGAAAACCGGTCGTAAGCGACCCAGGCGCGGGTACAAGCGGCCCGCGGAGGCGATATAAAGTGCGTACGTACCCGAAATGTCGACGGTAACCCCCGGCTGGAGAACTTGGGAGTGTCGTGTTCGTAGAGGAAGGGCGGAGTGGCAGCGTGTACCGCTATTAGCGACAGAGTGGAGGCTCAGCAGGAAGCCAGAAGAATAAATTAACTGCCGTGACGTCAACGGGCAGCGGTCTCCACCACAGATAGAAAGAAAACCAAGAGGCATCACTCCTTCCCGTTTCACTCAGTCTGTGGTTTACCCTCTACATACATAAACCCAAACAATATAAACAAATTTAGCTCCAAACCTGCGGCGTTTTAAGAAGTTTAAGCGATGCACCTAAAAACGAGGAGTACCATATTTAAAATGGCTTCCAATTCATCAATGAAGAAATTTCATTGCTTTTTGGCATGTTGATTGGCACCTAGAGCACCATATTTTAAGTATTGTGTTTGGTCAAACTTGACCTGGTCTGTATACCAAAAAAGTAAACCAACTAACTTACTTTAAACAACCTCTATAAAAAATTACCCAGTCCAGATATTACAACTCTGAGGTTCTAGGTTTTTTAACTAGACCTGGTCTTCATGCCAAAAAGCTGTGAAAGTGCCCCCTTTTTTGCCTTTTCACAAACATAAAAAGATGTAATGTATTACATTACATTATGTTAGTAAGAGCTTTTACAATCTGAAGAATAGTTTCAATTTGTTCGGTCTACATTTTGTGCATTTTCTTTTCTGTAGGTGGTCTACATGCTAAATTTTTTTTAAAAAAGCCATTAAATGGCCCTTTTCTGAAAAACAGAAAGCTAACAGGGCTGGAGTTTCAGCTCCTTGTGGCTCTATCCACAGCAAGATAACGGTTGCCGTTTCTAGCAAAAAAATATATATATATTCAAACTGTATTCACACAAAAACATGCGTCTATTCAACACAAATCCTCATTTTACTCTTGAACGGTTTAAGAAAGCCGTGAAAGTTTGGTTTGTCAAACGTTACCTTTGTAACTTTCCCAATTTATCTACCAGAACATGAATTCAAACTCATAACATGCAAATCACAAACCTCCTTATTTACTGCAGTTTTGTTTTATTTTTGCATAACAGAGATCTCCATCGCACCATCAGCCTCATCATGAATATTTCGTGTGGGTGTGTGGTTGAGTAGTTTTGTGTTACTTCCAGATAGAATAAATAAAAGTTTGCCCTCTAGTGTTCAGTGCTTTGAACCCACGTGTCCACACGGACTCGGTCATATCAAAAACAGAGCATCACAGGTTCTCAATCAAAACTAAGTCTTTTATTTCTTTAACGTTATATAATACACACTCGTAGTAAGGCATAAATAATACACGGAGTGAAAGTGGTTTCCTGAAGCGACATCCTGCATTTGAAAGTGTTGATCAGCATGTGGATTGTTCTTTGGTCGTCTTTAAGGCGGCTTCCTCCACTTCAAGTCCTACTCTCCACACACGGATCCGCGGCTGTAAGAAAAGCGTCAGTTAATAACAAACAGACTTTCTGATTTAGGCTGTAAATGTGCGACTCCATGTTCGTCCTCACCCGTGAGGTTGGCACTGAAGGTTGTTGGCACATGGGCAGTGATCGCGAGGACCCTCCTGGTCCCAGGCCAGCATGTCCATCAGTAGGTTTGGGTGGCTCAAACAGGACTCCCCCTTCTCTGGTTTGGGGTTGCATACCGGAAACAAAAGCTCTGGTGGAAGCAGCAGAGAAAAATAAGAATGTCTAAAAATATCTTAATTTACAATCATTACTAATCCCAAACACTTAAACTAGTATAGAAAAAGAGAAGGTTTCTATTGAAGTCTTTGGAGGACAGCTTTAAGCATTTAGAACCAGCCACAAGCTGAATAATGAACATTTTACACAAGAATTTATTACTTTAAATCAACATCAGAGGCTTTACACAGACCGTATTATATGCTCAGATTATGGGTTTGAAAAGTAGAATATTTGATCTAAATACAGTTTCAACGTGTTAGTTTAGCTGAATTAGATAAAAAAAATCCGACTTAAATATGATGTTACAGTTTTACTTTTCAAGAAGTTTATTATTTCAGAGCAAACACTGTATTTGTGTACAAACTTGGTCCCAAAGCAGCAAACAAGCCCATGTTTGGAGGTTAGAGGGGTGATGGAGTCGGATCAGAGGGCTTTTGACCACGCTTTAGTCCACCTTCATACCATCGTTAGCCGATTCTAGTCTCCTGCGAGACGTGTGCGACTCCACTGTTTCTTTACTTCGGTACTCTTCTACTTGGTCAAGATGACGAAAAGATCACGGTTCGAGTTAAAATTCGCTGAAAGTCCTGAGTGTTCCTCTCATAGAGTCTCTGTGATGAGAAACCAAAGCTTTGGGAAACAAAACCGCACACAATACACACCTGGTGAACTTTTAGGTTTAAGTTTAATCCAATTACCCACGTTTCGAGGTTTTTGCCTCTCAGGCTTTTCTGAACGCATTAAAACCATAGATGTTTTTAGAAGGAATTTAACACATTTCAGAGGAACAGTGGATATGTCAGAAATTCAACCTCCTGATGAACATTTGGCTGGAAGAGTCTTTGTAGGTTCTTTATCTCTAAGGTGCAGGAAGCACTCATCCCAGCCTCTTTCAGCTGCTGGGGAAGTTCTGGCTCAGGTAGCTGATCGTTTATTTATTTTGGGCCTGTCCAGAAGCACTAACTCTCTGAAGAATTGACTGTACAGTATTTGGGATAGAAAGTTATTTTTCCATTGGGAACAACTGCTTTTTAGGGTTCCACAAACAAGCTTTGCAGGTAAGAAAGCAATTACAAAGAATTGGATCAAACCAGATGCGCCAACCATACACGACTGGTACGATATCATTAATATGGAAACAATCAGCCTTTCTTTGAGGTTTTAAATAAACACTGTTCCTGAGCTCAGAATCACATCTGTTTTAATGCACTGAAGATCATGGACATCTATTGGGAAAAATTATTTTAGTGTATCACATGTATTGGTTTCATAATCTGCAATGTCCCAGTTCCAAGTTTGTTGTCATGCGACCAGGTTGTTATCGTTCGCATGAGTGCTTGTAAGCTGTAAAGAATGTGACAAATGATGTCATTTCAGAGCTTATTTAGCTTGTTCCCACAGCAGTTTTTGATAAGTAGGAAGCAGCTTCAACAGGTGAAATAGTTGCCAAAGCAACTCCTGTGTTCTTGTTTTGAGAAGCTGCCTCAGACGACTGCGCTCCGAGCATCATTTTGATCTTTGCTGAATTGTATGTTCCTTGTTAACAACATTAAAAGCGCTTGAAACGTTTCACCTTACCAAATCCTCGTAATAATTCCAACCCTGACAATGTATACGTGACAATATTGATTTTTCGGACTACCAGAAATCGTTGTCTGCGAACACAGTTCATCCACCACTCTATCATGCAGAGATGACGCCACATGTGAACATGATCCACAAACACTGCTGTGTTCTCTTGTCCAAAGCTCATTGCATCAGTACCTTCAGAAGTGGCAACTTGCACATCTGGAAAGGCTTCAATGGTGAACGGTATATACAGGTTTTAGAGCAACATTCTTTTTCCAGGGAAGGCCTTGCATATTTCAGCAAGACCATGTTAAACCACATCCTGCATCTCTTCCAACAGCAGGGCTTCGTAGTGGAAGACTGACCGGCCTGCAGTCCAGACCTTTAACCAACAGAACTGCTGAACAGCTACAATCCTAACAGCTGGTCTCCTCAGTTCCCAGATGTTTACAGATGTTGCATTCTGTTTCCATTTGTTGTCAAACTGCTTCGTGAACTAAAGTAGCCACAAAACATTCTGGTGTGATACTGCATTTTAAATATTACATTCTGTTATTTCCAGGATGAAACTCACCTCGCTGAAAGGCGCAGCAGAGGTCTGACCTGCAGTCGCTCTGACCCTGACAGATAGTCCCCTCCGTCGCTCTGGTGGCGTTGACTGTACACTGGCCCCACACACACAGCTGATCTGAGCAACACTCCTCATCTTTAGTGCAGGGCTGTGTGGAGACGCACAGATGAGCAAAACAACCACATAAAGCACACATTTCTGCATTTCTGTACCAGCCTTTTCAGAAATCCTTCTTCCAGTCTGCAGCTTTGCAACATTTAATGTTACAGGTCATTTTGCAGCCCCTTTGCTTTGTAAACAAAGTTAAATTCATTGAAGATATTGAGCTGAAAGATTACCGTGTTCCTACATATGAGGAGAAATAAAGCTTTTACTGGTAGACTTACAGTACTTCCACATATTCAATATTTTCTGAAACATTTTACTAACAAACACCAATACTCTGTCATGATCCAAATAAGAAACAAGGGCAAGAGTACACTGTAAAGAGCTGCTTTAAGGCAAAGCTGACTCCGACTCAGGAGAGTGATGTAATACAAGCAATACAACCGAGTTTGATCACAATGATGTATGCATCACCTGCACAAGACAAAGCCGATGCAATCTACAGCGACATCGTGCAGAGGTTATCATTTCTACCATGTCCTGATGTATAAAACCTTTACGTTTACTGATATAGCAGTTTGCTTATAAGTGTTTCACGTTCATGCCCAGCTGCTGGACATAGAGCATATGATGCTAAGCAGGTAGCATACAGTCAGTTTGGGCTTTCAAGATAGAAACAACGCTTCCTGTAGCTTTCTTGGATGACCCTTAAGTCACGTGTGCCACTTCGGAGGAGTGTCTTGGGATAATTATCTGCGGGTTTGTCACCTCCAGTGAACAAAACATATTGATCAGTACAGCATGAGGGGAAGTGATGAACCCTCACCATATCTGTGGGTATGCAGGGGAGACATTTGGAGTTCTCAATCTCGTACAGGCAATATTTCAGGTCCCCACAGTCCTCGTCCACCATGCACTCCTGTGGGTTGAGAGATAACAGTTACACGCCCTCTCTGGAACATAATTAAGTACATGGAGTTAAAATGTGCATCGACAGATAATCATACAGAAATGCATTAGTCTAAAATAATCTAATTTGGCTACAGTGTCGAACCATCAGCACTCGGCTAAATACAATTACATTTGACTGCATCATGGTAACAGTTGTACATGACTCCATTACACCCCCACATGATAATGTGTTTGATTATTTCTGAGAATGAGTTACTGCCAGCTGGTCCGTCTCCATGGAAACTGATGGATAACATCTGTGACATCCGAATAAAACAGAAGGCCTTGGTCTCCTGGCTCATCTTTCCTTCTGTACTCTATCCTTGATTTCCAACCCGTCAGGTGGATCAAAACTTCTTTACACCCCCCTCTTCATCTCTGTGTGTGCCGCCTCGTAAAAAAAAAAAAAAAAATCAGCTAAATAAACAGAGCCAAGTCCTATAAACAACACGTGTTATTCAGGCTGGCTGAGGCTGCGGTTATCCTTTTGCCATCGAATATCATGCACTATGATATACAAGTGAAAGCTGCTTATCTGCCAACAGACATATCAGTTCTCTGCTGA
The DNA here is from genome assembly GCF_036924035.1 of Leuresthes tenuis. Classification (NCBI taxonomy): domain Eukaryota; kingdom Metazoa; phylum Chordata; class Actinopteri; order Atheriniformes; family Atherinopsidae; genus Leuresthes; species Leuresthes tenuis. The sequence goes on along the minus strand of NW_027325359.1, from coordinate 30,365,219 downwards.
GATCTTTGGAGAGAATCTACACACCGTGAAAGTGCCCAAACAGGGCGGCTACACCCACGAACACATACTTGCACAGAACAAGTCAGGACAGATGAGGATATGCTCCTCGACTGTTTCCGTCCTCAACGCCTGCAGGCTCTCTGGAAATCTTTTCCACTCAGTCATACATTTGATAACTCCAGTTCCTGGTTAATGCTCTCAAACTTTTGAAAGACTCAGGAAATATATTTAAAAACAAATACATGAAACATTCACAGGATCTTTAATTTGATCCTCTCTTTAATGTTGTCAACATGCACGTGTAAAGTTGTTCTTGTTGAAGAAAAGTTGAGGGTAGATCGAGGGTATCAAAACAAAAAAAGCTCAGCACCCGGCACGCATCTTAATTAATTCCAGATGAACACAGCTGCTATAAGTCCCAGGAGCAACTTCTACGTCTATGGAAACATTTTCCCCAAATTATTTGCAGAAAGAGTTTTATCACATCCACCTTTCGGTTCAGATTTTGTTCTTTTAGAGTTCCTGCGTCATTTGCTTAATCTTTCTTTGAGCATTCTTCAGACTTTCCTTCACATCAGGAGCAGAGTTGAGTAAAAAATAAAGTTCTCCTCCTTTATGCTCATCGTTACCACGTTTCCTTAAAACATCAAGTTAAGGAAAGATTCGTGAGCACTTTCTAAAAAAATAACCACATTTACACCAAACTATGACGTAGGTCTGTAGAAATGAAAACTAAAGCTGTTAAATATTCTACAAATAGCTAAATAAGTACTCTGCCTGATGAAAAAAAGAGCATCAAGGATGGGCCAGTGTTTCTTTAAGGGGATGAAGGAGGCACCGATGCTACTTTCATCCAGCTCCTATGGCTGCCACTGAGACACAGTTCATTTACTCAGGAACCTTCCTAAGCAAAGAACTACATGTATCTGAGATATTCGAGGCAACAATTTAGGTCTCGATCAAAAGTTGTTACACTCATTTGTTGTTATTTCCATTTGGAAGGCTGTGGATGTGTCTCACATTTCCACTGGTCACCCAGTTTTAGCTACAGGTCTAGTTTTCATCTATGTTTTGGCTCTGAAGCTGTAGGTGGAACTGCACCATCACAAAGTGGTGCTCCCAGTTAAATCCAGATGAGGGCAGCATGGAGCCATCTAAATAAACTGGCAATTTGCTGGTTACTCATTCAAAATGGATGCTCATTCAAAAACAAGAGTAAATCAACTGGACTCTAATTTATGAACAAGTATGGTGCGAAGGCCTCCATTTGTGGCCACCAAAAACAAAACATTACTGTGTGCTGCCCCACTTTGCATAAAAATAGACCAGCGATCCCCACATGAGGACCTATTTCTAGTAAACTACCCTCTGTTCAAGGACAATTCTCAAGTTTTATATAAAAAAAAAATAAATAAAAAAAAAAGTCCTTTTCATCTCAAATTACATCTCATGCTTGAATAAGCTTATTCATACTCGTAGGATTAACATGACCTGGATGACTGAGAATCTACTCCGACTAACGAAATCAGAGTTCTCTGAAGTCTAAAGTGAGACAAGTCTTAATGCCGGCTTGGCTGACACATAGGTTTGTAGAAAACCTTGTTAGCGACACTAAAATTGCTATTTTCACCACTTTATTGGCACATGTGATTGGAAACTGTCCAAACAAGGACAGTTAAAGCCTACTTCATTCGTCCTAGTTTCGTTAATACTTTAGTATTTTAATAAGCACAGAATACTTTATCATATTGATCCTAAACTGAGTGTTAAAACAGATTTACAGAAACCAATTAACTTTATTTTTCTTGAATAAGAAACCGATTTCACGACTTTGGATGTTGAGCTAACCTTCACGCACCTGTCCACACTCAGCAGCTCTGACTCCTCAAAGATGTGTGTAAGCTAATCGCCCGGCAAAGATGACAGAATCCACCAACATTAAGGATGTTCAGGTGTTTTATTTTTAGAAAATGCACACAGAACTACTTGAATGAACAGCCAAACACATTTTTGGTTAAATAGAAAATAACAGTAGTCGTTTGCACCTCTTCTGGGTTTGATAACAGTTTGGATACTTTAAGGACGTCACTAATGGGAAAACAGTTTATCAGCTTTGCAGGATGGAGCCTTGTCATCATTTTCAATATCCTCCATGCACGTTTAACTCAGACCGAGACCCAGATTGCTTGTGGTCATGTTACAGAGTTGATGTTCTTCCTGAAGAAACGTTTGAACTCTCTTTGCTCTGTAAAAAGATGCATCAGCATCCTGAAAAATGAGCTCCTTTTGACTGATGGAAGAGAATTTTAAATGTCCACCTGTACATTTACTGCAGAGGTGGTGGCTGCCACCTCCCCTGGTCCTTTACCTGACATCAACCTCAGATCAGTGATGGTGGAAGTGTGCTCGTTTTCTTCAGACAGCCATCTTTCTATGTTTCAGAGTTCCAGCATCATCTCTTTGTCCAAAGCAGACTGGTGATTCATCTCTGAATCTCACTTCCACCACAGTCCGTGACCTTGTTCTCTTCTCTTTAGGCGTCATTTTCAGACATATTGCTTTGAGTTTTCGGTCCCAACACTCGGACTTCTACGTTTCCCTTTTTACAACCTTCCCACTTTCTTTGCGCTTGCTCCAAATGTCAGACTCCGCTGACTGAACAACCGACTTGGATGAGTTTTATAACCCTTTCCACTGTCGGCTCTCTTGCTGGGTCATTGGGTCAGGTGTTACAGCTCATTCAGCTCTGTGAGCGTGCTTTTCTGGAGACTAATTTGCACATCTGCAGGTATTTGATTTAGAAAAGAAAATTACAAGACGATTCCGTAAGTTTCTTCAAGTATTCCTTCTAAAGCCAGAATGTTCAGTTATTAAATTACGAAAATAAAAATGCTGAATGAACATCCTCCAGAAGAATATAACACAAACTGACTGAGAAGTTGACATCTCAAAAGCTTTAACATTTCTCTGTAATTTCTCTATCGTTAAGCCAATAAATACCTTTTCTCTGGCTGCGTGTTCAGGAGGAAATATTTTAGCGACTTTAGCAGAAGAGGGGAGCTTCTGTAATCCATTGCGGCTTTCAGGCCTTTTTTTTTGCCTCTCTGGTATTTTTTTCCCCAGCAGCAAGCTCCATTAACACAACCACCATCTGTAGAGCTGCCAGGAAAGCATGAGATAAAAACCAGTTGTAAAGGAAAATAGCAAAACAGGCAGCAAAAAGCAGTAAATGCCTCAGTCTGAGCTGGCCTCCTGTCAAAGAAAACTATGAAAAGTATATGGTAGGACTCCTTCCTGGATGAGCTCACGTTTTATTCGATTATTTAAATAAATAGATGCAGCCACAGTTTTAAAGAGAACCTCACCTCTCCGTCTGTTAGGAGTGCATCTAAAGCTGAAATGTTTGGGTGCTCCAAACTATTCACACATCTTGAATCCTTGTCAAGACTGAAGGACAGCAATGAAACACCTTCATAAATTTGAGTTTGTGTTTCAGCCCAAAAAGCAAAATGGAGACTCAACACGGTGGGACCCAGACAACATGTTAAGCTGCTAAATACGCGACTACAGCTTCGTGCCAGAAGAACAGATTAAAACAGGTTTGCTGACAGAAAGGTTTTTGCCTTTTCCGTGAACCTGCCTCCAGCCACACCTGTGCCTCCATCTGGGCCCAGTTTCAAACTCTCAGACAATTGGTGCCGTTGTTCTGTAAATATTCGCAGAAGACGAAGACAGGCAAGACGAAGGACTCACGTGATTCACACTATTCCAGTGTCCAGAGACCTCCATATGGACGTGTGAGAGATGAGACTCCCCTGTTCTGTTGTCGGTTTCCTACAAACAACAACAAAAAAAAAGTGACAATGTGAAAGGGAAAGCGCGGCCATTTTTAAAAAGCCCGTGTTCCTGTTGGGCACATTAAGGCCTCGCAGCCCAACCCTGAACCCACTCAAGCATTTGTGCGAGCGCCCACCTTGTCAGTTCGATCCAGGACCTGAGTCCTGACTCCGTCTCTGCTCTTCGTCATGGTCCTCGTCTCATTGTGGTAGTTGGGGCGCAGATCCAGCGACGCTGATGAGAATTTCTCATTCTCTGTTTTCATCTGTTGGATTTATTGTGAGGATATACATGTAAATCTGATCCAAATGACCAAATGATTTTGAGCTGCATATTAAAAGGAAAGAATATAAATCCTGAGGTGGCCAACAGTTTGTGCTGCCTGAAATACACTTTCTCCATTTCTTGGAGGTCATGAAGGTAAATCCTTTCATTAATTCAGAAACGATCAAACAGAGACACTGACAGACCTTAGGCTTATAAGACTTCTTTCAATAAGAGTCAAATAACAGGCCTTAAGGTATTGAATTCTTCCAAGAGGCTCATCTGCTTGAAAAACTAAGCTGGGTGGGCCTAAGCCTCAGGGGTTAGTCTTTATTTGAACTGGCTGGACATTTTGAGCCACTGTTGTGATGAATAACAGGCCTATTAATGGTACTCTACAGGATGTGAACCAGCTTTAAAGTAGACATGGAAACTATGTGTAGTGTTGCAACACCCTCCTCAGCTTGGCAGTAAGCTGAGCACCAAAACAATCAAACATGATACTGTGGAAAAGCCTTCAGCCACCCCACATTTCTTGGTAGATTGCCATGGAAACAAGAAATAAGCAATTCGCTGAAACATGTCTAAACATGAAAGGAAATACAGTTAGTTTCTATAATTCGAACAAAAATGAATATTTGGTCTGAGCTCCTTTATTCTCCAACACAGCCTGAACCCTCTCAGACAAGCTTTCTGTCATTTCTTTAAGGAGTCTTCAGGAATAGTTCCCCAGGCTTCTTGAAGGACATCCCAAAGCTCTTCTTTGGATGTCGGCTGCCTTTTGCTCCATTCTCTGTCAGATGATCCCACACTGCTTCAATAATGTTGAGGTCCGGGCTCTGGGGAGGATTCATCCCTCCATAAGACCTGTTGCCACTGATTTTCAGTCCACTTCTTGTGTCATTTGGCATAGCTCAGCCTTTTCTCCCCGTTTTCCTTCCTGAAGAATGGCTTCTTGACAGCCACCCTTCCATGGAGACCATTTCTGATGAGGCTTGGGCCAACAGTAGATGGATCAGCTGAAGGTCCAGATGCATCTCTCAGGTCCTGTGTCAGGTCTTTGCAGGATTTTTTCCCTCTTTAAAGACATCACTTTCAGATCCTGTTAATCTGCTGTAGATATTTTTTTTAGGCCTGATATTTCTTGTCCAGTTTCCTCAAATGTTTTAAGGACACACAGCAGACCATGCTGAGATATGCAAAGTTTTCAGCTAATGGCTCTAGAGTCACCTTGTTGCAGCAAAACACATTCCTCTGAAAATGGTCCGGTACAAGGTCTGCACTGAAATTTATTGAAAAAGCAGCCAGGACCAAATAAAAACTTTGGATGACCGTCAGAGAGTCTGGAGAAGTATGGCTCAAGACCAAGTTAAAGCAAATTACATGAAAGTCTGACTCATAGGAAACAAAATATAAAGAAATGACGGGGAGCTCAAGACGTTTTATAAAATACAAAAATTAAACGTTTTCAGTACACTTGCTACAACACTGCCCTTTGTGAATGAATAAAATGTGACGCAGACCTGGTCCACCGCCTCGTCCAGGATGTGCTGAGTGTCCTCCATCAGCTCCTCCACCTCTCGGAACATATCGCTCAGACTGGCCGGGCCGCGGTCCAGGGTGTCCTGCAGGATCGCTGCCCCGCTCCGCGCCGGACCGCCGCTAACCCACAGCAAACACAACCCCCAGAGCCCCGACAGCAGCACGATACCGGACATCTTTCCTTGTCTCTCCAGCCAGACGCCGCCGACGGTCTGAGCAGAGCCGTGTGTGACGCACGAAGCGCGCGCAGCTGGGACCACTTTATGTGGAAAGTCTGAGGAGGAGTGGTCGTGGGTGTGGTGAGGGCCTTACTGACAGGAACCGATCGGGTTTAATGGCATGGAAAAGGTACAAAATGGCATTTGGTGTGTAAAATGTCCAAATCAACCGACTGGTTGTTTTTGAGACATTTAAAACAGTGAAAAGTGTGAAAAGAGATCAAAAGCAGCCAGATGAGCGCCAGATGTTATGGTAAATATATTTAATAATCGGGAACTCCGGGACAGGAAGGCAGCTAGTTGGCAGCTTTATAGAAGGTTTGCAGATGTTATTTGTTAATATAGAAATTATTTATCCCTTTTATCCTTCTGCGCATTTCAGTGAGACATGACTGCTTTCATCTCTCGGTCCTGTCAAACACCACCTGTTTCTTATTGCTCATTAGTCATCAGCCCTCTCCGGATATAATTCCTGTATCTCCAAATATTTGTATGACTTCATTAAAGTTCGGTTAAAGATTCATACTGACCCAAACCTTACATTTACCACCAGCTTCTAATCTTACAGCAAAAACCCTGTTTTAAACCCTTGTTTCATTGACATATATCATATTAAAAGACGAGTGCTGCTTGAGTTATGTAGGAAAATGCAAAGAAATATGACAATTTCTCCCAGTCTCTCCTCATTTCTAGACTTCTGACTTTATTTAGTTAAGTTTTATCTTCAACTCTCTCCATTTGGGTGTTTCACATCAATCTATTGTGACAGACCAGTTTTGCTCAGAAATGGTTTAGTTTTCAATGTATATGTGATGTACATGCAGCCAGTACTACGGCACATGACAATGACCATAAAAACAGTCTGTGTTAAGTTGAATGGAAGCTTTCATGTAGTCCTACAACATACAACTGGCTAAATCAGGGCATTTATTGCTATTTAATACCATTTAGTCTAATTTAGTTGGCGTCACTTCCTCAAATTGGGATAATTTAAGTGTTATTCAAGACTTAATTAATGGGTAACTTGAGCAAAACACGGCAACTTAAATGAACGTTCAATCTGTCCTTCTGATTATTTGTAGCACCTCTAATGCAGAGATCCCCCATCCTGGTCCTCAAGGCACACCGCCCTGCATGTTTTCCATGTTTCCCTGCTCCAGCACACCTGATTCAAATGAATGGGTCAGGTCTTTAAGCTCTGCAGAAGGAAAAATGTTGTGTAAGAACAGCCAGTAAAAGTCAGGGGAACACCAGTTCCACAGACGCCCTTTACAAGCCTCCTCTGTAGAGATGAAGCACAAATGAGATGGATGAGAGACCAAAAGGCTGTATTCATTCAGTTATTTGAGACCGCCTTCTTCTGAAGGCCATCAAGTTCTGATTTAATTCAACTAAATCTAAAAACCCTGTGTTTGATAGACTAAAATTATATTATTAGTACAGTCTGTGTACCATTTAAGGTGACAGACTAATTAAATAAATATCTTATTAAATACAGGGGAAAGCTGTGAAACCACATATTTCAAAAGGTTCACAAACACTGATAGTGTTTTAGGTAAAGAGAAAAGGCTGTTGGGAATGTTTGATTCCTTTCTTCTGTGGAAATGTTTTTGCCAAAACCTGACAGCTTTAAGTACTAAAGTATCCCTGGGTAGAGCAATATGGCCCCCTGCTGGTCATCATCATATTTTGTGTGAATCATTAAAGGCTGAATAGATTACTGGAGCCGATGTGAGCCCACTTTGATGTCACGTGAAGTGAATTTATTTGATTTGGGATTTAATTCAACATCATTCAAGCTGTTTTTTGTTTATTCCTGAATTGTTAATCGAGCTTGAAACTCTAAATGTAAAAAGATTAAGGACTGAGGCATGGTGAAATACTTTACATAATAATATAAATAACAGTTTGTTTATAGTGGGATTAATGAGGTTTTATTCAATTGATCAATTATCTGGTCACTTCTCCAAAGGTCAACAATGAGTTCAACCCTCATGGAGTTGGATGTTCCCCTGGTGGTTCCTCCTCTTCCTCACGCCTGAGGGAATTTTTGATGAAGCTGTCTCTGGATACCTTTGGGAGTTCTTTAGGACCAGACATTGATCCAGGAACTTGAATTCAGGAACAAATATGGAAGATCAGGGTTATCGGATTTGCTGCCCCAGTGGCGTTGGTGGGTGTCAGGGAAGGGGTGTGTTCATGAACACAACAGCTGGAAGTACAAACAAAGAGGCAGAGAACGTCATGGTGTTCACAGCTCAGATGAAGGACGTATTCTGCTTCCTTTAACAGGGAAAAAACATCCAAATACTTTGAGAGATGCTCAGATTGTCCCCCTCTAACGCGACAATACCTTCAAATTCAACAGTAGTTTTGTCATAAATATCTTAGCAGTACAATATTTTAGACACATGCACAACAGAGAAACTTTTTAATCATGAAAATCTTATAAAAAACAGGATTGAGCAGAAATCTACCTGTTTCCGCTCAACAAGCAGCTTACTGGTGCATTAAAGTGAATTTAAATGGCAGCCCTTTCATTAGTTAGGAGTTTAGGTGCTGCTAACCTGAAAAAGTAAAACTCTTAATGTGTAATTTTTCCCTCTGTTGTATTGAAAACGGTATGAAGCTTTTTTTGGTGTGTGTCAAGATTTAACTCCATTTAAACCTTATTCTCAACATATCCAGAGAACACAGAAAATACTAATTTAAACTGATGAAGGACTGAAACACGATGAAATGCCCAATACGAATGGCCACAATGTTGTTCTTGGGCATCAATAACACAATAGATACATACTGACAAGAGGCTTATTTGGGCTATTGTAACCTACTTCCTTTACTAAATCACCTTCGTGGGAAAATAAATACATATTCTACAAACTAAATAAAATATTAAATGTATTACAGAATGCAAATGTTTGAAATTGTTCTTGTTGTATTTCAGCCGAGATTAATTTACAAAACAAGCGGCCATTGGAGACTCTGGCATCCCAGTTTTTTCGGTCACCAATCGATTAGCAGCAGGACCGTTAGCCCAGAATAGCCTAGCATAGCAACACAAAGGCTAAACGTTTGAACTTTTATATATCAAAATGTGACAAATAAATAATTGTATTGTATTACTAATTAATCGCTTTGCTTTTATGATTTGTGCAAGGTAAATCCTGAGGATTTTGACGAAAAATAATAACCCATCTGAGAAAAAAAATCGGGGACATTTCAGCACCGCTGCAGTAATTATTCTGCAGTTTTAATCTCAGAGGATTTAAATTCCTTCTCAGCGTTTCGCGCCCTCTACCGACTGGTATGATTACTGCACTGATATAGCAACTACAAAATAAATGAAAAACTGCTTAGTCCCGTTTTAAAACACACTAAATATAATATATATATATACAACTGTTTCTAATCCTTATTTTTTACCCTCAACAGTTGCTGTCGCGTTTTGTGGGCGTGGTTAAACTTCGCGCCCTTTTGTTTTGTTGACGCGATGTTCTGTTTCCCTGATGTGATTGACGTCACATTGACGTAACCCCTGCTCGGGTGTATAGATATATATTTATACATATATATATATTGTCCATCGTTCTAAATTCTGTTTTCCTTGGACACAGAAACATTCGAGTTTGTGAGAGACAAACATTTATTTTCGCCAAAGCACAACTAGTAAAAGTTTATTAATCGTAACACACTACTTTCAATAATCACCATGAACGGAACAACGAGTTCACAGAATGAAACGGCCAACATGGTTAGACCATTGATTGAGTCATTTCTCAATGAAATGACACAAGACCAATGGGCGTGTTTGACAATCGGCATTCCTGACAAACACACCAGAGAATTTCTCGCAGAAATTTCAAATAATATTATAGATATTATTGTGGATTCCATGTTACAGAATCCAAAAGATAAATGTTTAACTTCTGCAGATGTGGAGGCCACTGTTGGTGACACGGTGCCCAAAACCTTTGCAGAGGTTCTGGGCGTATCGCAGGAAGTCTCCTCTGTAAGCTCAGAAAAATTTAACCATTTACTGGTGAAAGAGGTGGCGGAGAGAGTCGAGCGTTCCTCCTCCTCTGGAAAGGACCATGGAGACCCTAGAAGAAAATCTGGCTCCCGCAGAGCTGATATAGGATTGCAAGCATCGTTGATGATAAGAGATCTAATTTGCATGATGTGCAATATAAAAAACACTGAAGTGGCAGCGACTGAAGAAACAACTCAGAGCTGTTCATTTCACACACCAGGAGCTGAGGTGAAGATCAAAAAACATGAGCCCGCTCCTGAGACAGAAGAGCATTTTACGATTTCAGAAAAGAAGACTTTGGAAGAGAGAGCTTCTCCTGCTTCTCGTCAAACACCTAAAAAAAAAGGAATGGGAAGCAGGATCAAGAGCTTCTTTTTAAGAAAAATGTGCAAAGTCGCACCGATGGAGGACTCTGTTCCTGAAGAAAAGACCTCAGAGGTAACAACTGTGGACTATGAGGTAACACTTGTGGAGGATTTTATTGCCGAGGATTTTATTGCCGAGGATTCTGCTGACGAGGAATTATTCCCTCAGCAGCAGGAGTCATCAGAAGTCACTGCTGCTGAGGTCGTAAAGCCTGAGGCCGCAGATTCAGTCGGTGCCCTCCTATCTGAAGAACATGAACAGGAAGAAGAACGAAGAGCATACCTAGTCCTACTGGTTGGCTCACTTATTAAGAAGGCCAGTGACAAGTCAAAGCTGAGATGTTCTCCATCAGACTGTGATGCCATCAGTGAGCGACTTTTTATGAAAATCTGGACTGAGGTTAAGGGACAACATTTTGCAACAAACCGGGAGAGAACAAAAAAGTTCATCAAGATCATTTTTAAAAGTCTTTGCAAGCAATGGAGCTGTGCAGCAGACTCTGTGCTGCCTTTGATGAAGTTAGGAGACCCATTAGTGGACAACATCCTTGTCTCCTGTTTCAAAAAACACCTGAAACCCGACAAGGAACCCGGCATCACCAAAAGGTTGTTTTCTGCAAGCAAGGCCTTTATTAATTTATTCAAACCTAAAGAGAAGAATCCAGAGTCCACACAAACTGATGCCTGCCGTCAGTCTGTGGACACAAACATTCAGGCCGAGCTGATGCCGGAAGATGAAGCAGCCCCAGACTCTGACCAGGAACCTGTCTCCTCTCAGACTGGAGAGGTTCAAGAAGATCCAAGTTTAGTACCAGCAGCACAGTCACCACCCATCCCGCAGGTAAACACACCTGTAAGAATGACTTCAGTGGCTACCACTGGATCACAAGACAGTTGTAAAGGAGCCATATTACCAGAGGAAACAATCGAATCAGCTTTACAAAGACTTATTGAAAGAATCATTTTAAAGAATGTTAAGTCCTCAGTGAACATCTGGCCTCCAGAAGTTTTTGATTCCGTATCTGACCGGCTGTTCCAGAAGCTTTGGGCTGAAGTTGAGGGAGACATTCCGAATATCGACAAAAACAAAATTCCAAACCTGGACAAGGCCATTTTCAAGAAGCTATGTAAAATGTGGCACGGTCCAGACACTGTGCTGATTTTCATGAGTTTAGATGAACCCCTGATTGACCAAATAATTGTGTCCAACATCAAAACACACCTAAATGCTCTTTCCAAGAAATCTGACATCACAGAAAGGTTTTTCTTGTGCTTTGGAGGACCTCCATCATGCCCTCGATTATTTAGATAAAGCGATGAAATCCAGCCTCCAACCGGAGAGAAGAAGCCAATCCTGGATTTCTGTCTCTAATTTTTATTTCTCCGATTGGACGTTACTTGCACTGCTTCCATTAACCAAAACACTTCCATCCACCAAAGAAACAGTTTTATCTGTTACTATAAATTACAAATGAACGATACAACAATGTACAAAAAAAACCAACAAACATTTTTTAAAATCAATAAAAATGTAAAAACTATGTTTGATTTCTGCATTTTCTTTTCTCTCAGAACTGATGAAAATATCCAGCAAAGACTGAGATTTTATTCACTGCTTTTCATTTGAGTTCAACTAAAGTTTTGCATCAAATAAATAAAAGGTTAAAGGAGCAATTAAAACATTCTTGAAATATTTCATTTTAATTATCTTAAACAGTCAGAGAGTAACTTGAGTTATTTAGATAAAACCAATCCTCATGTCCACATTAGAGTGACAATATACACAGAAGTGAAGGGAATTATACTTAAGATGAAGAATTATACTTTAAGATGTATTTTAGATGATACAAGGAGACATTTTGGAGTGAAAAAATATTCAGCAGGTATTAAATATTTATTTGTTCAACTGGTTTGTTTCTGTTCTTAAAAAGAGTTCAATTTGTAAAGGTGAACAAAACTCTGACTTCAGTCATTATGACTTATGTTGGAGCTGTGTGAGATCAGCTGTGCTTTTTACTCTTTACACTGATTATCGCACAGATACACCAAGTCAATGTATTCGGCCGTATTTGGATGATACAGCTTTGATCGCTTTTAGTTAAGCGTCTCCAGCAGCACGAACATGGTGGGAATTAAATATTTGAGTGGAATGATTGCAATCCTCTTCACAATGACACAAAGAAACTGAATAAATTTGATCTGGTTCACCACTGTGCACTTTTGAAGTCTGTCTTGTTATTCATAATGAGAAAATCAGGCATTTTCATCTAATTACTTGGATATAATAATAGACCATCTGTTGTTATTATTATCTGCAAGAAGACAAAGCAAAGGATTGATTTATTTTGCAGGTTTTTCAGGCACATCCAACTGGGAGGAGGCCCCGAGGCAGACCATGAACTTGGTGGAGCTATTACATCTGGCTTGGGAACGCCTCGGGATCCTGTTGCCTCTGCAACCCGACCTCGGATAAGCGGAAGATAATGGATGGATGGAACATAAATGGAGTTGAGGTGTTGTTTTTGTAGCCTGGCAACAACTTTGCTGGAGAGTACACACACAGCCATGACAGGTAACACAGGTGTAAACATGGACAGCAACTCATAGCCAGCAGTTCAACATCTGGGAGGCAGAGATGCTCCTTCTCAATGACACATCCAGGATTACACCATGTATTGCTAACAAGCTCTGTAATCCTCCTCCTTTACTGTTATGTTTCTGTCTGTCGTAAAAGTGACAAGCTCTTGCTCAATTTTTGAGGGGTGAGTTGTTTTAGATGGCAAAATGTTATGTTATGTTTATGCATTTAGCAGACGCTTTTTTCCAAAGCAACTTACAGATAGGCAGGTAGGGTAAGGAGGTCTTGCCTAAGGACCCCTACTGGAGACAATACCTTTCATGCAGGGGATTTGAACTCACATCTTCCACACGAAAGGTGGCAATTATACCACGACACTATCCAGTCCCAAAATAATTTATTCAGCAGTTTTCAGCAAACGTTATGCTTCTACAAACTACTAATACAAGCAAATGACATTACCACATGTCCCTAAAATGTTTGTTTAAAATGGACAAATTAAATATGGTCAAAGTACATCTTTAGTACAAAGTACATCCTCAAATCCTGCTGCCCAGGATCATAGTCACGCTGTTCAGTCATTTTAGGAATAAATGTGCTCCGGTATTCTCAGTTGATAAGAAATAACAAGAATGTTAGCATTAGCACACCCCATTAGCTCCAAAACTGCTAGCTTCAGGCTGCAATACATGATGGTCCTAACTGATGTAGAGTACAGCTTCTGTACCATGGGATTATTTTGTTTCACAAAGCAAAAGCAACACGAAATTCCAGAAAAGCTAACACTGTTACGTTTGTCTGGAAGAAAACTAGGCTAACGGTAGCAGTCACCTCTTAGCCAAGTAAGCTAGCCCACCATCAGTTTGGTTGAACATGTTTCTTTTAGACCTCATGTTAGTGTGACATTTTACTGTGTTAAATGTATTTACACTTTGGGGAATTCGAAATTTGCTTTGCCTGTTAGGCTACGCTTTTTTCAAAGATAACATGTATAACCTATATTCATATGAGACTATGCTATAAAACGAAATGGTTCATTAAGCTATCCAGCTTTCACCAACAAGTCCTATATTTCATATGATTAAGTCTGTATACGATTAGATATTTTTACGTAACCCTTAACAATATAGATCTTACCAAAGACATCCCCAAATCATTCCTACATTTGGCCAAAAAGTGATTCTACGGAGAAATTCAACATCAATAATGCAAAAACTGTATTGTCAAGTACTAGATCATTTCATAAGCTCTTAACTCATAATTTACTTCTTAGTACACAATGACAAAGACATTCTTCATAAATTAGTCAATGATAGTAACCCCTTTACCAAATCCTTTAAATTAAGATTCATTCACAACATTTTCGATTAATTCTGAAACTCCGAAGAGGAGAGGAGAGGGGGAAAAGCCCAGAGAGTTGCTATGTCTGGCTCTCAACCAATGTTTCAGTTCACAAGATGTCAAGAAGTCCTTGATTGGGTCCCAGTCGGAGTCAACAATCGGGGAGAAGTAGTTCAGAGCGTCTCACAGCAGTGATTTCAGGAGAGTTGTTTCAGCAGCGGCCTTGGCCAAGGCCGTTGCCAGGAGAGCAGGAATGCAGATTAGATTATGATTGTTGGTTAGGGCAAGTAGTCGTTTTCAATGGACACGACTCACTCTGTTTGTCCATTCTGGTCACAAAAACGATCCATACACCTTGGAAAAGCCACCAGCTTCACCAAGATGTTTTCCATATTGCGGTTAATGACCACAGTCTGAGCACAAATATCTCTGCCCACCAATTCAAACATGCCGGACAGCTTTGGGCCTGTGACTGCTGTCTCCGACTTCCGAATTTTGCGATACACCAGGGCAATGCCTAATCCAATCAGCAGAAAGCCCGCTATCATGGTTCCGAATATGTATAGATCCTCCACGTCTTCAACGGAAAGACTCGACAGGCACACGACTCTCCACGTCTCCCAGGAGTCCCTCGTGTACCCAGCGGCAAACGTTCCGTCGGGACAGGTGGGTTCCCCTGGACCCGAGCTTCTTGTAGCAATGATTTTGTCAATTGCGTTTAGAGACCAGCTGATCAATTCCATGATTTAGTTTGAAAGCAATGCAGAGAGAGGCACTGAAGTTGAGACAGGACCGGACAAGACAAGAGAAGCAAGAGAGATATGGGAGAGGGCAGAATCAGGAGAGAGTAAAAATGCGGCCTCCTACGTTGAGAGCCAGGAGAAGAAGAAGACTGAGGTGTCTGTGGAAATTAATCAATGGACCAGGCTGCAGATTCACACACTGATCAACACATCGGAGGCAAAGCGTGGTTCTTCCTCAAACCCAAGAGAAATGTATGACACTGGGGGAAAAAATGAAGTCAGGGTGTTTTACTTCCAAAAAAGTGACATGTCAAAATTGTGGAAAGTCGGTGTACTGTGCGGTACTGTCTTACAGAACCCGGATAATGTGGCGCCAGGTTGTCATTTGTACAATTAAGTCCCTTAGAACTGAGGTCTGGATTAGAGCCCTGCGCGGGACTGTTTTCTTCATCCCGCTCCCGCTAAATTTCTGACCACTCCCGCCCGCACCCGGAAAACATTTAGAATTTATGCCCGCACAATAATAGAAATGCATTGATTCTGTGTCTTGTCCCGTCCCGCGGGAGAAAACACGTCATTTTATAGGCCGTTAATAAAGAGATTCATGGACAATTGAGAAACTTCTCCAAATGTCAGACTTGCCTTGCTTTGTCTTTGTGTTGTAAAGACCTTCTTTGAGCTTCCTTTCCACATCATTTATTGACATCCTGTCGCTAGGATACATCCCGACAGTGTTGCCAGGTGGGAAATGTAGTATTATTGTACCAGAGACATAAAATTATCGTATTTTGAGGGAAATTATCGTACACCTGTCTTAACTAAAATAACAAGTCTTTGATGCGCTATAGTCACTCGAGTGTTGAATCTAACAGGCACTCACGGCTTTGCATCAGCAGCCCCACAGTTGCGTTGAGCGGCGGCTGTAGCTCAGGAGGAAGAGCCCACCAATCGGAAGGTCGGTGGTTCGACCTTTGGCTTCCCTGGGCTACATGTCGAAGCGTCCTTGGACAAGACACTGAACCCCACGTTGCCTGAATGATTAGAATCTTAATAAGACTGTATGACTGTGTGTGAGTGGGGTGAATGCAGCATGTCGTGAAGCTCTTTGACTGGTCAGTTAGACTAGAAAAGCGCTATACAAGTCCATTTACCATTACCATTTAGGCTAAATGTCCTCATAAACAATGACGAGTGGGAACTAATGAGCCTAATCAAGCCTGGAGGCCACCTACTGTTAGGAACGTCTGAGGTAAACACATGCACGTCACTTGTAGCTCACATAGAAAAGTATGATTGGCTTGAATCTTGTCACATGGAAATGGAAATACCTTCAGGGTTCACAAAAAAATCCGACAGACAGTTGCGACAGGCTTTTACAACCGATTACAACCACACATTCACAGAATGGTCAAACGATCATATATTTAGCCTTTTTGGGGATTATTGATCATACATCGTACACAGGGCAAAATCATCATACAAATACGATAATTATCGTACACGAGACCTGGCAACACTGCGCCCGCGCCCGCCCGCAGCAAAGTTCATACAGCCCTCTCCCGCGAGATTTGAGTCCCGGCGGGACCCAATCCCAATGAAGCCGGTCCATAGTGCAATTATTGATTAATATGATTGGCAGATTGTCTATGATCAAGATTAAGTGTAACTGTGCCTTATTTATTGATTGTTTAACAGAAAATGGGTATTTTGAGTCTCGCACAATAACAAATATGATAGCACCTCAATGAATTCTGTCCTTCCAGAAACTTACATTCCACAGCTTTGAATAAGGTATTTGATATGATACCTTTTTAAGCCACCTGGGAATATGACAGTCTATCATAATTATGATTGTATGAGCACAGGGGTCGATCCTGTAACCCCTATTGTTCAATCTGTACATGTTCCCATTAGGCCAGCTAATACGCAGCTATAATGTGTCCTACCACAACTATGCAGATGACATCTATGTGTCACTGACGGCAGAAGAACACGGGCCTGTAGATACATTGTGTCTCTGCATCAAACAGATCAGTGTGTGGATGCAAAACAATTTTCTCCAGACAAAACTGAAATCATTGTCTGTGGCCCACAGAAACAAAGAGACAGTGTTATTGGTCACCTTGAGACTCTCTCTCTAAAACCTAATGATCAAGTTAGAAATCTAAGGGTAATATTGAACTCAGACCTGAACTTTAACAGTCAGATTTAATCAATAACATCAGCAGCTTTTTACCATCTAAAAAAACATCACCATAATCAAAGGAATAGTGTCTAAACCAGACTTAGAAAGACTAATCCATGCATTTGTCTCCAGCAGGTTGGACTGCTGTAACGGCCTGCTCACTGGGCTCTAAACGGGCTGTAAGACAGCTGCAGTACATCCAGAACGCTGCTGCTCGTGTCCTGACTAGAACCAGGAAATACGACCACATTAGTCCAGTGTTCAGGTCTCTGCTCTGGCTTCCTGTCGCTCAGAGAATAGACTTTAAAACAGCTCTGCTTGTGTACAAGTATCTTCATGGTCTAGTGCAAAAGTACATCTCTGACATGTTAGAGTCATATGAACCGACTTGAACTCTGAGAACCTCAGGGAGGGGTTTCCTGCTGGTGCCCAGAGTCAGGACTAAACAAGGTGAGGCTGCTTTTTATATTTATGCTCCTAAAATCTGGAACAGTCTTCCAGAAGATGTGAAACAGGCCTCAACTCTGACAATGTTTAAATCCAGGCTGAAAACAGTTCTATTTAGCTGTGCATATGACTCTCTTCACTTTTCATTCAATTGATTAATGATTATTTTCTGTTTTATGGAATTATTTTATTTGCCTTCTTGTGATTTTATGTATCTTTAAAGCACTTTGAATTGCCTTGTGTACGAATTGTGCTCTACAAATAAACTTGCCTTGCCACATGAAACACAATTGATGTCATTTATTCACTTGCTACTGTACTGTTTGCTACCAACAATCAATAAAATATAATTAATTTGATTTAAAGCATATTTGTGAGAGTGATCTTTTTTTTTTCAATGCCATTTATGCTTTTTACAGAACAATTGATATATTTAAGGATGGTTGAAGGCTGGTTAAAAGTAGTTAAATATTTCTGAAGCCGATTCTGATCTGTTTACATGCGCAAAATGATGTAATATTGTTTTACATGTGCTTATCTGTAAGTAATACGGCTGCTAAGTGCAGATTGAACTGAGGGCGAGGAGTCTTACAGGAGAAAGTTGGGAGAACAAACTCCAACAAAACAACATGAGGGAGGTGTGGAGTGGTCTGAGAACCATCGCTGGCCATGAAAAAAATAGTGGCCAGGGGATAGAAGGAGGCCACTGAGTTAAACTTGTTCTTTAACTCCTCTAACTCCTGATCCCTTACCATCTACCTCAACCTTATCTTACCTAATGTCTGCATCCGTGTTCCAAATCTTCAACAATCACAAAAACATTGAATGATATTACATAACTCATGCTTCATGCTTATAGCAGCAGTTTTATTGAACAAAGTGCATGAAATTGGGAACTTTAAAATAAACTACAGTGTAATACAACGTGTCATTAAACCTGGCTAAGAATGAAAATTCAAACTTTTTATTATACTAAGCTGCTGACATCAAAGCACTACAATTTAAAACTTGATTCAAATCTTTGTGCATACAATTTAAAACGATTTCAATCAACTGAAGTGAACCACAACACAGCAGTAAGTCAAATAGGATATTTTACACAGCAGTAAAGTTGTTTTTAACATGAAAAAAAATCACATTTATAAAAATATGAAACTATTTACAATTACTATGTACATATCATTTCTATATGTACAGTGAGTTCGTTCAGAATATTTACAGATTGTTAAGGCATATTTACATCTCAGTCCTTCAACTTGTCTACAGCAGAGGTGAAGTCTTCATCGCGAGCATAAACTCTGCTGTTCAGACCTTTTGATGAGGACATCATCTTTACGGGGCAGAATGTCTTTATCTTGTATCTTCTGTGTCCCTGTGTTGGTTGTTTGGTTGTTTTTAACTTCTTTAACAGATAAACTGTCGAAGTCGTTGGCAAAAACAATATCCAAATTTCGCTCGCACCGTCTCTTCGCTTTCTCTGATATGTGATTGGCTGCCTGGTGAGTCCGGCGAAGCTATTGGTAGTCTACAATCAAAGGTCAGTGGGCCACCTGATTGGTCGGTTGTCTACGGTGTCTTTATGGCTGCCTGGTGAGTCCGGCGAAGCTATTGGTAGTCTACGGTCAAAGGTCGGTGAGCCACCTGATTGGTCGGTTGTCTACGGTCGCTTTATGGCTGCCTGGTGAGTCCGGCGAAGCTATTGGTAGTCTACGGTCAAAGGCCAGTGGGCCACCTGATTGGTCGGTTGTCTACGGTGGCTTTGCACGACCGTAGAACGGATGGGTCTGCAGAGATGTTACCTGACTGTTTCCTGACTCTGGACAGGTACGGGTCCTGGATGGAGGGCAGGCTGACACCAATAAGTTTCTCTGCAGACCTAATTGTCCGTTACAGTCTGTTCTTTTCCTGTTTGGTTGCCAATCCAAACCAAGCAGGGATGGAGGAGCAGAGAATAGACTGAATGATGGCAAAGTAGAAGTGTTCCAGCAGCTCCTAAAGCAGGTTGAGCTTCATGAGCTGGAGCAGGAAGTCCTGGATGAGGCTGATGAGCCTCTGAAGCCCTACCTTGAAACAAAATAATATCTGTCCATAAGGGATGAATATACATATATATTCTGAATGGTCACTTATTGTAATCAATATACTTTGAAAACATCTCACCTTTATCACATCATTATAATTAGTTTATTACCACAAACATGTGAACATGTTGCTGTTGTATTACAAAGCTGTAATCTGAAGTGCTACCCTGAACATAACTGTACATAACATATCTGAAGTGATAAATCAGAGACTTGAACTTCTATATTTTTTATCTCAGTATACATTCAGTAGTATGTAGTTTTTAGGCTAGTAGTGAAAGATCAAGAAAACCTTATAATAATGTAAAATTGTTAAGTTTTGAGTTTTAATTCTCGATTTGAGGCTTAATGTTTTTTTCCTGAGAGGGGAAGTTAATCCTTTTTTTTATCTTCTGCCTGAGCAAACAGTGGGATTCAGACTGAGATCTCACCCCTTGTGCTGCCTTTCTGCAGAGTTTTCGGCCGGCAGCCATGTTAGTGGAGCGCTCAAAGGATTTTGGTCGAACCTGGAAGGTCTTTCGTTACTTTGCAGAAGATTGTGCTCTTCATTTCCCTTCAGTTTCACAGGAATTGGCAGACAGCGTTGATGATGTTGTCTGTGACAGCAGATACTCCGGATCAGAACCGTCCACTGGTGGAGAGGTACCATGTTTAATTGTACTCAATACAGACTTCAGTGATTAAATAATCATTAAAATGTTTTATTAAAACTTCCAGTTATTTGTATAATAACTAAAGACGATAAAACTCTGAAACAGTTTGTGTAAATCTGCAACAATTTTACATTTGTGCCATTTAAATTGTATGAACACATAAACAAATCTCACATTGAGATCAAGTTTGTTGTTTGTCCACTAGGTGGTGCTGAAAGCTCTGGACCCTGTCTTTGAAATAGAAAACCCGTATGCACCAAACATTCAAGGTGAGCATTCATAAACTTCATGGCAAAGTAAGAAGAACAGATTGAAAGTTATTAAATGATTACAAAATATAAGATATGTGATATACCTTCTCCTCAGATCTGATCAGTCTGACAAATATTCGGGTAAACTTCACGCATCTCTTCACACTTGGCGACACTCTGCTAGCGCGTCCCCCCGGGGATGAGCCGTACCGAAGTGCAATTATTGATTGATATGATTGGCTGATTGTCTACGGTCAAGATTACGTGTAATTGTGCCTTATTTATTGATTGTTTAACAGAAAATGGGTATTTTGAGTCTCACATAACAACAAATATGACAGCACTTCTATGAATTCTCTATAATGAATTAGTTTTCTAAAGACTTTTATAAAAATCATGAAAATATTGACTGCCTGCCTGTCCTGAATTCTGTCCTTCCAGAAACTTACATTCCACAGCTTTGAATAAGGTATTTGATATGATACCTTTTTAAGCCACCTGGGAATATGACAGTCTATCATAATTATGATTGTATGAGCACAGGGGTCAATCCTGTGACCCCTATTGTTCAATCTGTACATGCTCCCATTAGGCCAGCTAATACGCAGCTATAATGTGTCCTACCACAACTATGCAGATGACACTCAGACCTACGTGTCACTGACGGCAGAAGAACACGGGCCTGTAGATACATTGGGTCACTGCATCGAACAGATCAGTGTGTGGATGCAAAACTATTTTCTCCAGACAAAACTGAAATCATTGTGCAGCTTTTTACCATCTAAAAAAACATGGCCAGAATCAAAGGAATAGTGTCTAAACCAGACTTAGAAAGACTAATCCATGCATTTGTCTCCAGCAGGTTGGACTGCTGTAACGGCCTGCTCACTGGGCTCTAAACAGGCTGTAAGACAGCTGCAGTACATCCAGAACGCTGCTGCTCGTGTCCTGACTAGAACCAGGAAATACGACCACATTAGTCCAGTGTTCAGGTCTCTGCTCTGGCTTCCTGTCGCTCAGAGAATAGACTTTAAAACAGCTCTGCTTGTGTACAAGTCTCTTCATGGTCTAGCGCAAAAGTACATCTCTGACATGTTAGAGCCATATGGACCAACTTGAACTCTGAGAACCTCAGGGAGGGGTTTCCTGCTGGTGCCCAGAGTCAGGACTAAACAAGGTGAGGCTGCGTTTTAGTTTTATGCTCCTAAAATCTGGAACAGTCTTCCAGAAGATGTGAGACAGGCCTAAACTCTGACAATGTTTAAATCCAGGCTGAAAACAGTTTATTTAGCTGTGCATATGACTCACTTCACTTTTCATTCAATTGATTAATGGTTATTTTTTGTTTTATGGAATTATTTTTATTTGCCTTCTTGTGATTTTATGTAGCTTTAAAGCACTTTAAATTGCCTTGTGTACGAATTGTGCTCTACAAATAAACTTGCCTTGCCACATGAAACACAATTGATGTCATTTATTCACTTGCTACTGTACTGTTTGCTACCAACAATCAATAAAGTATAATTCATTTGATTTGAAGCATATTTGTGAGAGTGATCTTTTTTTTTCAATGCCATTTATGCTTTTTACAGAACAAATGATATATTTAAGGATGGTTGAAGGCTGGTTAAAAGCAGTTAAATATTTCTGAAGCCGATTCTGATCTGTTTACATGTGCAAAATGATGTAATATTGTTTTACATGCGCTTAGTTGGAGAAAGTTGGAGAGCAAACTCCAACAAAACAACATGAGGGAGGTGTGGAGTGGTCTGAGAACCATCGCTGGCCATGAAAAAAAGAGTGGCCAGGGGACAGAAGGAGGCCACTGAGTTAAACTTGTTCTTTAACCCCTCTAACTCCTGATCCCTTACCATCTACCTCAACCTTATCTTACCTTATGTCTGCATCTGTGTTCCAAATCTTCAACAATCACAAAAACATTGAATGATATTACAGAACTCATGCTTCATGCTTATAGCAGCAGTTTTATTGAACAAAGTGCATGAAATTGGGAACTTTAAAATAAACTACAGTGTCATTAAACCTGGCTAAGAATGAAAATTCAAACTTTTTATTATACTAAGCTGCTGACATCAAAGCACTAAAATTTAAAACTTGATTCAAATCTTTGTGTATTAAATGTAAAACGATTTCAATCAACTGAAGTGAACCACAACAGCAGAAAGTCAAATAGGATATTTTACACAGCAGTAAAGTTGTTTTGAACATGAAAAAAATCACGTTTATAAAAATATAAAACTATTTACAATTACTATGTACATATCATTTCTATATGTACAGTGAGTTTGTTCAGAATATTTACAGGTTGTTAAGGCATATTTACATCTAAGTCCTCCAACTTGTCTACAGCAGAGGTAAAGTCTTCATAGCTAGCATAAACTCTGTTGTTCAGACCTTTTGATGAGGACATCATCTTTACGGGGCAGAATGTCTTTCTCTTGTATCTTCTGTGTCCCTGTGTTGGTTGGGCACAGAGTGTACAGACTGGAATATTTTGCACCCTTGACAATTTGGCTCCAACTTCTAATGGATGCCCCTGGTGTTTGCGCTTGTAGTGCGTAGCTCTCGCCCAGGCTAAATGACCGCCAGTGCTGGGCAACGTGCCGGTGGTGTGTGTAGCAGGCGGTGTGGACGCAGTTGGAGGAGCTGTTGCAGGCGTATCGGCCGGCTTAGGGATCACCTGACGGGCAGGCATTGTGGTCTGTGTGGAGGGGCCTGCAATCGCAGAGGGAGCTGCTGATACAGAAGGGGAGGGCAAAGGGCTGGTGATAGCACAGGTGATGGGAAGGACTGATGTAGAGGGACCAGCTATCACAGGGGTCACCAGAATGGCAGGTATCGTGGGTCATAAAGAGCGCCCTGCAATCTTAAGGGCTGCTGTAGATGCAGACAGGGATCGTACAGGCCTGGTGATTGGCGAGGTGGCGGGGGTTTTTCTTATTAGCTGTGGCACTTTTAGGTGCGGCCGGGAGACGGGCATCGTTATGTCCGACCTTCCCTTCAAAACCTTTGTCCCGGCAGTGCTTGGTGTGGGCACATATTTCAGCTGGTAGTCTGGTGGAGGGAGGACTGTAGGCTGATGAGGGGCAGGATGAAGGTCTGTTGATGAGATGGAGGTGATCTTTGTGATGGTGGATGGTTGTTTCGTTGTCTTCATGTTGACAAGCCGCTCTTGGTGTTGGATGAAGTCCCGCACGGTCTTGACGTTTATTATAGGTAGGGGAATGCCAGCTTTGCAGACAACAGGGTCATCCACTAAAATTCGGTGCTGGACCCGCTCGTATGCCTTCAGGATGGTCGTCTTCTCCGGACTGCTGCGTGACCCATGAGGACAATGCAGCCACAAAAGTTTCACCAGTGTGTACATTAGCCTGTTGTGCTGAGCACTTATGTTTTGTTGTGCTGGTGCGTAGCGTTTGGCCATCTTTACTTTCTGTATCACAGCAGCATCAACAAGGTCGTCTCTTTTAGTGCGGCAGTACAGAGTGTTGCCCCAGTGCGTCCTGTACAGTTGATTGAACTGCTGAGGCTGCTTGTCGTGCTCCTCCACGGCAGTCCAGGCTTCCGGGATATTTCCTTCTTCTACACAAGCTTTAAATACTTTGCTACTGTTTTCACTGTTGTTTTAATGTCTAATTTAACTCCTGGCAAAGTGGAAACATTTGAAAACTCGTCTAACACTGGCTCATACGTAGCAGTTGAACAACTTTAACTCCTGGAATAAAATGTACATCCACATCAACAAACAAACAGCTACTCACAAAGACTGGAAGGTGAGCACTAGCAATTTCATTGCTGGAGAGCCGGATGTGGGGCAGCACAGCACTCAGCGCATTGTCACAGGTCTCCACAGCACTCTCGTAAGCCTCATCTGGCTCATCTGGATCATGCTGCCCAGGCTGAAGCACCTCCTCCTCTGGATCCGGCCCATCGTTCACGATGTCTGCGAGAGAAAAAGGGCCAGATTCTCCTGTACTCTGACTAAACAGGTATTCCAACCCGAGCAGCTCATTAGAGGGGACATCAGCGGGAGCCTGGAAGTTTTCCTCCACAGTCTCTCCGAACAGCTGCCGACAGCGGGTGTTGAGGCGGTCGATAAGTGGTGCAGAGTAGATTCTGTGGTGCCGTCCTTTTCCCCCCAAACACTGCATCAGAGCGGCGGTCAGAATTCCACCGTGCAATGCCACTTATCAGATAGACCTGATAGGGCCGGGCTGCGCAGTGGGGACCTGAACATCACAATAAAACACATGAGATGACTCACAGTGACACGTGTGACATTTTATAAATATCCACACTACACCTGTGCACCTGGGATCATGTTGGGCAAAGTTTTGTGGAATCCTTCCAGGCTGTTGTTGCCACGCAGACATTTGTAGTAGGGCACATCCACTTTGTTGATGGTCGTTGTACGCGCCACCCTATACATGTAGATGTCTGGAGGATCCTGGATGCACTCAAGGTGTCGCCGCTGCGCCGCCCACATCTCATCAATGGCCGCTGCAAATACAAATAACGTACAGACACACAAACCGATTGTTATGGAGACTTTTTTATGCCACACAACTAGTATTAATGTTGTAAGTTTTAGTGTCAGGTCTTTATACCAGGTGTCTTGAAGAGGCCGACTCCACTCTCATCCAGCCCCGCGGGGCCTTTCAGTTCCTCAATGGCCAGGTTGATGAGCCTAAATGTTTCCTGCGCCCCTTGTGTGACCCGTCGCACGTGATGTTTCAGCTGCTCCCTGGAAATAAAAAGGTGGATGACGTCCTCATCTGTCACAGCCTTCAGAGCTGTCGGGTCCTTGGCTCTGACAGCCTTGATGAGTAGCTCCATGTCTGCGCGGTTGTACACCAGCACCGCCCCAGCAAGAGCAGACTTGAACACTGCGTACTTGGAGTGAGACTCTGTGCGGACGGCTGCATCGAAACGGTGAATCCAGTGAAAGATGTCCAGATGCACAACCATTCCACTGTCCACCCAAGACTGGAACAAAGTCTCCACAGCTGTTGGGCCCTGTGCACGGCAACAGCCACGGTCCACATACAGGATGCTGGGGACAGGTTGGTTGGCCAGACGAAACCTCCATTACTCCACGGCACAAAGGTCCCAGCTTCTCTGTGGACTCCTCAATATGACAATATGTTTATAATAGGAAATATGTTCTGTATGCCACAATCTATGATTGCGTTTTGATTTACATACTTTCTTGGTGGAATCCATCTTTAGCACAGTGCCAAAAGTGGAGAGGATCTGGCTCCTGTAGTCCTGCACGTTGTCAGCCTCTGCCAGCAGGAAGGCGTGGCGCAGGAGCCGTGCAGACGGGAGATCTCTTGGAGGAGGCAGAGCCTGAAATGTGTGACCTACTGCAGAAACAATCCCTCCAGGTTTCACTAAGCTGTGTGGTGTACAGGTCTTTGCACTGAAGGTGCTTCTCCGTGTGATTTTCCTGTATCTGACGCCACACCTTGACCATAGTGTTCCCTTCGGTTCGGTCCCTCAGAAGACGCACAACATTCTTGTCCACACCACGCCTGTTAGTGGAGGAAAAATTTATAACTTTAGGTCGGTTCGAATAACTTCTTTAAAGACTGACACGTGCACACACGATGCTGAGTGTACTCACTTGCTAGTGAGGACGGCAGGGAACACAGCTTGATGTGCCTCGCTCAGTTGTGTTATAATAACAGGATCCCATGCAAGCCACCGACCTGTTGTGCCACCTTCTCCACCCCTGGCTGACTTTGTGCAAGGCCCACAGCACAGGACCTCCGTCAGCATCGTGTACCAGTTGGATACGTCACAAATGTGACGTACCTGGACTACAGATCAGGGAACAATATATAATAACAATAATGATAATAGCATATAACAATTTACAATCAAATCAATATGATTTTCAAGGAACTTTTCCTTTTACATGTTTAGATACAATGTAATCATTATTCAACCATGATGTTTTTACTCTAACACAGCTGAATTGAGTTATATCCGGGTGTGCTAGCCAGACTTGTACAGGTACACATTACGACCCTTTCCAACACACTCATCGCCACAAGGACACTTCAGGGAACATCTCCAGACTCCTACAGGGCGCCACGCAAAGACACGGCTGCGGAAAAAAAGGTGTGGTACAGGCAGAGCACCTCCGACGAAGCCTGGAGGTTCTGGAGGGGAAAACCACATGCGGTCTGACTTCATCACCCATCGCCTCTTGAGCACACCAGTGATGTCCTTGTAGATTTGAACGGCAGTGAAGAGACCTCTCTCTGTGTCCTCCTTTAGCCATGAGATGTCAGCTGCTGGAATGCCGTTTGGGTTTTCCCAAAGACGTACCCAGCCCTCTAACTCCACCTGTAACACGCACAACACGTACAAAGCAAAATTGTTTTTATCATTTGTAACATGCAATGATACACATGGAGCACAGTTTAAAGAAGCGTCTCACACTTATGTTTGCATTCACTGTAAATGTTACTTACAGGTGAGTCACTTAGAGGTGGTTTCAGTGGATAATCCTGGCCTTGGGACGCGGACGGGGCTTCAGTTGGCTGTGCAGCAGCCGGGATCCTGGATATGCGCTTCTTGTGTGGCAGCTTGGGTGGTGCGGTGGACTCTGGCTGCTTGGGTGGTGCGGTGGACTCAGGCAGCTTGGGCAGTGAAGAGGGGTGAAAAAGCCTTTGGAAAACACTGGACTCTGGCAGCTTGGGTGGTGCGGTGGACTCAGGCAGCTTGGGTGGTGCGGTGGACTCAGGCAGCTTGGGCAGTGAAGAGGGGTGAAAAAGCCTTTGGAAAACACTGGACTCTGGCAGCTTGGGTGGTGCGGTGGACTCAGGCAGCTTGGGCAGTGAAGAGGGGTGAAAAAGCCTTTGGAAAACACTGGACTCTGGCAGCTTGGGTGGTGCGGTGGACTCATGCAGCTTGGGTGGTGCGGTGGACTCAGGTAGCTTGGGCAGTGAAGAGGGGTGAAAAAGCCTTTGGAAAACACTGGACTCTGGCAGCTTGGGTGGTGCGGTGGACTCAGGCAGCTTGGGTGGTGCGGTGGACTCAGGCAGCTTGGGCAGTGAAGAGAGGTGAAAAAGCCTTTGGAAAACACTGGACTCTGGCAGCTTTACCTTGTCTCTGGGACCTGAATCTTGAGTCTTAGACTCCTGGGACTGGGTAGTCTAAAAATGTATCAAATTTTTATCTTATATTATGACTTATTTACATAAAACTACTTCATATAAATTTACTGATGTGTCTTACTTATGTTCCACAGACTCGCATGCAGCTACCATCTCAGCTTCATCACCAGGCCATAATGAAGGACTATACTTAGAGGTGCTTTCCTGCAGTTGCTGGACAATAAGGCAGTGTAACAATCAGAATGTATGATGTACCACGTTTCACTTACCAAACACAAACAAGCATACTTACAACACTAAACACTCACCTATTTGAGTATTTGTTATTTTCTGTGTAATTCTAACCTTTCTCTTTCTGAACACTTACTTTCTCCTTCTCATAAATATACTTTCTGAACCTCTTCATCGTCACACTTGTGATGTGGGTCACCGGTGTGTTCAACCACCTCCTCACTGAGCTGTAGGCCTTCTGTGCTCTGTCTCTCTCGCTGCCAGTGAACTGCTCTTGCTTTTTCTTGAATTTTCCATGCTGACTGTAGAGCTCCCACATCTCCTGAAAGCTGCTGTCCTCGAAGCCTTTCTGACCATAGATACACCTGTTGATGTTGGCCTCAAGGACATTGGAGACTTGTGGGAAGCTCTCTGCATACTCAGCGAGGAAGTCTTTCACTCACTGGTTCACTGCCTCTCCTCTCTTTTGTATGTTTGACTTCTCTACCCTGTGCTTGTCAATTATGATGGAACGATATATATTACCTTAATTCAAACAAGCATCATTTATATCATCTGACTGTGATAAACAGATTAGTAATTGAACCAAGAATGAAACAGATGTGTAAACATGCTACCAAATTTGTCTTAAATTTAAAATGCTTACGACTTCATGTAGTCCACATCGTTTGCCACAAGCCAGTGGAACGGTGCATTTTTGTATTGACCAAACGGCACTGGCAGCTTTCCCAGGCACTGCTGGTGGGATGGAGCAGTGACATCCTCCGCCTGAAGGAGCTTTTCTGCGTGGGCCAGGGCAGTGGCTTGGTTCAGCAGCTCCGGGGGAGGCGTGGGGAAGACCAGCCTTTTATCCCGATAAAGACGGGCCTCTTTGTTCGCCATCAGAATGGCCTGTTGCCGATTTTCAGGAGCATCTGGGTTGGCAATGCGGATTGTGGGGTTTGCCATCTAGATAGTTAAACAATGTTATTCTCCAAAGGGAAATTTATTGGAGCAGCAATTCCTATTAGCAGTAAAGTGGCATTACATCTTGGTATTAAATGTCTGTCTGCCTATCGAGATAAGATAAGAACTTTATTACTCTATTCATTTATCAGCGCTATTGAGAGGTTGTATTGCACTAGATAATGAATGCAATTGTACAAGGTAGAAATAATAATGATAACACTGAATAGAGTTAGTTAAATAGTTAAATAGTTAAATGGACGAGTGCAACTGTTGCAGGACTTACCTGTGCATGCAACCGTTCTGAATGTCAATGATCAAGATAAAAGTATGTAACAAAAAGCATAAATCTCCAGCTGAAAACATGAAACCTGCATACTTGAAATAATATTCCACTAGCGTGACCAACCCAAGTTGTTTATTAGGAGGAAATTTCATAAATGTCCTCAAAACCAATTTTTCTTAGTGTGCAGATTTCAGGTTTTTGTTTTTAGTTTTTTACAAACAAAATGGATTAAAATGTCTCTCTTCAATGAATATTTGGAAAATGCATATTCAAAACTTGTTTAAATCTCTTCCAGAAAACTTTTTGTTTTGATAATTTATTTTTAAAATAAAGATTTATTTAAATATATATATAATTCCAATTGACCATGTGCTTTGCAAATGTGCTTTTACATTTAAAGCTAATTTAAACTCGCTGTCATTGTCAGTTTAAAAAAAAAACAATTTTAGTCATAGAGGTGAACAAGCAAAGCTAACATATTGAAAGATTTCAAACATATTTTTATGTTGAATTGGAAATAAAACTTGTCAGTTTTACAATTAGCAACAAGCTGGGTTCAATTTAAGATGTATGCGCATGCGTTAATTGAAACACGTTGGTTCTGTCACGGGAGTAAAGAGTGATGAAGTGGCGGATGGCCCTTAGTGAGTTCATGTTTACTTAATATGCTGTACTTTTCTTTGAGATAAGAACGGCTATTGTGTTAACATTATAAATAACTACATATTGTTAAGTTGGTTTAATTTTTCGTCGCGCATTGCAAACGTTTCACGCAGCAGAGTAGTTGAGGTTAGCTAATTAAGCTAGCTTCGGTTTAATTAACCCCAACGGTTTGAAGGTCTGGACAGTTTCAACACGTTCATATTTCTCACTGTTGACCATTTTTGTCTAATTAAATTGAATGTTAACTTACTGTCTTAACAGCCTAATTAAGTTTGCTTACTGGGAGTGTCGGTTAGTTTTAATTGTTGGAGTGGTGGTGGTATTAAGGTTTTAGCTAACTGCCGTTAACTGTACATGTACGTAAGTTACCGTTGGTGTTTGGGTCATAGTTGTGGAGCTCCCTAAACGTTTAACTTTACTTTTTAGAAAGAATAGTTTTCAGTTTGACCACCTACAGTGCCGAGCAGGTGCGTTAGGGTATTTGCTGAGTAATTAATTCGGGAGCCGAGCATGAAGTGCGTTGGCTCTCTTCTCCATTAGAGGCCACCACAGGAGCGTTGTCAGTTTGGAGTCCGTATCGTAAAAACATTATTTTCCCTCGACTGCACTTGTCCCTTTACATTCGTTCGACTCATGAAGCTCAACTGACTATTTACTCGCACACATAAAGGTAATACACATATTGTAACGTATATGCGAGGAAAATTGAGTTTTTTCTATGTTTAAGTTTCGACGCTTCCTATTGGACTGAAGCGTACCACGTGTGCAGGAAGGGACTCGAAGCCGCATTTGTTGACAATTGTTAATTCAACTTACTCTTTCGAAACAACATCTGCGTTACAGGCGCAACGTTGTTCATCGTTAGTTTTTACTGTGACATAAATCATGTCGTATTCTATTTGATGTGTCTAACCGTGAGTTAGAATGACGTTGCGGAGAATGACTTGGTTTCCTCCGACCTATTTCTGGTATCGCTTCTCGGCCTTTTGGCTAAGATCAAGTGTAGTATCTGTTCTTATCAGTTTAATATCTGATACGTCCCCTACCCGGGGACCATATATTAAATTGATTTTTGGAATAGGGAGATGGAATAGGGGCTTGCTCCGTCCACTCCACGCATCGACCTGGTATTGCAGTATTTCCAGGAACGGTGCACCCCCTAAATAGTGTGAAAAATAATGAGATTTAAGCGTGTATGTTGTATTGTTTCTGGTGAATAAATGCATCTGTTATTTTGTCTTGGTTACCATTACTTGTTGTAAATATAAAGTATTTTTAATTAAGTTCTTTACCCTCTTCTGTGCTGGGCGTTACATTTTTTACTTTGATTCTCTGTTCCTGTTTCTGTCCTTACATTGCTACTCTTCCAAACTTCATCCAGGAAAAACTTCTAGTTTCTTGATTCCGTGCCTGGAACAAGCATGTGATCAACAGGGAGTGCATGATGTCATTTTACTAATTGGCGGAGCACACATTTTAAAGGTAAATGTAGGAAGTCAGAATTAAGATCGAGATGTGATTAATTGTGCAGCTCTATACACAGCCACCAACAAACAACCCACTACACACTGGGCTGTAGTTCTGCTTATATAAGATGCCAGATTCAAACAAGAATAGATCAGCATAAAAATGCCCCGTAGCTCCACTTTTATATTGTTTCAACTTTTCTTTTTGCCTTGTTTTTAAACTATATTTTTCCTGTTTTTAATCGAACAGAATATATTTAATTGGCACTATATTAGGTGTAGTGTATGTGAAAGTATTGTGTATTTAAAGTCAACATCAGGACCATCTGTAATGGATTATTTAAGTTTTTAATCCAAATAACTATTCAGACACATTTGTACACGGGTTCAGCATCTCTGTACATGAAAGACTGATATGAATCTGCTCCTTCTGGTGTAGCAACAACACCCCCCTCCTCAACTCTGAAGCTTTAACAATGAGCTCACAGCTCTGCTGTTCACTGTCTCTGCAGAAATGAACAGAGACGAGTGGAAGGTCTTCTGTGAAAGAGTCTTGTGTTTAAACTTAGCATCACAGCCTGAGTGTAATGCACAGTTCAAACGCATGAAGTTGTATTTAGATAATTGTCATAGAAATAACTGCAGTTAATAATTTCATAATTCACCTAAACTCTATAAAGAATAACAGCTGTTTATTGAAAGTAAAGACAGGAATGTAAATGGGAAATTAAATGTCTTTTGGGCTCCCTAAACAAAGACCAGGACAGATATGGCACGCTCACAGTTGGAGGCAGAAATTTAACAAGATGGCTCCATTAAAAGGTAGTAAACTCTATCAGTCTGTCACCTATCATACTGTGGAAAACTCGAAATAGGACATTTCTGTTGAGTTGATGTGATGATGCAAATATTATTACATTTGTCTGATAATTATGATTACATGATTGGCTAATTGTTACACATCTGTTTTACTCAGAGTACCTTTTTCCTTTTTTTTCAGACACAGAGGCAGAGAGAAAAATCTTCACAGAAATCGCATATGGACGTACACAAGGTGAGTAAGTGGTCGCTCAGTGAGTCCATCAGACATTTTCTGTCATATGAATGTGTCCACGTGTGTGCCAGAATATTAGACGGTGTATGTACTTGTGATGAGATTACATAGGATACATGTTTATACGGAGTGTAAACACAGCCTGTTGGTCGGGTTCAATAAATGTCAGAATTCATTCAGTCCTTTCCTCTAATGTACTTACACCCTGACAAACACAGTGCACAATGTGTATAAAATGCATTGCATGATTGCAGGGTTTCACAGGTAGTAAATACTAATAATGTACATATTTAGGCTACATTTTACATAAATTCTCCTTCAAAATTCTGCTGTTCACATTCATAGTCGTCTTATTGGTGCACAGACAGAGAAAGTGACTTCTGTCTCCCCCCACATCACTTTAAGTCACTGTTTGGTGTGTTGAAATATTTCTTTTTTTAATCACAGATTTGAGAAAGAATGTTTTGAGGCTTTTAATAAAAAATAATAATTTTCTGTATGGCAGCACTCGTACAATTTTATTCCCATCGTTCAACATCAATTCTCTGAAATAGATCATTTAATGTCTTTACTTTTGTTGAAATACCTCAGTGTCATTTTATAAAGTAGATCAACAGTCATGTGGCCAGTTTACTATGAACATTAAACCGAGGTTGTATGTGAAAGTATTGTGTATTTAAAGTTAACATCAGGACCATCTGTAATGGATGGATCAGATGTTTATTTCATGGTTGAATCCTGCAGTTACCTCCGTTCTCCACCAGAGACCGATAGAGCTTTGTAAGCTGGTGTGGTTTTACAGCCTGAAAAAAACATCTACATGACTTTTCTTTGTTTCTTCACACATGAAGACATAAAATCAGATGCCACATCATTTGGAACAATTCTTGTGGTTTTGATGTGTATTGTGGTAAGATCCCATTCATTATCATCCAGCCTGGTTCACACTCCACGACAGTAGGAGGCAGCAGCAGGACTGTCAGTATCCCCCCACCAGTAAACAAAGAAACAGGAAGTGGTTGCACAGTTAGCAGACAGAACATGTTTCTGTGTGTTTTTATACTTTCTCTGAATGTCAGATGTGAACAAAACAGTTTGTGATTGTAGTTTGATTCACTTAGTTTCACTTTAACTCTCTGTTGGGCTGTTAGTCATTTACAGACAGGCTGATTTATAAAACATGATGTATTTTTATAGCTTTTTGTGATCAAATACAGCAGTGCATTATAGGAAACATGAGCAGTCTTTTGTAGAAATAAAATGTTAATAATCTATCAGTCCACAGATCAGTTCCCTCTGTTTTCAGATGTTGTAGCATCATCCCAGCCTCTGTAGCCTCTGGTTTAGTTAGCTTATAGACTGTTAGCACCATCAGTGTTCTCAGTATGTGTGCGAGTCAGTCCCCCCTCAGTGATCTGTACAACTCATACTTACCTGGCAGGGGAGATACCATGATCATGAAGGTAGTTCACCCAGGGCGAGGCTCAGCCATTGCACTCCGGCTGTACTGACCTTTGCGAATTCCCCAAATGTGGGAATCTCGACTGCATAATTTCTGGTAGTGGGGGACTGCGTTCGCGCTCTCCCCTGATCAACTTGTTCAAAGAGAAGTATAAATTCTAACGTTTAATGATATACGAGTAGTATTGTGTATCTTCTGAGATTACATCAGTTTGAATCTGTTTTTTTTAAACATAATTGAATTTGGTGATATTGTGTCAAACACAAATGTCACATTAAAGCACTTAAAAAATAGTTTAATTCAAGTGTTCACACTGTTCAACCTTCTCAAAGAAAAGTTCAAATTAGTCTCAGTTTGGTATTTTTTTTACCATTTCATTCAGTTGTCAAAGCACCAAATCACAACTCATGTCACCACAAGGCACTTCAAAGAGACACTCCATGCTCTTTAAGCTCTACAGAAGGCTGATTACGACCTATTCGTGCACCTTCAGGACCGTGGTTGGGAAACACTGCAGTAGGAAACATTTTGAAACCAGAAAAAGTGAGAACCAAAATACTCAAACAAGAAACTTATTTAAAATCAGATGTTGAGTCGATGTGCAGCCATCATGTAAAGTTAAATTATGTTGAAAGTTAAATATACACCAAATAATTGACCTTAATTGTACCATTGTGGCCCTGTGATGGACTGGCGACCTGTCCAGGGTGTACCTGCCTTTCGCCCGATGACTGCTGGGATAGGCTCCAGGCCTATAATGATAATGTCACATGTTTGACATTTCACAAATATCCACACCACGATTGTGTACCTGGGATTATGTTAGGTAAAGCTTTGTGGAGTAAGACACACCCACCTTATTCATGTTAGTAAGTAAAGTTTATTTATAAAGCACCTTTCTCAGATAACAAATCACCAATAAGATAAAATGTAGACAATAAAATGTAGTAAAAGCAAAAGAAAATCTCATTTAAAGCTGTGCATCCCATAGTTGAACCAAACGTAGTAGAGTCCAGTTTGAACCAATCAGAAAGATATTGAGGAGCTTTACCATATTTAATACAAAGCGAGATTATAAAATCAGAGTTGTGTCTGTCACTTCCAGTTAATAATAAAAAGTAAAGAGTGCGTTGAAATAAAAGCATCTATAACCATCCAGTTACAACTTTGCCACCAGCTTTTTTTTTTTTTTAAACTTTGAAATATTCCCACAAGTGGAAAAAGCAGTTTGTTTGGAGCGATGGTCTGAAGACACTGACTGGTCAGATGCAACACCTTCATTTCTCAGTGTGGACTGGGAGCCTGAAGAGCCAGTTTGTTGCCTGGTTTGTGAGTCACTGTCAGGGACAATGATCCGACATTCTGTCTTATCTGGATCTGTTTTGTTTGACGTCTGGCCAGCAACTCGTTAAATGTGACAGTTTGTAATCTTTATGTTATCAGATATTGATTTATTCACTTATGTGACCTGGAGGAAGAATGTGTGGCTGCTGTGATTACACATGACATACAAACAATGTTCACTTTGTATTTCACATGATTAGCATTCATGTCATATTGACTTCTTGTTTGTCAGGTGTCTTCAAAGAGGCTGACTCTGTCATCCAGCCCATCAGGACCTTTCAGATCCTCAAGGGTCACGTGGATGAGCCTTAAAGTAAGTGTCCCGTGAGCATCTGCACGTGATGTAAAGGGACAAG
Source organism: Leuresthes tenuis (assembly GCF_036924035.1). NCBI lineage: Eukaryota > Metazoa > Chordata > Actinopteri > Atheriniformes > Atherinopsidae > Leuresthes > Leuresthes tenuis. The sequence goes on along the minus strand of NW_027325359.1, from coordinate 30,329,726 downwards.
ATCCCGTCGGGTCCTTGGTCCTTAATGAGGAGCTCCAGGAATGTGTGGTACCTGGAGTGAGTCTTTGTGTGGATTGCTGCCCCCACTGTCCACCCAAGACTGGAACAAAGTCTCCACAGCTGTTGAGTACGTACAAGCCACGGTCCAAAACTGAATAACCACTCAGGTGAGCCTTTGCCTTCACCAGACGGCTTCTTCTCTACCTAAAAGAAACATCAAGATTGCATGATGCAATAGCTGTTGCATGTTAATGTTCGTAAAACTAAACCACACTGCAATATTTTCTGCTATTTACATTCTCTTTTGGTAGAATTTGGTAGAAATTTTTAGCACAGCGTGAAAAGTAGGGCTGCAACTAACGATTTTGATAGTCGACAAGTCATCAATTATTGAAACAATTAATCGACCAATCAGTTAATTACTAATTAAAACAATCCAAAACTGAAAAAGGATACATTCATGCCATATTTTATCTTGTCTTTTAACATTAACTGAAAATGCTAAGAAGAGTGCTGGCTGTAATGCACCAACAGTCAAATCAATACCAAAAAGTGAAAAAGAATACAGCAACTTTGGACTGTGAAGCGGAATAATACAATTTTAATGTTGCACTTTAATGTTAAAATCCAAGACAACTCCTCTTATTTATAGCTAGCAGGCTACGCTAACAAGCTAAATATCTTAACAGCGGAGCAATGTCAGTTTTCAATTTTTCCCACTTTTTTTTTTAATTCGTTCTTGATGGGTATCGTGTCAATTCTTACATTTGAACAAGAATTATATACTAAATTACAACATAAACAGTCAAACTACAGGGGCTTTACTCATGTTATTTATACACATTTGGTAAGGATTTTGGTATTTTCCACACACCTATTCAACCAAGATATTAACAAGGACCACAATCTCTGGGCAAATTGGCATGACCAAAACAGGTGTGTCACCGTTTCATCCTCCCGCTATTTGACCGAGAACACAGGGCACTTCCTGAGCAATTTTGTCTTTCCAGAAAGGTTCGTGGGCAGATGCTGGTGAGCGATAGACCAAGCCAGGTCCTTGTGTATATTTAGCTGGGATTTACTATTTGTTATTTCCTTGCCAGTTTACACCCAGTTTATCCTCTGTCAGTTTACCCAGCGGCGTCATCCTTGTTGGAATATGCCGCCATTTTTCCTGTTTTGGCTCTGGTTAAGTCTTTGGTTGAGGTTAGGAGCCGTGCAGATTGTAGCTCTCCTGGAGGAGGTGGAGCCAGGAATGAGTGCCTTGATGCAGCAACAATCCCTCCAGGTTTCGGTCATATGAAACAGGTCCTGACGCTAAAGGTACTCCTACGTGTGTGAACGTTACGGTCTGCGACACGCTGCTCAGTAAAGATGAAACATATGCAAGTTCTCTTTGTTTTGTTTTTTTTAAATTGGAAAAAAGGTTAATGGGGAAACGTCATACAGTACGAGATCATAAGCAGATTCTAAGTGTTATTAAAAAGTTGATGTCTGAACAGATAATATAATAATAAATTTGGTATTGTAAACGATACCAAAAAATATTTACAGTCACAATAATAAAAGCAATATAATAATTAAATTTAACATATTTGTAATGAAATTAATTGAGTGACTTCTTTAAAGGCTGATGGCTGATGATTTTCCTTTGATATAATCTAACAATTAGTTGAACTTATTTAAAATATTAATTTGAATCATTGTTATTTAATGTGTAATTCTAACCTTTCTCTTTCTGAACACTTACTTTCTCCTTCTCATAAATATACTTTCTGAACCTCTTCATCGTCACACTTGTGATGTGGGTCACCGGTGTGTTCAACCACCTCCTCACTGAGCTGGACGCCTTCAGTGCTCTGCCTCTCTCGCTGTCAGTGAACTGCTCTGACTTGTTCTTGAATTTTCCATGCCGAGTGTAGAGCTCCCACATCTCCTTTCTGTCCATAGATGCACCCGTCGACGTTGGCCTCAAGGAGAATGGAGACTTGTGGGAAGCTCTGCGTATTCGGTGAGGAAGTCTTTCACCCACTGGTTCACTGCCTCTCCTCGTTTATGGGGGTTTGTCTTCTCTACTCTGTGATTATCAGGTATGCTGGAATGATATACATTACTTTAATTCAAACAAGTATCATTTATATCATCCGACTGTGATAAACAGATTAGTAATGAACTAAAATGAAACAGACGTGTAAACATGCCACCAAATTTTTAAGCAAAGTCTTAAATTTAATGTGCTTACTACTTCACATTTTTTGTGTACTTGTACAGTAAAAGTAAAAATACTTAAATACGTACTTAATTAATACGTAAAATATGAGGAGGCGTTCACAAGTAATTTTTTCCAAGCCAAGTCTCTCGCCAACACCAAATCAAATTCTGACCTTAGAGCTGCACAATCCTCGTATGGAACAGTATACAAAAGGATCAGTTGTAGGTTATCTATTTCCGTTTATATTTTAAGCATTGAGGCCGCGCGGTGGTGTGGTCACAGCGAGAGGGTTCCGGGTTCGATCCCCACCTGGGGCCTTTCTGTGTGGAGTTTGCATGTTCTCCCCGTGTATGCGTGGGTTCTCTCCGGGTACTCCGGCTTCCTCCCACCGTCCAAAAAACATGCACGTTAGGTTAATTGGTGACTCTAAAAATTGTCCTTAGGAGTGAGTGTGAGCGTGTGTGGTTGTTTGTCTCTATGTGGCCCTGTGATGGACTGGCGACCTGTCCAGGGTGTACCCCACCTTTCGCCCGATGACTGCTGGGATAGGCTCCAGCCCCCCCGCGCGACCCGACTGACGGTATAGAAAATGGATGGATTTTAAGCATTTAATTATATAAATTTGTTTACTATAATTATTCATCTTATTTTAATCATTTTTATTTTCTCTTGCGTGCATTTGTCTCCAGTTTTTGTCTTAAATTGTTCTTTGTTTTTAATCCTTTTTTTTTTTCTAAACTATTGTTTACTTCACTTGTTCCGTCTTGTTTATTATTATAATCAGTCAGTCAACCTGCTGTAAACCACTTTGAACTAGTGATGTCAGTCGCGAACGAGTCGGCTCTTTTAAGTGAACGATGGGACCAGCTCACGGCCGTCCGCGAGCCGTCTTTTAGTTTTACTTTTCGCTTTTGGAAAAGTACCTGTGGGCACTGCGGGCGTTGGCGACAGGTGTCACCTGCATGCTGTGCAACCAATCGTGAGGATTGACAAGGATCATACCACCAAGCAACGTCAGTCCCCTCTGAAAGGATCTTTTCTACAACAGAGCAGATGATAACAGAGAGAAGAAACCGGATCAGCTGAGGCACTTCGCTTTTTCAAAAAAATAAGAAGTTAGATGTTGGTGGTTAGTTCATAGCGACACCTAAAACTGGCGCTCCCGGTGGACTCACCATTGTCATATCTGATGTTGAAGATGCTCTCTTTGTACATGGCGCATGCGTGACGGTGTCAGGGCCACAGATCAAACACAAATGAAAAAGACGAATGACAGCTAAATAACGACAATAAAATAACATGAAATAACGGTTTTTCACGAGTCTTGGGTAAGTTGAAGTCACAGTTTAATGCGACTTCAACTCAAGTCCAAGTCCCCATCTCTGGTGTGGATATATATACACATAAACATATATATATAGCTGTTAAAATGCAAATTTATACATCTAGAGCTTACAGTTAAAAACAAATCTAAATAAGGTAATTAATATTTGATTTATGTAGAAATTTAACTTAGTTTAGCTGCAGGCAGATGGCTTTGCCAGTCAGAGCCCTTAAACACCAACTAGCAATTAAGGGAAACCATCATCTTAAATAAAAACGTTACGTGAAGTTATTAGTCTGCTTCATTTCTTATGTGTAAGATGCCAGTTTTAAGTACTGTCCCTGAGTAGAGCAATATGGCCGCCTGCTGGTCATCATCATAGTTTGTAAGAGCTGCTGATTTGTTTTACATACACCTTGGCATTAAAGAATTTCCAAATGACTTTACAACAAGATAAATAAGAAAATGTATTCCATGTTTGCCTTTTAAATGCTTAATAGATTAATGTAGCCTATGTGAACCCACTTTGATGATTTATTTATTTCGAACATGCAAAAAAAAGGAACAATATTAGTCTGAGACAACAGAAAAAGAAATACAAACGGTATCATTATTAAAAACACTGAAAATAATATTTCCATATCCGAAAAGGAGTGGGAGGAAGTACAAACTTGTTTAATCCCCGTGTCTATAAATTATTTTAATTAATCACTTTCCATTAATATAGTTATAATACACAACATTCAAAACAATACGAAAAAGAATCTGTGACATGAATCTGCATCAAGTTTATTCTACATATAGATGTGTACTTCTACCAGGGGTCGCGTTAACTGAATATTTTCCGTCGTTGACAGTTTTTTTAAAACGTGATGGAAAAAAACCTGAAGGCCATCTGTCATTTTGACAGATTGCAATTCACACCGCTGACCACTTGGTGGCGAGTGAGCATATTAATCAGCTGTTGTCTCTCTTGATGCATGAACTCATTGGCTTCACAAGGAAAAATGTCACGGCAGCCAAGTGTCCGAATTTTCTTCAAAAACCCAATAACGATGACTGTGTTGAGAAAAGAGGGACTGATGCAGTGGAAGATGAAGGACAAACAAGTAATCGAGGACAGATCACTTGAGACATTTGATTACGCACAAGTGGACACGTAATTCAAGTCCATGCAGACCAGGAGGAAAGTGTGAGACTGCGTTCAGGCCACAGCAGGCGAACTGTTCAGATTTTAGTGTAATCGTTTCATTTCATTGTTCATATGTAGCTACTGGGGCCACAGTCAGTGTGGTGTGGATTCTCTGTTCAGCTCGTTCGGACTGAATATTAATTAAAAATGAATGAAAATGAAATGCTATTGAAACATATGTCATTATTATCATTTTTAAAATGAAAGCGACGGGTAAAAATAGATTAAGACGGGATTTTTATGACCCTGTCAGTGAAAATGACGGACAATGAAAAAGTCTGGCGCAACCTCTGATCAAAAGTGCTGTTTTTTCTGTATATAGATGTGTACTTACACACACAAACTGAAGGTAACACAGAAAATAAATGAAATAGGTAACAATAAATACCTGGTGACAGTCGGACATCTTCATTCTTGTACTTTGTAAAAGTCATCTCTCTGTACCACTTTTTAAACTGGTTTAGGTTTGGACATTCCTTCAGTTCCACATGCAAACTGTTCCATAGCTTCACTCCACATATAGACACAGAAACTTCTTCTTGTCGTATGCACAGTCAGAGTCTTGTAAGTAAATGTTCCCCCATAAATTATAACCCTCTTCCCTTTCAGTGATTCATTTTTGAAGATTTCTTGGCTTTGCTTTAAATATTACTTGTGCTGTCTGTATTCCAGAAGATCTTTCAATTTTAATAGTTTTGATTGTAAGAATAATGGATTTGTATGATCCCTATATCCTGCCCCATGAATGATCCGTACGGCTTTCTTTTGCAGAATAATCCAACCAAGGCTTCTATCGAGTCAGAGAAGAATCCAGAGTCCACACAAACAGATGCCTGCCGTCAGTCTGTGGACCCAAACACTCAGGACAAGCTGATGCTGGGAGATGAAGCAGCACCAGACTCTGACCGGGAACCTGTCTCCTCTTTGAGTCCATCTGTGAACGGCTGTTCCAGAAAGTTTGGGCTGAAGTTGATTTACAGATGGTTACGGAGGAGTTAAGGAAGCCTGCAGTCTGGCACCGACAGGGCTGACGTGGGATTTCAAGCACCCTCAATGATAAAAGATCTCATAGGCAAGATGTACCAAATAAGCAACACTGAAAAGAGAACAAATACTGAAATCCCCATCCCATTGGGATTCAAAGAGAAGAAAAAGGATCCCACTGAGGTGGCAGCAACTGAAGAAGTAAAGCAGAGCTGTCCACCTAAGACACCAGGAGCTGATGGGAAAATCAGAAACCATGAGCCAGCTCCTGAGTATGAACAAGGACCTGTGTCATCTTTTAAAGCTCTCTCAATATTACAAAATACTAAAAATACTAAAAACACCAAACAAATAAACAAACGAATAATATCATAGAAAGTATTGTGGATGCAAAAAATAAAAGTTTAACTTCTGCAGATGTGGAGGCCACTGTTGGTGACACGGTGCCCAAAACCTTTGCAAACATTTAACCATTTACTGGTCAAAGAGGTGGCGGAGAGAGTCGAGCATTCCTCCTCTGGAAAGGACCACGGAGACCCTGGTAGCAAATCTGGCTCCCGCAGAGCTGATATGATATTGCAAGCATCCTTAGTGACAAGAGATCTCATCTGCAAGATGTGCAATATCAGAAACACTGAGGTGGCAGCGACTGAAGAAACAACTCAGAGCTGTTCACTTCACACACCAGGAGCTGAGGAGAAGATCAAAAACATGAGCCCGCCCCTGAGAAAGAAGAGCATTTTACGATGATTTCAGAAAAGAAGACTTTGGAAGAGAGAGCGTCTCCTGCTCCTCGTCAGAAACCAAAAAACAAAGGACTGGGAAGCAGGATCAAGAGCTTCTTTTTAAGAAAAATGTGCAAAGTCACACCGATGGAGGACTCTGTTCCTGAAGAACAGACCTCAGAGGTAACAACTGTGGACTATGAGGTAACACTTGTGGAGGATTTTATTGCCGAGGATTCTGTTGACGAGGAATTATTCCCTCAGCAGCAGGAGTCATCAGAAGTCACTGCTGCTGAGGTCGTAAAGCCTGAGGCCGCAGATTCAGTCGGTGCCCTCCTATCTGAAGAACATGAACAGGAAGAAGAACGAAGAGCATACCTAGTCCTACTGGTTGGCTCACTTATTAAGAAGGCCAGTGACAAGTCAAAGCTGAGATGTTCTCCATCAGACTGTGATGCCATCAGTGAGCGACTTTTTATGAAAATCTGGACTGAGGTTAAGGGACAACATTTTGCAACAAACCGGGAGAGAACAAAAAAGTCAATCAAGATCATTTTTAAAAGTCTTTGCAAGCAATGGAGCTGTGCAGCAGACTCTGTGCTGCCTATGAAGTTAGGAGACCCATTAGTGGACAACATCCTTGTCTCCTGTTTCAAAAAACACCTGAAACCCGACAAGAAACCCGGCATCACCAAAAGATTGTTTTCTGAAACTGTAAAGAACAAGAATTACCAGAAGAAACATCCAAACCAACTGTGCAGCTACTTATTGACAGATTAATTCTACATATGGGTCTGAACTCAGAGAACAGAAGTCTTTGATTCCATCTGTGAGCGGCTGTTCCAGAATGTTTGGGCTGAAGTTGATAAACAGTAGAAGAAGACAGATGGTTCAGGAGGAGTTAAGGAAACCTTGAACAGAGGTGTTCTCGGGTATCACCTTCCCAGCACCAACTGTGCAGCCTGGACACTCAGAGACTGTCTCCTCCCTGGATGGAGCTTTTCAGGGTGTCATGACGGATGCAGAACACAACAAGACTTTGGAAGAGAGAGTTTCTCCAGCTCCTCGTCCAAAATTAAAGAGAAAAAGACTTCTTTTTGAAAAGATTTCTCCTGCTGTGGTACCAGTGCAGTCACCAGCTGTACCTGAGATCTTTGTTCCTCAGCAGCAATCAGGAGAGATCACACCTGTGGAGGACTTTGTATGTATGAAATGGACTAATTTGGAATTTAATAATAGGATTTGATTGGATTGTGATTGTACTACAATGAACTGGAGTCTAACTGGTGCCTAATAAAGTGCCTTGAGATGACATTTGTTGTAATTTGGTGCCGTATAAATAAAATAAAACTGTATGGAGGACTTTGTACCTGAGGAACAGGAACAAAATCCAAAAGAAACTAAACTCAGTGTGCTGAATCATCATTATCAGCAAGTCCTCCAATGAACCAGCTTAAATTTTACAGTACAAATGACCTGTTTCTGTGAGGTTCTCAGTAAGCCCCTCATCCACCTGTTAATTCAGGGTTTCACAGCTAAAATCAGTCTGAATCATAAAAACTGTCCACTGGGGAGCTTCAGGTCTACGAGACAGTAAGGCAGCAACATCTGCAAACTTCACTTACTTTGCTTATGACCATCAAGGGTCAGTCAACCTTATTACCATCTACTGATTCAGTCTCTACCACCACCTCACCGTCTTCATCACAGAACACCGGAGGCTTGAGTTCAGTGCTGAGATCAATGAAGACAATCTACAGGACACACCCTGCTCCTCCTGGATTTCCAGCTGGTCACTTCTCCAAAGGTCAACAATGAGTTCAACCCTCATGGAGTTGGATGTTCCCCTGGTGGTTCCTCCTCTTCCTCACGCCTGAGGGAATCTTTGATGAAGCTGTCCCTGGATACCTTTGGGAGTTCTTTAGGAGCAGACATTGATCCAGGAACTTGACGTCAGGAACAAATATGGAAGATCAGGGTCATCGGATTTGCTGCCCCAGTGGCGTTGGTGGGTGTCAGGGAAGGGGTGTGTTCATGAACACAACAGCTGGAAGTACAAACAAAGAGGCAGAGAACGTCATGGTGTTCACAGCTCAGATGAAGGACATATTCTGCTTCCTTTAACAGGGAAAAAAAATCCAAATACTTTCAGAGATACTTAGATTGTTCCCCTCTAAAGTTACAATACCTTCAAATTCCACAGTAATGCTGTCATAAAGAGGGTTGTCAGAGAAAATAGACTCTAAGATACTTATCAAAAATGAAAATGACTGTCTGATTAGATATCTGTTACAACAATATCGATACCGACGGAGCCGTCTTTGCCACAGCTTAAAACAGCTCCCCTCACAGGCTGTGTTTAAAACACTGAACTGGTTGCTGTCCCAGCACAGAACTGACATCATTTTTATTGTTCTGAAACCTTCAGACCATTTCGTCCTCAGCATGACAGTATTTTAGATACAGGCACACCAAAGAGACATTTTAACCATCGTCACATATCTTATAAAAACCAGGAAGGAGCAGGAATCTACCCGTGTCTGCTCAGCAAGCAGCTTACTGTCTCTTTGCTCGGCCATTTAATCTGGAGTGTATTTTTCAAAAGAAATGAGCATTTTCACCTGTGACAAAACACCGTATTCCCCCCACCCCCTTTCTCCTCATAAGCGGTTGTTGTGTTTGGTTAATCCTGTGAGCAGGAATGACCTCCTGTACTGTTCTGTGCTGCAGCAGAGCTGAAGGAGCCTCTGATTGAAGGCACTTTGTTGTTGCATCACTGCTTTATATAGAGGGTGTGCAGTATTGTCCAGTACGTTCATCAAGCTGTGCAGCATTCTTCATTTTTTTGCAATCAGATCCAGAGCAGGCCCTGGCACAGAACCAGCCTTCTTTAAGAGTTTCTGAGTCTCTGGCTCTGATCCTGCTGCCCCAACAGATGGCTGCAAAGCAGACTGCACGCTCCACCTCAGACATGTCAAAAATATTCAACATTCTGGTGAAGACATAGAAAAACCCAAGTTTCCTGAAGAAATACCGTCTGCTCTGTCCCATCTTGTAGACAGCCTCAGGATTGCATTTCCAGTCCAGTCTGCTGTCCAGGTGAACCCCCAGGTATCTGTATTCCCACACCACCTCTTCACCTTGAACAGACAGAGTTTAGTTGACTCCTGGTCCTCCTAAAATCCACTTTTACCTCTTTTGTCTTGTTTATATTCAAGATGAGGTGATTGTTCCCACAACAGGCCACAAGGTAGTCGACCAGTTAGTTCCCTGTACTCAGCCTCTTGTCCATCACTAATAAACCCAACAACTGCAGAGTCATCAGAGTATTTCTGGAAATGACAGGACTGAATTGTAGTGGAGGTCTGAGGTGTACAAAGTGAAGACAAATGGTGAGAGTACAGTGAAAAAAAAAATTAGATATATTACCGAATACAAGTGTTTGAAATTACTCTTGTTGTATTTCAGCTGAGATAAATTTAAAAAACAAGCGGCCATTGGAGACTGGCATCCCAGTTTTTTCAGTCACCAACCGATTAGCAGCATTAGCCTAGTATAGCCTAGCATAACAACGCAAAGGCTAAACGTTTGAACTTGTAATACATCAAAATGTGACAAATCAAAAACTGTGTAGTATTACTAATGATTCGCTTTGCTTTTATGATTCGTGTGAGGTAAATCCTGAGGATTTTGACGAATAATAATAACCCATCTGTGAAAAAAAAGAGGTCGGTAACGTTTCAGCACCGCTGCAGTATTTATTCTGCATTTTTAATCTCAGAGGATTTAAATTCCTCCTCAGCGTTTCGCGCCCTCTACTGACTGATATGATTACTGCACTGATATGGAAACTACGAAATACATTAATAGCTGCTTAGTCCCGTTTTAAAACACACTATATAAATATACAGATATACATACAACTGTTTCTAATCCTTTTTTTTACCCTCAATAGTTGCTGTCGCATTTTGTGGGCGTGGTTAAATTCGCGCCCCTTTTTTTTTTTTTTAATTAACTTGACGCGCTGTTCTGTTCCTCTGATGTGATTGACGTCACATTGACGTAACCCCTGCTCGGGTGTATAGATATATATTGATACACACATATACATATTGTCCATCGTTCTAAATTCTTTTTTCCTTGGACACAGAAACATTCGAGAAACAACTAGTAAAAGTTTATTAATCGTAACACACTACTTTCAACAATCACTATGAACGGAACAACGAGTTCACAGAAAGAAACCGCCAACATGGTTAGATCATTGATTGAGTCATTTCTCAATGTAATGACACAAGACCAATGGGCGTGTTTGACAATAGGAATTCCTGACAAACACACCAGAGAATTTCTCGCAGAAATTTCAAATAATATCATAGATATTATTGTGGATTCCATGTTACAGAATCCAAAAGATAAATGTTTAACTTCTGCAGATGTGGAGGCCACTGTTGGTGACACGGTGCCCAAAACCTTTGCAGAGGTTCTGGGCGTATCGCAGGACGTCTCCTCTGTAAGCTCAGAAAAATTTAACCATTTACTGGTCAAAGAGGTGGCGGAGAGAGTCGAGCGTTCCTCCTCCTCTGGAAAGGACCATGGAGACCCGAGTAGAAAATCTGGCTCCCGCAGAGCTGATATAGGATTCCAAGCATCGTTGATGATAAGAGATCTAATTGGCAAGATGTGCAATATAAAAAACACTGAGGTGGCAGCGACTGAAGAAACAACTCAGAGCTGTTCACTTCACACACCAGGAGCTGAGGAGAAGATCAAAAAACATGAGCCCGCTCCTGAGAAAGAAGAGCATTTTACAATGATTCCAGAAAAGAAGACTTTGGAAGAGAGAGCGTCTCCTGCTCCTCGTCAGAAACCTAAAAACAAAGGACTGGGAAGCAGAATCAAGAGCTTCTTTTTAAGAAAAATGTGCAAAGTCGCACCGATGGAGGACTCTGTTCCTGAAGAACAGACCTCAGAGGTAACAACTGTGGACTATGAGGTAACACTTGTGGAGGATTTTATTGCCGAGGATTCTGTTGACGAGGAATTATTCCCTCAGCAGCAGGAGTCATCAGAAGTCACTGCTGCTGAGGTCGTAAAGCCTGAGGCCGCAGATTCAGTCGGTGCCCTCCTATCTGAAGAACATGAACAGGAAGAAGAACGAAGAGCATACCTAGTCCTACTGGTTGGCTCACTTATTAAGAAGGCCAGTGACAAGTCAAAGCTGAGATGTTCTCCATCAGACTGTGATGCCATCAGTGAGCGACTTTTTATGAAAATCTGGACTGAGGTTAAGGGACAACATTTTGCAACAAACCAGGAGAGAACAAAAAGGTTCATCAAGATCATTTTTAAAAGTCTTTGCAAGCAATGGAGCTGTGCAGCAGACTCTGTGCTGCCTTTGATGAAGTTAGGAGACCCATTAGTGGACAACATCCTTGTCTCCTGTTTCAAAAAACACCTGAAACCCGACAAGGAACCTGGCATCACCAAAAGGTTGTTTTCTGCAAGCAAGGCCTTTATTAATTTATTCAAACCTAAAGAGAAGAATCCAGAGTCCACACAAACTGATGCCTGCCGTCAGTCTGTGGACACAAACATTCAGGACGAGCTGATGCCGGAAGATGAAGCAGCCCCAGACTCTGACCGGGAACCTGTCTCCTCTCAGACTGGAGAGGTTCAAGAAGATCCAAGTTTAGTACCAGCAGCACAGTCACCACCCATCCCGCAGGTAAACACACCTGTAAGAATGACTTCAGTGGCTACCACTGGATCACAAGACAGTTGTAAAGGAGCCATATTACCAGAGGAAACAATCGAATCAGCTTTACAAAGACTTATTGAAAGAATCATTTTAAAGAATGTTAAGTCCTCAGTGAACATCTGGCCTCCAGAAGTTTTTGATTCCGTATCTGACCGGCTGTTCCAGAAGCTTTGGGCTGAAGTTGAGGGAGACATTCCGAATATCGACAAAAACAAAATTCCAAACCTGGACAAGGCCATTTTCAAAAGGCTATGTAAAATGTGGCACGGTCCAGACACTGTGCTGATTTTCATGAGTTTAGATGAACCCCTGATTGACCAAATAATTGTGTCCAACATCAAAACACACCTAAATGCTCTTTCCAAGAAATCTGACATCACAGAAAGGTTTTTCTTGTGCTTTGGAGGACCTCCATCATGCCCTCGATTATTTAGATAAAGCGATGAAATCCAGCCTCCAACCGGAGAGAAGAAGCCAATCCTGGATTTCTGTCTCTAATTTTTATTTCTCCGATTGGACGTTACTTGCACTGCTACCATTAATCAAAACACTTCCATCCACCAAAGAAACAGTTTTATCTGTTACTATAAATTACAAATGAACGATACAACAATGTACAAAAAAAACAACAAACATTTTTTAAAATCAATAAAAATGTAAAAACTATGTTCGATTTCTGCATTTTCTTTTCTCTCAGAACTGATGAAATTATCCAGCAAAGACTGAGATTTTATTCACTGCTTTTCATTTGAGTTCAACTAAAGTTTTGCATCAAATAAATAAAAAGATAAATGAGCAATTAAAACATCTCTTGAAATATTTCATTTTAATTATCTTAAACAGTCAGAGAGTAACTTGAGTTATTTAGATAAAACCAATCCTCATGTCCACATTAGAGTGACAATATACACAGAAGTGAAGGGAATTATACTTAAGATGAAGAATTATACTTTAAGATGTATTTTAGATGATACAAGGAGACATTTTGGAGTGAAAAAATATTCAGCAGGTATTAAATATTTATTTGTTCAACTGGTTTGTTTCTGTTCTTAAAAAGAGTTCAATTTGTAAAGGTGAACAAAACTCTGACTTCAGTCATTATGACTTATGTTGGAGCTGTGTGAGATCAGCTGTGCTTTTTACTCTTTACACTGATTATCGCACAGATACACCAAGTCAATGTATTCGGCCGTATTTGGATGATACAGCTTTGATCGCTTTTAGTTAAGCGTCTCCAGCAGCACGAACATGGTGGGAATTAAATATTTGAGTGGAATGATTGCAATCCTCTTCACAATGACACAAAGAAACTGAATAAATTTGATCTGGTTCACCACTGTGCACTTTTGAAGTCTGTCTTGTTATTCATAATGAGAAAATCAGGCATTTTCATCTAATTACTTGGGTATAATAATAGACCATCTGTTATTATTATTATTATCTGCAAGAAGACAAAGCAAAGGATTGATTTATTTTGCAGGTTTTTCAGGCACATCCAACTGGGAGGAGGCCCCGAGGCAGACCATGAACTTGGTGGAGCTATTACATCTGGCTTGGGAACGCCTCGGGATCCTGTTGCCTCTGCAACCCGACCTCGGATAAGCGGAAGATAATGGATGGATGGAACATAAATGGAGTTGAGGTGTTGTTTTTGTAGCCTGGCAACAACTTTGCTGGAGAGTACACACACAGCCATGACAGGTAACACAGGTGTAAACATGGACAGCAACTCATAGCCAGCAGTTCAACATCTGGGAGGCAGAGATGCTCCTTCTCAATGACACATCCAGGATTACACCATGTATTGCTAACAAGCTCTGTAATCCTCCTCCTTTACTGTTATGTTTCTGTCTGTCGTAAAAGTGACAAGCTCTTGCTCAATTTTTGAGGGGTGAGTTGTTTTAGATGGCAAAATGTTATGTTATGTTTATGCATTTAGCAGACGCTTTTTTCCAAAGCAACTTACAGATAGGCAGGTAGGGTAAGGAGGTCTTGCCTAAGGACCCCTACTGGAGACAATACCTTTCATGCAGGGGATTTGAACTCAGATCTTCCACACGAAAGGTGGCAATTATACCACGACACTATCCAGTCCCAAAATAATTTATTCAGCAGTTTTCAGCAAACGTTATGCTTCTACAAACTACTAATACAAGCAAATGACATTACCACATGTCCCTAAAATGTTTAATGTTTAAAATGGACAAATTAAATATGGTCAAAGTACATCTTTAGTACAAAGTACAAAGTACATCCTCAAATCCTGCTGCCCAGGATCATAGTCACGCTGTTCAGTCATTTTAGGAATAAATGTGCTCCGGTATTCTCAGTTGATAAGAAATAACAAGAATGTTAGCATTAGCACACCCCGTTAGCTCCAAAACTGCTAGCTTCAGGCTGCAATACATGATGGTCCTAACTGATGTAGAGTACAGCTTCTGTACCATGGGATTATTTTGTTTCACAAAGCAAAAGCAACACGAAATTCCAGAAAAGCTAACACTGTTACGTTTGTCTGGAAGAAAACTAGGCTAACGGTAGCAGTCACCTCTTAGCCAAGTAAGCTAGCCCACCATCAGTTTGGTTGAACATGTTTCTTTTAGACCTCATGTTAGTGTGACATTTTACTGTGTTAAATGTATTTACACTTTGGGGAATTCGAAATTTGCTTTGCCTGTTAGGCTACGCTTTTTTCAAAGATAACATGTATAACCTATATTCATATGAGACTATGCTATAAAACGAAATGGTTCATTAAGCTATCCAGCTTTCACCAACAAGTCCTATATTTCATATGATTAAGTCTGTATACGATTAGATATTTTTACGTAACCCTTAACAATATAGATCTTACCAAAGACATCCCCAAATCATTCCTACATTTGGCCAAAAAGTGATTCTACGGAGAAATTCAACATCAATAATGCAAAAACTGTATTGTCAAGTACTAGATCATTTCATAAGCTCTTAACTCATAATTTACTTCTTAGTACACAATGACAAAGACATTCTTCATAAATTAGTCAATGATAGTAACCCCTTTACCAAATCCTTTAAATTAAGATTCATTCACAACATTTTCGATTAATTCTGAAACTCCGAAGAGGAGAGGAGAGGGGGAAAAGCCCAGAGAGTTGCTATGTCTGGCTCTCAACCAATGTTTCAGTTCACAAGATGTCAAGAAGTCCTTGATTGGGTCCCAGTCGGAGTCAACAATTGGGGAGAAGTAGTTCAGAGCGTCTCACAGCAGTGATTTCAGGAGAGTTGTTTCAGCAGCGGCCTTGGCCAAGGCCGTTGCCAGGAGAGCAGGAATGCAGATTAGATTATGATTGTTGGTTAGGGCAAGTAGTCGTTTTCAATGGACACGACTCACTCTGTTTGTCCATTCTGGTCACAAAAACGATCCATACACCTTGGCAAAGCCACCAGCTTCACCAAGATGTTTTCCATATTGCGGTTAATGACCACAGTCTGAGCACAAATAGCTCTGCCCACCAATTCAAACATGCCGGACAGCTTTGGGCCTGTGACTGCTGTCTCCGACTTCCGAATTTTGCGATACACCAGGGCAATGCCTAATCCAATCAGCAGAAAGCCCGTTATCATGGTTCCGAATATGTATAGATCCTCCACGTCTTCAACGGAAAGACTCGACAGGCACACGACTCTCCACGTCTCCCAGGAGTCCCTCGTGTACCCAGTGGCAAACGTTCCGTCGGGACAGGTGGGTTCCCCTGGACCCGAGCTTCTTGTAGCAATGATTTTGTCAATTGCGTTTAGAGACCAGCTGATCAATTCCATGATTTAGTTTGAAAGCAATGCAGAGAGAGGCACTGAAGTTGAGACAGGACCGGACAAGACAAGAGAAGCAGGAGAGATATAGGAGAGGGCAGAATCAGGAGAGAGTAAAAATGCGGCCTCCTTCGTTGAGAGCCAGGAGAAGAAGAAGACTGAGGTGTCTGTGGAAATTAATCAATGGACCAGGCTGCAGATTCACACACTGATCAACACATCGGAGGCAAAGCGTGGTTCTTCCTCAAACCCAAGAGAAATGTATGACACTGGGGGAAAAAATTAAGTCAGGGTGTTTTACTTCCAAAAAAGTGACATGTCAAAATTGTGAAAAATCAGTGTAATGTGGGGTACTGTCTTACAGAACCCGGATAATGTGGCGCCCGGTTGTCATTTGTACAATTAAGTCCCTTAGAACTGAGGTCTGGATTAGAGCCCTGCGCGGGACTGTTTTCTTCATCCCGCTCCAGCTAAATTTCTGACCACTCCCGCCCGCACCCGGAAAACATTTAGAATTTATGCCCGCACAATAATAGAAATGCATTGATTCTGTGTCTTGTCCCATCCCGCGGGAGAAAACACGTCATTTTATAGGCCGTTAAAAAAGGGATTCATGGACAATTGAGAAACTTCTCCAAATGTCAGACTTGCCTTGCTTTGTCTTTGTGTTGTAAAGACCTTCTTTGAGCTTCCTCTCCACATCATTTATTGACATCCTGTCGCTAGGATACATCCCGACAGTGTTGCCAAGTGGGAAATGTAGTATTATTGTACCAGAGACATAAAATTATCGTACACCTGTCTTAACTAAAATAACGAGTCTTTGATGCGCTATAGTCACTCGAGTGTTGAATCTAACAGGCACTCACGGCTTTGCATCAGCAGCCCCACAGTTGTGTTGAGGGGCGGCTGTAGCTCAGGAGGAAGAGCCCACCAATCGGGAGGTTGGTGGTTCGACTTTGGCTTCCCTGGGCTACATTTCGAAGCGTCCTTGGACAAGACACTGAACCCCACGTTGCCTAAATGATTAGAATCTTAATAATGAATCTTAAGACGTGCTGTATGACTGTGTGTGAGTGGGGTGAATGCAGCATGTAGTGAAGCGCTTTGACTGGTCAGTTAGACTAGAAAAGCGCTGTACAAGTCCATTTACCATTACCATTTAGGCTAAATGTCCCCGTAAACAATGACGAGTGGGAACTAATGAGCCTAATCAGGCCTGGAGGCCACCTACTGTTAGGAACGTCTGAGGCGAACGCATGCACGTCACTCGTAGCCCACATAGAAAAGTATGATTGGCTTGAATCTTGTCACATGGAAATGAAAATACCTTCAGGGTTCACAAAAAAATCCGACAGACAGTTGCGACAGGCTTTTACAACCGATTACAACCACACATTCACAGAATGGTCAAATTATCATATATTTAGCCTTTTTGGGGATTATTGATCATACATCGTACACAGGGAAAAATCATCATACAAATACGATAATTATCGTACACGAGACCTGGCAACACTGCGCCCGCGCCCGCCCGCAGCAAAGTTCATACAGCCCCCTCCCGCGAGATTTGAGTCCCGGCGGGACCCAATCCCAATGAAGCCGGTCCATAGTGCAATTATTGATTAATATGATTGGCAGATTGTCTATGATCAAGATTATGTGTAACTGTGCCTTATTTATTGATTGTTTAACAGAAAATGGGTATTTTTAGTCTCGCACAATAACAAATATGATAGCACCTCAATGAATTCTGTCCTTCCAGAAACTTACATTCCACAGCTTTGAATAAGGTATTTGATATGATACCTTTTTAAGCCACCTGGGAATATGACAGTCTATCATAATTATGATTGTATGAGCACAGGGGTCGATCCTGTAACCACTATTGTTCAATCTGTACATGTTCCCATTAGGCCAGCTAATACGCAGCTATAATGTGTCCTACCACAACTATGCAGATGACACTCAGATCTATGTGTCACTGACGGCAGAAGAACACGGGCCTGTAGATACACTGTGTCTCTGCATCGAACAGATCAGTGTGTGGATGCAAAACAATTTTCTCCAGACAAAACTGAAATCATTGTCTGTGGCCCACAGAAACAAAGAGACAGTGTTATCGGTCACCTTGAGACTCTCTCTCTAAAACCTAATGATCAAGTTAGAAATCTAGGGGTTATATTGAACTCAGACTTGAACTTTAACAGTCAGATTTAATCAATAACATCAGCAGCTTTTTACCATCTAAAAAAACATCACCGGAATAAAAGGAATAGTGTCTAAACCAGACTTAGAAAGACTAATCCATGCATTTGTCTCCAGCAGGTTGGACTGCTGTAACGGCCTGCTCACTGGGCTCTAAACGGGCTGTAAGACAGCTGCAGTACATCCAGAACGCTGCTGCTCGTGTCCTGACTAGAACCAGGAAATACGACCACATTAGTCCAGTGTTCAGGTCTCTGCTCTGGCTTCCTGTCGCTCAGAGAATAGACTTTAAAACAGCTCTGCTTGTGTACAAGTCTCTTCATGGTCTAGTGCAAAAGTACATCTCTGACATGTTAGAGTCATATGAACCGACTAGAACTCTGAGAACCTCAGGGAGGGGTTTCCTGCTGGTGCCCAGAGTCAGGACTAAACAAGGTGAGGCTGCGTTTTAGTTTTATGCTCCTAAAATCTGGAACAGTCTTCCAGAAGATGTGAGACAGGCCTCAACTCTGACAATGTTTAAATCCAGGCTGAAAAGTTTTATTTAGCTGTGCATATGACTCTCTTCACTTTTCATTCAATTGATTAATGATTATTTTTTGTTTTATGGAATTATTTTATTTGCCTTCTTGTGATTTTATGTATCTTTAAAGCACTTTGAATTGCCTTGTGTACGAATTGTGCTCTACAAATAAACTTGCCTTGCCACATGAAACACAATTGATGTCATTTATTCACTTGCTACTGTACTGTTTGCTACCAACAATCAATAAAATATAATTCATTTGATTTGAAGAATATTTGTGAGAGTGATCTTTTTTTTTTCAATGCCATTTATGCTTTTTACAGAACAATTGATATATTTAAGGATGGTTGAAGGCTGGTTAAAAGTAGTTAAATATTTCTGAAGCCGATTCTGATCTGTTTACATGTGCAAAATGATGTAATATTGTTTTACATGTGCTTATCTATAAGTAATACGGCTGCTAAGTGCAGATTGAACTGAGGGCAAGGAGTCTTACAGGAGAAAGTTGGGAGAACAAACTCCAACAAAACAACATGAGGGAGGTGTGGAGTGGTCTGAGAACCATCGCTGGCCATGAAAAAAAGAGTGGCCAGGGAATAGAAGGAGGCCACTGAGTTAAACTTGTTCTTTAACCCCTCTAACTCCTGATCCCTTACCATCTACCTCAACCTTATCTTACCTTATGTCTGCATCTGTGTTCCAAATCTTCAACAATCACAAAAACATTGAATTATATTACAGAACTCATGCTTCATGCTTATAGCAGCAGTTTTATTGAACAAAGTGCATGAAATTGGGAACTTTAAAATAAACTACAGTGTAATACAAATTGTCATTAAACCTGGCTAAGAATGAAAATTCAAACGTTTTATTATACTAAGCTGCTGACATCAAAGCACTACAATTTAAAACTTGATTCAAATCTTTCGTATTAAATGTAAAACGATTTCAATCAACTGAAGTGAACCACAACACAGCAGTAAGTCAAATAGGATATTTTACACAGCAGTAAAGTTGTTTTGAACATGAAAAAAATCACGTTTATAAAAATATAAAACTATTCACAATTACTATGTACATATAATTTCTATATGTACAGTGAGTTCGTTCAGAATATTTACAGATTGTTAAGGCATATTTACATCTCAGTCCTTCAACTTGTCTACAGCAGAGGTGAAGTCTTCATAGCTAGCATAAACTCTGTTGTTCAGACCTTTTGATGAGGACATCATCTTTACGGGGCAGAATGTCTTTCTCTTGTATCTTCTGTGTCCCTGTGTTGGTTGGGCACAGAGTGTACAGACTGGAATATTTTGCACCCTTGACAATTTGGCTCCAACTTCTAATAGATGCCCCTGGTGCTTGCGCTTGTACTGCGTAGCTCTCGCCCAGGCTAATGGGCAACGTGCCGGTGGTGTGTGTAGCAGGCGGTGTGGACGCAGTTGGAGGAGCTGTTGCAGGCGTATCGGCCGGCTTAGGGATCACCTGACGGGCAGCCATTGTGGTCTGTGTGGAGGGGCCTGCAATCGCAGAGGGAGCTGCTGATACAGAAGGGGAGGGCAAAGGGCTGGTGATAGCACAGGTGACGAGAAGGACTGATGTAGAGGGACCAGCTATCACAGGGGTCACCAGAATGGCAGGTAATATGGGTCGTAAAGAGCGCCCTGCAATCTTAAGGGCTGCTGTAGATGCAGACAGGGATCGTACAGGCCTGGTGATTGGCGAGGTGGCGGGGGTTTTTCTTATTAGCTGTGGCACTTTTAGGTGCGGCCGGGAGACGGGCATCGTTATGTCCGACCTTCCCTTCAAAACCTTTGTCCCGGCAGTGCTTGGTGTGGGCACATATTTCAGCTGGTAGTCTGGTGGAGGGAGGACTGTAGGCTGATGAGGGGCAGGATGAAGGTCTGTTGATGAGATGGAGGTGATCTTTGTGATGGTGGATGGTTGTCTCGTTGTCTTCATGTTGACAAGCCGCTCTTGGTGTTGGATGAAGTCCCGCACGGTCTTGACGTTTATTATAGGTAGGGGAATGCCAGCTTTGCAGAGAACATGCTCATCCACTAAAATTCGGTGCTGGACCCGCTCGTATGCCTTCAGGATGGTCGTCTTCTCCGGACTGCTGCGTGACCCATGAGGACAATGCAGCCACAAAAGTTTCACCAGTGTGTACATTAGCCTGTTGTGCTGAGCACTTATGTTTTGTTGTGCTGGTGCGTAGCGTTTGGCCATCTTTACTTTCTGTATCACAGCAGCATCAACAAGGTCGTCTCTTTTAGTGCGGCAGTACAGAGTGTTGCTCCAGTGCATTGTGTACAGTTGATTGAACTGCTGAGGCTGCTTGTCGTGCTCCTCCACGGCAGTCCAGGCTTCCGGGATATTTCCTTCTTCTACACAAGCTTTAAATACTTTGCTACTGTTGCTTTGTGAGTTGCTACTCACAAAGACTGGAAGGTGAACACTAGCAATTTCATTGCTGGAGAGCCGGGTGTGGGGCAGCACAGCACTCAGCGCATTGTCACAGGTCTCCACATCACTCTCGTAAGCCTCATCTGGCTCATCTAGATCATGATGCCCAGGCTGAAGCACCTCCTCCTCTGGATCCGGCCCATCGTTCACGATGTCTGCGAGAGAAAAAGGGCCCGATTCTCCTGTACTCTGACTAAACAGGTATTCCAACCCGAGCAGCTCATTAGAGGGGACATAAGCGGGAGCCTGGAAGTTTTCATCCACAGTCTCTCCGAACAACTGCCGACAGCGGGTGTTGAGGCGGTCGATAAGTGGTGCAGAGTAGATTCTGTGGTGCCGTCCTTTTCCCCCCAAACACTGCATCAGAGCAGCGGTCAGAATTCCACCGTGCAATGCCACTTATCAGATAGACCTGATAGGGCCGGGCACCGCAGTGGGGACCTGAACATCACAATAAAACACATGAGATGACTCACAGTGACACGTGTGACATTTTATAAATATCCACACTACACCTGTGCACCTGGGATCATGTTGGGCAAAGTTTTGTGGAATCCTTCCAGGCTGTTGTTGCCACGCAGACATTTGTAGTAGGGCACATCCACTTTGATGGTCGTTGTACGCGCCACCCTATACATGTAGATGTCTGGAGGATCCTGGATGCACTCCAGGTGTCGCCGCTGCGCCGCCCACATCTCATCAATGGCCCGCTGCAAATACAAATAACGTACAGACACACAAACCGATTGTTATGTAGACTTTTTTTATGCCACCCAACTAGTATTAATGTTGTAAGTTTTAGTGTCAGGTCTTTATACCAGGTGTCTTGAAGAGGCCGACTCCACTTTCATCCAGCCCCGCGGGGCCTTTCAGTTCCTCAATGGCCAGGTTGATGAGCCTAAACGTTTCCTGCGCCCCTTGTGTGACCCGTCGCACGTGATGTTTCAGCTGCTCCCTGGAAATAAAAAGGTGGATGATGTCCTCATCTGTCACAGCCTTCAAAGCTGTCGGGTCCTTGGCTCTGACAGCCTTGATGAGTAGCTCCATGTCTGCGCGGTTGTACGCCAGCACCGCCCCAGCAAGTGCAGACTTGAACACTGCGTACTTGGAGTGAGACTCTGTGCGGACGGCTGCATCGAAACGGTGAATCCAGTGAAAGATGTCCAGACGCACAACCATTCCACTGTCCACCCAAGACTGGAACAAAGTCTCCACAGCTGTTGGGCCCTGTGCACAGCAACACCCACGGTCCACATACAGGATGCTGGGGACAGGTTGGTTGGCCAGACGAAACCTCCATTACTCCACGGCACATAGGTCCCAGCTTCTCTGTGGACTCCTCAATATGACAATATGTTTATAATAGGAAATATGTTCTGTATGCCACAATCTGTGATTGCGTTTTGATTTACATACTTTCTTGGTGGAATCCATCTTTAGCACAGTGCCAAAAGTGGAGAGGATCTGGCTCCTGTAGTCCTGCACGTTGTCAGCCTCTGCCAGCAGGAAGGCGTGGCGCAGGAGCCGTGCAGACGGGAGATCTCTTGGAGGAGGCAGAGCCTGAAATGTGTGACCTACTGCAGAAACAATCCCTCCAGGTTTCACTAAGCTGTGTGGTGTACAGGTCTTTGCACTGAAGGTGCTTCTCCGTGTGGTTTTCCTGTATCTGACGCCACACCTTGACCATAGTGTTCCCTTCGGTTCGGTCCCTCAGAAGACGCACAACATTCTTGTCCACACCACGCCTGTTAGTGGAGGAAAAATTTATAACTTTAGGTCGGTTCGAATAACTTCTTTAAAGACTGACACGTGCACACACGATGCTGAGTGTACTCACTTGCTAGTGAGGACGGCAGGGAACACAGCTTGATGTGCCTCGCTCAGTTGTGTTATAATAACAGGATCCCATGCAAGCCACCGACCTGTTGTGCCACCTTCTCCACCCCTGGCTGACTTTGTGCAAGGCCCACAGCACAGGACCTCCGTCAGCATCGTGTACCAGTTGGATACGTCACAAATGTGACGTACCTGGACTACAGATCAGGGAACAATATATAATAACAATAATGATAATAGCATATAACAATTTACAATCAAATCAATATGATTTTCAAAGAACTTTTCCTTTTACATGTTTAGATGCAATGTAATCATTATTCAACCATGATGTTTTTACTCTAACACAGCTGAATTGAGTTATATCCGGGTGTGGTAGCCAGACTTGTACAGGTACACATTACGACCCTTTCCAACACACTCATCGCCACGAGGACACTTCAGGGAACATCTCCAGACTCCTACAGGGCGCCACGCAAAGACACGGCTGCGGAAAAACAGGTGTGGTACAGGCAGAGCACCTCCGACGAAGCCTGGAGGTTCTGGAGGGGAAAACCACATGCGGTCTGACTTCATCACCCGTCGCCTCTTGAGCACACCAGTGATGTCCTTGTAGAGGTGAACGGCAGTGAAGAGACCTCTCTCTGTGTCCTCCTTTAGCCATGAGATGTCAGCTGCTGGAATGCCGTTTGGGTTTTCCCAAAGACGTACCCAGCCCTCTAACTCCACCTGTAACACGCACAACACGTACAAAGCAAAATTGTTTTTATCATTTGTAACATGCAATGATACACATGGAGCACAGTTTAAAGAAGCGTCTCACACTTATGTTTGCATTCACTGTAAATGTTACTTACAGGTGAGTCACTTAGAGGTGGTTTCAGTGGATAATCCTGGCCTTGGGACGCGGACGGGGCTTCAGTTGGCTGTGCAGCAGCCGGGATCCTGGATATGCGCTTCTTGTGTGGCAGCTTGGGTGGTGCGGTGGACTCTGGCAGCTTGGGTGGTACGGTGGACTCAGGCAGCTTGGGCAGTGAAGAGGGGTGAAAAAGCCTTTGGAAAACACTGGACTCTGGCAGCTTGGGTGGTGCGGTGGACTCAGGTAGCTTGGGTGGTGCGGTGGACTCAGGCAGCTTGAGCAGTGAAGAGGGGTGAAAAAGCCTTTGGAAAACACTGGACTCTGGCAGCTTGACCTTGTCTCTGGGACCTCAATCTTGAGTCTTAGACTCTTGGGACTGGGTAGAGTCTAAAAATGTATCAAATTTTTTATCTTATATTATGACTTATTTACATAAAACTACTTCATATAAATTTACTGATGTGTCTTACTTATGTTCCACAGACTCGCATGCAGCTACCATCTCAGCTTCATCACCGAGCCATAATGAAGGACTATACTTAGAGGTGCTTTCCTGCAGTTGCTGGACAATAAGGCAGTGTAACAATCAGAATGTATGATGTACCACGTTTCACTTACCAAACACAAACAAGCATACTTACAACACTAAACACTCACCTATTTGAGTATTTGTTATTTTCTGTGTAATTCTAACCTTTCTCTTTCTGAACACTTACTTTCTCCTTCTCATAAATATACTTTCTGAACCTCTTCATCGTCACACTTGTGATGTGGGTCACCGGTGTGTTCAACCACCTCCTCACTGAGCTGTAGGCCTTCTGTGCTCTGTCTCTCTCGCTGCCAGTGAACTGCTCTTGCTTTTTCTTTAATCTTCCATGCTGACTGTAGAGCTCCCACATCTCCTGAAAGCTGCTGTCCTCAAAGCCTTTCTGACCATAGATACACCTGTTGATGTTGGCCTCAAGGACATTGGAGACTTGTGGGAAGCTCTCTGCATACTCAGCGAGGAAGTCTTTCACTCACTGGTTCACTGCCTCTCCTCTCTTTTGTGTGTTTGACTTCTCTACCCTGTGCTTGTCAATTATGATGGAATGATATATATTACCTTAATTCAAACAAGCATCATTTATATCAACTGACTGTGACAAACAGATTAGTAATTGAACCAAGAATTAAACAGATGTGTAAACATGCTACCAAATTTGTCTTAAATTTAAAATGCTTACGACTTCATGTAGCCCACATCGTTTGCCACAAGCCAGTGGAACGGTGCATTTTTGTATTGACCAAACGGCACTGGCAGCTTTCCCAGGCACTGCTGGCGGGATGGAGCAGTGACACCCTCCGCCTGAAGGAGCTTTTCTGCGTGGGCCAGGGCAGTGGCTTTGTTCAGCAGCTCCGGGGGAGGCGTGGGGAAGACCAGCCTTTTATCCCAATAAAGACGGGCCTCTTTGCTCGCCATCAGAATGGCCTGTTGCCGATTTTCAGGAGCATCTGGGTTGGCAATGCGGATTGTGGGGTTTGCCATCTAGATAGTTAAACAATGTTATTCTCCAAAGGGAAATTTATTGGAGCAGCAATTCATATTAGCAGTAAAGTGGCATTACATCTTGGTATTAAATGTCTGTCTGCCTATCGAGATAAGATAAGAACTTTATTACTCTATTCATTTATCAGCGCTATTGAGAGGTTGTATTGCACTAGATAATGAATGCAATTGTACAAGGTAGAAATAATAATGATAACACTGAATAGAGTTAGTTAAATAGTTAAATAGTTAAATGGACGAGTGCAACTGTTGCAGGACTTACCTGTGCATGCAACCGTTCTGAATGTCAATGATCAAGATGAAAGTATGTAACAAAAAGCATACATCTCCAGCTGAAAACATGAAACCTGCATACTTGAAATAATATTCCACTAGCGTGACCAACCCAAGTTGGTTATTAGGAGGAAATTTCATAAATGTCCTCAAAACCAATTTTTCTTAGTGTGCAGATTTCAGGTTTTTGTTTTTAGTTTTTTTACAAACAAAATGGATTAAAATGTCTCTCTTCAATGAATATTTGGAAAATGCATATTCAAAACTTGTTTAAATCTCTTCCAGAAAACTTTTTGTTTTGATAATTTATTTTTAAAATAAAGATTTATTTAAATATATATATAATTCCAATTGACCATGTGCTTTGCAAATGTGCTTTTAGTCATAGAGGTGAACAAGCAAAGCTAACATATTGAAAGATTTCAAACATATTTTATGTTGAATTGGAAATAAAACGTCTCAGTTTGACAATTAGCAACAAACTGGGTTCAATTTAAGATGTATGCGCATGCGTTAATTGAAACAGGGTGGAGGAGCTGGTGGGATGCTCGCGAGATTTCGGTGCGGAAGGATAGTTTGGTGGAGTGCGGTAAATTCAAAAACAACACGAGAGAAAAAAAGTGAAATAAGGAGTGTTTAACATCATCACTAGAGTATAGAAGGTAGGTAGAAAAGTAACTTACGGAGAGTAGAGTGGGGGATATCGGCCGACGGCCTGTACAGGTCCGGTAGCGATATCCTAGCGCTACTTTTGGTAAGCGGGTGTAAAATGGAGGGGGATAGAGAGAGTTGTAACAATACGGAGATGAGTGAAGAGGAGTTTGAGATTGATAAAGAGGGTGGTGAGTGGGAGCAAGTAGGGAGAGGAGGAAGGGGTAAAGGGGAAAGTGGGAGAAAGAGAAAGAAAGAAGATAAAGATAGCGTTGAAGACACGGAGAGTGAGGGACAGGAAGATGAGGAAAGGAATAGGAAGAAGGGAAACCTTAATGTTGTAGTGAGATTTGAAGGTGAAGGGGGAGTTAAAAAAATGGATCCATTAAAAATTACAAAAATAATCAGAACACAAGTAGGGGAAGTCAAATACGCTAAAGTGTTAGGAGATGGAAACTTGCTAATCGGGTGCAACACAGATACACAAGTGGAAAAAGCTCGGAAAATGGTGAGTGTAGGAAAAATGAAAGTTACAAAAACGGTGAGAGTTGGAGAGCAGAGAAGTTTTGGATGTAAGGGAGTGATAACAGGGGTTCCCCTTGGAATCAGTATGAAAGTTGTAATAGAAAACATGAGAGTAAGAAATACGACAGTTAAAGATGTTAAAAGAATGACAAGAGGGCCTGAGAAAAAAGAATCAGAAACAGTGGTTATAGAGTTCGATGCAAAAACTATCCCAAAAGAAATTTATTTTGGATTTATGAAGTATAGTGTTAGAGAATTTGTCCCAAAACCAATGAGGTGCTTTAACTGTCAAGAGTACGGACATATTGCTAGCAGGTGCACAGGGAAAAGAAGGTGTGCAAGGTGTGGAGGGGATCATGAATATGGGAAATGTGGGACAGGTGTGAAACCAAAATGCTGTAACTGTGGAGGAGAACATAGTGTAGCATACTGGGGATGTGAGGTTATGAAGAAAGAGATAACAGTGCAGCGGATGAAAGTGAATGAGAAAATATCGTATGCTGAAGCTGCCAGGAGAGCGGGAAAGGAGGATGATAAGCAGAAGCATAGAGAGAAACAAGTGGTGACGGATGTTGGGCAAGAAATTGAAAAGAAAATGGTGGAGGAGAAAAAAAGATTGGTGACATTTGTAGCAGGGGTCATAAATGCGACTGCAGATGTTAAATCTAAAACCGAAAGAATACAAATCATAGTCAAAGCAGCAGTGCATCATCTGGGTATGAGAGGGATACGATGGGAAGAAGTGAGAGACGAGTTAAGTGTTCAGGCCAGTCAAGATTCATCATGTATTGGATAGTATTAATAATAATGATAATCCTTCAATGGAATGCAAGAAGTCTAATTGCTAATGGTCAGGAATTTAAACAATTCATATATAGTCAGCAGGAAAAACCAGACATATTGTGCATACAGGAATCATGGTTAAAACCAAATTTAGATTTTATTATCACAGGATACGTGGCAGTCAGAAGGGACAGGGAAGAAGGGGTAGGAGGTGGGTGTGTCACGTTTGTTAAAGAGGGCATTCCTTACAGGGTTATCGATATAGGAGTTGAGATGGAGACTATTATAATAGAAATATGGATAGGGAAGAGAAAGTTGGCAATAATAAATTTTTATAACCCATGCAGGAAGTTGGATATAAAGAAACTGGAAGAAATGGGGGGCAAGAGCAATGGAAATACAGTGTGGTGTGGAGATTTTAATGCTCATAATACATTGTGGGGGAGTGAGAAAAATGACAGTAATGGAGAAATAGTAGAAGAAATGTTAGATGGACAGAATCTGGTTTGTGTGAATGATGGAAGAGGGACAAGGATAGATGTAAATACTGGGAAGGAGTCGGCTATAGACCTGACAATAGTGACGAATGTATTAGCACCACTGTGTGACTGGAATGTGTATCAAAAAGGGACCATAGGAAGTGATCACTACCCTATATATGATAAAATAAATATAGAGACAGTACAGGACACGGAGAGAGTAGGGGGAAGATGGATCTTAGAAAAAGCGAATTGGATAGAGTTTACAAAGGAAAGTGAAAAAAATCTGGATCGGGTTAGTGATAACGTGGAGGTGGAAATGATGGAGAGAGACATAAAGCAGGGGATTATATCAGCAGCAGACAGATGTATACCTAAAAGTTCAGGGAGAAAGAAAAACAAGTTAGTACCATGGTGGGATGAAAAATGTAAACAAGCAATAAAAAGTAGAAATAAAGCGTTTAAATTAGTTAAAAGGTACCATAACTTTCAACACATGATTCAATATAAGCAAGCACAAGCAATGGTAAGGAAAACAATAAGACAAGCAAAGAGGTCGTATTGGAGGAAATTTTGTGGATCGATTGGGAGCAAAACTAAGATAGGAGAAGTATGGGGAATGTTGAGGAAAATGGGTGGGGATAGGAAGGATTGGACTTATCCAGTCCTGAGTTCTGGAGAGGAAGTGGCTATAACTAATAAAGAAAAGGCGGAATTAATGGTTAAAACTTTTGTTGCGGTGCACAGTTCAAATAATTTAACTGAGGAGGGAAGAAATGGAAGGAAGAAAAAGAGAGACGAATACAGGGAGGTGTTAATAAGAAAAGAAAGTAGAGAAAACGAAATAGATGTACCATTTACAATTAGAGAAATGAAACGAGCAATAGAGAATACAAGAAGGAGTGCGCCAGGCAAAGATGGGATATGTTACACTATGATCAAACATTTAAGTGAGGGGGGATTAACAAAGATATTAACATTATTCAATAAAGTCTGGAAAGAGGGGAAAGTACCACGAAGTTGGAAGGAGGCAATAATAGTACCAATTAGGAAGCCGGGGAAAGATCATAGTAAGACAATAAATTACAGGCCCATAGCACTAACATCCCATATAGGTAAGATAATGGAAAGAATGATAAATGAAAGAATGATGTATTATATAGAAATAAGGGGATTGGTAACTAGACATCAGAGTGGGTTTAGAAGAGGTCGGAGCACTATTGATCCAGTAGTATGCATTGAAGATGATATAAGAAAAGCACAAGTAAATAGAGAAACAGTGGCAGCAGTGTTTTTTGATGTGGAAAAGGCATATGACATGTTGTGGAGAGAGGGATTGCTAATTAAAATGCATCGAATGGGAATTGAGGGAAACATGTTTAACTGGACTATGGATTTTTTAAATGAAAGAGTTATACAAGTTAAAATAGGGTCAGAGGTGTCAGAGAGCTATGTGGTAGAGAATGGCACACCGCAGGGGAGTGTGATAAGTCCAACGCTATTTACAATAATGATAAACGATATATTCGACAGTGTACCAGCAGGAATGGGAAGATCTTTGTTTGCAGATGATGGGGCGTTATGGAAGAGGGGAGGCAACATAGATCACATAGTTAAGAAACTACAGGAAGGGATAAATCAAGTGGAGAAATGGGGAGAAGAGTGGGGTTTTAAATTTTCAGTGGAGAAAAGTAAAGTAATGTTCTTCTCAAAAAAGAAAATTAGTGAAAATAAAAAGTTAAACTTGTACAGAAAGAACTTAGAGAGAGTAAGCAGCTTTCGATTCTTAGGAATGATAATGGATTCTAGATTAACATGGAGGGAGCATGTGAAGGGAATTGTAGAGAGAAGTAAGAAAGTATTGAATATTATGAGGTGTTTGGCTGGGTTAGAGTGGGGTGCTGATTTTACAGCATTAAAATATATATACATAGCATTAATAAGGTCTAGAATAGATTACGGTTGTGTGGGATATGGATCGGCAGCAAAATCAGTCCTCTCGCAAATAGATATAATTCAAGCCAGAGCATTAAGAACTTGTCTCGGAGCAATAAAAACAGCACCAATATGTTCACTACAGGTTGAAGCAGGAGAAATGCCACTAGGGCTCAGAAGAAAACAGCTAATAGCCAACTACTGGATAAATTTAAAAGGACACAAAGAAGAACATCCAGCAAAGACAGTTCTGGAGATGTGCTGGGAAAAGGGGAAGGAGGAAAAAACGAGTTTTGGGTGGGTCAGTGAGGGTTTAGCAGAACAACTAAAAATACAACATGTGGAATTCAGCCCAACAGTTCTTTGGACAACAATACCAAAATGGATGCTACAAGAAACAAATGTAGACTTAAACATGTGGAACATCAAGGAAAGAAATAAAACAGCAGATATAGTGCAGGAATTTTATAACTATGTGGAGGAAAAATATAGAGAATATGTGTATATATATACAGATGGGTCCAAAGAACAGGCAACAGGAGTAACAGCAGCAGCAATGGTGGTTCCCATTTATAATAAGACAATTTCAAAAAGAACATCAGATCATTTAAGTATATATGCAGTAGAATTATGTGCAATATTGATAGCAATTGAATGGATGGAGGGGGTGAGGGATAGGAGAATAGTTATATGTAGCGATTCATTTTCATCACTCTTAAGTATTAAAAGCGGAACAGCAAAAACACATCAGGAAATTTTATATGAAATACAGTTAAAAACATCCAGGTTAATGCAACAGGGGAGGGAAATAGTGTTCATGTGGGTACCAGCTCATGTAGGAATAAATGGAAATGAAAAAGCAGACAAAGCTGCTAAGGATGCAGTAAAGAAAGAGGTGGTGGAAATGAAAGTAAAATTATCAAAAACAGAAGGGAAAAGTTTAGTATGGAAAGAAATAAACAATCAGTGGAATCAATATTGGAAGAATCAGGAAAAAGGAAGACATTTATATAAATTACAAAGTATAGTAGGCGAGGCAGGGTGTTATGGACAGAACAGAACAGAACAAGTCATTATTAGTAGGATAAGAATAGGTCATTGTAAACTGAATAATACACTTAAGATAATGGGGAAACATCCAACTGGGCAGTGTAGCTGTGGGGAGAAAGAAACAGTGGAACATGTGTTGATAGCATGTCCCAGATATGGAAGGGAGAGGGAAATAATGAAGATAGGGCTGCAGAGGGCAGGAATAACAGAATATAATTTGAAAAACATAGTAGAATCTGCTAAGTCTAAGGAAGGGAGGAGAATAACAATAAGATTCTTGGTAAATACTGGAATAATTAAAAGAATATAGAAAAGAAGAAATAAGAAGGGAAAAAAAGAGAGAAATTTAGTCCAGTAGATGGCGGCATATGCAACACCAAGGATGCCAGCTGCCATTAAACATCAAAGAAGAAGAAGAAGAAGTTAATTGAAACACGTTGGTTCTGTCACGGGAGTAAAGAGTGATGAAGTGGAGGATGGCCCTTAGTGAGTTCATGTTTACTTAATATGCTGTACTTTTCTTTGAGATAAGAACGGCTATTGTGTTAACATTATAAATAACTACATATTGTTAAGTTGGTTTAATTTTTCGTCGCGCATTGCAAACGTTTCACGCAGCAGAGCAGTTGAGGTTAGCTAATTAAGCTAGCTTCGGTTTAATTAACCCCAACGGTTTGAAGGTCTGGACAGTTTCAACACGTTCATATTTCTCACTGTTGACCATTTTTGTCTAATTAAATTGAATGTTAACTTACTGTCTTAACAGCCTAATTAAGTTTGCTTACTGGAAGTGTCGGTTAGTTTTAATTGTTGGAGTGGTGGTGGTATTAAGGTTTTAGCTAACTGCCGTTAACTGTACATGTACGTAAGTTACCGTTGGTGTTTGGGTCATAGTTGTGGAGCTCCCTAAACGTTTAACTTTACTTTTTAGAAAGAATAGTTTTCAGTTTGAACACCTACAGTGCCGAGCAGGTGCGTTTGGGTATTTGCTGAGTATTTAATTCGGGAGCCGAGCATGAAGTGAGTTGGCTCTCTTCTCCATTAGAGGCCACCACAGGAGCGTTGTCAGTTTGGAGTCCGTATCGAAAAAACATTATTTTCCCTCGACTGCACTCATTCGTTCGACTCATGAAGCTCAACTGACTATTTACTCGCACACATAAAGGTAATGCACATATTGTAACGTATATGCGAGGAAAATTGAGTTTTTTCTATGTTTAAGTTTCGACGCTTCCTATTGGACTGAAGCGTACCACGTGTGCAGGAAGGGACTCAAAGCCGCATTTGTTGACAATTGTTAATTCAACTTACTCTTTCGAAACAGCATCTGCGTAACAGGCGCAATGTTGTTCATCGTTAGTTTTTACTGTGACATAAATAATGTTGTATTCTATTTGATTTGTCTAACCGTGAGTTAGAATGACGTTGCGGAGACTGACTTGGTTTCCTCCGACCTATTACTGCTATCGCTTCTCGGCCTTTTGGCTAAGATCAAGTGTAGTATCTGTTCTTATCAGTTTAATATCTGATACGTCCCCTACCCGGGGACCATATATTAAATTGATTTTTGGAATAGGGAGATGGAATAGGGGCTTGCTCCGTCCACTCCACGCATCGACCTGGTATTGCAGTATTTCCAGGAACGGTGCACCCCCTAATAGTGTGAAAAATAATGAGATTTAAAGCGTGCATGTTGTATTGTTTCTGGTGAATAAATGCATCTGTTATTTTGTCTTGGTTACCATTACTTGTTGTAAAGCTAAAGTATTTTTAATGAAGTTCTTTACCCTCTTGTGTGCTGGG
Source organism: Leuresthes tenuis (assembly GCF_036924035.1). NCBI lineage: Eukaryota > Metazoa > Chordata > Actinopteri > Atheriniformes > Atherinopsidae > Leuresthes > Leuresthes tenuis. Next base: position 30,296,794 of record NW_027325359.1, on the reverse strand, counting down.
CGTTACATTTTTTTACTTTGATTCTCTGTTCCTGTTTATCTGTCCTTACATTGCTACTCTTCCAAACTTCATCCAGGAAAAACTTCTAGTTTCTTGATTCCGTGCCTGGAACAAGCATGTGATCAACAGGGAGTGCGTGATGTCATTTTACTCATTGGCGGAGCACACATTTTAAAGGTAAATGTAGGAAGTCAGAATTAAGATCGAGATTAAAATGTGATTAATTGTGCAGCTCTATACACAGCCACCAACAAACAACCCACTACACACTGGGCTGTTGTTCTGCTTATGTAAGATGCCAGATTCAAACAAGAATAGATCAGCATAAAAATGCCCCGTAGCTCCACTTTTATATTGTTTCAACTTTTCTTTTTGCCTCGTTTTTAAACTATATTTTTCCTGTTTTTAATCGAACAGAATATATTTAAATGGCAGTATATTAGGTGTAGTGTATGTGAAAGTATTGTGTATTTAAAGTCAACATCAGGACCATCTGTAATGGATTATTTAAGTTTTTAATCCAAATAACTATTCAGACACATTTGTACACGGGTTCAGCATCTCTGTACATGAAAGACTGATATGAATCTGCTCCTTCTGGTGTAGTCTGCTATAATCTTACAAGTCCACATACATTTCTGTAAAAGGCTCAGTTAAAATGCAACAAAACCCCCCTCCCCAACTCTGAAGCTTTAACAATGAGCTCACAGCTCTGCTGTTCACTGTCTCTGCAGAAATGAACAGAGACGAGTGGAAGGTCTTCTGTGAAAGAGTCTTGTGTTTAAACTCAGCATCACAGCCTGAGTGTAATGCACAGTTCAAACACAGAACACTGAAGTTGTATTTAGATAATTGTCATAGAAATAACTGCAGTTAATAATTTCATAATTCACCTAAACTCTATAAAGAATAACAGCTGTTTATTGAAAGTAAAGACAGGAATGTAAATGGGAAATTAAATGTCTTTTGGGCTCCCTAAACAAGGACCACACAGGACAGATATGGCACGCTCACAGTTGGAGGCAGAAATTAAACAATATGGCTCCATTAAAAGGTAGTAATCTCTATCAGTCTGTCACCTATCATACTGTGGAAAACTGGAAATAGGACATTTCTGTTGAGTTCTCCTTTCCTGTTTTCACACATAAGTGGATGTGATGATGCAAATATTATTACATTTGTCTGATAATTATGATTACATGATTGGCTAATTGTTACACATCTGTTTTACTCAGAGTACCTTTTTTTTTTTTTTCCAAGACACTGACACAGAGGCAGAGAGAAAAATCTTCACAGAAATCGCATATGGACGTACACAAGGTGAGTAAGTGGTCGCTCAGTGAGTCCATCAGACATTTTCTGTCATATGAATGTGTCCACGTGTGTGCCAGAATATCACAGACGGTGTATGTACTTGTGATGAGATTACATAGGATACATGTTTATACGGAGTGTAAACACAGCCTGTTGGTCGGGTTCAATAAATGTCAGAATTCATTCAGTCCTTTCCTCTAATGTACTTACACCCTGACAAACACAGTGCACAATGTGTATAAAATGCATTGCATGATTGCAGGGTTTCTCAGGTAGTAAATACTAATAATGTACATATTTAGGCTACATTTTACATAAATTCTCCCTCAAAATTCTGCTGTTCACATTCATAGTCGTCTTATTGGTGCACAGACAGAGAAAGTGACTTCTGTCTCCTCCCACATCACTTTAAGTCACTGTTTGGTGTGTTGAAATATTTCTTTTTTTAATCACAGATTTGAGAAAGAATGTTTTGAGGCTTTTAATAAAAAATAATAATTTTCTGTATGGCAGCACTCGTACAATTTTATTCCCATCGTTCAACATCAATTCTCTGAAATAGATCATTTAATGTCTTTACTTTTGTTGAAATACCTCAGTGTCATTTTATAAAGTAGATCAACAGTCATGTGGCCAGTTTACTATGAACATTAAACCGAGGTTGTATGTGAAAGTATTGTGTATTTAAAGTTAACACCAGGACCATCTGTAATGGATGGATCAGATGTTTATTTCATGGTTGAATCCTGCAGTTACCTCCGTTCTCCACCAGAGACCGATAGAGCTTTGTAAGCTGGTGTGGTTTTACAGCCTGAAAAAAACATCTACATGACTTTTCTTTGTTTCTTCACACATGAAGACATAAAATCAGATGCCACATCATTTGGAACAATTCTTGTGGTTTTGATGTGTATTGTGGTAAGATCCCATTCATTATCATCCAGCCTGGTTCACACTCCACAACAGTAGGAGGCAGCAGCAGGACTGTCAGTATCCCCCCACCAGTAAACAAAGAAACAGGAAGTGGTTGCACAGTTAGCAGACAGAACATGTTTCTGTGTGTTTTTATACTTTCTCTGAATGTCAGATGTGAACAAAACAGTTTGTGATTGTAGTTTGATTCACTTAGTTTCACTTGAACTCTCTGTTGGGCTGTTAGTCATTTACAGACAGGCTGATTTATAAAACATGATGTATTTTTATAGCTTTTTGTGAGCAAATACAGCAGTGCATTATAGGAAACATGAGCAGTCTTTTGTAGAAATAAAAAGTTAATAATCTATCAGTCCACAGATCAGTTCCCTCTGTTTTCAGATGTTGTAGCATCATCCCAGCCTCTGTAGCCTCTGGTTTAGTTAGCTTATAGACTGTTAGCACCATCAGTGTTCTCAGTATGTGTGCGAGTGAGTCCCCCCTCAGTGATCTGTACAACTCATACTTACCTGGCAGGGGAGATACCATGATCATGAAGGTAGTTCACCCAGGGCGAGGCTCAGCCATTGCACTCCGGCTGTACTGACCTTTGCGAATTCCCCAAATGTGGGAATCTCGACTGCATAATTTCTGGTAGTGGGGGACTGCGTTCGCGCTCTCCCCTGATCAACTTGTTCAAAGAAAAGTATAAATTCTAATGTTTAATGATATATGAGTAGTATTGTGTATTTTCTGAGATTACATTTGAATCTGTTTTTTTTTTTTTTTTTAACACAATTGAATTTGGTGATATTGTGTCAAACACAAATGTCACCTTAAAGCACTTAAAAAATACAGCTTAATTCAAGTGTTCACACTGTTCAACCTTCTCAAAGAAAAGTTAAAATTAGTCTCAGTTTGGTATTTTTTTTACCATTTCATTCAGTTGTCAAAGCACCAAATCACAACTCATGTCACCACAAGGCACTTCAAAGAGACACTCCATGCTCTTTAAGCTCTACAGAAGGCTGATTACGACCTATTCGTGCACCTTCAGGACCGTGGTTGGGAAACACTGCAGTAGGAAACATTTTGAAACCAGAAAAAGTGAGAACCAAAATACTCAAACAAGAAACTTATTTAAAATCAGATGTTGAGTCGATGTGCAGCCATCATGTAAAGTTAAATTATGTTGAAAGTTAAATATACACCAAATAATTGATCTTAATTGTACCATTGTGGCCCTGTGATGGACTGGCGACCTGTCCAGGGTGTACCTGCCTTTCGCCCGATGACTGCTGGGATAGGCTCCAGGCCTATAATGATAATGTCACATGTTTGACATTTCACAAATATCCACACCACGATTGTGTACCTGGGATTATGTTAGGTAAAGCTTTGTGGAGTAAGACACACCCACCTTATTCTTGTTAGTAAGTAAAGTTTATTTATAAAGCACCTTTCTCAGATAACAAATCACCAATAAGATAAAATGTAGTAAAAGCAAAAGAAAATCTAATTTAAAGCTGCACATCCCATAGTTGAACTAAACGTAGTAGAGTCCAGTTTGAACCAATCAGAAAGATATTGAGGAGCTTTACCATATTTAATACAAAGCGAGATTATAAAATCAGAGTTGTGTCTGTCACTTCCAGTTAATAATAAAAAGTAAAGAGTGCGTTGAAATAAAAGCATCTATAACCATCCAGTTACAACTTTGCCACCAGCTTTTTTTTTTTTTTTTTAAACTTTGAAATATTCCTACAAGTGGAAAAAGCAGTTTGTTTGGAGCGATGGTCTGAAGACACTGACTGGTCAAATGCAGCACCTTCATTTCTCAGTGTGGACTGGGAGCCTGAAGAGCCAGTTTGTTGCCTGGTTTGTGAGTCACTGTCAGGGACAATGATCCGACATTCTGTCTTATCTGGATCTGTTTTGTTTGACGTCTGGCCAGCAACTCGTTAAATGTGCTAGTTTGTAATCTTTATCTTATCAGATATTGATTTATTCACTTATGTGTCCTGGAGGAAGAATGTGTGGCTGCTGTGATTACACATGACATACAAACAATGTTCACTTTGTATTTCACATGATTAGCATTCATGTCATATTGACTTCTTGTTTGTCAGGTGTCTTCAAAGAGGCTGACTCTGTCATCCAGCCCATCAGGACCTTTGAGATCCTCAAGGGTCGCGTGGATGAGCCTTAAAGTGTCCCGTGAGCATCTGCACGTGATGTAAAGGGACAAGATCCTGTCGGGTCCTTGGTCCTTAATGAGGAGCTCCAGGAATGTGTGGTACCTGGAGTGAGTCTTTGTGTGGATTGCTGCCCCCACTGTCCACCCAAGACTGGAACAAAGTCTCCACAGCTGTTGAGTACGTACAAGCCACGGTCCAAAACTGAATAACCACTCAGGTGAGCCTTTGCCTTCACCGGACGGCTTCTTCTCTACCTAAAAGAAACATCAAGATTGCATGATGCAATAGCTGTTGCATGTTAATGTTCGTAAAACTAAACCACACTGCAATATTTTCTGCTATTTACATTCTCTTTTGGTAGAATTTGGTAGAAATTTTTAGCACAGCGTGAAAAGTAGGGCTGCAACTAACGATTTTGATAGTGGACTAGTCATCAATTATTGAAACAATTAATCGACCAATCAGTTAATTACTAATTAAACTTATTACTGTGAAGCGGAATAATACAATTTTAATGTTGCACTTTAATGTTAAAATCCAAGACAACTCCTCTTATTTATAGCTAGCAGGCTATGCTAACAAGCTAAATATCTTAACAGCGGAGCAATGTGTTTTCAATTTTTCCCACTTTTTTTTTTAATTCGTTCTTGATGGGTATCGTGTCAATTCTTACATTTTAACAAGAATTATATACTAAATTACAACATAAACAGTCAAACTACAGGGGCTTTACTCATGTTATTTATACACATTTGGTAAGGATTTTGGTATTTTCCACACACCTATTCAACCAAGATATTAACAAGGACCACAATCTCTGGGCAAATTGGCATGACCAAAACAGGTGTGTCACCGTTTCATCCTCCCGCTATTTGACCGAGAACACAGGGCACTTCCTGAGCAATTTTGTCTTTCCAGAAAGGTTCGTGGGCAGATGCTGGTGAGCGATAGACCAAGCCAGGTCCTTGTGTATATTTAGCTGGGATTTACTATTTGTTATTTCCTTGCCAGTTTACATCCAGTTTATCCTCTGTCAGTTTACCCAGCGGCGTCATCCTTGTTGGAATATGCCGCCATTTTTCCTGTTTTGGCTCTGGTTAAGTCTTTGGTTGAGGTTAGGAGCCGTGCAGATTGTAGCTCTCCTGGAGGAGGTGGAGCCAGGAATGAGTGCCTTGATGCAGCAACAATCCCTCCAGGTTTCGGTCATATGAAACAGGTCCTGACGCTAAAGGTACTCCTACGTGTGTGAACGTTACGGTCTGCGACACGCTGCTCAGTAAAGATGAAACATATGCAAGTTCTCTTTGTTTTGTTTTTTTTAAATTGGAAAAAAAGTTAATGTGAAATGTCATACAGTACGAGATCATAAGCAGATTCTAAGTGTTATTAAAAAGTTGATGTCTGAACAGATAATATAATAATAAATTTGGTATTGTAAACGATACCAAAAAATATTTACAGTCACAATAATAAAAGCAATATAATAATTAAATTTAACATATTTGTAATGAAATTAATTGAGTGACTTCTTTAAAGGCTGATGGCTGATGATTTTCCTTTGATATAATCTAACAATTAGTTGAACTTATTTAAAATATTAATTTGAATCATTGTTATTTAATGTGTAATTCTAACCTTTCTCTTTCTGAACACTTACTTTCTCCTTCTCATAAATATACTTTCTGAACCTCTTCATCGTCACACTTGTGATGTGGGTCACCGGTGTGTTCAACCACCTCCTCACTGAGCTGGACGCCTTCAGTGCTCTGCCTCTCTCGCTGTCAGTGAACTGCTCTGACTTGTTCTTGAATTTTCCATGCCGAGTGTAGAGCTCCCACATCTCCTTTCTGTCCATAGATACACCCGTCGACGTTGGCCTCAAGGAGAATGGAGACTTGTGGGAAGCTCTGCGTATTCGGTGAGGAAGTCTTTCACCCACTGGTTCACTGCCTCTCCTCGTTTATGGGGGTTTGTCTTCTCTACTCTGTGATTATCAAGTATGCTGGAATGATATACATTACTTTAATTCAAACAAGTATCATTTATATCATCCGACTGTGATAAACAGATTAGTAATGAACTAAAATGAAACAGACGTGTAAACATGCCACCAAATTTTTAAGCAAAGTCTTAAATTTAATGTGCTTACTACTTCACATTTTTTGTGTACTTGTACAGTAAAAGTAAAAATACTTAAATACGTACTTAATTAATACGTAAAATATGAGGAGGCAAGTCATTTTTTCCAAGCCAAGTCTCTCGCCAACACCAAATCAAATTCTGACCTTAGAGCTGCACAATCCTCGTATGGAACAGTATACAAAAGGATCAGTTGTAGGTTATCTATTTCCGTTTATATTTTAAGCATTGAGGCCGCGCGGTGGTGTGGTCACAGCGAGAGGGTTCCGGGTTCGATCCCCGCCTGGGGCCTTTCTGTGTGGAGTTTGCATGTTCTCCCCGTGTATGCGTGGGTTCTCTCCGGGTACTCCGGCTTCCTCCCACCGTCCAAAAAACATGCACGTTAGGTTAATTGGCGACTCTAAAAATTGTCCTTAGGAGTGAGTGTGAGCGTGTGTGGTTGTTTGTCTCTATGTGGCCCTGTGATGGACTGGCGACCTGTCCAGGGTGTACCCCACCTTTCGCCCGATGACTGCTGGGATAGGCTCCAGCCCCCCCGCGCGACCCGACTGACGGTATAGAAAATGGATGGATTTTAAGCATTTAATTATATAAATTTGTTTACTATAATTATTCATCTTATTTTAATCATTTTTATTTTCTCTTGCATTTGTCTCCAGTTTTTGTCTTAAATTGTTCTTTGTTTTTAATCCTTTTTTTTTCTAAACTATTGTTTACTTCACTTGTTCCGTCTTGTTTATTATTATAATCAGTCAGTCAACCTGCTGTAAACCACTTTGAACTAGTGATGTCAGACGCGAACGAGTCGGCTCTTTTAAGTGAACGATGGGACCAGCTCACGGCCGTCCGCGAGCCGTTTTTTAGTTTTACTTTTCGCTTTTGGAAAAGTACCTGTGGGCACTGCGGGCGTTGGCGACAGGTGTCACCTGCATGCTGTGCAACCAATCGTGAGGATTGACAAGGATCATACCACCAAGCAACGTCAGTCCCCTCTGAAAGGATCTTTTCTACAACAGAGCAGATGATAACAGAGAGAAGAAACCGGATCAGCTGAGGCACTTCGCTTTTTCAAAAAAATAAGAAGTTAGATGTTGGTGGTTAGTTCATAGCGACACCTAAAACTGGCGCTCCCGGTGGACTCACCATTGTCATATCTGATGTTGAAGATGCTCTCTTTGTACATGGCGCATGCGTGACGGTGTCAGGGCCACAGATCAAACACAAATGAAAAAGACGAATGACAGCTAAATAACGACAATAAAATAACATGAAATAACGGTTTTTCACGAGTCTTGGGTAAGTTGAAGTCACAGTTTAATGCGACTTCAACTCAAGTCCAAGTCCCCATCTCTGGTGTGGATATATATACACATAAACATATATATATAGCTGTTAAAATGCAAATTTATACATCTAGAGCTTACAGTTAAAAAAAAAATCTAAGGTAATTAATATTTGATTTATGTAGAAATCTAACTTAGTTTAGCTGCAGGCAGATGGCTTTGCCAGTCAGAGCCCTTAAACACCAACTAGCAATTAAGGGAAACCATCATCTTAAATAAATACAACTATAGCAAATAAAGTTGGAGAGATCTAACCAGGTTAAGCCTCTCACATTCCCAGGATAGTTAATGCTCCACCAGTTCAAAACGATCCACTCCTAAACCCACATTATCCTCCTTTAGTGGCACTGCAAAGAGCACATACAAAAAAAAAAAAAACTGCACAGGTCAGCTTCCTCAAAATCTCCTCTCCTGACGCAGTTAACGCCTGCAGGCTTAATACAAAATTATAGCTTAATGATTTACTTTACTCCTTCCGTGGTCTGAGTTTGAGACATGCTCCGATGTTGGACGGAGGCCGCTACATCCTGGTAGACATAACAGTTCAATGGGCTGTTAGATGGCTGTGTGACTGGATCCCACTAACCTCTGGTCGCCTTCAGCTCCGTCTGAACACTAACTCTGTACCTGATTGTACCCCTCATTTAATCCATTCCCAGTGTCTTCCTTTTCACTCTTAATTACACACACCTGCCAGTTATCAGCGTCTTTGTACCACAGTAAATGCATGTAAGTCTCACCCAATCACACCACAGTTATGCTTTAGTTGGACCAGAAAGATATGACTGGGATTAGGTTATTTAAGTACAAGGTTATTTAAGCACAAGGTTATTTTCTCGACATAACATTTTAAAGAATAAATAAATCAAAATGTACAAACTAGTTCACAATTTTCCGACTCATTTTACAATAGAAAAAGTGAATAGATACAGATATTTTTAGCCATAATGGGGGTAAGAAATTAAATAGTTTAATAGAGAGATTTTGCTAATTGGTAGGGATTTTTAGTGCACTTACCATTCAAATGAAGAGATTATTTCAGAAGAAGTCTTGAGATTTATTTAATTTATTTTTACTTCCAGCTTAGTTTAGAGATTAATTATTGAACTCTTGACAAAAAATATCTGTTTCCCCCACTGGCTGGTACCACAATGTTTTGAGGCATTTGATTGACTGTCAACAGTGGATCCAGGGTGAATTGAGCGATCCTATTGGTTGTCTACGGTCAGTGAACAGCAGCTGCACTGATGTACTTATGACATTTAAAAGTAAGTTTTAAAAAAAATGAATAAACGTTACGTAAAGTTATTAGTCTGCTTCATTTCTTATGTGTAAGATGCCAGTTTTAAGTACTGTCCCTGAGTAGAGCAATATGGCCGCCTGCTGGTCATCATCATAGTTTGTAAAAGCTGCTGATTTGTTTTACATACACCTTGGCATTAAAGAATTTCCAAATGACTTTACAACAAGATAAATAAGAAAATGTATTCCATGTTTGCCTTTTAAATGCTTAATAGATTAATGTAGCCTATGTGAACCCACTTTGATGATTTATTTATTTCGAACATGCAAAAAAAAAGGAACAATATTAGTCTGAGATAAGAGAAAAAGAAATACAAACGGTATCATTATTAAAAACACTGAAAATAATATTTCCATATCCGAAAAGGAGTGGGAGGAAGTACAAACTTGTTTAATGCCAGTCTCCATAAAGTATTTCAATTAATCACTTTCCATTAATATAGTTATAATACACAACATTCAAAACAATACGAAAAAGAATCTGTGACATGAATCTGCATCAAAATTGAAAAGTTTATTCTACATATAGATGTGTACTTCTACCAGGGGTCGCGTTAACTGAATATTTTCTGTCGTTGACCGTTTTTTAAAACGTGATGGAAAAAAACCTGAAGGCCATCTGTCATTTTGACAGATTGCAATTCACACCGCTGACCACTTGGTGGCGAGTGAGCATATTAATCAGCTGTTCTCTCTCTTGATGCATGACCTCGTTGGCTTCACAAGGAAAAATGTCACGGCAGCCAAGTGTCCGAATTTTCTTCAAAAACCCAATAACGATGACTGTGTTGAGAAAAGAGGGACTGATGCAGTGGAAGATGAAGGACAAACAAGTAATCGAGGACAGATCACTTGAGACATTTGATTACGCACAAGTGGACACGTAATTCAAGTCCATGCAGACCAGGAGGAAAGTGTGAGACTGCGTTCAGGCCACAGCAGGCGAACTGTTCAGATTTTAGTGTAATCGTTTCATTTCATTGTTCATATGTAGCTACTGGGGCCACAGTCAGTGTGGTGTGGATTCTCTGTTCAGCTCGTTCGGACTGAATTTTAGTTGAAATTGAATGAAAATGAAATGCTATTGAAACATATGTCATTATTATCATTTTTAAAATGAAAGCGACGGGTAAAAATAGATTAAGACGGGATTTTTATGACCCTGTCAGTGAAAATGACGGACAATGAAAAAGTCTGGCGCAACCTCTGATCAAAAGTGCTGTTTTTTCTGTATATAGATGTGTACTTACACACACAAACTGAAGGTAACACGGAAAATAAATGAAATAGGTAACAATAAATACCTGGTGACAGTCGGACATCTTCATTCTTGTACTTTGTAAAAGTCATCTCTCTGTACCACTTTTTAAACTGGTTTAGGTTTGGACATTCCTTCAGTTCCACATGCAAACTGTTCCATAGCTTCACTCCACATATAGACACAGAAACTTCTTCTTGTCGTATGCACAGTCAGAGTCTTGTAAGTAAATGTTCCCCCATAAATTATAACCCTCTTCCCTTTCAGTGATTCATTTTTGAAGATTTCTTGGCTTTGCTTTAAATATTACTTGTGCTGTCTGTATTCCAGAAGATCTTTCAATTTGAATAGTTTTGATTGTAAGAATAATGGATTTGTATGATCCCTATATCCTGCCCCATGAATGATCCGTATGGCTTTCTTTTGCAGAATAATCCAACCAAGGCTTCTATCGAGTCAGAGAAGAATCCAGAGTCCACACAAACAGATGCCTGCCGTCAGTCTGTGGACCCAAACACTCAGGACAAGCTGATGCTGGGAGATGAAGCAGCACCAGACTCTGACCGGGAACCTGTCTCCTCTTTGAGTCCATCTGTGAACGGCTGTTCCAGAAAGTTTGGGCTGAAGTTGATTTACAGATGGTTACGGAGGAGTTAAGGAAGCCTGCAGTCGGGCACCGACAGGGCTGACGTGGGATTTCAAGCACCCTCAATGATAAAAGATCTCATAGGCAAGATGTACCAAATAAGCAACACTGAAAAGAGAACAAATACTGAAATCCCCATCCCATTGGGATTCAAAGAGAAGAAAAAGGATCCCACTGAGGTGGCAGCAACTGAAGAAGTAAAGCAGAGCTGTCCACCTAAGATACCAGGAGCTGATGGGAAAATCAGAAACCATGAGCCAGCTCCTGAGTATGAACAAGGACCTGTGTCATCTTTTAAAGCTCTCTCAATATTACAAAATACTAAAAACACCAAACAAATACTGGCAGAAATTTTGAATAATATCATAGAAAGTATTGTGGATGCAAAAAATAAAAGTTTAACTTCTGCAGATGTGGAGGCCACTGTTGGTGACACGGTGCCCAAAACCTTTGCAAACATTTAACCATTTACTGGTCAAAGAGGTGGCGGAGAGAGTCGAGCGTTCCTCCTCTGGAAAGGACCACGGAGACCCTGGTAGCAAATCTGGCTCCCGCAGAGCTGATATGATATTGCAAGCATCCTTAATGACAAGATATCTCATCTGCAAGATGTGCAATATCAGAAACACTGAGGTGGCAGCGACTGAAGAAACAACTCAGAGCTGTTCACTTCACACACCAGGAGCTGAGGAGAAGATCAAAAACATGAGCCCGCTCCTGAGAAAGAAGAGCATTTTACGATGATTCCAGAAAAGAAGACTTTGGAAGAGAGAGCGTCTCCTGCTCCTCGTCAGAAACCTAAAAACAAAGGACTGAGAAGCAGGATCAAGAGCTTCTTTTTAAGAAAAATGTGCAAAGTCGCACCGATGGAGGACTCTGTTCCTGAAGAACAGATCTCAGAGGTAACAACTGTGGAGGATTTTATTGCCGAGGATTTTATTGCCGAGGATTCTGTTGACGAGGAATTATTCCCTCAGCAGCAGGAGTCATCAGAAGTCACTGCTGCTGAGGTCGTAAAGCCTGAGGCCGCAGATTCAGTCGGTGGCCTCCTATCTGAAGAACATGAACAGGAAGAAGAACGAAGAGCATACCTAGTCCTACTGGTTGGCTCACTTATTAAGAAAGCCAGTGACAAGTCAAAGCTGAGATGTTCTCCATCAGACTGTGATGCCATCAGTGAGCGACTTTTTATGAAAATCTGGACTGAGGTTAAGGGACAACATTTTGCAACAAACCGGGAGAGAACAAAAAAGTTAATCGAGATCATTTTTAAAAGTCTTTGCAAGCAATGGAGCTGTGCAGCAGACTCTGTGCTGCCTTTGATGAAGTTAGGAGACCCATTAGTGGACAACATCCTTGTCTCCTGTTTCAAAAAACACCTGAAACCCGACAAGGAACCCGGCATCACCAAAAGATTGTTTTCTGAAACTGTAAAGAACAAGAATTACCAGAAGAAACATCCAAACCAGCTGTGCAGCTACTTATTGACAGATTAATTCTACATATGGGTCTGAACTCAGAGAACAGAAGTCTTTGATTCCATCTGTGAGCGGCTGTTCCAGAAGGTTTGGGCTGAAGTTGATAAACAGTAGAAGAAGACAGATGGTTCAGGAGGAGTTAAGGAAACCTTGAACAGAGGTGTTCTCGGGTATCACCTTCCCAGCACCAACTGTGCAGCCTGGACACTCAGAGACTGTCTCCTCCCTGGATGGAGCTTTTCAGGGTGTCATGACGGATGCAGAACACAACAAGACTTTGGAAGAGAGAGTTTCTCCAGCTCCTCGTCCAAAATTAAAGAGAAAAAGACTTCTTTTTGAAAAGATTTCTCCTGCTGTGGTACCAGTGCAGTCACCAGCTGTACCTGAGATCTTTGTTCCTCAGCAGCAATCAGGAGAGATCACACCTGTGGAGGACTTTGTATGTATGAAATAGACTAATTTGGAATTTAATAATAGGATTTGATTGGATTGTGATTGTACTACAATGAACTGGAGTCTAACTGGTGCCTAATAAAGTGCCTTGAGATGACATTTGTTGTAATTTGGTGCCGTATAAATAAAATAAAACTGTATGGAGGACTTTGTACCTGAGGAACAGGAACAAAATCCAAAAGAAACTAAACTCAGTGTGCTGAATCATCATTATCAGCAAGTCCTCCAATGAACCAGCTTAAATTTTACAGTACAAATGACCTGTTTCTGTGAGGTTCTCAGTAAGCCCCTCATCCACCTGTTAATTCAGGGTTTCACAGCTAAAATCAGTCTGAATCATAAAAACTGTCCACTGGGGAGCTTCAGGTCTACGAGACAGTAAGGCAGCAACATCTGCAAACTTCACTTACTTTGCTTATGACCATCAAGGGTCAGTCAACCTTATTACCATCTACTGATTCAGTCTCTACCACCACCTCACCGTCTTCATCACAGAACACCGGAGGCTTGAGTTCAGTGCTGAGATCAATGAAGACAATCTACAGGACACACCCTGCTCCTCCTGGATTTCCAGCTGGTCACTTCTCCAAAGGTCAACAATGAGTTCAACCCTCATGGAGTTGGATGTTCCCCTGGTGGTTCCTCCTCTTCCTCACGCCTGAGGGAATCTTTGATGAAGCTGTCCCTGGATACCTTTGGGAGTTCTTTAGGAGCAGACATTGATCCAGGAACTTGACGTCAGGAACAAATATGGAAGATCAGGGTCATCGGATTTGCTGCCCCAGTGGCGTTGGTGGGTGTCAGGGAAGGGGTGTGTTCATGAACACAACAGCTGGAAGTACAAACAAAGAGGCAGAGAACGTCATGGTGTTCACAGCTCAGATGAAGGACATATTCTGCTTCCTTTAACAGGGAAAAAACATCCAAATACTTTCAGAGATACTTAGATTGTTCCCCTCTAAAGTTACAATACCTTCAAATTCCACAGTAATGCTGTCATAAAGAGGGTTGTCAGAGAAAATAGACTCTAAGATACTTATCAAAAATGAAAATGACTGTCTGATTAGATATCTGTTACAACAATATCGATACCGACGGAGCCGTCTTTGCCACAGCTTAAAACAGCTCCCCTCACAGGCTGTGTTTAAAACACTGAACTGGTTGCTGTCCCAGCACAGAACTGACATCATTTTTATTGTTCTGAAACCTTCAGACCATTTCGTCCTCAGCATGACAGTATTTTAGATACAGGCACACCAGAGAGACATTTTAACCATCATCACATATCTTATAAAAACCAGGAAGGAGCAGGAATCTACCCGTGTCTGCTCAGCAAGCAGCTTACTGTCTCTTTGCTCGGCCATTTAATCTGGAGTGTATTTTTCAAAAGAAATGAGCATTTTCACCTGTGACAAAACACCGTATTCCCCCCCACCCCCTTTCTCCTCATAAGCGGTTGTTGTGTTTGGTTAATCCTGTGAGCAGGAATGACCTCCTGTACTGTTCTGTGCTGCAGCAGAGCTGAAGGAGCCTCTGATTGAAGGCACTTTGTTGTTGCATCACTGCTTTATATAGAGGGTGTGCAGTATTGTCCAGTACGTTCATCAAGCTGTGCAACATTCTTAATTTTTTTGCAATCAGATCCAGAGCAGGCCCCGGCACAGAACCAGCCTTCTTTAAGAGTTTCTGAGTCTCTGGCTCTGATCCTGCTGCCCCAACAGATGGCTGCAAAGCAGACTGCACGCTCCACCTCAGACATGTCAAAAATATTCAAAATTCTGGTGAAGACATAGAAAAACCCAAGTTTCCTGAAGAAATACCGTCTGCTCTGTCCCATCTTGTAGACAGCCTCAGGGTTGCATTTCCAGTCCAGTCTGCTGTCCAGGTGAACCCCCAGGTATCTGTATTCCCACACCACCTCTTCACCTTGAACAGACACAGAGTTTAGTTGACTCCTGGTCCTCCTAAAATCCACTTTTACCACTTTTGTCTTGTTTATATTCAAGATGAGGTGATTGTTCCCACAACAGGTCACAAGGTAGTCGACCAGTTAGTTCCCTGTACTCAGCCTCTTGTCCATCACTAATAAACCCAACAACTGCAGAGTCATCAGAGTATTTCTGGAAATGACAGGACTGAATTGTAGTGGAGGTCTGATGTGTACAAAGTGAAGACAAATGGTGAGAGTACAGTGAAAGAAAAAAAATAAATATATTACCGAATACAAGTGTTTGAAATTACTCTTGTTGTATTTCAGCCGAAATTAATTTACAAAACAAGCGGCCATTGGAGACTCTGGCATCCCAGTTTTTCTTCAAACGTCACCAACCGATTAGCAGCCAATCTAGCATAGCCTAGCATAACAGCGCCAAGGCTAAACGTTTTAACTTTTATACATCAAAATGTGACAAATCAAAATCTGGATTGTATTACTAATAAATCGCTTTGCTTTTATGATTCATGTGAGGTAAATCCTGAGGATTTTGACGAATAATAATAACCCATCTGAGAAAAAAGACGTCGGTAACGTTTCAGCACCGCTGCAGTATTTATTCTGCATTTTTAATCTCAGAGCATTTAAATTCTTCCTCAGCGTTTCGCGCCCTCTACTGACTGATATGATTACTGCACTGATATGGAAACTACGAAATACATTAATAGCTGCTTAGTCCCGTTTTAAAACACACTATATAAATATACAGATATACAAACAACTGTTTCTAATCCTTTTTTTTACCCTCAATAGGTGCTGTCGCATTTTGTGGGCGTGGTTAAATTCGCGCCCCTTTTTTTTTTTTTTTTTTAATTAACTTGACGCGCTGTTCTGTTCCTCTGATGTGATTGACGTCACATTGACGTAACCCCTGCTCGGGTGTATAGATATATATATATATGCACATATATATGTATATATGTTGTCCATCGTTCTAAATTCTATTTTCCTTGGAAACATTTGAGTTCGTGAGAGACAAACATTTATTTTCCCCAAAGCACAACTAGTAAAATTTATTAATCGTAACACATTACTTTCAACAATCACCATGAACGGAACAACGAGTTCACCGAAAGGAACCGCCAACATGGTTAGACCATTGATTGAGTCATTTTTCAATGAGATGACACAAGACCAATGGGCGTGTTTGACAATAGGCATTCCTGACAAACACACCAGAGAATTTCTCGCAGAAATTTCAAATAATATTATAGATATTATTGTGGATTCCATGTTACAGAATCCAAAAGATAAATGTTTAACTTCTGCAGATGTGGAGGCCACTGTTGGTGACACGGTGCCCAAAACCTTTGCAGAGGTTCTGGGCGTATCGCAGGAAGTCTCCTCTGTAAGCTCAGAAAAATTTAACCATTTACTGGTCAAAGAGGTGGCGGAGAGAGTCGAGCGTTCCTCCTCTGGAAAGGACCACGGAGACCCTGGGAGCAAATCTGGCTCCCGCAGAGCTGATATAGGATTTCAAGCATCGTTGATGATAAGAGATCTAATTTGTAAGATGTGCAATATAAAAAACACTGAAGTGGCAGCGACTGAAGAAACAACTCAGAGCTGTTCACTTCACACACCAGGAGCTGAGGAGAAGATCAAAAAACATGAGCCCGCTCCTGAGACAGAAGAGCATTTTACGATTTCAGAAAAGAAGACTTTGGAAGAGAGAGCGTCTCCTGCTCCTCGTCAAAAACCTAAAAAAAAAGGACTGGGAAGCAGGATCAAGAGCTTCTTTTTAAGAAAAATGTGCAAAGTCACACCGATGGAGGACTCTGTTCCTGAAGAACAGACCTCAGAGGTAACAACTGTGGACTATGAGATAACACTTGTGGAGGATTTTATTGCCGAGGATTTTATTTTCGAGGATTCTGTTGACGAGGAATTATTCCCTCAGCAGCAGGAGTCATCAGAAGTCACTGCTGCTGAGGTCGTAAAGCCTGAGGCCGCAGATTCAGTCGGTGCCCTCCTATCTGAAGAACATGAACAGGAAGAAGAACGAAGAGCATACCTAGTCCTACTGGTTGGCTCACTTATTAAGAAGGCCAGTGACAAGTCAAAGCTGAGATGTTCTCCATCAGACTGTGATGCCATCAGTGAGAGACTTTTTATGAAAATCTGGACTGAAGTTAAGGGACAACATTTTGCAACAAACCAGGAGAGAACAAAAAAGTTCATCAAGATCATTTTTAAAAGTCTTTGCAAGCAATGGAGCTGTGCAGCAGACTCTGTGCTGCCTTTGATGAAGTTAGGAGACCCATTAGTGGACAACATCCTTGTCTCCTGTTTCAAAAAACACCTGAAACCCGACAAGGAACCTGGCATCACCAAAAGATTGTTTTCTGCAAGCAAGGCCTTTATTAATTTATTCAAACCTAAAGAGAAGAATCCAGAGTCCACACAAACAGATGCCTGCCGTCAGTCTGTGGACACAAACATTCAGGACGAACTGATGCCGGAAGATGAAGCAGCCCCAGACTCTGACCGGGAACCTGTCTCCTCTCAGACTGGAGAGGTTCAAGAAGATCCAAGTTTAGTACCAGCAGCACAGTCACCACCCATCCCGCAGGTAAACACACCTGTAAGAATGACTTCAGTGGCTACCACTGGATCACAAGACAGTTGTAAAGGAGCCATATTACCAGAGGAAACAATCGAATCAGCTTTACAAAGACTTATTGAAAGAATAATTTTAAAGAATGTTAAGTCCTCAGTGAACATCTGGCCTCCAGAAGTTTTTGATTCCGTATCTGACCGGCTGTTCCGGAAGCTTTGGGCTGAAGTTGAGGGAGACATTCCGAATATCGACAAAAACAAAATTCCAAACCTGGACAAGGCCATTTTCAAGAAGCTATGTAAAATGTGGCACGGTCCAGACACTGTGCTGATTTTCATGAGTTTAGATGAACCCCTGATTGACCAAATAATTGTGTCCAACATCAAAACACACCTAAATGCTCTTTCCAAGAAATCTGACATCACAGAAAGGTTTTTCTTGTGCTTTGGAGGACCTCCATCATGCCCTCGATTATTTAGATAAAGCGATGAAATCCAGCCTCCAACTGGAGAGAAGAAGCCAATCCTGGATTTCTGTCTCTAATTTTTATTTCTCCGATTGGACGTTACTTGCACTGCTTCCATTAACCAAAACACTTCCATCCACCAAAGAAACAGTTTTATCTATTACTATAAATTACAAATGAACGATACAACAATGTACAAAAAAAACATAAAAATGTAAAAACTATGTTCGATTTCTGCATTTTATTTTCTCTCAGAACTGATGAAAATATCCAGCAAAGACTGAGATTTTATTCACTGCTTTTCATTTGAGTTCAACTAAAGTTTTGCATCAAATAAATAAAAAGATAAATGAGCAATTAAAACATCTCTTGAAATATTTCATTTTAATTATCTTAAACAGTCAGAGAGTAACTTGAGTTATTTAGATAAAACCAATCCTCATGTCCACATTAGAGTGACAATATACACAGAAGTGAAGGGAATTATACTTAAGATGAAGAATTATACTTTAAGATGTATTTTAGATGATACAAGGAGACGTTTTGGAGTGAAAAAATATTCAGCAGGTATAATTTATTTGTTCAACTGGTTTGTTTCTGTTCTTAAAAAGAGTTCAATTCGTAAAGGTAAACAAAACTCTGACTTCAGTCATTATGACTTATGTTGGAGCTGTGTGAGATCAGCTGTGCTTTTTACTCTTTACGCTGATTATCGCACAGATACACCAAGTCAATGTATTCGGCCGTATTTGGATGATACAGCTTTGATCGCTTTTAGTTAAGCGTCTCCAGCAGCACTAACATGGTGGGAATTAAATATTTAAGTGGAATGATTGCAATCCTCTTCACAATGACACAAAGAAACTGAATAAATTTGATCTGGTTCACCACTGTGCACTTTTGAAGTCTGCCTTGTTATTCATAATGAGAAAATCAGGCATTTTCATCTAATTACTTGGATACAATAATAGACCATCTGTTATTATTATTATCTGCAAGAAGACAAGGCAAAGGATTGATTTATTTTGCAGGTTTTTCAGGCACATCCAACTGGGAGGAGGCCCCGAGGCAGACCATGAACTTGGTGGAGCTATTACATCTGGCTGGGGAATGCCTCGGGATCCTGTTGCCTCTGCAACCCGACCCCGGATAAGCGGAAGATAATGGATGGATGGAACATAAATGGAATTGAGGTGTTGTTTTTGTAGCCTGGCAACAACTTTGCTGGAGAGTACACACACAGCCATGACAGGTAACACAGGTGTAAACATGGACAGAAACTCACAGCCAGCAGTTCAACATCTGGGAGGCAGAGATGCTCCTTCTCAATGACACATCCAGGATTACACCATCAATTGCTAAAAAGCTCTGTAATCCTCCTCCTTTACTGTTATGTTTCTGTCTGCAGTAAAAGTGACAAGCTCTTGCTCAATTTTTGAGGGGTGAGTTGTTTTAGATGGCAAAATAATTTACTCAGCAGTTTTCAGCAAACGTTATACTTCTACAAACTACAAATACAAGCAAATGACATTACCACATGTCCCTAGCATGTTTAATGTTTAAAATGGACGAATTAAATATGGTCAAAGTACATCTTCAGTACAAAGTACAAAGTACATCCTCAAATCCTGCTGCCCAGGATCATAGTCACGCTGTTCAGTCATTTTAGGAATAAATGTGCTCCGGTATTCTCAGTTGATAAGAAATAAGGACAATGTTAGCATTAGCACACCCCGTTAGCTACAAAACTGCTAGCTTCAGGCTGCAATACATGATGGTCCTAACTGATGTAGAGTACAGCTTCTGTACCATGGGATTATTTTGTTTTACACTTTAACATAGGTTAAAAATGAAAGTTGACATTTTAAACAGCAACACAAATTTGAAGAAAAGCTTACACTGTAACGTTTGTCTGGAAGAAAACTAGGCTAACGGTAGCAGTCACCTCTTAGCCAAGTAAGCTAGCCCACCATCAGTTTGGTTGAACATGTTGCTTTTAGTTCCAATGTTAGTGTGACATCTTACTGTGTTAAATGTATTTACACTTTGGGGAATTCGAAATTTTCTTTGCCTGTTAGGCTACGGTTTTTTAAAGATAACATATATAGCCTATATTCATATGAGACTATGCTATAAAAAGAAATGGTTAATTAAGCTATCCAGCTTTCACCAACAAGTCCTATATTTCATATGATTAAGTCTGTATACGATTAGATATTTTTACGTAACCCTTAACAACATATATTTTACCAAAGACATCCCCAAATCATTCCTACATTTGGCCAAAAAGTGATCCTACAGAGAAATTCAACATAAATAATGCCAAAACTGTATTGTCAAGTAGTAGTTTCTTGACAAGATTGATTAAACAGAAATTGACAAAACATCTTGACCAAGACATAAGCTCTTAACTCATAATTTACTCCTTAGTACACAATGACAACGACATTCTTCATAAATTAGTCAATGATATTAACCCCTTTACCAAATCTTTTAAATTATTAATTCACAACATTGTCGATTAATTCTGAAACTCCGATCTTCAAATACATGTGCTACTTTGACCGTATATAAATAAATGAGGTGTCTGTGGAAATTAATCAATGGACCAGGCTGCAGATTCATACACTGATCAACACATCGGAGGCAGGGCAGTACGTAGGGTCCAAAAAATAGTCCATGAGGTCATGAGTCAGAACTTCTAGGCGGGTTCGGGGGCACGCTCCCCTGGAATTTTTTTTAATTCCCTTATTTAAATCTGGCCATTTTCAGAGTCTTAAAGGAACAAAAACAGCATCTTAATGACTTTTAAGCTTCTTTCTTTAGTTTGTTATCAGAGAACACCTTCATCTTAAATGATTTGCAAATGAGTTACATTGTAAAACTGGAGAATGAATTTCATCAAGTCATGGATTAGGAATAAAAAGGAATGAACTGTACTGGGACAGAGGGATAATATATACAAACACTTCATATTTCCTTCAGTATTTAAAATAGATACCCAAGCCCTATTACACTATCATGTTGATGATAGTGCCTAATCGTTTCACTCTTGTTAAGGAAAACCAGCTTTTGAACACATTTCTATTATAATCTTACACAATACTTCAATAATCATGCATTATACAACTGACTTTTAAAGCATATACAGGTGTGGCATCTCTTCCTTTTATAGTACCTGCTCTCCCTCTATCACTGCTCCTCTTCTTGCTGCTTGGGCCAAAGATGAGCTTGGTTTGACTCAGCCTTTTCCTCCCTATCCTGTTTTCCCTTCAGTGAAGAATATAAAAAACTGGACTATCTCACTCACCTGCACCTAAATGCTAACATCAATAATATTGTTAATATTGTAAGTTTTTACACTTATATTTTAAAACCCTTCACTCAACACTTTTTTACTGAAGCATTTTTCTTATTTTGTGTGGAATTATTGTGTCAAGGTTTTGTTTATTCGAAATATTTATATTCAAATTCTTATCCTTAATTCTTGGTAGCAGGTAAAAATAAAATTTCACTACATATTGTACTATGTATGATAATGTATGTGACAAATATGAATATTGAATCTATAAACAGTCAAATACTAAACTGATGGAAATGAAAACAATATTCCATTTCAACATCATGTTTTCAGATGTGTCAGAAATCTTAAAAAACCTCGAGGATGGTGCAGAGCTTTTGAAATTTTGAGGTAAAAATGGGGCATTCTGAGGACCGTTATGGTGACTGATGAAGTAAAGGCAAGTTACCACAGAAAATTATTTATTATTATTATTTTGAAAATGATTTTGTTTCTGCGTACGGCTTCCTGTCCCGCACGATCTGCTCTGTGCCTCGGGAGTCAATATAGAACAGGTTCAGCATCCAACATTGAGAAATCAACACTGAACAAACGTTTAATTTTCAATGAAGACGTCGCTGGCATTTCAATCACAAAATGAATGTTGACTCAACCGGTGGAAATTGATTGACGACCGGTACTGACGGGGTTCACCAAAATTAGAGATGAAGTCAGGATGTTTTACTTGACATGTCAAAATTGTGGAAAGTCGGTGTACTGTGGGGTACTGTCTAATAGAACCCGGATAATGTGGCGCCAGGTTGTCATTTGTACAATTAAGTCCCGTATAACTGAGGTCTGGATTAGAGCCCTGCGCGGGACTGTTTTCTTCATCCCGCTCCCGCTAAATTTCTGACCATTACCGCCCGCACACGCAACGTGTCTGTTACATTCCCGCCCGCTCCCGCAATGTGTGTGTCCACTCCCGCCTGCACCCGCAAAACATTTAGAATTTATGCCCGCACAATGATAGAAATGCATTGATTCTGTGTCTTGTCCCATCCCGCAGGAGAAAACACGTCATTTTATAGGCCGTTAATAAAGAGATTCATGGACAATTGAGAAACTTCTCCAAATGTCAGACTTGCATTGCTTAGTCTTTGTGCTGTAAAGACCTTCTTTGAGCTTCCTTTCCACACAATTTATTAACATCCTGTCGCTAGGATACATCCCGACAGTGTTGCCAGGTGGGAAATGTAGTATTATTGTACCAGAGACATAAAATGGTCATATTTTGTGGGAAATTATGAAACACCTGTCATAACCAAAATAACAAATCTATGGATGCGCTATAGTCACTCAAGTGTTGAATAGCGTCTAACGGGCACTCACGGCTTTGCATCAGCAGTTGCGTTAGGCTAAATGTCCCCGTAAACAATAACGAGTGGGAACTAATGAGCCTAATCAAGCCTGAAGGCCACCTACTGATAGGAACTTCTGAGGCAAACACAGCACGTCACTCGTAGCTCACATAGAAAAGTATGATTGGCTTAAAACCTGTCACATGGAAATGGAAATGCCTTCAGGGTTCACAAAAAAATCAGTTGTGACAGGCTGATTACAACAGATTACAACCACACATTCAGAGAATGGTCAAATTATCATATATTTGGCCTTTATGGGGATTATTGATCGTACATCGTACACAGGGCAAAATCATCATACAAATACGATAATACGTATTTGAGTTGGGTCCCAATCCCAATGAAGCCCTCCAGTCTGAATCTTGGGGGTTGAGCCGGTCCGTAGTGCAATTATTGATTAATATGATTGGCAGATTGTCTATGATCAATATTATGTGTAATTGTGCCTTATTTATTGATTGTTTAACAGAAAATGGGTATTTTGAGTCTCGCACAACAACAATTATTAAGTATTTGAAATGATACCTTTTTAAGCCACCTGGGAATATGACAGTCTATCATAATTATGATTGTATGAGCACAGGGTTCCATCCTGTGACCCCTATTGTTCAATCTGTACATGCTCCCATTAGGCCAGCTAATACGCAGCTATAATGTGTCCTACCACAACTATGCAGATGACACTCAGATCTATGTGTCACTGACGGCAGAAGAACACTGGCCTGTAGATACATTGTGTCTCTGCATCAAACAGATCAGTGTGTGGATGCAAAACAATTTTCTCCAGACAAAACTGAAATCATTGTCTGTGGCCCACAGAAACAAAGAGACAGTGTTATTGGTCACCTTGAGACTCTCTCTCTAAAACCTAATGATCAAGTTAGAAATCTAAGGGTAATATTGAACTCAGACCTGAACTTTAACAGCCACATTAAATCAATAACATCAGCAGCTTTTTACCATCTAAAAAACATCACCAGAATCAAAGGAATAGTGTCTAAACCAGACTTAGAAAGACTAATCCATGCATTTGTCTCCAGCAGGTTGGACTGCTGTAACGGCCTGCTCACTGGGCTCTAAACGGGCTGTAAGACAGCTGCAGTACATCCAGAACGCTGCTGCTCGTGTCCTGACTAGAACCAGGAAATACGACCACATTAGTCCAGTGTTCAGGCTTCTCTGGCTTCCTGTCGCTCAGAGAATAGACTTTAAAACAGCTCTGCTTGTGTACAAGTCTCTTCATGGTCTAGTCCAAAAGTTTTCCTGCTGGTGCCCAGAGTCAGGACTAAACAAGGTGAGGCTGCTTTTTATATTTATGCTACTAAAATCTGGAACAGTCTTCCAGAAGATGTGAGACAGGCCTCAACTCTGACAATGTTTAAATCCAGGCTGAAAACAGTTCTATTTAGCTGTGCATATGACAACTGAAAGTATTTCTCTGCACTCTTCACTTTTGATTCAATTGATTAATGATTATTTTTTGTTTTATGGATTTTATTTTATTTGCCTTCTACTGTTTGCTACCAACAATCAATAAAGTATAATTAATTTGATTTAAAGCATATTTGTGAGAGTGATCTTTTTTTTTCAATGCCATTTATGCTTTTTACAGAACAATTGATATATTTAAGGATGGTTGAAGGCTGGTTAAAAGTAGTTAAATATTTCTGAAGCCGATTCTGATCTGTTTACATGTGCAAAATGATGTAATATTGTTTTACATGTGCTTATCTGTAAGTAATACGGCTGCTAAGTGCAGATTGAACTGAGGGCGAGGAGTCTTACAGGAGAAAGTTGGGAGAACAAACTCCAACAAAACAACATGAGGGAGGTGTGGAGTGGTCTGAGAACCATCGCTGGCCATGAAAAAAAGAGTGGCCAGGGGATAGAAGGAGGCCACTGAGTTAAACTTGTTCTTTAACTCCTCTAACTCCTGATCCCTTACCATCTACCTCAACCTTATCTTACCTAATGTCTGCATCCGTGTTCCAAATCTTCAACAATCACAAAAACATTGAATTATATTACAGAACTCATGCTTCATGCTTATAGCAGCAGTTTTATTGAACAAAGTGCATGAAATTGGGAACTTTAAAATAAACTACAGTGTAATACAACGTGTCATTAAACCTGGCTAAGAATGAAAATTCAAACTTTTTATTATACTAAGCTGCTGGTCACTACAATTTAAAACTTGATTCAAATCTTTGTGTATAAAATGTAAAACGATTTCAATCAACTGAAGTGAACCACAAGACAGCAGTAAGTTTGTTTTTAACATGAAAAAATCACATTTATAAAAATATGAAACTATTTACAATTACTATGTACATATCATTTCTATATGTACAGTGAGTTCGTTCAGAATATTTACAGATTGTTAAGGCATATTTACATCTCAGTCCTTCAACTAATCTACAGCAGAGCTGAAGTCTTCATAGCTAGCATAAACTCTGCTGTTCAGACCTTTTGATGAAAACATCATCTTTACGGGGCAGAATGTCTTTCTCTTGTATCTTCTGTGTCCCAGTGTTGGTTGGTTGGTTGTATTTAACTTCTTTAACAGATAAACTGTCGAAGTCGTTGGCAAAAACAATATCCAAATTTCGCTAGCACCGTCTCTTCGCTTTTTCTGATATGTGATTGGCTGCCTGGTGAGTCCGGCGAAGCTATTGGTAGTCTACGGTCAAAGGTCGGTGAGCCACCTGATTGGTCGGTTATCTACGGTCGCTTTGTGGCTGCCTGGTGAGTCCGGCGAAGCTATTGGTAGTCTACGGTCGAAGGTCAGTGGGCGACCTGATTGGTCGGTTGTCTACGGTCGCTTTGTGGCTTCCTGGTGAGTCCGGCGAAGCTATTGGTAGTCTACGGTCGAAGGTCAGTGGACCACCCGATTGGTCGGTTGTCTACGGTGGCTTTGCACGACCCCAAATGTGGGAATGTCGACTGCATAATTTCTGGTAGTGGGGGACTGCGTTCGCGCTCCCCCTTATCAACTTGTTCAAAGAAAAGTATAAATTCTAACGTTTAATGATATATGAGTAGTATTGTGTATTTTCTGAGATTACATCAGTTTGAATCTGTTTTTTTTTTTAACACAATTGAATTTGGTTATATTGTGTCAAACACAAATGTCACCTTAAAGCACTTAAAAAATACAGCTTAATTCAAGTGTTCACACTGTTCAACCTTCTCAAAGAAAAGTTAAAATTAGTCTCAGTTTGGTATTTTTTTTACCATTTCATTCAGTTGTCAAAGCACCAAATCACAACTCATGTCACCACAAGGCACTTCAAAGAGACACTCCATGCTCTTTAAGCTCTACAGAAGGCTGATTACGACCTATTCGTGCACCTTCAGGACCGTGGTTGGGAAACACTGCAGTAGGAAACATTTTGAAACCAGAAAAAGTGAGAACCAAAATATTCAAACAAGAAACTTATTTAAAATCAGATGTTGAGTCGATGTGCAGCCATCATGTAAAGTTAAATTATGTTGAAAGTTAAATATACACCAAATAATTGACCTTAATTGTACCATTGTGGCCCTGTGATGGACTGGCGACCTGTCCAGGGTGTACCCGCCTTTCGCCCGATGACTGCTGGGATAGGCTCCAGGCCTATAATGATAATGTCACATGTTTGACATTTCACAAATATCCACACCACGATTGT
Organism: Leuresthes tenuis; assembly: GCF_036924035.1. Lineage (NCBI taxonomy): Eukaryota > Metazoa > Chordata > Actinopteri > Atheriniformes > Atherinopsidae > Leuresthes > Leuresthes tenuis. Next base: position 30,270,357 of record NW_027325359.1, on the reverse strand, counting down.
GTACCTGGGATTATGTTGGGTAAAGCTTTGTGGAGTAAGACACACCCACCTTATTCATGTTAGTAAGTAAAGTTTATTTATAAAGCACCTTTCTCAGATAACAAATCACCAATAAGATAAAATGTAGACAATAAAATGTAATAAAAGCAAAAGAAAATCTCATTTAAAGCTGCACATCCCATAGTTGAACTAAACGTAGTAGAGTCCAGTTTGAACCAATCAGAAAGATATTGAGGAGCTTTACCATATTTAATACAAAGCGAGATTATAAAATCAGAGTTGTGTCTGTCACTTCCAGTTAATAATAAAACTAATAATTTAAACTTAACTTTGAAATATTCCTACAAGTGGAAAAAGCAGTTTGTTTGGAGCGATGGTCTGAAGACACTGACTGGTCAGATGCAACACCTTCATTTCTCAGTGTGGACTGGGAGCCTGAAGAGCCAGTTTGTTGCCTGGTTTGTGAGTCACTGTCAGGGACAATGATCCGACATTCTGTCTTATCTGGATCTGTTTTGTTTGACGTCTGGCCAGCAACTCGTTAAATGTGACAGTTTGTAATCTTTATGTTATCAGATATTGATTTATTCACTTATGTGTCCTGGAGGAAGAATGTGTGGCTGCTGTGATTACACATGACATACAAACAATGTTCACTTTGTATTTCACATGATTAGCATTCATGTCATATTGACTTCTTGTTTGTCAGGTGTCTTCAAAGAGGCTGACTCTGTCATCCAGCCCATCAGGACCTTTGAGATCCTCAAGGGTCACGTGGATGAGCCTTAAAGTAAGTGTCCCGTGAGCATCTGCACGTGATGTAAAGGGACAAGATCCCGTCGGGTCCTTGGTCCTTAATCGGACTCCGTAGTTTTCTCTGGACCCCTGCCAAATCTGACCAGTGATGACATGTTTAGCCGCATGTCCTCATTCAATCGCTGGTTGTCTAGATGGTGTCCAGCAAACAACGTGGGCTACATCGATAATTGGCAATCTTTGTGGAGAAAACCTGGTCTGATGAGGAGAGACGGCATCCATCCCACTTTGGAAGGAGCGGCTCTCATTTCTAGAAATATGGACGAATTTATTAGTCATCCAAAAACATGACAACCCAGGGTTGAGACCAGGATGCAGAGTTGTAGTCTTACACACTTCTCTGCGGCTTCCCACCTGATGCTGCCCCCCCCTCAATCAAAAAACACAAAAGGAGCAAATCCTCTTGTGCAAAAAAAAATTAAAACAAAAACTTTAACTGAACAAAAACATCAAACTATTAAATGTGGTTTGCTGAATATTAGATCTCTCCCTTTGAAGTCTCTGTTAGTGAATGATTTGATTTGTGATCATCATATTGATATATTTTGTCTTACAGAAACCTGGCTGCAGCAGGAGGATCATGTTAGCATTAATGAATCAACTCCCTCTGACTATTTAAATGTTCATGTTCCTAGAACCACAGGCAGAGGAGGAGGAGTGGCAGCTATCTTCAGATCAGGGTTACTAATCAGTCCTAGACCCAAGATTAGTTTTAGCTCTTTTGAATCTCTGATTCTCAGTTTTTCCCACCCAAAGTGGAAATCACAAAAACCTCTTGTGTTTGTTGTTGTGTATCGTCCACCTGGCCCTTATTCTGAGTTTCTGTCTGAATTCTCAGAGTTTTTATCCCAGTTAGTGCTGAGTACAGATAAAGTCATTGTAGTGGGTGACTTTAATATTCATGTAGATGTTGAAAATGACAGCCTAAATATTAACTTTAATTCTATATTAGACTCTATTGGATTTTCTCAAAGTGTTCACAGACCTACTCACTGCCTTAATCACACCCTTGACCTTGTGCTGACTTATGGCATTGAGAGTGAACAGTTAACAGTGTTCCCTCATAACCCTGTCTTGTCTGACCATTTTTTAATAACTTTTGAATTTACATTACTTGACTACACGGTTTCTGAGAAGAATTCTACATATAGAAGGTGTCTGTCAGAGAATGCTGTAACCAGATTTAAAGAGTTGATTTCATCATCCTTTTCTTCACTGCCATGTGCAGATATGACAGAGGACGGCTACCTGAATTTTACTCCAGTAGAACTTGACTCTCTTGTTGACAGCACTACAGCTTCAATGCGTACAACACTGGACAATGTTGCCCCTCTGAAAAGGAAGGTAATCAGTCAGAAGAGGTTGGCTCCTTGGTATAATTCACATCTGCGTGCGTTAAAGCAGACTGCAAGAAAGCTGGAGAGACAGTGGCGTTCCTCTAATTTAGAAGAGTCTCAATTAGTCTGGAAAGATAGTTTAATAACGTATAAGAAAGCACTTCGTAAAGCTAGAACTGCGTATTATTCATTATTGATAGAAGAGAATAAGAATAATCCCAGGTTTCTTTTCAGCACTGTTGCCAGGCTGACAAAGAGTCCGAGCTCTGTTGAGCCATGTATTCCTTTAACTCTCAGCAGTGATGATTTCATGAGATTCTTCATCAATATAATTGTTTCTATCAGAGAGAAGATTAATGGAATCCTTCCCATTATTATCACTGATGTATCATCAAGTAGAGCAGCTTTAGAAGTATCTTTCGAACCTGAATTGTATTTAGACAGCTTCTGTCCAGTTGATCTTTCTGAGCTAACAACAGCAATAGTCTCTTCTAAACCATCAACTTGTATGTTAGACCCAATCCCAACCAGACTGTTCAAGGAGGTTTTCCCCTTAATTGACACTTCCATATTGGATTTGATCAATCGGTCTTTGTTGACAGGATATGTACCTCAGACTTTTAAGGTTGCTGTAATTAAACCTTTACTTAAAAAACCTACTCTTGATTCAGAAGTGTTGGCTAATTATCGACCTATATCCAATCTCCCTTTTTTGTCCAAAGTTCTTGAAAAAATAGTTGCAGTTCAACTTTGTGATCATTTACATAGAAATAATCTGTTTGAAGAGTTTCAGTCAGGATTCAGAGTGCATCATAGCACAGAAACAGCACTGGTGAAAGTTACCAATGATCTCCTCTTAGCCTCTGATAGCAGACTTGTTTCTGTGCTTGTCCTGTTGGATCTCAGTGCTGCATTTGATACGATCGATCACAGCATTCTGTTACAGAGACTTGAACATGTTATTGGGATTAAAGGAACTGCATTAGGCTGGTTTAAGTCATATTTATCTGATAGATTCCAGTTTGTTCTTGTAAATGAGGAATCTTCCTCACACGTTGGAGTAAGTCATGGAGTTCCTCAGGGTTCTGTGCTTGGACCGATTCTTTTTACTTTATACATGCTTCCATTAGGTAACATTATCAGACAGCATGGCATAAATTTCCATTGTTATGCTGATGATACTCAGCTGTACTTATCTATGAAACCAGATGAAACCTACAGGTTGGTCAGGCTACAAGCCTGTCTTAAAGACATAAAGACCTGGATGACTCAGAACTGTCTGCTTTTAAATTCAGACAAAACTGAAGTTGTTCTCTTTGGACCTGAGCGCTTCAGGGAGAAATTGTCTAGTTATATAGTTACTCTAGATGGTATTTCCTTGGCTTCTAGTTCTACAGTGAGGAACCTTGGAGTTATTTTTGACCAGAATTTATCATTTGACGCACATATAAAACTGGTTTCTAGGACTGCCTTCTTTCACCTTCGTAATATTGCTAAAATCAGGAACATCCTGTCTCAGGGTGATGCAGAGAAACTAGTTCATGCATTTGTTACTTCAAGATTGGACTACTGTAATTCCTTATTATTGGGCTGTCCCACATATTCTCTGAAAAGCCTCCAGCTGATCCAAAATGCTGCAGCCAGAGTTCTGATGAGAACTAACAGGAGAGATCATGTTTCTCCAGTTTTAGCTTCTCTTCATTGGCTCCCTGTTAAATTCAGAATAGAATTTAAGATTCTTCTTCTCACATATAAAGTTCTTAATGACCGAGCTCCATCATATCTTAAAGATTTAATTGTAAGATATTTTCCTAACAGAGCACTTCGCTCCCAAACTGCAGGTTTACTTGTTGTTCCCAGAGTTTCTAAAAGTAGAATGGGAGGTAGAGCCTTCAGTTATCAGGCCCCTCTCTTGTGGAATAAGCTGCCAGTAAATGTCCGGGAAGCAGACACCCTTTCCACTTTTAAGATTAGGCTTAAAACTTTCCTTTTCGATAAAGCTTATAGTTAGGGATGGCTCAGGTAATCCTGAAACATCCCATAGTTAAGCTGCTATAGGCTTAGACTGCTGGGGGACCTCATCTGTCACACCTTTCCTCACTTTGCTCTCTTTTTCCCCCTGTTTAATTTCAAAATTGATTTTATGTACATGTGACATTATTGTGGTTATTAACCTATGTTTCCCTGTTCCAACAGATATCCTTTGAATGGCGTTATGGTGTTTTTCCCCCCTCTTTTCCCTCTTTTCTGTCTTCTCAAACCCCAGCTGGTCGAGGCGGATGGCCACCCTTCCTGAGTCTGGTTCTGCCAGAGGTTTCTTCCTGTTAAAAGGGAGTCGTTCCTTTCCACAGTTGCCACAGGCACGCTCAGGACGGGAGATTGGACTGAAGACACATTTCGGTGCAATCTGTTGGTTTCCTTAGCTAGGATATTAATTTTTTGAATTAGCTCTATATGAATTAATTGGATTATGATTACAATGAATTGAATTCCAATTGGCTTGAATTGGACTATATTACTTAAGTGCCTTGAGATGACAATTGTTGTAATCTGGCGCTATATAAATAAAATTGAATTGAAATTGAATTAATGAGGAGCTCCAGGAATGTGTGGTACCTGGAGTGAGTCTTTGTGTGGATTGCTGCCCCCACTGTCCACCCAAGACTGGAACAAAGTCTCCACAGCTGTTGAGTACGTACAAGCCACGGTCCAAAACTGAATAACCACTCAGGTGAGCCTTTGCCTTCACCAGACGGCTTCTTCTCTACCTAAAAGAAACATCAAGATTGCATGATGCAATAGCTGTTGCATGTTAATGTTCGTAAAACTAAACCACACTGCAATATTTTCTGCTATTTACATTCTCTTTTGGTAGAATTTGGTAGAAATTTTTAGCACAGCGTGAAAAGTAGGGCTGCAACTAACGATTTTGATAGTCGACTAGTCATCAATTATTGAAACAATTAATCGACCAATCAGTTAATTACTAATTAAAACAATCCAAAACTGAAAAAGGATACATTCATGCCATATTTTATCTTGACTTTTAACATTAACTGAAAATGCTAAGAAGAGTGCTAGCTGTAATGCACCAACAGTGAAAAAGAATACAGCAACTTTGGACTGTGAAGCGGAATAATACAATTTTAATGTTGCACTTTAATGTTAAAATCCAAGACAACTCCTCTTATTTATAGCTAGCAGGCTACGCTAACAAGCTAAATATCTTAACAGCGGAGCAATGTCAGTTTTCAATTTTTCCCACTTTTTTTTTTAATTCGTTCTTGATCGGTATCATGTCAATTCTTACATTTGAACAAGAATTATATACTAAATTACAACATAAACAGTCAAACTACAGAGGCTTTACTCATGTTATTTATACACATTTGGTAAGGATTTTGGTATTTTCCACACACCTATTCAACCAAGATATTAACAAGGACCACAATCTCTGGGCAAATTGGCATGACCAAAACAGGTGTGTCACCGTTTCATCCTCCCGCCATTTGACCGAGAACACAGGGCACTTCCTGAGCAATTTTGTCTTTCCAGAAAGGTTCGTGGGCAGATGCTGGTGAGCGATAGACCAAGCCAGGTCCTTGTGTATATTTAGCTGGGATTTACTATTTGTTATTTCCTTGCCAGTTTACACCCAGTTTATCCTCTGTATCACTATAATTATTCATCTTATTTTAATCATTTTTATTTTCTCTTGCATTTGTCTCCAGTTTTTGTCTTAAATTGTTCTTTGTTTTTAATCCTTTTTTTTTTCTAAACTATTCTTTACTTCACTTGTTCCGTCTTGTTTATTATTATAATCAGTCAGTCAACCTGCTGTAAACCACTTTGAACTAGTGATGTCAGTCGCGAACGAGTCGGCTCTTTTAAGTGAACGATGGGACCAGCTCACGGCCGTCCGCGAGCCGTTTTTTAGTTTTACTTTTCGCTTTTGGAAAAGTACCTGTGGGCACTGCGGGCGTTGGCGACAGGTGTCACCTGCATGCTGTGCAACCAATCGTGAGGATTGACAAGGATCATACCACCAAGCAACGTCAGTCCCCTCTGAAAGGATCTTTTCTACAACAGAGCAGATGATAACAGAGAGAAGAAACCGGATCAGCTGAGGCACTTCGCTTTTTCAAAAAAATAAGAAGTTAGATGTTGGTGGTTAGTTCATAGCGACACCTAAAACTGGCGCTCCCGGTGGACTCACCATTGTCATATCTGATGTTGAAGATGCTCTCTTTGTACATGGCGCATGCGTGACGGTGTCAGGGCCACAGATCAAACACAAATGAAAAAGACGAATGACAGCTAAATAACGACAATAAAATAACATGAAATAACGGTTTTTCACGAGTCTTGGGTAAGTTGAAGTCACAGTTTAATGCGACTTCAACTCAAGTCCAAGTCCCCATCTCTGGTGTGGATATATATACACATAAACATATATATATAGCTGTTAAAATGCAAATTTATACATCTAGAGCTTACAGTTAAAAAAAAATCTAAATAAGGTAATTAATATTTGATTTATGTAGAAATTTAACTTAGTTTAGCTGCAGGCAGATGGCTTTGCCAGTCAGAGCCCTTAAACACCAACTAGCAATTAAGGGAAACCATCATCTTAAATAAATACAGCTATAGCAAATAAAGTTGGAGAGATCTAACCAGGTTAAGCCTCTCACATTCCCAGGATAGTTAATGCTCCACCAGTTCAAAACGATCCACTCCTAAACCCACATTATCCTCCTTTAGTGGCACTGCAAAGAGCACATACAAAAAAAAAAAACTGCACAGGTCAGCTTCCTCAAAATCTCCTCTCCTGACGCAGTTAACGCCTGCAGGCTTAATACAAAATTATAGCTTAATGATTTACTTTACTCCTTCCGTGGTCTGAGTTTGAGACATGCTCCGATGTTGGACGGAGGCCGCTACATCCTGGTAGACATAACAGTTCAATGGGCTGTTAGATGGCTGTGTGACTGGATCCCACTAACCTCTGGTCGCCTTCAGCTCCGTCTGAACACTAACTCTGTACCTGATTCTACCCCTCATTTTATCCATTCCCAGTGTCTTCCTTTTCACTCTTAATTACACACACCTGCCAGTTATCAGCGTCTTTGTACCACAGTAAATGCATGTAAGTCTCACCCAATCACACCACAGTTATGCTTTAGTTGGACCAGAAAGATATGACTGGGATTAGGTTATTTAAGTACAAGGTTATTTTCTCGACATAACATTTTAAAGAATAAATAAATCAGAATGTACAAACTAGTTCACAATTTTCCGACTCATTTTACAATAGAAAAAGTGAATAGATACAGATATTTTTAGCCATAATGGGGGTAAGAACTAAAATAGTTTAATAGAGAGATTTTGCTAATTGGTGGGGATTTTTAGTGCACTTACCATTCAAATGAAGAGATTATCGCAGAAGAAAAAACAATGTTTAAGTCTAAAGTCTTTAGATTTATTTAATCTATTTTTACTTCCAGCTTAGTTTAGAGATTAATTATTGAACTCTTGACAAAAAATATCTTTTTCCCCCACTGGCTGGTACCACAATGTTTTGAGGCATTTGATTGACTGTCAACAGTGGATCCAGGGTGAATTGAGCGATCCTATTGGTTGTCTACGGTCAGTGAACAGCAGCTGCACTGATGTACTTATGACATTTAAAAGTAAGTTTAAAAAAAAATGAATAAACGTTACGTGAAGTTATTAGTCTGCTTCATTTCTTATGTGTAAGATGCCAGTTTTAAGTACTGTCCGTGAGTAGAGCAATATGGCCGCCTGCTGGTCATCATCATAGTTTGTAAAAGCTGCTGATTTGTTTTACATACACCTTGGCATTAAAGAATTTCCAAATGACTTTACAACAAGATAAATAAGAAAATGTATTCCATGTTTGCCATTTTAAATGCTTAGTAGATTAATGTAGCCTATGTGAACCCACTTTGATGATTTATTTATTTCGAACATGCAAAAAAAAGGAACAATATTAGTCTGAGACAACAGAAAAAGAAATACAAAAGGTATCATTAAAAACACTGAAAATAATATTTCCATATCCGAAAAGGAGTGGGAGGAAGTACAAACTTGTTTAATCCCTCCCCGTCTCCATAAAGTATTTCAATTAATCACTTTCCATTAATATAGTTATAATACACAACATTCAAAACAATACGAAAAACAATCTGTGACATGAATCTGCATCAAAAATGAAAAGTTTATTCTACATATAAATGTGTACTTCTACCAGGGGTCGCGTTAACTGAATATTTTCCGTCGTTGACCGTTTTTTAAAACGTGATGGAAAAAAACCTGAAGGCCATCTGTCATTTTGACAGATTGCAATTCACACCGCTGACCACTTGGTGGCGAGTGAGCATATTAATCAGCTGTTGTCTCTCTTGATGCATGACCTCGTTGGCTTCACAAGGAAAAATGTCACGGCAGCCAAGTGTCCGAATTTTCTTCAAAAACCCAATAACGATGACTGTGTTGAGAAAAGAGGGACTGATGCAGTGGAAGATGAAGGACAAACAAGTAATCGAGGACAGATCACTTGAGACATTTGATTACGCACAAGTGGACACGTAATTCAAGTCCATGCAGACCAGGAGGAAAGTGTGAGACTGCGTTCAGGCCACAGCAGGCGAACTGTTCAGATTTTAGTGTAATCGTTTCATTTCATTGTTCATATGTAGCTACTGGGGCCACAGTCAGTGTGGTGTGGATTCTCTGTTCAGCTTGTTCGGACTGAATATTAATTAAAAATGAATGAAAATGAAATGCTATTGAACATATGTCATTATTATCATTTTTAAAATGAAAGCGACGGGTAAAAATAGATGGGATTTTTATGACCCTGTCAGTGAAAATGACGGACAATGAAAAAGTCTGGCGCAACCTCTGATCAAAAGTGGTAAATGGACTTGTACTTGTATAGCGCTTTTCTAGTCTAGCTGACCACTCAAAGCGCTTCACTACATGCCGCATTCACCCCACTCACACACATTCATACAGCACGTCTTAAGATATAACTAAGCATTCACACACATTCATATGATACACTGGGGGAGCAACGTGGGGTTCAGTGTCTTGCCCAAGGACGCTTCGACATGTATCCTAGGGAAGCCAGAGTCGAACCACCGACCTTCAGATTGGTGGGCGACTGCTCTTCCTCCTGAGCTACAGTGCTGTTTTTTCTGTATATAGATGTGTACTTACACACACAAACTGAAGGTAACACAGAAAATAAATGAAATAGGTAACAATAAATACCTGGTGACAGTCGGACATCTTCATTCTTGTACTTTGTAAAAGTCATCTCTCTGTACCACTTTTTAAACTGGTTTAGGTTTGGACATTCCTTCAGTTCCACATGCAAACTGTTTCATAGCTTCACTCCACATATAGACACAGAAACTTCTTCTTGTCGTATGCACAGTCAGAGTCTTGTAAGTAAATGTTCCCCCATAAATTATAACCCTCTTCCCTTTCAGTGATTCATTTTTGAAGATTTCTTGGCTTTGCTTTAAATATTACTTGTGCTGTCTGTATTCCAGAAGATCTTTCAATTTTAATAGTTTTGATTGTAAGAATAATGGATTTGTATGATCCCTATATCCTGCCCCATGAATGATCCGTATGGCTTTCTTTTGGAGAATAATCCAACCAAGGCTTCTATCGAGTCAGAGAAGAATCCAGAGTCCACACAAACAGATGCCTGCCGTCAGTCTGTGGACCCAAACACTCAGGACAAGCTGATGCTGGGAGATGAAGCAGCACCAGACTCTGACCGGGAACCTGTCTCCTCTTTGAGTCCATCTGTGAACGGCTGTTCCAGAAAGTTTGGGCTGAAGTTGATTTACAGATGGTTACGGAGGAGTTAAGGAAGCCTGCAGTCTGGCACCGACAGGGCTGACGTGGGATTTCAAGCACCCTCAATGATAAAAGATCTCATAGGCAAGATGTGCCAAATAAGCAACACTGAAAAGAGAACAAATACTGAAATCCCCATCCCATTGGGATTCAAAGAGAAGAAAAAGGATCCCACTGAGGTGGCAGCAACTGAAGAAGTAAAGCAGAGCTGTCCACCTAAGACACCAGGAGCTGATGGGAAAATCAGAAACCATGAGCCAGCTCCTGAGTATGAACAAGGACCTGTGTCATCTTTTAAAGCTCTCTCAATATTACAAAATACTAAAAACACCAAACAAATACTGGCAGAAATTTTGAATAATATCATAGAAAGTATTGTGGATGCAAAAAATAAAAGTTTAACTTCTGCAGATGTGGAGGCCACTGTTGGTGACACGGTGCCCAAAACCTTTGCAAACATTTAACCATTTACTGGTCAAAGAGGTGGCGGAGAGAGTCGAGCGTTCCTCCTCTGGAAAGGACCACGGAGACCCTGGGAGCAAATCTGGCTCCCGCAGAGCTGATATGATATTGCAAGCATCCTTAATGACAAGAGATCTCATCTGCAAGATGTGCAATATCAGAAACACTGAGGTGGCAGCGACTGAAGAAACAACTCAGAGCTGTTCACTTCACACACCAGGAGCTGAGGAGAAGATCAAAAACATGAGCCCGCTCCTGAGAAAGAAGAGCATTTTACGATGATTCCAGAAAAGAAGACTTTGGAAGAGAGAGCGTCTCCTGCTCCTCGTCAGAAACCTAAAAACAAAGGACTGAGAAGCAGGATCAAGAGCTTCTTTTTAAGAAAAATGTGCAAAGTCACACCGATGGAGGACTCTGTTCCTGAAGAACAGATCTCAGAGGTAACAACTGTGGAGGAATTTATTCATAAAGAACTTACACTTGTGGAGGATTTTATTGCCGAGGATTCTGTTGACGAGGAATTATTCCCTCAGCAGCAGGAGTCATCAGAAGTCACTGCTGCTGAGGTCGTAAAGCCTGAGGCCGCAGATTCAGTCGGTGCCCTCCTATCTGAAGAACATGAACAGGAAGAAGAACGAAGAGCATACCTAGTCCTACTGGTTGGCTCACTTATTAAGAAGGCCAGTGACAAGTCAAAGCTGAGATGTTCTCCATCAGACTGTGATGCCATCAGTGAGCGACTTTTTATGAAAATCTGGACTGAGGTTAAGGGACAACATTTTGCAACAAACCAGGAGAGAACAAAAAAGTCAATCAAGATCATTTTTAAAAGTCTTTGCAAGCAATGGAGCTGTGCAGCAGACTCTGTGCTGCCTTTGATGAAGTTAGGAGACCCATTAGTGGACAACATCCTTGTCTCCTGTTTCAAAAAACACCTGAAACCCGACAAGGAACCCGGCATCACCAAAAGGTTGTTTTCTGAAACTGTAAAGAACAAGAATTACCAGAAGAAACATCCAAACCAACTGTGCAGCTACTTATTGACAGATTAATTCTACATATGGGTCTGAACTCAGAGAACAGAAGTCTTTGATTCCATCTGTGAGCGGCTGTTCCAGAAAGTTTGGGCTGAAGTTGATAAACAGTAGAAGAAGACAGATGGTTCAGGAGGAGTTAAGGAAACCTTGAACAGAGGTGTTCTCGGGTATCACCTTCCCAGCACCAACTGTGCAGCCTGGACACTCAGAGACTGTCTCCTCCCTGGATGGAGCTTTTCAGGGTGTCATGACGGATGCAGAACACAACAAGACTTTGGAAGAGAGAGTTTCTCCAGCTCCTCGTCCAAAATTAAAGAGAAAAAGACTTCTTTTTGAAAAGATTTCTCCTGCTGTGGTACCAGTGCAGTCACCAGCTGTACCTGAGATCTTTGTTCCTCAGCAGCAATCAGGAGAGATCACACCTGTGGAGGACTTTGTATGTGTGAAATGGACTAATTTGGAATTTAATAATAGGATTTGATTGGATTGTGATTGTACTACAATGAACTGGAGTCTAACTGGTGCCTAATAAAGTGCCTTGAGATGACATTTGTTGTACCGTATTTTTCGGACTATAAGCCGCGACTTTTTCCCCATTTTTCCCCCATTTTTCGACCCTGCGGCTTATATAACAGTGCGGCTTATCTATGGATTTTTACAGCTAACGGCCACTAGGGGGATACCTAAATCTATGGATTTTACCATCCACCATGTTGACGTCACATTTGCTTCAACACACAAGTAGCCGCGCGCGGGAACGCGGAGGTCCTCTGGAAGCAGACTTCTACCGGAGTGGTACGAGACAGAACGACAGCGAGAAAGACGGCCATTTTGAGCGCAAGACAGTTTGTGAGACACCCTCATTATGGAAAACAAACGTAGAAATGCATATGATGCAGCTTTTAAGTTAAAAGCAGTCAATTTAGCAGTAAACGAAGGAAATAGAACCGCTGCACGTAACCTTGGAATCAACGAGTCAATGGTGAGACGTTGGAGACGCCAGCAGGAAGAATTGTCTCAATGCAAAAAGTCAAAAAAAGCTTTCAGAGGTCACAAAAGCAAATGGCCTGAACTTGAAGACGTTCTCGAAGATTGGGTGAACACACAAAGAACAGACGGCCGAGGTGTTTCCACCGTGCAGATCCGACTGAAGGCCAAAGCAGTCGCCACCGAAATGAAAATTGAACATTTTAGAGGTGGACCATCCTGGTGTTTCCGATTTATGAAGCGAAAGGGACTGTCCATCAGGGCGCGGACGACTGTGTGCCAGCAACTCCCTCCCGACTACCAGGAAAAAATAACAAACTTTGGCGAATTCACACAAAGAAAGATAGAGGAATACTCCATCGGACCGGACCAGATCATAAATATGGATGAAGTGCCATTAACATTTGACCTGCCTCTCACTAGGACTGTTAACAAGAAAGGTGAATCGTCCGTCACGTTGAGAACCACTGGACACGAGCGAACACATTTCACTTGTGTTCTTGGCTGCACAGCATCTGGAGTGAAGCTTCCGCCAATGGTGATTTTTAAGAGGACTACAATGCCAAAAGAAAAGATCCCAAACGGCATCTCCTTTAAAGTCAACAAGAAAGGGTGGATGATGGAAAGCGTAATGAAGGAGTGGCTGAATGAGTGCTACGTCAAACGCCCTGGAGGATACTTTCGGCAAAAAAAAGCTTTGCTAGTTTTGGACAGTATGAGGGCGCATATAACAGATTCGGTTAAAGCAGCCATCAAGAGCACAAACTCTGTTCCAGCTTTGATTCCTGGGGGCACAACGAAGCATCTGCAGCCACTCGACATCAGTGTCAATCGTGCATTCAAAGTGGCACTACGCGTTCAGTGGGAGGCGTGGATGACGAGGGGTGATAAATCGTTCACCAAAACGGGTCGCATGAGAAAAGCCACCTTCGCACAAGTTTGCGAATGGATCCTGATGGCGTGGAGGAGTGTAAAAAAATCCACAATCACCAACGGGTTCAGAAAGGCTGGACTGCTGCGTGATGGAGAGGAGGACGCCGCCACACCTGAGGCCTTTCAGAGGCTGTTCGATTCCGACAGTGACGAAGAGGAGTTCGTTGGTTTTGAGAGCGACATCGAAAGAGAGGGGAGAGTGGCTGACGAAGCCCTGAACCTATTTGTTTCCGACACGGAAGATGAGGAATTTTGTGGTTTTAGTGCGGAGGAAGAAGACGAAGATGAGGATTAATGACTTGACTTTTCTGGTTACACCCGTGTACTTCACCAAAGATGAAGAGGAGGGTTACCGTAATAACTTTTCTGGTAGGCTGATAAGCGTTTTTTTAAGCAGCCGTGTTACTGCAATTTTAGGTTTACTGTCGTGTTACAGGCACTTTATTTGTTGTTGATGATGTTGATGAAGATGAAGAGGAGGATTACGGTAATAACTTTTCTGGTAGGCTGATAACCGTATATTTTAAGCAGCCGTGTTACTGCAATTTAGACTTACTGTCGTGTTACAGGCATTTTATTTGTTGTTGTAGCTTTATATGTTCTGTATCTTCTGTAGCTACTATTGCACTAAATGGTTGAAAACGTTATGCAACTTGTGTTGAAATGTTAATAAATAGAAGCTTCCCCAAACAGTTGTCTCTTTCCCAACAATCCCCTCTGTGCACGAACCATATGGTAATTAAACATAAAAAACCTGCGGCTTATAGTCAGGTGCGGCTTGTATATGTACAAATAATGCAATTTAGCTTCTGCGGCTTATATTCAGGTGCGGCTAATAGTCCGGAAAGTACGGTAATTTGGTGCCGTATAAATAAAATAAAACTGTATGGAGGACTTTGTACCTGAGGAACAGGAACAAAATCCAAAAGAAACTAAACTCAGTGTGCTGAATCATCATTATCAGCAAGTCCTCCAATGAACCAGCTTAAATTTTACAGTACAAATGACCTGTTTCTGTGAGGTTCTCAGTAAGCCCCTCATCCACCTGTTAATTCAGGGTTTCACAGCTAAAATCAGTCTGAATCATAAAAACTGTCCACTGGGGAGCTTCAGGTCTACGAGACAGTAAGGCAGCAACATCTGCAAACTTCACTTACTTTGCTTATGACCATCAAGGGTCAGTCAACCTTATTACCATCTACTGATTCAGTCTCTACCACCACCTCACCGTCTTCATCACAGAACACCGGAGGCTTGAGTTCAGTGCTGAGATCAATGAAGACAATCTACAGGACACACCCTGCTCCTCCTGGATTTCCAGCTGGTCACTTCTCCAAAGGTCAACAATGAGTTCAACCCTCATGGAGTTGGATGTTCCCCTGGTGGTTCCTCCTCTTCCTCACGCCTGAGGGAATCTTTGATGAAGCTGTCTCTGGATACCTTTGGGAGTTCTTTAGGAGCAGACATTGATCCAGGAACTTAAAGTCAGGAACAAATATGGAAGATCGGGGTCATCGGATTTGCTGCCCCAGTGGCGTTGGTGGGTGTCAGGGAAGGGGTGTGTTCATGAACACAACAGCTGGAAGTACAAACAAAGAGGCAGAGAACGTCATGGTGTTCACAGCTCAGATGAAGGACGTATTCTGCTTCCTTTAACAGGGAAAAAACATCCAAATACTTTCAGAGATACTTAGATTGTTCCCCTCTAAAGTTACAATACCTTCAAATTCCACAGTACTGCTGTCATAAAGAGGGTTGTCAGAGAATATAGACTCTAAGATACTTATCAATAATGAAAATGACTGTCTGATTAGATATCTGTTACAACAATATCGATACCGACGGAGCCGTCTTTGCCACAGCTTAAAACAGCTCCCCTCACAGGCTGTGTTTAAAACACTGAACTGGTTGCTGTCCCAGCACAGAACTGACATCATTTTTATTGTTCTGAAACCTTCAGACCATTTCGTCCTCAGCATGACAGTATTTTAGATACAGGCACACCAAAGAGACATTTTAACCATCGTCACATATCTTATAAAAACCAGGAAGGAGCAGGAATCTACCCATGTCTGCTCAGCAAGCAGCTTACTGTCTCTTTGCTCGGCCATTTAATCTGGAGTGTATTTTTCAAAAGAAATGAGCATTTTCACCTGTGACAAAACACCGTATTCCCCCCCACCCCCTTTCTCCTCATAAGCGGTTGTTGTGTTTGGTTAATCCTGTGAGCAGGAATGACCTCCTGTACTGTTCTGTGCTGCAGCAGAGCTGAAGGTGCCTCTGATTGAAGGCACTTTGTTGTTGCATCACTGCTTTATATAGAGGGTGTGCAGTATTGTCCAGTACGTTCATCAAGCTGTGCAGCATTCTTAATTTTTAGAATCCTATTTAAAACTGCTGGCTAAGGATAAACGTAAATACGGTAAAATAGTTATTCACGTCGGCGGTAATGACACCCGGTTACGCCAATCGGAGGTCACTAAAATTAATGTTGCATCGGTGTGTAATTTTGCCAAAACAATGTCGGACTCCGTAGTTTTCTCTGGACCCCTGCCAAATCTGACCAGTGATGACATGTTTAACCGCATGTCCTCATTCAATCGCTGGTTGTCTAGATGGTGTCCAGCAAACAACGTGGGCTACATAGATAATTGGCAATCTTTCTGGAGAAAACCTGGTCTGATGAGGAGAGACGGCATCCATCCCACTTTGGAAGGAGCGGCTCTCATTTCTAGAAATATGGATGAATTTATTAGTCATCCAAAAACATGACATCCCAGGTTTGAGACCAGGATGGAGAGTTGTAGTCTTACACACTTCTCTGCGGCTTCCCACCTGATGCTGCCCCCCCCCTCAATCAAAAAACACAAAAGGAGCAAATCCTCTTGTGCAAAAAAAAATTAAAACAAAAACTTTAACTGAACAAAAACATCAAACTATTAAATGTGGTTTGCTGAATATTAGATCTCTCCCTTCGAAGTCTCTGTTAGTGAATGATTTGATTTGTGATCATCATATTGATATATTTTGTCTTACAGAAACCTGGCTGCAGCAGGAGGATCATGTTAGCATTAATGAATCAACTCCCTCTGACTATTTAAATGTTCACGTTCCTAGAACCACAGGCAGAGGAGGAGGAGTGGCAGCTATCTTCAGATCAGGGTTACTAATCAGTCCTAGACCCAAGATTAGTTTTAGCTCTTTTGAATCTCTGATTCTCAGTTTTTCCCACCCAAAGTGGAAATCACAAAAACCTCTTGTGTTTGTTGTTGTGTATCGTCCGCCTGGCCCTTATTCTGAGTTTCTGTCTGAATTCTCAGAGTTTTTATCCCAGTTAGTGGTGAGTACAGATAAAGTCATTGTAGTGGGTGACTTTAATATTCATGTAGATGTTGAAAATGACAGCCTAAATATTAACTTTAATTCTATATTAGACTCTATTGGATTTTCTCAAAGTGTTCACAGACCTACTCACTGCCTTAATCACACCCTTGACCTTGTGCTGACTTATGGCATTGAGAGTGAACAGTTAAGTGTTCCCTCATAACCCTGTCTTGTCTGACCATTTTTTAATAACTTTTGAATTTACATTACTTGACTACACGGTTTCTGAGAAGAATTCTACATATAGAAGGTGTCTGTCAGAGAATGCTGTAACCAGATTTAAAGAGTTGATTTCATCATCCTTTTCTTCACTGCCATGTGCTGATATGACACAGGATGGCTACCTAAATTTTACTCCAGTAGAACTTGACTCTCTTGTTGACAGCACTATAGCTTCAATGCGTACAACACTGGACAATGTTGCCCCTCTGAAAAGGAAGGTAATCAGTCAGAAGAGGTTGGCTCCTTGGTATAATTCACAGCTGCGTGCGTTAAAGCAGACTGCAAGAAAGCTGGAGAGACAGTGGCGTTCCTCTAATTTAGAAGAGTCTCAATTAGTCTGGAAAGATAGTTTAATAACGTATAAGAAAGCACTTCGTAAAGCTAGAACTGCGTATTATTCATTATTGATAGAAGAGAATAAGAATAATCCCAGGTTTCTTTTCAGCACTGTTGCCAGGCTGACAAAGAGTCCGAGCTCT
Organism: Leuresthes tenuis; assembly: GCF_036924035.1. NCBI lineage: Eukaryota > Metazoa > Chordata > Actinopteri > Atheriniformes > Atherinopsidae > Leuresthes > Leuresthes tenuis. Next base: position 30,252,804 of record NW_027325359.1, on the reverse strand, counting down.
GTTGAGCCATGTATTCCTTTAACTCTCAGCAGTGATGATTTCATGAGATTCTTCATCAATAAAATTGTTTCTATCAGAGAGAAGATTAATGGAATCCTTCCCATTATTATCACTGATGTATCATCAAGTAGAGCAGCTTTAGAAGTATCTTTCGAACCTGAATTGTATTTAGACAGCTTCTGTCCAGTTGATCTTTCTGAGCTAACAACAGCAATAGTCTCTTCTAAACCATCAACTTGTATGTTAGACCCAATCCCAACCAGACTGTTCAAGGAGGTTTTCCCCTTAATTGACACTTCCATATTGGATTTGATCAATCGGTCTTTGTTGACAGGATATGTACCTCAGACTTTTAAGGTTGCTGTAATTAAACCTTTACTTAAAAAACCTACTCTTGATTCAGAAGTGTTGGCTAATTATCGACCTATATCCAATCTCCCTTTTTTGTCCAAAGTTCTTGAAAAAATAGTTGCAGTTCAACTTTGTGATCATTTACATAGAAATAATCTGTTTGAAGAGTTTCAGTCAGGATTCAGAGTGCATCATAGCACAGAAACAGCACTGGTGAAAGTTACCAATGATCTCCTGTTAGCCTCTGATAGCGGACTTGTTTCTGTGCTTGTCCTGTTGGATCTCAGTGCTGCATTTGATACGATCGATCACAGCATTCTGTTACAGAGACTTGAACATGTTATTGGGATTAAAGGAACTGCATTAGGCTGGTTTAAGTCATATTTATCTGATAGATTCCAGTTTGTTCTTGTAAATGAGGAATCTTCCTCACACGTTGGAGTAAGTCATGGAGTTCCTCAGGGTTCTGTGCTTGGACCGATTCTTTTTACTTTATACATGCTTCCATTAGGTAACATTATCAGACAGCATGGCATAAATTTCCATTGTTATGCTGATGATACTCAGCTGTACTTATCTATGAAACCAGATGAAACCTACAGGTTGGTCAGGCTACAAGCCTGTCTTAAAGACATAAAGACCTGGATGACTCAGAACTGTCTGCTTTTAAATTCAGACAAAACTGAAGTTGTTCTCTTTGGACCTGAGCGCTTCAGGGAGAAATTGTCTAGTTATATAGTTACTCTAGATGGTATTTCCTTTGCTTCTAGTTCTACAGTGAGGAACCTTGGAGTTATTTTTGACCAGAATTTATCATTTGACGCACATATAAAACTGGTTTCTAGGACTGCCTTCTTTCACCTTCGTAATATTGCTAAAATCAGGAACATCCTGTCTCAGGGTGATGCAGAGAAACTAGTTCATGCATTTGTTACTTCAAGATTGGACTACTGTAATTCCTTATTATTGGGCTGTCCCACATATTCTCTGAAAAGCCTCCAGCTGATCCAAAATGCTGCAGCCAGAGTTCTGATGAGAACTAACAGGAGAGATCATGTTTCTCCAGTTTTAGCTTCTCTTCATTGGCTCCCTGTTAAATTCAGAATAGAATTTAAGATTCTTCTTCTGACATATAAAGTTCTTAATGACCGAGCTCCATCATATCTTAAAGATTTAATTGTAAGATATTTTCCTAACAGAGCACTTCACTCCCAAACTGCAGGTTTACTTGTTGTTCCCAGAGTTTCTAAAAGTAGAATGGGAGGTAGAGCCTTCAGTTATCAGGCCCCTCTCTTGTGGAATAAGCTGCCAGTAAATGTCCGGGAAGCAGACACCCTTTCCACTTTTAAGATTAGGCTTAAAACTTTTCTTTTCGATAAAGCTTACAGTTAGGGATGGCTCAGGTAATCCTGAAACATCCCATAGTTAAGCTGCTATAGGCTTAGACTGCTGGGGGACCTCATCTGTCACACCTTTCCTCACTTTGCTCTCTTTTTCCCCCTGTTTAATTTCAAAATTGATTTTATGTACATGTGACATTATTGTGGTTATTAACCTATGTTTCCCTGTTCCAACAGATATCCTTTGAATGGCGTTATGGTGTTTTTCCCCCCTCTTTTCCCTCTTTTCTGTCTTCTCAAACCCCAGCTGGTCGAGGCGGATGGCCACCCTTCCTGAGTCTGGTTCTGCCAGAGGTTTCTTCCTGTTAAAAGGGAGTCGTTCCTTTCCACAGTTGCCTCAGGCACGCTCAGGACGGGAGATTGGACTGAAGACACATTTCGGTGCAATCTGTTGGTTTCCTTAGCTAGGATATTAATTTTTTGAATTAGCTCTATATGAATTAATTGGATTATGATTACAATGAATTGAATTCCAATTGGCTTGAATTGGACTATATTACTTAAGTGCCTTGAGATGACAATTGTTGTAATCTGGCGCTATATAAATAAAATTGAATTGAATTGAATTGAATTGAATTGAATTGAATTTTTTTGCAATCAGATCCAGAGCAGGCCCCGGCACAGAACCAGCCTTCTTTAAGAGTTTCTGAGTCTCTGGCTCTGATGCTGCTGCCCCAACAGATGGCTGCAAAGCAGACTGCACGCTCCACCTCAGACATGTCAAAAATATTCAACATTCTGGTGAAGACATAGAAAAACCCAAGTTTCCTGAAGAAATACCGTCTGCTCTGTCCCATCTTGTAGACAGCCTCAGGATTGCATTTCCAGTCCAGTCTGCTGTCCAGGTGAACCCCCAGGTATCTGTATTCCCACACCACCTCTTCACCTTGAACAGACAGAGTTTAGTTGACTCCTGGTCCTCCTAAAATCCACTTTTACCTATTTTGTCTTGTTTATATTCAAGATGAGGTGATTGTTCCCACACCAGGCCACAAAGTAGTCGACCAGTTAGTTCCCTGTACTCAGCCTCTTGTCCATCACTAATAAACCCAACAACTGCAGAGTCATCCGAGTATTTCTGGAAATGACAGGACTGAATTGTAGTGGAGGTCTGAGGTGTACAAAGTGAAGACAAATGGTGAGAGTACAGTGAAAAAAAAATTAGATATATTACCGAATACAAGTGTTTGAAATTGCTCTGATTGTACTTCAGCTGAGATAAATTTAAAAAACAAGCGGCCATTGGAGACTGGCATCCCAGTTTTTTCAGTCACCAACCGATTAGCAGCATTAGCCTAGTATAGCCTAGCATAACAACGCAAAGGCTAAACGTTTGAACTTTAATACATCAAAATGTGACAAATCAAAAACTGTGTAGTATTACTAATGATTCGCTTTGCTTTTATGATTCGTGTGAGGTAAATCCTGAGGATTTTGACGAATAATAATAACCCATCTGTGAAAAAAAAGAGGTCGGTAACGTTTCAGCACCGCTGCAGTATTTATTCTGCATTTTTAATCTCAGAGGATTTAAATTCCTCCTCAGCGTTTCGCGCCCTCTACTGACTGATATGATTACTGCACTGATATGGAAACTACGAAATACATTAATAGCTGCTTAGTCCCGTTTTAAAACACACTATATAAATATACAGATATACATACAACTGTTTCTAATCCTTTTTTTTACCCTCAATAGTTGCTGTCGCATTTTGTGGGCGTGGTTAAATTCGCGCCCCTTTTTTTTTTTTTTTTTTAATTAACTTGACGCGCTGTTCTGTTCCTCTGATGTGATTGACGTCACATTGACGTAACCCCTGCTCGGGTGTATAGATATATATTGATACACACATATACATATTGTCCATCGTTCTAAATTCTTTTTTCCTTGGACACAGAAACATTCGAGAAACAACTAGTAAAAGTTTATTAATCGTAACACACTACTTTCAACAATCACTATGAACGGAACAACGAGTTCACAGAAAGAAACCGCCAACATGGTTAGATCATTGATTGAGTCATCTCTCAATGTAATGACACAAGACCAATGGGCGTGTTTGACAATAGGAATTCCTGACAAACACACCAGAGAATTTCTCGCAGAAATTTCAAATAATATCATAGATATTATTGTGGATTCCATGTTACAGAATCCAAAAGATAAATGTTTAACTTCTGCAGATGTGGAGGCCACTGTTGGTGACACGGTGCCCAAAACCTTTGCAGAGGTTCTGGGCGTATCGCAGGAAGTCTCCTCTGTAAGCTCAGAAAAATTTAACCATTTACTGGTCAAAGAGGTGGCGGAGAGAGTCGAGCGTTCCTCCTCCTCTGGAAAGGACCATGGAGACCCGAGTAGAAAATCTTGCTCCCGCAGAGCTGATATAGGATTCCAAGCATCGTTGATGATAAGAGATCTAATTGGCAAGATGTGCAATATAAAAAACACTGAGGTGGCAGCGACTGAAGAAACAACTCAGAGCTGTTCACTTCACACACCAGGAGCTGAGGTGAAGATCAAAAAACATGAGCCCGCTCCTGAGAAAGAAGAGCATTTTACGATGATTCCAGAAAAGAAGACTTTGGAAGAGAGAGCGTCTCCTGCTCCTCGTCAAAAAACAAAAAACAAAGGACTGGGAAGCAGAATCAAGAGCTTCTTTTTAAGAAAAATGTGCAAAGTCGCACCGATGGAGGACTCTGTTCCTGAAGAACAGACCTCAGAGGTAACAACTGTGGACTATGAGGTAACACTTGTGGAGGATTTTATTGCCGAGGATTCTGTTGACGAGGAATTATTCCCTCAGCAGCAGGAGTCATCAGAAGTCACTGCTGCTGAGGTCGTAAAGCCTGAGGCCGCAGATTCAGTCGGTGCCCTCCTATCTGAAGAACATGAACAGGAAGAAGAACGAAGAGCATACCTAGTCCTACTGGTTGGCTCACTTATTAAGAAGGCCAGTGACAAGTCAAAGCTGAGATGTTCTCCATCAGACTGTGATGCCATCAGTGAGCGACTTTTTATGAAAATCTGGACTGAGGTTAAGGGACAACATTTTGCAACAAACCAGGAGAGAACAAAAAGGTTCATCAAGATCATTTTTAAAAGTCTTTGCAAGCAATGGAGCTGTGCAGCAGACTCTGTGCTGCCTTTGATGAAGTTAGGAGACCCATTAGTGGACAACATCCTTGTCTCCTGTTTCAAAAAACACCTGAAACCCGACAAGGAACCTGGCATCACCAAAAGGTTGTTTTCTGCAAGCAAGGCCTTTATTAATTTATTCAAACCGAAAGAGAAGAATCCAGAGTCCACACAAACTGATGCCTGCCGTCAGTCTGTGGACACAAACATTCAGGACGAACTGATGCCGGAAGATGAAGCAGCCCCAGACTCTGACCAGGAACCTGTCTCCTCTCAGACTGGAGAGGTTCAAGAAGATCCAAGTTTAGTACCAGCAGCACAGTCACCACCCATCCCGCAGGTAAACACACCTGTAAGAATGACTTCAGTGGCTACCACTGGATCACAAGACAGTTGTAAAGGAGCCATATTACCAGAGGAAACAATCGAATCAGCTTTACAAAGACTTATTGAAAGAATCATTTTAAAGAATGTTAAGTCCTCAGTGAACATCTGGCCTCCAGAAGTTTTTGATTCCGTATCTGACCGGCTGTTCCAGAAGCTTTGGGCTGAAGTTGAGGGAGACATTCCGAATATCGACAAAAACAAAATTCCAAACCTGGACAAGGCCATTTTCAAAAGGCTATGTAAAATGTGGCACGGTCCAGACACTGTGCTGATTTTCATGAGTTTAGATGAACCCCTGATTGACCAAATAATTGTGTCCAACATCAAAACACACCTAAATGCTCTTTCCAAGAAATCTGACATCACAGAAAGGTTTTTCTTGTGCTTTGGAGGACCTCCATCATGCCCTCGATTATTTAGATAAAGCGATGAAATCCAGCCTCCAACCGGAGAGAAGAAGCCAATCCTGAATTTCTGTCTCTAATTTTTATTTCTCCGATTGGACGTTACTTGCACTGCTACCATTAATCAAAACACTTCCATCCACCAAAGAAACAGTTTTATCTGTTACTATAAATTACAAATGAACGATACAACAATGTACAAAAAAAACAACAAACATTTTTTAAAATCAATAAAAATGTAAAAACTATGTTCGATTTCTGCATTTTCTTTTCTCTCAGAACTGATGAAAATATCCAGCAAAGACTGAGATTTTATTCACTGCTTTTCATTTGAGTTCAACTAAAGTTTTGCATCAAATAAATAAAAAGATAAATGAGCAATTAAAACATCTCTTGAAATATTTCATTTTAATTATCTTAAACAGTCAGAGAGTAACTTGAGTTATTTAGATAAAACCAATCCTCATGTCCTTATTAGAGTGACAATATACACAGAAGTGAAGGGAATTATACTTAAGATGAAGAATTATACTTTAAGATGTATTTTAGATGATACAAGGAGACATTTTGGAGTGAAAAAATATTCAGCAGGTATTAAATATTTATTTGTTCAACTGGTTTGTTTCTGTTCTTAAAAAAAGTTCAATTTGTAAAGGTGAACAAAACTCTGACTTCAGTCATTATGACTTATGTTGGAGCTGTGTGAGATCAGCTGTGCTTTTTACTCTTTACACTGATTATCGCACAGATACACCAAGTCAATGTATTCGGCCGTATTTGGATGATACAGCTTTGATCGCTTTTAGTTAAGCGTCTCCAGCAGCACGAACATGGTGGGAATTAAATATTTAAGTGGAATGATTGCAATCCTCTTCACAATGACACAAAGAAACTGAATAAATTTGATCTGGTTCACCACTGTGCACTTTTGAAGTCTGTGTTGTTATTCATAATGAGAAAATCAGGCATTTTCATCTAATTACTTGGGTACAATAATAGACCATCTGTTATTATTATTATCTGCAAGAAGACAAGGCAAAGGATTGATTTATTTTGCAGGTTTTTCAGGCACATCCAACTGGGAGGAGGCCCCCAGGCAGACCATGAACTTGGTGGAGCTATTACATCTGGCTGGGGAATGCCTCGGGATCCTGTTGCCTCTGCAACCCGACCCCGGATAAGAGGAAGATAATGGATGGGTGGAACATAAATGGAGTTGAGGTGTTGTTTTTGTAGCCTGGCAACAACTTTGCTGGAGAGTACACACACAGCCATGACAGGTAACACAGGTGTAAACATGGACAGAAACTCACAGCCAGCAGTTCAACATCTGGGAGGCAGAGATGCTCCTTCTCAATGACACATCCAGGATAACACCATCTATTGCTAACAAGCTCTGTAATCCTCCTCCTTTACTGTTATGTTTCTGTCTGTCGTAAAAGTGACAAGCTCTTGCTCAATTTTTGAGGGGTGAGTTGTTTTAGATGGCAAAATGTTATGTTATGTTATGTTTATGCATTTAGCAGACGCTTTTTTTGAAAGCGACTTACAGATAGGCAGGTAGGGTAAGGGGGGCTTGCCTAAGGACCCCCTACTGGAGACAATACCTTTCATGCAGGGGATTTGACCTCAGATCTTCCACACGAAAGGTGGCAATTATACCACGACACTATCCAGTCCCAAAATAATTTATTCAGCAGTTTTCAGCAAACGTTATGCTTCTACAAACTACTAATACAAGCAAATGACATTACCACATGTCCCTAGAATGTTTAATGTTTAAAATGGACAAATTAAATATGGTCAAAGTACATCTTTAGTACAAAGTACAAAGTACATCCTCAAATCCTGCTGCCCAGGATCATAGGCACGCTGTTCAGTCATTTTAGGAATAAATGTGCTCCGATATTCTCAGTTGATAAGAAATAACAAGAATGTTAGCATTAGCACACCCCGTTAGCTCCAAAACTGCTAGCTTCAGGCTGCAATACATGATGGTCCTACCTGATGTAGAGTACAGCTTCTGTACCATGGGATTATTTTGTTTCACACTTTAACATAGGTTAAAAATGAAAGTTGACATTTCAAACAGCAACACAAATTTGCAGAAAAGCTTACACTGTTACGTTTGTCTGGAAGAAAACTAGGCTAACGGTAGCAATCACCTCTTAGCCAAGTAAGCTAGCCCACCATCAGTTTGGTTGAACATGTTGCTTTTAGTTCCAATGTTAGTGTGAGATTTTACTGTGTTAAATGTATTTATACTTTGGGGAATTCGAAATTTGCTTTGCCTGTTAGGCTACGCTTTTTTCAAAGATAACATGTATAGCCTATATTCATATGAGACTATGCTATAAAACGAAATGGTTCATTAAGCTATCCAGCTTTCACCAACAAGTCCTATATTTCATATGATTAAGTCTGTATACGATTAGATATTTTTACGTAACCCTTAAAAATATAAATCTTACCAAAGACATCCCCAAATCATTCCTACATTTGGCCAAAAAGTGATTCTACCAAGAAATTCAACATAAATAATGCAAAAACTGTATTGTCAAGTACTAGTTTCGTGACGGTTACATGCTACCATTCCGACATTGGCCTCCAATTGTCTCCAATTTTTTATTAAACGTCCCGCCATTCCGACACTTTTTTCCTCCTATGGTCGGAATAGCGGTATGTCTTTTTTTTTAACATACCGCCATTCCAACAGTTCCTTTTAATAGCCTATGTTTTACCCAAAACATTTTACACTAATGAAGGCTGATATGCCGGCGCGCGTATTTGCGCCGGCATATCAGCCTCGCAAACAAACTTTAATAATCTATTATCAAAATCCCCTGAAATGTCAAATATAAAGATACAGATATTAATGTAACTCTGGCGAGACTGAAACTGATTAAGCTGAAATACAGTGTCAGTGAGCTGTCACAGCAGACAGCTGGAGCGGAGCTCTCCACAGAACCCATGCGTCTTTTGCCCGCTGTCATCATATGCAAAAGTAATAATTGCAATTACAGATCACGGCTACTGCACAGGACACAGTTGCGAGCACTCTGCCTTGCCTTGCCAATAGGAGAGGAGAGAAATGACAGCATAGAACGTATAAAACACAACAAAATGCAGTAAAAACGTTTATTCATGTAATTCACGTGATTTATGAGTACTTATGGGAAGCGTGGATGGGCTTTGCGCATTTGGCACAAACACACAGCCGTTGCGCAAGGCTTTATACAGCCTGTTGATATCTTAAGGACCTAACTGGTCACACCTGGGAGTAAATGTCATGTAGAGATTGTTTTTACATGACATTACAGCTGAACATATAGCTTTCATCCACAAACCAACGACGGAGAGCCCGAAGACGCATGTGCCAGACGCACATAGGCATGCGTAAAACCAATTTTGACCACTTCATGCTGCGTATTTGCTTTCTTTTAGTTAACTTTCGTTTCTTTTGGATTCTTGTGCGTGTTATGGAGCCGTTTCGGTCCATATTTGTAAGCCTTTTTTTCCTGGATTAAATTTTTGGAAGTTGAAACAAGTGGCATTGGAGTGTGTGATTGAAAACCACGGTCTGCTTCTCCTCCTCCAGTTGCCGAGACTTTGTGTCTTTAATAACGCTTATCTGTAAACATGTGTTAAACATATAAATTGCATGAACAGAAAGAAGGGACTCGCCTGTTGAGTAACGCACATTTCCTTAAACTGAAAGCCATGTCGGAATGGTGGGACGTTTGCATGTCGGAATGGTGGGATGTCGGAATGGCGGGATGTCGGAATAGCGGTATGTCGGAATGGCGGTATTTCGGAATGGGTGTTGCCACCCTTTCGTGACAAGATTGATTAAACAGAAATTGACAAAACAACCAAGATCATTTCATAAGCTCTTAACTCATAATTTACTTCTTAGTACACAATGACAAAGACATTCTTCATAAATTAGTCAATGATAGTAACCCCTTTACCAAATCCTTTAAATTAAGATTCATTCACAACATTTTCGATTAATTCTGAAACTCCGAAGAGGAGAGGAGAGGGGGAAAAGCCCAGAGAGTTGCTATGTCTGGCTCTCAACCAATGTTTCAGTTCACAAGATGTCAAGAAGTCCTTGATTGGGTCCCAGTCGGAGTCAACAATCACCAGGTGTCCAAGAAGAAGGGAGGGGGAGAAGTAGTTCAGAGCGTCTCACAGCAGTGATTTCAGGAGAGTTGTTTCAGCAGCGGCCTTGGCCAAGGCCGTTGCCAGGAGACCAGGAATGCAGATTAGATTATGATTGTTGGTTAGGGCAAGTAGTCGTTTTCAATGGACACGACTCACTCTGTTTGTCCATTCTGGTCACAAAAACGATCCATACACCTTGGCAAAGCCACCAGCTTCACCAAGATGTTTTCCATATTGCGGTTAATGACCACAGTCTGAGCACAAATAGCTCTGCCCACCAATTCAAACATGCCGGACAGCTTTGGGCCTGTGACTGCTGTCTCCGACTTCCGAATTTTGCGATACACCAGGGCAATGCCTAATCCAATCAGCAGAAAGCCCGTTATCATGGTTCCGAATATGTATAGATCCTCCACGTCTTCAACGGAAAGACTCGACAGGCACACGACTCTCCACGTCTCCCAGGAGTCCCTCGTGTATCCAGTGGCAAACGTTCCGTCGGGACAGGTGGGTTCCCCTGGACCCGAGCTTCTTGTAGCAATGATTTTGTCAATTGTGTTTAGAGACCAGCTGATCAATTCCATGATTTAGTTTGAAAGCAATGCAGAGAGAGGCACTGAAGTTGAGACAGGACCGGACAAGACAAGAGAAGCAGGAGAGATATGGGAGAGGGCAGAATCAGGAGAGAGTAAAAATGCGGCCTCCTTCGTTGAGAGCCAGGAGAAGAAGAAGACTGAGGTGTCTGTGGAAATTAATCAATGGACCAGGCTGCAGATTCACACACTGATCAACACATCGGAGGCAAAGCGTGGTTCTTCCTCAAACCCAAGAGAAATGTATGACACTGGGGGAAAAAATTAAGTCAGGGTGTTTTACTTCCAAAAAAGTGACATGTCAAAATTGTGAAAAGTCAGTGTAATGTGGGGTACTGTCTTACAGAACCCGGATAATGTGGCGCCCGGTTGTCATTTGTACAATTAAGTCCCTTAGAACTGAGGTCTGGATTAGAGCCCTGCGCGGGACTGTTTTCTTCATCCCGCTCCCGCTAAATTTCTGACCACTCCCGCCCGCACCCGCAAAACATTTAGAATTTATGCCCGCACAATAATAGAAATGCATTGATTCTGTGTCTTGTCCCATCCCGCGGGAGAAAACACGTCATTTTATAGGCCGTTAATAAAGAGATTCATGGACAATTGAGAAACTTCTCCAAATGTCAGACTTGCCTTGCTTTGTCTTTGTGTTGTAAAGACCTTCTTTGAGCTTCCTCTCCACATCATTTATTGACATCCTGTCGCTAGGATACATCCCGACAGTGTTGCCAGGTGGGAAATGTAGTATTATTGTACCAGAGACATAAAATTATGGTATTTTGAGGGAAATTATCGTACACCTGTCTTAACTAAAATAACGAGTCTTTGATGCGCTATAGTCACTCGAGTGTTGAATCTAACAGGCACTCACGGCTTTGCATCAGCAGCCCCACAGTTGCGTTGAGGGGCGGCTGTAGCTCAGGAGGAAGAGCCCACCAATCGGGAGGTTGGTGGTTCGACTTTGGCTTCCCTGGGCTACATTTCGAAGCGTCCTTGGACAAGACACTGAACCCCACGTTGCCTAAATGATTAGAATCTTAATAATGAATCTTAAGACGTGCTGTATGACTGTGTGTGAGTGGGGTGAATGCAGCATGTAGTGAAGCGCTTTGACTGGTCAGTTAGACTAGAAAAGCGCTGTACAAGTCCATTTACCATTACCATTTAGGCTAAATGTCCCCGTAAACAATGACGAGTGGGAACTAATGAGCCTAATCAGGCCTGGAGGCCACCTACTGTTAGGAACGTCTGAGGCGAACGCATGCACGTCACTCGTAGCCCACATAGAAAAGTATGATTGGCTTGAATCTTGTCACATGGAAATGAAAATACCTTCAGGGTTCACAAAAAAATCCGACAGACAGTTGCGACAGGCTTTTACAACCGATTACAACCACACATTCACAGAATGGTCAAATGATCATATATTTAGCCTTTTTGGGGATTATTGATCATACATCGTACACAGGGAAAAATCATCATACAAATACGATAATTATCGTACACGAGACCTGGCAACACTGCGCCCGCGCCCGCCCGCAGCAAAGTTCATACAGCCCCCTCCCGCGAGATTTGAGTCCCGGCGGGACCCAATCCCAATGAAGCCGGTCCATAGTGCAATTATTGATTAATATGATTGGCAGATTGTCTATGATCAAGATTATGTGTAACTGTGCCTTATTTATTGATTGTTTAACAGAAAATGGGTATTTTTAGTCTCGCACAATAACAAATATGATAGCACCTCAATGAATTCTGTCCTTCCAGAAACTTACATTCCACAGCTTTGAATAAGGTATTTGATATGATACCTTTTTAAGCCACCTGGGAATATGACAGTCTATCATAATTATGATTGTATGAGCACAGGGGTCGATCCTGTAACCCCTATTGTTCAATCTGTACATGTTCCCATTAGGCCAGCTAATACGCAGCTATAATGTGTCCTACCACAACTATGCAGATGACACTCAGATCTATGTGTCACTGACGGCAGAAGAACACGGGCCTGTAGATACATTGTGTCTCTGCATCAAACAGATCAGTGTGTGGATGCAAAACAATTTTCTCCAGACAAAACTGAAATCATTGTCTGTGGCCCACAGAAACAAAGAGACAGTGTTATCGGTCACCTTGAGACTCTCTCTCTAAAACCTAATGCTCAAGTTAGAAATCTAGGGGTTATATTGAACTCAGACCTGAACTTTAACAGTCACATTTAATCAATAACATCAGCAGCTTTTTACCATCTAAAAAAACATCACCGGAATCAAAGGAATAGTGTCTAAACCAGACTTAGAAAGACTAATCCATGCATTTGTCTCCAGCAGGTTGGACTGCTGTAACGGCCTGCTCACTGGGCTCTAAACGGGCTGTAAGACAGCTGCAGTACATCCAGAACGCTGCTGCTCGTGTCCTGACTAGAACCAGGAAATACGACCACATTAGTCCAGTGTTCAGGTCTCTGCTCTGGCTTCCTGTCGCTCAGAGAATAGACTTTAAAACAGCTCTGCTTGTGTACAAGTCTCTTCATGGTCTAGTGCAAAAGTACATCTCTGACATGTTAGAGTCATATGAACCGACTAGAACTCTGAGAACCTCAGGGAGGGGTTTCCTGCTGGTGCCCAGAGTCAGGACTAAACAAGGTGAGGCTGCGTTTTAGTTTTATGCTCCTAAAATCTGGAACAGTCTTCCAGAAGATGTGAGACAGGCCTCAACTCTGACAATGTTTAAATACAGGCTGAAAAGTTTTATTTAGCTGTGCATATGACTCTCTTCACTTTTCATTCAATTGATTAATGATTATTTTTTGTTTTATGGAATTATTTTATTTGCCTTCTTGTGATTTTATGTATCTTTAAAGCACTTTGAATTGCCTTGTGTACGAATTGTGCTCTACAAATAAATTTGCCTTGCCACATGAAACACAATTGATGTCATTTATTCACTTGCTACTGTACTGTTTGCTACCAACAATCAATAAAATATAATTAATTTGATTTGAAGAATATTTGTGAGAGTGATCTTTTTTTTTTCAATGCCATTTATGCTTTTTACAGAACAATTGATATATTTAAGGATGGTTGAAGGCTGGTTAAAAGTAGTTAAATATTTCTGAAGCCGATTCTGATCTGTTTACATGTGCAAAATGATGTAATATTGTTTTACATGTGCTTATCTGTAAGTAATACGGCTGCTAAGTGCAGATTGAACTGAGGGCGAGGAGTCTTACAGGAGAAAGTTGGGAGAACAAACTCCAACAAAACAACATGAGGGAGGTGTGGAGTGGTCTGAGAACCATCGCTGGCCATGAAAAAAAGAGTGGCCAGGGGATAGAAGGAGGCCACTGAGTTAAACTTCTTCTTTAACTCCTCTAACTCCTGATCCCTTACCATCTACCTCAACCTTATCTTACCTAATGTCTGCATCCGTGTTCCAAATCTTCAACAATCACAAAAACATTGAATGATATTACAGAACTCATGCTTCATGCTTATAGCAGCAGTTTTATTGAACAAAGTGCATGAAATTGGGAACTTTAAAATAAACTACAGTGTAATACAACGTGTCATTAAACCTGGCTAAGAATGAAAATTCAAACTTTTTATTATACTAAGCTGCTGACATCAAAGCACTACAATTTAAAACTTGATTCAAATCTTTGTGTATACAATTTAAAACGATTTCAATCAACTGAAGTGAACCACAACACAGTAGTAAGTCAAATAGGATATTTTACACAGCAGTAAAGTTGTTTTTAACATGAAAAAAAATCACATTTATAAAAATATGAAACTATTTACAAGTACTATGTACATATCATTTCTATATGTACAGTGAGTTCGTTCAGAATATTTACAGATTGTTAAGGCATATTTACATCTCAGTCCTTCAACTTGTCTACAGCAGAGGTGAAGTCTTCATCGCGAGCATAAACTCTGCTGTTCAGACCTTTTGATGAGGACATCATCTTTACGGGGCAGAATGTCTTTCTCTTGTATCTTCTGTGTCCCTGTGTTGGTTGTTTGGTTGTTTTTAACTTCTTTAACAGATAAACTGTCGAAGTCGTTGGCAAAAACAATATCCAAATTTCGCTCGCACCGTCTCTTCGCTTTCTCTGATATGTGATTGGCTGCCTGGTGAGTCCGGCGAAGCTATTGGTAGTCTACAATCAAAGGTCAGTGGGCCACCTGATTGGTCGGTTGTCTACGGTGTCTTTATGGCTGCCTGGTGAGTCCGGCGAAGCTATTGGTAGTCTACGGTCAAAGGCCAGTGGGCCACCTGATTGGTCGGTTGTCTACGGTGGCTTTGCACGACCGTAGAACGGATGGGTCTGCAGAGATGTTACCTGACTGTTTCCTGACTTTGGACAGGTACGGGTCCTGGATGGAGGGCAGGCTGACACCAATAAGTTTCTCTGCAGACCTAATTGTCCGTTACAGTCTGTTCTTTTCCTGTTTGGTTGCCAATCCAAACCAAGCAGGGATGGAGGAGCAGAGAATAGACTGAATGATGGCAAAGTAGAAGTGTTCCAGCAGCTCCTAAAGCAGGTTGAGCTTCATGAGCTGGAGCAGGAAGTCCTGGATGAGGCTGATGAGCCTCTGAAGCCCTACCTTGAAACAAAATAATATCTGTCCATAAGGGATGAATATACATATATATTCTGAATGGTCACTTATTGTAATCAATATACTTTGAAAACATCTCACCTTTATCACATCATTATAATTAGTTTATTACCACAAACATGTGAACATGTTGCTGTTGTATTACAAAGCTGTAATCTGAAGTGCTACCCTGAACATAACTGTACATAACATATCTGAAGTGATAAATCAGAGACTTGAACTTTTATATTTTTTATCTCAGTATACATTCAGTAGTATGTAGTTTTTAGGCTAGTAGTGAAAGATCAAGAAAACCTTATAATAATGTAAAATTGTTAAGTTTTGAGTTTTAATTCTCGATTTGAGGCCTAATGTTTTTTTCCTGAGAGGGGAAGTTAATCCTTTTTTTTATCTTCTGCCTGAGCAAACAGTGGGATTCAGACTGAGATCTCACCCCTTGTGCTGCCTTTCTGCAGAGTTTTCGGCCGGCAGCCATGTTAGTGGAGCGCTCAAAGGATTTTGGTCGAACCTGGAAGGTCTTTCGTTACTTTGCAGAAGATTGTGCTCTTCATTTCCCTTCAGTTTCACAGGAATTGGCAGACAGCGTTGATGATGTTGTCTGTGACAGCAGATACTCCGGATCAGAACCGTCCACTGGTGGAGAGGTACCATGTTTAATTGTACTCAATACAGACTTCAGTGATTAAATAATCATTAAAATGATTTATTAAAACTTCCAGTTATTTGTATAATAACTAAAGACGATAAAACTCTGAAACAGTTTGTGTAAATCTGCAACAATTTTACATTTGTGCCATTTAAATTGTATGAACACATAAACAAATCTCACATTGAGATCAAGTTTGTTGTTTGTCCACTAGGTGGTGCTGAAAGCTCTGGACCCTGTCTTTGAAATAGAAAACCCGTATGCACCAAACATTCAAGGTGAGCATTCATAAACTTCATGGCAAAGTAAGAAGAACAGATTGAAAGTTATTAAATGATCACAAAATATAAGATATGTGATATACCTTCTCCTCAGATCTGATCAGTCTGACAAATATTCGGGTAAACTTCACGCATCTCTTCACACTTGGCGACACTCTGCTAGCGCGTCCCCCCGGGGATGAGCCGTACCGAAGTGCAATTATTGATTGATATGATTGGCTGATTGTCTACGGTCAAGATTACGTGTAATTGTGCCTTATTTATTGATTGTTTAACAGAAAATGGGTATTTTGAGTCTCACATAACAACAAATATGACAGCACTTCTATGAATTCTCTATAATGAATTAGTTTTCTAAAGACTTTCATAAAAATCATGAAAATATTGACTGCCTGCCTGTCCTGAATTCTGTCCTTCCAGAAACTTACATTCCACAGCTTTGAATAAGGTATTTTATATAATACCTTTTTAAGCCACCTGGGAATATGACAGTCTATCATAATTATGATTGTATGAGCACAGGGGTCAATCCTGTGACCCCTATTGTTCAATCTGTACATGCTCCCATTAGGCCAGCTAATACGCAGCTATAATGTGTCCTACCACAACTATGCAGATGACACTCAGACCTACGTGTCACTGACGGCAGAAGAGCACGGGCCTGTAGATACATTGGGTCACTGCATCGAACAGATCAGTGTGTGGATGCAAAACTATTTTCTCCAGACAAAACTGAAATCATTGTCTGTGGCCCACAGAAACAAAGAGACAGTGTTATTGGTCACCTTGAGACTCTCTCTCTAAAACCTGGAATTATTTTATTTGCCTTCTTGTGATTTTATGTAGCTTTAAAGCACTTTAAATTGCCTTGTGTACGAATTGTGCTCTACAAATAAACTTGCCTTGCCACATGAAACACAATTGATGTCATTTATTCACTTGCTACTGTACTGTTTGCTACCAACAATCAATAAAGTATAATTCATTTGATTTGAAGCATATTTGTGAGAGTGATCTTTTTTTTTTCAATGCCATTTATGCTTTTTACAGAACAAATGATATATTTAAGGATGGTTGAAGGCTGGTTAAAAGCAGTTAAATATTTCTGAAGACGATTCTGATCTGTTTACATGTGCAAAATGATGTAATATTGTTTTACATGTGCTTATCTGTAAGTAATACGGCTGCTAAGTGCAGATTGAACTGAGGGCGAGGAGTCTTACAGGAGAAAGTTGGGAGAACAAACTCCAACAAAACAACATGAGGGAGGTGTGGAGTGGTCTGAGAACCATCGCTGGCCATGAAAAAAAGAGTGGCCAGGGGACAGAAGGAGGCCACTTAGTTAAACTTCTTCTTTAACCCCTCTAACTCCTGATCCCTTACCATCTACCTCAACCTTATCTTACCTTATGTCTGCATCTGTGTTCCAAATCTTCAACAATCACAAAAACATTGAATGATATTACAGAACTCATGCTTCATGCTTATAGCAGCAGTTTTATTGAACAAAGTGCATGAAATTGGGAACTTTAAAATAAACTACAGTGTAATACAAAGTGTCATTAAACCTGGCTAAGAATGAAAATTCAAACTTTTTATTATACTAAGCTGCTGACATCAAAGCACTACAATTTAAAACTTGATTCAAATCTTTGTGTATTAAATGTAAAACGATTTCAATCAACTGAAGTGAACCACAACACAGCAGTAAGTCAAATAGGATATTTTACACAGCAGTAAAGCTGTTTTGAACATGAAAAAAATCACGTTTATAAAAATATAAAACTATTTACAATTACTATGTACATATCATTTCTATATGTACAGTGAGTTTGTTCAGAATATTTACAGGTTGTTAAGGCATATTTACATCTAAGTCCTCCAACTTGTCTACAGCAGAGGTAAAGTCTTCATAGCTAGCATAAACTCTGTTGTTCAGACCTTTTGATGAGGACATCATCTTTACGGGGCAGAATGTCTTTCTCTTGTATCTTCTGTGTCCCTGTGTTGGTTGGGCACAGAGTGTACAGACTGGAATATTTTGCACCCTTGACAATTTGGTTCCAACTTCTAATGGATGCCCCTGGTGTTTGCGCTTGTAGTGCGTAGCTCTCGCCCAGGCTAAATGACCGACAGTGCTGTGTGTAGCAGGCGGTGTGGACGCAGTTGGAGGAGCTGTTGCAGGCGTATCGGCCGGCTTAGGGATCACCTGTCGGGCAGCCATTGTGGTCTGTGTGGAGGGGCCTGCAATCGCAGAGGGAGCTGCTGATACAGAAGGGGAGAGCAAAGGGCTGGTGATAGCACAGGTGATGAGAAGGACTGATGTAGATGGACCAGCTATCACAGGGGTCACCAGAATGGCAGGTAATATGGGTCGTAAAGAGCGCCCTGCAATCTTAAGGGCTGCTGTAGATGCAGACAGGGATCGTACAGGCCTGGTGATTGGCGAGGTGGCGGGGGTTTTTCTTATTAGCTGTGGCACTTTTAGGTGCGGCCGGGAGACGGGCATCGTTATGTCCGACCTTCCCTTCAAAACCTTTGTCCCGGCAGTGCTTGGTGTGGGCACATATTTCATCAGCTGGTAGTCTGGTGGAGGGAGGACTGTAGGCTGATGAGGGGCAGGAGGAAGGTCTGTTGATGAGATGGAGGTGATCTTTGTGATGGTGGATGGTTGTCTCGTTGTCTTCATGTTGACAAGCCGCTCTTGGTGTTGGATGAAGTCCCGCACGGTCTTGACGTTTATTATAGGTAGGGGAATGCCAGCTTTGCAGAGAACAGGGTCATCCACTAAAATTCGGTGCTGGACCCGCTCGTATGCCTTCAGGATGGTCGTCTTCTCCGGACTGCTGCGTGACCCATGAGGACAATGCAGCCACAAAAGTTTCACCAGTGTGTACATTAGCCTGTTGTGCTGAGCACTTATGTTTTGTTGTGCTGGTGTGTAGCGTTTGGCCATCTTTACTTTCTGTATCACAGCAGCATCAACAAGGTCGTCTCTTTTAGTGCGGCAGTACAGAGTGTTGCCCCAGTGTGTCCTGTGCAGTTGATTGAACTGCTGAGGCTGCTTGTCGTGCTCCTCCACGGCAGTCCAGGCTTCCAGGATATTTCCTTCTTCTACACAAGCTTTAAATACTTTGCTACTGTTTTCACTGTTGTTTTAATGTCTAATTTAACTCCTGGCAAAGTGGAAACATTTGAAAACTCGTCTAACACTGGCTCATACGTAGCAGTTGAACAACTTTAACTCCTGGAATAAAATGTACATCCACATCAACAAACAAACAGCTACTCACAAAGACTGGAAGGTGAACACTAGCAATTTCATTGCTGGAGAGCCGGATGTGGGGCAGCACAGCACTCAGCGCATTGTCACAGGTCTCCACATCACTCTCGTAAGCCTCATCTGGCTCATCTGGATCATGATGCCCAGGCTGAAGCACCTCCTCCTCTGGATCCGGCCCATCATTCACGATGTCTGCGAGAGAAAAAGGGCCCGATTCTCCTGTACTCTGACTAATCAGGTATTCCAACCCGAGCAGCTCATTAGAGGGGACATCAGCGGGAGCCTGGAAGTTTTCATCCACAGTCTCTCCGAACAGCTGCCGACAGCGGGTGTTGAGGCGGTCGATAAGCGGTGCAGAGTAGATTCTGTGGTGCCGTCCTTTTCCCCCCAAACACTGCATCAGAGCAGCGGTCAGAATTCCACCGTGCAATGCCACTTATCAGATAGACCTGATAGGGCCGGGCTGCGCAGTGGGGACCTGAACATCACAATAAAACACATGAGATGACTCACAGTGACACGTGTGACATTTTATAAATATCCACCTGTGCACCTGGGATCATGTTGGGCAAAGTTTTGTGGAATCCTTCCAGGCTGTTGTTGCCACGCAGACATTTGTAGTAGGGCACATCCACTTTGATGGTCGTTGTACGCGCCACCCTATACATGTAGATGTCTGGAGGATCCTGGATGCACTCCAGGTGTCGCCGCTGCGCCGCCCACATCTCATCAATGGCCCGCTGCAAATACAAATAACGTACAGACACACAAACCGATTGTTATGTAGACTTTTTTTATGCCACCCAACTAGTATTAATGTTGTAAGTTTTAGTGTCAGGTCTTTATACCAGGTGTCTTGAAGAGGCCGACTCCACTCTCATCCAGCCCCGCGGGGCCTTTCAGTTCCTCAATGGCCAGGTTGATGAGCCTAAACGTTTCCTGCGCCCCTTGTGTGACCCGTCGCACGTGATGTTTCAGCTGCTCCCTGGAAATAAAAAGGTGGATGACGTCCTCATCTGTCACAGCCTTCAGAGCTGTCGGGTCCTTGGCTCTGACAGCCTTGATGAGTAGCTCCATGTCTGCGCGGTTGTACGCCAGCACCGCCCCAGCAAGTGCAGACTTGAACACTGTGTACTTGGAGTGAGACTCTGTGCGGACGGCTGCATCGAAACGGTGAATCCAGTGAAAGATGTCCAGATGCACAACCATTCCACTGTCCACCCAAGACTGGAACAAAGTCTCCACAGCTGTTGGGCCCTGTGCACAGCAACAGCCACGGTCCACATACAGGATGCTGGGGACAGGTTGGTTGGCCAGACGAAACCTCCATTACTCCACGGCATATAGGTCCCAGCTTCTCTGTGGACTCCTCAATATGACAATATGTTTATAATAGGAAATATGTTCTGTATGCCACAATCTGTGATTGCGTTTTGATTTACATACTTTCTTGGTGGAATCCATCTTTAGCACAGTGCCAAAAGTGGAGAGGATCTGGCTCCTGTAGTCCTGCACGTTGTAGGCCTCTGCCAGCAGGAAGGCGTGGCGCAGGAGCCGTGCAGACGGGAGATCTCTTGGAGGAGGCGGAGCCTGAAATGTGTGACCTACTGCAGAAACAATCCCTCCAGGTTTCACTAAGCTGTGTGGTGTACAGGTCTTTGCACTGAAGGTGCTTCTCCGTGTGGTTTTCCTGTATCTGACGCCACACCTTGACCATAGTGTTCCCTTCGGTTCGGTCCCTCAGAAGACGCACAACATTCTTGTCCACACCACGCCTGTTAGTGGAGGAAAAATTTATAACTTTAGGTCGGTTCGAATAACTTCTTTAAAGACTGACACGTGCACACACGATGCTGAGTGTACTCACTTGCTAGTGAGGACGGCAGGGAACACAGCTTGATGTGCCTCGCTCAGTTGTGTTATAATAACAGGATCCCATGCAAGCCACCGACCTGTTGTGCCACCTTCTCCACCCCTGGCTGACTTTGTGCAAGGCCCACAGCACAGGACCTCCGTCAGCATCGTGTACCAGTTGGATACGTCACAAATGTGACGTACCTGGAGTACAGATCAGGGAACAATATATAATAACAATAATAACATATAACAATATATAATCAAATCAAGAGGATTTTCAAGGAACTTTTGCATGTTTAGATACAATGTAATCATTATTCAACCATGATGTTTTTACTCTAACACAGCTGAATTGAGTTATACCCGGTGGTGGTAGCCAGACTTGTACAGGTACACATTACGACCCTTTCCAACACACTCATCGCCACGAGGACACTTCAGGGAACATCTCCAGACTCCTACAGGGCGCCACACAAAGACACGGCTGCGGAAAAACAGGTGTGGTACAGGCAGAGCACCTCCGACGAAGCCTGGAGGTTCTGGAGGGGAAAACCACATGCGGTCTGACTTCATCACCCTTCGCCTCTTGAGCACACCAGTGATGTCCTTGTAGAGTTGAACGGCAGTGAAGAGACCTCTCTCTGTGTCCTCCTTTAGCCATGCGATGTCAGCTGCTGGAATGCCATTTGGGTTTTCCCAAAGACGTACCCAGCCCTCTAACTCCACCTGTAACACATACAAAGCAAAATTGTTTTTATCATTTGTAACATGCAATGATACGTTATGTTTGCATTCACTGTAAATGTTACTTACAGGTGAGTCACTTAGAGGTGGTTTCAGTGGATAATCCTCGCCTTGGGATGCGGACGGGGCTTCAGTTGGCTGTGCAGCAGCCGGGATCCTGGATATGTACTTCTTGTGTGGCTGCTTGGATGGTGCGGTGGATTCTGGCTGCTTGGATGGTGCGGTGGATTCTGGCTGCTTGGATGGTGCGGTGGATTCTGGCTGCTTGGATGGTGCGGTGGATTCTGGCTGCTTGGATGGTGCGGTGGATTCTGGCTGCTTGGGTGGTGCGGTGGATTCTGGCAGCTTGGGCAGTGAAGAGGGGTGAAAAAGCCTTTGGAAGACACTGGAGTCTGGCTGCTTGGATGGTGCGGTGGACTCAGGCTGCTTGGATGGTGCGGTGGACTCTGGCAGCTTGGGCAGTGAAGAGAGGTGAAAAAGCCTTTGGAAGACACTGGAGTCTGGCAGCTTTACCTTGTCTCTGAGACCTGACTCCTGGGACTGGGTAGAGTCTAAAAATGTATAAATTTTTGTTATCTTATATTATGACTTATTTACATAAAACTACTTCATATAAATTGACTGATGTTACTTACGTTCCACAGACTCGCATGCAGCTACCATCTCAGCTTCATCACCGAGCCATAATGAAGGACTATACTTAGAGGTGCTTTCCTGCAGTTGCTGGACAATAAGGCAGTGTAACAATCAGAATGTATGATGTACCACGTTTCACTTACCAAACACAAACAAGCATACTTACAACACTAAACACTCACCTATTTGAGTATTTGTTATTTTCTGTGTAATTCTAACCTTTCTCTTTCTGAACACTTACTTTCTCCTTCTCATAAATATACTTTCTGAACCTCTTCATCGTCACACTTGTGATGTGGGTCACCGGTGTGTTCAACCACCTCCTCACTGAGCTATAGGCCTTCTGTGCTCTGTCTCTCTCGCTGTCAGTGAACTGCTCTGGCTTTTTCTTTATTCTTCCATGCTGACTGTAGAGCTCCCACATCTCCTGAAAGCTGCTGTCCTCGAAGCCTTTCTGACCATAGATGCACCTGTCGATGTTGGCCTCAAGGACAATGGAGACTTGTGGGAAGCTCTCTGCATACTCAGCGAGGAAGTCTTTCACCCACTGGTTCACTGCTTCTCCTCTCTTTTGTGTGCTTGCCTTCTCTACCCTGTGCTTGTCAATTATGCTGGAATGATATATATTACCTTAATTCAAACAAGCATCATTTATATCATCTGACTGTGACAAACAGATTAGTAATTGAACCAAGAATGAAACAGATGTGTAAATATGCCACCAAATTTGTCTTAAATCTAAAATGCTTACTACTTCATGTAGCCCACATCGTTTGCCACAAGCCAGTGGAACGGTGCATTTTTGTATTGACCAAACGGCACTGGCAGCTTTCCCAGGCACTGCTGACGGGATGGAGCAGTGACACCCTCCGCCTGAAGGAGCTTTTCTGCGTGGGCCAGGGCAGTGGCTTGGTTCAGCAGCTCCGGGTGAGGCGTGGGGAAGACCAGCCTTTTATCCCGATAAAGACGGGCCTCTTTGCTCGCCATCAGAATGGCCTGTTGCCGATTTCCAGGAGCATCTGTGTTGGCAATGTGGATTGTGGGGTTTGCCATCTAGATAGTTAAACAATGTTATTCTCCAAAGGGAAATTTATTGGAGCAGCAATTCCTATTAGCAGTAAAGTGGCATTACATCTTGGTATTAAATGTCTGTCTGCCTATCGAGATAAGATAAGAACTTTATTAATCTATTAATTTATCAGCGCTATTGAGAGGTTGTATTGCACCAGATAATGAATGTAATTGTACAAGGTAGTAATAGTAATGATAACACTGAATAGTGACAATAATGAAAAGTGAATTAATATTGCACATACAGTTAAAATATTGCACATTGTACATTGCACATGATATTGAATGTCTATATATCTGTTATACACACACATGTATAGCTGATATGTGGGCTATATATTGATATATGTGTATTCCTGTATAAATATATGGAGAGAGAGAGATTTATGTGTGTATGCACACACGCGCGCGCGCACAAAAACATACATACATACATACAAGCATACATGCAATGCATATATTTGGTTTGGTTGACCCCTTTAACACGATAACGACTATAAACAGACGTTTCGGTAATATGAGTGTAAGAAAGAAAATGTTTATGTTTAAAAAGCGTCTTCAGTTATAATTTACGACGACTTTTTACTGAGTGGGAGAAGCTTCTTATATTTACCTTTCAATGAAAAGGTTATCACAGAAAAACACTACGGTTAACTCCGTCAAATTTGTAGCAAATTACCTTTCTGTTTTTCACTTCTTTAACAGATAAACTGTCGAAGTCGTTAGCAAAAACAATGTCCAAATGTCTCTCGCACCGTCTCTTCGCTTTCTCTGATATGTGATTGGCTGCCTGGTGAGTCCGGCGAAACTATTGGTAGTCTACGGTCAAAGTTCGGTGAGCCACCTGATTGGTCAGTTGTCTACGGTCGCGTTATGACATCCTGGTGAGTCCGGCAAAGCTATTGGTAGTCTACGGTCAAAGTTCGGTGGGCCACCTGATTGGTCAGTTGTCTACGGTCGCGTTATGACTTCCTGGTGAGTCATCATGTAAAGTTAAATTATGTTTAAAGTTAAATATACACCAAATAATTGACCTTAATTGTACCATTGTGGCCCTGTGATGGACTGGCGACCTGTCCAGGGTGTACCTGCCTTTCGCCCGATGACTGCTGGAATAGGCTCCAGGCCTATAATGATAATGTCACATGTTTGACATTTCACAAATATCCACACCACGATTGTGTACCTGGGATTATGTTGGGTAAAGTTTTGTGGAGTAAGACACACCCACCTTATTCATGTTAGTAAGTAAAGTTTATTTATAAAGCACCTTTCTCAGATAACAAATCACCAATAAGATAAAATGTAGTAAAAGCAAAAGAAAATCTCATTTAAAGCTGCGCATCCCATAGTTGAACTAAACGTAGTAGAGTCCAGTTTGAACCAATCAGAAAGATATTGAGGAGCTTTACCATATTTAATACAAAGCGAGATTATAAAATCAGAGTTGTGTCTGTCACTTCCAATTAATAATAAAAAGTAAAGCGTGCGTTGAAATAAAAGCATCTATAACCATCCAGTTACAACTTTGCCTCCAGCTTCTTTTTTTTAAACTTAACTTTGAAATATTCCTACAAGTGGAAAAAGCAGTTTGTTTGGAGCGATGGTCTGAAGACACTGACTGGTCAGATGCAACACCTTCATTTCTCACTGTGGACTGGGAGCCTGAAGAGCCAGTTTGTTGCCTGGTTTGTGAGTCACTGTCAGGGACAATGATCCGACATTCTGTCTTATCTGGATCTGTTTTGTTTGACGTCTGGCCAGCAACTCGTTAAATGTGACAGTTTGTAATCTTTATGTTATCAGATATTGATTTATTCACTTATGTGTCCTGGAGGAAGAATGTGTGGCTGCTGTGATTACACATGACATACAAACAATGTTCACTTTGTATTTCACATGATTAGCATTCATGTCATATTGACTTCTTGTTTGTCAGGTGTCTTCAAAGAGGCTGACTCTGTCATCCAGCCCATCAGGACCTTTGAGATCCTCAAGGGTCACGTGGATGAGCCTTAAAGTAAGTGTCCCGTGAGCATCTGCACGTGATGTAAAGGGACAAGATCCCGTCGGGTCCTTGGTCCTTAATGAGGAGCTCCAGGAATGTGTGGTACCTGGAGTGAGTCTGTGTGGATTGCTGCCCCCACTGTCCACCCAAGACTGGAACAAAGTCTCCACAGCTGTTGAGTACGTACAAGCCACGGTCCAAAACTGAATAACCACTCAGGTGAGCCTTTGCCTTCACCAGACGGCTTCTTCTCTACCTAAAAGAAACATCAAGATTGCATGATGCAATAGCTGTTGCATGTTAATGTTCGTAAAACTAAACCACACTGCAATATTTTCTGCTATTTACATTCTCTTTTGGTAGAATCCATTTTTAGCACAGCGTGAAAAGTAGGGCTGCAACTAACGATTTTGATAGTCGACTAGTCATCAATTAATCGACCAATCGGTTAATTACTAATTAAAACAATCCAAAACTGAAAAAGGATACATTCATGCCATATTTTATCTTGACTTTTAACATTAACTGAAAATGCTAAGAAGAGTGCTGGCTGTAATGCACCAACAGTCAAATCAGTACCAAAAAGTGAAAAAGAATACAGCAACTTTGGACTGTGAAGCGGAATAATACAATTTTAATGTTGCACTTTAATGTTAAAATCCAAGACAACTCCTCTTATTTATAGCTAGCAGGCTACGCTAACAAGCTAAATATCTTAACAGCGGAGCAATGTCAGTTTTCAATTATTCCCACTTTTTTTTTTATTCGTTCTTGATCGGTATCATGTCAATTCTTACATTTGAACAAGAATTATATACTAAATTACAACATAAACAGTCAAACTACAGGGGCTTTACTCATGTTATTTATACACATTTGGTAAGGATTTTGGTATTTTCCACACACCTATTCAACCAAGATATTAACAAGGACCACAATCTCTGGGCAAATTGGCATGACCAAAACAGGTGTGTCACCGTTTCATCCTCCCGCTATTTGACCGAGAACACAGGGCACTTCCTGAGCAATTTTGTCTTTCCAGAAAGGTTCGTGGGCAGATGCTGGTGAGCGATAGACCAAGCCAGGTCCTTGTGTATATTTAGCTGGGATTTACTATTTGTTATTTCCTTGCCAGTTTACACCCAGTTTATCCTCTGTCAGTTTACCCAGCGGCGTCATCCTTGTTGGAATATGCCGCCATTTTTCCTGTTTTGGCTCTGGTTAAGTCTTTGGTTGAGGTTAGGAGCCGTGCAGATTGTAGCTCTCCTGGAGGAGGTGGAGCCAGGAATGAGTGCCTTGATGCAGCAACAATCCCTCCAGGTTTCGGTCATATGAAACAGGTCCTGACGCTAAAGGTACTCCTACGTGTGTGAACGTTACGGTCTGCGACACGCTGCTCAGTAAAGATGAAACATATGCAAGTTCTCTTTGTTTTGTTTTTTTTAAAATTGGAAAAAAAGTTAATGTGAAACGTCATACAGTACGAGATCATAAGCAGATTCTAAGTGTTATTAAAAAGTTGATGTCTGAACAGATAATATAATAATAAATTTGGTATTGTAAACGATACCAAAAAATATTTACAGTCACAATAATAAAAGCAATATAATAATTAAATTTAACATATTTGTAATGAAATTAATTGAGTGACTTCTTTAAAGGCTGATGGCTGATGATTTTCCTTTGATATAATCTAACAATTAGTTGAACTTATTTAAAATATTAATTTGAATCATTGTTATTTTCTGTGTAATTCTAACCTTTTTCTTTCTGAACACTTACTTTCTCCTTCTCATAAATATACTTTCTGAACCTCTTCATCGTCACACTTGTGATGTGGGTCACCGGTGTGTTCAACCACCTCCTCACTGAGATGGACGCCTTCAGTGCTCTGCCTCTCTCGCTGTCAGTGAACTGCTCTGACTTGTTCTTGAATTTTCCATGCCGAGTGTAGAGCTCCCACATCTCCTTTCTGTCCATAGATACACCCGTCGACGTTGGCCTCAAGGAGAATGGAGGCTTGTGGGAAGCTCTGCGTATTCGTTGAGGAAGTCTTTCACCCACTGGTTCACTGCCTCTCCTCGTTTATGGGGGTTTGTCTTCTCTACTCTGTGATTATCAGATATGCTGGAATGATATACATTACTTTTATTCAAACAAGTATCATTTATATCATCCGACTGTGATAAACAGATTAGTAATGAACTAAAATGAAACAGACGTGTAAACATGCCACCAAATTTTTAAGCAAAGTCTTAAATTTAATGTGCTTACTACTTCACATTTTTTGTGTACTTGTACAGTAAAAGTAAAAATACTTAAATACGTACTTAATTAATACTTTTAATACGTAAAATATGAGGAGGCGTTCACAAGTAATTTTTTCCAAGCCAAGTCTCTCGCCAACACCAAATCAAATTCTGACCTCAGAGCTGCACAATCCTCGTATGGAACAGTATACAAAAGGATCAGTTGTAGGTTATCTATTTCCGTTTATATTTTAAGCATTGAGGCCGCGCGGTGGTGTGGTCACAGCGAGAGGGTTCCGGGTTCGATCCCCGCCTGGGGCCTTTCTGTGTGGAGTTTGCATGTTCTCCCCGTGTATGCGTGGGTTCTCTCCGGGTACTCCGGCTTCCTCCCACCGTCCAAAAAACATGCACGTTAGGTTAATTGGCGACTCTAAAAATTGTCCTTAGGAGTGAGTGTGAGCGTGTGTGGTTGTTTGTCTCTATGTGGCCCTGTGATGGACTGGCGACCTGTCCAGGGTGTACCCCACCTTTCGCCTGATGACTGCTGGGATAGGCTCCAGCCCCCCCGCGCGACCCGACTGACGGTATAGAAAATGGATGGATTTTAAGCATTTAATTATATAAATTTGTTTACTATAATTATTTATCTTATTTTAATCATTTTTATTTTCTCTTGCGTGCATTTGTCTCCAGTTTTTGTCTTAAATTGTTCTTTGTTTTTAATCCTTTTTTTTTTTCTAAACTATTGTTTACTTCACTTGTTCCGTCTTGTTTATTATTATAATCAGTCAGTCAACCTGCTGTAAACCACTTTGAACTAGTGATGTCAGTCGCGAACGAGTCGGCTCTTTTAAGTGAACGATGGGACCAGCTCACGGCCGTCCGCGAGCCGTTTTTTAGTTTTACTTTTCGCTTTTGGAAAAGTACCTGTGGGCACTGCGGGCGTTGGCGACAGGTGTCACCTGCATGCTGTGCAACCAATCGTGAGGATTGCCAAGGATCATACCACCAAGCAACGTCAGTCCCCTCTGAAAGGATCTTTTCTACAACAGAGCAGATGATAACAGAGAGAAGAAACCGGATCAGCTGAGGCACTTCGCTTTTTCAAAAAAATAAGAAGTTAGATGTTGGTGGTTAGTTCATAGCGACACCTAAAACTGGCGCTCCCGGTGGACTCACCATTGTCATATCTGATGTTGAAGATGCTCTCTTTGTACATGGCGCATGCGTGACGTGTCAGGGCCACAGATCAAACACAAATGAAAAAGACGAATGACAGCTAAATAACGACAATAAAATAACATGAAATAACGGTTTTTCACGAGTCTTGGGTAAGTTGAAGTCACAGTTTAATGCGACTTCAACTCAAGTCCAAGTCCCCATCTCTGGTGTGGATATATATATACACATAAACATATATATATAGCTGTTAAAATGCAAATTTATACATCTAGAGCTTACAGTTAAAAAAAAATCTAAATAAGGTAATTAATATTTGATTTATGTAGAAATTTAACTTAGTTTAGCTGCAGGCAGATGGCTTTGCCAGTCAGAGCCCTTAAACACCAACTAGCAATTAAGGGAAACCATCATCTTAAATAAATACAGCTATAGCAAATAAAGTTGGAGAGATCTAACCAGGTTAAGCCTCTCACATTCCCAGGATAGTTAATGCTCCACCAGTTCAAAACGATCCACTCCTAAACCCACATTATCCTCCTTTAGTGGCACTGCAAAGAGCACATACAAAAAAAAAAAAACTGCACAGGTCAGCTTCCTCAAAATCTCCTCTCCTGACGCAGTTAACGCCTGCAGGCTTAATACAAAATTATAGCTTAATGATTTACTTTACTCCTTCCGTGGTCTGAGTTTGAGACATGCTCCGATGTTGGACGGAGGCCGCTACATCCTGGTAGACATAACAGTTCAATGGGCTGTTAGATGGCTGTGTGACTGGATCCCACTAACCTCTGGTCGCCTTCAGCTCCGTCTGAACACTAACTCTGTACCTGATTGTACCCCTCATTTAATCCATTCCCAGTGTCTTCCTTTTCACTCTTAATTACACACACCTGCCAGTTATCAGCGTCTTTCTACCACAGTAAATGCATGTAAGTCTCACCCAATCACACCACAGTTATGCTTTAGTTGGACCAGAAAGATATGACTGGGATTAGGTTATTTAAGCACAAGGTTATTTTCTCGACATAACATTTTAAAGAATAAATAAATCAGAATGTACAAACTAGTTCACAATTTTCCGACTCATTTTACAATAGAAAAAGTGAATAGATACAGATATTTTTAGCCATAATGGGGGTAAGAAATTAAATAGTTTAATAGAGAGATTTTGCTAATTGGTAGGGATTTTTAGTGCACTTACCATTCAAATGAAGAGATTATTTCAGAAGAAGTCTTTAGATTTATTTAATTTATTTTTACATCCAGCTTAGTTTAGAGATTAATTATTGAACTCTTGACAAAAAATATCTGTTTCCCCCACTGGCTGGTACCACAATGTTTTGAGGCATTTGATTGACTGTCAACAGTGGATCCAGGGTGAATTGAGCGATCCTATTGGTTGTCTACGGTCAGTGAACAGCAGCTGCACTGATGTACTTATGACATTTAAAAGTAAGTTTAAAAAAAATGAATAAACGTTACGTAAAGTTATTAGTCTGCTTCATTTCTTATGTGTAAGATGCCAGTTTTAAATACTGTCCCTGAGTAGAGCAATATGGCCGCCTGCTGGTCATCATCATATTTGTAAGAGCTGCTGATTTGTTTTACATACACCTTGGCATTAAAGAATTTCCAAATGACTTTACAACAAGATAAATAAGAAAATGTATTCCATGTTTGCCTTTTAAATGCTTAATAGATTAATGTAGCCTATGTGAACCCACTTTGATGATTTATTTATTTCGAACATGCAAAAAAAAAGGAACAATATTAGTCTGAGATAAGAGAAAAAGAAATACAAACGGTATCATTATTAAAAACACTGAAAATAATATTTCCATATCCGAAAAGGAGTGGGAGGAAGTACAAACTTGTTTAATCCCCGTGTCTATAAATTATTTCAATTAATCACTTTCCATTAATATAGTTATAATACACAACATTCAAAACAATACGAAAAAGAATCTGTGACATGAATCTGCATCAAAATTGAAAAGTTTATTCTACATATAAATGTGTACTTCTACCAGGGGTCGCGTTAACGGAATATTTTCCGTCGTTGACCGTTTTTTAAAACGTGATGGAAAAAAACCTGAAGGCCATCTGTCATTTTGACAGATTGCAATTCACACCGCTGACCACTTGGTGGCGAGTGAGCATATTAATCAGCTGTTGTCTCTCTTGATGCATGACCTCGTTGGCTTCACAAGGAAAAATGTCACTGCAGACAAGTGTCCGAATTTTCTTCAAAAACCCAATAACGATGACTGTGTTGAGAAAAGAGGGACTGATGCAGTGGAAGATGAAGGACAAACAAGTAATCGAGGATAGATCACTTGAGACATTTGATTACGCACAAGTGGACACGTAATTCAAGTCCATGCAGACCAGGAGGAAAGTGTGAGACTGCGTTCAGGCCACAGCAGGCGAACTGTTCAGATTTTAGTGTAATCGTTTCATTTCATTGTTCATATGTAGCTACTGGGGCCACAGTCAGTGTGGAGTGGATTCTCTGTTCAGTTTGTTCGGACTGAATATTAATTAAAAATGAATGAAAATGAAATGCTATTGAAACATATGTCATTATTATCATTTTTAAAATGAAAGCGACGGGTAAAAATAGATTAAGACGGGATTTTTATGACCCTGTCAGTGAAAATGACGGACAATGAAAAAGTCTGGCGCAACCTCTGATCAAAAGTGCTGTTTTTTCTGTATATAGATGTGTACTTACACACACAAACTGAAGGTAACACAGAAAATAAATGAAATAGGTAACAATAAATACCTGGTGACAGTCGGACATCTTCATTCTTGTACTTTGTTGTACTAATGTTCCCCCATAAATTATAACCCTCTTCCCTTTCAGTGATTCATTTTTGAAGATTTCTTGGCTTTGCTTTAAATATTACTTGTGCTGTCTGTATTCCAGAAGATCTTTCAATTTTAATAGTTTTGATTGTAAGAATAATGGATTTGTATGATCCCTATATCCTGCCCCATGAATGATCCGTATGGCTTTCTTTTGCAGAATAATCCAACCAAGGCTTCTATCGAGTCAGAGAAGAATCCAGAGTCCACACAAACAGATGCCTGCCGTCAGTCTGTGGACCCAAACACTCAGGACAACTTGATGCTGGGAGATGAAGCAGCACCAGACTCTGACCGGGAACCTGTCTCCTCTTTGAGTCCATCTGTGAACGGCTGTTCCAGAAAGTTTGGGCTGAAGTTGATTTACAGATGGTTACGGAGGAGTTAAGGAAGCCTGCAGTCTGGCACCGACAGGGCTGACGTGGGATTTCAAGCACCCTCAATGATAAAAGATCTCATAGGCAAGATGTGCCAAATAAGCAACACTGAAAAGAGAACAAATACTGAAATCCCCATCCCATTGGGATTCAAAGAGAAGAAAAAGGATCCCACTGAGGTGGCTGCAACTGAAGAAGTAAAGCAGAGCTGTCCACCTAAGACACCAGGAGCTGATGGGAAAATCAGAAACCATGAGCCAGCTCCTGAGTATGAACAAGGACCTGTGTCATCTTTTAAAGCTCTCTCAATATTACAAAATACTAAAAACACCAAACAAATACTGGCAGAAATTTTGAATAATATCATAGAAAGTATTGTGGATGCAAAAAATAAAAGTTTAACTTCTGCAGATGTGGAGGCCACTGTTGGTGACACGGTGCCCAAAACCTTTGCAAACATTTAACCATTTACTGGTCAAAGAGGTGGCGGAGAGAGTCGAGCGTTCCTCCTCTGGAAAGGACCACGGAGACCCTGGTAGCAAATCTGGCTCCCGCAGAGCTGATATGATATTGCAAGCATCCTTAATGACAAGAGATCTCATCTGCAAGATGTGCAATATCAGAAACACTGAGGTGGCAGCGACTGAAGAAACAACTCAGAGCTGTTCACTTCACACACCAGGAGCTGAGGAGAAGATCAAAAACATGAGCCCGCCCCTGAGAAAGAAGAGCATTTTACGATGATTTCAGAAAAGAAGACTTTGGAAGAGAGAGCGTCTCCTGCTCCTCGTCAGAAACCAAAAAACAAAGGACTGGGAAGCAGGATCAAGAGCTTCTTTTTAAGAAAAATGTGCAAAGTCGCACCGATGGAGGACTCTGTTCCTGAAGAACAGATCTCAGAGGTAACAACTGTGGACTATGAGGTAACACTTGTGGAGGATTTTATTGCCGAGGATTCTGTTGACGAGGAATTATTCCCTCAGCAGCAGGAGTCATCAGAAGTCACTGCTGCTGAGGTCGTAAAGCCTGAGGCCGCAGATTCAGTCGGTGCCCTCCTATCTGAAGAACATGAACAGGAAGAAGAACGAAGAGCATACCTAGTCCTACTGGTTGGCTCACTTATTAAGAAGGCCAGTGACAAGTCAAAGCTGAGATGTTCTCCATCAGACTGTGATGCCATCAGTGAGCGACTTTTTATGAAAATCTGGACTGAGGTTAAGGGACAACATTTTGCAACAAACCGGGAGAGAACAAAAAAGTTAATCAAGATCATTTTTAAAAGTCTTTGCAAGCAATGGAGCTGTGCAGCAGACTCTGTGCTGCCTTTGATGAAGTTAGGAGACCCATTAGTGGACAACATCCTTGTCTCCTGTTTCAAAAAACACCTGAAACCCGACAAGGAACCCGGCATCACCAAAAGGTTGTTTTCTGAAACTGTAAAGAACAAGAATTACCAGAAGAAACATCCAAACCAGCTGTGCAGCTACTTATTGACAGATTTATTCTACATATGGGTCTGAACTCAGAGAACAGAAGTCTTTGATTCCATCTGTGAGCGGCTGTTCCAGAAAGTTTGGGCTGAAGTTGATAAACAGTAGAAGAAGACAGATGGTTCAGGAGGAGTTAAGGAAACCTTGAACAGAGGTGTTCTCGGGTATCACCTTCCCAGCACCAACTGTGCAGCCTGGACACTCAGAGACTGTCTCCTCCCTGGATGGAGCTTTTCAGGGTGTCATGACGGATGCAGAACACAACAAGACTTTGGAAGAGAGAGTTTCTCCAGCTCCTC
The DNA here is from genome assembly GCF_036924035.1 of Leuresthes tenuis. Lineage (NCBI taxonomy): Eukaryota > Metazoa > Chordata > Actinopteri > Atheriniformes > Atherinopsidae > Leuresthes > Leuresthes tenuis. Next base: position 30,218,744 of record NW_027325359.1, on the reverse strand, counting down.
GTCCAAAATTAAAGAGAAAAAGACTTCTTTTTGAAAAGATTTCTCCTGCTGTGGTACCAGTGCAGTCACCAGCTGTACCTGAGATCTTTGTTCCTCAGCAGCAATCAGGAGAGATCACACCTGTGGAGGACTTTGTATGTATGAAATAGACTAATTTGGAATTTAATAATAGGATTTGATTGGATTGTGATTGTACTACAATGAACTGGAGTCTAACTGGTGCCTAATAAAGTGCCTTGAGATGACATTTGTTGTAATTTGGTGCCGTATAAATAAAATAAAACTGTATGGAGGACTTTGTACCTGAGGAACAGGAACAAAATCCAAAAGAAACTAAACTCAGTGTGCTGAATCATCATTATCAGCAAGTCCTCCAATGAACCAGCTTAAATTTTACAGTACAAATGACCTGTTTCTGTGAGGTTCTCAGTAAGCCCCTCATCCACCTGTTAATTCAGGGTTTCACAGCTAAAATCAGTCTGAATCATAAAAACTGTCCACTGGGGAGCTTCAGGTCTATGAGACAGTAAGGCAGCAACATCTGCAAACTTCACTTACTTTGCTTATGACCATCAAGGGTCAGTCAACCTTATTACCATCTACTGATTCAGTCTCTACCACCACCTCACCGTCTTCATCACAGAACACCGGAGGCTTGAGTTCAGTGCTGAGATCAATGAAGACAATCTACAGGACACACCCTGCTCCTCCTGGATTTCCAGCTGGTCACTTCTCCAAAGGTCAACAATGAGTTCAACCCTCATGGAGTTGGATGTTCCCCTGGTGGTTCCTCCTCTTCCTCACGCCTGAGGGAATCTTTGATGAAGCTGTCCCTGGATACCTTTGGGAGTTCTTTAGGAGCAGACATTGATCCAGGAACTTGACGTCAGGAACAAATATGGAAGATCAGGGTCATCGGATTTGCTGCCCCAGTGGCGTTGGTGGGTGTCAGGGAAGGGGTGTGTTCATGAACACAACAGCTGGAAGTACAAACAAAGAGGCAGAGAACGTCATGGTGTTCACAGCTCAGATGAAGGACATATTCTGCTTCCTTTAACAGGGAAAAAACATCCAAATACTTTCAGAGATACTTAGATTGTTCCCCTCTAAAGTTACAATACCTTCAAATTCCACAGTAAAGCTGTCATAAAGAGGGTTGTCAGAGAAAATAGACTCTAAGATACTTATCAAAAATGAAAATGACTGTCTGATTAGATATCTGTTACAACAATATCGATACCGACGGAGCCGTCTTTGCCACAGCTTAAAACAGCTCCCCTCACAGGCTGTGTTTAAAACACTGAACTGGTTGCTGTCCCAGCACAGAACTGACATCATTTTTATTGTTCTGAAACCTTCAGACCATTTCGTCCTCAGCATGACAGTATTTTAGATACAGGCACACCAGAGAGACATTTTAACCATCGTCACATATCTTATAAAAACCAGGAAGGAGCAGGAATCTACCCATGTCTGCTCAGCAAGCAGCTTACTGTCTCTTTGCTCGGCCATTTAATCTGGAGTGTATTTTTCAAAAGAAATGAGCATTTTGACCTGTGACAAAACACCGTATTCCCCCCACCCCCTTTCTCCTCATAAGCGGTTGTTGTGTTTGGTTAATCCTGTGAGCAGGAATGACCTCCTGTACTGTTCTGTGCTGCAGCAGAGCTGAAGGAGCCTCTGATTGAAGGCACTTTGTTGTTTCATCACTGCTTTATATAGAGGGTGTGCAGTATTGTCCAGTACGTTCATCAAGCTGTGCAGCATTCTTCATTTATTTGCAATCAGATCCAGAGCAGGCCCCGGCACAGAACCAGCCTTCTTTAAGAGTTTCTGAGTCTCTGGCTCTGATCCTGCTGCCCCAACAGATGGCTGCAAAGCAGACTGCACGCTCCACCTCAGACATGTCAAAAATATTCAACATTCTGGTGAAGACATAGAAAAACCCAAGTTTCCTGAAGAAATACCGTCTGCTCTGTCCCATCTTGTAGACAGCCTCAGGATTGCATTTCCAGTCCAGTCTGCTGTCCAGGTGAACCCCCAGGTATCTGTATTCCTACACCACCTCTTCACCTTGAACAGACACAGAGTTTAGTTGACTCCTGGTCCTCCTAAAATCCACTTTTACCACTTTTGTCTTGTTTATATTCAAGATGAGGTGATTGTTCCCACAACAGGTCACAAGGTAGTCGACCAGTTAGTTCCCTGTACTCAGCCTCTTGTCCATCACTAATAAACCCAACAACTGCAGAGTCATCAGAGTATTTCTGGAAATGACAGGACTGAATTGTAGTGGAGGTCTGAGGTGTACAAAGTGAAGACAAATGGTGAGAGTACAGTGAAAGAAAAAAATTAAATATATTACCGAATACAAGTGTTTGAAATTACTCTTGTTGTATTTCAGCCGAGATTAATTTACAAAACAAGCGGCCATTGGAGACTCTGGCATCCCAGTTTTTCTTCAAACGTCACCAACCGATTAGCAGCCAATCTAGCATAGCCTAGCATAACAGCGCCATGGCTAAACGTTTTAACTTTTATACATCAAAATGTGACAAATCAAAATCTGGATTGTATTACTAATAAATCGCTTTGCTTTTATGATTCATGTGAGGTAAATCCTGAGGATTTTGACGAATAATAATAACCCATCTGAGAAAAAAGACGTCGGTAACGTTTCAGCACCGCTGCAGTATTTATTCTGCATTTTTAATCTCAGAGCATTTAAATTCTTCCTCAGCGTTTCGCGCCCTCTACTGACTGATATGATTACTGCACTGATATGGAAACTACGAAATACATTAATAGCTGCTTAGTCCCGTTTTAAAACACACTATATAAATATACAGATATACAAACAACTGTTTCTAATCCTTTTTTTTACCCTCAATAGGTGCTGTCGCATTTTGTGGGCGTGGTTAAATTCGCGCCCCTTTTTTTTTTTTTTTTTTAATTAACTTGACGCGCTGTTCTGTTCCTCTGATGTGATTGACGTCACATTGACGTAACCCCTGCTCGGGTGTATAGATATATATATATATATGCACATATATATGTATATATGTTGTCCATCGTTCTAAATTCTATTTTCCTTGGAAACATTTGAGTTCGTGAGAGACAAACATTTATTTTCCCCAAAGCACAACTAGTAAAATTTATTAATCGTAACACATTACTTTCAACAATCACCATGAACGGAACAACGAGTTCACCGAAAGGAACCGCCAACATGGTTAGACCATTGATTGAGTCATTTTTCAATGAGATGACACAAGACCAATGGGCGTGTTTGACAATAGGCATTCCTGACAAACACACCAGAGAATTTCTCGCAGAAATTTCAAATAATATTATAGATATTATTGTGGATTCCATGTTACAGAATCCAAAAGATAAATGTTTAACTTCTGCAGATGTGGAGGCCACTGTTGGTGACACGGTGCCCAAAACCTTTGCAGAGGTTCTGGGCGTATCGCAGGAAGTCTCCTCTGTAAGCTCAGAAAAATTTAACCATTTACTGGTGAAAGAGGTGGCGGAGAGAGTCGAGCGTTCCTCCTCCTCTGGAAAGGACCATGGAGACCCTAGAAGAAAATCTGGCTCCCGCAGAGCTGATATAGGATTCCAAGCATCGTTGATGATAAGAGATCTAATTTGCATGATGTGCAATATAAAAAACACTGAAGTGGCAGCGACTGAAGAAACAACTCAGAGCTGTTCACTTCACACACCAGGAGCTGAGGTGAAGATCAAAAAACATGAGCCCGCTCCTGAGACAGAAGAGCATTTTACGATTTCAGAAAAGAAGACTTTGGAAGAGAGAGCTCCTCCTGCTCCTCGTCAAACACCTAAAAACAAAGGACTGGGAAGCAGGATCAAGAGCTTCTTTTTAAGAAAAATGTGCAAAGTCACACCGATGGAGGACTCTGTTCCTGAAGAACAGACCTCAGAGGTAACAACTGTGGACTATGAGGTAACACTTGTGGAGGATTTTATTGCCGAGGATTTTATTGCCGAGGATTCTGTTGACGAGGAATTATTCCCTCAGCAGCAGGAGTCATCAGAAGTCACTGCTGCTGAGGTCGTAAAGCCTGAGGCCGCAGATTCTGTCGGTGCCCTCCTATCTGAAGAACATGAACAGGAAGAAGAACGAAGAGCATACCTAGTCCTACTGGTTGGCTCACTTATTAAGAAGGCCAGTGACAAGTCAAAGCTGAGATGTTCTCCATCAGACTGTGATGCCATCAGTGAGAGACTTTTTATGAAAATCTGGACTGAAGTTAAGGGACAACATTTTGCAACAAACCAGGAGAGAACAAAAAAGTTCATCAAGATCATTTTTAAAAGTCTTTGCAAGCAATGGAGCTGTGCAGCAGACTCTGTGCTGCCTTTGATGAAGTTAGGAGACCCATTAGTGGACAACATCCTTGTCTCCTGTTTCAAAAAACACCTGAAACCCGACAAGAAACCTGGCATCACCAAAAGATTGTTTTCTGCAAGCAAGGCCTTTATTAATTTATTCAAACCTAAAGAGAAGAATCCAGAGTCCACACAAACTGATGCCTGCCGTCAGTCTGTGGACACAAACATTCAGGACGAGCTGATGCCGGAAGATGAAGCAGCCCCAGACTCTGACCAGGAACCTGTCTCCTCTCAGACTGGAGAGGTTCAAGAAGATCCAAGTTTAGTACCAGCAGCACAGTCACCACCCATCCCGCAGGTAAACACACCTGTAAGAATGACTTCAGTGGCTACCACTGGATCACAAGACAGTTGTAAAGGAGCCATATTACCAGAGGAAACAATCGAATCAGCTTTACAAAGACTTATTGAAAGAATCATTTTAAAGAATGTTAAGTCCTCAGTGAACATCTGGCCTTCAGAAGTTTTTGATTCCGTATCTGACCGGCTGTTCCAGAAGCTTTGGGCTGAAGTTGAGGGAGACATTCCGAATATCGACAAAAACAAAATTCCAAACCTGGACAAGGCCATTTTCAAAAGGCTATGTAAAATGTGGCACGGTCCAGACACTGTGCTGATTTTCATGAGTTTAGATGAACCCCTGATTGACCAAATAATTGTGTCCAACATCAAAACACACCTAAATGCTCTTTCCAAGAAATCTGACATCACAGAAAGGTTTTTCTTGTGCTTTGGAGGACCTCCATCATGCCCTCGATTATTTAGATAAAGCGATGAAATCCAGCCTCCAACCGGAGAGAAGAAGCCAATCCTGGATTTCTGTCTCTAATTTTTATTTCTCCGATTGGACGTTACTTGCACTGCTACCATTAATCAAAACACTTCCATCCACCAAAGAAACAGTTTTATCTGTTACTATAAATTACAAATGAACGATACAACAATATACAAAAAAAACCAAACATTTTTTAAAATCAATAAAAATGTAAAAACTATGTTTGATTTCTGCATTTTCTTTTCTCTCAGAACTTATGAAAATATCCAGCAAAGACTGAGATTTTATTCACTGCTTTTCATTTGAGTTCAACTAAAGTTTTGCATCAAATAAATAAAAGGTTAAAGGAGCAATTAAAACATTCTTGAAATATTTCATTTTAATTACCTTAAACAGTCAGAGAGTAACTTGAGTTATTTAGATAAAACCAATCCTCATGTCCACATTAGAGTGACAATATACACAGAAGTGAAGGGAATTATACTTAAGATGAAGAATTATACTTTAAGATGTATTTTAGATGATACAAGGAGACATTTTGGAGTGAAAAAATATTCAGCAGGTATTAAATATTTATTTGTTCAACTGGTTTGTTTCTGTTCTTAAAAAGAGTTCAATTTGTAAAGGTGAACAAAACTCTGACTTCAGTCATTATGACTTATGTTGGAGCTGTGTGAGATCAGCTGTGCTTTTTACTCTTTACACTGATTATCGCACAGATACACCAAGTCAATGTATTCGGCCGTATTTGGATGATACAGCTTTGATCGCTTTTAGTTAAGCGTCTCCAGCAGCACGAACATGGTGGGAATTAGATATTTGAGTGGAATGATTGCAATCCTCTTCACAATGACACAAAGAAACTGAATAAATTTGATCTGGTTCACCACTGTGCACTTTTGAAGTCTGTCTTGTTATTCATAATGAGAAAATCAGGCATTTTCATCTAATTACTTGGGTATAATAATAGACCATCTGTTATTATTATTATCTGCAATAAGACAAAGCAAAGGATTGATTTATTTTGCAGGTTTTTCAGGCACATCCAACTGGGAGGAGGCCCCGAGGCAGACCATGAACTTGGGAACGCCTCGGGATCCTGTTGCCTCTGCAACCCGACCTCGGATAAGCGGAAGATAATGGATGGATGGAACATAAATGGAGTTGAGGTGTTGTTTTTGTAGCCTGGCAACAACTTTGCTGGAGAGTACACACACAGCAATGACAGGTAACACAGGTGTAAACATGGACAGCAACTCATAGCCAGCAGTTCAACATCTGGGAGGCAGAGATGCTCCTTCTCAATGACACATCCAGGATTACACCATGTATTGCTAACAAGCTCTGTAATCCTCCTCCTTTACTGTTATGTTTCTGTCTGTCGTAAAAGTGACAAGCTCTTGCTCAATTTTTGAGGGGTGAGTTGTTTTAGATGGCAAAATGTTATGTTATGTTATGTTTATGCATTTAGCCGACGCTTTTTTCCAAAGCAACTTACAGATAGGCAGGTAGGGTAAGGAGGTCTTGCCTAAGGACCCCTACTGGAGACAATACCTTTCATGCAGGGGATTTGAACTCAGATCTTCCACACGAAAGGTGGCAATTATACCACGACACTATCCAGTCCCAAAATAATTTATTCAGCAGTTTTCAGCAAACGTTATGCTTCTACAAACTACTAATACAAGCAAATGATATTACCACATGTCCCTAAAATGTTTAATGTTTAAAATGGACAAATTAAATATGGTCAAAGTACATCTTTAGTACAAAGTACATCCTCAAATCCTGCTGCCCAGGATCATAGTCACGCTGTTCAGTCATTTTAGGAATAAATGTGCTCCGGTACTCTCAGTTGATAAGAAATAACAAGAATGTTAGCATTAGCACACCCCGTTAGCTCCAAAACTGCTAGCTTCAGGCTGCAATACATGATGGTCCTAACTGATGTAGAGTACAGCTTCTGTACCATGGGATTATTTTGTTTCACAAAGCAAAAGCAACACAAAATTCCAGAAAAGCTAACACTGTTACGTTTGTCTGGAAGAAAACTAGGCTAACGGTAGCAGTCACCTCTTAGCCAAGTAAGCTAGCCCACCATCAGTTTGGTTGAACATGTTTCTTTTAGACCTCATGTTAGTGTGACATTTTACTGTGTTAAATGTATTTACACTTTGGGGAATTCGAAATTTGCTTTGCCTGTTAGGCTACGCTTTTTTCAAAGATAACATGTATAACCTATATTCATATGAGACTATGCTATAAAACGAAATGGTTCATTAAGCTATCCAGCTTTCACCAACAAGTCCTATATTTCATATGATTAAGTCTGTATACGATTAGATATTTTTACGTAACCCTTAACAATATAGATCTTACCAAAGACATCCCCAAATCATTCCTACATTTGGCCAAAAAGTGATTCTACGGAGAAATTCAACATCAATAATGCAAAAACTGTATTGTCAAGTACTAGATCATTTCATAAGCTCTTAACTCATAATTTACTTCTTAGTACACAATGACAAAGACATTCTTCATAAATTAGTCAATGATAGTAACCCCTTTACCAAATCCTTTAAATTAAGATTCATTCACAACATTTTCGATTAATTCTGAAACTCCGAAGAGGAGAGGAGAGGGGGAAAAGCCCAGAGAGTTGCTATGTCTGGCTCTCAACCAATGTTTCAGTTCACAAGATGTCAAGAAGTCCTTGATTGGGTCCCAGTCGGAGTCAACAATCACCAGGTGTCCAAGAAGAAGGGAGGGGGAGAAGTAGTTCAGAGCGTCTCACAGCAGTGATTTCAGGAGAGTTGTTTCAGCAGCGGCCTTGGCCAAGGCCGTTGCCAGGAGAGCAGGAATGCAGATTAGATTATGATTGTTGGTTAGGGCGAGTAGTCGTTTTCAATGGACACGACTCACTCTGTTTGTCCATTCTGGTCACAAAAATTATCCATACACCTTGGCAAAGCCACCAGCTTCACCAAGATGTTTTCCATATTGCGGTTAATGACCACAGTCTGAGCACAAATAGCTCTGCCCACCAATTCAAACATGCCGGACAGCTTTGGGCCTGTGACTGCTGTCTCCGACTTCCGAATTTTGCGATACACCAGGGCAATGCCTAATCCAATCAGCAGAAAGCCCGCTATCATGGTTCCGATTATGTATAGATCCTCCACGTCTTCAACGGAAAGACTCGACAGGCACACGACTCTCCACGTCTCCCAGGAGTCCCTCGTGTACCCAGCGGCAAACGTTCCGTCGGGACAGGTGGATTCCCCTGGACCCGAGCTTCTTGTAGCAATGATTTTGTCAATTGCGTTTAGAGACCAGCTGATCAATTCCATGATTTAGTTTGAAAGCAATGCAGAGAGAGGCACTGAAGTTGAGACAGGACCGGACAAGACAAGAGAAGCAGGAGAGATATAGGAGAGGGCAGAATCAGGAGAGAGTAGAAATGCGGCCTCCTTCGTTGAGAGCCAGAAGAAGAAGAATGAGGTGTCTGTGGAAATTAATCAATGGACCAGGCTGCAGATTCACACACTGATCAACACATCGGAGGCAAAGCGTGGTTCTTCCTCAAACCCAAGAGAAATGTATGACACTGGGGGAAAAAATGAAGTCAGGGTGTTTTACTTCCAAAAAAGTGACATGTCAAAATTGTGGAAAGTCGGTGTACTGTGCGGTACTGTCTTACAGAACCCGGATAATGTGGCGCCAGGTTGTCATTTGTACAATTAAGTCCCTTAGAACTGAGGTCTGGATTAGAGCCCTGCGCGGGACTGTTTTCTTCATCCCGCTCCCGCTAAATTTCTGACCACTCCCGCCCGCACCCGGAAAACATTTAGAATTTATGCCCGCACAATAATAAAAATGCATTGATTCTGTGTCTTGTCCCATCCCGCGGGAGAAAACACGTCATTTTATAGGCCGTTAATAAAGAGATTCATGGACAATTGAGAAACTTCTCCAAATGTCAGACTTGCCTTGCTTTGTCTTTGTGTTGTAAAGACCTTCTTTGAGCTTCCTTTCCACATCATTTATTGACATCCTGTCGCTAGGATACATCCCGACAGTGTTGCCAGGTGGGAAATGTAGTATTATTGTACCAGAGACATAAAATTATCGTATTTTGAGGGAAATTATCGTACACCTGTCTTAACTAAAATAACAAGTCTTTGATGCGCTATAGTCACTCGAGTGTTGAATCTAACAGGCACTCACGGCTTTGCATTAGCAGCCCCAGAGTTGCGTTGAGGGGCGGCTGTAGCTCAGGAGGAAGAGCCCACCAATCGGAAGGTCGGTGGTTCGACCTTTGGCTTCTCTGGGCTACATGTCGAAGCGTCCTTGGACAAGACACTGAACCCCACGTTGCCTGAATGATTAGAATCTTAATAAGACTGTATGACTGTGTGTGAGTGGGGTGAATGCAGCATGTAGTGAAGCTCTTTGACTGGTCAGTTAGACTAGAAAAGCGCTATACAAGTCCATTTACCATTACCATTTAGGCTAAATGTCCTCATAAACAATGACGAGTGGGAACTAATGAGCCTAATCAAGCCTGGAGGCCACCTACTGTTAGGAACGTCTGAGGCGAACGCATGCACGTCACTTGTAGCTCACATAGAAAAGTATGATTGGCTTGAATCTTGTCACATGGAAATGGAAATACCTTCAGGGTTCACAAAAAAATCCGACAGACAGTTGCGACAGGCTTTTACAACCGATTACAACCACAAATTCACAGAATGGTCAAATGATCATATATTTAGCCTTTTTGGGGATTATTGATCATACATCGTACACAGGGCAAAATCATCATACAAATACGATAATTATCGTACACGAGACCTGGCAACACTGCGCCCGCGCCCGCCCGCAGCAAAGTTCATACAGCCCTCTCCCGCGAGATTTGAGTCCCGGCGGGACCCAATCCCAATGAAGCCGGTCCATAGTGCAATTATTGATTAATATGATTGGCAGATTGTCTATGATCAAGATTAAGTGTAACTGTGCCTTATTTATTGATTGTTTAACAGAAAATGGGTATTTTGAGTCTCGCACAATAACAAATATGATAGCACCTCAATGAATTCTGTCCTTCCAGAAACTTACATTCCACAGCTTTGAATAAGGTATTTGATATGATACCTTTTTAAGCCACCTGGGAATATGACAGTCTATCATAATTATGATTGTATGAGCACAGGGGTCGATCCTGTAACCCCTATTGTTCAATCTGTACATGTTCCCATTAGGCCAGCTAATACGCAGCTATAATGTGTCCTACCACAACTATGCAGATGACACTCAGATCTATGTGTCACTGACGGCAGAAGAACACGGGCCTGTAGATACATTGTGTCTCTGCATCAAACAGATCAGTGTGTGGATGCAAAACAATTTTCTCCAGACAAAACTGAAATCATTGTCTGTGGCCCACAGAAACAAAGAGACAGTGTTATTGGTCACCTTGAGACTCTCTCTCTAAAACCTAATGATCAAGTTAGAAATCTAAGGGTAATATTGAACTCAGACCTGAACTTTAACAGTCAGATTTAATCAATAACATCAGCAGCTTTTTACCATCTAAAAAAACATCACCATAATCAAAGGAATAGTGTCTAAACCAGACTTAGAAAGACTAATCCATGCATTTGTCTCCAGCAGGTTGGACTGCTGTAACGGCCTGCTCACTGGGCTCTAAACGGGCTGTAAGACAGCTGCAGTACATCCAGAACGCTGCTGCTCGTGTTCTGACTAGAACCAGGAAATACGACCACATTAGTCCAGTGTTCAGGTCTCTGCTCTGGCTTCCTGTCGCTCAGAGAATAGACTTTAAAACAGCTCTGCTTGTGTACAAGTCTCTTCATGGTCTAGTGCAAAAGTACATCTCTGACATGTTAGAGTCATATGAACCGACTAGAACTCTGAGAACCTCAGGGAGGGGTTTCCTGCTGGTGCCCAGAGTCAGGACTAAACAAGGTGAGGCTGCGTTTTAGTTTTATGCTCCTAAAATCTGGAACAGTCTTCCAGAAGATGACAATGTTTAAATCCAGGCTGAAAAGTTTTATTTAGCTGTGCATATGACTCTCTTCACTTTTCATTCAATTGATTAATGATTATTTTTTGTTTTATGGAATTATTTTATTTGCCTTCTTGTGATTTTATGTATCTTTAAAGCACTTTGAATTGCCTTGTGTACGAATTGTGCTCTACAAATAAACTTGCCTTGCCACATGAAACACAATTGATGTCATTTATTCACTTGCTCCTGTACTGTTTGCTACCAACAATCAATAAAATATAATTCATTTGATTTGAAGAATATTTGTGAGAGTGATCTTTTTTTTTTCAATGCCATTTATGCTTTTTACAGAACAATTGATATATTTAAGGATGGTTGAAGGCTGGTTAAAAGTAGTTAAATATTTCTGAAGCCGATTCTGATCTGTTTACATGTGCAAAATGATGTAATATTGTTTTACATGTGCTTATCTGTAAGTAATACGGCTGCTAAGTGCAGATTGAACTGAGGGCAAGGAGTCTTACAGGAGAAAGTTGGGAGAACAAACTCCAACAAAACAACATGAGGGAGGTGTGGAGTGGTCTGAGAACCATCGCTGGCCATGAAAAAAAGAGTGGCCAGGGAATAGAAGGAGGCCACTGAGTTAAACTTGTTCTTTAACCCCTCTAACTCCTGATCCCTTACCATCTACCTCAACCTTATCTTACCTTATGTCTGCATCTGTGTTCCAAATCTTCAACAATCACAAAAACATTGAATTATATTACAGAACTCATGCTTCATGCTTATAGCAGCAGTTTTATTGAACAAAGTGCATGAAATTGGGAACTTTAAAATAAACTACAGTGTAATACAAAGTGTCATTAAACCTGGCTAAGAATGAAAATTCAAACGTTTTATTATACTAAGCTGCTGACATCAAAGCACTACAATTTAAAACTTGATTCAAATCTTTCGTATTAAATGTAAAACGATTTCAATCAACTGAAGTGAACCACAACACAGCAGTAAGTCAAATAGGATATTTTACACAGCAGTAAAGTTGTTTTGAACATGAAAAAAATCACGTTTATAAAAATATAAAACTATTCACAATTACTATGTACATATAATTTCTATATGTACAGTGAGTTCGTTCAGAATATTTACAGATTGTTAAGGCATATTTACATCTCAGTCCTTCAACTTGTCTACAGCAGAGGTGAAGTCTTCATAGCTAGCATAAACTCTGTTGTTCAGACCTTTTGATGAGGACATCATCTTTACGGGGCAGAATGTCTTTCTCTTGTATCTTCTGTGTCCCTGTGTTGGTTGGGCACAGAGTGTACAGACTGGAATATTTTGCACCCTTGACAATTTGGCTCCAACTTCTAATAGATGCCCCTGGTGCTTGCGCTTGTACTGCGTAGCTCTCGCCCAGGCTAAATGACCGCCAGTGCTGGGCAACGTGCCGGTGGTGTGTGTAGCAGGCGGTGTGGACGCAGTTGGAGGAGCTGTTGCAGGCGTATCGGCCGGCTTAGGGATCACCTGACGGGCAGCCATTGTGGTCTGTGTGGAGGGGCCTGCAATCGCAGAGGGAGCTGCTGATACAGAAGGGGAGGGCAAAGGGCTGGTGATAGCACAGGTGACGAGAAGGACTGATGTAGAGGGACCAGCTATCACAGGGGTCACCAGAATGGCAGGTAATATGGGTCGTAAAGAGCGCCCTGCAATCTTAAGGGCTGCTGTAGATGCAGACAGGGATCGTACAGGCCTGGTGATTGGCGAGGTGGCGGGGGTTTTTCTTATTAGCTGTGGCACTTTTAGGTGCGGCCGGGAGACGGGCATCGTTATGTCCGACCTTCCCTTCAAAACCTTTGTCCCGGCAGTGCTTGGTGTGGGCACATATTTCAGCTGGTAGTCTGGTGGAGGGAGGACTGTAGGCTGATGAGGGGCAGGATGAAGGTCTGTTGATGAGATGGAGGTGATCTTTGTGATGGTGGATGGTTGTCTCGTTGTCTTCATGTTGACAAGCCGCTCTTGGTGTTGGATGAAGTCCCGCACGGTCTTGACGTTTATTATAGGTAGGGGAATGCCAGCTTTGCAGAGAACAGGGTCATCCACTAAAATTCGGTGCTGGACCCGCTCGTATGCCTTCAGGATGGTCGTCTTCTCCGGACTGCTGCGTGACCCATGAGGACAATGCAGCCACAAAAGTTTCACCAGTGTGTACATTAGCCTGTTGTGCTGAGCACTTATGTTTTGTTGTGCTGGTGCGTAGCGTTTGGCCATCTTTACTTTCTGTATCACAGCAGCATCAACAAGGTCGTCTCTTTTAGTGCGGCAGTACAGAGTGTTGCTCCAGTGCATTGTGTACAGTTGATTGAACTGCTGAGGCTGCTTGGTGTGCTCTTCGACGGCAGTCCAGGCTTCCGGGATATTTCCTTCTTCTACACAAGCTTTAAATACTTTGCTACTGTTTTCACTGTTGTTTTAATGTCTAATTTAACTCCTGGCAAAGTGGAAACATTTGAAAACTCGTCTAACACTGGCTCATACGTAGCAGTTGAACAACTTTAACTCCTGGAATAAAATGTACATCCACATCAACAAACAAACAGCTACTCACAAAGACTGGAAGGTGAACACTAGCAATTTCATTGCTGGAGAGCCGGATGTGGGGCAGCACAGCACTCAGCGCATTGTCACAGGTCTCCACATCACTCTCGTAAGCCTCATCTGGCTCATCTGGATCATGATGCCCAGGCTGAAGCACCTCCTCCTCTGGATCCGGCCCATCGTTCACGATGTCTGCGAGAGAAAAAGGGCCCGATTCTCCTGTACTCTGACTAATCAGGTATTCCAACCCGAGCAGCTCATTAGAGGGGACATAAGCGGGAGCCTGGAAGTTTTCCTCCACAGTCTCTCCGAACAGCTGCCGGCAGCGGGTGTTGAGGCGGTCGATAAGTGGTGCAGAGTAGATTCTGTGGTGCCGTCCTTTTCCCCCCAAACACTGCATCAGAGCAGCGGTCAGAATTCCACCGTGCAATGCCACTTATCAGATAGACCTGATAGGGCCGGGCTGCGCAGTGGGGACCTGAACATCACAATAAAACACATGAGATTACTCACAGTGACACGTGTGACATTTTATAAATATCCACCTGTGCACCTGGGATCATGTTGGGCAAAGTTTTGTGGAATCCTTCCAGGCTGTTGTTGCCACGCAGACATTTGTAGTAGGGCACATCCACTTTGATGGTCGTTGTACGCGCCACCCTATACATGTAGATGTCTGGAGGATCCTGGATGCACTCCAGGTGTCGCCGCTGCGCCGCCCACATCTCATCAATGGCCGCTGCAAATACAAATAACGTACAGACACACAAACCGATTGTTATGTAGACTTTTTTTATGCCACCCAACTAGTATTAATGTTGTAAGTTTTAGTGTCAGGTCTTTATACCAGGTGTCTTGAAGAGGCCGACTCCACTTTCATCCAGCCCCGCGGGGCCTTTCAGTTCCTCAATGGCCAGGTTGATGAGCCTAAACGTTTCCTGCGCCCCTTGTGTGACCCGTCGCACGTGATGTTTCAGCTGCTCCCTGGAAATAAAAAGGTGGATGATGTCCTCATCTGTCACAGCCTTCAAAGCTGTCGGGTCCTTGGCTCTGACAGCCTTGATGAGTAGCTCCATGTCTGCGCGGTTGTACGCCAGCACCGCCCCAGCAAGTGCAGACTTGAACACTGCGTACTTGGAGTGAGACTCTGTGCGGACGGCTGCATCGAAACGGTGAATCCAGTGAAAGATGTCCAGACGCACAACCATTCCACTGTCCACCCAAGACTGGAACAAAGTCTCCACAGCTGTTGGGCCCTGTGCACAGCAACAGCCACGGTCCACATACAGGATGCTGGGGACAGGTTGGTTGGCCAGACGAAACCTCCATCACTCCACGGCACATAGGTCCCAGCTTCTCTGTGGACTCCTCAATATGACAATATGTTTATAATAGGAAATATGTTCTGTATGCCACAATCTGTGATTGCGTTTTGATTTACATACTTTCTTGGTGGAATCCATCTTTAGCACAGTGCCAAAAGTGGAGAGGATCTGGCTCCTGTAGTCCTGCACGTTGTCAGCCTCTGCCAGCAGGAAGGCGTGGCGCAGGAGCCGTGCAGACGGGAGATCTCTTGGAGGAGACAGAGCCTGAAATGTGTGACCTACTGCAGAAACAATCCCTCCAGGTTTCACTAAGCTGTGTGGTGTACAGGTCTTTGCACTGAAGGTGCTTCTCCGTGTGGTTTTCCTGTATCTGACGCCACACCTTGACCATAGTGTTCCCTTCGGTTCGGTCCCTCAGAAGACGCACAACATTCTTGTCCACACCACGCCTGTTAGTGGAGGAAAAATTTATAACTTTAGGTCGGTTCGAATAACTTCTTTAAAGACTGACACGTGCACACACGATGCTGAGTGTACTCACTTGCTAGTGAGGACGGCAGGGAACACAGCTTGATGTGCCTCGCTCAGTTGTGTTATAATAACAGGATCCCATGCAAGCCACCGACCTGTTGTGCCACCTTCTCCACCCCTGGCTGACTTTGTGCAAGGCCCACAGCACAGGACCTCCGTCAGCATCGTGTACCAGTTGGATACGTCACAAATGTGACGTACCTGGACTACAGATCAGGGAACAATATATAATAACAATAATGATAATAGCATATAACAATTTACAATCAAATCAATATGATTTTCAAGGAACTTTTCCTTTTACATGTTTAGATACAATGTAATCATTATTCAACCATGATGTTTTTACTCTAACACAGCTGAATTGAGTTATATCATCGCCACGAGGACACTTCAGGGAACATCTCCAGACTCCTACAGGGCGCCACGCAAAGACACGGCTGCGGAAAAACAGGTGTGGTACAGGCAGAGCACCTCCGACGAAGCCTGGAGGTTCTGGAGGGGAAAACCACATGCGGTCTGACTTCATCACCCGTCGCCTCTTGAGCACACCAGTGATGTCCTTGTAGATTTGAACGGCGGGGCTTCAGTTGGCTGTGCAGCAGCCGGGATCCTGGATATGCGCTTCTTGTGTGGCAGCTTGGGTGGTGCGGTGGACTCTGGCTGCTTGGGTTGTGCGGTGGACTCAGGCAGCTTGGGCAGTGAAGAGGGGTGAAAAAGCCTTTGGAAAACACTGGACTCTGGCAGCTTGGGTGGTGCGGTGGACTCAGGCAGCTTGGGTGGTGCGGTGGACTCAGGCAGCTTGGGCAGTGAAGAGGGGTGAAAAAGCCTTTGGAAAACACTGGACTCTGGCAGCTTGGGTGGTGCGGTGGACTCAGGCAGCTTGGGCAGTGAAGAGGGGTGAAAAAGCCTTTGGAAAACACTGAACTCTGGCAGCTTGGGTGGTGCGGTGGACTCAGGCAGCTTGGGCAGTGAAGAGGGGTGAAAAAGCCTTTGGAAAACACTGGACTCTGGCAGCTTGGGTGGTGCGGTGGACTCAGGCAGCTTGGGTGGTGCGGTGGACTCAGGCAGCTTGGGCAGTGAAGAGGGGTGAAAAAGCCTTTGGAAAACACTGGACTCTGGCAGCTTGGGTGGTGCGGTAGACTCTGGCAGCTTGGGTGGTGCGGTGGACTCAGGTAGCTTGGGCAGTGAAGAGGGGTGAAAAAGCCTTTGGAAAACACTGGACTCATGCAGCTTGGGTGGTGCGGTGGACTCAGGCAGCTTGGGTGGTGCGGTGGACTCAGGCAGCTTGGGCAGTGAAGAGAGGTGAAAAAGCCTTTGGAAAACACTGGACTCTGGCAGCTTTACCTTGTCTCTGGGACCTGAATCTTGAGTCTTAGACTCCTGGGACTGGGTAGTCTAAAAATGTATCAAATTTTTATCTTATATTATGACTTATTTACATAAAATTACTTCATATAAATTTACTGATGTGTCTTACTTAAGTTCCACAGACTCGCATGCAGCTACCATCTCAGCTTCATCACCAGGCCATAATGAAGGACTATACTTAGAGGTGCTTTCCTGCAGTTGCTGGACAATAAGGCAGTGTAACAATCAGAATGTATGATGTACCACGTTTCACTTACCAAACACAAACAAGCATACTTACAACACTAAACACTCACCGATATATATTACTTTAATTCAAACAAGCATCATTTATATCATCTGACTGTGATAAACAGATTAGTAATTGAACCAAGAATGAAACAGATGTGTAAACATGCTACCAAATTTGTCTTAAATTTAAAATGCTTACGACTTCATGTAGCCCACATCGTTTGCCACAAGCCAGTGGAACGGTGCATTTTTGTATTGACCAAACGGCACTGGCAGCTTTCCCAGGCACTGCTGGCGGGATGGAGCAGTGACACCCTCCACCTGAAGGAGCTTTTCTGCGTGGGCCAGGGCAGTGGCTTTGTTCAGCAGCTCCGGGGGAGGCGTGGGGAAGACCAGCCTTTTATCCCGATAAAGACGGGCCTCTTTGTTCGCCATCAGAATGGCCTGTTGCCGATTTTCAGGAGCATCTGGGTTGGCAATGCGGATTGTGGGGTTTGCCATCTAGATAGTTAAACAATGTTATTCTCCAAAGGGAAATTTATTGGAGCAGCAATTCCTATTAGCAGTAAAGTGGCATTACATCTTGGTATTAAATGTCTGTCTGCCTATCGAGATAAGATAAGAACTTTATTACTCTATTAATTTATCAGCGCTATTGAGAGGTTGTATTGCACTAGATAATGAATGCAATTGTACAAGGTAGAAATAATAATGATAACACTGAATAGAGTTAGTTAAATAGTTAAATAGTTAAATGGACGAGTGCAACTGTTGCAGGACTTACCTGTGCATGCAACCGTTCTGAATGTCAATGATCAAGATGAAAGTATGTAACAAAAAGCATACATCTCCAGCTGAAAACATGAAACCTGCATACTTGGAATAATATTCCACTAGCGTGACCAACCCAAGTTGGTTATTAGGAGGAAATTTCATAAATGTCCTCAAAACAGTGTGCAGATTTCAGGTTTTTGTTTTTAGTTTTTTACAAACAAAATGGATTAAAATGTCTCTCTTCAATGAATATTTGAAAAATGCATATTCAAAACTTGTTTAAATCTCTTCCAGAAAACTTTTTGTTTTGATAATTTATTTTTAAAATAAAGATTTATTTAAATATATATATAATTCCAATTGACCATGTGCTTTGCAAATGTGCTTTTACATTTAAAGCTAATTTAAACTCGCTGTCATTGTCAGTTTAAAAAAAAAAAAAAATTTAGTCATAGAGGTGAACAAGCAAAGCTAACATATTGAAAGATTTCAAACATATTTTTATGTTGAATTGGAAATAAAACTTGTCAGTTTGACAATTAGCAACAAGCTGGGTTCAATTTAAGATGTATGCGCATGCGTTAATTGAAACACGTTGGTTCTGTCACGGGAGTAAAGAGTGATGAAGTGGCGGATGGCCCTTAGTGAGTTCATGTTTACTTAATATGCTGTACTTTTCTTTGAGATAAGAACGGCTATTGTGTTAACATTATAAATAACTACATATTGTTAAGTTGGTTTAATTTTTCGTCGCGCATTGCAAACGTTTCACGCAGCAGAGTAGTTGAGGTTAGCTAATTAAGCTAGCTTCGGTTTAATTAACCCCAACGGTTTGAAGGTCTGGACAGTTTCAACACGTTCATATTTCTCACTGTTGACCATTTTTGTCTAATTAAATTGAATGTTAACTTACTGTCTTAACAGCCTAATTAAGTTTGCTTACTGGGAGTGTCGGTTAGTTTTAATTGTTGGAGTGGTGGTGGTATTAAGGTTTTAGCTAACTGCCGTTAACTGTACATGTACGTAAGTTACCGTTGGTGTTTGGGTCATAGTTGTGGAGCTCCCTAAACGTTTAACTTTACTTTTTAGAAAGAATAGTTTTCAGTTTGACCACCTACAGTGCCGAGCAGGTGCGTTAGGGTATTTGCTGAGTAATTAATTCGGGAGCCGAGCATGAGGTGCGCTGGCTCTCTTCTCCATTAGAGGCCACCACAGGAGCGTTGTCAGTTTGGAGTCCGTATCGAAAAAACATTATTTTCCCTCGACTGCACTTGTCCCTTTACATTCGTTCGACTCATGAAGCTCAACTGACTATTTACTCGCACACATAAAGGTAATACACATATTGTAACGTATATGCGAGGAAAATTGAGTTTTTTCTATGTTTAAGTTTCGACGCTTCCTATTGGACTGAAGCGTACCACGTGTGCAGGAAGGGACTCGAAGCCGCATTTGTTGACAATTGTTAATTCAACTTACTCTTTCGAAACAACATCTGCGTTACAGGCGCAACGTTGTTCATCGTTAGTTTTTACTGTGACATAAATCATGTCGTATTCTATTTGATGTGTCTAACCGTGAGTTAGAATGACGTTGCGGAGAATGAGTTGGTTTCCTCCGACCTATTTCTGGTATCGCTTCTCGGCCTTTTGGCTAAGATCAAGTGTAGTATCTGTTCTTATCAGTTTAATATCTGATACGTCCCCTACCCGGGGACCATATATTAAATTGATTTTTGGAATAGGGAGATGTAATAGGGGCTTGCTCCGTCCACTCCACGCATCGACCTGGTATTGCAGTATTTCCAGGAACGGTGCACCCCCAATAGTGTGAAAAACAATGAGATTTAAGCGTGCTTGTTGTATTGTTTCTGGTGAATAAATGCATCTGTTATTTTGTCTTGGTTACCATGACTTGTTGTAAATATAAAGTATTTTTAATGAAGTTCTTTACCCTCTTCTGTGCTGGGCGTTACATTTTTTACTTTGATTCTCTGTTCCTGTTTCTGTCCTTACATTGCTACTCTTCCAAACTTCATCCAGGAAAAACTTCTAGTTTCTTGATTCCGTGCCTGGAACAAGCATGTGATCAACAGGGAGTGCGTGATGTCATTTTACTCATTGGCGGAGCACACATTTTAAAGGTAAATGTAGGAAGTCAGAATTAAGATCGAGATGTGATTAATTGTGCAGCTCTATACACAGCCACCAACAAACAACCCACTACACACTGGGCTGTAGTTCTGCTTATATAAGATGCCAGATTCAAACAAGAATAGATCAACATAAAAATGCCCCGTAGCTCCACTTTTATATTGTTTCAACTTTTCTTTTTGCCTTCTTTTTAAACTATATTTTTCCTGTTTTTAATCGAACAGAATATATTTAATTGGCAGTATATTAGGTGTAGTGTATGTGAAAGTATTGTGTATTTAAAGTCAACATCAGGACCATCTGTAATGGATTATTTAAGTTTTTAATCCAAATAACTATTCAGACACATTTGTACACGGGTTCAGCATCTCTGTACATGAAAGACTGATATGAATCTGCTCCTTCTGGTGTAGTCTGATATAATCTTACAAGTCCACATACATTTCTGTAAAAGGCTCAGTTAAAATGCAACAACACCCCCCTCCCCAACTCTGAAGCTTTAACAATGAGCTCACAGCTCTGCTGTTCACTGTCTTTGCAGAAATGAACAGAGACGAGTGGAAGGTCTTCTGTGAAAGAGTCTTGTGTTTAAACTCAGCATCACAGCCTGAGTGTAATGCACAGTTCAAACGCATGAAGTTGTATTTAGATAATTGTCATAGAAATAACTGCAGTTAATAATTTCATAATTCACCTAAACTCTATAAAGAATAACAGCTGTTTATTGAAAGTAAAGAGAGGAATGTAAATGGGCAATTAAATGTCTTTTGGGCTCCCTAAACAAGGACCACACAGGACAGATATGGCACGCTCACAGTTGGAGGCAGAAATTAAACAAGATGGCTCCATTAAAAGGTAGTAATCTCTATCAGTCTGTCACCTATCATACTGTGGAAAACTCGAAATAGGACATTTCTGTTGAGTTTATGTGATGATGCAAATATTATTACATTTGTCTGATAATTATGATTACATGATTGGCTAATTGTTACACATCTGTTTTACTCAGAGTACCTTTTTTTTTTTTTTTTTTTTCCAGACACTGACACAGAGGCAGAGAGAAAAATCTTCACAGAAATCCCATATGGACGTACACAAGGTGAGTAAGTGGTCGCTCAGTGAGTCCATCAGACATTTTCTGTCATATGAATGTGTCCACGTGTGTGCCAGAATATCACAGACGGTGTATGTACTTGTGATGAGATTACATAGGATACATGTTTATACGGAGTGTAAACACAGCCTGTTGGTCGGGTTCAATAAATGTCAGAATTCATTCAGTCCTTTCCTCTAATGTACTTACACCCTGACAAACACAGTGCACAATGTGTATAAAATGCATTGCATGATTGCAGGGTTTCACAGGTAGTAAATACTAATAATGTACATATTTAGGCTACATTTTACATAAATTCTCCCTCAAAATTCTGCTGTTCACATTCATAGTCGTCTTATTGGTGCACAGACAGAGAAAGTGACTTCTGTCTCCTCCCACATCACTTTAAGTCACTGTTTGGTGTGTTGAAATATTTCTTTTTTAATCGCAGATTTGAGAAAGAATGTTTTGAGGCTTTTTATAAAAAATAATAATTTTCTGTATGGCAGCACTCGTACAATTTTATTCCCATCGTTCAACATCAATTCTCTGAAATAGATCATTTAATGTCTTTACTTTTGTTGAAATACCTCAGTGTCATTTTATAAAGTAGATCAACAGTCATGTGGCCAGTTTACTATGAACATTAAACCGAGGTTGTATGTGAAAGTATTGTGTATTTAAAGTTAACACCAGGACCATCTGTAATGGATGGATCAGATGTTTATTTCATGGTTGAATCCTGCAGTTACCTCCGTTCTCCACCAGAGACCGATAGAGCTTTGTAAGCTGGTGTGGTTTTACAGCCTGAAAAAAACATCTACATGACTTTTCTTTGTTTCTTCACACATGAAGACATAAAATCAGATGCCACATCATTTGGAACAATTCTTGTGGTTTTGATGTGTATTGTGGTAAGATCCCATTCATTATCATCCAGCCTGGTTCACACTCCACGACAGTAGGAGGCAGCAGCAGGACTGTCAGTATCCCCCCACCAGTAAACAAAGAAACAGGAAGTGGTTGCACAGTTAGCAGACAGAACATGTTTCTGTGTGTTTTTATACTTTCTCTGAATGTCAGATGTGAACAAAACAGTTTGTGATTGTAGTTTGATTCACTTAGTTTCACTTTAACTCTCTGTTGGGCTGTTAGTCATTTACAGACAGGCTGATTTATAAAACATGATGTATTTTTATAGCTTTTTGTGATCAAATACATCAGTGCATTATGGGAAACATGAGCAGTCTTTTGTAGAAATAAAATGTTAATAATCTATCAGTCCACAGATCAGTTCCCTCTGTTTTCAGATGTTGTAGCATCATCCCAGCCTCTGTAGCCTCTGGTTTAGTTAGCTTATAGACTGTTAGCACCATCAGTGTTCTCAGTATGTGTGCGAGTGAGTCCCCCCTCAGTGATCTGTACAACTCATACTTACCTGGCAGGGGAGATACCATGATCATGAAGGTGGTTCACCCAGGGCGAGGCTCAGCCATTGCACTCCGGCTGTACTGACCTTTGCGAATTCCCCAAATGTGGGAATCTCGACTGCATAATTTCTGGTAGTGGGGGACTGCGTTCGCGCTCTCCCCTGATCAACTTGTTCAAAGAGAAGTATAAATTCTAACGTTTAATGATATATGAGTAGTATTGTGTATCTTCTGAGATTACATCAGTTTGAATCTGTTTTTTTTAAACATAATTGAATTTGGTGATATTGTGTCAAACACAAATGTCACCTTAAAGCACTTAAAAAATAGTTTAATTCAAGTGTTCACACTGTTCAACCTTCTCAAAGAAAAGTTAAAATTAGTCTCAGTTTGGTATTTTTTTTACCATTTCATTCAGTTGTCAAAGCACCAAATCACAACTCATGTCACCACAAGGCACTTCAAAGAGACACTCCATGCTCTTTAAGCTCGACAGAAGGCTGATTACGACCTATTCGTGCACCTTCAGGACCGTGGTTGGGAAACACTGCAGTAGGAAACATTTTGAAACCAGAAAAAGTGAGAACCAAAATATTCAAACAAGAAACTTATTTAAAATCAGATGTTGAGTCGATGTGCAGCCATCATGTAAAGTTAAATTATGTTGAAAGTTAAATATACACCAAATAATTGACCTTAATTGTACCATTGTAGCCCTGTGATGGACTGGCGACCTGTCCAGGCTGTACCCGCCTTTCGCCCGATGACTGCTGGGATAGGCTCCAGGCCTATAATGATAATGTCACATGTTTGACATTTCACAAATATCCACACCACGATTGTGTACCTGGGATTATGTTGGGTAAAGCTTTGTGGAGTAAGACACACCCACCTTATTCATGTTAGTAAGTAAAGTTTATTTATAAAGCACCTTTCTCAGATAACAAATCACCAATAAGATAAAATGTAGACAATAAAATGTAGTAAAAGCAAAAGAAAATCTCATTTAAAGCTGCGCATCCCATAGTTGAACTAAACGTAGTAGAGTCCAGTTTGAACCAATCAGAAAGATATTGAGGAGCTTTACCATATTTAATACAAAGCGAGATTATAAAATCAGAGTTGTGTCTGTCACTTCCAGTTAATAATAAAAAGTAAAGAGTGCGTTGAAATAAAAGCATCTATAACCATCCAGTTACAACTTTGCCACCAGCTTTTTTTTTTTTTAAACTTAACTTTGAAATATTCCCACAAGTGGAAAAAGCAGTTTGTTTGGAGCGATGGTCTGAAGACACTGACTGGTCAGATGCAACACCTTCATTTCTCAGTGTGGACTGGGAGCCTGAAGAGCCAGTTTGTTGCCTGGTTTGTGAGTCACTGTCAGGGACAATGATCCGACATTCTGTCTTATCTGGATCTGTTTTGTTTGACGTCTGGCCAGCAACTCGTTAAATGTGACAGTTTGTAATCTTTATGTTATCAGATATTGATTTATTCACTTATGTGACCTGGAGGAAGAATGTGTGGCTGCTGTGATTACACATGACATACAAACAATGTTCACTTTGTATTTCACATGATTAGCATTCATGTCATATTGACTTCTTGTTTGTCAGGTGTCTTCAAAGAGGCTGACTCTGTCATCCAGCCCATCAGGACCTTTCAGATCCTCAAGGGTCACGTGGATGAGCCTTAAAGTAAGTGTCCCGTGAGCATCTGCACGTGATGTAAAGGGACAAGATCCCGTCGGGTCCTTGGTCCTTAATGAGGAGCTCCAGGAATGTGTGGTACCTGGAGTGAGTCTTTGTGTGGATTGCTGCCCCCACTGTCCACCCAAGACTGGAACAAAGTCTCCACAGCTGTTGAGTACGTACAAGCCACGGTCCAAAACTGAATAACCACTCAGGTGAGCCTTTGCCTTCACCAGACGGCTTCTTCTCTACCTAAAAGAAACATCAAGATTGCATGATGCAATAGCTGTTGCATGTTAATGTTCGTAAAACTAAACCACACTGCAATATTTTCTGCTATTTACATTCTCTTTTGGTAGAATTTGGTAGAAATTTTTAGCACAGCGTGAAAAGTAGGGCTGCAACTAACGATTTTGATAGTCGATTAGTCATCAATTATTGAAACAATTAATCGACCAATCAGTTAATTACTAATTAAAACAATCCAAAACTGAAAAAGGATACATTCATGCCATATTTTATCTTGTCTTTTAACATTAACTGAAAATGCTAAGAAGAGTGCTAGCTGTAATGCACCAACAGTCAAATCAATACCAAAAAGTGAAAAAGAATACAGCAACTTTGGACTGTGAAGCGGAATAATACAATTTTAATGTTGCACTTTAATGTTAAAATCCAAGACAACTCCTCTTATTTATAGCTAGCAGGCTACGCTAACAAGCTAAGTATCTTAACAGCGGAGCAATGTCAGTTTTAAATTTTTCCCACTTTTTTTTTTAATTCGTTCTTGATGGGTATCATGTCAATTCTTACATTTGAACAAGAATTATATACTAAATTACAACATAAACAGTCAAACTACAGAGGCTTTACTCATGTTATTTATACACATTTGGTAAGGATTTTGGTATTTTCCACACACCTATTCAACCAAGATATTAACAAGGACCACAATCTCTGGGCAAATTGGCATGACCAAAACAGGTGTGTCACCGTTTCATCCTCCCGCCATTTGACCGAGAACACAGGGCACTTCCTGAGCAATTTTGTCTTTCCAGAAAGGTTCGTGGGCAGATGCTGGTGAGCGATAGACCAAGCCAGGTCCTTGTGTATATTTAGCTGGGATTTACTATTTGTTATTTCCTTGCCAGTTTACATCCAGTTTATCCTCTGTCAGTTTACCCAGCGGCGTCATCCTTGTTGGAATATGCCGCCATTTTTCCTGTTTTGGCTCTGGTTAAGTCTTTGGTTGAGGTTAGGAGCCGTGCAGATTGTAGCTCTCCTGGAGGAGGTGGAGCCAGGAATGAGTGCCTTGATGCAGCAACAATCCCTCCAGGTTTCGCTCATATGAAACAGGTCCTGACGCTAAAGGTACTCCTACGTGTGTGAACGTTACGGTCTGCGACACGCTGCTCAGTAAAGATGAAACATATGCAAGTTTTCTTTGTTTTGTTTTTTTTAAATTGGAAAAAAAGTTAATGGGAAACGTCATACAGTACGAGATCATAAGCAGATTCTAAGTGTTATTAAAAAGTTGATGTCTGAACAGATAATATAATAATAAATTTGGTATTGTAAACGATACCAAAAAATATTTACAGTCACAATAATAAAAGCAATATAATAATTAAATTTAACATATTTGTAATGAAATTAATTGAGTGACTTCTTTAAAGGCTGACACATGCACACACAATGCTGAGGATATGGCAGCGAACACGGCTTGATGAGCCACGCTAAGTTGCGTTAAAATAGCAGGATTCCACACAAGACACCGACCCTTTGCGCCGCCTTCTCAGAAAACAACCTCCATCTGCATCTCCTCCTCAGCTGGATATATCCGGGGCGAAAGAAGAGCAAATAATTGATGATTTTCCTTTGATATAATCTAACAATTAGTTGAACTTATTTAAAATATTGATTTGAATCATTGTTATTTAATGTGTAATTCTAACCTTTCTCTTTCTGAACACTTACTTTCTCCTTCTCATAAATATACTTTCTGAACCTCTTCATCGTCACACTTGTGATGTGGGTCACCGGTGTGTTCAACCACCTCCTCACTGAGCTGGACGCCTTCAGTGCTCTGCCTCTCTCGCTGTCAGTGAACTGCTCTGACTTGTTCTTGAATTTTCCATGCCGAGTGTAGAGCTCCCACATCTCCTTTCTGTCCATAGATACACCCGTCGACGTTGGCCTCAAGGAGAATGGAGACTTGTGGGAAGCTCTGCGTATTCGGTGAGGAAGTCTTTCACCCACTGGTTCACTGCCTCTCCTCGTTTATGGGGGTTTGTCTTCTCTACTCTGTGATTATCAAGTATGCTGGAATGATATACATTACTTTAATTCAAACAAGTATCATTTATATCATCCGACTGTGATAAACAGATTAGTAATGAACTAAAATGAAACAGACGTGTAAACATGCCACCAAATTTTTAAGCAAAGTCTTAAATTTAATGTGCTTACTACTTCACATTTTTTGTGTACTTGTACAGTAAAAGTAAAAATACTTAAATACGTACTTAATTAATACTTTTAATACGTAAAATATGAGGAGGCGTTCACAAGTAATTTTTTCCAAGCCAAGTCTCTCGCCAACACCAAATCAAATTCTGACCTTAGAGCTGCACAATCCTCGTATGGAACAGTATACAAAAGGATCAGTTGTAGGTTATCTATTTCCGTTTATATTTTAAGCATTGAGGCCGCGCGGTGGTGTGGTCACAGTGAGAGGGTTCCGGGTTGGATCCCCGCCTGGGGCCTTTCTGTGTGGAGTTTGCATGTTCTCCCCGTGTATGCGTGGGTTCTCTCCGGGTACTCCGGCTTCCTCCCACCGTCCAAAAAACATGCACGTTAGGTTAATTGGCGACTCTAAAAATTGTCCTTAGGAGTGAGTGTGAGCGTGTGTGGTTGTTTGTCTCTATGTGGCCCTGTGATGGACTGGCGACCTGTCCAGGGTGTACCCCACCTTTCGCCTGATGACTGCTGGGATAGGCTCCAGCCCCCCCGCGCGACCCGACTGACGGTATAGAAAATGGATGGATTTTAAGCATTTAATTATATAAATTTGTTTACTATAATTATTCATCTTATTTTAATCATTTTTATTTTCTCTTGCGTGCATTTGTCTCCAGTTTTTGTCTTAAATTGTTCTTTGTTTTTAATCCTTTTTTTTTCTAAACTATTGTTTACTTCACTTGTTCCGTCTTGTTTATTATTATAATCAGTCAGTCAACCTGCTGTAAACCACTTTGAACTAGTGATGTCAGTCGCGAACGAGTCGGCTCTTTTAAGTGAACGATGGGACCAGCTCACGGCCGTCCGCGAGCCGTCTTTTAGTTTTACTTTTCGCTTTTGGAAAAGTACCTGTGGGCACTGCGGGCGTTGGCGACAGGTGTCACCTGCATGCTGTGCAACCAATCGTGAGGATTGACAAGGATCATACCACCAAGCAACGTCAGTCCCCTCTGAAAGGATCTTTTCTACAACAGAGCAGATGATAACAGAGAGAAGAAACCGGATCAGCTGAGGCACTTCGCTTTTTCAAAAAAATAAGAAGTTGGATGTTGGTGGTTAGTTCATAGCGACACCTAAAACTGGCGCTCCCGGTGGACTCACCATTGTCATATCTGATGTTGAAGATGCTCTCTTTGTACATGGCGCATGCGTGACGTGTCAGGGCCACAGATCAAACACAAATGAAAAAGACGAATGACAGCTAAATAACGACAATAAAATAACATGAAATAACGGTTTTTCACGAGTCTTGGGTAAGTTGAAGTCACAGTTTAATGCGACTTCAACTCAAGTCCAAGTCCCCATCTCTGGTGTGGATATATATATATATATATATATATATATATATAAACATATATATACAGCTGTTAAAATGCAAATTTATACATCTAGAGCTTACAGTTAAAAACAAATCTAAATAAGGTAATTAATATTTGATTTATGTAGAAATTTAACTTAGTTTAGCTGCAGGCAGATGGCTTTGCCAGTCAGAGCCCTTAAACACCAACTAGCAATTAAGGGAAACCATCATCTTAAATAAAAACGTTACGTGAAGTTATTAGTCTGCTTCATTTCTTATGTGTAAGATGCCAGTTTTAAGTACTGTCCCTGAGTAGAGCAATATGGCCGCCTGCTGGTCATCATCATAGTTTGTAAGAGCTGCTGATTTGTTTTACATACACCTTGGCATTAAATAATTTCCAAATGACTTTACAACAAGATAAATAAGAAAATGTATTCCATGTTTGCCTTTTAAATGCTTAATAGATTAATGTAGCCTATGTGAACCCACTTTGATGATTTATTTATTTCGAACATGCAAAAAAAAGGAACTTTAGTCTGAGACAAGAGAAAAAGAAATACAAACGGTATCATTATTAAAAACACTGAAAATAATATTTCCATATCCGAAAAGGAGTGGGAGGAAGTACAAACTTGTTTAATCCCGGTGTCTATAAATTATTTTAATTAATCACTTTCCATTAATATAGTTATAATACACAACATTCAAAACAATACGAAAAAGAATCTGTGACATGAATCTGCATCAAGTTTATTCTACATATAAATGTGTACTTCTACCAGGGGTCGCGTTAACTGAATATTTTCCGTCGTTGACCGTTTTTTAAAACGTGATGGAAAAGAACCTGAAGGCCATCTGTCATTTTGACAGATTGCAATTCACACCGCTGACCACTTGGTGGCGAGTGAGCATATTAATCAGCTGTTGTCTCTCTTGATGCATGACCTCGTTGGCTTCACAAGGAAAAATGTCACGGCAGCCAAGTGTCCGAATTTTCTTCAAAAACCCAATAACGATGACTGTGTTGAGAAAAGAGGGACTGATGCAGTGGAAGATGAAGGACAAACAAGTAATCGAGGACAGATCACTTGAGACATTTGATTACGCACAAGTGGACACGTAATTCAAGTCCATGCAGACCAGGAGGAAAGTGTGAGACTGCGTTCAGGCCACAGCAGGCGAACTGTTCAGATTTTAGTGTAATCGTTTCATTTCATTGTTCATATGTAGCTACTGGGGCCACAGTCAGTGTGGTGTGGATTCTCTGTTCAGCTTGTTCGGACTGAATATTAATTAAAAATGAATGAAAATGAAATGCTATTGAACATATGTCATTATTATCATTTTTAAAATGAAAGTGACGGGTAAAAATAGATTAAGACGGGATTTTTATGACCCTGTCAGTGAAAATGACGGACAATGAAAAAGTCTGGCGCAACCTCTGATCAAAAGTGCTGTTTTTTCTGTATATAGATGTGTACTTACACACACAAACTGAAGGTAACACAGAAAATAAATGAAATAGGTAACAATAAATACCTGGTGACAGTCGGACATCTTCATTCTTGTACTTTGTAAAAGTCATCTCTCTGTACCACTTTTTAAACTGGTTTAGGTTTGGACATTCCTTCAGTTCCACATGCAAACTGTTCCATAGCTTCACTCCACATATAGACACAGAAACTTCTTCTTGTCGTATGCACAGTCAGAGTCTTGTAAGTAAATGTTCCCCCATAAATTATAACCCTCTTCCCTTTCAGTGATTCATTTTTGAAGATTTCTTGGCTTTGCTTTAAATATTACTTGTGCTGTCTGTATTCCAGAAGATCTTTCAATTTTAATAGTTTTGATTGTAAGAATAATGGATTTGTATGATCCCTATATCCTGCCCCATGAATGATCCGTACGGCTTTCTTTTGCAGAATAATCCAACCAAGGCTTCTATCGAGTCAGAGAAGAATCCAGAGTCCACACAAACAGATGCCTGCCGTCAGTCTGTGGACCCAAACACTCAGGACAACTTGATGCTGGGAGATGAAGCAGCCCCAGACTCTGACCGGGAACCTGTCTCCTCTTTGAGTCCATCTGTGAACGGCTGTTCCAGAAAGTTTGGGCTGAAGTTGATTTACAGATGGTTACGGAGGAGTTAAGGAAGCCTGCAGTCTGGCACCGACAGGGCTGACGTGGGATTTCAAGCACCCTCAATGATAAAAGATCTCATAGGCAAGATGTGCCAAATAAGCAACACTGAAAAGAGAACAAATACTGAAATCCCCATCCCATTGGGATTCAAAGAGAAGAAAAAGGATCCCACTGAGGTGGCAGCAACTGAAGAAGTAAAGCAGAGCTGTCCACCTAAGACACCAGGAGCTGATGGGAAAATCAGAAACCATGAGCCAGCTCTTGAGTATGAACAAAGACCTGTGTCATCTTTTAAAGCTCTCTCATTATTACAAAATACTAAAAACACCAAACAAATACTGGCAGAAATTTTGAATAATATCATAGAAAGTATTGTGGATGCAAAAAATAAAAGTTTAACTTCTGCAGATGTGGAGGCCACTGTTGGTGACACGGTGCCCAAAACCTTTGCAAACATTTAACCATTTACTGGTCAAAGAGGTGGCGGAGAGAGTCGAGCGTTCCTCCTCTGGAAAGGACCACGGAGACCCTGGTAGCAAATCTGGCTCCCGCAGAGCTGATATGATATTGCAAGCATCCTTAATGACAAGAGATCTCATCTGCAAGATGTGCAATATCAGAAACACTGAGGTGGCAGCGACTGAAGAAACAACTCAGAGCTGTTCACTTCACACACCAGGAGCTGAGGAGAAGATCAAAAACATGAGCCCGCCCCTGAGAAAGAAGAGCATTTTACGATGATTTCAGAAAAGAAGACTTTGGAAGAGAGAGCGTCTCCTGCTCCTCGTCAGAAACCAAAAAACAAAGGACTGGGAAGCAGGATCAAGAGCTTCTTTTTAAGAAAAATGTGCAAAGTCGCACCGATGGAGGACTCTGTTCCTGAAGAACAGATCTCAGAGGTAACAACTGTGGACTATGAGGTAACACTTGTGGAGGATTTTATTGCCGAGGATTCTGTTGACGAGGAATTATTCCCTCAGCAGCAGGAGTCATCAGAAGTCACTGCTGCTGAGGTCGTAAAGCCTGAGGCCGCAGATTCAGTCGGTGCCCTCCTATCTGAAGAACATGAACAGGAAGAAGAACGAAGAGCATACCTAGTCCTACTGGTTGGCTCACTTATTAAGAAGGCCAGTGACAAGTCAAAGCTGAGATGTTCTCCATCAGACTGTGATGCCATCAGTGAGAGACTTTTTATGAAAATCTGGACTGAGGTTAAGGGACAACATTTTGCAACAAACCGGGAGAGAACAAAAAAGTTAATCGAGATCATTTTTAAAAGTCTTTGCAAGCAATGGAGCTGTGCAGCAGACTCTGTGCTGCCTTTGATGAAGTTAGGAGACCCATTAGTGGACAACATCCTTGTCTCCTGTTTCAAAAAACACCTGAAACCCGACAAGAAACCCGGCATCACCAAAAGATTGTTTTCTGAAACTGTAAAGAACAAGAATTACCAGAAGAAACATCCAAACCAGCTGTGCAGCTACTTATTGACAGATTAATTCTACATATGGGTCTGAACTCAGAGAACAGAAGTCTTTGATTCCATCTGTGAGCGGCTGTTCCAGAATGTTTGGGCTGAAGTTGATAAACGGTAGAAGAAGACAGATGGTTCAGGAGGAGTTAAGGAAACCTTGAACAGAGGTGTTCTCGGGTATCACCTTCCCAGCACCAACTGTGCAGCCTGGACACTCAGAGACTGTCTCCTCCCTGGATGGGTGTCATGACGGATGCAGAACACAACAAGACTTTGGAAGAGAGAGTTTCTCCAGCTCCTCGTCCAAAATTAAAGAGAAAAAGACTTCTTTTTGAAAAGATTTCTCCTGCTGTGGTACCAGTGCAGTCACCAGCTGTACCTGAGATCTTTGTTCCTCAGCAGCAATCAGGAGAGATCACACCTGTGGAGGACTTTGTATGTATGAAATGGACTAATTTGGAATTTAATAATAGGATTTGATTGGATTGTGATTGTACTACAATGAACTGGAGTCTAACTGGTGCCTAATAAAGTGCCTTGAGATGACATTTGTTGTAATTTGGTGCCGTATAAATAAAATAAAACTGCATGGAGGACTTTGTACCTGAGGAACAGGAACAAAATCCAAAAGAAACTAAACTCAGTGTGCTGAATCATCATTATCAGCAAGTCCTCCAATGAACCAGCTTAACTTTTACAGTACAAATGACCTGTTTCTGTGAGGTTCTCAGTAAGCCCCTCATCCACCTGTTAATTCAGGGTTTCACAGCTAAAATCAGTCTGAATCATAAAAACTGTCCACTGGGGAGCTTCAGGTCTACGAGACAGTAAGGCAGCAACATCTGCAAACTTCACTTACTTTGCTTATGACCATCAAGGGTCAGTCAACCTTATTACCATCTACTGATTCAGTCTCTACCACCACCTCACCGTCTTCATCACAGAACACCGGAGGCTTGAGTTCAGTGCTGAGATCAATGAAGACAATCTTCAGGACACACCCTGCTCCTCCTGGATTTCCAGCTGGTCACTTCTCCAAAGGTCAACAATGAGTTCAACCCTCATGGAGTTGGATGTTCCCCTGGTGGTTCCTCCTCTTCCTCACGCCTGAGGGAATCTTTGATGAAGCTGTCCCTGGATACCTTTGGGAGTTCTTTAGGAGCAGACATTGATCCAGGAACTTGACGTCAGGAACAAATATGGAAGATCAGGGTCATCGGATTTGCTGCCCCAGTGGCGTTGGTGGGTGTCAGGGAAGGGGTGTGTTCATGAACACAACAGCTGGAAGTACAAACAAAGAGGCAGAGAACGTCATGGTGTTCACAGCTCAGATGAAGGACATATTCTGCTTCCTTTAACAGGTTAAAAACATCCAAATACTTTCAGAGATACTTAGATTGTTCCCCTCTAAAGTTACAATACCTTCAAATTCCACAGTAATGCTGTCATAAAGAGGGTTGTCAGAGAAAATAGACTCTAAGATACTTATCAAAAATGAAAATGACTGTCTGATTAGATATCTGTTACAACAATATCGATACCGACGGAGCCGTCTTTGCCACAGCTTAAAACAGCTCCCCTCACAGGCTGTGTTTAAAACACTGAACTGGTTGCTGTCCCAGCACAGAACTGACATCATTTTTATTGTTCTGAAACCTTCAGACCATTTCGTCCTCAGCATGACAGTATTTTAGATACAGGCACACCAGAGAGACATTTTAACCATCGTCACATATCTTATAAAAACCAGGAAGGAGCAGGAATCTACCCGTGTCTGCTCAGCAAGCAGCTTACTGTCTCTTTGCTCGGCCATTTAAGAGATCTCATCTGCAAGATGTGCAATATCAGAAACACTGAGGTGGCAGCGACTGAAGAAACAACTCAGAGCTGTTCACTTCACACACCAGGAGCTGAGGAGAAGATCAAAAACATGAGCCCACTCCTGAGAAAGAAGAGCATTTTACAATGATTTCAGAAAAGAAGACTTTGGAAGAGAGAGCGTCTCCTGCTCCTCGTCAAAAAACAAAAAACAAAGGACTGGGAAGCAGAATCAAGAGCTTCTTTTTAAGAAAAATGTGCAAAGTCGCACCGATGGAGGACTCTGTTCCTGAAGAACAGACCTCAGAGGTAACAACTGTGGACTATGAGGTAACACTTGTGGAGGATTTTATTGCCGAGGATTCTGTTGACGAGGAATTATTCCCTCAGCAGCAGGAGTCATCAGAAGTCACTGCTGCTGAGGTTGTAAAGCCTGAGGCCGCAGATTCAGTCGGTGCCCTCCTATCTGAAGAACATGAACAGGAAGAAGAACGAAGAGCATACCTAGTCCTACTGGTTGGCTCACTTATTAAGAAGGCCAGTGACAAGTCAAAGCTGAGATGTTCTCCATCAGACTGTGATGCCATCAGTGAGCGACTTTTTATGAAAATCTGGACTGAGGTTAAGGGACAACATTTTGCAACAAACCAGGAGAGAACAAAAAAGTCAATCAAGATCATTTTTAAAAGTCTTTGCAAGCAATGGAGCTGTGCAGCAGACTCTGTGCTGCCTTTGATGAAATTAGGAGACCCATTAGTGGACAACATCCTTGTCTCCTGTTTAAAAAAACACCTGAAACCCGACAAGGAACCCGGCATCACCAAAAGGTTGTTTTCTGCAAGCAAGGCCTTTATTAACTTATTCAAACCTAAAGAGAAGAATCCAGAGTCCACACAAACTGATGCCTGCCGTCAGTCTGTGGACACAAACATTCAGGACGAGCTGATGCCGGAAGATGAAGCAGCCCCAGACTCTGACCAGGAACCTGTCTCCTCTCAGACTGGAGAGGTTCAAGAAGATCCAAGTTTAGTACCAGCAGCACAGTCACCACCCATCCCGCAGGTAAACACACCTGTAAGAATGACTTCAGTGGCTACCACTGGATCACAAGACAGTTGTAAAGGAGCCATATTACCAGAGGAAACAATCGAATCAGCTTTACAAAGACTTATTGAAAGAATCATTTTAAAGAATGTTAAGTCCTCAGTGAACAGCTGGCCTCCAGAAGTTTTTGATTCCGTATCTGACCGGCTGTTCCAGAAGCTTTGGGCTGAAGTTGAGGGAGACATTCCGAATATCGACAAAAACAAAATTCCAAACCTGGACAAGGCCATTTTCAAGAAGCTATGTAAAATGTGGCACGGTCCAGACACTGTGCTGATTTTCATGAGTTTAGATGAACCCCTGATTGACCAAATAATTGTGTCCAACATCAAAACACACCTAAATGCTCTTTCCAAGAAATCTGACATCACAGAAAGGTTTTTCTTGTGCTTTGGAGGACCTCCATCATGCCCTCGATTATTTAGATAAAGCGATGAAATCCAGCCTCCAACCGGAGAGAAGAAGCCAATCCTGGATTTCTGTCTCTAATTTTTATTTCTCCGATTGGACGTTACTTACACTGCTTCCATTAACCAAAACACTTCCATCCACCAAAGAAACAGTTTTATCTGTTACTATAAATTACAAATGAACGATACAACAATGTACAAAAAAAAACAACAAACATTTTTTAAAATCAATAAAAATGTAAAAACTATGTTCGATTTCTGCATTTTCTTTTCTCTCAGAACTGATGAAAATATCCAGCAAAGACTGAGATTTTATTCACTGCTTTTCATTTGAGTTCAACTCAATTTTTGCATCAAATAAATAAAAAGATAAATGAGCAATTAAAACATCTCTTGAAATATTTCATTTTAATTATCTTAAACAGTCAGAGAGTAACTTGAGTTATTTAGATAAAACCAATCCTCATGTCCTTATTAGAGTGACAATATACACAGAAGTGAAGGGAATTATACTTAAGATGAAGAATTATACTTTAAGATGTATTTTAGATAATACAAGGAGACGTTTTGGAGTGAAAAAATATTCAGCAGGTATTAAATATTTATTTGTTCAACTGGTTTGTTTCTGTTCTTAAAAAAAGTTCAATTTGTAAAGGTGAACAAAACTCTGACTTCAGTCATTATGACTTATGTTGGAGCTGTGTGAGATCAGCTGAGCTTTTTACTCTTTACACTGATTATCGCACAGATACACCAAGTTAATGTATTCGGCCGTATTTGGATGATACAGCTTTGATCGCTTTTAGTTAAGCGTCTCCAGCAGCACTAACATGGTGGGAATTAAATATTTGAGTTGAATGATTGCAATCCTCTTCACAATGACACAAAGAAACTGAATAAATTTGATCTGGTTCACCACTGTGCACTTTTGAAGTCTGTGTTGTTATTCATAATGAGAAAATCAGGCATTTTCATCTAATTACTTGGGTACAATAATAGACCATCTGTTATTATTATTATCTGCAAGAAGACAAAGCAAAGGATTGATTTATTTTGCAGTTTTTTCAGGCACATCCAACTGGGAGGAGGCCCCCAGGCAGACCATGAACTTGGTGGAGCTATTACATCTGGCTTGGGAAAGCCTCAGGAACTTGTTGCCTCTGTGACCTGACCCCGGATAAGCGGAAGATAATGGATGGATGGAACATAAATGGAGTTGAGGTGTTGTTTTTGTAGCCTGGCAACAACTTTGCTGGAGAGTACACACACAGCCATGACAGGTAACACAGGTGTAAACATGGACAGAAACTCACAGCCAGCAGTTCAACATCTGGGAGGCAGAGATGCTCCTTCTCAATGACACATCCAGGATTACACCATCTATTGCTAACAAGCTCTGTAATCCTCCTCCTTTACTGTTATGTTTCTGTCTGCAGTAAAAGTGACAAGCTCTTGCTGAATTTTTGAGGGGTGAGTTGTTTTAGATGGCAAAATGTTATGTTATATTTATGCATTTAGCAGACGCTTTTTTCCAAAGCGACTTACAGATAGGCAGGTAGGGTAAGGGGGTCTTGCCTAAGGACCCCTACTGGAGACAATACCTTTCATGCAGGGGATTTGAACTCAGATCTTCCACACGAAAGGTGGCAATTATACCACGACACTATCCAGTCCCAAAATAATTTATTCAGCAGTTTTCAGCAAACGTTATGCTTCTACAAACTACAAATACAAGCAAATGACATTACCACATGTCCCTAGCATGTTTAATGTTTAAAATGGACAAATTAAATATGGTCAAAGTACATCTTCAGTACAAAGTACAAAGTACATCCTCAAATCCTGCTGCCCAGGATCATAGTCACGCTGTTCAGTCATTTTAGGAATAAATGTGCTCCTAGCTTCAGGCTGCAATACATGATGGTCCTAACTGATGTAGAGTACAGCTTCTGTACCATGGGGTCATTTTGTTTCACACTTTAACATAGGTTAAAAATGAAAGTTGACATTTCAAACAGCAACACAAATTTGCAGAAAAGCTTACACTGTAACATTTGTCTGGAAGAAAACTAACGGTAGCAGTCACCTCTTAGCTTAGTAAGCTAGCCCACCATCAGTTTGGTTGAACATGTTGCTTTTAGTTCCAATGTTAGTGTGACATTTTACTCTGTTAAATGTATTTACACTTTGGGGAATTCGAAATTTGCTTTGCCTTTTAGGCTACGGTTTTTAAAAAAATAACATATATAGCCTATATTCATATGAGACTATGCTATAAAAAGAAATGGTTAATTAAGCTATCCAGCTTTCACGAACAAGTCCTATATTTCATATGATTAAGTCTGTATACGATTAGATATTTTTACGTAACCCTTAACAACATATATCTTACCAAAGACATCCCCAAATCATTCCTACATTTGGCCAAAAAGTGATCCTACAGAGAAATTCAACATAATGCCAAAACTGTATTGTCAAGTAGTGGTTTCTTGACAAGATTGATTAAACAGAAATTGACAAAACATCTTGACCAGGACATAAGCTCTTAACTCATAATTTACTCCTTAGTACACAATGACAACGACATTCTTCATAAATTAGTCAATGATATTAACCCCTTTACCAAATCTTTTAAATTATTCATTCACAACATTGTCGATTAATTCTGAAACTCCGATCTTCAAATACATGTGCTACTTTGACCGTATATAAATAAATGAGGTGTCTGTGGAAATTAATCAATGGACCAGGCTGCAGATTCACACACTGATCAACACATCGGAGGCAGGGCAGTACGTAGGGCCCAAAAAATACTGAGGTCATGAGTCAGAACTTCTAGGCGGGTTCGGGGGCACGCTCCCCTGGAATTTTTTTTAATTCCCTTATTTAAATCTGGCCATTTTCAGAGTCTTAAAGGAACGAAAACAGCATCTTAATGACTTTTAAGCTTCTTTCTTTAGTTTGTTATCAGAGAACACCTTCATCCTAAATGATTTGCAAATGAGTTACATTGTAAAACTGGAGAATGAATTTCATCAAGTCATGGATTAGGAATAAAAAGGAATGAACTGTACTGGGACAGAGGGATAATATATACAAACACTTCATATTTCCTTCAGTATTTAAAATAGATACCCAAGCCCTATTACACTATCATGTTGATGATAGTGCCTAAACTTTTCACTCTTGTTAAGGAAAACCAGCTTTTGAACACATTTCTATTATAATCTTACACAATACTTCAATAATCATGCATTATACAACTGACTTTTAAAGCATATACAGGTGTGGCATCTCTTCCTTTTATAGTACCTGCTCTCCCTCTATCACTGCTCCTCTTCTTGCTGCTTGTGCCAAAGATGAGCTTGGTTTGACTCAGCCTTTTCCTCCCTATCCTGTTTTCCCTTCAGTGAAGAATATAAAAAACTGGACTATCTCACTCACCTGCACCTAAATGCTAACATCAATAATATTGTTAATATTGTAAGTTTTTACACTTATATTTTAAAACCCTTCACTCAACACTTTTTTTACTGAAGCATTTTTCTTATTTTGTGTGGAATTATTGTGTCAAGGTTTTGTTTATTCGAAATATTTATATTCAAATTCTTATCCTTAATTCTTGGTAGCAGGTAAAAATAAAATTTCACTACATATTGTACTATGTATGATAATGTATGTGACAAATATGAATATTGAATCTATAAACAGTCAAATACTAAACTGATGGAAATGAAAACAATATTCCATTTCAACATCATGTTTTCAGATGTGTCAGAAATCTTAAAAAACCTTGAGGATGGTGCAGAGCTTTTGAAATTTTGAGGTAAAAATGGGGCATTCTGAGGACCGTTATGGTGACTGCTGAAGTAAAGGCAAGTTACCACAGAAAATGATTTATTATTATTATTTTGAAAATGATTTTGTTTCTGCGTACGACTTCCTGTCCCGCACGATCTGCTCTGTGCCTCGGGAGTCAATATAGAACAGGTTCAGCATCCAACATTGAGAAATCAACACTGAACAAACGTTTAATTTTCAATGAAGACGTCGCTGGCATTTCAATCACAAAATGAATGTTGACTCAACCGGTGGAAATTGATTGACGACCGGTACTGACGGGGTTCACCAAAATTAGAGATGAAGTCAGGATGTTTTACTTGACATGTCAAAATTGTGGAAAGTCGGTGTACTGTGGGGTACTGTCTAATAGAACCCGGATAATGTGGCGCCAGGTTGTCATTTGTACAATTAAGTCCCGTAGAACTGAGGTCTGGATTAGAGCCCTGCGCGGGACTGTTTTCTTCATCCCGCTCCCGCTAAATTTCTGACCATTACCGCCCGCACACGCAACGTGTCTGTTACATTCCCGACCGCTCCCGCAATGTGTGTGTCCACTCCCGCCTGCACCCGCAAAACATTTAGAATTTATGCCCGCACAATGATAGAAATGCATTGATTATGTGTCTTGTCCCGTCCCGCAGGAGAAAACACGTCATTTTATAGGCTTATTTATTGTCCATAAAGAGATTCATGGACAATTGAGAAACTTCTCCAAATGTCAGACTTGCATTGCTTTGTCTTTGTGCTGTAAAGACCTTCTTTGAGCTTCCTTTCCACATCATTTATTGACATCCTGTCGCTAGGATACATCCCGACAGTGTTGCCAGGTGGGAAATGTAGTATTATTGTACCAGAGACATAAAATGGTCATATTTTGTGGGAAATTATGAAACACCTGTCATAACCAAAATAACAAATCTATGGATATGCTATAGTCACTCAAGTGTTGAATAGCGTCTAACGGGCACTCACGGCTTTGCATCAGCAGTTGCGTTAGGCTAAATGTCCCCGTAAACAATGACGAGTGGGAACTAATGAGCCAAATCAGGCCTGAAGGCCACCTACTGATAGGAACTTCTGAGGCAAACGCATGCACGTCACTCGTAGCTCACATAGAAAAGTATGATTGGCTTAAAACTTGTCACATGGAAATGGAAATGCCTTCAGGGTTCACAAAAAAATCAGTTGTGACAGGCTGATTACAACAGATTACAACCACACATTCAGAGAATGGTCAAATTATCATATATTTGGCCTTTATGGGGATTATTGATCGTACATCGTACACAGGGCAAAATCATCATACAAATACGATAATTATCGTACACGTGACCTGGCAACACTGACTCCCGATCCCGCGAGATTTGAGTTGGTTCCCAATCCCAATGAAGCCCTCCAGTCTGGATCTTGGGGGTTGAGCCGGTCCGTAGTGCAATTATTGATTAATATGATTGGCAGATTGTCTATGATCAAGATTATGTGTAATTGTGCCTTATTTATTGATTGTTTAACAGAAAATGGGTATTTTGAGTCTCGCACAACAACAATTATTAAGTATTTGAAATGATACCTTTTTAAGCCACCTGGGAATATGACAGTCTATCATAATTATGATTGTATGAGCACAGGGGTCGATCCTGTAACCCCTATTGTTCAATCTGTACATGCTCCCATTAGGCCAGCTAATACGCAGCTATAATGTGTCCTACCACAACTATGCAGATGACACTCAGATCTATGTGTCACTGACGGCAGAAGAACACGGGCCTGTAGATACATTGTGTCTCTGCATCAAACAGATCAGTGTGTGGATGCAAAACAATTTTCTCCAGACAAAACTGAAATCATTGTCTGTGGCCCACAGAAACAAAGAGACAGTGTTATTGGTCACCTTGAGACTCTCTCTCTAAAACCTAATGATCAAGTTAGAAATCTAAGGGTAATATTGAACTCAGACCTGAACTTTAACAGCCACATTAAATCAATAACATCAGCAGCTTTTTACCATCTAAAAAACATCACCAGAATCAAAGGAATAGTGTCTAAACCAGACTTAGAAAGACTAATCCATGCATTTGTCTCCAGCAGGTTGGACTGCTGTAACGGCCTGCTCACTGGGCTCTAAACGGGCTGTAAGACAGCTGCAGTACATCCAGAACGCTGCTGCTCGTGTCCTGACTAGAACCAGGAAATACGACCACATTAGTCCAGTGTTCAGGCTTCTCTGGCTTCCTGTCGCTCAGAGAATAGACTTTAAAACAGCTCTGCTTGTGTACAAGTCTCTTCATGGTCTAGTCCAAAAGTACATCTCTGACATGTTAGAGCCATATGAACCAACTTGAACTCTGAGAACCTCAGGGAGGGGTTTCCTGCTGGTGCCCAGAGTCAGGACTAAACAAGATGAGGCTGCTTTTTATATTTATGCTCCTAAAATCTGGAACAGTCTTCCAGAAGATGTGAGACACGTCTCAACTCTGACAATGTTTAAATCCAGGCTGAAAACAGTTCTATTTAGCTGTGCATATGACAACTGAAAGTATTTCTCTGCACTCTTCACTTTTGATTCAATTGATTAATGATTATTTTTTGTTTTATGGATTTTATTTTATTTGCCTTCTACTGTTTGCTACCAACAATCAATAAAGTATAATTAATTTGATTTAAAGCATATTTGTGAGAGTGATCTTTTTTTTTTCAATGCCATTTATGCTTTTTACAGAACAATTGATATATTTAAGGATGGTTGAAGGCTGGTTAAAAGTAGTTAAATATTTCTGAAGCGAATTCTGATCTGTTTACATGTGCAAAATGATGTAATATTGTTTTACATGTGCTTATCTGTAAGTAATACGGCTGCTAAGTGCAGATTGAACTGAGGGCAAGGAGTCTTACAGGAGAAAGTTGGGAGAACAAACTCCAACAAAACAACTTGAGGGAGGTGTGGAGTGGTCTGAGAACCATCGCTGGCCATGAAAAAAAGAGTGGCCAGGGGATAGAAGGAGGCCACTGAGTTAAACTTGTTCTTTAACCCCTCTAACTCCTGATCCCTTACCATCTACCTCAACCTTATCTTACCTAATGTCTGCATCCGTGTTCCAAATCTTCAACAATCACAAAAACATTGAATGATATTACAGAACTCATGCTTCATGCTTATAGCAGCAGTTTTATTGAACAAAGTGCATGAAATTGGGAACTTTAAAATAAACTACAGTGTAATACAACGTGTCATTAAACCTGGCTAAGAATGAAAATTCAAACTTTTTATTATACTAAGCTGCTGGTCACTACAATTTAAAACTTGATTCAAATCTTTGTGTATAAAATGTAAAACGATTTCAATCAACTGAAGTGAACCACAACACAGCAGTAAGTCAAATAGGATATTTTACACAGCAGTAAAGTTGTTTTTAACATGAAAAAAATCACATTTATAAAAATATGAAACTATTTACAATTACTATGTACATATCATTTCTATATGTACAGTGAGTTCATTCAGAATATTTACAGATTGTTAAGGCATATTTACATCTCAGTCCTTCAACTTGTCTACAGCAGAGGTGAAGTCTTCATCGCGAGCATAAACTCTGCTGTTCAGACCTTTTGATGAGAACATCATCTTTACGGGGCAGAATGTCTTTATCTTGTATCTTCTGTGTCCCTGTGTTGGTTGGTTGGTTGTATTTAACTTCTTTAACAGATAAACTGTCGAAGTCGTTGGCAAAAACAATATCCAAATTTCGCTCGCACCGTCTCTTCGCTTTTTCTGATATGTGATTGGCTGCCTGGTGAGTCCGGCGAAGCTATTGGTAGTCTACGGTCAAAGGTCGGTGAGCCACCTGATTGGTCGGTTATCTACGGTCGCTTTGTGGCTGCCTGGTGAGTCCGGCGAAGCTATTGGTAGTCTACGGTCGAAGGTCAGTGGGCCACCCGATTGGTCGGTTGTCTACGGTGGCTTTGCACGACCCCAAATGTGGGAATGTCGATTGCATAATTTCTGGTAGTGGGGGACTGCGTTCGCGCTCTCCCCTGATCAACTTGTTCAAAGAAAAGTATAAATTCTAACGTTTAATGATATATGAGTAGTATTGTGTATTTTCTGAGATTACATCAGTTTGAATCTGTTTTTTTTTAACACAATTGAATTTGGTTATATTGTGTCAAACACAAATGTCACCTTAAAGCACTT
The DNA here is from genome assembly GCF_036924035.1 of Leuresthes tenuis. Classification (NCBI taxonomy): domain Eukaryota; kingdom Metazoa; phylum Chordata; class Actinopteri; order Atheriniformes; family Atherinopsidae; genus Leuresthes; species Leuresthes tenuis. Next base: position 30,175,513 of record NW_027325359.1, on the reverse strand, counting down.
AAAAAATACAGCTTAATTCAAGTGTTCACACTGTTCAACCTTCTCAAAGAAAAGTTAAAATTAGTCTCAGTTTGGTATTTTTTTTTACCATTTCATTCAGTTGTCAAAGCACCAAATCACAACTCATGTCACCACAAGGCACTTCAAAGAGACACTCCATGCTCTTTAAGCTCTACAGAAGGCTGATTACGACCTATTCGTGCACCTTCAGGACCGTGGTTGGGAAACACTGCAGTAGGAAACATTTTGAAACCAGAAAAAGTGAGAACCAAAATATTCAAACAAGAAACTTATTTAAAATCAGATGTTGAGTCGATGTGCAGCCATCATGTAAAGTTAAATTATGTTGAAAGTTAAATATACACCAAATAATTGACCTTAATTGTACCATTGTGGCCCTGTGATGGACTGGCGACCTGTCCAGGCTGTACCTGCCTTTCGCCCGATGACTGCTGGAATAGGCTCCAGGCCTATAATGATAATGTCACATGTTTGACATTTCACAAATATCCACACCGCGATTGTGTACCTGGGATTATGTTGGGTAAAGCTTTGTGGAGTAAGACACACCCACCTTATTCATGTTAGTAAGTAAAGTTTATTTATAAAGCACCTTTCTCAGATAACAAATCACCAATAAGATAAAATGTAGACAATAAAATGTAGTAAAAGCAAAAGAAAATCTCATTTAAAGCTGCGCATCCCATAGTTGAACTAAACGTAGTAGAGTCCAGTTTGAACCAATCAGAAAGATATTGAGGAGCTTTACCATATTTAATACAAAGCGAGATTATAAAATCAGAGTTGTGTCTGTCACTTCCAGTTAATAATAAAAAGTAAAGAGTGCGTTGAAATAAAAGCATCTATAACCATCCAGTTACAACTTTGCCACCAGCTTTTTTTTTTTTTAAACTTAACTTTGAAATATTCCTACAAGTGGAAAAAGCAGTTTGTTTGGAGCGATGGTCTGAAGACACTGACTGGTCAGATGCAACACCTTCATTTCTCAGTGTGGACTGGGAGCCTGAAGAGCCAGTTTGTTGCCTGGTTTGTGAGTCACTGTCAGGGACAATGATCCGACATTCTGTCTTATCTGGATCTGTTTTGTTTGACGTCTGGCCAGCAACTCGTTAAATGTGACAGTTTGTAATCTTTATCTTATCAGATATTGATTTATTGACTTATGTGTCCTGGAGGAAGAATGTGTGGCTGCTGTGATTACACATGACATACAAACAATGTTCACTTTGTATTTCACATGATTAGCATTCATGTCATATTGACTTCTTGTTTGTCAGGTGTCTTCAAAGAGGCTGACTCTGTCATCCAGCCCATCAGGACCTTTGAGATCCTCAAGGGTCACGTGGATGAGCCTTAAAGTGTCCCGTGAGCATCTGCACGTGATGTAAAGGGACAAGATCCCGTCGGGTCCTTGGTCCTTAATGAGGAGCTCCAGGAATGTGTGGTACCTGGAGTGAGTCTTTGTGTGGATTGCTGCCCCCACTGTCCACCCAAGACTGGAACAAAGTCTCCACAGCTGTTGAGTACGTACAAGCCACGGTCCAAAACTGAATAACCACTCAGGTGAGCCTTTGCCTTCACCAGACGGCTTCTTCTCTACCTAAAAGAAACATCAAGATTGCATGATGCAATAGCTGTTGCATGTTAATGTTCGTAAAACTAAACCACACTGCAATATTTCCTGCTATTTATATTCTCTTTTGGTAGAATCCATTTTTAGCACAGCGTGAAAAGTAGGGCTGCAACTAACGATTTTGATAGTGGACTAGTCATCAATTATTGAAAAAATTAATCGACCAATCAGTTAATTACTAATTAAACTTATTACTGTGAAGCGGAATAATACAATTTTAATGTTGCACTTTAATGTTAAAATCCAAGACAACTCCTCTTATTTATAGCTAGCAGGCTACGCTAATAAGCTAAATATCTTAACAGCGGAGCAATGTCAGTTTTCAATTTTTCCCACTTTTTTTTTTTAATTCGTTCTTGGTGGGTATCGTGTCAATTCTTACATTTGAACAAGAATTATATACTAAATTACAACATAAACAGTCAAACTACAGAGGCTTTACTCATGTTATTTATACACATTTGGTAAGGATTTTGGTATTTTCCACACACCTACTCAACCAAGATATTAACAAGGACCACAATCTCTGGGCAAATTGGCATGACCAAAACAGGTGTGTCACCGTTTCATCCTCCCGCCATCTGACCGAGAACACATGGCACTTCCTAAGCAATTTTGTCTTTCCAGAAAGGTTTGTGGGCAGATGCTGGTGAGCGATAGACCAAGCCAGGTCCTTGTGTATATTTAGCTGGGATTTACTATTTGTTATTTCCTTGCCAGTTTACACCCAGTTTATCCTCTGTCAGTTTACCCAGCGGCGTCATCCTTGTTGGAATATGCCGCCATTTTTCCTGTTTTGGCTCTGGTTAAGTCTTTGGTTGAGGTTAGGAGCCGTGCAGATTGTAGCTCTCCTGGAGGAGGTGGAGCCAGGAATGAGTGCCTTGATGCAGCAACAATCCCTCCAGGTTTCGGTCATATGAAACAGGTCCTGACGCTAAAGGTACTCCTACGTGTGTGAACGTTACGGTCTGCGACACGCTGCTCAGTAAAGATGAAACATATGCAAGTTTTCTTTGTTTTGTTTTTTTTTTAATTGGAAAAAAGGTTAATGGGAAACGTCATACAGTACGAGATCATAAGCAGATTCTAAGTGTTATTAAAAAGTTGATGTCTGAACAGATAATATAATGATAAATTTGGTATTGTAAACGATACCAAAAAATATTTACAGTCACAATAATAAAAGCAATATAATAATTAAATTTAACATATTTGTAATGAAATTAATTGAGTGACTTCTTTAAAGGCTGACACATGCACACACAATGCTGAGGATATGGCAGCGAACACGGCTTGATGAGCCACGCTAAGTTGCGTTAAAATAGCAGGATTCCACACAAGACACCGACCCTTTGCGCCGCCTTCTCAGAAAACAACCTCCATCTGCATCTCCTCCTCAGCTGGATATATCCGGGGGGAAAGAAGAGCAAATAATTGATGATTTTCCTTTGATATAATCTAACAATTAGTTGAACTTATTTAAAATATTAATTTGAATCATTGTTATTTTCTGTGTAATTCTAACCTTTCTCTTTCTGAACACTTACTTTCTCCTTCTCATAAATAAACTTTCTGAACCTCTTCATCGTCACACTTGTGATGTGGGTCACCGGTGTGTTCAACCACCTCCTCACTGAGCTGGACGCCTTCAGTGCTCTGCCTCTCTCGCTGTCAGTGAACTGCTCTGACTTGTTCTTGGATTTTCCATGCCGAGTGTAGAGCTCCCACATCTCCTTTCTGTCCATAGATGCACCCGTCGACGTTGGCCTCAAGGAGAATGGAGACTTGTGGGAAGCTCTGCGTATTCGGTGAGGAAGTCTTTCACCCACTGGTTCACTGCCTCTCCTCGTTTATGGGGGTTTGTCTTCTCTACTCTGTGATTATCAAGTATGCTGGAATGATATACATTACTTTAATTCAAACAAGTATCATTTATATCATCCGACTGTGATAAACAGACTAGTAATGAACTAAAATGAAACAGACGTGTAAACATGCCACCAAATTTTTAAGCAAAGTCTTAAATTTAATGTGCTTACTACTTCACATTTGTGTACTTGTACAGTAAAAGTAAAAATACTTAAATACGTACTTAATTAATACGTAAAATATGAGGAGGCGTTCACAAGTCATTTTTTCCAAGCCAAGTCTCTCGCCAACACCAAATCAAATTCTGACCTCAGAGCTGCACAATCCTCGTATGGAACAGTATACAAAAGGATCAGTTGTAGGTTATCTATTTCCGTTTATATTTTAAGCATTGAGGCCGCGCGGTGGTGTGGTCACAGCGAGAGGGTTCCGGGTTCGATCCCCGCCTGGAGCCTTTCTGTGTGGAGTTTGCATGTTCTCCCCGTGTATGCATGGGTTCTCTCCGGGTACTCCGGCTTCCTCCCACCGTCCAAAAAACATGCACGTTAGGTTAATTGGCGACTCTAAAAATTGTCCTTAGGAGTGAGTGTGAGCGTGTGTGGTTGTTTGTCTCTATGTGGCCCTGTGATGGACTGGCGACCTGTCCAGGGTGTACCCCACCTTTCGCCCGATGACTGCTGGGATAGGCTCCAGCCCCCCCGCGCGACCCGACTGACGGTATAGAAAATGGATGTATTTTAAGCATTTAATTATATAAATTTGTTTACTATAATTATTCATCTTATTTTAATCATTTTTATTTTCTCTTGCATTTGTCTCCAGTTTTTGTCTTAAATTGTTCTTTGTTTTTAATCCTTTTTTTCCCCTAAACTATTGTTTACTTCACTTGTTCCGTCTTGTTTATTATTATAATCAGTCAGTCAACCTGCTGTAAACCACTTTGAACTAGTGATGTCAGTCGCGAACGAGTCGGCTCTTTTAAGTGAACGATGGGACCAGCTCACGGCCGTCCGCGAGCCGTTTTTTAGTTTTACTTTTCGCTTTTGGAAAAGTACCTGTGGGCACTGCGGGCGTTGGCGACAGGTGTCACCTGCATGCTGTGCAACCAATCGTGAGGATTGCCAAGGATCATACCACCAAGCAACGTCAGTCCCCTCTGAAAGGATCTTTTCTACAACAGAGCAGATGATAACAGAGAGAAGAAACCGGATCAGCTGAGGCACTTCGCTTTTTCAAAAAAATAAGAAGTTAGATGTTGGTGGTTAGTTCATAGCGACACCTAAAACTGGCGCTCCCGGTGGACTCACCATTGTCATATCTGATGTTGAAGATGCTCACTTTGCACATGGCGCATGCGTGACGGTGTCAGGGCCACAGATCAAACACAAATGAAAAAGATGAATGACAGCTAAATAACGACAATAAAATAACATGAAATAACGGTTTTTCACGAGTCTTGGGTAAGTTGAAGTCACAGTTTAATGCGACTTCAACTCAAGTCCAAGTCCCCATCTCTGGTGTGGATATATATATATATATATACACATAAACATATATATATACAGCTGTTAAAATGCAAATTTATACATCTAGAGCTTACAGTTAAAAAAAAAACTAAGGTAATTAATATTTGATTTATGTAGAAATGTAACTTAGTTTAGCTGCAGGCAGATGGCTTTGCCAGTCAGAGCCCTTAAACACCAACTAGCAATTAAGGGAAACCATCATCTTAAATAAATACAACTATAGCAAATAAAGTTGGAGAGATCTAACCAGGTTAAGCCTCTCACATTCCCAGGATAGTTAATGCTCCACCAGTTCAAAACGATCCACTCCTAAACCCACATTATCCTCCTTTAGTGGCACTGCAAAGAGCACATACAAAAAAAAAAAACTGCACAGGTCAGCTTCCTCAAAATCTCCTCTCCTGACGCAGTTAACGCCTGCAGGCTTAATACAAAATTATAGCTTAATGATTTACTTTACTCCTTCCGTGGTCTGAGTTTGAGACATGCTCCGATGTTGGACGGAGGCCGCTACATCCTGGTAGACATAACAGTTCAATGGGCTGTTAGATGGCTGTGTGACTGGATCCCACTAACCTCTGGTCGCCTTCAGCTCCGTCTGAACACTAACTCTGTACCTGATTCTACTCCTCATTTAATCCATTCCGAGTGTCTTCCTTTTCACTCTTAATTACACACACCTGCCAGTTATCAGCGTCTTTCTACCACAGTAAATGCATGTAAGTCTCACCCAATCACACCACAGTTATGCTTTAGTTGGACCAGAAAGATATGACTGGGATTAGGTTATTTAAGCACAAGGTTATTTAAGCACAAGGTTATTTTCTCGACATAACATTTTAAAGAATAAATAAATCAGAATGTACAAACTAGTTCACAATTTTCCGACTCATTTTACAATAGAAAGAGTGAATAGATACAGATATTTTTAGCCATAATGGGGGTAAGAACTAAAATAGTTTAATAGAGAGATTTTGCTAATTGGTGGGGATTTTTAGTGCACTTACCATTCAAATGAAGAGATTATCGCAGAAGAAAAAACAATGTTTAAGTCTAAAGTCTTTAGATTTATTTAATTTATTTTTACTTCCAGCTTAGTTTAGAGATTAATTATTGAACTCTTGACAAAAAATATCTGTTTCCCCCACTGGCTGGTACCACAATGTTTTGAGGCATTTGATTGACTGTCAACAGTGGATCCAGGGTGAATTGAGCGATCCTATTGGTTGTCTACGGTCAGTGAACAGCAGCTGCACTGATGTACTTATGACATTTAAAAGTAAGTTTTAAAAAAAATGAATAAACGTTACGTAAAGTTATTAGTCTGCTTCATTTCTTATGTGTAAGATGCCAGTTTTAAGTACTGTCCCTGAGTAGAGCAATATGGCCGCCTGCTGGTCATCATCATAGTTTGTAAAAGCTGCTGATTTGTTTTACATACACCTTGGCATTAAAGAATTTCCAAATGACTTTACAACAAGATAAATAAGAAAATGTATTCCATGTTTGCCTTTTTAAATGCTTAGTAGATTAATGTAGCCTATGTGAACCCACTTTGATGATTTATTTATTTCGAACATGCAAAAAAAAGGAACAATATTAGTCAGAGACAAGAGAAAAAGAAATACAAACGGTATCATTAAAAACACTGAAAATAATATTTCCATATCCAAAAAGGAGTGGGAGGAAGTACAAACTTGTTTAATCCCTCCCCGTCTCCATAAATTATTTAAATTAATCACTTTCCATTAATATAGTTATAATACACAACATTCAAAACAATACGAAAAAGAATCTGTGACATGAATCTGCATCAAAAATGAAAAGTTTATTCTACATATAAATGTGTACTTCTACCAGGGGTCGCGTTAACCGAATATTTTCCGTCGTTGACCGTTTTTTAAAACGTGATGGAAAAAAACCTGAAGGCCATCTGTCATTTTGACAGATTGCAATTCACACCGCTGACCACTTGGTGGCGAGTGAGCATATTAATCAGCTGTTGTCTCTCTTGATGCATGACCTCGTTGGCTTCACAAGGAAAAATGTCACGGCAGCCAAGTGTCCGAATTTTCTTCAAAAACCCAATAACGATGACTGTGTTGAGAAAAGAGGGACTGATGCAGTGGAAGATGAAGGACAAACAAGTAATCGAGGACAGATCACTTGAGACATTTGATTACGCACAAGTGGACATGTAATTCAAGTCCATGCAGACCAGGAGGAAAGTGTGAGACTGCGTTCAGGCCACAGCAGGCGAACTGTTCAGATTTTAGTGTAATCGTTTCATTTCATTGTTCATATGTAGCTACTGGGGCCACAGTCAGTGTGGTGTGGATTCTCTGTTCAGCTTGTTCGGACTGAATATTAATTAAAAATGAATGAAAATGAAATGCTATTGAACATATGTCATTATTATCATTTTTAAAATGAAAGCGACGGGTAAAAATAGATTAAGACGGGATTTTTATGACCCTGTCAGTGAAAATGACGGACAATGGAAAAAGTCTGGCGCAACCTCTGATCAAAAGTGCTGTTTTTTCTGTATATAGATGTGTACTTACACACACAAACTGAAGGTAACACGGAAAATAAATGAAATAGGTAACAATAAATACCTGGTGACAGTCGGACATCTTCATTCTTATACTTTGTAAAAGTCATCTCTCTGTACCACTTTTTAAACTGGTTTAGGTTTGGACATTCCTTCAGTTCCACATGCAAACTGTTCCATAGCTTCACTCCACATATAGACACAGAAACTTCTTCTTGTCGTATGCACAGTCAGAGTCTTGTAAGTAAAGGTTCCCCCATAAATTATAACCCTCTTCCCTTTCAGTGATTCATTTTTGAAGATTTCTTGGCTTTGCTTTAAATATTACTTGTGCTGTCTGTATTCCAGAAGATCTTTCAATTTTAATAGTTTTGATTGTAAGAATAATGGATTTGTATGATCCCTATATCCTGCCCCATGAATGGCTTTCTTTTGCAGAATAATCCAACCAAGGCTTCTATCGAGTCAGAGAAGAATCCAGATGCCTGCCGTCAGTCTGTGGACCCAAACACTCAGGACAAGCTGATGCTGGGAGATGAAGCAGCACCAGACTCTGACCGGGAACCTGTCTCCTCTTTGAGTCCATCTGTGAACGGCTGTTCCAGAAAGTTTGGGCTGAAGTTGATTTACAGATGGTTACGGAGGAGTTAAGGAAGCCTGCAGTCGGGCACCGACAGGGCTGACGTGGGATTTCAAGCACCCTCAATGATAAAAGATCTCATAGGCAAGATGTGCCAAATAAGCAACACTGAAAAGAGAACAAATACTGAAATCCCCATCCCATTGGGATTCAAAGAGAAGAAAAAGGATCCCACTGAGGTGGCTGCAACTGAAGAAGTAAAGCAGAGCTGTCCACCTAAGACACCAGGAGCTGATGGGAAAATCAGAAACCATGAGCCAGCTCCTGAGTATGAACAAGGACCTGTGTCATCTTTTAAAGCTCTCTCAATATTACAAAATACTAAAAATACTAAAAACACCAAACAAATAAACAAACGAATAATATCATAGCAAATCTGGCTCCCGCAGAGCTGATATGATATTGCAAGCATCCTTAATGACAAGAGATCTCATCTGCAAGATGTGCAATATCAGAAACACTGAGGTGGCAGCGACTGAAGAAACAACTCAGAGCTGTTCACTTCACACACCAGGAGCTGAGGAGAAGATCAAAAACATGAGCCCGCTCCTGAGAAAGAAGAGCATTTTACGATGATTCCAGAAAAGAAGACTTTGGAAGAGAGAGCGTCTCCTGCTCCTCGTCAGAAACCAAAAAACAAAGGACTGGGCAGCAGGATCAAGAGCTTCTTTTTAAGAAAAATGTGCAAAGTCACACCGATGGAGGACTGTGTTCCTGAAGAACAGACCTCAGAGGTAACAACTGTGGACTATGAGGTAACACTTGTGGAGGATTTTATTGCCGAGGATTCTGTTGACGAGGAATTATTCCCTCAGCAGCAGGAGTCATCAGAAGTCACTGCTGCTGAGGTCGTAAAGCCTGAGGCCGCAGATTCAGTCGGTGCCCTCCTATCTGAAGAACATGAACAGGAAGAAGAACGAAGAGCATACCTAGTCCTACTGGTTGGCTCACTTATTAAGAAGGCCAGTGACAAGTCAAAGCTGAGATGTTCTCCATCAGACTGTGATGCCATCAGTGAGAGACTTTTTATGAAAATCTGGACTGAGGTTAAGGGACAACATTTTGCAACAAACCAGGAGAGAACAAAAAAGTCAATCAAGATCATTTTTAAAAGTCTTTGCAAGCAATGGAGCTGTGCAGCAGACTCTGTGCTGCCTTTGATGAAGTTAGGAGACCCATTAGTGGACAACATCCTTGTCTCCTGTTTCAAAAAACACCTGAAACCCGACAAGGAACCAGGCATCACCAAAAGATTGTTTTCTGAAACTGTAAAGAACAAGAATTACCAGAAGAAACATCCAAACCAGCTGTGCAGCTACTTATTGACAGATTAATTCTACATATGGGTCTGAACTCAGAGAACAGAAGTCTTTGATTCCATCTGTGAGCGGCTGTTTCAGAATGTTTGGGCTGAAGTTGATAAACAGTAGAAGAAGACAGATGGTTCAGGAGGAGTTAAGGAAACCTTGAACAGAGGTGTTCTCGGGTATCACCTTCCCAGCACCAACTGTGCAGCCTGGACACTCAGAGACTGTCTCCTCCCTGGATGGAGCTTTTCAGGGTGTCATGACGGATGCAGAACACAACAAGACTTTGGAAGAGAGAGTTTCTCCAGCTCCTCGTCCAAAATTAAAGAGAAAAAGACTTCTTTTTGAAAAGATTTCTCCTGCTGTGGTACCAGTGCAGTCACCAGCTGTACCTGAGATCTTTGTTCCTCAGCAGCAATCAGGAGAGATCACACCTGTGGAGGACTTTGTATGTATGAAATGGACTAATTTGGAATTTAATAATAGGATTTGATTGGATTGTGATTGTACTACAATGAACTGGAGTCTAACTGGTGCCTAATAAAGTGCCTTGAGATGACATTTGTTGTAATTTGGTGCCGTATAAATAAAATAAAACTGTATGGAGGACTTTGTACCTGAGGAACAGGAACAAAATCCAAAAGAAACTAAACTCAGTGTGCTGAATCATCATTATCAGCAAGTCCTCCAATGAACCAGCTTAAATTTTACAGTACAAATGACCTGTTTCTGTGAGGTTCTCAGTAAGCCCCTCATCCACCTGTTAATTCAGGGTTTCACAGCTAAAATCAGTCTGAATCATAAAAACTGTCCACTGGGGAGCTTCAGGTCTACGAGACAGTAAGGCAGCAACATCTGCAAACTTCACTTACTTTGCTTATGACCATCAAGGGTCAGTCAACCTTATTACCATCTACTGATTCAGTCTCTACCACCACCTCACCGTCTTCATCACAGAACACCGGAGGCTTGAGTTCAGTGCTGAGATCAATGAAGACAATCTACAGGACACACCCTGCTCCTCCTGGATTTCCAGCTGGTCACTTCTCCAAAGGTCAACAATGAGTTCAACCCTCATGGAGTTGGATGTTCCCCTGGTGGTTCCTCCTCTTCCTCACGCCTGAGGGAATCTTTGATGAAGCTGTCCCTGGATACCTTTGGGAGTTCTTTAGGAGCAGACATTGATCCAGGAACTTGACGTCAGGAACAAATATGGAAGATCAGGGTCATCGGATTTGCTGCCCCAGTGGCGTTGGTGGGTGTCAGGGAAGGGGTGTGTTCATGAACACAACAGCTGGAAGTACAAACAAAGAGGCAGAGAACGTCATGGTGTTCACAGCTCAGATGAAGGACGTATTATGCTTCCTTTAACAGGGAAAAAACATCCAAATACTTTCAGAGATACTTAGATTGTTCCCCTCTAAAGTTACAATACCTTCAAATTCCACAGTAATGCTGTCATAAAGAGGGTTGTCAGAGAAAATAGACTCTAAGATACTTATCAAAAATGAAAATGACTGTCTGATTAGATATCTGTTTCAACAATATCGATACCGACGGAGCCGTCTTTGCCACAGCTTAAAACAGCTCCCCTCACAGGCTGTGTTTAAAACACTGAACTGGTTGCTGTCCCAGCACAGAACTGACATCATTTTTATTGTTCTGAAACCTTCAGACCATTTCGTCCTCAGCATGACAGTATTTTAGATACAGGCACACCAAAGAGACATTTTAACCATCGTCACATATCTTATAAAAACCAGGAAGGAGCAGGAATCTACCCGTGTCTGCTCAGCAAGCAGCTTACTGTCTCTTTGCTCAGCCATTTAATCTGGAGTTTATTTTTCAAAAGAAATGAGCATTTTGACCTGTGACAAAACACCGTTTCTCCTCATAAGCGGTTGTTGTGTTTGGTTAATCCTGTGAGCAGGAATGACCTCCTGTACTGTTCTGTGCTGCAGCAGAGCTGAAGGAGCCTCTGATTGAAGGCACTTTGTTGTTTCATCACTGCTTTATATAGAGGGTGTGCAGTATTGTCCAGTACGTTCATCAAGCTGTGCAGCATTCTTAATTTTTTTGCAATCAGATCCAGAGCAGGCCCCGGCACAGAACCAGCCTTCTTTAAGAGTTTCTGAGTCTCTGGCTCTGATCCTGCTGCCCCAACAGATGGCTGCAAAGCAGACTGCACGCTCCACCTCAGACATGTCAAAAATATTAAAAATTCTGGTGAAGACATAGAAAAACCCAAGTTTCCTGAAGAAATACCGTCTGCTCTGTCCCATCTTGTAGACAGCCTCAGGATTGCATTTCCAGTCCAGTCTGCTGTCCAGGTGAACCCCCAGGTATCTGTATTCCCACACCACCTCTTCACCTTGAACAGACACAGAGTTTAGTTGACTCCTGGTCCTCCTAAAATCCACTTTTACCTCTTTTGTCTTGTTTATATTCAAGATGAGGTGATTGTTCCCACAACAGGTCACAAGGTAGTCGACCAGTTAGTTCCCTGTACTCAGCCTCTTGTCCATCACTAATAAACCCAACAACTGCAGAGTCATCAGAGTATTTCTGGAAATGACAGGACTGAATTGTAGTGGAGGTCTGAGGTGTACAAAGTGAAGACAAATGGTGAGAGTACAGTGAAAGAAAAAAATTAAATATATTACCGAATACAAGTGTTTGAAATTACTCTTGTTGTATTTCAGCCGAGATTAATTTACAAAACAAGCGGCCATTGGAGACTCTGGCATCCCAGTTTTTCTTCAAACGTCACCAACCGATTAGCAGCCAATCTAGCATAGCCTAGCATAACAGCGCCAAGGCTAAACGTTTTAACTTTTATACATCAAAATGTAACAAATCAAAATCTGGATTGTATTACTAATAAATCGCTTTGCTTTTATGATTCATGTGAGGTAAATCCTGAGGATTTTGACGAATAATAATAACCCATCTGAGAAAAAAGACGTCGGTAACGTTTCAGCACCGCTGCAGTATTTATTCTGCATTTTTAATCTCAGAGCATTTAAATTCTTCCTCAGCGTTTCGCGCCCTCTACTGACTGATATGATTACTGCACTGATATGGAAACTACGAAATACATTAATAGCTGCTTAGTCCCGTTTTAAAACACACTATATAAATATACAGATATACAAACAACTGTTTCTAATCCTTTTTTTTACCCTCAATAGGTGCTGTCGCATTTTGTGGGCGTGGTTAACTTTCGCGCTCTTTTGTTTGTTTTCTTTTAACTGAACCTGACGCGCTGTTCTGTTCCTCTGATGTGATTGACGTCACATTGACGTAACCCCTGCTCGGGTGTATAGATATATATATATATGCACATATATATGTATATATGTTGTCCATTGTTCTAAATTCTATTTTCCTTGGAAACATTTGAGTTCGTGAGAGACAAACATTTATTTTCCCCAAAGCACAACTAGTAAAATTTATTAATCGTAACACATTACTTTCAACAATCACCATGAACGGAACAACGAGTTCACCGAAAGGAACCGCCAACATGGTTAGACCATTGATTGAGTCATTTTTCAATGAGATGACACAAGACCAATGGGCGTGTTTGACAATAGGCATTCCTGACAAACACACCAGAGAATTTCTCGCAGAAATTTCAAATAATATTATAGATATTATTGTGGATTCCATGTTACAGAATCCAAAAGATAAATGTTTAACTTCTGCAGATGTGGAGGCCACTGTTGGTGACACGGTGCCCAAAACCTTTGCAGAGGTTCTGGGCGTATCGCAGGAAGTCTCCTCTGTAAGCTCAGAAAAATTTAACCATTTACTGGTGAAAGAGGTGGCGGAGAGAGTCGAGCGTTCCTCCTCTGGAAAGGACCACGGAGACCCTGGGAGCAAATCTGGCTCCCGCAGAACTGATATAGGATTTCAAGCATCGTTGATGATAAGAGATCTAATTTGTAAGATGTGCAATATAAAAAACACTGAAGTGGCAGCGACTGAAGAAACAACTCAGAGCTGTTCATTTCACACACCAGGAGCTGAGGAGAAGATCAAAAAACATGAGCCCGCTCCTGAGACAGAAGAGCATTTTACGATTTCAGAAAAGAAGACTTTGGAAGAGAGAGCTTCTCCTGCTTCTCGTCAAAAACCTAAAAAAAAAGGACTGGGAAGCAGGATCAAGAGCTTCTTTTTAAGAAAAATGTGCAAAGTCACACCGATGGAGGACTCTGTTCCTGAAGAACAGACCTCAGAGGTAACAACTGTGGACTATGAGATAACACTTGTGGAGGATTTTATTGCAGAGGATTTTATTTTCGAGGATTCTGTTGACGAGGAATTATTCCCTCAGCAGCAGGAGTCATCAGAAGTCACTGCTGCTGAGGTCGTAAAGCCTGAGGCCGCAGATTCAGTCGGTGCCCTCCTATCTGAAGAACATGAACAGGAAGAAGAACGAAGAGCCTACCTAGTCCTACTGGTTGGCTCACTTATTAAGAAGGCCAGTGACAAGTCAAAGCTGAGATGTTCTCCATCAGACTGTGATGCCATCAGTGAGCGACTTTTTATGAAAATCTGGACTGAGGTTAAGGGACAACATTTTGCAACAAACCAGGAGAGAACAAAAAGGTTCATCAAGATCATTTTTAAAAGTCTTTGCAAGCAATGGAGCTGTGCAGCAGACTCTGTGCTGCCTTTGATGAAGTTAGGAGACCCATTAGTGGACAACATCCTTGTCTCCTGTTTCAAAAAACACCTGAAACCCGACAAGGAACCTGGCATCACCAAAAGGTTGTTTTCTGCAAGCAAGGCCTTTATTAATTTATTCAAACCGAAAGAGAAGAATCCAGAGTCCACACAAACAGATGCCTGCCGTCAGTCTGTGGACACAAACATTCAGGACGAACTGATGCCGGAAGATGAAGCAGCCCCAGACTCTGACCAGGAACCTGTCTCCTCTCAGACTGGAGAGGTTCAAGAAGATCCAAGTTTAGTACCAGCAGCACAGTCACCACCCATCCCGCAGGTAAACACACCTGTAAGAATGACTTCAGTGGCTACCACTGGATCACAAGACAGTTGTAAAGGAGCCATATTACCAGAGGAAACAATCGAATCAGCTTTACAAAGACTTATTGAAAGAATCATTTTAAAGAATGTTAAGTCCTCAGTGAACATCTGGCCTCCAGAAGTTTTTGATTCCGTATCTGACCGGCTGTTCCAGAAGCTTTGGGCTGAAGTTGAGGGAGACATTCCGAATATCGACAAAAACAAAATTCCAAACCTGGACAAGGCCATTTTCAAAAGGCTATGTAAAATATGGCACGGTCCAGACACTGTGCTGATTTTCATGAGTTTAGATGAACCCCTGATTGACCAAATAATTGTGTCCAACATCAAAACACACCTAAATGCTCTTTCCAAGAAATCTGACATCACAGAAAGGTTTTTCTTGTGCTTTGGAGGACCTCCATCATGCCCTCGATTATTTAGATAAAGCGATGAAATCCAGCCTCCAACCGGAGAGAAGAAGCCAATCCTGGATTTCTGTCTCTAATTTTTATTTCTCCGATTGGACGTTACTTGCACTGCTACCATTAATCAAAACACTTCCATCCACCAAAGAAACAGTTTTATCTGTTACTATAAATTACAAATGAACGATACAACAATGTACAAAAAAAACAACAAACATTTTTTAAAATCAATAAAAATGTAAAAACTATGTTCGATTTCTGCATTTTCTTTTCTCTCAGAACTGATGAAAATATCCAGCAAAGACTGAGATTTTATTCACTGCTTTTCATTTGAGTTCAACTAAAGTTTTGCATCAAATAAATAAAAAGATAAATGAGCAATTAAAACATCTCTTGAAATATTTCATTTTAATTATCTTAAACAGTCAGAGAGTAACTTGAGTTATTTAGATAAAACCAATCCTCATGTCCACATTAGAGTGACAATATACACAGAAGTGAAGGGAATTATACTTAAGATGAAGAATTATACTTTAAGATGTATTTTAGATGATACAAGGAGACGTTTTGGAGTGAAAAAATATTCAGCAGGTATTAAATATTTATTTGTTCAACTGGTTTGTTTCTGTTCTTAAAAAGAGTTCAATTCGTAAAGGTGAACAAAACTCTGACTTCAGTCATTATGACTTATGTTGGAGCTGTGTGAGATCAGCTGTGCTTTTTACTCTTTACACTGATTATCGCACAGATACACCAAGTTAATGTATTCGGACGTATTTGGATGATACAGCTTTGATCGCTTTTAGTTAAGCGTCTCCAGCAGCACTAACATGGTGGAAATTAAATATTTAAGTGGAATGATTGCAATCCTCTTCACAATGACACAAAGAAACTGAATAAATTTGATCTGGTTCACCACTGTGCACTTTTGAAGTCTGTCTTGTTATTCATAATGAGAAAATCAGGCATTTTCATCTAATTACTTGGGTACAATAATAGACCATCTGTTATTATTATTATCTGCAAGAAGACAAGGCAAAGGATTGATTTATTTTGCAGGTTTTTCAGGCACATCCAACTGGGAGGAGGCCCCGAGGCAGACCATGAACTTGGTGGAGCTATTACATCTGGCTGGGGAATGCCTCGGGATCCTGTTGCCTCTGCAACCCGACCTCGGATAAGCGGAAGATAATGGATGGATGGAACATAAATGGAGTTGAGGTGTTGTTTTTGTAGCCTGGCAACAACTTTGCTGGAGAGTACACACACAGCCATGACAGGTAACACAGGTGTAAACATGGACAGAAGCTCACAGCCAGCAGTTCAACATCTGGGAGGCAGAGATGCTCCTTCTCAATGACACATCCAGGATTACACCATCAATTGCTAACAAGCTCTGTAATCCTCCTTCTTTACTGTTGTGTTTTTGTCTGCAGTAAAAGTGACAAGCTCTCGCTCAATTTTTGAGGGGTGAGTTGTTTTAGATGGCAAAATAATTTACTCAGCAGTTTTCAGCAAACGTTATGCTTCTACAAACTACAAATACAAGCAAATGACATTACCACATGTCCCTAGCATGTTTAATGTTTAAAATGGACAAATTAAATATGGTCAAAGTACATCTTCAGTACAAAGTACAAAGTACATCCTCAAATCCTGCTGCCCAGGATCATAGTCACGCTGTTCAGTCATTTTAGGAATAAATGTGCTCCGGTATTCTCAGTTGATAAGAAATAAGGACAATGTTAGCATTAGCACACCCCGTTAGCTACAAAACTGCTAGCTTCAGGCTGCAATACATGATGGTCCTAACTGATGTAGAGTACAGCTTCTGTACCATGGGATTATTTTGTTTTACACTTTAACATAGGTTAAAAATGAAAGTTGATATTTCAAACAGCAACACAAATTTGCAGAAAAGCTTACACTGTAACGTTTGTCTGGAAGAAAACTAGGCTAACGGTAGCGGTCACCTCTTAGCTTAGTAAGCTAGCCCACCATCAGTTTGGTTGAACATGTTGCTTTTAGTTCCAATGTTAGTGTGACATCTTACTGTGTTAAATGTATTTACACTTTGGGGAATTCGAAATTTGCTTTGCCTGTTAGGCTACGGTTTTTTAAAGATAACATATATAGCCTATATTCATATGAGACTATGCTATAAAAAGAAATGGTTAATTAAGCTATCCAGCTTTCACCAACAAGTCCTATATTTCATATGATTAAGTCTGTATACGATTAGATATTTTTACGTAACCCTTAACAACATATATCTTACCAAAGACATCCCCAAATCATTCCTACATTTGGCCAAAAAGTGATCCTACAGAGAAATTCAACATAAATAATGCCAAAACTGTATTGTCAAGTAGTGGTTTCTTGACAAGATTGATTAAACAGAAATTGACAAAACATCTTGACCAGGACATAAGCTCTTAACTCATAATTTACTCCTTAGTACACAATGACAACGACATTCTTCATAAATTAGTCAATGATATTAACCCCTTTACCAAATCTTTTAAATGATTAATTCACAACATTGTCGATTAATTCTGGAACTCCGATCTTCAAATACATGTGCTACTTTGACCGTATATAAATAAATGAGGTGTCTGTGGAAATTAATCAATGGACCAGGCTGCAGATTCACACACTGATCAACACATCGGAGGCAGGGCAGTACGTAGGGCCCAAAAAATACTGAGGTCATGAGTCAGAACTTCTAGGCGGGTTCGGGGGCACGCTCCCCTGGAATTTTTTTTAATTCCCTTATTTAAATCTGGCCATTTTCAGAGTCTTAAAGGAACAAAAACAGCATCTTGATGACTTTTAAGTTTATTTCTTTAGTTTGTTATCAGAGAACACCCTAAACATCCTAAATGATTTGCAAATGAGTTACATTGTAAAACTGGAGAATGAATTTCATCAAGTCATGGATTAGGAATAAAAAGGAATGAACTGTACTGGGACAGAGGGATAATATATACAAACACTTCATATTTCCTTCAGTATTTAAAATAGATACCCAAGCCCTATTACACTATCATGTTGATGATAGTGCCTAATCGTTTCACTCTTGTTAAGGAAAACCAGCTTTTGAACACATTTCTATTATAATCTTACACAATACTTCAATAATCATGCATTATACAACTGACTTTTAAAGCATATACAGGTGTGGCATCTCTTCCTTTTATAGTACCTGCTCTCCCTCTATCACTGCTCCTCTTCTTGCTGCTTGGGCCAAAGATGAGCTTGGTTTGACTCAGCCTTTTCCTCCCTATCCTGTTTTCCCTTCAGTGAAGAATATAAAAAACTGGACTATCTCACTCACCTGCACCTAAATGCTAACATCAATAATATTGTTAATATTGTAAGTCTTTACACTTATATTTTAAAACCCTTCACTCAACACTTTTTTACTGAAGCATTTTTCTTATTTTGTGTGGAATTATTGTGTCAAGGTTTTGTTTATTCGAAATATTTATATTCAAATTCTTATCCTTAATTCTTGGTAGCAGGTAAAAATAAAATTTCACTACATATTGTACTATGTATGATAATGTATGTGACAAATATGAATATTGAATCTATAAACAGTCAAATACTAAACTGATGGAAATGAAAACAATATTCCATTTCAACATCATGTTTTCAGATGTGTCAGATGTGTTTTGAAATTTTGAGGTAAAAATGGGGCATTCTGAGGCTTTTTGAAGGGCCGTTATGGTGACTGATGAAGTAAAGGCAAGTTACCACAGAAAATGATTTATTATTATTATTTTGAAAATGATTTTGTTTCTGCGTACGACTTCCTGTCCCGCACGATCTGCTCTGTGCCTCGGGAGTCAATATAGAACAGGTTCAGCATCCAACATTGAGAAATCAACACTGAACAAACGTTTAATTTTCAATGAAGACGTCGCTGGCATTTCAATCACAAAATGAATGTTGACTCAACCGGTGGAAATTGATTGACGACCGGTACTGACGGGGTTCACCAAAATTAGAGATGAAGTCAAGGTGTTTTACTTGACATGTCAAAATTGTGGAAAGTCGGTGTACTGTGGGGTACTGTCTAATAGAACCCGGATAATGTGGCGCCAGGTTGTCATTTGTACAATTAAGTCCCGTATAACTGAGGTCTGGATTAGAGCCCTGCGCGGGACTGTTTTCTTCATCCCGCTCCCGCTAAATTTCTGACCATTACCGCCCGCACACGCAACGTGTCTGTTACATTCCCGCCCGCTCCCGCAATGTGTGTGTCCAATCCCGCCTGCACCCGCAAAACATTTAGAATTTATGCCCGCACAATGATAGAAATGCATTGATTCTGTGTCTTGTCCCGTCCCGCAGGAGAAAACACGTCATTTTATAGGCTGTTAATAAAGAGATTCATGGACAATTGAGAAACTTCTCCAAATGTCAGACTTGCATTGCTTAGTCTTTGTGCTGTAAAGACCTTCTTTGAGCTTCCTTTCCACACAATTTATTGACATCCTGTCGCTAGGATACATCCCGACAGTGTTACCAGGTGGGAAATGTAGTATTATTGTACCAGAGACATAAAATGGTCATATTTTGTGGGAAATTATGAAACACCTGTCATAACCAAAATAACAAATCTATGGATGCGCTATAGTCACTCAAGTGTTGAATAGCGTCTAACGGGCACTCACGGCTTTGCATCAGCAGTTGCGTTAGGCTAAATGTCCCGTAAACAATGACGAGTGGGAACTAATGAGCCAAATCAGGCTGAAGCCCACCTACTGATAGGAACTTCTGAGGCAAACGCATGCACGTCACTCGTAGCTCACATAGAAAAGTATGATTGGCTTAAAACTTGTCACATGGAAATGGAAATGCCTTCAGGGTTCACAAAAAAATCAGTTGTGACAGGCTGATTACAACAGATTACAACCACACATTCAGAGAATGGTCAAATTATCATATATTTGGCCTTTTTGGGGATTATTGATCGTACATCATACACAGGGCAAAATCATCATACAAATACGATAATTATCGTACACGTGACCTGGCAACACTGACTCCCGATCCCGCGAGATTTGAGTTGGGTCCCAATCCCAATGAAGCCCTCCAGTCTGGATCTTGGGGGTTGAGCCGGTCCGTAGTGCAATTATTGATTAATATGATTGGCAGATTTTCTATGATCAATATTATGTGTAATTGTGCCTTATTTATTGATTGTTTAACAGAAAATGGGTATTTTGAGTCTCGCACAACAACAATTATTAAGTATTTGAAATGATACCTTTTTAAGCCACCTGGGAATATGACAGTCTATCATAATTATGATTGTATGAGCACAGGGGTCGATCCTGTAACCCCTATTGTTCAATCTGTACATGCTCCCATTAGGCCAGCTAATACGCAGCTATAATGTGTCCTACCACAACTATGCAGATGACACTCAGATCTATGTGTCACTGACGGCAGAAGAACACGGGCCTGTAGATACATTGTGTCTCTGCATCAAACAGATCAGTGTGTGGATGCAAAACAATTTTCTCCAGACAAAACTGAAATCATTGTCTGTGGCCCACAGAAACAAAGAGACAGTGTTATCGGTCACCTTGAGACTCTCTCTCTAAAACCTAATGCTCAAGTTAGAAATCTAGGGGTTATATTGAACTCAGACCTGAACTTTAACAGTCACATTTAATCAATAACATCAGCAGCTTTTTACCATCTAAAAAAACATCACCGGAATCAAAGGAATAGTGTCTAAACCAGACTTAGAAAGACTAATCCATGCATTTGTCTCCAGCAGGTTGGACTGCTGTAACGGCCTGCTCACTGGGCTCTAAACGGGCTGTAAGACAGCTGCAGTACATCCAGAACGCTGCTGCTCGTGTTCTGACTAGAACCAGGAAATACGACCACATTAGTCCAGTGTTCAGGTCTCTGCTCTGGCTTCCTGTCGCTCAGAGAATAGACTTTAAAACAGCTCTGCTTGTGTACAAGTCTCTTCATGGTCTAGTGCAAAAGTACATCTCTGACATGTTAGAGTCATATGAACCAACTTGAACTCTGAGAACCTCAGGGAGGGGTTTCCTGCTGGTGCCCAGAGTCAGGACTAAACAAGGTGAGGCTGCGTTTTAGTTTTATGCTCCTAAAATCTGGAACAGTCTTCCAGAAGATGTGAGACAGGTCTCAACTCTGACAATGTTTAAATCCAGGCTGAAAACAGTTTATTTAGCTGTGCCTATGACTCACTTCACTTTTCATTCAATTGATTAATGATTATTTTTTGTTTTATGGAATTATTTTATTTGCCTTCTTGTGATTTTATGTAGCTGTAAAGTATTTTGAATTGCCTTGTGTACGAATTGTGCTCTACAAATAAACTTGTCTTGCCACATGAAACACAATTGATGTCATTTATTCACTTGCTACTGTACTGTTTGCTACCAACAATCAATAAAATATAATTAATTTGATTTGAAGAATATTTGTGAGAGTGATATTTTTTTTCAATGCCATTTATGCTTTTTACAGAACAATTGATATATTTAAGGATGGTTGAAGGCTGGTTAAAAGTAGTTAAATATTTCTGAAGCCGATTCTGATCTGTTTACATGTGCAAAATGATGTAATATTGTTTTACATGCGCTTAGTTGGAGAAAGTTGGAGAGCAAACTCCAACAAAACAACATGAGGGAGGTGTGGAGTGGTCTGAGAACCATCGGTGGCCATGAAAAAAAGAGTGGCCAGGGGATAGAAGGAGGCCACTGAGTTAAACTTGTTCTTTAACTCCTCTAACTCCTGATCCCTTACCATCTACCTCAACCTTATCTTACCTTATGTCTGCATCTGTGTTCCAAATCTTCAACAATCACAAAAACATTGAATGATAAATGCTTATAGCAGCAGTTTTATTGAACAAAGTGCATGAAATTGGGAACTTTAAAATAAACTACAGTGTCATTAAACCTGGCTAAGAATGAAAATTCAAACTTTTTATTATACTAAGCTGCTGACATCAAAGCACTACAATTTAAAACTTGATTCAAATCTTTGTGTATTAAATGTAAAACGATTTCAATCAACTGAAGTGAACCACAACACAGCAGTAAGTCAAATAGGATATAGCGGTCAGAATTCCACCGTGCAATGCCACTTATCAGATAGACCTGATAGGGCCGGGCTGCGCAGTGGGGACCTGAACATCACAATAAAACACATGAGATTACTCACAGTGACACGTGTGACATTTTATAAATATCCACCTGTGCACCTGGGATCATGTTGGGCAAAGTTTTGTGGAATCCTTCCAGGCTGTTGTTGCCACGCAGACATTTGTAGTAGGGCACATCCACTTTGTTGATGGTCGTTGTACGCGCCACCCTATACATGTAGATGTCTGGAGGATCCTGGATGCACTCCAGGTGTCGCCGCTGCGCCGCCCACATCTCATCAATGGCCGCTGCAAATACAAATAACGTACAGACACACAAACCGATTGTTATGGAGACTTTTTTATGCCACACAACTAGTATTAATGTTGTAAGTTTTAGTGTCAGGTCTTTATACCAGGTGTCTTGAAGAGGCCGACTCCACTTTCATCCAGCCCCGCGGGGCCTTTCGGTTCCTCAATGGCCAGGTTGATGAGCCTAAACGTTTCCTGCGCCCCTTGTGTGACCCGTCGCACGTGATGTTTCAGCTGCTCCCTGGAAATAAAAAGGTGGATGACGTCCTCATCTGTCACAGCCTTCAGAGCTGTCGGGTCCTTGGCTCTGACAGCCTTGATGAGTAGCTCCATGTCTGCGCGGTTGTACGCCAGCACCGCCCCAGCAAGTGCAGACTTGAACACTGCGTACTTGGAGTGAGACTCTGTGCGGACGGCTGCATCGAAACGGTGAATCCAGTGAAAGATGTCCAGACGCACAACCATTCCACTGTCCACCCAAGACTGGAACAAAGTCTCCACAGCTGTTGGGCCCTGTGCACGGCAACAGCCACGGTCCACATACAGGATGCTGGGGACAGGTTGGTTGGCCAGACGAAACCTCCATTACTCCACGGCACATAGGTCCCAGCTTCTCTGTGGACTCCTCAATATGACAATATGTTTATAATAGGAAATATGTTCTGTATGCCACAATCTATGATTGCGTTTTGATTTACATACTTTCTTGGTGGAATCCATCTTTAGCACAGTGCCAAAAGTGGAGAGGATCTGGCTCCTGTAGTCCTGCACGTTGTCGGCCTCTGCCAGCAGGAAGGTGTGGCGCAGGAGCCGTGCAGACGGGAGATCTCTTGGAGGAGGCAATGAATGAAATGTGTGACCTACTGCAGAAACAATCCCTCTAGGTTTCACTAAGCTGTGTGGTGTACAGGTCTTTGCACTGAAGGTGCTTCTCCGTGTGGTTTTCCTGTATCTGACGCCACACCTTGACCATAGTGTTCCCTTCGGTTCGGTCCCTCAGAAGACGCACAACATTCTTGTCCACACCACGCCTGTTAGTGGAGGAAAAATTTATAACTTTAGGTCGGTTCGAATAACTTCTTTAAAGACTGACACGTGCACACACGATGCTGAGTGTACTCACTTGCTAGTGAGGACGGCAGGGAACACAGCTTGATGTGCCTCGCTCTGTTGTGTTATAATAACAGGATCCCATGCAAGCCACCGACCTGTTGTGCCACCTTCTCCACCCCTGGCTGACTTTGTGCAAGGCCCACAGCACAGGACCTCCGTCAGCATCGTGTACCAGTTGGATACGTCACAAATGTGACGTACCTGGACTACAGATCAGGGAACAATATATAATAACAATAATGATAATAGCATATAACAATTTACAATCAAATCAATATGATTTTCAAGGAACTTTTCCTTTTACATGTTTAGATACAATGTAATCATTATTCAACCATGATGTTTTTACTCTAACACAGCTGAATTGAGTTATATCCGGGTGTGGTAGCCAGACTTGTACAGGTACACATTACGACCCTTTCCAACACACTCATCGCCACGAGGACACTTCAGGGAACATCTCCAGACTCCTACAGGGCGCCACGCAAAGACACGGCTGCGGAAAAACAGGTGTGGTACAGGCAGAGCACCTCCAACGAAGCCTGGAGGTTCTGGAGGGGAAAACCACATGCGGTCTGACTTCATCACCCGTCGCCTCTTGAGCACACCAGTGATGTCCTTGTAGATTTGAACGGCAGTGAAGAGACCTCTCTCTGTGTCCTCCTTTAGCCATGAGATGTCAGCTGCTGGAATGCCGTTTGGGTTTTCCCAAAGACGTACCCAGCCCTCTAACTCCACCTGTAACACGCACAACACGTACAAAGCAAAATTGTTTTTATCATTTGTAACATGCAATGATACACATGGAGCACAGTTTAAAGAAGCGTCTCACACTTATGTTTGCATTCACTGTAAATGTTACTTACAGGTGAGTCACTTAGAGGTGGTTTCAGTGGATAATCCTGGCCTTGGGACGCGGACGGGGCTTCAGTTGGCTGTGCAGCAGCCGGGATCCTGGATATGCGCTTCTTGTGTGGCAGCTTGGGTGGTGCGGTGGACTCTGGCTGCTTGGGTGGTGCGGTGGACTCAGGCAGCTTGGGCAGTGAAGAGGGGTGAAAAGGCCTTTGGAAAACACTGGACTCTGGCAGCTTGGGTGGTGCGGTGGACTCAGGCAGCTTGGGTGGTGCGGTGGACTCAGGCAGCTTGGGCAGTGAAGAGGGGTGAAAAAGCCTTTGGAAAACACTGGATTCTGGCAGCTTGGGTGGTGCGGTGGACTCAGGCAGCTTGGGCAGTGAAGAGGGGTGAAAAAGCCTTTGGAAAACACTGGATTCTGGCAGCTTGGGTGGTGCGGTGGACTCAGGCAGCTTGGGCAGTGAAGAGGGGTGAAAAAGCCTTTGGAAAACACTGGATTCTGGCAGCTTGGGTGGTGCGGTGGACTCAGGCAGCTTGGGTGGTGCGGTGGACTCAGGCAGCTTGGGCAGTGAAGAGGGGTGAAAAAGCCTTTGGAAAACACTGAACTCTGGCAGCTTGGGTGGTGCGGTGGACTCAGGCAGCTTGGGCAGTGAAGAGGGGTGAAAAAGCCTTTGGAAAACACTGGACTCTGGCAGCTTGGGTGGTGCGGTGGACTCAGGCAGCTTGGGTGGTGCGGTGGACTCAGGCAGCTTGGGCAGTGAAGAGGGGTGAAAAAGCCTTTGGAAAACACTGGACTCAGGCAGCTTGGGTGGTGCGGTGGACTCAGGCAGCTTGGGCAGTGAAGAGGGGTGAAAAAGCCTTTGGAAAACACTGGACTCTGGCAGCTTGGGTGGTGCGGTGGACTCTGGCAGCTTGGGTGGTGCGGTGGACTCATGCAGCTTGGGTGGTGCGGTGGACTCAGGTAGCTTGGGCAGTGAAGAGGGGTGAAAAAGCCTTTGGAAAACACTGGACTCAGGCAGCTTGGGTGGTGCGGTTGACTCAGGCAGCTTGGGCAGTGAAGAGGGGTGAAAAAGCCTTTGGAAAACACTGGACTCATGCAGCTTGGGTGGTGCGGTGGACTCAGGCAGCTTGGGTGGTGCGGTGGACTCAGGCAGCTTGGGCAGTGAAGAGAGGTGAAAAAGCCTTTGGAAAACACTGGACTCTGGCAGCTTGGGTGGTGCGGTGGACTCAGGCAGCTTGGCCAGTGAAGAGGGGTGAAAAAGCCTTTGGAAAACACTGGACTCTGGCAGCTTGGGTGGTGCGGTGGACTCTGGCAGCTTGGGTGGTGCGGTGGACTCATGCAGCTTGGGTGGTGCGGTGGACTCAGGCAGCTTGGGTGGTGCGGTGGACTCAGGCAGCTTGGGCAGTGAAGAGAGGTGAAAAAGCCTTTGGAAAACACTGGACTCTGGCAGCTTTACCTTGTCTCTGGGACCTGAATCTTGAGTCTTAGACTCCTGGGACTGGGTAGTCTAAAAATGTATCAAATTTTTATCTTATATTATGACTTATTTACATAAAACTACTTCATATAAATTTACTGATGTGTCTTACTTAAGTTCCACAGACTCGCATGCAGCTACCATCTCAGCTTCATCACCAGGCCATAATGAAGGACTATACTTAGAGGTGCTTTCCTGCAGTTGCTGGACAATAAGGCAGTGTAACAATCAGAATGTATGATGTACCACGTTTCACTTACCAAACACAAACAAGCATACTTACAACACTAAACACTCACCGATATATATTACCTTAATTCAAACAAGCATCATTTATATCATCTGACTGTGATAAACAGATTAGTAATTGAACCAAGAATGAAACAGATGTGTAAACATGCTACCAAATTTGTCTTAAATTTAAAATGCTTACGACTTCATGTAGCCCACATCGTTTGCCACAAGCCAGTGGAACGGTGCATTTTTGTATTGACCAAACGGCACTGGCAGCTTTCCCAGGCACTGCTGGCGGGATGGAGCAGTGACACCCTCCGCCTGAAGGAGCTTTTCTGCGTGGGCCAGGGCAGTGGCTTTGTTCAGCAGCTCCGGGGGAGGCGTGGGGAAGACCAGCCTTTTATCCCGATAAAGACGGGCCTCTTTGTTCGCCATCAGAATGGCCTGTTGCCGATTTTCAGGAGCATCTGGGTTGGCAATGCGGATTGTGGGGTTTGCCATCTAGATAGTTAAACAATGTTATTCTCCAAAGGGAAATTTATTGGAGCAGCAATTCCTATTAGCAGTAAAGTGGCATTACATCTTGGTATTAAATGTCTGTCTGCCTATCGAGATAAGATAAGAACTTTATTACTCTATTAATTTATCAGCGCTATTGAGAGGTTGTATTGCACTAGATAATGAATGCAATTGTACAAGGTAGAAATAATAATGATAACACTGAATAGAGTTAGTTAAATAGTTAAATAGTTAAATGGACGAGTGCAACTGTTGCAGGACTTACCTGTGCATGCAACCGTTCTGAATGTCAATGATCAAGATGAAAGTATGTAACAAAAAGCATACATCTCCAGCTGAAAACATGAAACCTGCATACTTGAAATAATATTCCACTAGCGTGACCAACCCAAGTTGGTTATTAGGAGGAAATTTCATAAATGTCCTCAAAACCAATTTTTCTTAGTGTGCAGATTTCAGGTTTTTGTTTTTAGTTTTTTACAAACAAAATGGATTAAAATGTCTCTCTTCAATGAATATTTGGAAAATGCATATTCAAAACTTGTTTAAATCTCTTCCAGAAAACTTTTTGTTTTGATCATTTATTTTTAAAATAAAGATTTATTTAAATATATATATAATTCCAATTGACCATGTGCTTTGCAAATGTGCTTTTACATTTAAAGCTAATTTAAACTCGCTGTCATTGTCAGTTTAAAAAAAAAAAAAATTTAGTCATAGAGGTGAACAAGCAAAGCTAACATATTGAAAGATTTCAAACATATTTTTATGTTGAATTGGAAATAAAACTTGTCAGTTTGACAATTAGCAACAAGCTGGGTTCAATTTAAGATGTATGCGCATGCGTTAATTGAAACACGTTGATTCTGTCACGGGAGTAAAGAGTGATGAAGTGGCGGATGGCCCTTAGTGAGTTCATGTTTACTTAATATGCTGTACTTTTCTTTGAGATAAGAACGGCTATTGTGTTAACATTATAAATAACTACATATTGTTAAGTTGGTTTAATTTTTCGTCGCGCATTGCAAACGTTTCACGCAGCAGAGTAGTTGAGGTTAGCTAATTAAGCTAGCTTCGGTTTAATTAACCCCAACGGTTTGAAGGTCTGGACAGTTTCAACACGTTCATATTTCTCACTGTTGACCATTTTTGTCTAATTAAATTGAATGTTAACTTACTGTCTTAACAGCCTAATTAAGTTTGCTTACTGGGAGTGTCGGTTAGTTTTAATTGTTGGAGTGGTGGTGGTATTAAGGTTTTAGCTAACTGCCGTTAACTGTACATGTACGTAAGTTACCGTTGGTGTTTGGGTCATAGTTGTGGAGCTCCCTAAACGTTTAACTTTACTTTTTAGAAAGAATAGTTTTCAGTTTGACCACCTACAGTGCCGAGCAGGTGCGTTAGGGTATTTGCTGAGTAATTAATTCGGGAGCCGAGCATGAGGTGCGTTGGCTCTCTTCTCCATTAGAGGCCACCACAGGAGCGTTGTCAGTTTGGAGTCCGTATCGAAAAAACATTATTTTCCCTCGACTGCACTTGTCCCTTTACATTCGTTCAACTCATGAAGCTCAACTGACTATTTACTCGCACACACAAAGGTAATACACATATTGTAACGTATATGCGAGGAAAATTGAGTTTTTTCTATGTTTAAGTTTCGACGCTTCCTATTGGACTGAAGCGTACCACGTGTGCAGGAAGGGACTCGAAGCCGCATTTGTTGACAATTGTTAATTCAACTTACTCTTTCGAAACAACATCTGCGTTACAGGCGCAACGTTGTTCATCGTTAGTTTTTACTGTGACATAAATCATGTCGTATTCTATTTGATGTGTCTAACCGTGAGTTAGAATGACGTTGCGGAGAATGACTTGGTTTCCTCCGACCTATTTCTGGTATCGCTTCTCGGCCTTTTGGCTAAGATCAAGTGTAGTATCTGTTCTTATCAGTTTAATATCTGATACGTCCCCTACCCGGGGACCATATATTAAATTGATTTTTGGAATAGGGAGATGGAATAGGGGCTTGCTCCGTCCACTCCACGCATCGACCTGGTATTGCAGTATTTCCAGGAACGGTGCACCCCCTAATAGTGTGAAAAATAATGAGATTTAAGCGTGCATGTTGTATTGTTTCTGGTGAATAAATGCATCTGTTATTTTGTCTTGGTTACCATTACTTGTTGTAAATATAAAGTATTTTTAATGAAGTTCTTTACCCTCTTCTGTGCTGGGCGTTACATTTTTTACTTTGATTCTCTGTTCCTGTTTATCTGTCCTTACATTGCTACTCTTCCAAACTTCATCCAGGAAAAACTTCTAGTTTCTTGGTTCCGTGCCTGGAACAAGCATGTGATCAACAGGGAGTGCGTGATGTCATTTTACTCATTGGCGGAGCACACATTTTAAAGGTAAATGTAGGAAGTCAGAATTAAGATCGAGATGTGATTAATTGTGCAGCTCTATACACAGCCACCAACAAACAACCCACTACACACTGGGCTGTAGTTCTGCTTATATAAGATGCCAGATTCAAACAAGAATAGATCAGCATAAAAATGCCCCGTAGCTCCACTTTTATATTGTTTCAACTTTTCTTTTTGCCTTCTTTTTAAACTATATTTTTCCTGTTTTTAATCGAACAGAATATATTTAATTGGCAGTATATTAGGTGTAGTGTATGTGAAAGTATTGTGTATTTAAAGTCAACATCAGGACCATCTGTAATGGATTATTTAAGTTTTTAATCCAAATAACTATTCAGACACATTTGTACACGGGTTCAGCATCTCTGTACATGAAAGACTGATATGAATCTGCTCCTTCTGGTGTAGCAACAACACCCCCCTCCTCAACTCTGAAGCTTTAACAATGAGCTCACAGCTCTGCTGTTCACTGTCTTTGCAGAAATGAACAGAGACGAGTGGAAGGTCTTCTGTGAAAGAGTCTTGTGTTTAAACTCAGCATCACAGCCTGAGTGTAATGCACAGTTCAAACGCATGAAGTTGTATTTAGATAATTGTCATAGAAATAACTGCAGTTAATAATTTCATAATTCACCTAAACTCTATAAAGAATAACGGCTGTTTATTGAAAGTAAAGAGAGGAATGTAAATGGGCAATTAAATGTCTTTTGGGCTCCCTAAACAAGGACCACACAGGACAGATATGGCACGCTCACAGTTGGAGGCAGAAATTAAACAAGACGGCTCCATTAAAAGGTAGTAATCTCTATCAGTCTGTCACCTATCATACTGTGGAAAACTCGAAATAGGACATTTCTGTTGAGTTGATGTGATGATGCAAATATTATTACATTTGTCTGATAATTATGATTACATGATTGGCTAATTGTTACACATCTGTTTTACTCAGAGTACCTTTTTTTTTTTTTTCCAAGACACTGACACAGAGGCAGAGAGAAAAATCTTCACAGAAATCGCATATGGACGTACACAAGGTGAGTAAGTGGTCGCTCAGTGAGTCCATCAGACATTTTCTGTCATATGAATGTGTCCACGTGTGTGCCAGAATATCACAGACGGTGTATGTACTTGTGATGAGATTACATAGGATACATGTTTATACGGAGTGTAAACACAGCCTGTTGGTCGGGTTCAATAAATGTCAGAATTCATTCAGTCCTTTCCTCTAATGTACTTACACCCTGACAAACACAGTGCACACTGTGTATAAAATGCATTGCATGATTGCAGGGTTTCACAGGTAGTAAATACTAATAATGTACATATTTAGGCTACATTTTACATAAATTCTCCCTCAAAATTCTGCTGTTCACATTCATAGTCGTCTTATTGGTGCACAGACAGAGAAAGTGACTTCTGTCTCCTCCCACATCACTTTAAGTCACTGTTTGGTGTGTTGAAATATTTCTTTTTTAATCGCAGATTTGAGAAAGAATGTTTTGAGGCTTTTTATAAAAAATAATAATTTTCTGTATGGCAGCACTCGTACAATTTTATTCCCATCGTTCAACATCAATTCTCTGAAATAGATCATTTAATGTCTTTACTTTTGTTGAAATACCTCAGTGTCATTTTATAAAGTAGATCAACAGTCATGTGGCCAGTTTACTATGAACATTAAACCGAGGTTGTATGTGAAAGTATTGTGTATTTAAAGTTAACACCAGGACCATCTGTAATGGATGGATCAGATGTTTATTTCATGGTTGAATCCTGCAGTTACCTCCGTTCTCCACCAGAGACCGATAGAGCTTTGTAAGCTGGTGTGGTTTTACAGCCTGAAAAAAACATCTACATGACTTTTCTTTGTTTCTTCACACATGAAGACATAAAATCAGATGCCACATCATTTGGAACAATTCTTGTGGTTTTGATGTGTATTGTGGTAAGATCCCATTCATTATCATCCAGCCTGGTTCACACTCCACGACAGTAGGAGGCAGCAGCAGGACTGTCAGTATCCCCCCACCAGTAAACAAAGAAACAGGAAGTGGTTGCACAGTTAGCAGACAGAACATGTTTCTGTGTGTTTTTATACTTTCTCTGAATGTCAGATGTGAACAAAACAGTTTGTGATTGTAGTTTGATTCACTTAGTTTCACTTTAACTCTCTGTTGGGCTGTTAGTCATTTACAGACAGGCTGATTTATAAAACATGATGTATTTTTATAGCTTTTTGTGATCAAATACATCAGTGCATTATGGGAAACATGAGCAGTCTTTTGTAGAAATAAAATGTTAATAATCTATCAGTCCACAGATCAGTTCCCTCTGTTTTCAGATGTTGTAGCATCATCCCAGCCTCTGTAGCCTCTGGTTTAGTTAGCTTATAGACTGTTAGCACCATCAGTGTTCTCAGTATGTGTGCGAGTGAGTCCCCCCTCAGTGATCTGTACAACTCATACTTACCTGGCAGGGGAGATACCATGATCATGAAGGTGGTTCACCCAGGGCGAGGCTCAGCCATTGCACTCCGGCTGTACTGACCTTTGCGAATTCCCCAAATGTGGGAATCTCGACTGCATAATTTCTGGTAGTGGGGGACTGCGTTCGCGCTCTCCCCTGATCAACTTGTTCAAAGAGAAGTATAAATTCTAACGTTTAATGATATACGAGTAGTATTGTGTATCTTCTGAGATTACATCAGTCTGAATCTGTTTTTTTTAAACATAATTGAATTTGGTGATATTGTGTCAAACACAAATGTCACCTTAAAGCACTTAAAAAATAGTTTAATTCAAGTGTTCACACTGTTCAACCTTCTCAAAGAAAAGTTAAAATTAGTCTCAGTTTGGTATTTTTTTTACCATTTCATTCAGTTGTCAAAGCACCAAATCACAACTCATGTCACCACAAGGCACTTCAAAGAGACACTCCATGCTCTTTAAGCTCGACAGAAGGCTGATTACGACCTATTCGTGCACCTTCAGGACCGTGGTTGGGAAACACTGCAGTAGGAAACATTTTGAAACCAGAAAAAGTGAGAACCAAAATATTCAAACAAGAAACTTATTTAAAATCAGATGTTGAGTCGATGTGCAGCCATCATGTAAAGTTAAATTATGTTGAAAGTTAAATATACACCAAATAATTGACCTTAATTGTACCATTGTGGCCCTGTGATGGACTGGCGACCTGTCCAGGCTGTACCAGCCTTTCGCCCGATGAC
The DNA here is from genome assembly GCF_036924035.1 of Leuresthes tenuis. Taxonomy (NCBI): domain Eukaryota; kingdom Metazoa; phylum Chordata; class Actinopteri; order Atheriniformes; family Atherinopsidae; genus Leuresthes; species Leuresthes tenuis. Next base: position 30,143,194 of record NW_027325359.1, on the reverse strand, counting down.
TGCTGGGATAGGCTCCAGGCCTATAATGATAATGTCACATGTTTGACATTTCACAAATATCCACACCACGATTGTGTACCTGGGATTATGTTGGGTAAAGCTTTGTGGAGTAAGACACACCCACCTTATTCATGTTAGTAAGTAAAGTTTATTTATAAAGCACCTTTCTCAGATAACAAATCACCAATAAGATAAAATGTAGACAATAAAATGTAGTAAAAGCAAAAGAAAATCTCATTTAAAGCTGCGCATCCCATAGTTGAACTAAACGTAGTAGAGTCCAGTTTGAACCAATCAGAAAGATATTGAGGAGCTTTACCATATTTAATACAAAGCGAGATTATAAAATCAGAGTTGTGTCTGTCACTTCCAGTTAATAATAAAAAGTAAAGAGTGCGTTGAAATAAAAGCATCTATAACCATCCAGTTACAACTTTGCCACCAGCTTTTTTTTTTTTTAAACTTAACTTTGAAATATTCCCACAAGTGGAAAAAGCAGTTTGTTTGGAGCGATGGTCTGAAGACACTGACTGGTCAGATGCAACACCTTCATTTCTCAGTGTGGACTGGGAGCCTGAAGAGCCAGTTTGTTGCCTGGTTTGTGAGTCACTGTCAGGGACAATGATCCGACATTCTGTCTTATCTGGATCTGTTTTGTTTGACGTCTGGCCAGCAACTCGTTAAATGTGACAGTTTGTAATCTTTATGTTATCAGATATTGATTTATTCACTTATGTGACCTGGAGGAAGAATGTGTGGCTGCTGTGATTACACATGACATACAAACAATGTTCACTTTGTATTTCACATGATTAGCATTCATGTCATATTGACTTCTTGTTTGTCAGGTGTCTTCAAAGAGGCTGACTCTGTCATCCAGCCCATCAGGACCTTTCAGATCCTCAAGGGTCACGTGGATGAGCCTTAAAGTAAGTGTCCCGTGAGCATCTGCACGTGATGTAAAGGGACAAGATCCCGTCGGGTCCTTGGTCCTTAATGAGGAGCTCCAGGAATGTGTGGTACCTGGAGTGAGTCTTTGTGTGGATTGCTGCCCCCACTGTCCACCCAAGACTGGAACAAAGTCTCCACAGCTGTTGAGTACGTACAAGCCACGGTCCAAAACTGAATAACCACTCAGGTGAGCCTTTGCCTTCACCAGACGGCTTCTTCTCTACCTAAAAGAAACATCAAGATTGCATGATGCAATAGCTGTTGCATGTTAATGTTCGTAAAACTAAACCACACTGCAATATTTTCTGCTATTTACATTCTCTTTTGGTAGAATTTGGTAGAAATTTTTAGCACAGCGTGAAAAGTAGGGCTGCAACTAACGATTTTGATAGTCGATTAGTCATCAATTATTGAAACAATTAATCGACCAATCAGTTAATTACTAATTAAAACAATCCAAAACTGAAAAAGGATACATTCATGCCATATTTTATCTTGTCTTTTAACATTAACTGAAAATGCTAAGAAGAGTGCTGGCTGTAATGCACCAACAGTCAAATCAATACCAAAAAGTGAAAAAGAATACAGCAACTTTGGACTGTGAAGCGGAATAATACAATTTTAATGTTGCACTTTAATGTTAAAATCCAAGACAACTCCTCTTATTTATAGCTAGCAGGCTACGCTAACAAGCTAAGTATCTTAACAGCGGAGCAATGTCAGTTTTAAATTTTTCCCACTTTTTTTTTTAATTCGTTCTTGATCGGTATCATGTCAATTCTTACATTTGAACAAGAATTATATACTAAATTACAACATAAACAGTCAAACTACAGAGGCTTTACTCATGTTATTTATACACATTTGGTAAGGATTTTGGTATTTTCCACACACCTATTCAACCAAGATATTAACAAGGACCACAATCTCTGGGCAAATTGGCATGACCAAAACAGGTGTGTCACCGTTTCATCCTCCCGCCATTTGACCGAGAACACAGGGCACTTCCTGAGCAATTTTGTCTTTCCAGAAAGGTTCGTGGGCAGATGCTGGTGAGCGATAGACCAAGCCAGGTCCTTGTGTATATTTAGCTGGGATTTACTATTTGTTATTTCCTTGCCAGTTTACATCCAGTTTATCCTCTGTCAGTTTACCCAGCGGCGTCATCCTTGTTGGAATATGCCGCCATTTTTCCTGTTTTGGCTCTGGTTAGGTCTTTGGTTGAGGTTGGGAGCCGTGCAGATTGTAGCTCTCCTGGAGGAGGTGGAGCCAGGAATGAGTGCCTTGATGCAGCAACAATCCCTCCAGGTTTCGGTCATATGAAACAGGTCCTGACGCTAAAGGTACTCCTACGTGTGTGAACGTTACGGTCTGCGACACGCTGCTCAGTAAAGATGAAACATATGCAAGTTTTCTTTGTTTTGTTTTTTTTAAATTGGAAAAAAAGTTAATGGGAAACGTCATACAGTACGAGATCATAAGCAGATTCTAAGTGTTATTAAAAAGTTGATGTCTGAACAGATAATATAATAATAAATTTGGTATTGTAAACGATACCAAAAAATATTTACAGTCACAATAATAAAAGCAATATAATAATTAAATTTAACATATTTGTAATGAAATTAATTGAGTGACTTCTTTAAAGGCTGACACATGCACACACAATGCTGAGGATATGGCAGCGAACACGGCTTGATGAGCCACGCTAAGTTGCGTTAAAATAGCAGGATTCCACACAAGACACCGACCCTTTGCGCCGCCTTCTCAGAAAACAACCTCCATCTGCATCTCCTCCTCAGCTGGATATATCCGGGGCGAAAGAAGAGCAAATAATTGATGATTTTCCTTTGATATAATCTAACAATTAGTTGAACTTATTTAAAATATTGATTTGAATCATTGTTATTTAATGTGTAATTCTAACCTTTCTCTTTCTGAACACTTACTTTCTCCTTCTCATAAATATACTTTCTGAACCTCTTCATCGTCACACTTGTGATGTGGGTCACCGGTGTGTTCAACCACCTCCTCACTGAGCTGGACGCCTTCAGTGCTCTGCCTCTCTCGCTGTCAGTGAACTGCTCTGACTTGTTCTTGAATTTTCCATGCCGAGTGTAGAGCTCCCACATCTCCTTTCTGTCCATAGATACACCCGTCGACGTTGGCCTCAAGGAGAATGGAGACTTGTGGGAAGCTCTGCGTATTCGGTGAGGAAGTCTTTCACCCACTGGTTCACTGCCTCTCCTCGTTTATGGGGGTTTGTCTTCTCTACTCTGTGATTATCAAGTATGCTGGAATGATATACATTACTTTAATTCAAACAAGTATCATTTATATCATCCGACTGTGATAAACAGATTAGTAATGAACTAAAATGAAACAGACGTGTAAACATGCCACCAAATTTTTAAGCAAAGTCTTAAATTTAATGTGCTTACTACTTCACATTTTTTGTGTACTTGTACAGTAAAAGTAAAAATACTTAAATACGTACTTAATTAATACGTAAAATATGAGGAGGCGTTCACAAGTAATTTTTTCCAAGCCAAGTCTCTCGCCAACACCAAATCAAATTCTGACCTTAGAGCTGCACAATCCTCGTATGGAACAGTATACAAAAGGATCAGTTGTAGGTTATCTATTTCCGTTTATATTTTAAGCATTGAGGCCGCGCGGTGGTGTGGTCACAGTGAGAGGGTTCCGGGTTCGATCCCCGCCTGGGGCCTTTCTGTGTGGAGTTTGCATGTTCTCCCCGTGTATGCGTGGGTTCTCTCCAGGTACTCCGGCTTCCTCCCACCGTCCAAAAAACATGCACGTTAGGTTAATTGGTGACTCTAAAGATTGTCCTTAGGAGTGAGTGTGAGCGTGTGTGGTTGTTTGTCTCTATGTGGCCCTGTGATGGACTGGCGACCTGTCCAGGGTGTACCCCACCTTTCGCCCGATGACTGCTGGGATAGGCTCCAGCCCCCCCGCGCGACCCGACTGACGGTATAGAAAATGGATGGATTTTAAGCATTTAATTATATAAATTTGTTTACTATAATTATTTATCTTATTTTAATCATTTTTATTTTCTCTTGCGTGCATTTGTCTCCAGTTTTTGTCTTAAATTGTTCTTTGTTTTTAATCCTTTTTTTTTCTAAACTATTGTTTACTTCACTTGTTCCGTCTTGTTTATTATTATAATCAGTCAGTCAACCTGCTGTAAACCACTTTGAACTAGTGATGTCAGTCGCGAACGAGTCGGCTCTTTTAAGTGAACGATGGGACCAGCTCACGGCCGTCCGCGAGCCGTCTTTTAGTTTTACTTTTCGCTTTTGGAAAAGTACCTGTGGGCACTGCGGGCGTTGGCGACAGGTGTCACCTGCATGCTGTGCAACCAATCGTGAGGATTGACAAGGATCATACCACCAAGCAACGTCAGTCCCCTCTGAAAGGATCTTTTCTACAACAGAGCAGATGATAACAGAGAGAAGAAACCGGATCAGCTGAGGCACTTCGCTTTTTCAAAAAAATAAGAAGTTGGATGTTGGTGGTTAGTTCATAGCGACACCTAAAACTGGCGCTCCCGGTGGACTCACCATTGTCATATCTGATGTTGAAGATGCTCTCTTTGTACATGGCGCATGCGTGACGGTGTCAGGGCCACAGATCAAGCACAAATGAAAAAGACGAATGACAGCTAAATAACGACAATAAAATAACATGAAATAACGGTTTTTCACGAGTCTTGGGTAAGTTGAAGTCACAGTTTAATGCGACTTCAACTCAAGTCCAAGTCCCCATCTCTGGTGTGGATATATATACATAAACATATATATACAGCTGTTAAAATGCAAATTTATACATCTAGAGCTTACAGTTAAAAACAAATCTAAATAAGGTAATTAATATTTGATTTATGTAGAAATTTAACTTCGTTTAGCTGCAGGCAGATGGCTTTGCCAGTCAGAGCCCTTAAACACCAACTAGCAATTAAGGGAAACCATCATCTTAAATAAAAACGTTACGTGAAGTTATTAGTCTGCTTCATTTCTTATGTGTAAGATGCCAGTTTTAAGTACTGTCCCTGAGTAGAGCAATATGGCCGCCTGCTGGTCATCATCATAGTTTGTAAGAGCTGCTGATTTGTTTTACATACACCTTGGCATTAAATAATTTCCAAATGACTTTACAACAAGATAAATAAGAAAATGTATTCCATGTTTGCCATTTTAAATGCTTAGTAGATTAATGTAGCCTATGTGAACCCACTTTGATGATTTATTTATTTCGAACATGCAAAAAAAAGGAACTTTAGTCTGAGACAAGAGAAAAAGAAATACAAACGGTATCATTATTAAAAACACTGAAAATAATATTTCCATATCCGAAAAGGAGTGGGAGGAAGTACAAACTTGTTTAATCCCGGTGTCTATAAATTATTTTAATTAATCACTTTCCATTAATATAGTTATAATACACAACATTCAAAACAATACGAAAAAGAATCTGTGACATGAATCTGCATCAAGTTTATTCTACATATAGATGTGTACTTCTACCAGGGGTCGCGTTAACTGAATATTTTCCGTCGTTGACCGTTTTTTAAAACGTGATGGAAAAGAACCTGAAGGCCATCTGTCATTTTGACAGATTGCAATTCACACCGCTGACCACTTGGTGGCGAGTGAGCATATTAATCAGCTGTTGTCTCTCTTGATGCATGACCTCGTTGGCTTCACAAGGAAAAATGTCACTGCAGCCAAGTGTCCGAATTTTCTTCAAAAACCCAATAACGATGACTGTGTTGAGAAAAGAGGGACTGATGCAGTGGAAGATGAAGGACAAACAAGTAATCAAGGACAGATCACTTGAGACATTTGATTACGCACAAGTGGACACGTAATTCAAGTCCATGCAGACCAGGAGGAAAGTGTGAGACTGCGTTCAGGCCACAGCAGGCGAACTGTTCAGATTTTAGTGTAATCGTTTCATTTCATTGTTCATATGTAGCTACTGGGGCCACAGTCAGTGTGGTGTGGATTCTCTGTTCAGCTTGTTCGGACTGAATATTAATTAAAAATGAATGAAAATGAAATGCTATTGAACATATGTCATTATTATCATTTTTAAAATGAAAGCGACGGGTAAAAATAGATTAAGACGGGATTTTTATGACCCTGTCAGTGAAAATGACGGACAATGGAAAAAGTCTGGCGCAACCTCTGATCAAAAGTGCTGTTTTTTCTGTATATAGATGTGTACTTACACACACAAACTGAAGGTAACACAGAAAATAAATGAAATAGGTAACAATAAATACCTGGTGACAGTCGGACATCTTCATTCTTGTACTTTGTAAAAGTCATCTCTCTGTACCACTTTTTAAACTGGTTTAGGTTTGGACATTCCTTCAGTTCCACATGCAAACTGTTCCATAGCTTCACTCCACATATAGACACAGAAACTTCTTCTTGTCGTATGCACAGTCAGAGTCTTGTAAGTAAATGTTCCCCCATAAATTATAACCCTCTTCCCTTTCAGTGATTCATTTTTGAAGATTTCTTGGCTTTGCTTTAAATATTACTTGTGCTGTCTGTATTCCAGAAGATATTTCAATTTGAATAGTTTTGATTGTAAGAATAATGGATTTGTATGATCCCTATATCCTGCCCCATGAATGATCCGTATGGCTTTCTTTTGCAGAATAATCCAACCAAGGCTTCTATCGAGTCAGAGAAGAATCCAGAGTCCACACAAACAGATGCCTGCCGTCAGTCTGTGGACCCAAACACTCAGGACAACTTGATGCTGGGAGATGAAGCAGCACCAGACTCTGACCAGAAACCTGTCTCCTCTTTGAGTCCATCTGTGAACGGCTGTTCCAGAAAGTTTGGGCTGAAGTTGATTTACAGATGGTTACGGAGGAGTTAAGGAAGCCTGCAGTCTGGCACCGACAGGGCTGACGTGGGATTTCAAGCACCCTCAATGATAAAAGATCTCATAGGCAAGATGTGCCAAATAAGCAACACTGAAAAGAGAACAAATACTGAAATCCCCATCCCATTGGGATTCAAAGAGAAGAAAAAGGATCCCACTGAGGTGGCAGCAACTGAAGAAGTAAAGCAGAGCTGTCCACCTAAGACACCAGGAGCTGATGGGAAAATCAGAAACCATGAGCCAGCTCCTGAGTATGAACAAGGACCTGTGTCATCTTTTAAAGCTCTCTCAATATTACAAAATACTAAAAACACCAAACAAATACTGGCAGAAATTTTGAATAATATCATAGAAAGTATTGTGGATGCAAAAAATAAAAGTTTAACTTCTGCAGATGTGGAGGCCACTGTTGGTGACACGGTGCCCAAAACCTTTGCAAACATTTAACCATTTACTGGTCAAAGAGGTGGCGGAGAGAGTCGAGCGTTCCTCCTCTGGAAAGGACCACGGAGACCCTGGTAGCAAATCTGGCTCCCGCAGAGCTGATATGATATTGCAAGCATCCTTAGTGACAAGAGATCTCATCTGCAAGATGTGCAATATCAGAAACACTGAGGTGGCAGCGACTGAAGAAACAACTCAGAGCTGTTCACTTCACACACCAGGAGCTGAGGAGAAGATCAAAAACATGAGCCCGCTCCTGAGAAAGAAGAGCATTTTACGATGATTTCAGAAAAGAAGACTTTGGAAGAGAGAGCGTCTCCTGCTCCTCGTCAGAAACCTAAAAACAAAGGACTGAGAAGCAGGATCAAGAGCTTCTTTTTAAGAAAAATGTGCAAAATCACACCGATGGAGGACTCTGTTCCTGAAGAACAGACCTCAGAGGTAACAACTGTGGAGGAATTTATTCATAAAGAACTTACACTTGTGGAGGATTTTATTGCCGAGGATTCTGTTGACGAGGAATTATTCCCTCAGCAGCAGGAGTCATCAGAAGTCACTGCTGCTGAGGTCGTAAAGCCTGAGGCCGCAGATTCAGTCGGTGCCCTCCTATCTGAAGAACATGAAGAGGAAGAAGAACGAAGAGCATACCTAGTCCTACTGGTTGGCTCACTTATTAAGAAGGCCAGTGACAAGTCAAAGCTGAGATGTTCTCCATCAGACTGTGATGCCATCAGTGAGCGACTTTTTATGAAAATCTGGACTGAGGTTAAGGGACAACATTTCGCAACAAACCAGGAGAGAACAAAAAAGTTAATCGAGATCATTTTTAAAAGTCTTTGCAAGCAATGGAGCTGTGCAGCAGACTCTGTGCTGCCTTTGATGATGTTAGGAGACCCATTAGTGGACAACATCCTTGTCTCCTATTTCAAAAAACACCTGAAACCCGACAAGAAACCCGGCATCACCAAAAGATTGTTTTCTGAAACTGTAAAGAACAAGAATTACCAGAAGAAACATCCAAACCAGCTGTGCAGCTACTTATTGACAGATTTATTCTACATATGGGTCTGAACTCAGAGAACAGAAGTCTTTGATTCCATCTGTGAGCGGCTGTTCCAGAATGTTTGGGCTGAAGTTGATAAACAGTAGAAGAAGACAGATGGTTCAGGAGGAGTTAAGGAAACCTTGAACAGAGGTGTTCTCGGGTATCACCTTCCCAGCACCAACTGTGCAGCCTGGACACTCAGAGACTGTCTCCTCCCTAGATGGAGCTTTTCAGGGTGTCATGACGGATGCAGAACACAACAAGACTTTGGAAGAGAGAGTTTCTCCAGCTCCTCGTCCAAAATTAAAGAGAAAAAGACTTCTTTTTGAAAAGATTTCTCCTGCTGTGGTACCAGTGCAGTCACCAGCTGTACCTGAGATCTTTGTTCCTCAGCAGCAATCAGGAGAGATCACACCTGTGGAGGACTTTGTATGTATGAAATGGACTAATTTGGAATTTAATAATAGGATTTGATTGGATTGTGATTGTACTACAATGAACTGGAGTCTAACTGGTGCCTAATAAAGTGCCTTGAGATGACATTTGTTGTACCGTATTTTTCGGACTATAAGCCGCGACTTTTTCCCCATTTTTCCCCCATTTTTCGACCCTGCGGCTTATATAACAGTGCGGCTTATCTATGGATTTTTACAGCTAACGGCCACTAGGGGGATACCTAAATCTATGGATTTTACCATCCACCATGTTGACGTCACATTTGCTTCAACACACAAGTAGCCGCGCGCGGGAACGCGGAGGTCCTCTGGAAGCAGACTTCTACCGGAGTGGTACGAGACAGAACGACAGCGAGAAAGACGGCCATTTTGAGCGCAAGACAGTTTGTGAGACACCCTCATTATGGAAAACAAACGTAGAAATGCATATGATGCAGCTTTTAAGTTAAAAGCAGTCAATTTAGCAGTAAACGAAGGAAATAGAACCGCTGCACGTAACCTTGGAATCAACGAGTCAATGGTGAGACGTTGGAGACGCCAGCAGGAAGAATTGTCTCAATGCAAAAAGTAAAAAAAAGCTTTCAGAGGTCACAAAAGCAAATGGCCTGAACTTGAAGACGTTCTCGAAGATTGGGTGAACACACAAAGAACAGACGGCCGAGGTGTTTCCACCGTGCAGATCCGACTGAAGGCCAAAGCAGTCGCCACCGAAATGAAAATTGAACATTTTAGAGGTGGACCATCCTAGTGTTTCCGATTTATGAAGCGAAAGGGACTGTCCATCAGGGCGCGGACGACTGTGTGCCAGCAACTCCCTCCCGACTACCAGGAAAAAATAACAAACTTTGGCGAATTCACACAAAGAAAGATAGAGGAATACTCCATCGGACCGGACCAGATCATAAATATGGATGAAGTGCCATTAACATTTGACCTGCCTCTCACTAGGACTGTTAACAAGAAAGGTGAATCGTCCGTCACGTTGAGAACCACTGGACACGAGCGAACACATTTCACTTGTGTTCTTGGCTGCACAGCATCTGGAGTGAAGCTTCCGCCAATGGTGATTTTTAAGAGGACTACAATGCCAAAAGAAAAGATCCCAAACGGCATCTCCTTTAAAGTCAACAAGAAAGGGTGGATGATGGAAAGCGTAATGAAGGAGTGGCTGAATGAGTGCTACGTCAAACGCCCTGGAGGATACTTTCGGCAAAAAAAAGCTTTGCTAGTTTTGGACAGTATGAGGGCGCATATAACAGATTCGGTTAAAGCAGCCATCAAGAGCACAAACTCTGTTCCAGCTTTGATTCCTGGGGGCACAACGAAGCATCTGCAGCCACTCGACATCAGTGTCAATCGTGCATTCAAAGTGGCACTACGCGTTCAGTGGGAGGCGTGGATGACGAGGGGTGATAAATCGTTCACCAAAACGGGTCGCATGAGAAAAGCCACCTTCGCACAAGTTTGCGAATGGATCCTGATGGCGTGGAGGAGTGTAAAAAAATCCACAATCACCAACGGGTTCAGAAAGGCTGGACTGCTGCGTGATGGAGAGGAGGATGCCGCCACACCTGAGGCCTTTCAGAGGCTGTTCGATTCCGACAGTGACGAAGAGGAGTTCGTTGGTTTTGAGAGCGACATCGAAAGAGAGGGGAGAGTGGCTGACGAAGCCCTGAACCTATTTGTTTCCGACACGGAAGATGAGGAATTTTGTGGTTTTAGTGCGGAGGAAGAAGACGAAGATGAGGATTAATGACTTGACTTTTCTGGTTACAGCCGTGTACTTCACCAAAGATGAAGAGGAGGGTTACCGTAATAACTTTTCTGGTAGGCTGATAAGCGTTTTTTTAAGCAGCCGTGTTACTGCAATTTTAGGTTTACTGTCGTGTTACAGGCACTTTATTTGTTGATGATGTTGATGAAGAGGAGGATTACGGTAATAACTTTTCTGGTAGGCTGATAACCGTTTTTTTAAGCAGCCGTGTTACTGCAATTTTAGGTTTACTGTCGTGTTACAGGCACTTTATTTGTTGTTGATGATGTTGATGAAGATGAAGAGGAGGATTACGGTAATAACTTTTCTGGTAGGCTGATAACCGTATATTTTAAGCAGCCGTGTTACTGCAATTTAGACTTACTGTCGTGTTACAGGCATTTTATTTGTTGTTGTAGCTTTATATGTTCTGTATCTTCTGTAGCTACTATTGCACTAAATGGTTGAAAACGTTATGCAACTTGTGTTGAAATGTTAATAAATAGAAGCTTCCCCAAACAGTTGTCTCTTTCCCAACAATCCCCTCTGTGCACGAACCATATGGTAATTAAACATAAAAAACCTGCGGCTTATAGTCAGGTGCGGCTTGTATATGTACAAATAATGCAATTTAGCTTCTGCGGCTTATATTCAGGTGCGGCTAATAGTCCGGAAAGTACGGTAATTTGGTGCCGTATAAATAAAATAAAACTGTATGGAGGACTTTGTACCTGAGGAACAGGAACAAAATCCAAAAGAAACTAAACTCAGTGTGCTGAATCATCATTATCAGCAAGTCCTCCAATGAACCAGCTTAAATTTTACAGTACAAATGACCTGTTTCTGTGAGGTTCTCAGTAAGCCCCTCATCCACCTGTTAATTCAGGGTTTCACAGCTAAAATCAGTCTGAATCATAAAAACTGTCCACTGGGGAGCTTCAGGTCTACGAGACAGTAAGGCAGCAACATCTGCAAACTTCACTTACTTTGCTTATGACCATCAAGGGTCAGTCAACCTTATTACCATCTACTGATTCAGTCTCTACCACCACCTCACCGTCTTCATCACAGAACACCGGAGGCTTGAGTTCAGTGCTGAGATCAATGAAGACAATCTACAGGACACACCCTGCTCCTCCTGGATTTCCAGCTGGTCACTTCTCCAAAGGTCAACAATGAGTTCAACCCTCATGGAGTTGGATGTTCCCCTGGTGGTTCCTCCTCTTCCTCACGCCTGAGGGAATCTTTGATGAAGCTGTCCCTGGATACCTTTGGGAGTTCTTTAGGAGCAGACATTGATCCAGGAACTTGACGTCAGAAACAAATATGGAAGATCAGGGTCATCGGATTTGCTGCCCCAGTGGCGTTGGTGGGTGTCAGGGAAGGGGTGTGTTCATGAACACAACAGCTGGAAGTACAAACAAAGAGGCAGAGAACGTCATGGTGTTTACAGCTCAGATGAAGGACGTATTCTGCTTCCTTTAACAGGGAAAAAACATCCAAATACTTTCAGAGATACTTAGATTGTTCCCCTCTAAAGTTACAATACCTTCAAATTCCACAGTAATGCTGTCATAAAGAGGGTTGTCAGAGAAAATAGACTCTAAGATACTTATCAAAAATGAAAATGACTGTCTGATTAGATATCTGTTACAACAATATCGATACCGACGGAGCCGTCTTTGCCACAGCTTAAAACAGCTCCCCTCACAGGCTGTGTTTAAAACACTGAACTGGTTGCTGTCCCAGCACGGAACTGACATCATTTTTATTGTTCTGAAACCTTCAGACCATTTCGTCCTCAGCATGACAGTATTTTAGATACAGGCACACCAAAGAGACATTTTAACCATCGTCACATATCTTATAAAAACCAGGAAGGAGCAGGAATCTACCCGTGTCTGCTCAGCAAGCAGCTTACTGTCTCTTTGCTCGGCCATTTAATCTGGAGTGTATTTTTCAAAAGAAATGAGCATTTTCACCTGTGACAAAACACCGTATTCCCCCCCACCCCCTTTCTCCTCATCAGCGGTTGTTGTGTTTGGTTAATCCTGTGAGCAGGAATGACCTCCTGTACTGTTCTGTGCTGCAGCAGAGCTGAAGGAGCCTCTGATTGAAGGCACTTTGTTGTTGCATCACTGCTTTATATAGAGGGTGTGCAGTATTGTCCAGTACGTTCATCAAGCTGTGCAGCATTCTTAATTTTTTTGCAATCAGATCCAGAGCAGGCCCTGGCACAGAACCAGCCTTCTTTAAGAGTTTCTGAGTCTCTGGCTCTGATGCTGCTGCCCCAACAGATGGCTGCAAAGCAGACTGCACGCTCCACCTCAGACATGTCAAAAATATTCAACATTCTGGTGAAGACATAGAAAAACCCAAGTTTCCTGAAGAAATACCGTCTGCTCTGTCCCATCTTGTAGACAGCCTCAGGATTGCATTTCCAGTCCAGTCTGCTGTCCAGGTGAACCCCCAGGTATCTGTATTCCCACACCACCTCTTCACCTTGAACAGACAGAGTTTAGTTGACTCCTGGTCCTCCTAAAATCCACTTTTACCTATTTTGTCTTGTTTATATTCAAGATGAGGTGATTGTTCCCACAACAGGCCACAAGGTAGTCGACCAGTTAGTTCCCTGTACTCAGCCTCTTGTCCATCACTAATAAACCCAACAACTGCAGAGTCATCAGAGTATTTCTGGAAATGACAGGACTGAATTGTAGTGGAGGTCTGAGGTGTACAAAGTGAAGACAAATGGTGAGAGTACAGTGAAAAAAAAATTAGATATATTACCGAATACAAGTGTTTGAAATTGCTCTGATTGTACTTCAGCTGAGATAAATTTAAAAAACAAGCGGCCATTGGAGACTGGCATCCCAGTTTTTTCAGTCACCAACCGATTAGCAGCATTAGCCTAGTATAGCCTAGCATAAAAACGCAAAGGCTAAACGTTTGAACTTTAATACATCAAAATGTGACAAATCAAAAACTGTGTAGTATTACTAATGATTCGCTTTGCTTTTATGATTCGTGTGAGGTAAATCCTGAGGATTTTGACGAATAATAATAACCCATCTGTGAAAAAAAAGAGGTCGGTAACGTTTCAGCACCGCTGCAGTATTTATTCTGCATTTTTAATCTCAGAGGATTTAAATTCCTCCTCAGCGTTTCGCGCCCTCTACTGACTGATATGATTACTGCACTGATATGGAAACTACGAAATACATTAATAGCTGCTTAGTCCCGTTTTAAAACACACTATATAAATATACAGATATACATACAACTGTTTCTAATCCTTTTTTTTACCCTCAATAGGTGCTGTCGCATTTTGTGGGCGTGGTTAAATTCGCGCCCCCTTTTTTTTTTTTTAATTAACTTGACGCGCTGTTCTGTTCCTCTGATGTGATTGACGTCACATTGACGTAACCCCTGCTCGGGTGTATAGATATATATTGATACACACATATACATATTGTCCATCGTTCTAAATTCTTTTTTCCTTGGACACAGAAACATTCGAGAAACAACTAGTAAAAGTTTATTAATCGTAACACACTACTTTCAACAATCACTATGAACGGAACAACGAGTTCACAGAAAGAAACCGCCAACATGGTTAGATCATTGATTGAGTCATCTCTCAATGTAATGACACAAGACCAATGGGCGTGTTTGACAATAGGCATTCCTGACAAACACACCAGAGAATTTCTCGCAGAAATTTCAAATAATATCATAGATATTATTGTGGATTCCATGTTACAGAATCCAAAAGATAAATGTTTAACTTCTGCAGATGTGGAGGCCACTGTTGGTGACACGGTGCCCAAAACCTTTGCAGAGGTTCTGGGCGTATCGCAGGAAGTCTCCTCTGTAAGCTCAGAAAAATTTAACCATTTACTGGTCAAAGAGGTGGCGGAGAGAGTCGAGCGTTCCTCCTCCTCTGGAAAGGACCATGGAGACCCGAGTAGAAAATCTGGCTCCCGCAGAGCTGATATAGGATTCCAAGCATCGTTGATGATAAGAGATCTAATTGGCAAGATGTGCAATATAAAAAACACTGAGGTGGCAGCGACTGAAGAAACAACTCAGAGCTGTTCACTTCACACACCAGGAGCTGAGGTGAAGATCAAAAAACATGAGCCCGCTCCTGAGAAAGAAGAGCATTTTACGATGATTTCAGAAAAGAAGACTTTGGAAGAGAGAGCGTCTCCTGCTCCTCGTCAAAAAACAAAAAACAAAGGACTGAGAAGCAGAATCAAGAGCTTCTTTTTAAGAAAAATGTGCAAAGTCGCACCGATGGAGGACTCTGTTCCTGAAGAACAGACCTCAGAGGTAACAACTGTGGACTATGAGGTAACACTTGTGGAGGATTTTATTGCCGAGGATTCTGTTGACGAGGAATTATTCCCTCAGCAGCAGGAGTCATCAGAAGTCACTGCTGCTGAGGTCGTAAAGCCTGAGGCCGCAGATTCAGTCGGTGCCCTCCTATCTGAAGAACATGAACAGGAAGAAGAACGAAGAGCATACCTAGTCATACTGGTTGGCTCACTTATTAAGAAGGCCAGTGACAAGTCAAAGCTGAGATGTTCTCCATCAGACTGTGATGCCATCAGTGAGAGACTTTTTATGAAAATCTGGACTGAGGTTAAGGGACAACATTTTGCAACAAACCAGGAGAGAACAAAAAGGTTCATCAAGATCATTTTTAAAAGTCTTTGCAAGCAATGGAGCTGTGCAGCAGACTCTGTGCTGCCTTTGATGAAGTTAGGAGACCCATTAGTGGACAACATCCTTGTCTCCTGTTTCAAAAAACACCTGAAACCCGACAAGGAACCTGGCATCACCAAAAGGTTGTTTTCTGCAAGCAAGGCCTTTATTAATTTATTCAAAACGAAAGAGAAGAATCCAGAGTCCACACAAACAGATGCCTGCCGTCAGTCTGTGGACACAAACATTCAGGACGAACTGATGCCGGAAGATGAAGCAGCCCCAGACTCTGACCAGGAACCTGTCTCCTCTCAGACTGGAGAGGTTCAAGAAGATCCAAGTTTAGTACCAGCAGCACAGTCACCACCCATCCCGCAGGTAAACACACCTGTAAGAATGACTTCAGTGGCTACCACTGGATCACAAGACAGTTGTAAAGGAGCCATATTACCAGAGGAAACAATCGAATCAGCTTTACAAAGACTTATTGAAAGAATCATTTTAAAGAATGTTAAGTCCTCAGTGAACATCTGGCCTCCAGAAGTTTTTGATTCCGTATCTGACCGGCTGTTCCAGAAGCTTTGGGCTGAAGTTGAGGGAGACATTCCGAATATCGACAAAAACAAAATTCCAAACCTGGACAAGGCCATTTTCAAGAAGCTATGTAAAATGTGGCACGGTCCAGACACTGTGCTGATTTTCATGAGTTTAGATGAACCCCTGATTGACCAAATAATTGTGTCCAACATCAAAACACACCTAAATGCTCTTTCCAAGAAATCTGACATCACAGAAAGGTTTTTCTTGTGCTTTGGAGGACCTCCATCATGCCCTCGATTATTTAGATAAAGCGATGAAATCCAGCCTCCAACCGGAGAGAAGAAGCCAATCCTGAATTTCTGTCTCTAATTTTTATTTCTCCGATTGGACGTTACTTGCACTGCTACCATTAATCAAAACACTTCCATCCACCAAAGAAACAGTTTTATCTGTTACTATAAATTACAAATGAACGATACAACAATGTACAAAAAAAACAACAAACATTTTTTTAAATCAATAAAAATGTAAAAACTATGTTCGATTTCTGCATTTTCTTTTCTCTCAGAACTGATGAAAATATCCAGCAAAGACTGAGATTTTATTCACTGCTTTTCATTTGAGTTCAACTCAATTTTTGCATCAAATAAATAAAAAGATAAATGAGCAATTAAAACATCTCTTGAAATATTTCATTTTAATTATCTTAAACAGTCAGAGAGTAACTTGAGTTATTTAGATAAAACCAATCCTCATGTCCACATTAGAGTGACAATATACACAGAAGTGAAGGGAATTATACTTAAGATGAAGAATTATACTTTAAGATGTATTTTAGATGATACAAGGAGACGTTTTGGAGTGAAAAAATATTCAGCAGGTATTAAATATTTATTTGTTCAACTGGTTTGTTTCTGTTCTTAAAAAAAGTTCAATTTGTAAAGGTGAACAAAACTCTGACTTCAGTCATTATGACTTATGTTGGAGCTGTGTGAGATCAGCTGTGCTTTTTACTCTTTACACTGATTATCGCACAGATACACCAAGTCAATGTATTCGGCCGTATTTGGATGATACAGCTTTGATCGCTTTTAGTTAAGCGTCTCCAGCAGCACGAACATGGTGGGAATTAAATATTTGAGTGGAATGATTGCAATCCTCTTCACAATGACACAAAGAAACTGAATAAATTTGATCTGGTTCACCACTGTGCACTTTTGAAGTCTGTCTTGTTATTCATAATGAGAAAATCAGGCATTTTCATCTAATTACTTGGGTACAATAATAGACCATCTGTTATTATTATTATCTGCAAGAAGGAGGCCCGAGGCAGACCATGAACTTGGTGGAGCTATTACATCTGGCTTGGGAACGCCTCGGGATCCTGTTGCCTCTGCAACCCGACCTCGGATAAGCGGAAGATAATGGATGGATGGAACATAAATGGAGTTGAGGTGTTGTTTTTGTAGCCTGGCAACAACTTTGCTGGAGAGTACACACACAGCCATGACAGGTAACACAGGTGTAAACATGGACAGAAACTCATAGCCAGCAGTTCAACATCTGGGAGGCAGAGATGCTCCTTCTCAATGACACATCCAGGATTACACCATGTATTGCTAACAAGCTCTGTAATCCTCCTCCTTTACTGTTATGTTTCTGTCTGTCGTAAAAGTGACAAGCTCTTGCTCAATTTTTGAGGGGTGAGTTGTTTTAGATGGCAAAATGTTATGTTATGTTATGTTTATGCATTTAGCAGACGCTTTTTTCCAAAGCGACTTACAGATAGGCAGGTAGGGTAAGGGGGGCTTGCCTAAGGACCCCTACTGGAGACAATACCTTTCATGCAGGGGATTTGAACTCAGATCTTCCACACGAAAGGTGGCAATTATACCACGACACTATCCAGTCCCAAAACAATTTATTCAGCAGTTTTCAGCAAACGTTATGCTTCTACAAACTACTAATACAAGCTAATGACATTACCACATGTCCCTAGAATGTTTAATGTTTAAAATGGACAATTTAAATATGGTCAAAGTACATCTTTAGTACAAAGTACATCCTCAAATCCTGCTGCCCAGGATCATAGTCACGCTGTTCAGTCATTTTAGGAATAAATGTGCTCCGGTATTCTCAGTTGATAAGAAATAAGGACAATGTTAGCATTAGCACACCCCGTTAGCTCCAAAACTGCTAGCTTCAGGCTGCAATACATGATGGTCCTAACTGATGTAGAGTACAGCTTCTGTACCATGGGATTATTTTGTTTCACACTTTAACATAGGTTAAAAATGAAAGTTGACATTTCAAACAGCAACACAAAATTCCAGAAAAGCTAACACTGTTACGTTTGTCTGGAAGAAAACTAGGCTAACGGTAGCAGTCACCTCTTAGCCAAGTAAGCTAGCCCACCATCAGTTTGGTTGAACATGTTTCTTTTAGACCTCATGTTAGTGTGACATTTTACTGTGTTAAATGTATTTACACTTTGGGGAATTCGAAATTTGCTTTGCCTGTTAGGCTACGCTTTTTTCAAAGATAACATGTATAACCTATATTCATATGAGACTATGCTATAAAACGAAATGGTTCATTAAGCTATCCAGCTTTCACCAACAAGTCCTATATTTCATATGATTAAGTCTGTATAGGATTAGATATTTTTACGTAACCCTTAACAATATAGATCTTACCAAAGACATCCCCAAATCATTCCTACATTTGGCCAAAAAGTGATTCTACGGAGAAATTCAACATAAATAATGCAAAAACTGTATTGTCAAGTACTAGATCATTTCATAAGCTCTTAACTCATAATTTACTTCTTAGTACACAATGTCAAAGACATTCTTCATAAATTAGTCAATGATAGTAATCCCTTTACCAAATCCTTTAAATTAAGATTCATTCACAACATTTTCGATTAATTCTGAAACTCCGAAGAGGAGAGGAGAGGGGGAAAAGCCCAGAGAGTTGCTATGTCTGGCTCTCAACCAATGTTTCAGTTCACAAGATGTCATCGTGATACCACAGCAGGTTGCCATGGAGAAGTCCTTGATTGGGTCCCAGTCGGAGTCAACAATCACCAGGTGTCCAAGAAGAAGGGAGGGGGAGAAGTAGTTCAGAGCGTCTCACAGCAGTGATTTCAGGAGAGTTGTTTCAGCAGCGGCCTTGGCCAAGGCCGTTGCCAGGAGAGCAGGAATGCAGATTAGATTATGATTGTTGGTTAGGGCGAGTAGTCGTTTTCAATGGACACGACTCACTCTGTTTGTCCATTCTGGTCACAAAAACGATCCATACACCTTGGCATAGCCACCAGCTTCACCAAGATGTTTTCCATATTGCGGTTAATGACCACAGTCTGAGCACAAATAGCTCTGCCCACCAATTCAAACATGCCGGACAGCTTTGGGCCTGTGACTGCTGTCTCCGACTTCTGAATTTTGCGATACACCAGGGCAATGCCTAATCCAATCAGCAGAAAGCCCGCTATCATGGTTCCGAATATGTATAGATCCTCCACGTCTTCAACGGAAAGACTCGACAGGCACACGACTCTCCACGTCTCCCAGGAGTCCCTCGTGTACCCAGCGGCAAACGTTCCGTCGGGACAGGTGGGTTCCCCTGGACCCGAGCTTCTTGTAGCAATGATTTTGTCAATTGCGTTTAGAGACCAGCTGATCAATTCCATGATTTAGTTTGAAAGCAATGCAGAGAGAGGCACTGAAGTTGAGACAGGACCGGACAAGACAAGAGAAGCAGGAGAGATATAGGAGAGGGCAGAATCAGGAGAGAGTAGAAATGCGGCCTCCTTCGTTGAGAGCCAGAAGAAGAAGAATGAGGTGTCTGTGGAAATTAATCAATGGACCAGGCTGCAGATTCACACACTGATCAACATATCGGAGGCAAAGCGTGGTTCTTCCTCAAACCCAAGAGAAATGTATGACACTGGGGGAAAAAATGAAGTCAGGGTGTTTTACTTCCAAAAAAGTGACATGTCAAAATTGTGGAAAGTCGGTGTACTGTGCGGTACTGTCTTACAGAACCCGGATAATGTGGCGCCAGGTTGTCATTTGTACAATTAAGTCCCTTAGAACTGAGGTCTGGATTAGAGCCCTGCGCGGGACTGTTTTCTTCATCCCGCTCCCGCTAAATTTCTGACCACTCCCGCCCGCACCCGGAAAACATTTAGAATTTATGCCCGCACAATAATAGAAATGCATTGATTCTGTGTCTTGTCCCATCCCGCGGGAGAAAACACGTCATTTTATAGGCCGTTAATAAAGAGATTCATGGACAATTGAGAAACTTCTCCAAATGTCAGACTTGCCTTGCTTTGTCTTTGTGTTGTAAAGACCTTCTTTGAGCTTCCTTTCCACATCATTTATTGACATCCTGTCGCTAGGATACATCCCGACAGTGTTGCCAGGTGGGAAATGTAGTATTATTGTACCAGAGACATAAAATTATCGTATTTTGAGGGAAATTATCGTACACCTGTCTTAACTAAAATAACAAGTCTTTGATGCGCTATAGTCACTCGAGTGTTGAATCTAACAGGCACTCACGGCTTTGCATCAGCAGCCCCACAGTTGCGTTGAGGGGCGGCTGTAGCTCAGGAGGAAGAGCCCACCAATCGGAAGGTCGGTGGTTCGACCTTTGGCTTCCCTGGGCTACATGTCGAAGCGTCCTTGGACAAGACACTGAACCCCACGTTGCCTGAATGATTAGAATCTTAATAAGACTGTATGACTGTGTGTGAGTGGGGTGAATGCAGCATGTAGTGAAGCTCTTTGACTGGTCAGTTAGACTAGAAAAGCGCTATACAAGTCCATTTACCATTACCATTTAGGCTAAATGTCCTCATAAACAATGACGAGTGGGAACTAATGAGCCTAATCAAGCCTGGAGGCCACCTACTGTTAGGAACGTCTGAGGTAAACACATGCACGTCACTTGTAGCTCACATAGAAAAGTATGATTGGCTTGAATCTTGTCACATGGAAATGGAAATACCTTCAGGGTTCACAAAAAAATCCGACAGACAGTTGCGACAGGCTTTTACAACCACACATTCACAGAATGGTCAAATGATCATATATTTAGCCTTTTTGGGGATTATTGATCATACATCGTACACAGGGCAAAATCATCATACAAATACGATAATTATCGTACACGAGACCTGGCAAAATTGCGCCCGCGCCCGCCCGCAGCAAAGTTCATACAGCCCTCTCCCGCGAGATTTGAGTCCCGGCGGGACCCAATCCCAATGAAGCCGGTCCATAGTGCAATTATTGATTAATATGATTGGCAGATTGTCTATGATCAAGATTAAGTGTAACTGTGCCTTATTTATTGATTGTTTAACAGAAAATGGGTATTTTGAGTCTCGCACAATAACAAATATGATAGCACCTCAATGAATTCTGTCCTTCCAGAAACTTACATTCCACAGCTTTGAATAAGGTATTTGATATGATACCTTTTTAAGCCACCTGGGAATATGACAGTCTATCATAATTATGATTGTATGAGCACAGCGGTCGATCCTGTAACCCCTATTGTTCAATCTGTACATGTTCCCATTAGGCCAGCTAATACGCAGCTATAATGTGTCCTACCACAACTATGCAGATGACACTCAGATCTATGTGTCACTGACGGCAGAAGAACACGGGCCTGTAGATACATTGTGTCTCTGCATCAAACAGATCAGTGTGTGGATGCAAAACAATTTTCTCCAGACAAAACTGAAATCATTGTCTGTGGCCCACAGAAACAAAGAGACAGTGTTATTGGTCACCTTGAGACTCTCTCTCTAAAACCTAATGATCAAGTTAGAAATCTAAGGGTAATATTGAACTCAGACCTGAACTTTAACAGTCAGATTTAATCAATAACATCAGCAGCTTTTTACCATCTAAAAAACATCACCAGAATCAAAGGAATAGTGTCTAAACCAGACTTAGAAAGACTAATCCATGCATTTGTCTCCAGCAGGTTGGACTGCTGTAACGGCCTGCTCACTGGGCTCTAAACGGGCTGTAAGACAGCTGCAGTACATCCAGAACGCTGCTGCTCGTGTCCTGACTAGAACCAGGAAATACGACCACATTAGTCCAGTGTTCAGGTCTCTGCTCTGGCTTCCTGTCGCTCAGAGAATAGACTTTAAAACAGCTCTGCTTGTGTACAAGTCTCTTCATGGTCTAGTGCAAAAGTACATCTCTGACATGTTAGAGTCATATGAACCGACTTGAACTCTGAGAACCTCAGGGAGGGGTTTCCTGCTGGTGCCCAGAGTCAGGACTAAACAAGGTGAGGCTGCGTTTTAGTTTTATGCTCCTAAAATCTGGAACAGTCTTCCAGAAGATGTGAAACAGGCCTCAACTCTGACAATGTTTAAATCCAGGCTGAAAACAGTTCTATTTAGCTGTGCATATGACTCTCTTCACTTTTCATTCAATTGATTAATGATTATTTTCTGTTTTATGGAATTATTTTATTTGCCTTCTTGTGATTTTATGTATCTTTAAAGCACTTTGAATTGCCTTGTGTACGAATTGTGCTCTACAAATAAACTTGCCTTGCCACATGAAACACAATTGATGTCATTTATTCACTTGCTACTGTACTGTTTGCTACCAACAATCAATAAAATATAATTAATTTGATTTGAAGAATATTTGTGAGAGTGATCTTTTTTTTTTCAATGCCATTTATGCTTTTTACAGAACAATTGATATATTCAAGGATGGTTGAAGGCAGGTTAAAAGTAGTTAAATATTTCTGAAGCCGATTCTGATCTGTTTACATGTGCAAAATGATGTAATATTGTTTTACATGTGCTTATCTGTAAGTAATACGGCTGCTAAGTGCAGATTGAACTGAGGGCAAGGAGTCTTACAGGAGAAAGTTGGGAGAACAAACTCCAACAAAACAACATGAGGGAGGTGTGGAGTGGTCTGAGAACCATCGCTGGCCATGAAAAAAAGAGTGGCCAGGGGACAGAAGGAGGCCACTGAGTTAAACTTCTTCTTTAACCCCTCTAACTCCTGATCCCTTACCATCTACCTCAACCTTATCTTACCTTATGTCTGCATCTGTGTTCCAAATCTTCAACAATCACAAAAACATTGAATGATATTACAGAACTCATGCTTCATGCTTATAGCAGCAGTTTTATTGAACAAAGTGCATGAAATTGGGAACTTTAAAATAAACTACAGTGTCATTAAACCTGGCTAAGAATGAAAATTCAAACTTTTTATTATACTAAGCTGCTGACATCAAAGCACTACAATTTAAAACTTGATTCAAATCTTTGTGTATTAAATGTAAAACGATTTCAATCAACTGAAGTGAACCACAACAGCAGAAAGTCAAATAGGATATTTTACACAGCAGTAAAGTGTTTTTGAACATGAAAAAAATCACGTTTATAAAAATATAAAACTATTTACAATTACTATGTACATATCATTTCTATATGTACAGTGAGTTTGTTCAGAATATTTACAGGTTGTTAAGGCATATTTACATCTAAGTCCTCCAACTTGTCTACAGCAGAGGTAAAGTCTTCATAGCTAGCATAAACTCTGTTGTTCAGACCTTTTGATGAGGACATCATCTTTACGGGGCAGAATGTCTTTCTCTTGTATCTTCTGTGTCCCTGTGTTGGTTGGGCACAGAGTGTACAGACTGGAATATTTTGCACCCTTGACAATTTGGCTCCAACTTCTAATAGATGCCCCTGGTGCTTGCGCTTGTACTGCGTAGCTCTCGCTCAGGCTAAATGACCGCCAGTGCTGGGCAACGTGCCGGTGGTGTGTGTAGCAGGCGGTGTGGACGCAGTTGGAGGAGCTGTTGCAGGCGTATCGGCCGGCTTAGGGATCACCTGTCGGGCAGGCATTGTGGTCTGTGTGGAGGGGCCTGCAATCGCAGAGGGAGCTGCTGATACAGAAGGGGAGGGCAAAGGGCTGGTGATAGCACAGGTGATGGGAAGGACTGATGTAGAGGGACCAGCTATCACAGGGGTCACCAGAATGGCAGGTATCGTGGGTCGTAAAGAGCGCCCTGCAATCTTAAGGGCTGCTGTAGATGCAGACAGGGATCGTACAGGCCTGGTGATTGGCGAGGTGGCGGGGGTTTTTCTTATTAGCTGTGGCACTTTTAGGTGCGGCCGGGAGACGGGCATCGTTATGTCCGACCTTCCCTTCAAAACCTTTGTCCCGGCAGTGCTTGGTGTGGGCACATATTTCAGCTGGTAGTCTGGTGGAGGGAGGACTGTAGGCTGATGAGGGGCAGGAGGAAGGTCTGTTGATGAGATGGAGGTGATCTTTGTGATGGTGGATGGTTGTCTCGTTGTCTTCATGTTGACAAGCCGCTCTTGGTGTTGGATGAAGTCCCGCACGGTCTTGACGTTTATTATAGGTAGGGGAATGCCAGCTTTGCAGACAACAGGGTCATCCACTAAAATTCGGTGCTGGACCCGCTCGTATGCCTTCAGGATGGTCGTCTTCTCCGGACTGCTGCGTGACCCATGAGGACAATGCAGCCACAAAAGTTTCACCAGTGTGTACATTAGCCTGTTGTGCTGAGCACTTATGTTTTGTTGTGCTGGTGCGTAGCGTTTGGCCATCTTTACTTTCTGTATCACAGCAGCATCAACAAGGTCGTCTCTTTTAGTGCGGCAGTACAGAGTGTTGCTCCAGTGCATTGTGTACAGTTGATTGAACTGCTGAGGCTGCTTGTCGTGCTCCTCCACGGCAGTCCAGGCTTCCGGGATATTTCCTTCTTCTACACAAGCTTTAAATACTTTGCTACTGTTTTCACTGTTGTTTTAATGTCTAATTTAACTCCTGGCAAAGTGGAAACATTTGAAAACTCGTCTAACACTGGCTCATACGTAGCAGTTGAACAACTTTAACTCCTGGAATAAAATGTACATCCACATCAACAAACAAACAGCTACTCACAAAGACTGGAAGGTGAGCACTAGCAATTTCATTGCTGGAGAGCCGGATGTGGGGCAGCACAGCACTCAGCGCATTGTCACAGGTCTCCACAGCCTCATCTGGCTCATCTGGATCATGCTGCCCAGGCTGAAGCACCTCCTCCTCTGGATCCGGCCCATCGTTCACGATGTCTGCGAGAGAAAAAGGGCCAGATTCTCCTGTACTCTGACTAAACAGGTATTCCAACCCGAGCAGCTCATTAGAGGGGACATCAGCGGGAGCCTGGAAGTTTTCCTCCACAGTCTCTCCGAACAGCTGCCGACAGCGGGTGTTGAGGCGGTCGATAAGTGGTGCAGAGTAGATTCTGTGATGCCGTCCTTTTCCCCCCAAACACTGCATCAGAGCGGCGGTCAGAATTCCACCGTGCAATGCCACTTATCAGATAGACCTGATAGGGCCGGGCTGCGCAGTGGGGACCTGAACATCACAATAAAACACATGAGATTACTCACAGTGACACGTGTGACATTTTATAAATATCCACCTGTGCACCTGGGATCATGTTGGGCAAAGTTTTGTGGAATCCTTCCAGGCTGTTGTTGCCACGCAGACATTTGTAGTAGGGCACATCCACTTTGTTGATGGTCGTTGTACGCGCCACCCTATACATGTAGATGTCTGGAGGATCCTGGATGCACTCAAGGTGTCGCCGCTGCGCCGCCCACATCTCATCAATGGCCGCTGCAAATACAAATAACGTACAGACACACAAACCGATTGTTATGGAGACTTTTTTATGCCACACAACTAGTATTAATGTTGTAAGTTTTAGTGTCAGGTCTTTATACCAGGTGTCTTGAAGAGGCCGACTCCACTCTCATCCAGCCCCGCGGGGCCTTTCAGTTCCTCAATGGCCAGGTTGATGAGCCTAAACGTTTCCTGCGCCCCTTGTGTGACCCGTCGCACGTGATGTTTCAGCTGCTCCCTGGAAATAAAAAGGTGGATGACGTCCTCATCTGTCACAGCCTTCAGAGCTGTCGGGTCCTTGGCTCTGACAGCCTTGATGAGTAGCTCCATGTCTGCGCGGTTGTACACCAGCACCGCCCCAGCAAGTGCAGACTTGAACACTGCGTACTTGGAGTGAGACTCTGTGCGGACGGCTTCATCGAAACGGTGAATCCAGTGAAAGATGTCCAGATGCACAACCATTCCACTGTCCACCCAAGACTGGAACAAAGTCTCCACAGCTGTTGGGCCCTGTGCACGGCAACAGCCACGGTCCACATACAGGATGCTGGGGACAGGTTGGTTGGCCAGACGAAACCTCCATTACTCCACGGCACATAGGTCCCAGCTTCTCTGTGGACTCCTCAATATGACAATATGTTTATAATAGGAAATATGTTCTGTATGCCACAATCTATGATTGCGTTTTGATTTACATACTTTCTTGGTGGAATCCATCTTTAGCACAGTGCCAAAAGTGGAGAGGATCTGGCTCCTGTAGTCCTGCACGTTGTCGGCCTCTGCCAGCAGGAAGGTGTGGCGCAGGAGCCGTGCAGACGGGAGATCTCTTGGAGGAGGAAGAGCCTGAAATGTGTGACCTACTGCAGAAACAATCCCTCCAGGTTTCACTAAGCTGTGTGGTGTACAGGTCTTTGCACTGAAGGTGCTTCTCCGTGTGGTTTTCCTGTATCTGACGCCACACCTTGACCATAGTGTTCCCTTCGGTTCGGTCCCTCAGAAGACGCACAACATTCTTGTCCACACCACGCCTGTTAGTGGAGGAAAAATTTGTAACTTTAGGTCGGTTCGAATAACTTCTTTAAAGACTGACACGTGCACACACGATGCTGAGTGTACTCACTTGCTAGTGAGGACGGCAGGGAACACAGCTTGATGTGCCTCGCTCAGTTGTGTTATAATAACAGGATCCCATGCAAGCCACCGACCTGTTGTGCCACCTTCTCCACCCCTGGCTGACTTTGTGCAAGGCCCACAGCACAGGACCTCCGTCAGCATCGTGTACCAGTTGGATACGTCACAAATGTGACGTACCTGGACTACAGATCAGGGAACAATATATAATAACAATAATGATAATAGCATATAACAATTTACAATCAAATCAATATGATTTTCAAGGAACTTTTCCTTTTACATGTTTAGATACAATGTAATCATTATTCAACCATGATGTTTTTACTCTAACACAGCTGAATTGAGTTATATCCGGGTGTGGTAGCCAGACTTGTACAGGTACACATTACGACCCTTTCCAACACACTCATCGCCACAAGGACACTTCAGGGAACATCTCCAGACTCCTACAGGGCGCCACGCAAAGACACGGCTGCGGAAAAACAGGTGTGGTACAGGCAGAGCACCTCCGACGAAGCCTGGAGGTTCTGGAGGGGAAAACCACATGCGGTCTGACTTCATCACCCGTCGCCTCTTGAGCACACCAGTGATGTCCTTGTAGATTTGAACGGCAGTGAAGAGACCTCTCTCTGTGTCCTCCTTTAGCCATGAGATGTCAGCTGCTGGAATGCCGTTTGGGTTTTCCCAAAGACGTACCCAGCCCTCTAACTCCACCTGTAACACGCACAACACGTACAAAGCAAAATTGTTTTTATCATTTGTAACATGCAATGATACACATGGAGCACAGTTTAAAGAAGCGTCTCACACTTATGTTTGCATTCACTGTAAATGTTACTTACAGGTGAGTCACTTAGAGGTGGTTTCAGTGGATAATCCTGGCCTTGGGACGCGGACGGGGCTTCAGTTGGCTGTGCAGCAGCCGGGATCCTGGATATGCGCTTCTTGTGTGGCAGCTTGGGTGGTGCGGTGGACTCTGGCTGCTTGGGTGGTGCGGTGGACTTAGGCAGCTTGGGCAGTGAAGAGGGGTGAAAAAGCCTTTGGAAAACACTGGACTCTGGCAGCTTGGGTGGTGCGGTGGACTCAGGCAGCTTGGGTGGTGCGGTGGACTCAGGCAGCTTGGGCAGTGAAGAGGGGTGAAAAAGCCTTTGGAAAACACTGGACTCTGGCAGCTTGGGTGGTGCGGTGGACTCAGGCAGCTTGGGCAGTGAAGAGGGGTGAAAAAGCCTTTGGAAAACACTGGACTCTGGCAGCTTGGGTGGTGCGGTGGACTCATGCAGCTTGGGTGGTGCGGTGGACTCAGGTAGCTTGGGCAGTGAAGAGGGGTGAAAAAGCCTTTGGAAAACACTGGACTCTGGCAGCTTGGGTGGTGCGGTGGACTCAGGCAGCTTGGGTGGTGCGGTGGACTCAGGCAGCTTGGGCAGTGAAGAGAGGTGAAAAAGCCTTTGGAAAACACTGGACTCTGGCAGCTTTACCTTGTCTCTGGGACCTGAATCTTGAGTCTTAGACTCCTGGGACTGGGTAGTCTAAAAATGTATCAAATTTTTATCTTATATTATGACTTATTTACATAAAACTACTTCATATAAATTTACTGATGTGTCTTACTTATGTTCCACAGACTCGCATGCAGCTACCATCTCAGCTTCATCACCGAGCCATAATGAAGGACTATACTTAGAGGTGCTTTCCTGCAGTTGCTGGACAATAAGGCAGTGTAACAATCAGAATGTATGATGTACCACGTTTCACTTACCAAACACAAACAAGCATACTTACAACACTAAACACTCACCTATTTGAGTATTTGTTATTTTCTGTGTAATTCTAACCTTTCTCTTTCTGAACACTTACTTTCTCCTTCTCATAAATATACTTTCTGAACCTCTTCATCGTCACACTTGTGATGTGGGTCACCGGTGTGTTCAACCACCTCCTCACTGAGCTGTAGGCCTTCTGTGCTCTGTCTCTCTCGCTGCCAGTGAACTGCTCTTGCTTTTTCTTGAATTTTCCATGCTGACTGTAGAGCTCCCACATCTCCTGAAAGCTGCTGTCCTCGAAGCCTTTCTGACCATAGATACACCTGTTGATGTTGGCCTCAAGGACATTGGAGACTTGTGGGAAGCTCTCTGCATACTCAGCGAGGAAGTCTTTCACTCACTGGTTCACTGCCTCTCCTCTCTTTTGTATGTTTGACTTCTCTACCCTGTGCTTGTCAATTATGATGGAACGATATATATTACCTTAATTCAAACAAGCATCATTTATATCATCTGACTGTGATAAACAGATTAGTAATTGAACCAAGAATGAAACAGATGTGTAAACATGCTACCAAATTTGTCTTAAATTTAAAATGCTTACGACTTCATGTAGCCCACATCGTTTGCCACAAGCCAGTGGAACGGTGCATTTTTGTATTGACCAAACGGCACTGGCAGCTTTCCCAGGCACTGCTGGCGGGATGGAGCAGTGACACTCTCCGCCTGAAGGAGCTTTTCTGCGTGGGCCAGGGCAGTGGCTTGGTTCAGCAGCTCCGGGGGAGGCGTGGGGAAGACCAGCCTTTTATCCCGATAAAGACGGGCCTCTTTGTTCGCCATCAGAATGGCCTGTTGCCGATTTTCAGGAGCATCTGGGTTGGCAATGCGGATTGTGGGGTTTGCCATCTAGATAGTTAAACAATGTTATTCTCCAAAGGGAAATTTATTGGAGCAGCAATTCCTATTAGCAGTAAAGTGGCATTACATCTTGGTATTAAATGTCTGTCTGCCTATCGAGATAAGATAAGAACTTTATTACTCTATTAATTTATCAGCGCTATTGAGAGGTTGTATTGCACTAGATAATGAATGCAATTGTACAAGGTAGAAATAATAATGATAACACTGAATAGAGTTAGTTAAATAGTTAAATAGTTAAATGGACGAGTGCAACTGTTGCAGGACTTACCTGTGCATGCAACCGTTCTGAATGTCAATGATCAAGATGAAAGTATGTAACAAAAAGCATACATCTCCAGCTGAAAACATGAAACCTGCATACTTGAAATAATATTCCACTAGCGTGACCAACCCAAGTTGGTTATTAGGAGGAAATTTCATAAATGTCCTCAAAACCAATTTTTCTTAGTGTGCAGATTTCAGGTTTTTGTTTTTAGTTTTTTACAAACAAAATGGATTAAAATGTCTCTCTTCAATGAATATTTGGAAAATGCATATTCAAAACTTGTTTAAATCTCTTCCAGAAAACTTTTTGTTTTGATAATTTATTTTTAAAATAAAGATTTATTTAAATATATATATAATTCCAATTGACCATGTGCTTTACAAATGTGCTTTTACATTTAAAGCTAATTTAAACTCGCTGTCATTGTCAGTTTAAAAAAAAAAAATTTTAGTCATAGAGGTGAACAAGCAAAGCTAACATATTGAAAGATTTCAAACATATTTTTATGTTGAATTGGAAATAAAACTTGTCAGTTTGACAATTAGCAACAAGCTGGGTTCAATTTAAGATGTATGCGCATGCGTTAATTGAAACACGTTGGTTCTGTCACGGGAGTAAAGAGTGATGAAGTGGCGGATGGCCCTTAGTGAGTTCATGTTTACTTAATATGCTGTACTTTTCTTTGAGATAAGAACGGCTATTGTGTTAACATTATAAATAACTACATATTGTTAAGTTGGTTTAATTTTTCGTCGCGCATTGCAAACGTTTCACGCAGCAGAGTAGTTGAGGTTAGCTAATTAAGCTAGCTTCGGTTTAATTAACCCCAACGGTTTGAAGGTCTGGACAGTTTCAACACGTTCATATTTCTCACTGTTGACCATTTTTGTCTAATTAAATTGAATGTTAACTTACCGTCTTAACAGCCTAATTAAGTTTGCTTACTGGGAGTGTCGGTTAGTTTTAATTGTTGGAATGGTGGTGGTATTAAGGTTTTAGCTAACTGCCGTTAACTGTACATGTACGTAAGTTACCGTTGGTGTTTGGGTCATAGTTGTGGAGCTCCCTAAACGTTTAACTTTACTTTTTAGAAAGAATAGTTTTCAGTTTGACCACCTACAGTGCCGAGCAGGTGCGTTAGGGTATTTGCTGAGTAATTAATTCGGGAGCCGAGCATGAGGTGCGTTGGCTCTCTTCTCCATTAGAGGCCACCACAGGAGCGTTGTCAGTTTGGAGTCCGTATCGAAAAAACATTATTTTCCCTCGACTGCACTTGTCCCTTTACATTCGTTCGACTCATGAAGCTCAACTGACTATTTACTCGCACACATAAAGGTAATACACATATTGTAACGTATATGCGAGGAAAATTGAGTTTTTTCTATGTTTAAGTTTCGACGCTTCCTATTGGACTGAAGCGTACCACGTGTGCAGGAAGGGACTCGAAGCCGCATTTGTTGACAATTGTTAATTCAACTTACTCTTTCGAAACAACATCTGCGTTACAGGCGCAACGTTGTTCATCGTTAGTTTTTACTGTGACATAAATCATGTCATATTCTATTTGATGTGTCTAACCGTGAGTTAGAATGACGTTGCGGAGAATGAGTTGGTTTCCTCCGACCTATTTCTGGTATCGCTTCTCGGCCTTTTGGCTAAGATCAAGTGCGGTAAGTGGTTTAAGTTACCAGAGCCAAGCGATGTAAGGAGCCTGGCTGATTTAGATGTATCGTTTTTTTTTTTTTTTGGAGGAAAAATGGTCATTAAACATCCATCCCAGACAGCATTTTATGCTGGTCTGCGAAATTCTTTGAGGATTGTTTTAAAAGACAAGAAAAGTCATTTTGGAGATCGGGAGTGGTTCGTCAGAACTCTCATCGTCGCAGGTTTGAAAGTTGATCCGGCACAGATTTTCTGTTTGCAATGGAACGCAGCCGATGGGGGATATGATCTCACTTTGAACAGCCAGCAGCAGTACGATCAGATCCAAGCAACATTTCAGGAAAAGGCAGAGATGGAGCCCTTTTCCAGGTTCAGAGTGGTGCCTCTTTGCCAGAGGAATTTGAGGATTGTGACTATCCACGTTTACAACCCATACGTCGGGGACGAGGCAGTGGCTGGGTTCCTCAGGAGGTACGGGAGGTATGCAGCCGAAATATCTGCGGGACAGTTTTGGGATCTGGACAGGTCGGAGGCAGTTCAGGGTGCTGTTGGGGGAGGATCCAGACAGCATGGACGGATTAAAGCACCCCCCTGCATACTTTTCAATTGGGGCGGACAGGGGATTTCTTTTTTACTCCGGGCAGCCACTGTTTTGCAGACAATGTCGCAGGTTTGGACACCTGGCGACGGGCTGCGTCCAAGTTTGCTGCCGGAACTGTGGGGGAAGTGGGCACGGTGCTGCCACCTGTGATGCACCCCGGCACTGTCATGGGTGCGGGGATGCGGGGCACCTGCTTCGGGACTGCCCCAAACGTACCCGCACATACGCCACAGTGGCTGGAGGTTTGGAGATCCGGAGGCAGAGGCCGCAGGTGGAGTTGCGTCAGGCAAAGATGGGCCTTGGGACGGGGGCTGCTGTCCGGATTGCGGAGGCGGCCGCAGCCTCGCCGGCTGGGGAAGGGCTCATGGCAGATGGAGATGTCCCAGGGAAGAGCAACGTAGAAGGAGCGGCAGACCCATCGGACTTGGGAGGTGATCGTGAAGGTGTGAGTGTTATGGTGAGCTTTGGAGACTGTCTGCCGCTGATAGGATCCTGGGCAGATTGTGCGGCGAGTTCGGAGGAGGAGACGGTGTAGATGGTGATGGCAGCGATCGGTGGAGTGAGGAGGCAGAGGGTCTCTTCAGGTGAGGACTACACAGAGTCCTCAGCTGAAGCGGTCCGTGCTGAAACACAGGTGAAGGGAAGAAGGAGGAGGAAGAAACAGCGAGAGGGTGCCGTTCAGTCGATGGACAGTGCGTGTGAAGGAGAGGTGCCTTCGACTTCACCAGGACATTCGGGGTCATTGGGTGTGGACTTGGGGCCGAAGGGTTCCTGCAGGGGGTCTGATGTAATGGAGGGGGTACCTGCGGCCTCCGAGAGGCATCAAGGAGTAAGCAGGGGTGCGGAAGGGGAGGGCGGGGCCTCCGTGGGCACCCAAGATGGTGTGAGGGCTGATAACATAGATGGGGGGACTGGGCCAGGGGAGGGGGGGGCTGTTTCACCCCTGAGCTCGTCACGCTCTGTTTTTGAGGCCAGGTCGCCCAGCAGTGTGGCCTACCTTGAGGAGTGCGAGGTCTACGGATCGGGGGGGTCTGTGGGGAGTGGTTCCGAGGGCCTACTGGGAGAGAAAGAGAAGGCCTGAAAGGGACCTTTACAGTTTTAACAGTCAATGTGAGGGGGATGAGAGATAAGGGGAAGAGGGGGGGGATTTTTCATTATTTGGCCCAGGTCCCTTTCCAGGTTTATTTTTTACAGGAGGTTCATTTAAGGGATGGGGGAGATGTAAGGGTCTTCTCTGATGGATGGAAGAGGGGGATTTCAAGGTGGGGGGGTGGGAGGGGTTCACTCTTGTGGGGTGGGTATTTTATTTGGGGATAGGGATTTTCATGTGTCGGGGAGTTTTTCTGTGGTACAGGGAAGGGTACTAGTGGTTGATGCGGACTGGAGGGGGGTCTATTTTCGGTTTATCACTGTTTATGCCCCAGCAGAACCACAGGGACTGAGGGATCTTTTTTTGGCGTTGCCTGATGTTTGTGTTACCAACAGGGTTTTGGTTGTGGGGGGGGATTTTAATGTCTCTTTTGAAGGCATTGGGGATTTTAGTTTGCCTTATTTGAGGGATGTAGTGATGGACTTTAATTTACAGGATAGTTTCAGGGTGGTGGATAAGTCAGGGGAAGGATTCACATGGTCAAATTCTAGGGGTTCACGCAGTAGGATAGATTTTGTTTTTTTGCCAAATGTGGTGGAGGTGAAAGATGCTGCAGTGTCGCCCCTCTGGTTCACAGATCACGGCCAACTCCGGGTGACCTTTGAGGTGGAGGCACCCCTTTTTGGGAGGGGGTTTTGGAGGCTAAATTGTGAAATCTTGAAGGAAAAGGCTTTCCGGAAAAGTTTTTCTTTCCATTATGGGGTGTGGGAACAGCTTAAGCCTTGTTTCGGATCAGTGGTGGACTGGTGGGAGGGGGTAAAACACAATACTCGCCTATTGACGATCTCATATAGCACAGTGAGAGCACGGGAGAGGAGAAGGGAGTTTGTGCACTTACAGAGGAGACTACAATTTTTGGTGACAGCAGGGAATAAGGGGGAGACGTTGGATAGGGAGGCAGTTGAAGCGGTAAAGGGTAAGTTAGGGATTTATTTTAGGGAGAGGGCTAGGGTGTTTTTATTTCGGTGTAGAAAGGAGAAGTTTGAGTTGGGGGAACGCTGCAGTGCTTACTTTTTCAAGCAGGTTAAGACAGCCCAGGCAAGGGCATGTATCCCGCAGCTGCGTGGGAAAGGTGGGGGTTCTGTGACAGACCCACTGGAGATGGTGGAGGTAGCTTCTCTGTTTTTTGGGGAAGTTTTTGGGGAGGGGGCTGTGGGTGAGGATGGCCTTGGAAGGTTTTTAGGGTCTCTGCAGAGAAGGGTTCCTGGAGATATAGTTGAGGGGATGGAGGGCCCGGTGACCATGGCAGAGGTGGAGGAGGCCATGAAGGGGCTGCCATCAGGCAAGGTGCCTGGGATTGATGGGCTGCCCAAGGAATTTTTTTGGTTTTTTGGGGGATTTTGGGGAGGGATGTGTGGGAGGTGGTTAAATCTGTTTTGGAAGGGAGGGGCTTAGGGAAAACAATGAGGGAGGGGGTCATATCTCTCTTGTATAAGAAAGGGGACAGGGACCGAATGGAAAGCTATAGGCCAATCACGTTGCTCTGTGTGGACTACAAAATTGTGGCTCAAGTCCTAGTTGGTAGTCTTCGGAAGGCTCTACCTCATGTAATCCATGAGGATCAGACGTGTGGGGTGGAGGGAAGGCTAATACAGTGGAATCTGGGATTGGTGAGGGACTGTATTCATTGGGTGGAGGAGCGGGGGATCAATATGAGTTTGGTGGGGTTAGATATGGAGAAAGCGTTTGACAGGGTGAACCACAGGTTTCTTTTTGCAGTTTTGGAGAGGATGGGATTTGGGCCCCGTTTCATAGAGTGGTTGGAGATCATGTACAAGGGGGTGGGGAGCAGAGTTATGGTGAACGGGCACTTGGGTACAGTGGTGGCACAGAGAACTGGGGTGAGGCAGGGATGCCCACTCTCCCCGCTGCTCTTTGTGGCTTACATGGAGCCGCTGGGTTCGGTGGTGCGGGGGACCCGGGTGTGGTGGGTCTGCACCTTCCTGGAGCAGGTCCAGACAAGTTGACAGTGATGCAGTATGCGGATGACATGACCTTTTTTTTGACAACAGAGAGGTCGGTCACACGGCTGTTGGAAGTGGTGGAGAGTTTTTCGATAGTGTCGGGGGCCAAGGTGAACTTAGGGAAGTCCACCATTAAGTTTTTTGGACCATGGGCTGGTAGGGTGGGAGGCCTAGCTGGTCTGCCCCAGTGCCAGAGCCCAGTGAGAGTCCTGGGGGTAGAGTTTCAGGGAGAAGGGAGTGCAGAATTAAATTGGGGAAGGCGTCTGGCTGCAGCCCGTTCGCGGATGGGGCTGTGGAAATCCCGGCAACTTTCCTTAAGTGGTAGAGTGCTGGTTTTGAAGGCTGATATTTTGCCATTTTTGGTATACCTAGCGTATGTTTTTCCTTTACCTCCTCAATATAGGAGAAGTTTCATGAGAGATGTTTTTTCCTTTGTATGGGGGGGGTATGAATATGTGAGAAGGGAGTGGATGTACCAGGAAGTTCGGATGGGAGGGAGGGGTGTGCCGGACATCCCACTTAAGTTGGATGTGGTTTTCTTTTCCTTTTTGTGCAGGTCTGTGCAACAGACCAGTGGCCATCATTTTCAGGCACTTTTGCTGTTTTGGTTGTCATTCCCCTTCAGGAGATTGGTGTCATGGGACAATCGAAAGCCAAAGGGGGATGTCTTACCCCCGTATTATAGGCAGGTGGTATGCTGGGGGAAAAAGCACCCAGAGTGTCAGGAGGGGGACCTGTGCTTCAGTCACCGGCGCCTGTACAGGGCTCTGGTGGAAAAAAGGGGGCCGGTGGGGGTGTATGGGGTGGGGCAACAAGGGTGGGTTTTCACACAGCAGAAAGGTCTCACAAACAGGGCGAGGGATATAAATTGGCTCGCCTTACACAGGAGGTTGCCAGTCAGGGAAGTTTTAAATAGACACGGGTTGACACGGGGGAGTTTGTGCCCAAGGGAGGGGTGTGGGGCTGATGAGACAATTGAGCATGTGTTTTGGGAATGTGGGTTTGCAACAAAAGTGTGGGTTGAGTTGGTTCTTTTTTTCCAAGATTGGGGTCTTTAAAGTATGACATGATAATGCTGGGCTTGGGTTTAAGGGGGAAAGGTAGGGAGGGTTTTCTGTTATGGTTGGTTCTGTCTATGGGAAAGGTGGCGCTGTGGGATGCAAGGACGGCGTTGATTAAAAACAATGTGGACTGGCAGGTGGGAAGGGTGGTGGCAAGGGTGAGGGCAGAGATTGGATGCATGAGAAGAATGGAGGAGGAAAAGTACGGGTATCACGCTGCAAGAGAGCGATGGAAGACTTTATTTTCATGAGCGGGTAGTGTTTCTTTGTGGTTGTTTCTTATGTTTGTATGGTTTTTGTGTCGGACATGTAAAGCATTGCTTTGACTGTTTTGTCATGTTGTTCTAAATGTTTCTTGGAAGTTTTGTAATAAAAAATAAAAAAATCTGTTCTTATCAGTTTAATATCTGATACGTCCCCTACCCGGGGACCATATATTAAATTGATTTTTGGAATAGGGAGATGGAATAGGGGCTTTCTCCGTCCACTTCACGCATCGACCTGGTATTGCAGTATTTCCAGGAACGGTGCACCCCCTAATAGTGTGAAAAATAATGAGATTTAAGCGTGCATGTTGTATTGTTTCTGGTGAATAAATGCATCTGTTATTTTGTCTTGGTTACCATGACTTGTTGTAAATATAAAGTATTTTTAATGAAGTTCTTTACCCTCTTCTGTGCTGGGCGTTACATTTTTTACTTTGATTCTCTGTTCCTGTTTCTGTCCTTACATTGCTACTCTTCCAAACTTCATCCAGGAAAAACTTCTAGTTTCTTGATTCCGTGCCTGGAACAAGCATGTGATCAACAGGGAGTGCGTGATGTCATTTTACTCATTGGCGGAGCACACATTTTAAAGGTAAATGTAGGAAGTCAGAATTAAGATCGAGATGTGATTAATTGTGCAGCTCTATACACAGCCACCAACAAACAACCCACTACACACTGGGCTGTAGTTCTGCTTATATAAGATGCCAGATTCAAACAAGAATAGATCAGCATAAAAATGCCCCGTAGCTCCACTTTTATATTGTTTCAACTTTTCTTTTTGCCTTCTTTTTAAACTATATTTTTCCTGTTTTTAATCGAACAGAATATATTTAATTGGCAGTATATTAGGTGTAGTGTATGTGAAAGTATTGTGTATTTAAAGTCAACATCAGGACCATCTGTAATGGATTATTTAAGTTTTTAATCCAAATAACTATTCAGACACATTTGTACACGGGTTCAGCATCTCTGTACATGAAAGACTGATATGAATCTGCTCCTTCTGGTGTAGCAACAACACCCCCCTCCTCAACTCTGAAGCTTTAACAATGAGCTCACAGCTCTGCTGTTCACTGTCTCTGCAGAAATGAACAGAGACGAGTGGAAGGTCTTCTGTGAAAGAGTCTTGTGTTTAAACTCAGCATCACAGCCTGAGTGTAATGCACAGTTCAAACGCATGAAGTTGTATTTAGATAATTGTCATAGAAATAACTGCAGTTAATAATTTCATAATTCACCTAAACTCTATAAAGAATAACAGCTGTTTATTGAAAGTAAAGAGAGGAATGTAAATGGGCAATTAAATGTCTTTTGGGCTCCCTAAACAAGGACCACACAGGACAGATATGGCACGCTCACAGTTGGAGGCAGAAATTAAACAAGACGGCTCCATTAAAAGGTAGTAATCTCTATCAGTCTGTCACCTATCATACTGTGGAAAACTCGAAATAGGACATTTCTGTTGAGTTGATGTGATGATGCAAATATTATTACATTTGTCTGATAATTATGATTACATGATTGGCTAATTGTTACACATCTGTTTTACTCAGAGTACCTTTTTCCTTTTTTTTCAGACACAGAGGCAGAGAGAAAAATCTTCACAGAAATCGCATATGGACGTACACAAGGTGAGTAAGTGGTCGCTCAGTGAGTCCATCAGACATTTTCTGTCATATGAATGTGTCCACGTGTGTGCCAGAATATCACAGACGGTGTATGTACTTGTGATGAGATTACATAGGATACATGTTTATACGGAGTGTAAACGCAGCCTGTTGGTCGGGTTCAATAAATGTCAGAATTCATTCAGTCCTTTCCTCTAATGTACTTACACCCTGACAAACACAGTGCACAATGTGTATAAAATGCATTGCATGATTGCAGGGTTTCACAGGTAGTAAATACTAATAATGTACATATTTAGGCTACATTTTACATAAATTCTCCGTCAAAATTCTGCTGTTCACATTCATAGTCGTCTTATTGGTGCACAGACAGAGAAAGTGACTTCTGTCTCCTCCCACATCACTTTAAGTCACTGTTTGGTGTGTTGAAATATTTCTTTTTTAATCACAGATTTGAGAAAGAATGTTTTGAGGCTTTTTATAAAAAATAATAATTTTCTGTATGGCAGCACTCGTACAATTTTATTCCCATCGTTCAACATCAATTCTCTGAAATAGATCATTTAATGTCTTTACTTTTGTTGAAATACCTCAGTGTCATTTTATAAAGTAGATCAACAGTCATGTGGCCAGTTTACTATGAACATTAAACCGAGGTTGTATGTGAAAGTATTGTGTATTTAAAGTTAACATCAGGACCATCTGTAATGGATGGATCAGATGTTTATTTCATGGTTGAATCCTGCAGTTACCTCCGTTCTCCACCAGAGACCGATAGAGCTTTGTAAGCTGGTGTGGTTTTACAGCCTGAAAAAAACATCTACATGACTTTTCTTTGTTTCTTCACACATGAAGACATAAAATCAGATGCCACATCATTTGGAACAATTCTTGTGGTTTTGATGTGTATTGTGGTAAGATCCCATTCATTATCATCCAGCCTGGTTCACACTCCACAACAGTAGGAGGCAGCAGCAGGACTGTCAGTATCCCCCCACCAGTAAACAAAGAAACAGGAAGTGGTTGCACAGTTAGCAGACAGAACATGTTTCTGTGTGTTTTTATACTTTCTCTGAATGTCAGATGTGAACAAAACAGTTTGTGATTGTAGTTTGATTCACTTAGTTTCACTTGAACTCTCTGTTGGGCTGTTAGTCATTTACAGACAGGCTGATTTATAAAACATGATGTATTTTTATAGCTTTTTGTGAGCAAATACAGCAGTGCATTATGGGAAACATGAGCAGTCTTTTGTAGAAATAAAAAGTTAATAATCTATCAGTCCACAGATCAGTTCCCTCTGTTTTCAGATGTTGTAGCATCATCCCAGCCTCTGTAGCCTCTGGTTTAGTTAGCTTATAGACTGTTAGCACCATCAGTGTTCTCAGTATGTGTGCGAGTCAGTCCCCCCTCAGTGATCTGTACAACTCATACTTACCTGGCAGGGGAGATACCATGATCATGAAGGTAGTTCACCCAGGGCGAGGCTCAGCCATTGCACTCCGGCTGTACTGACCTTTGCGAATTCCCCAAATGTGGGAATCTCGACTGCATAATTTCTGGTAGTGGGGGACTGCGTTCGCGCTCTCCCCTGATCAACTTGTTCAAAGAGAAGTATAAATTCAAACGTTTAATGATATACGAGTAGTATTGTGTATCTTCTGAGATTACATCAGTTTGAATCTGTTTTTTTTTTAACATAATTGAATTTGGTGATATTGTGTCAAACACAAATGTCACCGTAAAGCACTTAAAAAATAGTTTAATTCAAGTGTTCACACTGTTCAACCTTCTCAAAGAAAAGTTCAAATTAGTCTCAGTTTGGTATTTTTTTTACCATTTCATTCAGTTGTCAAAGCACCAAATCACAACTCATGTCACCACAAGGCACTTCAAAGAGACACTCCATGCTCTTTAAGCTCTACAGAAGGCTGATTACGACCTATTCGTGCACCTTCAGGACCGTGGTTGGGAAACACTGCAGTAGGAAACATTTTGAAACCAGAAAAAGTGAGAACCAAAATATTCAAACAAGAAACTTATTTAAAATCAGATGTTGAGTCGATGTGCAGCCATCATGTAAAGTTAAATTATGTTGAAAGTTAAATATACACCAAATAATTGACCTTAATTGTACCATTGTGGCCCTGTGATGGACTGGCGACCTGTCCAGGGTGTACCTGCCTTTCGCCCGATGACTGCTGGAATAGGCTCCAGGCCTATAATGATAATGTCACATGTTTGACATTTCACAAATATCCACACCACGATTGTGTACCTGGGATTATGTTGGGTAAAGCTTTGTGGAGTAAGACACACCCACCTTATTCATGTTAGTAAGTAAAGTTTATTTATAAAGCACCTTTCTCAGATAACAAATCACCAATAAGATAAAATGTAGACAATAAAATGTAGTAAAAGCAAAAGAAAATCTCATTTAAAGCTGCGCATCCCATAGTTGAACTAAACGTAGTAGAGTCCAGTTTGAACCAATCAGAAAGATATTGAGGAGCTTTACCATATTTAATACAAAGCGAGATTATAAAATCAGAGTTGTGTCTGTCACTTCCAGTTAATAATAAAAAGTAAAGAGTGCGTTGAAATAAAAGC
Organism: Leuresthes tenuis; assembly: GCF_036924035.1. Classification (NCBI taxonomy): domain Eukaryota; kingdom Metazoa; phylum Chordata; class Actinopteri; order Atheriniformes; family Atherinopsidae; genus Leuresthes; species Leuresthes tenuis. Next base: position 30,102,639 of record NW_027325359.1, on the reverse strand, counting down.
ATCTATAACCATCCAGTTACAACTTTGCCACCAGCTTTCTTTTTTTTTTAAACTTAACTTTGAAATATTCCCACAAGTGGAAAAAGCAGTTTGTTTGGAGCGATGGTCTGAAGACACTGACTGGTCAGATGCAACACCTTCATTTCTCAGTGTGGACTGGGAGCCTGAAGAGCCAGTTTGTTGCCTGGTTTGTGAGTCACTGTCAGGGACAATGATCCGACATTCTGTCTTATCTGGATCTGTTTTGTTTGACGTCTGGCCAGCAACTCGTTAAATGTGATAGTTTGTAATCTTTATCTTATCAGATATTGATTTATTCACTTATGTGACCTGGAGGAAGAATGTGTGGCTGCTGTGATTACACATGACATACAAACAATGTTCACTTTGTATTTCACATGATTAGCATTCATGTCATATTGACTTCTTGTTTGTCAGGTGTCTTCAAAGAGGCTGACTCTGTCATCCAGCCCATCAGGACCTTTGAGATCCTCAAGGGTCACGTGGATGAGCCTTAAAGTGTCCCGTGAGCATCTGCACGTGATGTAAAGGGACAAGATCCCGTCGGGTCCTTGGTCCTTAATGAGGAGCTCCAGGAATGTGTGGTACCTGGAGTGAGTCTGTGTGGATTGCTGCCCCCACTGTCCACCCAAGACTGGAACAAAGTCTCCACAGCTGTTGAGTACGTACAAGCCACGGTCCAAAACTGAATAACCACTCAGGTGAGCCTTTGCCTTCACCAGACGGCTTCTTCTCTACCTAAAAGACACATCAAGATTGCATGATGCAATAGCTGTTGCATGTTAATGTTCGTAAAACTAAACCACACTGCAATATTTTCTGCTATTTACATTCTCTTTTGGTAGAATTTGGTAGAAATTTTTAGCACAGCGTGAAAAGTAGGGCTGCAACTAACGATTTTGATAGTCGACTAGTCATCAATTATTGAAACAATTAATCGACCAATCAGTTAATTACTAATTAAAACAATCCAAAACTGAAAAAGGATACATTCATGCCATATTTTATCTTGACTTTTAACATTAACTGAAAATGCTAAGAAGAGTGCTGGCTGTAATGCACCAACAGTCAAATCAGTACCAAAAAGTGAAAAAGAATACAGCAACTTTGGACTGTGAAGCGGAATAATACAATTTTAATGTTGCACTTTAATGTTAAAATCCAAGACAACTCCTCTTATTTATAGCTAGCAGGCTACGCTAACAAGCTAAATATCTTAACAGCGGAGCAATGTCAGTTTTCAATTTTTCCCACTTTTTTTTTTAATTCGTTCTTGATCGGTATCATGTCAATTCTTACATTTGAACAAGAATTATATACTAAATTACAACATAAACAGTCAAACTACAGAGGCTTTACTCATGTTATTTATACACATTTGGTAAGGATTTTGGTATTTTCCACACACCTATTCAACCAAGATATTAACAAGGACCACAATCTCTGGGCAAATTGGCATGACCAAAACAGGTGTGTCACCGTTTCATCCTCCCGCTATTTGACCGAGAACACAGGGCACTTCCTGAGCAATTTTGTCTTTCCAGAAAGGTTCGTGGGCAGATGCTAGTGAGCGATAGACCAAGCCAGGTCCTTGTGTATATTTAGCTGGGATTTACTATTTGTTATTTCCTTGCCAGTTTACACCCAGTTTATCCTCTGTCAGTTTACCCAGCGGCGTCATCCTTGTTGGAATATGCCGCCATTTTTCCTGTTTTGGCTCTGGTTAAGTCTTTGGTTGAGGTTAGGAGCCGTGCAGATTGTAGCTCTCCTGGAGGAGGTGGAGCCAGGAATGAGTGCCTTGATGCAGCAACAATCCCTCCAGGTTTCGGTCATATGAAACAGGTCCTGACGCTAAAGGTACTCCTACGTGTGTGAACGTTACGGTCTGCGACACGCTGCTCAGTAAAGATGAAACATATGCAAGTTCTCTTTGTTTTGTTTTTTTTAAATTGGAAAAAAGGTTAATGGGGAAACGTCATACAGTACGAGATCATAAGCAGATTCTAAGTGTTATTAAAAAGTTGATGTCTGAACAGATAATATAATAATAAATTTGGTATTGTAAACGATACCAAAAAATATTTACAGTCACAATAATAAAAGCAATATAATAATTAAATTTAACATATTTGTAATGAAATTAATTGAGTGACTTCTTTAAAGGCTGATGGCTGATGATTTTCCTTTGATATAATCTAACAATTAGTTGAACTTATTTAAAATATTAATTTGAATCATTGTTATTTTCTGTGTAATTCTAACCTTTCTCTTTCTGAACACTTACTTTCTCCTTCTCATAAATATACTTTCTGAACCTCTTCATCGTCACACTTGTGATGTGGGTCACCGGTGTGTTCAACCACCTCCTCACTGAGCTGGACGCCTTCAGTGCTCTGCCTCTCTCGCTGTCAGTGAACTGCTCTGACTTGTTCTTGAATTTTCCATGCCGAGTGTAGAGCTCCCACATCTCCTTTCTGTCCATAGATACACCCGTCGACGTTGGCCTCAAGGAGAATGGAGACTTGTGGGAAGCTCTGCGTATTCGGTGAGGAAGTCTTTCACCCACTGGTTCACTGCCTCTCCTCGTTTATGGGGGTTTGTCTTCTCTACTCTGTGATTATCAAGTATGCTGGAATGATATACATTACTTTAATTCAAACAAGTATCATTTATATCATCCGACTGTGATAAACAGACTAGTAATGAACTAAAATGAAACAGACGTGTAAACATGCCACCAAATTTTTAAGCAAAGTCTTAAATTTAATGTGCTTACTACTTCACATTTTTTGTGTACTTGTACAGTAAAAGTAAAAATACTTAAATACGTACTTAATTAATACGTAAAATATGAGGAGGCGTTCACAAGTCATTTTTTCCAAGCCAAGTCTCTCGCCAACACCAAATCAAATTCTGACCTTAGAGCTGCACAATCCTCGTATGGAACAGTATACAAAAGGATCAGTTGTAGGTTATCTATTTCCGTTTATATTTTAAGCATTGAGGCCGCGCGGTGGTGTGGTCACAGTGAGAGGGTTCCGGGTTCGATCCCCGCCTGGGGCCTTTCTGTGTGGAGTTTGCATGTTCTCCCCGTGTATGCGTGGGTTCTCTCCAGGTACTCCGGCTTCCTCCCACCGTCCAAAAAACATGCATGTTAGGTTAATTGGCGACTCTAAAGATTGTCCTTAGGAGTGAGTGTGAGCGTGTGTGGTTGTTTGTCTCTATGTGGCCCTGTGATGGACTGGCGACCTGTCCAGGGTGTACCCCACCTTTCGCCCGATGACTGCTGGGATAGGCTCCAGCCCCCCCGCGCGACCCGACTGACGGTATAGAAAATGGATGGATTTTAAGCATTTAATTATATAAATTTGTTTACTATAATTATTCATCTTATTTTAATCATTTTTATTTTCTCTTGCATTTGTCTCCAGTTTTTGTCTTAAATTGTTCTTTGTTTTTAATCCTTTTTTTTTTCTAAACTATTGTTTACTTCACTTGTTCCATCTTGTTTATTATTATAATCAGTCAGTCAACCTGCTGTAAACCACTTTGAACTAGTGATGTCAGTCGCGAACGAGTCGGCTCTTTTAAGTGAACGATGGGACCAGCTCACGGCCGTCCGCGAGCCGTTTTTTAGTTTTACTTTTCGCTTTTGGAAAAGTACCTGTGGGCACTGCGGGCGTTGGCGACAGGTGTCACCTGCATGCTGTGCAACCAATCGTGAGGATTGACAAGGATCATACCACCAAGCAACGTCAGTCCCCTCTGAAAGGATCTTTTCTACAACAGAGCAGATGATAACAGAGAGAAGAAACCGGATCAGCTGAAGTGCTTCGCTTTTTCAAAAAAATAAGAAGTTAGATGTTGGTGGTTAGTTCATAGCGACACCTAAAACTGGCGCTCCCGGTGGACTCACCATTGTCATATCTGATGTTGAAGATGCTCTCTTTGTACATGGCGCATGCGTGACGGTGTCAGGGCCACAGATCAAACACAAATGAAAAAGACGAATGACAGCTAAATAACGACAATAAAATAACATGAAATAACGGTTTTTCACGAGTCTTGGGTAAGTTGAAGTCACAGTTTAATGCGACTTCAACTCAAGTCCAAGTCCCCATCTCTGGTGTGGATATATATATACACATAAACATATATATATAGCTGTTAAAATGCAAATTTATACATCTAGAGCTTACAGTTAAAAAAAAATCTAAATAAGGTAATTAATATTTGATTTATGTAGAAATGTAACTTAGTTTAGCTGCAGGCAGATGGCTTTGCCAGTCAGAGCCCTTAAACACCAACTAGCAATTAAGGGAAACCATCATCTTAAATAAATACAGCTATAGCAAATAAAGTTGGAGAGATCTAACCTGGTTAAGCCTCTCACATTCCCAGGATAGTTAATGCTCCACCAGTTCAAAACGATCCACTCCTAAACCCACATTATCCTCCTTTAGTGGCACTGCAAAGAACACATACAAAAAAAAAAAAACTGCACAGGTCAGCTTCCTCAAAATCTCCTCTCCTGACGCAGTTAACGCCTGCAGGCTTAATACAAAATTATAGCTTAATGATTTACTTTACTCCTTCCGTGGTCTGAGTTTGAGACATGCTCCGATGTTGGACGGAGGCCGCTACATCCTGGTAGACATAACAGTTCAATGGGCTGTTAGATGGCTGTGTGACTGGATCCCACTAACCTCTGGTCGCCTTCAGCTCCGTCTGAACACTAACTCTGTACCTGATTCTACTCCTCATTTTATCCATTCCCAGTGTCTTCCTTTTCACTCTTAATTACACACACCTGCCAGTTATCAGCGTCTTTGTACCACAGTAAATGCATGTAAGTCTCACCCAATCACACCACAGTTATGCTTTAGTTGGACCAGAAAGATATGACTGGGATTAGGTTATTTAAGCACAAGGTTATTTTCTCGACATAACATTTTAAAGAATAAATAAATCAAAATGTACAAACTAGTTCACAATTTTCCGACTCATTTTACAATAGAAAAAGTGAATAGATACAGATATTTTTAGCCATAATGGGGGTAAGAAATTAAATAGTTTAATAGAGAGATTTTGCTAATTGGTAGGGATTTTTAGTGCACTTACCATTCAAATGAATAGATTATTTCAGAAGAAGTCTTTAGATTTATTTAATTTATTTTTACTTCCAGCTTAGTTTAGAGATTAATTATTGAACTCTTGACAAAAAATATCTGTTTCCCCCACTGGCTGGTACCACAATGTTTTGAGGCATTTGATTGACTGTCAACAGTGGATCCAGGGTGAATTGAGCGATCCTATTGGTTGTCTACGGTCAGTGAACAGCAGCTGCACTGATGTACTTATGACATTTAAAAGTAAGTTTTAAAAAAAATGAATAAACGTTACGTAAAGTTATTAGTCTGCTTCATTTCTTATGTGTAAGATGCCAGTTTTAAGTACTGTCCCTGAGTAGAGCAATATGGCCGCCTGCTGGTCATCATCATAGTTTGTAAAAGCTGCTGATTTGTTTTACATACACCTTGGCATTAAAGAATTTCCAAATGACTTTACAACAAGATAAATAAGAAAATGTATTCCATGTTTGCCTTTTAAATGCTTAATAGATTAATGTAGCCTATGTGAACCCACTTTGATGATTTATTTATTTCGAACATGCAAAAAAAAAGGAACAATATTAGTCTGAGATAAGAGAAAAAGAAATACAAACGGTATCATACTTAAAAACACTGAAAATAATATTTCCATATCCGAAAAGGAGTGGGAGGAAGTACAAACTTGTTTAATCCCCGTGTCTATAAATTATTTCAATTAATCACTTTCCATTAATATAGTTATAATACACAACATTCAAAACAATACGAAAAAGAATCTGTGACATGAATCTGCATCAAAATTGAAAAGTTTATTCTACATATAGATGTGTACTTCTACCAGGGGTCGCGTTAACCGAATATTTTCCGTAGTTGACCGTTTTTTAAAACGTGATGGAAAAAAACCTGAAGGCCATCTGTCATTTTGACAGATTGCAATTCACACCGCTGACCACTTGGTGGCGAGTGAGCATATTAATCAGCTGTTCTCTCTCTTGATGCATGACCTCGTTGGCTTCACAAGGAAAAATGTCACTGCAGCCAAGTGTCCGAATTTTCTTCAAAAACCCAATAACGATGACTGTGTTGAGAAAAGAGGGACTGATGCAGTGGAAGATGAAGGACAAACAAGTAATCGAGGACAGATCACTTGAGACATTTGATTACGCACAAGTGGACACGTAATTCAAGTCCATGCAGACCAGGAGGAAAGTGTGAGACTGCGTTCAGGCCACAGCAGGCGAACTGTTCAGATTTTAGTGTAATCGTTTCATTTCATTGTTCATATGTAGCTACTGGGGCCACAGTCAGTGTGGAGTGGATTCTCTGTTCAGCTTGTTCGGACTGAATATTAATTAAAAATGAATGAAAATGAAATGCTATTGAAACATATGTCATTATTATTTTTTTTAAATTGAAAGCGACGGGTAAAAATAGATTAAGACGGGATTTTTATGACCCTGTCAGTGAAAATGACGGACAATGAAAAAGTCTGGCGCAACCTCTGATCAAAAGTGCTGTTTTTTCTGTATATAGATGTGTACTTACACACACAAACTGAAGGTAACACAGAAAATAAATGAAATAGGTAACAATAAATACCTGGTGACAGTCGGACATCTTCATTCTTGTACTTTGTAAAAGTCATCTCTCTGTACCACTTTTTAAACTGGTTTAGGTTTGGACATTCCTTCAGTTCCACATGCAAACTGTTCCATAGCTTCACTCCACATATAGACACAGAAACTTCTTCTTGTCGTATGCACAGTCAGAGTCTTGTAAGTAAATGTTCCCCCATAAATTATAACCCTCTTCCCTTTCAGTGATTCATTTTTGAAGATTTCTTGGCTTTGCTTTAAATATTACTTGTGCTGTCTGTATTCCAGAAGATATTTCAATTTGAATAGTTTTGATTGTAAGAATAATGGATTTGTATGATCCCTATATCCTGCCCCATGAATGATCCGTATGGCTTTCTTTTGCAGAATAATCCAACCAAGGCTTCTATCGAGTCAGAGAAGAATCCAGAGTCCACACAAACAGATGCCTGCCGTCAGTCTGTGGACCCAAACACTCAGGACAACTTGATGCTGGGAGATGAAGCAGCACCAGACTCTGACCGGAAACCTGTCTCCTCTTTGAGTCCATCTGTGAACGGCTGTTCCAGAAAGTTTGGGCTGAAGTTGATTTACAGATGGTTACGGAGGAGTTAAGGAAGCCTGCAGTCTGGCACCGACAGGGCTGACGTGGGATTTCAAGCACCCTCAATGATAAAAGATCTCATAGGCAAGATGTGCCAAATAAGCAACACTGAAAAGAGAACAAATACTGAAATCCCCATCCCATTGGGATTCAAAGAGAAGAAAAAGGATCCCACTGAGGTGGCAGCAACTGAAGAAGTAAAGCAGAGCTGTCCACCTAAGACACCAGGAGCTGATGGGAAAATCAGAAACCATGAGCCAGCTCCTGAGTATGAACAAGGACCTGTGTCATCTTTTAAAGCTCTCTCAATATTACAAAATACTAAAAACACCAAACAAATACTGGCAGAAATTTTGAATAATATCATAGAAAGTATTGTGGATGCAAAAAATAAAAGTTTAACTTCTGCAGATGTGGAGGCCACTGTTGGTGACACGGTGCCCAAAACCTTTGCAAACATTTAACCATTTACTGGTCAAAGAGGTGGCGGAGAGAGTCGAGCGTTCCTCCTCTGGAAAGGACCACGGAGACCCTGGTAGCAAATCTGGCTCCCGCAGAGCTGATATGATATTGCAAGCATCCTTAATGACAAGAGATCTCATCTGCAAGATGTGCAATATCAGAAACACTGAGGTGGCAGCGACTGAAGAAACAACTCAGAGCTGTTCACTTCACACACCAGGAGCTGAGGTGAAGATCAAAAACATGAGCCCGCCCCTGAGAAAGAAGAGCATTTTACGATGATTTCAGAAAAGAAAACTTTGGAAGAGAGAGCGTCTCCTGCTCCTCGTCAGAAACCTAAAAACAAAGGACTGAGAAGCAGGATCAAGAGCTTCTTTTTAAGAAAAATGTGCAAAGTCGCACCGATGGAGGACTCTGTTCCTGAAGAACAGACCTCAGAGGTAACAACTGTGGACTATGAGGTAACACTTGTGGAGGATTTTATTGCCGAGGATTCTGTTGACGAGGAATTATTCCCTCAGCAGCAGGAGTCATCAGAAGTCACTGCTGCTGAGGTCGTAAAGCCTGAGGCCGCAGATTCAGTCGGTGCCCTCCTATCTGAAGAACATGAGCAGGAAGAAGAACGAAGAGCATACCTAGTCCTACTGGTTGGCTCACTTATTAAGAAGGCCAGTGACAAGTCAAAGCTGAGATGTTCTCCATCAGACTGTGATGCCATCAGTGAGCGACTTTTTATGAAAATCTGGACTGAGGTTAAGGGACAACATTTTGCAACAAACCAGGAGAGAACAAAAAAGTTAATCGAGATCATTTTTAAAAGTCTTTGCAAGCAATGGAGCTGTGCAGCAGACTCTGTGCTGCCTTTGATGATGTTAGGAGACCCATTAGTGGACAACATCCTTGTCTCCTGTTTCAAAAAACACCTGAAACCCGACAAGGAACCCGGCATCACCAAAAGGTTGTTTTCTGAAACTGTAAAGAACAAGAATTACCAGAAGAAACATCCAAACCAGCTGTGCAGCTACTTATTGACAGATTTATTCTACATATGGGTCTGAACTCAGAGAACAGAAGTCTTTGATTCCATCTGTGAGCGGCTGTTCCAGAAAGTTTGGGCTGAAGTTGATAAACAGTAGAAGAAGACAGATGGTTCAGGAGGAGTTAAGGAAACCTTGAACAGAGGTGTTCTGGGGTATCACCTTCCCAGCACCAACTGTGCAGCCTGGACACTCAGAGACTGTCTCCTCCCTGGATGGAGCTTTTCAGGGTGTCATGACGGATGCAGAACACAACAAGACTTTGGAAGAGAGAGTTTCTCCAGCTCCTCGTCCAAAATTAAAGAGAAAAAGACAGGGAAGCAGGAAAAGGAGCTTCTTTTTGAAAAGATTTCTCCTGCTGTGGTACCAGTGCAGTCACCAGCTGTACCTGAGATCTTTGTTCCTCGGCAGCAATCAGGAGAGATCACACCTGTGGAGGACTTTGTATGTATGAAATGGACTAATTTGGAATTTAATAATAGGATTTGATTGGATTGTGATTGTACTACAATGAACTGGAGTCTAACTGGTGCCTAATAAAGTGCCTTGAGATGACATTTGTTGTAATTTGGTGCCGTATAAATAAAATAAAACTGTATGGAGGACTTTGTACCTGAGGAACAGGAACAAAATCCAAAAGAAACTAAACTCAGTGTGCTGAATCATCATTATCAGCAAGTCCTCCAATGAACCAGCTTAAATTTTACAGTACAAATGACCTGTTTCTGTGAGGTTCTCAGTAAGCCCCTCATCCACCTGTTAATTCAGGGTTTCACAGCTAAAATCAGTCTGAATCATAAAAACTGTCCACTGGGGAGCTTCAGGTCTACGAGACAGTAAGGCAGCAACATCTGCAAACTTCACTTACTTTGCTTATGACCATCAAGGGTCAGTCAACCTTATTACCATCTACTGATTCAGTCTCTACCACCACCTCACCGTCTTCATCACAGAACACCGGAGGCTTGAGTTCAGTGCTGAGATCAATGAAGACAATCTACAGGACACACCCTGCTCCTCCTGGATTTCCAGCTGGTCACTTCTCCAAAGGTCAACAATGAGTTCAACCCTCATGGAGTTGGATGTTCCCCTGGTGGTTCCTCCTCTTCCTCACGCCTGAGGGAATCTTTGATGAAGCTGTCCCTGGATACCTTTGGGAGTTCTTTAGGAGCAGACATTGATCCAGGAACTTGACGTCAGGAACAAATATGGAAGATCAGGGTCATCGGATTTGCTGCCCCAGTGGCGTTGGTGGGTGTCAGGGAAGGGGTGTGTTCATGAACACAACAGCTGGAAGTACAAACAAAGAGGCAGAGAACGTCATGGTGTTCACAGCTCAGATGAAGGACGTATTCTGCTTCCTTTAACAGGGAAAAAACATCCAAATACTTTCAGAGATACTTAGATTGTTCCCCTCTAAAGTTACAATACCTTCAAATTCCACAGTAAAGCTGTCATAAAGAGGGTTGTCAGAGAAAATAGACTCTAAGATACTTATCAAAAATGAAAATGACTGTCTGATTAGATATCTGTTACAACAATATCGATACCGACGGAGCCGTCTTTGCCACAGCTTAAAACAGCTCCCCTCACAGGCTGTGTTTAAAACACTGAACTGGTTGCTGTCCCAGCACAGAACTGACATCATTTTTATTGTTCTGAAACCTTCAGACCATTTCGTCCTCAGCATGACAGTATTTTAGATACAGGCACACCAGAGAGACATTTTAACCATCGTCACATATCTTATAAAAACCAGGAAGGAGCAGGAATCTACCCGTGTCTGCTCAGCAAGCAGCTTACTGTCTCTTTGCTCGGCCATTTAATCTGGAGTGTATTTTTCAAAAGAAATGAGCATTTTCACCTGTGACAAAACACCGTATTCCCCCCACCCCCTTTCTCCTCATAAGCGGTTGTTGTGTTTGGTTAATCCTGTGAGCAGGAATGACCTCCTGTACTGTTCTGTGCTGCAGCAGAGCTGAAGGAGCCTCTGATTGAAGGCACTTTGTTGTTGCATCACTGCTTTATATAGAGGGTGTGCAGTATTGTCCAGTACGTTCATCAAGCTGTGCAGCATTCTTCATTTTTTTGCAATCAGATCCAGAGCAGGCCCTGGTACAGAACCAGCCTTCTTTAAGAGTTTCTGAGTCTCTGGCTCTGATGCTGCTGCCCCAACAGATGGCTGCAAAGCAGACTGCACGCTCCACCTCAGACATGTCAAAAATATTCAACATTCTGGTGAAGACATAGAAAAACCCAAGTTTCCTGAAGAAATACCGTCTGCTCTGTCCCATCTTGTAGACAGCCTCAGGATTGCATTTCCAGTCCAGTCTGCTGTCCAGGTGAACCCCCAGGTATCTGTATTCCCACACCACCTCTTCACCTTGAACAGACACAGAGTTTAGTTGACTCCTGGTCCTCCTAAAATCCACTTTTACCTCTTTTGTCTTGTTTATATTCAAGATGAGGTGATTGTTCCCACACCAGGCCACAAAGTAGTCGACCAGTTAGTTCCCTGTACTCAGCCTCTTGTCCATCACTAATAAACCCAACAACTGCAGAGTCATCAGAGTATTTCTGGAAATGACAGGACTGAATTGTAGTGGAGGTCTGAGGTGTACAAAGTGAAGACAAATGGTGAGAGTACAGTGAAAGAAAAAAATTAGATATATTACCGAATACAAGTGTTTGAAATTGCTTTGATTGTACTTCAGCTGAGATAAATTTAAAAAACAAGCGGCCATTGGAGACTGGCATCCCAGTTTTTTCAGTCACCAACCGATTAGCAGCATTAGCCTAGTATAGCCTAGCATAACAACGCAAAGGCTAAACGTTTGAACTTTAATACATCAAAATGTGACAAATCAAAAACTGTGTAGTATTACTAATGATTCGCTTTGCTTTTATGATTCGTGTGAGGTAAATCCTGAGGATTTTGACGAATAATAATAACCCATCTGTGAAAAAAAAGAGGTCGGTAACGTTTCAGCACCGCTGCAGTATTTATTCTGCATTTTTAATCTCAGAGGATTTAAATTCCTCCTCAGCGTTTCGCGCCCTCTACTGACTGATATGATTACTGCACTGATATGGAAACTACGAAATACATTAATAGCTGCTTAGTCCCGTTTTAAAACACACTATATAAATATACAGATATACATACAACTGTTTCTAATCCTTTTTTTTACCCTCAATAGGTGCTGTCGCATTTTGTGGGCGTGGTTAAATTCGCGCCCCCTTTTTTTTTTTTTAATTAACTTGACGCGCTGTTCTGTTCCTCTGATGTGATTGACGTCACATTGACGTAACCCCTGCTCGGGTGTATAGATATATATTGATACACACATATACATATTGTCCATCGTTCTAAATTCTTTTTTCCTTGGACACAGAAACATTCGAGAAACAACTAGTAAAAGTTTATTAATCGTAACACACTACTTTCAACAATCACTATGAACGGAACAACGAGTTCACAGAAAGAAACCGCCAACATGGTTAGATCATTGATTGAGTCATTTCTCAATGTAATGACACAAGACCAATGGGCGTGTTTGACAATAGGCATTCCTGACAAACACACCAGAGAATTTCTCGCAGAAATTTCAAATAATATTATAGATATTATTGTGGATTCCATGTTACAGAATCCAAAAGATAAATGTTTAACTTCTGCAGATGTGGAGGCCACTGTTGGTGACACGGTGCCCAAAACCTTTGCAGAGGTTCTGGGCGTATCGCAGGAAGTCTCCTCTGTAAGCTCAGAAAAATTTAACCATTTACTGGTCAAAGAGGTGGCGGAGAGAGTCGAGCGTTCCTCCTCCTCTGGAAAGGACCATGGAGACCCGAGTAGAAAATCTTGCTCCCGCAGAGCTGATATAGGATTCCAAGCATCGTTGATGATAAGAGATCTAATTGGCAAGATGTGCAATATAAAAAACACTGAGGTGGCAGCGACTGAAGAAACAACTCAGAGCTGTTCACTTCACACACCAGGAGCTGAGGTGAAGATCAAAAAACATGAGCCCGCTCCTGAGAAAGAAGAGCATTTTACAATGATTTCAGAAAAGAAGACTTTGGAAGAGAGAGCGTCTCCTGCTCCTCGTCAAAAAACAAAAAACAAAGGACTGGGAAGCAGAATCAAGAGCTTCTTTTTAAGAAAAATGTGCAAAGTCGCACCGATGGAGGACTCTGTTCCTGAAGAACAGACCTCAGAGGTAACAACTGTGGACTATGAGGTAACACTTGTGGAGGATTTTATTGCCGAGGATTCTGTTGACGAGGAATTATTCCCTCAGCAGCAGGAGTCATCAGAAGTCACTGCTGCTGAGGTCGTAAAGCCTGAGGCCGCAGATTCAGTCGGTGCCCTCCTATCTGAAGAACATGAACAGGAAGAAGAACGAAGAGCATACCTAGTCCTACTGGTTGGCTCACTTATTAAGAAGGCCAGTGACAAGTCAAAGCTGAGATGTTCTCCATCAGACTGTGATGCCATCAGTGAGCGACTTTTTATGAAAATCTGGACTGAGGTTAAGGGACAACATTTTGCAACAAACCAGGAGAGAACAAAAAAGTCAATCAAGATCATTTTTAAAAGTCTTTGCAAGCAATGGAGCTGTGCAGCAGACTCTGTGCTGCCTTTGATGAAGTTAGGAGACCCATTAGTGGACAACATCCTTGTCTCCTGTTTCAAAAAACACCTGAAACCCGACAAGGAACCTGGCATCACCAAAAGGTTGTTTTCTGCAAGCAAGGCCTTTATTAATTTATTCAAACCTAAAGAGAAGAATCCAGAGTCCACACAAACTGATGCCTGCCGTCAGTCTGTGGACACAAACATTCAGGACGAGCTGATGCCGGAAGATGAAGCAGCCCCAGACTCTGACCAGGAACCTGTCTCCTCTCAGACTGGAGAGGTTCAAGAAGATCCAAGTTTAGTACCAGCAGCACAGTCACCACCCATCCCGCAGGTAAACACACCTGTAAGAATGACTTCAGTGGCTACCACTGGATCACAAGACAGTTGTAAAGGAGCCATATTACCAGAGGAAACAATCGAATCAGCTTTACAAAGACTTATTGAAAGAATCATTTTAAAGAATGTTAAGTCCTCAGTGAACATCTGGCCTCCAGAAGTTTTTGATTCCGTATCTGACCGGCTGTTCCAGAAGCTTTGGGCTGAAGTTGAGGGAGACATTCCGAATATCGACAAAAACAAAATTCCAAACCTGGACAAGGCCATTTTCAAAAGGCTATGTAAAATGTGGCACGGTCCAGACACTGTGCTGATTTTCATGAGTTTAGATGAACCCCTGATTGACCAAATAATTGTGTCCAACATCAAAACACACCTAAATGCTCTTTCCAAGAAATCTGACATCACAGAAAGGTTTTTCTTGTGCTTTGGAGGACCTCCATCATGCCCTCGATTATTTAGATAAAGCGATGAAATCCAGCCTCCAACCGGAGAGAAGAAGCCAATCCTGAATTTCTGTCTCTAATTTTTATTTCTCCGATTGGACGTTACTTGCACTGCTACCATTAATCAAAACATTTCCATCCACCAAAGAAACAGTTTTATCTGTTACTATAAATTACAAATGAACGATACAACAATGTACAAAAAAAACAACAAACATTTTTTAAAATCAATAAAAATGTAAAAACTATGTTCGATTTCTGCATTTTCTTTTCTCTCAGAACTGATGAAAATATCCAGCAAAGACTGAGATTTTATTCACTGCTTTTCATTTGAGTTCAACTCAATTTTTGCATCAAATAAATAAAAAGATAAATGAGCAATTAAAACATCTCTTGAAATATTTCATTTTAATTATCTTAAACAGTCAGAGAGTAACTTGAGTTATTTAGATAAAACCAATCCTCATGTCCACATTAGAGTGACAATATACACAGAAGTGAAGGGAATTATACTTAAGATGAAGAATTATACTTTAAGATGTATTTTAGATGATACAAGGAGACGTTTTGGAGTGAAAAAATATTCAGCAGGTATTAAATATTTATTTGTTCAACTGGTTTGTTTCTGTTCTTAAAAACAGTTCAATTTGTAAAGGTGAACAAAACTCTGACTTCAGTCATTATGACTTATGTTGGAGCTGTGTGAGATCAGCTGAGCTTTTTACTCTTTACACTGATTATCGCACAGATACACCAAGTCAATGTATTCGGCCGTATTTGGATGATACAGCTTTGATCGCTTTTAGTTAAGCGTCTCCAGCAGCACGAACATGGTGGGAATTAAATATTTAAGTGGAATGATTGCAATCCTCTTCACAATGACACAAAGAAACTGAATAAATTTGATCTGGTTCACCACTGTGCACTTTTGAAGTCTGTCTTGTTATTCATAATGAGAAAATCAGGCATTTTCATCTAATTACTTGGGTACAATAATAGACCATCTGTTATTATTATTATCTGCAAGATAATGCAAGGCAAAGGATTGATTTATTTTGCAGGTTTTTCAGGCACATCCAACTGGGAGGAGGCCCCGAGGCAGACCATGAACTTGGTGGAGCTATTACATCTGGCTGGGGAATGCCTCGGAATCCTGTTGCCTCCGCAACCCGACCCCGGATAAGTGGAAGATAATGGATGGGTGGAACATAAATGGAGTTGAGGTGTTGTTTTTGTAGCCTGGCAACAACTTTGCTGGAGAGTACACACACAGCCATGACAGGTAACACAGGTGTAAACATGGACAGCAACTCACAGCCAGCAGTTCAACATCTGGGAGGCAGAGATGCTCCTTCTCAATGACACATCCAGGATTACACCATCTATTGCTAACAAGCTCTGTAATCCTCCTCCTTTACTGTTATGTTTCTGTCTGCAGTCTTTTCGGCCCATATAGTCTCAAATCTGAGCAAAGAGGTGTTGGAGTCGTATCTGCAGACTTGTTATGGTTTAAAAATTGATAATACTGGCCTCCTGATATTCCTGCTGCTTGCCAGTGAGGGCTCCATGCTCATCCTTTGTATCCATAAGTTATCTCACACTCCTCATCATGATTATTGGAAGATATGGTTTAAACTTGTTCCTCCTCCTTCTCTTCATTTTGTTCCTGCTCTGCAAGCTCGACGTCTCCTCTTCCACTCATCTGTATTTGGCGTCTTGTTCCAGGGGATTCCAGGAGCTTTGGATAGCTGAGGTTGCTTCAAACAGCCATCCCGTTGCCTTGGTTACGCAGCATAACAGATGAGAAGAATTGCTGGAGTTACTCGCAGAAATAATTCAAGCAAAAAAAAAGCTAATCAGAAAACATGAAGACGAAGCAAAGAAAGCAAACACAATCCACATATTTAACTGTGATGTTAAAAAGAATAATTAAGAATTTGCTGTAATGCAAAAAGAATTTAAAAAAAATTCTGACAGTACAGGATCATCACCACTTTAATCATCATTAAACAAAGTATGAGAATGTGTGAAAGTCTTTTTTTTTCACTGTCTGGCTGACTCTTTCTTCATCTCTTGGAGGAATTTTACTTCTTTCTGCAGGTTTACAAAAACACAACCAGGTTTTGAAATCTAAATTTTGTATTTCTTTCCCCAAGGTGCTGTTGAAGCTGTATTTAGAGACAAAAATAGCTGTAAAGTAAATCATTATAAAGTTAATTAGCCATGTAGAAATGAACATTAAGGAGAAATACACAAATAGAAGAGGCACAGTATATTTCAAATAAACCTGACAGCTCCCAGTTGTATCCCAATGCAGTTCCACCGTGTGTTTCTGCAAGAGTCTGGCCCCTTTGGGTAGAATTGATGCTTTGCAGCTTCAGGATGTTGTAGCAATGCTGCACCACCTGAGGGCAGAGTCCAACCAAACATCTCAGGGAGGACACTCGATGATGGAAAGTTAAACTTGAGAAAATTAAATTATTCAGACAAACTTATTTCCAACATTTCTTTGTGTGCGAATGTATGTGCTACATAATTTTGACTCAGTAACTTGACGTGAACTTTGTCTTGCTCATTTGAACATAAATATATGAAGTCATGTATGTGTAAAAGAAAAAAAGCATTTCTTGTTTTGCTGTTGGTTTCCTCTGTGACTAAAACCTGTCTGAGAAAAATCTTCCTGTCAAGCTGAAGGCTCCTGTTGGCTCTCTGGGAAGGTGCTGAAAACACCAGCCTTGTCAGTTTCTCCGTCAGATGTATGAAGGTGATCAAAAACACACAAAGCAGTACAGAACATGAGGCCATTCTGATCTCAAAGTAAAAGTCTTGCTCATTAGACCTGATAAAGATTGAAGGTAATTTATCTGTTATTTAAAAAAGATTGCTGCTAAAATTATTTGTGAGACTAGCTGTGTTTACATGGAGCAATTTTAATTAGATTAAGAGTCCAGTCAGAATAAAAATGTCTCATGTAAACACTTTTCGTCTTACATTTATCATTATGGTTTTATATTTAGATGTGAAATTCTGCACCTTGATACCAAAACAAATTCTCTGTATGTGTAAACCTACTGAGTGACAAACCAGTTTCTGATTCTGATTCTGAAAGGATTCACAACATGTAAACACTAAACTTTTTAGACAAATATTTCTCCAGGCAAACGTAGTTTCTGTCTATGTCCATGCACAGAATTAAGATATTGACGTTTTTATTGCTTTTTTTTCATCCACTTGAATATTTGCAGGTATCTGCAGACTTGTACCCAGCTCATCAAAACAGTGCAGTTTTGGTGGGGAAATAAAAGCAGAAAAACATCTAAAAACAGAATAAAACTGGACTTTTATTCTAGAAACAGGTAACCGGAAAAAGAGTTCTCGCGCTGTCACGCAACTTGACGCAAGTCTTCAACACGAGAGTCGGCGCACTTGGCAGACACTCAGCGGCTGTCATGAGAGCAGCAGGTCGCTGAAAGAACACCCCAGTCTGAAACTGTGTTAACCGGCAACGGAGGATAGTCTGTGGCTTTTACTGACGACACCGTTAAGAACCAGGACTGCGGCTCTTTGTCTGAACGGACTCTCTGGTGTGAGGAGCTGACAGCCGCACTTTGAGCGTGAGTGCACAACTGAACACATTTAATTAATGTAACTTTGAAATGCATCATGTCTCACGCTGCACGGCCGGGAGATTCACCCTTTTCTTTATTTGTCTGTGGTGTTGTCAGATGCTTGCGGTCAAGGGACTGAATTATTCATAATTTGCTGCATCTTATTGTTAAGATGCAACAGGTGAAGCGCGCAGGCTGCAGACAAAAGCAGCCCAAAGCAGTGGTTAGACAAATATCAAGATAAGTTATTGATATTCTTACATGAAACATTCATCAACCTATGCTCTTTTCCCTGATTTTTACGACAAAAAAAACAAACAAACCTGTATTGATCCTCCAAAATGTAAGTAGAAGTAAAAATTAATTTGGTTAAACCTCCATTTCAACCTTGTTTTATTTGTCAGAATGACTTTAAACTAGCTCCCTGACACAAATGTCCAAGAAAACACAAAAAGAAGATAGAAATGATGCACTTTATTGGTAGACAATGCATTGACTTTAAATGTACAAAGGTTTTGAGTCACTCCTCAATTCTTAATATATTAGCCAGGAAAATGGGTGCAGCAATTTATCGAAACATGTTTACACATATATGTAAATTTAAGGCAAAGACAGAGTTTATATTATTCTAATTATTCCTTTATTCTCCAACACAGCCTGAACCCTCTGAGACAAGCTTTCTGTCATTTCTTTAAGGAGTCTTCAGGAATAGTTCTCCAGGCTCCTTGAAGGACATCCCAAAGCTCTTCTTTGGATGTCGGCTGCCTTTTGTTCCGTTCTCTGTCAGATGATCCCACACTGCTTCAATAATGTTGAGGTCCGGGCTCTGGGGAGGATTCATCCCTCCATAAGACCTGTTGCCACTGATTTTCGGTCCACTTCTTGTGTCATTTGGCATAGCTCAGCCTTTTCTCCCTGTTTCCCTTCCTTAAGAATGGCTTCTTGACAGCCACCCTTCCATGGAGACCATTTCTGATGAGGCTTGGGCCAACAGTAGATGGATCAGCTGAAGGTCCAGATGCATCTCTCAGGTCCTGTCAGGTCTTTGCTGGATTTTTTCCTCTTTCTTAAGGACATCACTTTCAGATACTGTTCATCTGCTGTAGATAGTTTTTTAGACCTGACACTTCTTCTTTTGTCCTCCACTTGTCCAGTTTCCTCAAATGTTTTAAGGACACACTGCACACCATGCTGAGATATGCAAAGTTTTCAGCTAATAGCTCTTTGGGAATCACGTTGTCGCTGCAGAAATGCTATCTTCTGTCTGTCTAACTGTGTTATCTTTGCTGTTTTCATAGCTGCAACGAAAGAAATGGGAACAATGATGTGACAGGCTGCTAGTAACAAAGTGCCTAAACATACAAGTGAAAAGGGGCTCTTTGCTAAGTTGCCTGTTGTGTGTTGACACAACACTGGTTCGTCCCTGTTAGATGCCTTTTTTTTATAGTGGCTCAACAAACATAAAGCAGGTTCCTCTGAAAATGGTCAGGTACAAGCACTGGAATGAAAATTAGTTTTAAAAAAAGCAACCAATGTCTAAAGAAAAACTATTGCTCAAGGCCACGTTGAAAGATTATAAGAAAATCTGATTGCTTGGAGATGAAATGTAAAGAAATGAGATGACGCTCATTACTTTTTCGTGCTGAAGCTCCTTACAATGGTGCACACAGCTTGTTTCTTCCATTATTCTTCCTTTATGGTTCTTTTTAGACTCTTTTGACAATCATCGACAGGAGAAAAGACTTAAAAGTTAGGTTCAGCGTCTTAGATACCTGATAAATTGTTTAGCTCAGAGCTTTCTAATTCCTTTTCTCTTGATTTGACTCTTTCCACTGTTATTCCTCTGTCTGTTATTTCCTTCAGTTGATTCTTGTGTGTCGCAGGCGGCTCCATGTTCTCCGAGACCTGAAATCCAGTCAGGCGGCAAAGGCTCGTCTTATAACCCCCAGCTGTTATGGACTAATGTTTCAGCCGCAGGATAAGCTTCCCCTCCATTATCACTGCAGTGAAATAATGGATTAGTCTTCATTAGACACAGAACTGCGTACAAACTTAAAGTGTGCTCCAGGCTGCAGTTGTTGGTCCTATGCAGATATCGAACACGGATGACAATCTGCGCATTTATATATGTGGATTATGGATATAAGATAAATGAGCATTATGAAGGGCAACTGCTGCAAGTAGCTTAAAGTTCCTGAAAGAAAGTGTTGGTCTGAAGCAGCTTGGTTAGCATAAAGGACTAAGGGTCAGAGGTCCAGGAATTGGGTAAATCCTTTTTAAATGATGGTTTTAAATAACGGTTATGGCAGGGAGAAAGGCTCATTTCAGCTTGTGGTTGTTTTTACCATCATCACTGGTAACTGTGGTTTATTATGGAAGGTAGTATCTTGGCGCCTCACAGTTGAATTTGAATCGACTTTGTGCGATTGTCGGAAATTTTAAAAGCAAGGTGTTTGTAACAATCTACTAAGACTTGAGCTTACTTATACTTTTATTGATAAAACAAATAGAAGAGATGTGGAAAGTGTACTTTTAATACAGAAAATTAGAACTGCAGAGAGCGAAAGGAAAGGAAAGGCTTCTAACTAGCGCTCTCCTTGTTTAAAGCATGTGAGATGCTGCCTGACGATCATCTGTAATGGAGTGTAGGATTTTAGCATTTCACTGGAGAAGCAGGAGTCAAATATGTTATTAAGCAGCTAATGGCCATCAGTGGTATTGTACTTAAAGCCGAAATCTGTATTTCATACTCGGTCTACAAGGGCTCCTTTAGTGTGATGTACATTACTGTAAACAGGAAACTCACAACAGAGCTGCAGAGTTTAGGGAAGTTATCTTTAAAATCTGACTGATTTTATTTGAATCACAGAGTTTTGACACAAGTGGAGCTGATGGGAACGCTTTGTCTGAAGCCTGCAGTTGTTTAAAGTAGTTATTGATTTCAGAGTTCAAGCTTGTTTTTCTGTCTGAATTCACAAAATAAATCAACACTATAGTGACTAATAAAGTATCCCAGTCAGTTGTGCTTATTGCCTCTGGGTTTATCTGCTTTTCCCTCTTGTTGATGTTTCAGTGGCACCATTCCTTTCCAGGTATGTGGCCTAATTCATAGCCACCCTGAATTATGACAGTTGCCTGTGGAATTACTGTGGTCTTTCATCTTCATTTCCTACTGCTCTGCAGCCGACCCTTAAGATGTTAATCTGAGACCACGATTTTCCTACTTATCTGTACCATGATGTCTGAGGGGCAATGAAAAAAAAAAAACTGTTGCACAAGCTGTCACTTCCTGGAATGAGCGTTTGACTTATAAGGGGGTGTTGCTGCATATGTCGGCTCAGAGAGGGAAGACAAAAATACACCAGGGAGCGGAGCGTCACTGTCACTGGCTGACCAGACGGGCTGCTGTCAGATGGGAAAGGCCAAGTTGAGTTTCAGTGTGTCAGAGGATTTGACAAAGGCTGGGACCCGAGGTTTCTGCTTTAACTTCTGCAGTGACGGTCAAATAATCATAAAAAACCCCCAAAAACTTCTGTTTGACCTTGTTTGCAAATGCAGTGAGGGCAAGGAAAAGGGACAGGTTAAATGAATAAGGAACAAACGACCACTCTGCAGCGACAATCCAACCACTTTTACGCTGAGCTGTTGGTCTGAGGTAGGGAAAATACAGCTGTTCCCACAATCTTCCATAAAAAGCACTTGCTGTCACAATTTCATGGAGGATATGGCTTCATTACAAAAGTTAAAGATGTTTTCACAAGCTGCTCACCTATGCTGGTCACACTCCCTTTCTTTACATGAAAGGATTAAATCTACTGCATGAAAATAATCGTAGGTCGCTTGAAAAGTTGAATCTGTGAGGAATCATGGGATTGAATTATCTCCTTTCCTGACATAAAGGATGGCCCACTGGTTTCTGTTAAATGAGATTATAAATCACTCATTGAAGCTCGTTTCCTGAAATTTGGAGAATTTGATTAGCTCTCATCATGGTTGCCACTTGGATACTCTGAGATTTTTGAGCTGTTTCACTCGGTTTGCCTATTTGATTTCAAAAGGTTCCTATTTGACCGGACTGGAAGACTTTAGCATACACTTTAGGACCTTCTTAACCAGTTTATGTCATTTATTGTACAAAATTGCTGATTATGGACTCAAACCAGCATAACACAGTATTTTCTTTCCCCCTATTATCATTATCATATGGAATGACTGTGGAAGATGTTTCGTAACACCGCTCTGAAATCTGATCTGCTGTTTGGTCTGTACACATCAGCTTTTGGTCAGCCTTGAAACTGGATTGTGAGTTTTGATTGTACCTCGCTGATGTGACTTCAGAATGCAGATTTGAGGTTTGCTCTACTTTGATGCCCTTTGTTTTTATAGGTCTTGACTGTAGCCTTGGAGTTAAAATTTTAACAACCACACTTTACCTTTTCTTGTTCCTTAGTTTTTAGGTCTGATAGCTGCCATGATCAACCGGTTTTATTGGCACTGATGAATCTTGCATTAGTTGTAGCTGTCGCACCCGTCTTGGCACTTCCAAGTACTTTAGAGTGCGTTTTGCTTCATGTTCAACAGCTCTTCAGTTTAAGCTCAGAGGTCTGTGCTCTAGATGTTCAGTTTGCTGCCTTAGAGCATTGCCTTGTTGTAAACTGCACGCTGCCAGCCCATGGGTCTAATTCTCATTATCCTACAAAATCCTATACCTCTCCAGGACACTTGGGCAAAAAATCCTGCTCCATAAGTTGGGGTCTTAAATTTAATCTAAACCAACCAAGTCTAGACAGTGTTTTGCATTGTAGAGCTGTGGCACAAGTACCTATGATGATATTACAAGATATGGTGCAAGATATTACACCATCGACTAGATCTGTGCAAGTTTGGATTTGCAGCAGACCTCCATAAACTCACTTTAATTTTTAGTTAAAGTGTAATCTAGTGGTCATGCAATGTGCTCAGACTCTGTGGTCTTTCATATCACAACTGCTGACGAGTTGTAGGCGTTTGGATTACGCCTACAAGCCCCTACAGTGTGCAGTGTTAAAACTGTGAGGATTAAGGGTTTGATTTCAAGGCTCACACGAACCAATTACAACCTCACCCAGCACAACCAAACATATGGCATTTAAGCCAGCAAGCAGTAATCTGTTGTCGGGGGGGCAGAGTGAGACTAGACTAAACCGTAACGTCATATTTGGTCCAGACAAGTTTTAACATGGACTTGTTGTGTCATAGATTAAGATGAATGGGCACAGAGTTGGGCAGAGAAAAGAAACACTGATAATTTAAAGTTTATCATCTAAAAATGTATTTTCAGGTAAATCATGAGTCAAAGCTTTAGATTAACATTTAGCATTTTTGTTTAACATTAAAGTTTTACACATTGGTACGTATTCTAAAACAAATCTGATCCTAACCGCGTACTGATATCCATCAACTTGTGGAAACATCTTTTGCTGCTGTGTTTGGGATCATTGTCCTGTTGATGAGCCAGTTTCAGCCCAGCTTTAGCTGTGGGACAGATGGCCTCACATTTGACTCTAGAATACTTTGGTATCCAGAGGAGTTCATGGTGGACTCAATGACTGCAAGGTGCCCAGGTCCTGTGGCTGCAGAACAAGCCCAGATCATCAGCCCTCCACCACCGTGCTTGACAGCTGGTATGAGGTGTTTGTGCTGATATGCTGTGTTTGGCTTCCTCCAAACGTGCTGCTGTGCATGATGAGCAAACATCTCCACTTTGGTCTGGTCTGTCCAAAGGACATTGTTCCAGAAGTCTTGTGCTTTGTTCAGATGCAGCTTTGCAAACCTAAGCTGTGCTGCCATGTTCTTTTTAGAGAGAAGAGGCTTTCTCCTGCAAGCATACCAAACAAGCCATCCTTGTTCAGTCTTTTTCTAATTGTGCTGTCATGAACTTTAACCTTTAACATGCTAACTGAGGCCTGCAGAGTCTGAGATGTAGCTCTGGGCTTTTTCACATTGGGGTGAACTTGCTGGGACGTCCACTCCTGGGAAGATTGACAGCTGTCCTGAATGTTTTCTACTTGTGAATAATCTTTCTCTCTGTAGAATTATGGACTCCAAATAGTTTGGAAATGGCCTTATATGTATATTTGTGCATGAGATTAAACATTTAAGAAAAAAACAATTTGTGTTTTATACTGAGGAGCAATTATTGTGCAGATCTGACAGTCATTTTCTTTTAAGGATCAGATTAAGACTAAAATCAGGACAAGTACATCCATAATTGTACAGGGCATAAGTGTATGAAAGGTGTGATATGAGAGAAACAGTGACGCATCGGATCATGTGCCGGGCCACTTGTGGTGTAAGAGGGAATCTAATCCTCAGTAGATGGCCAGTAGGGAAATGAAATCACTCAGTTCTCAGCTGCTCTTAAAAACATTTGCGTGGGTCCTTGTTGATACAATGAAGATCTTTAGAAAGCGGTGCTTTCTGCATGTCTTCCAGCATGAATCAGGTGCCTCTCAGCTGAAGGATGACATATTTCCTAAGAATATGATTAATTTTTATAGTCTTCAGTGTTTGTGCAGTTAAAGCCTGTGGAACTACTCTTTCATCTCCAGCCGTCTTTGGTTGTTAATCTTCACAAAGCATGCAGTGATACTATTGATGACAGCATTGCCAGTTAAAGCCTTGTTGCTAAACCTTACCTTTTACCGTCACACTGGTTTCTGTAGGAGGGTACAACCTTTGAACTTAAGACGATAATCAACTCAATGTCCTTATTAGTAAAACTGCAAAGAAATAGCCCCCCCGTGTGACGTGATGAACACCTAAAAGGAAACTTTATCACTGTTATCTCGCTCCCCGTGTACTTAAGTGAAGTCTGAACCTCATTCGGAGATCTTGGAGGCACTGTTTGTCTTCACTTCATAGTACGTACAAGCAGTGATGGGTTTTTCATGGAGTTCTGGGTTTCTCTTGCAAGAAAAGATCAGTTTTGAGGGAGAGATTGATGTAGAAATGATTTGATTGTGGCTTGAAAATGTCTAAAGAATGAGCAAATGGATATTCAGCATTTAGTGTTTTCTTCTGCAGCAGTCATCAGTTTTGGGGCAAACTTTTGACTCTAATGTTTGATTAACTGCTGGACTGTGACGGATAAGCCCACCTCCACTCAGTCAGCTTTGCTTGTTTTCACTGTGTGTGACTTTGTGAGTCATTTTCATGCATTTGAATGTTGGCTATCTGGAGGTTCCTACTACCCTTTGGTATTTACATCTGATGAATCTGACTTGATGCAAATACTTCTCCCTGTTTCCTCCTTCCTCCTTCTTATGAAGTGTGCTGTAAGAGACCAGCAGATAAGCGTCAGTCAGAACAACAAGCTTTCTGCATTCATACAGAAATTCTGACATCTTGTTCATATGCTTTTGTGCAACCTAACACATCATTTACATAACATTACATTTATGTAGCAGATGCTTTTATCCCAAGCGATGTACAATGCGGGTTCAGTGTCTACCTTTTTTTCTTTCTTTAGTTTGCTTTCATTTAGCTTTTGTACAAAAGTAATAAAACTCAGCTGTCCCTACACAGACTGCAAGTTTAGTTTGGGTGGAAAACTCAAACTTCCTCTACAGCTATGACTCTCACAAAGTGTGCATGCTCAGTAATCCCAGAGTTCCTCTGTGCACTACTCTGCAGTCTGGATTTCTCTTAACCATATATTTTACCTGTGTTTTATTACAAAACTAATGCTCTGAACGTGAAATATCCTTAGCAGCATCATCTCACATCCCATTCCTCTTCTCCCTCTTTATTGAGTTGTACAATTTGGAGCAAATCAACAGTGACAAAAAATTGTCCTTTTGAAATACTTTTGAGATGATCTGCTGTTTGGCTTTCAGTGTCACGCACAATTTATCTGAACTTCAAAGCCGCATAAAAGATTGAATGTTTTCACTTCAGTAAAAGCCCTGAAATGTTCCGTAAAAGCACATTTTCTAACATGATCTCAACAGAAGATGCTCATATTGAAGGGAGGTTTTGACTGCTTGTGATTCTCAGTGTCTCAGTGTCATTTTCTGAGAGTCTCCTTGTTTGTGTTGAACATGAGCAGCTCGGCAATGCTCTGCTGTTTGACAGTCGTTAATGTGCCGAAAAATGCAGCCGTGTGCTGAATGTCGACCAGGTTTTGGTTTAAGCTTCATCAGGCCTTGACAGCAGTGCCTGCAGATGCTGCAGATGCACCTCTCTGTACCCAGCTGTGTGCTCATCTGTCTCTCATTCATGTGAAAGTAATCTTTTGAATCCCTCGGGGTGACGATAAATGTTCGCCTGCAGTCAAGGGTGAGCTAATTTAGATTTTTCTTTATTGGGAGAGTCAGAGGTTGTTGAAAATTTCACAGAAATTAAGATGCGAAGGCAGTTATTCACAGGAAAACTCCACAATGCAGCTTTAATGCACCTGAACGGTCAGCTAAATCAAACTTACAGGCTCACTTTTCATCACCATAACGGACACATACTCGTTTGCCTTTTTTATTCATCGGTGACTTGCTTCAGTGTGTTCTGCCTCAGAGGAAATAACAAAAAAACGCAGATGATGGGAGTGTTGCCCCTCTTAGAGCCCCTTATCTGCAAGTATGGGTGTGTCACTTTCAGCTGTGGGCCAGTCTGATGAACTTCAAAGATACTCAGTCAAAAGTTTCCCTTCCGGAAAGGCTTTTAACGTTGTTGCACCTAATATTTGCTTTTGCTTTTTCAGGCGTTCGCTTCGTTCAAAAGAACTTTTATTGAGGGTAAAAAAACAAAATAACTTGAAAACTGGTGCAATTGTGGCAAAAGATCCATTTCTCAACAATGTGAACGTGAAATATCGAACTACGCCAAGTGTATTTATTATAAAATGAAAAAAAAAGTTTGATTAAGAGTCAAAAGATAGAAGCTGAATGTTCTGTGGAAGCTGTCGTTAGGTGTGGCACCGATTGTCATCAACCATGGCATAAGAGCCAGTTGTCATGCTTGACACTGTAGCTGATATCTACAAACTTTGCAATAAGTTGAAATGTCAGCTGTTGGATGACATTGACTTTTTCTTATCAGATACCATCTTTGTTCTGGGCCACAGGTCTGTGTTTGTTGGATCCCTTTGCTCTTATTGTACTGATGGATCCAGTCTGTTGTTACAGCAGTAATCCAAACAATGATCGGTGTGCAAATGCAGACGGATGTGGGAATAAAAAAGAAGAAAAAGACGGTTTGTCTCCTTGTGAAATTACCCTGAAAGATTAATTTCTGGAGAGTTGCGGGCCACTGAATCAGAGTTCAGCGTGAGGTTTGAATTTCCTGTATTTGTGTAGCATAACGTTAACCATTCGTCTGTTTATTATGAAAACATTACATAAAACTGCTTCAGCCCTGCTATAAATCTTATCTGCACAACGTGTTGCCTTTTACACTGAAAGGGTTTTTATGGTCCCTTTGAAGGCTGCTATTTGTGCTGCTGTTACTCAAACACTAATCGTCAGTTTAAGCTTTCATTAGATGAAAATGTTGACTTGCTGTGCTCAGTATTGAAGGCGGTTGTTGCTGCACTGCTGTGTGAGCAGTTTGCTGGTTGCGGCTGACTTTTGTCTGATGTTTTTCTGAAAAGACGACACATCTACACTTCAGCTTTTTGGCATTCCAGCTGTTCACATTTCCTGATTTCAGAGTGAATCCGTGCTGTTGGAGCAGCACGCCTCCTAGCCACGTCCTTTTCTCTCAGTGGTCGTGTTTGAATTCCTTGAATTTCATAAGTAAAGCATCTGCAACGCATGACACTCCCTGCGTCTGCAGCCTTGTCTCTCTGTGCTTTTCCTCTTCCTTGACACCCAGGCTGTCTGGGCAGGAACTTATTGACTCAGCTTTGAACTTCCTTTCAGACATGAACTAGCTCTCATCCACAGGCCACTGACTTTACACAATTTAAGGTCAGCTGTCTTGTAAGTGATTAACTTATAAAACGGGTCCTTTAACCTCTCTCAGAGGGCCTTAATGAGTATCTATGCTGTGCACTGAGTGCTGATAAACAGCATATCTGTTGTTTTTCCTATGAAAATGAATTATTCTAATAATTTTAATCAAAGTTAAGTGCTAAATTCCTAGTTTGAATTCATGTAATTTACAGTTTCTGTTATCAGTTTAAAAAGATGGCAGATATGCAGCCCAGTAAGATTACATGTTAACCAGCAGTTGCTGATTTCACAACATAATCATGGAAGACAATGGCTCCTTTTTTTTTTTTTTTCAAAAGATGCTCTTTTCTGTTTGTGATGACACTGGGAGGATTTAGTCTGCGGTCAGCTCACGGACACGGTGACAGCTGTCAGTGTATAGATGAAACCAGCACTTCAGCCAAAGTGTGAGAATGCAACGAAGAAATTCTACATTCACAGAGAGGATTTTCTTGTTTGAAATGCCTGAAATCTGACCAAACTCGGACAGTGTCGGATTTATGGTTAATTTAGCGTTGGATTTAACAGATTATGCTTAATTTGTGGGTCAAGAAACAGCCTAATGCCCTGAACTACATTATGGGAGTCATGTAAGAGGCTTATTACAGACGACTGTTTGGAACACAAAGCTGAATGCACTGTGTGCCGGCTACAGTATTGTGCTGAGTGAAAAGTGAGAGGCGTTACAGATCACACCTCGTCCTTTCCAGCTGTCTGTGTAGTAAAAATGAGCTAATTCTGTGGTGTCTGTATGAATGAAGCGTCTCATTGTTTGTGGTCCAGGAGCACATTTCTCCTGCTCCGTTTGTCACCTCTATGCTCCAGCTGCTTTTACCCAAGCCAACTTTTAACAATGTGACGTTGTGATTTTTCACTTCCTGCATGACTTAGATATTTTTATGAAATTTGCTTTGAGTTCCTGGAGACTTTCCACACAGGATTTTGGGTCTTTGGAATTCTTGGCAACGTTGGCAGATCTGTTTCACCTCTTGTAACTTGTCAGTAAGATTACTCTAAGATACCATACCAGCTTTTCTTGAAAGATGAGTGAGGCACAGGAACGTATCTGTCATAAGAGGTGATGTGAGTATGGCCACTTCCTTGTAAGTACCTGGAACTCTTTCATCATAAATGACGACCTGTGCAAGTTGCATAACGATGCAAATTATTCTTGTGACTGAAGTGAAGTAGTTGTGAATTTATTGCCCTCGGTGATACAAATAGTTACCTCAGATGATGGCTTTGTTTGGTGAGGAGGTGCTAATTGCATCATTACTGCCAGGAGCCGACAAAATTAGTTTCCTGGATGCCAAAAATTTTGTCACCACTGTGGAAGAGACGACGGACTCTTATGGCTGCAAAACAATGAGATGATGCAAAATGGCAGCTCTCTTTCCTTGTGAATAAGCTGAATGAAACTAGTAACCTTTCCATGCAAATGCCCCATGTGTATGTTCCTTTTTTAAACTGGTGCACCTCCTAAAGCGACTGAGTCCTTCGCCATCACCAGTAGTAGCGTGGTTTGTATCCTGAGGACAATTTTAAATGTATACAGTAATTATTATTAATTCTCAGTGGACAACCAGACCACAGTTTCTGATGAGCTTGACTTTCTAAGGACCAGTTTGATTTGACTTGCCTGACACTTTTAGTCTGACCAAAAAACAGATTTTTTTTTTTTAATGGAAAAATGTTCCATAAAATGGATGTTTAAATGGTAATTAACATGCAGAAGCTGTACACAGAAAAGGAATGTTTTTCGGACGTTTTTCACCCATTTGATTTGCATTTGTTCTTTCATGCCGGCGCCAGTGTTGCATTGATCAGGGCAGTGACCATGTTAAGATGGAGACGTTAATTTAAAACCAGTCTTTGTTTACAGCAACTATCTTTGAACTCCCCTAAAACCAGATGCACTTGTTACACTTTGGGGCAGTGGATGGATTCATATGTCAGGACTTGGGCAGGGTTTGAGCCTTTCTCCCAACAGGACCGCCATTTTGGAGCCCCAACTTGCGATGAAGCAGTTATACTAACTAGTGCGTTTTAGTTTAAGCAGTTGTGTGAGCACACAAGCATGCTGGTTTGAAAGCAATACAGTTGACAGAGTTTTAAGATGCAAGTATGAAATACTCATTTTAAAAAGTCTGAAAAAAGGAAATATGTTGTTTGTCTCTGACTCAGTTACCTTGAAATGTAGATACAAGTGAAGATACCGTGACCCATTAACAAATGTGGACAGAGATAGACAGTTTAACAACTTCCTGTATTTAAACTCCCAGAATGCATCCTGCCAGATGTGTTTATATAAATAGTACAGGTCCCAAGGTTGTGATCTTTTCCCATAACCTTCTTCTATCTCTCAATGCCCACATTACTGCTTTTTCCTCTTGACCTGACTCACCACTGGTAGTTTCATTATACTAAGAGTGTTTTTCAGAGCCAAACACAAACAGGAGCTCATGTCAGGATGTTGGCTGCTTCTCGTGGTTTCCTATAAGACAAATACAACAGGATGAGGGCAGTCACATGTCCAAACAAGATGATTCATGAAGTTTTCTGTTAGCTCTAAGATGAGATAATGCAGCTTTTACTCCTTCTTCTGGAGAGCAAGGTGCAAAGCTTTGGAAACTTTTTATCTGGGCAGGGCCTGAAACAACATGAAAGCTCTGAGGGTGTCCATGTGTGCGTTTCTGGAGAAGGTAATCGTATCTGAGAGGCTACAGTGTGCTGCAGGCTACAGTGTTATGAAGCAGAGACCCGAGAGCCCCCCTGGGCCACTCGAGGATTTAAAGGGAAAGGGTGTGTTTCTATGGGACTGTGGGATGCGTGACTGACACTCAATAGTTTTCAGATGATTTAGTTTCAGGCTTATGGAACACTGTGTGAGTTGTATGTGTTTAAGTAAATGGACATGCAGGGCCTTATCTTTGTGTGCGTGTGGGAGAGCAACATAATCTCTCTCACAGCTCCCACAGGACAGCTGTTTCCATGACTGTAACAGGGAGAATAACGCAGAGAGGCTTCCAGTGATAGGAATCTGATACTCAGCTCTGATGGAGATGTTATCTGGGAAATTCTTGGCTTCACTGTGAAGCCGGTGTTTGTTTTTGGGTAGAGTTTTGGTTGTAAGATGAATTCAGTTCTTAATTTAAGGTAAAGCATTATATTCAGACTGGAAAAGGGCAGACCCAGAACTTGCTGGAGGGATTATATATCCCATCTGGCCTGGGAACACCTCGGGATCCCCCAGAAGGAGTTGGAGAGTGTTGCCAGGGAGAGGGATGTCTGGGTAGCCTCCTGGACTCGTAGCCTCCATGACCCAAACTCGTATAAGCAGAAGATGATGGATGGATGGACACTGATATGATCTTTGAAAGGAAGTTGAAATCGTAGACGGATATTTGGACACAGTATTTGTCAGTCAGGATTTGTTTGACGAGCAGGCCCAACTCATTTAGTGTCAGTGGCTTTGTTTTTTTTTATTTTTTTTTTATCAAGCCTTTTAAGTTATTTATTTGAGGTTTAACAGGCTTTCTGTGGAGCTGCACTGTCAAAGTCCGAGGGACTACACACATCAGCTATTATTAATGAACCTGATGCCTTCTTGTCCAGTGAGTTTTTAAATGCCAATTGCAGCAACAATTTATAGAACTGTGGCAATGTTTCTTGTACATCCACGATGTACCTTGTGAGTCTAACTGTGTTCCTCTGATGGGTAACTAATTGCTAGTTTTGGAGTGTCTGAATGGACAAGGTCGCTACAATAGAACAGGCCTTTTTAGCCCTTCAGTATATGGTTTTATGAAGGTGATTTTGAGTTCAGTAACAGTTAGCTGTGAACTTTGCAGTGGACTTCAGAAATAACAAACTGTAAGTGGACATCAGTTCATATAGACTCGGCCGTCTTAGCAAGATAAGATGTCCCAAGGAACCAGAAATTAGGAACATTCTCATGGCGGAACAGGGAAGTGATGCACTGCTGATAGTAGGTCAACTGCCTCACGAGTTGTTTTCTGGGTCTGAAACTGTTTGTTCAGAGGCGAGACAAAGCACGTAGTCTGCAGTGGGAGTCGTCTGTATTTTCTGGGTATTTCTTTTCCGTTCTTGTGCCACTGGTGTGCAAACCGGGCCGTATGACTGTGAAAGTGTTTTCACCGTACTCCTGCAGCCCCACAGCGTTTGAGCTTCTCCCATGACTGCTCAGCTGAGCCCCTTCAAGTGCACACTCACTCATAATCCTGCCAGGCATTCAGTGGAGCTGCAGGAGGAGAATGTTTGCTTCCAGAGAAAAACACGTGCAGATTAATTGTGACTGTTTGAACTCTGCAGGTTTGTTGTTGTCCCGAGCTTTGGGCCATTACAGAAACCTTTGGTTGCAGCAAACACAATGCATGACGTCACAGTATGGCTGGATATGAAGCAACGTATTGCTCTTTAGTGGCTTATTGGCAGTATGAGCTGCAGATGTTTGTTTGTTTTTTTTTACTCAAAAAATTTAAAACTTAAAATTTTACGTCTGACACAAATTTTTAGTAGGTCTGCTCAGCCCCATCTTTAGCACACAATTAGGCTTATAATTATACCTCAGACCCTGTAAGGCTGTTCCCAGATGCTGTTGCAAAACTGAGAAGACTTAGCAAAGGGATTTGTAGCATTTTATTTCTTTAAAATCTAAATTTAATAGCTAAACATGCCAAAATGATGATATTTCACCTATTATTTGCTGAGGCTAGAAAGAAATGTACCCTTTCAGGTTGAATACTTGGATTCACAGTTCGTTTTAAACACTTTGTGTGGGGTTGTTGATCTGTGTTGGTAGAAAAATAAGACGACAATACAATTTATTTAGAAGATAAACTTTTTGTCTGGAAAAGTAAACCTGCTCATTGATTGGTTGATACATCTGTAAAATATAAGATTAGTCCACAAGGAGATGATGTTGATGCACATTTCTTTTGCAAATGACAGGATACACAGTACAGTAAGTAACCTGTATAAAACTGTAGGAATCAAGTCTGTATTTTTAGCAGTTGCCATGGTTATCTAAGCATCTTATTTTTTGTTTTTTGCTTAGAAGCAGCACACACAAACTTGGACTGCAGTGCTGAGTGTGTGAAAGGAGACAAAGAGAGGCAAAAGTGGAAGAAGAGAGCGAGTTTTTGAGGAGAGCGGACTCCGGTTGCCATCAGAGCAGATGGGTGAGACGGAGGACGAGCGTACGGCTCAGGCCAGCCAGCTCTTTGAGAACTTTTTCCAGGCATCCACCTGTAAAGGGACTCTGCAGGCCTTCAGTATCCTCTGCAGACAGCTGGAGCTGGATCCTCTGGACTACAGCGACTTTTACACCTCTCTTAAGGCTGCGGTCAGCTCCTGGAAGGTCAAAGCGTTGTGGACGAAACTGGACAAAAGGGTGGAGCAGAAGGTCTACAAGCAGAATAAAATCTGCCAAGGCACAAGGGTAAGAAAGGCCCAGAGAATGACCTCCACGGGAAACACAAAACTAGTAATGTTAGCAGTTTACTGCTCGTAGATGATGTTGGAGATGTGTGTTTAGTTATATTTATTAAGGTCTTCTTGCTAACCTGCTAGTTAACAAGCTTCTGCTGTTTTTATCCCATTACCTTCTTCCTGTCAACTCGTTCTGTGTCTCTCTGTTTGATGAATGATTGATGATGCGTTATCACAGGG
The DNA here is from genome assembly GCF_036924035.1 of Leuresthes tenuis. Taxonomy (NCBI): domain Eukaryota; kingdom Metazoa; phylum Chordata; class Actinopteri; order Atheriniformes; family Atherinopsidae; genus Leuresthes; species Leuresthes tenuis. The sequence goes on along the minus strand of NW_027325359.1, from coordinate 30,069,118 downwards.
AGAAAGACTAAATGATTAGCGTTTAACAAGCTCTTTAGGTTGGATTATTCCTGTCTTTGTGATTAATTACTCTGCTTTCTGGAGCAGTTAATATTCAGTGAGGATGACAGAAAGCTGGTGGGCAAGAAAAACTGATGATTTCTTCCTCTATTCCATCCAAACGAAGCGATTTTAAATGGGTCAACATGCACATTCTCGTCTGATCGGTTGCAGTGGATGTTTCCTTTTTGTGCATTTCCTTACAGCAGTATTTAAAAATGATCCACTGTCAGAAATAACCTCACTGCTAACAAAGTTCCGCTAATTCTGTGACAAATGCATTGCATGTCCAGTTAAAAAAAAGAGAAGCTATTCATGTGACTAAACAGGATTAACAGGAACACAACACAGCTCTTGTTGTCTGTAGACTGGCTGTTGAACAGCATCATTGAGATCAAACTTGGCTTCAAACTGTAGAAATTGAAAAGTTCAAATGACAGAATTTCTGAGTTTTGTTGTTTTGTGACCAGCGTGATTTAATTTGCACGTGTGAAATAATCAGTTAAGCTTTAGTTTAAGGTAGGAGACCACAACAATGAAGGCTACCGGAGGGAAGGTGTTCACGCCAAGGTACAGTGTGACTGAAAGGGACCAACATGTGCAGCCTTAGTACTTTAAACTTAATTTATGTTTGTGTCAGTCTGAATGAATAAAATCACTTGCTTCACGTGCTGAAGAAGTTGTGTTATGTCTGTATTATATTCAAATAACTAATTAGACCAAATTAATCCAAAGTCAGCAGCATGATTAAGTGGTTTTTGTGGCTGTAACTTGAGGATTTAATTGGTATAATGTATGGATCAGCTAGTGTAAGCTGTTACAGAGGAAACTCTTGCAGGGACTGTATGTAAGTTTAACTGTGGCTCACGCTGAGGCCCAGACACAGTGTGGAAGCTCAGATATGCATTTCATGTGACACATGAGGCATGTCATGTTTGGTATTTAATGTCCTGTGCTGTTGTACGTTGCACATTTTAAGCAGCACTTTCGGCGTGGTGACAGAGAGCCTTCATATCTGAAGGGAAAGATAAGACATCCTGGAGGGGGAAGTGGGCCAGAGACTTGCAGAGGGGAGATTAACACAGAAGGGTTGGGCTGAGGGTTGGCCAAAAATAACAGCGCAACTATTATTCCAGACATTTTTTCTTAGAGAAACTGCTATTTGGAGAAAGATAGAGGAGCTGAAGCTGGGTGGGTGCTTCTCTGGGTGCTCTAAATGAGGGCAGAAGGGCTGAGAACTCATGAGTTATGTCTGTCTGTTCACTTCTTTTACAACGAAGATGGCTCAAATCATACTCCCCAAAGATTTATACTCTTAAACTTTTAAAGGATATCTTCCCAAATGGCTGTCCTATTTGTGCTGCCGGCTGATGTCCCATATATCCGTAAAATGGAAAACTTCGTGCTGACCTGGAAATTAAACTTTGATCAAGACTCAGATTAAGATATTTTCTTTTTCACATAATCATGCTTCTCTGTTGCTTTTCTCTTGACTCATTCTCCTTGTTGGAGAAACTGGAAGAGACCCCACTGTAAGATGTGACCCTAATCCACACTAATGCTATGAAGCATACTCCCTCTTCTTGTGTTTGCAGTGTTTAAATAGGATGTCATAATTCAATTCAAACTCAGCTTTTGCCAATTTAAAAGAAATAAGAAAGGAAATAAAAAATGGTTTGATACTGTAACTGCCTATTAGATAAAAGGGTAAAGTACTGGAGCTTCTCCGTGACCAATAACTGTCTACAATGTGCTGCATACTGACTGTTTTTAAAGTAATAATTTCGAGGGGTGTGACGAGATCTCGCGAGAGTAAAGTCGCCGATATTTCTCGACGCGTTAAAAATCTGTCGCTAGATTTGTGAGCTATCCAAACTTCTATTTGTGACCTGTAGGAGCAGTAATGTGCCTTTGCTACGTCCAGCTTGCCAGAACCTAAAGAAATAGAAGGAAAAGAAGAAGAAGAAGAAGAAGAGGAGGAGCAAGAGGGAAAGCAGTGAGCAGCCAGAATGACGTTGGAAAATACCGGTATCACCTCTGAAGATGCCCCCGCCACTTTCAAATCTTTTGGTTAGCAGCATTTTGGGTACCCGGTGGAAATGATAAATGGCAGTAGAGTGACTGATGATACACAGACAATATGCAAGCAGTGTATGAAAATAATGGCGTACACCGCAGTAATTAAGTTTCAATTTATGGAAGAAGTTTATTAAAAGCTCCTGCTTACATCATGCATGTAAAGAGTTATAATAAAATGCATGTGCAACTCGGTTAAATAAAAGTCTGTTGGTTCAGTCATATTTTTTCATAGTAGTTTTCTTAAAGTCTCGTCTCTTAAATATTTGCAGCCATCGAGTGTTAGATGTAGATCTTTTTGATTTTAAACAGGATTATGAGATTTAGATAAAGTGCATACCAGTTGAAATAAGATGTCTTCTGCTGGTTTTACCGCAGCAGACGTCCCAGTTTACAGTTTGGAAAAGTGACTGATTTACACACCGTTAAAGGAAGACCCAGAGTTGTGAACTGCTTGTTTCTAAGAGATTGGGATTTCATTAACAAACCTATGTCATTTTCAAACATGAGTCATGGAGAATTAGGTCAAGACCCCCTTTTCTGGAGTTTCTCCATGTCAGATGCGTCCTGGACAGGCCGCCAGTCCATCACAGGACCAACAGCATCAATTTAGACACCAATTAGACTTCCGAATGTGTTTTAATGTTGGGAGGAAGCTGGAGTATCTGGAGAGAGAGCCCACACATGCAAACTCCACACAGAAAGACCCAAGGCTGGATTCGAGCCGGGATCCTCCTCTCAGAAAGTCACTATAATGCCATGATTTGACTCTGACAACCCACTTTATCTCCAGCAGTCTAAAGCTCTTTTGTGCTGTGCTGTGAAGGTTTTTCCAGGAAAACTTTCTCCGCAGTGTTGAAAATGCTGTTAACTTGGATCGCTTCTCCCATTCCTCATCTGTGATCATCAGGTTTCCTTCTGTTTTGGTCTTCATCAATTCCTCATGAAAATGTTTGAGTCTCTCTTAACGCTCCACCACATTCACAAGCTTGTTGCCAGCTTTGTGCTGGAAAGATTGGATGCTGTGGGTTTGTCGGAATTCTTATTAAGAGAAGTAAAATCAGAACAACTATCTACATCCAAAGGACAACTAAAGCCTTCTGTCTACTCACAAGTGATTTATTTATTCAGTTAATTCAATTGAACAATTCCCCTTTCATACATGCTATTGCAATCCTTACATTTGGCCACAGCATACATATTCTGTAATCTTGTCTGATTACAGTCCTGCATGACTCGTTCTTTTTACTCCCTTCTTATCCTTGCTGTGGTTTCTTTAACCTTTTCCAGTGTCTGATCATTGGTGGGGGTCCTTGTGGTCTGCGGACAGCCATCGAGTTGGCCCTGCTGGGCTGCAAAGTGGTGGTGATTGAGAAGAGAGACACTTTCTCCAGGAACAACGTGCTCCACCTCTGGCCCTACACCATTCATGACCTCAGGGGCCTCGGGGCCAAGAAGTTTTACGGCAAGTTCTGCGCAGGCGCCATCGACCACATAAGTGAGTGGAAATCTGTTTTATATCTTCAGTACTCTTATTTCTTATCAATAAGTGAGGTCTATACTGCCTGATTCAAGAGAAAGCATGCAAAATAACCTGGAGCCAAACTGAAAGTAAAATAGGGCCTACTTTACGTATGTGCCGCTGTTAACTCTCAAAGCCAAAGTCGTCTTCACAAAAAGTGACATTTCTCTATATTACATGTGTCATGATGATGGTTGTGTTGACTGCACCTCCCTGGTGGGACGTTTCCATTGACACTTGAAAGGTTTTGGTAACGGTGTCGTGTATTTATAAAGATGAGCTCTGCTGAGGGTATAACTGTAACGGTATCTCACTGTAACTTCTTCTCTGTATGTGCAGCCCTGCCTTCCTTCCTGAAAATAGGAGCTGCTGGGCCATGGCCATTCATGAAACTGTTACAGTATGAAATATATCTGCTGATTATTTATTTATTTTTAACATGAATGGGACACGTAGGGCATTCTTTCCGTCCTGTCTAACTGTTGTACTTTTAAGACAGGATTTCAGTCTCTATTTCATTCTTTTTTTCACTGTTTAGTATCATTGGGGCATCTTAAACGTCTTGGTTAGCAAACTTGAGATTTGCCTTTTAAAATCAACTCTTGCAACAGAATTTTCTAGCTTGCCAGATAACGACCTACTTCCCATTTATTCAGGGCATCAATCCCAAAGGATGCTGCAGTGGACTGAATCGATGCCATATGTTTTTTTTCTTAGCAAAGCGGCTGTTTGTGAATTGCCATTTTTCTAAATACTGTTGCATTGCACAGAACTTTATTGAACTGGATTATAGTTGGATTGAATTTGTCTGTATTTCCTTGAATTTAAACTTGTTTACTTTCTTTGTAAAGCTCCCTGACTTGTATCACAAATTGGTGCTTTGTAAATCAAATGAATATCTCAGAGAGACCAAAGATTGTAACAGAACTCTGATATTTGACATCTTGGGAATGACGAAGGTTTGTTCAAACCATCTGCCTGCCAGATTCTTCCAAACATTGAGCACAGTATATCCGGGCGACCCTGTTGCTGTTGCAAAGGCTTTCGCTAGGGTTTCCCTGTGGTCACTTTATTGTGGGAAGTTAAAATCCAGCTTGCTTACACATTGCAGAAATAAGGAAGCATCTTTTCTTTCTTATTTCCTAAAATCAGAGTTTAATGATGCGTCACTGTTCTGGCGAGAGGTTCTGTAGCTGCTCTATGACATTTTAATAATATTTTTAGTTGCACCAATCTGATTGATTCTCAAGAGGAACAAGTTGCAGTGTTGCATCTCTGCTTCTTGTGCACACATTCAGGTTGTTTAGTATCATCTTATTTGGATTGAAATAAGGACCATATAGCAGTGTAATTCTCCAGTTTAAAATGTGTTCCATCCTTGCTTTTATGTCTTATTTATATTTGAAATTACAGCATGTGCACATGTACTGACTCTAGGTATCCGCCAGCTGCAACTGATGCTGCTGAAAGTGAGCCTGATCCTGGGAGTGGAGATCCACGTCAATGTGGAGTTTGTAAAGCTCTTGGAGCCACCAGAGGAGCAGACCGATGACAGTAAGTCTGTCCCTGTGAAGCACAGCTTCTTCTCTGCTGTGTATCTTTATCTGAGCTTCACCTCTTTAAAGAACGGTGTAAAGGCTAGAATCGGTTTCAGGGGCTGGTGAATATTTATTCCTCCTAAATATATGGTGTCTGCATGTGAAAGTTTCATGACTGGCAGTGACACACACTGCATATCTCCTCTTTATATAGAAAGCTTGACGCATGTAACACATGCTGAAATGATGAGAAATGTTCCTGGAGGGTGGACAAAAGCTATTTAAATAATTTGTCTCAGTTGCATTTTAGTTGTGCTCTGAGGTGGCTTTTCTAAGCATCCTTGAATATGCAACTTGTCCTTAAAAGAAAACAAATCCCATGGGGACATTTGCCCTGCAGCTCTCCAGAGAACACGACGAAACTATTTGCAGACTTGCAGCCCAGAAGGGCTCATAGGCAGAATGTGGTTTACCTTTTACATCAGCACTTCAACAGAAAAGGCTGCGCAGTCTCCAGGATATAACCCACAAATCTGTCCTCTTGCCTTCCTGCCAATGTTCCCTCACTCTCCTGACAATAACCTGTTTGGTTCGTGGCGTTCCTCAGGTCCTGGGTGGCGAGCAGAGATCCGGCCATCTGGCCATCCTGTTTCTGACTTTGACTTTGACGTGGTGATTGGAGCTGACGGGCGCAGAAGCACATTGGATGGTGAGAAATAAATCAAATGTTGGCAGCTGGTTCAAAGTGAGACCTGAGGAAAGTTTTCTCACTGACCCACATTAACAGGACATTAATCACGCGGTCAAAGCTGTTTCCATTCACGAAAGCATTTCCTGTTGACGTGGTTTCAACTGAAAGCTTGATTGTGTGTATCGAGTCAGTGCTGTGTGTGATATATATTATGTTTTTAAAGGATTTTTAAGTTCTCTGTTCAATGCAGGACTGATGTTGGAAGTTTTTTCTTCTGGTGTTACACACCATTACATATTTTAGTTCCACCATAAATTGACTGATTATTGCTTTGGTAAACATGTTTTAATCATTGCTGTGAAGCTTTTGTGAACTCCGACTGTGCAGTTCAGCAGCCTTATTTGTTTGAATAGTCATGATTATGTTGCTTGAAAATCAAACATTAATGACGTATTGTGTCCTTGTAGGTTACATTACATTTCTTTTCCTCTCTGGGCAGGTTTCAGTCGCAAGGAGTTTCGGGGGAAGCTGGCTATCGCTATAACGGCTAACTTTGTCAACAGGAACACGACAGCAGAGGCCAAAGTGGAAGAAATCAGTGGTGTGGCCTTCATCTTTAACCAGAAGTTCTTTCTAGAACTCAAAGAGGACACAGGTGAGACATGGTGATGATGGACGGTACTCTTTGTCATCCTTCCAGTTACATCGAGCTATGATTAGAGCTCAGCTTGGCCAATTAGATTACTGCTCCCGTCCCGTAAGAGATTCAATTTGTGCGTCAGACTCCAACAATATGTGATGTATGGCCCCTTTGAACCTCTCAGTATTGGGCTCTTTTTGGTTAACCTTTTACCTCTTGGACCAAAACGACTAACAAGCAATCTAGCTGGTGGAAAAAAGAGCAGAAAAAGTTAGCATGTAGTTGAACATCTTTGCAGCTTCATGCATTGTATGTGCTTTTACGCTTTATTATTGTTATTTTACAATGAGATGATAGGAGCTTGAATAAGGGCAACTTGACTTCTTTTCCTTGGTTCTTGAAGACGTTTCACCTCAAAGCCGAAAGGCTTCTTCAGTTCTAAAACCAGTCGATCCAAAGGTTTTAGAACAGTGAAATGTTGTCTCGTTCGTCTCCATGACGTAGTTGCGCTGGACTGCTGTTACGCGCCAGAGGCCCGGTACATCCGTCTTAGGCATTGGTTTTCCCCAGCTTCCCTCGTAAGCGACTTGCCAGCCAAGGCTGAAGAGCATCCCCTACCCTGGTTTGTTTCTCTTAGGTTTTCCTTCCCCTTCTCCTAACATGCATGCTTTTGGATGGTGGGAGGAAGCCAGAGTGCCCGGAGTTGAACCTGTGAGGCCGACGATGCAAACCACCAACCACCGTGCAGCCCGAAGGTTGAAATGCAGGTTAAATGACTTCCAGAATCAAGAAAAAGAAGTTCAGTCGCCCTTATTCAAGCTCTTAAGATTATCATGACCTGGACAAATGAGAATCTAGGCCGACATTTTACAAAAGAGATGCATGCTATCTTTTCTTTGAAGTCTCTTTTGTTACCAGCTTCTTCTTCTGTGTCCTGTCTTCTTCTTCTGGTACTTCTTGGCCAGTCTGAGCTCAATTAAATGTAAAAACCGGTTCAGTACAATTTGAGTCTGACAAACTTGTTTACCAGTGTTATAAAGGTACGGTTCCTGTTTAAAAGTTCCTGTTTAAAGAATACGGTCATGCTTTCAGGAATTGACTTGGAGAACATTGTTTACTACAAAGACAACACCCACTACTTTGTGATGACGGCAAAAAAGCAGAGTCTGCTGGACAAAGGGGTCATCATAAATGTAAGTTAAGATGTGTTACTTGCTTTTTTGTGACGTAATCGGATATTTAGTCAGTGACTAAATGGTACACACAGTTTGCTGTTACAGACTGGTTTTTATTAGTTATAAGTGTTCTCAATAAAGTAGTAGGACGACAAAGAAGACAACAAGCTGTTTATTATGGAAACAGGTCCCATACTGTACCCCAAACAGTTGTGGAAAGTAGGTCCAACTGATGTATGTAATGGGTTTTCTTGACAAAATTAGGACTGAAACATGCACTGGCAGGCCAGAAATGCCCACGCAGTATTTAAAGCTGGATCCCAGAGCAGAGAGTCTAAGTGGTTGCCAGAGCAGTGAGCGATGGGTCACCATGGAGGATGATGATGAATGGGGCTCTAATTAAAGGCTTGCTCTCTCACACCTTTCTTATATATCTCACACACACCCACAGGAACACACACTCCCATATGTGGCAGAGATTAGACAGTAGAAATGAGACTAAATCTTATTAGAAAGACTGCTCTTAATCTTCACACGCAGCAGCGCATGGCAGGCTAATTTTCTGAAAACACAAACACACACATGAAGGAAAACAAAGTCCATGAGAAGCACCGTGTGGGGTTGTCTCACCCACACAGAAATGACTCAGTTTTAACTTGCATTGAATGGTTACAGACTCGCCCTAAATCTAACCATAACTTCCCTTTGTTTAACCCTGACTAAGTCTTTAACGTAACCATGAAGAACAAAGAATTATGAGATGTTGTCTGCCTTTCTACCCCTAAAAGAAGAGGCCAAGTCCTCATCATTTCACTCTCCCCATCGTGTTCTATAAGCGTCCACACACAGGTGTTGAAACCCTGCCCTGCCCTCTGTGGTCTCCATCTCAGCTTACATTGCCCGTTGCTGCTGAGTGATTTCTCCCTGCGTCAGCTGGATCATAGCCTGCACACATGTGGTCAAAACTTCAGAGGCCTCATGGTGCACTCATCACGTCGGTATCCGTTTTATTCCTAAAACACACTCAAAACACCAGTTAAACCAAAGTGCTGTACAGTAAAAGATAAACCAACCAAGAGCAATAAAATGACACACCATAAAAAGACAGCAGTTAAGACGATTAAGATAAAAAAACAGATTAAAAGTAGCGTATTAAGACATAATAAAGCTCCACTCATAATAAAGCTGAATGCTAGTGAGAGCATTTGGATCTTTGATACTGACTTGAAGTTCTGAACAATTCTTATGTGGGTCACCACGCCCCCCACTTTTGTATGTACATCTAAGAACATGTGACTGGTCGAGCACAGCGTCTTAGCTGGAGGGTGATTAATGTGTTTAGGGAAGAGCCGGAGCATCAAGAGATGTAAAAACTAAGCATAAAAATCAATCCTGTGACAAACAAGAAGCCAATGAAGCGAGGCCAAAACTGGAGCTGTGTGATAACAGTTTTGTTTGTTCCAGTTAAGACGGTTGGCTGCATATTGTACCAGCTGCAGACAGAAGAAACGACTCATCTATACCCACAGAACTGATTGAGATGTTGTTTGTTTCCACATATGATTGATTATAGGAAATCAAAGGCTCAAGAAAATTTGTAGAAAATAGAATATTCTACAAAGTAGAGCTGTCCAAATGAAATGATTTCAGCTTTGCTATCATTAAGATTAAGGAGGTTTAAATGAATCCATTGTTTGTCATCTAAACAGTCCTGCAAAGGCTGAAGTGAATCCTTAGTTCTTAGGTCAATAAACACTATTGTTTAAAACCCACCTGAAATCCGTTTCCAGGCCCTCACACACTCTAAATGTGTGTTTCTTTTCTGGAACTTGTTTCTGGATCATTCCCATTATTATTTTGTCTAAAGTGCCCTGTTGGTTCTCAGGAAGTTTTTGTTTTGACAAAAATGAAGGGATGATTAATCCTGGGTGAGTGAGGAAGATTGTATCACTCATGGGAAGGACGACATGTTAGAACTGATCGTTCAGCCGACATGCTAAACCTTGCATGCTTTTATGGGTTCAAAAATAGTTCGATTAAGACAGTTTTCCTCTCTGTTTTGTCTTTGAGCGCGCAGCTTAGAGGAAGAGGGAATTTAACTCAGAATATTTTAAACAGAAGATATTAAATAGGCTAATAACATACTGCAGAAAGCTCATACTATAGATTTGTGTATTCTTAAGTATTTAGTTCCAGCATATTGATGTTCTTGCTTTGCTTAATCCCATCCCTGCTCATCGTCTTCTTAATGCAGGACTACATGGAAACAGAGAGACTACTGAGTGCTGACAACGTCAACCAGGAAGCGTTGCTCTCCTATGCTCGTGAGGCTGCTGACTTCGGCACAAACTACCAGCTGCCATCGCTGGACTACGCCATCAACCACTACGGGCAGCCAGATGTAGCCATGTTTGACTTCACCAGCATGTACGCGTCGGAGAACGCCGCCTTGATCAGGGAGAAACATGGACGCCAGTTACTGGTTGCGCTGGTGGGAGACAGTCTGCTCGAGGTATGACGGCCTGTGTCATTGATGTGCCTTCAGGTCACTGTGCGTTGACACTGACAGCATGTTCTCTGCTCTCAGCCCTTCTGGCCGATGGGAACAGGTTGTGCTCGGGGTTTTCTGGCCGCCTTCGACACTGCTTGGATGGTGAGGAGCTGGTCACAGGGAAAGAGCCCCCTGGAGATACTGGCTGAGAGGTGTGTGCGTTTCTGCTGCTCTTCCTGTGATCTGAGATGGGAGCAGTCCTGTATATGGTCAGCTCTGTGATTAATTTTTAATTCAGACAAAAACTAACCTCAGTCCCGACAGCTGTTTACTGTTTGTTGAGCAGTCCAAAGCAACTATGGAGCACATTCCTACTGTATGTGTGCATCTCCTGAGGAAAGCTTTTAATGACTGTCGTCACATGCTGACTTTTGAAAGTTCAAACATTTCTGTTTGTTCGACTTAAAGTTAGCAAAAACAAAATGTTTTTACCCCTTAAGGCTCAAAATGCCACAAAATTGGCTGCAATAGGCACCCCCCGCTAACTGGGAGCCAACACAGGGCAGGAGCGCCTGATGTCCACCAGGCTCGGGGCCTGCAGCAACCATATTCCGGGAGCTACTGTACCCCCAGAAGGTACCCATCCCGCTCCACCCCACTCAACCCAACCCCACCCCACCCCGGAGGACCTCTACAAACAAACAAACAAACAACAACAAACAAACAAACCACCCGGTCACACCAGTCGCAGCAGCCCGGGCCTGAGACCCATCAACACCCAGGCCCCCCAGGCCCCCCCCAACAGGGGGTATCAAACTCTTCTGTATTCGTTTGATACCTCATGAAGAAATATGACCGTTTAAAGACTACAAACACAGTAAATTAAGTAGACTCCACTTGTGTTGTCCTTATACCGATCATTGTGACTAAAATCTCACACTTGGATCTTTTTTGTCTCCCTCAGGGAGAGCCTTTACCGTCTGCTGCCTCAGACCACCACAGAGAACATCAGTAAAAACTTTGAACAGTACAGTATTGACCCTTCTACCCGCTACCCCAACCTGAACTCCAGCTGTGTGCGCCCACATCAGGTCAGTCCAGCTCTCGACTATGTGCATCAGAACACATCGTAGCTTTCGACCAAAGAAAGCGTAGGTCACCCTTTATAACATTAACGCTAAATTCAGTTACTGTCTTCTCTAAATCCCTTTAAATCACCATGTTAAAGGGTAATTTCACCAGTTAAATGTTGTCAAATTGTATTTGAAAAAAGGATCTTTGACAGAAAGTGGAACAAAATTCCTCTCGTGTTTACCTGCAAGCACGGACGAGTTTTGTCGCTGTATTGAGAGATCAGATCTCCTCTCACACTGTGAGGGTTAGAGGAGCTGTGCAAAGTTTATGTTCCAGCATGCAAACGTTGGAGCTGAAGATATTTAACCTGATATGAAACATGCAGACGTCTGCCAGCACCACTGCTGAACAGGGTCGGGCTTTTTTTCTTTTTGTTTGAGTCATTTTTGGTGCACTTTCAGTTCTCAAACGTCGCTGCCAGGATATGTGTGTAAACTGCATTTCTCCTGAATCCCTCTGTTCTAGGAGTCAGAGTGTCATTAGGCAGGCCATGTTGGTTACAAAAAGGCAAAAATAGAAAATGTGGCAGAGGATGTGCTGTAGGCTGCCTCGGCTACAAGTTAAACTAGCTGGGAAGCTCATCAATTTAAATTTACTCCTGTTTAACTGGCCAGTCCATCCACCCATGTGGTGAGAACAATTCTGAGTACAAATTGGCTTGATTTAATTACGACATTTTGGTTATGTATTGCAGAGAAGAGCTCCAAAAATTATGATGGGGAGAAAAATGTGAAAAGGTGTGGTGTCCCTTCATACTTGGGCTGGAATGATCTTTAAGAACAGCTGTTAATTTTCTCTGTGAATAAGATTGAGAAGAGCTCAAAAAGTCTCATATGGATTGACTCCTTTGCTCTTGTTGTCCTCAGGTGCGTCACCTGTTCATTGATGGTCAGCAGGACTTGGGTCAGGTGGGAAAAGGAGGGCCAATGCGAAGATCAGTCAACCTGTCCAGAAGAGGTGAATGTTTCCCCAAACTCCCCTCCAGCCATAAAAATAATTCTAAATTCTTCTGTTATGCTGTAACCAGTGGAAGCATCCAGCTTTTATACATCAGCTCAGACATGAGATTACTTTACATCTGCAGGGTGTTCATGCTGCTATAAAAAGCAGATTCTTGCCACTTCAATTATCATTTGACAAAGTAGTGACAGTGACAACATGGGGCTTGTTATCTGATCATCCAATGATTCATCACTGAGATGTGACACAGAATGTGAAAGCTTTTACAAAGACGCTCACTTTAATAAATCTGACCCAGCTGTTAAGTGAGTTCACGAAGAAGGAAGGCTGACATCACAGTGAGCGATTAACTAGCCTAACAATAAAGCTGGATTACATTACACTCGTATGCAGGTCAGACACGATGCCTCTGAGTCACGTGCTGACCCGATATGCTCGTTTCATACCGGGCCTGTACAGACGAGTGTTATCTCAGCTGGTACAGCTGAAGGTTCTCATTCTTTAGTCTGAAGGCAGTGAAGTAGTCTTGGTGACGGTACACAACGGGTGGCTTATTTCCACACTGAAAGCAGCATCAGAGTTCATTTGTAGTTATTGAGACATTCTGTTTTTGTCCCCTTCAACTCCTGAGAAGAGATTTGGTTGTTTCTTGTACTGAACAGGTAGAAAACTGATTTTTAAAAAAAAAATTTGTATCTTTTACTTTATGTAATTTATGTCATTATGCTTAAAATTAGAGGTTTGTTGCTCCTGGAAATTAGATTAATGTGCAACTAAGCCACGTGTTTATGGTCCATAAAATAAAACAAGACACCAAAAAAGACTATTTTCCACCCACGCTTATGAATGACTTTACCTAAAACCAATCATGTTAAAGCTTTCTGATAGGCAAATGTCACCAGAGGCCTTTTAATTAGATCATCCTTTTTTTTCCCATGAGACATCAAAACAAGCTGTAACACAACCGCCGACTCCCAGAGGTCTGACCTTGCAGATAAATCCTGATGTGTGAAGGAAACCATGTTACACAATTTCAGGCACATCAAAGTGTGCAAGATGTGGAGATTTTCTAAGTAGGTCAGTTTATGCCCTTGGCTGAAGCCGTGCTCTGCTGCCAATGTCAGTCTGGGTCAGCCCTGGGAAGTGGATCACATTTTTAAAGTTAAAGGCTTGAGAACAAGAAACTTTCCAGTCTTGATAAAATGTAGCACTCTTGGAGGAGTAAGGGGGGGATTATATCCTTTCTGGCATGAAAAAGGTCTTTGACGCTGTGTGTCCATCATGACTTGGGCCTCCCTGACATGCACTTCCTCTAATGCAGAGTCAGAGGTGCGTCCTGGCCGGCTGCTGACCTGGTGTCAGAAGCAAACTCAGGAGTACAGAGGAGTGGAAGTTACCAACCTCACGTCCTCCTGGAGGAATGGCCTGGCCCTCTGCGCCCTCGTCCACCGCCAGAGGCCTGAGCTCATGTAAGGCACTGCGGTACTGTGAAAATGTTCTACTTTCACTAACATCTCTTACTTTGACTCTTCTCTGTAGCAGATTAATTGATTTTCCTGAGTGATAATCAACTTTGAAGTCGAGCGTAACTTTGCAGGCGCTCCATCCAAGTGATTGTGGTGTTAGAGCTCTCTCCTAAACACGCTGGCAGATGACCTACGTTTGTTTGGTCTGTTGCTCACTGACTACAAACACACAACTGAGAAAACCATCATCTAAATGCCACAGTGATGAGTTGGAATGACATCATCTCTTCAGGGATTTTGTAGACTAATGCACTCATGTCATCTCAGTCCCTGTCATAGCACCAAGCTATGATTCTATACTTATCAGTTTTTAAGTGGGAGATGATGACATGTGTTTTTTCATGGTTACAGCTATCACCAGTCAGTTAAAGGAGTCTTTTGCCACCATAGAAATGTGGCTCTGTCGGTCCAACATTTAAACTATTAATGACTGAAGTTTGTAACTTTAGTAGAGATCTTAATTGTTTGGGGATTCTCTGAAGTCTCCTGTAGTGCCTGAATTTCCCTTAAATTCATAACTCCTCTTTACCACAAAGCTGTTAACGTCCTAAATATTAGCAGTGTATATATGTATATCAATTCATGCATGCAAACAAACTGAATATGTCGTAAGTGTATATGTTAATATGCTGATGATGAGTTATTGTTTTTCGTTAGTTTATTATTTGTCAGACAAGCAAAAAAAAAAAAAAAAGCTAGTAGCGCATCTCAGTGCAGATGGGTGCAAAAAATGCAATACAGTTACTCAAACCTACAGTATAACCTGGAGATAAATACTCAGTCCAGCATAAAAACACATGCAGTAATGGTACAAACACTGCCTACATACACTATGATACTCAGTTAGATGAGTTGCACTCATCTTATATTGATGATGTAAAGTTAGGAGTTAGACCTCCTAAAGATTGTTAACGGGGTTGCGGTCTGGTCTCTGTGGTGAAAATGATGTGTTGCACTCCCTGAACCACAGTTTGAGCCTGATGGATCCACAGTTGTACAGTAGACATGAGGCCAATACTCTTCTTTAACTCTGATATGCCCATCACTTTGGAAATCCAGAGCAAATGGAAGCCCTTCCCCCCCGATTAGCCTCACTGATAAGTGGTTTTCCTCTACTTTAGTCCCAATACCTTGACTACTCTTCGCATTTGGAACTGCTCTTACTTTCACAGCTGTTAAATCAAAGGATTTGAATGAGTTTGACATTTTGTATGATCACAATCAAGACTTTCGCCCCAACAGTATTCCCTCCAGAGATCATAGTTCACCACTATCCTTCCAGGCTTTGATGACGTGTTGGACAGTTCTGAACCAAATTTCAGTAGTTTCAGAACTCTCCTCAGTTGTTTTGCTTGCTTGATGAAGAGCAATTGTTTGAACACGTGGGTTGTTTAAGGAATGAGAAGCTGAAAACATTGTGGGAGGCTCTTGTCTGTTTGCTTCGTTAAATCCAGGTGGTGCCCGACTCAACTGCCGACTATTGGGCCAAAAAAGGTGATACAAGTTGAAGAAATAAAACTTGCTTCTTGGATGAAACATCATTTAATTTCATGTCTTTCATGCCTCTATCAGGGCTGGATCACATGAACATTATTGTCGTTTATTTTGTATTTCCATACAAGTTCCATGAAATCCTGCTCAGTAGTTTTCGTGCAGAGCTCTTAATAAATCAACTTCTTCATCAAATTGCCTTTACTAGCAGACTTTCTTTTTCTCCTCTTTTCATTGATTAATTGCTATACTTCCTTGTGTGTTGCAGCCACCAAGTGGATTAGCTTGAAATTGTTTGCAGGACTATTTAAGCCACACACGTGCACACCCAGCCCACATTAGACCAGCAGAGCTGAGTCTAGTTTCTGTCACCAGTTTGCAATGAAGGAGTTTTCTCTCTCTTCTTTGCAGCTGTGTGCATCTCCCAGCCTGACCTTGTTGTTGTCGATATAGCACATAAGGAAGTGGTCATGTCAGTGCAGTTAACTTAAGTTAACTTAGAGTTATTTAGATCCAATAAAATCCCCTCTTCGTCTGTCTTGTTCCTCCCTGTCATCTGACCTCAGTCTTCTTATTCTGAGAATACAGAGAACGTGACAAGAAACCTTTTACCTTCCCCATTATTCTTCTTCTTTCAATTTTAGTGACTTTGACTCTTTGAATGAGGAGGATGCGGCGGCCAACAACCAGCTGGCGTTTGACGTGGCTGAGCGGGAGTTCGGCATCCAGCCAGTGACTACAGGAGAAGAGATGGCTGCAGAAGCAGAACCGGACAAGCTGCTGATGGTCCTCTACCTGTCCAAGTTCTACGAGGCCTTCAGGAACTCGCAGAGAAACAACAATGGTCAGAGTCCTAACTGTTTTAGATTCAATAAAACTTTTCATTCTCTACTTATAACCTCAGTTTTATTAGGCTATGGATATGAAAAAAGATGTTTGCTTTCTTATCTGTTTTCGATTGTTTCTTAGTGGTAGAAACTATGAGCAACATTGTGTTTTTAGCAGGTTAATCTGCGTATTATTACTGAATAAACAACTAAGTTTGCCAGAGGCTATAAAATCAACTTATTTTTGAATGTCAGGGCAGTTTTCATTAAATCCCTGAAGCAAAAGTTATGAACTTGGATGGATTGCATTGCAAACCGTCACATAAATTACCACAAAGTTCAGAGAGTCAACGCCCCTCTGACTTCCCAACCCGTTTGACATGAGGAAATAATTATTTTATAAAGTGGATCCAGCTTATGAAAAATAAATCTTGTCGTACGGAACAAACAGAAGGAGATGTGCAGTTCACTGTGAGACTTCCTCATAACCACCCAATAATGTGAGATGCCCTGCCTAACAAAAAAAAAAAAACACTGTCTGTTTGGAGTTTTTCTGTGTTATAAGACAACGGGCACTGCGTGTTGCTGCTGCGGACACGTTCTCATTTTATTTTTGAATTCTGTCAAACTCCGTGGTCATTCTGTGAAATTATAGAGCCTGGATCTGCTACAGGAGCTAAAGTTGCTTGTTGCACAACTGCGGTCGGGTTAGTCCCTGCCAGAGACCTGACTGGTATGCGTGCTATGTCTGTGGAAATATATCCAGTCTCTCTGCATAGCTGCAGAGGCCTTCATCAGTGGTTACACCACCACTGCAAGATGCCGCCTCAGCCTCTTTTCAAAGCAGTGCTTTGTATATTAATGCAAAGGAGAGCTATCACCAAAGCTATCCACACCTCTGAAATGTTAGGAAGATGACCCACTTTCAGTCTCTTTGGTGGGAATATGCTCATGGACCTTTAAGGTGGGGGGGGTTTGATTATATTTAGGCAGTAACAAGGGAACACTGTGGGGTTTTGCACTACTATAATACCCTAAGGTTGTTTCAAGAAGCTGCATTTGTGGTTTTGATGAATTTCTAATAATTTTGTAACTTTTTGCCTTAAGGATGAGCCCTGCTTACGTTGTAGTGAATGATAACTCATTATCTCGCTGCGGAGGACTCAGGACTTCCATTTTAGACTTCCACTTAAAGAAGACAGGCACCAATTTAACCAGCAGTGTTTAATTTTTAATTAACAAGGCCTTTTTACTTTGTATGTGTGGGTTCCTCCCACGGCCCAGAAACAAGCATGTCAGGTTAATTGTTGACTCTAAACTGACCCTGAGAGTGAGTGTTAGCGTGGATGGTTGTTTGTCTCTGTGTGACCCTGTGATGGACTGGCGACTTGTCCAGGGTGTACCCTCACCCAATGACAGCTGATGCCCCCCTTGTGGCCCAATTGTTCAAAAACGCATGCTAAACTGCCCTAAAGTGCTCTCACGGGAGCCAAAACGCATGCTAAACTGCCCTAAACTACTCTCTCAAGAGCCAAAACGCGTGCTAAAGTGCCCTCTCGGGAGAGAAAACGCGTGCTAAAGTGCCCTCTGCAGTGGTGAGGACAAGCTATAAGTGCCTTTTTTTTTTTTTTTTTTTTCGCCCCTTCCCTTAAAAAAGTCTGTGCACGCCACTGCATAAATACTAAGTATTTGTACAACATTGTTAGCTAATTTCATTAATAAGGGAATTATATAAGTGATGATGAAATATGTTATTGTTGATAGTAACAAGCAACAGCAAAAGAGATCAAACTTCACATTTCTGAAGTAGCATTATTCTGCAATTCTGATCTCTGAGGAAAATCTTTTCAGAGCTTTTTAGGAAAAAAAAAGCCCCTAAAGTGAAAAAAAGTTGGTTTCCAACAATGTTATTAAAATTTGTTTTGTAACAAAAACTGAGAAATCTAATTAATGGGGCTTTCATTCCAAATATGTCTTGCACTGCAATTTTTATATATCTCATGAAATTAAACCGATTTAATTGAATTTCCTAAAACTGAATACATAATCTTTATTTACCCCTGCTCTTTCTATGCTTAAATCTTCTAGTTTCCAAAGAAGCAGATGAAAATGGTGAGAAACATCCATCTAAAACCAACCACAAACTGGAGAACCCGCCTCAGCCCCGTAAAAGGACACCCAGGGTAAAGTACAACTCAGCCAATTTATAGCATTCATTTAATCAAAGTATATTCTCGTCTTTTTCTTCCTGGCCTCTCCATTCATCACAAACACTGTTCACTCACTCACATTTTGGCTTTAGATTAGATGAACTGAAGCAAACACAAATCAAGGATTTATCTGTAAAACACTGTTGTTCATTTGAATCATCGATCCCAGCTGTTAGTCTGCACCGTGATCAGAGAGATTCTTCATATCTTGATGTAATCAGCTTACAGCATCGGTCGTCTGATGCATTTATTTGCATCGGCATGTTCGATAGTCTATTTATTTTCCTTGTGCAGTGGAGTTTGATTTGTAAAAAAAGTTAATTCGGATAGAAAATGTCAGATTTAAAGTCTGTGTGACTGGATGTGTGTTGTTACATCCACTGTCACAGGATGACAAGAAACTGGAAGACGATTCTGTCAACAAGAGACGGAGGAAGGGCAGCAGTTACCTCTCAGAGGTAGGTTCTGCATCAAATCAAAAGTCCTTTAACTATTTTTCAGTCTGATGAAAATATATGTGACCCTTGGTTCTGTGATGACAGTTTTAAACTGATTACACCATGCTCTCACCACCATTCGTTCCCTGTGTAATCCTGTCTGTGTCCTGTATTCTCCACAGTTGTCCTGCCACAGTGCGCCTCCTGCTGGTGAAGATGGGGAGCTGCGTGCAAACAAGGTCCGCTCCATGGCGACTCAACTGCTGGCCAAATTTGAGGAGAACTCCTCGACAGTAAAGATCCGCTCCAAGGTAAGAACCAGAGCATTTGAATAGGGCAATAGCTGGTCGTTGAGATGGAGCTTTTTCTTCTGTCTGTTTTTATCTTTTTTTGACCAAGGGGAAATTATCTGACACTTTTCTTTGTGATAATGCATTTTCTTTTACTTGTAATTTCTTAAAATATGACTTACAGGGTTCCTTATTCTAGAAAATGAAGATATTTCCTTTCCTTTCCTTCCCCTTCTTTTATCATCCCACCCTTGCAACAGTCTGGGGACCCATCCAGTCCCTTCTTTTCTCCTCCTGTTTCCCCTTCCTCCACCCCACCTCCTCTCTCGGATGAGGAAGAAGAGGAAGAGAGGGAAAACCCCCGTTTTGCCAAACCCAAAGACACCCGCTCTCTTCCTCGTCTGCCTCCTCCTCGCCCCAAGTGGCAGGTATTCTTATCTGTTAGAGTAGTTCCTCTGTTTTTAAAACACCTTCACACAAAATGTGGAGTATAAACTCACGCTTTGTTGTTTCCTCTTGCTTCTCCTCTCCTCCTCTGCTTTCCAGCCTTCTGTTTACCTTCGGTTACTGGAGAATCCCAGTGCTGTTGCTCAGAAAACCAGCTTCCCCTGTCACTCTCCATCACCCTCCCACTCTAAGAGCCCTTTAAGTTCTCCTCGCTCTCTTAGCCCTAGTGTCGCTGACCCAGAATGCACCTCTCCTGACCCCCAAACCAGTCGTTTCTCTGTTTCTGCTCTGTCTGATCAGTCTTCTGAGAGGTCAGAGGAGTCTGTGCAGCAGGTGAATTTCATCCCACTCCTGAACATCGTTTCAGCACAGTTCTTATCTTGTTTTCTCCAACCTTAATCACTTCCCCCTTTCCCTTTAGAGTAAAAACCAGAGGTTGTCATCTAGAGAGTTTGCAAAGAAGAGTATACAGGAGAAAGCTGTGCTCCTCTCCTCCATGTTTCATGGGTCCAACAAACCATCTGCTCCTCTCTCTGTGTCGCAGGTTGTGTATCTCTGCAGTTTCACTGTTAATGTTGCTGCATGATGATGGTAACCGCTTTTTAAAATGAGGGGCTGATGGGTGTGTTGATAAAGAGAGAATATTACTTATAACGACTAAAGAAGTCAATTGCTCGGCCCTGATTTGTGATGTGTTTTGCTTTTGTTTGACACATTCAGTTGCATAGAAATGATCTAAATTAGCTTTCTGATATTTAATCATCTTGGAGGTTTATTTGCTATTTGGCTGCGTTTGAATGAGCTGTTTCTGCTTTTTATGCAGAAAGAGTTTGGATGATGTGGATAGTATGCTAATCCAGAAATCATAATTAACCGACCTGCTTATGCGTTTAATTTGATTATGGGGGAAAAAGAGCCCCTCAAATGGAAGAGAACCAAGTCTACATTTATCAGATATATTGCTCATTACAGGACGAAGCAATCCTCACGTTTAGCTTTATTTTTGTGTCTCTGAACTATGTCTTTATAGCTGATTGTTTTGACCTGTTGGCGCACCCTTGTTCTGAGAGAGATTAAATATTCAGTGAAGAGGAAAAGGCAATAAGCTTTATTATAACTTTCAGAGGAAAATTGGAGCTTTACAACAGTGATGCATGTTCTTTAACAGCTTTAATGTGTAGATTTATTCATTTTATTAACTCTCACCAGCTGCGCTCATGAAAATCTCTGATTATTTATTAAATAGTTAACTGGCTAAAAAGTACAGAAAAGACTAATCTCTCCTTTAGAGTCCTGTGCAATTTTACTGCAGATGATTCGATTAGATTGTTTTATTCATCACTTAATACTGTATCAAGGAGTGTTATTGGTTCTTAACTCATCCTGCAGTGGATAAATTCCTACAATAGATGGTATAGCATATCTAACCTGTAGAGCTTAAAAAGGATTATTATGTCTTATATACTGTGCAGGTTTCTTGATAAGTTTGGACCCTTTTCACACCTTGTTATTGAGTCACTAAGCCTTTGATTTAAGATTCGGTTTCATCCTCTAACATTTGTCTGGCTCCTCTTTAGGTGGAATTTTCTTCCTCTTCTTCTCCCTCCTCATCTCCACCTCCTCCTGCTCCTCCTTTGTCTTTATCTAAAAGCTCCTACCCTGCGGTCCACCCTGTCTCTGACCCTGCAGTCCAGTCCGGTTTCTCCTCTGTTCCCCTCCACTCTGCTGGAGATGAGAACAAACCACAGACTCACTCTTCCACTCCACTGTCTTATGCTGACTCTGGAAAAACAGAACAATTCTCCTCATCCAGCTGCAAAACATCTCCCATTTCTTCACCTTGTGTGGATGAGAGTCTGAAGATCCCCACTAACTGTGATCTTGAGAGGATAAAAGAGAGTTCCTGGAGAAATGTGGAAAATGAGAAAGAGAGGGTCAACAAAACTGCTCGGGGGGCATTTGATGATAGGGAATTAGCTAAAAATGATCACAACCAGGTAACAGGCCTCTGCATTATTCAATCATCTAAATATTATATCCATTCTGTTTCTAACCATTCATCATTAAGCTGCTTGTCTGTAAAAATGTAGGAGATGGAAAACAGAGTTTGTATGTATAAAATAATTTTGTTTTATATATAAAAGCACTAAATTTGATATAGTTGAAAGATGCCTTTATCAAGCACATAATAGCTGCACCTACAAACCTAAAATTTCAACTGTAAACCAAACTTGCAGACAAATTTTGATAAACATCAATGTCAATGAATTCGTATAAAAGCTAAAGGTTTAACCTGTCAGATGTAACAATGTTTCTTATTCTCAAGTAAGGTTATGTTGCAACACGCCTAGAAACTATTTTAGTTTAGTGTTATTAAACCATCGCTCTGCGCTGACCTGTGATTATATGTTGCAGGGATATCTTTGCTTCTTATTCAGCTGAATTTAATCAGTTCTAGGTGAGCATTTCCTAGGAGCAGAATGGCTTTGTTGGTCGGTTTGTCAGGTTTTCAGTTTGTAAAGTAGTCTAAATTCACCCAGAGTCCAAAACAATCAGCTTTGTGCAGCAGATCTTTCTGGGATCTGTTAGTATATAGTAAAAATATAAGAAGCAGCCTTTCATTATTGTAAATATTATCAGACAAAAAAGTACTGATTGTGCAAATTGAAACCATCCATATTCGTGTGATAGATTTGTAAGCCTCATATGAAAAAGACCGCCTCTGATTTAACATGCTCCAGCCTTAAAACACGATGTAACTACAGTAAAATCAGTAAAATGATCACCTGTAAACTGTGACTCATCATACGAGCGATATTCATTCTGGTGTTTATTCAGAGCACAGAGAGCAGGGATTCTGAAAGCCCAAGAAGAACTGGCCCCAAACCAGTTGTTCGCTCTGAGAGTTGTCCCACTGGAGCTCCTAGTTACAGTAAAGAGGTACAAGTCAATACCTCAGTGCATTTTCTTCTTTGTCATCTGTCTTACTTGATTCCCAACTCCTTCCTCTTCTTTTTCTTTTGCGCCTGTCACTAACGTTAGCGTACAGTTGGAAAGGTATCGTCAGCCATAGATGCTAAAGCTCAGATGCTGGCCATCCTCTATGAGACGGACCACAGGCCCAAAGCGGCGCCGGTAAGACGCATGTGGACGCTTAAGAGAGGTTCTAACCCCAAACCGTAAAGCGGCTTGCATGTGAAACTACCAGCATCATTTCTAAGAAGATTGCTGTGTATAACGTGACGTGTGCTTAACCCAGGTTTGACGACATTATTGGACTTGTCAGATTTCAGCTCTCTGGCTGAAAGGTGGTGTGGTTCCTCGCTGCAGACGAACAGGAAAGACATTAAGAGCGCTGGTTGTGACTGTATTTTAGTAGCTTCTGTGTGTCTGTATATAACATTACTGCTAACTTCACCCACTGCTTAATTGCAGTGCAGATGGATCATACTTGCCTTGACCTCCCACCCGGTTATCAGACATAAACGCCATTTTAGGCTCGTTGTTCATGTCTCAGGGAACCGTTGTGTGCACAACAAAACCTTTAATCAGCAAACATACATACATCTGAAGCTCTGAGGGATGTCGGCGGTATAAATCTGAGAGACCAGTGTTTTATGTAACCACCTTGTGACATCATTGTTCTTGTTTTGTCTGTCCCATTTTATTCCGTCTTGCTTTTGAGTCGCACATCAGCACAAAAACAACTCGGGTAAATGTTTGATGTTTCATGGTTTGATGTAAAGTGCAGTTATTAAAAACAAGAAGTTCCTTACAGATTATCACTGCGTATCAGTGATGTAACTGGACAAATCTGAAGGAAATGAAAATGTACATATACCTTATTCTGGAAATGTGAAATGCCCAAAGTGAGCTTGAGGCTCATAAAAGTGTCAGGATATGAATTCCAGACTAACGTCTTGTGGACTTATTTTCCATTAAAAGGAAAATCTTTACACTTAAGGAGTTCATTTGTAACCTAAAGGAACAGCACAAGATTTCGGGAGGGGTTCTTTTTGCTCTTTTACTGGCAGTTAAAAATGAATTTGATACAGTAACTGGAAATGATTTTTATTTAAATTTGAAATGAACTTTTCCACACAGATTTTGACGATGTAACGAGATGTAACATTTTAACCAAAAAATACATCAATATAAATGCCACAGTGTTTTATTTGGGGAGTTAAAAGATAATTTCGGCTCTGGGTCTTCTTTATTTCCTCTGACATCTGCTGTAAAGGGTAGAATATCACCTCCGATATTGATATCTGAGGTTTAGTATCGGCCGATACCGATCCGATAAAGAAATACAGCGCTAAATTATAGTAGCGAGACGGTAAATTTCATTGTGTGGAAAAGACTGGGATCATTCTTTTGTGCAAGGCAACATCAGACTTGACTTAAACATTTCTTTCCTATTTAAAAAAAAAAACAACAAATAAACGGATATGAATGTACTGAATTACTTATTTATTTAATAATTGTGCACCAGTAAAACAATCTTAACTATAAAAATATGAACAAGTGTAACTGGTTCAGTCTGTGCAATTAGGGAATCAAAGTCCAATGTAAAACAAAATAAATACTAAATAATAAAGGAGCTGAAATTGAGGAAAAAAACAATAGCTTCACGAGCTTGGTTGGTAGACTTTCAAAATAAATAGCAATCAGCTCTTTATATAGTTTAGTGAAAATGGGGAATTAAACATCCATTACAAAAGCATCTGAACAAAGAGGAAAGAGAGAGGGAAAGAGAGATCGGCCGATATGGATCGGCCCATTGTCACCGATACCCGATTTTATAATTTTCTTCAATATCGGTACCGATACAAATATCGAATCGGTGCATCCCGAATAACAGATAAATGGGGTTGTGGAGCGCTGGTTAACTACGGCCAATGTGCGCTTCAGTTGTACTAATTCAAACTGTTAATTTAACACTTTTCTATGAAGTTTTGGCTGTTTAATAATTGTGGCTTTGAGTTTAACTGCTTTGAAGCAGATGTTTATGCATTTATGCATAAATGTATGTATGCATTTTATTAAGCACTCAGGAACTAGTGTTTTTGTCCCCAAGTTCTGTGTTTGGCTCCTGGTTCCTCTTTTGGAAATTAAAGACCCCTGAAAGATCAGTTTGTGGAAAAGGTTCCTGCAGTCAAAATCCAGCTTTGTATTCGCACATCAGATATGTTCTGTGTGTTTTTGTTGTTTATTTGTTCTTTTCTCAGCATTCTTCTGGAGGCAAATGGCCCTTAAAACATGCCAGGAAAGCTTTACATGAAATCTCTTACTCTCCCGGTATTCTTCCCTTCAGTGTGTGGCGCGTAGGGAATTCCCTCCTGGGCTCGGCGGCAGTGACATCTGCCACTTTTGCACCAAGCGGGTGTACGTGATGGAGAGACTCAGCGCTGAGGGCTATTTCTTCCATCGGGAGTGTTTCCGTTGTGACATCTGCAACTGCACCCTCCGCCTGGGAGGACACACATTTGACTCACAGGAGGGTATGTTTGATTTCACTGTAACTACTGATCCTTTGATTATAACTCGGAGTATCTGTAAGTCAATCAACCTTTTTGTTCAAGAGATATCCTTCCTACTTTGAAATGTGTTAGCTTCAGCTGACTGGATGCGTCTTTTTTTTGTCCCTCACAGCAAAATTCTACTGTAAGATGCATTATGCCCAACGCCAAAGCAGCTCTCACCTGGGCAGGTTCAGGAGGAGAATGGTAAGAAATTCTGCAGATGTCTTGTATCTTGTATCAGTCTTTCCCTCAGTGCTGCCAGGCACTTGTGAGGATTAGTGTCAAAGTTATGACAGAAAAATGACTTCGTAGCAATAGAAGTTGAGGGTAATGCACTCTTGTCAAGCAGCACTTCACAAACAGTTTGCTTAAATTCTGCTTTTCAGGCACAAGACACTGGAATATCATAAAGGTTAGACACAAGGGTTAACCTGCAGGGCTTTTCTGCACTTTTCTAACTTGTGGGAGATGCCACAAAGGTATCCAGATAAAAATCCATATTTACTCCCCCCACACACCAAAATAACTGCCAACCAGGGAAAAAACACGAAGGTTCATCTAATTTGAGTTAAAAGATAAACTTTGGGATGGGCCAAGGTTCAAAACAATAAACATAACAAAGCTATCTATGTCAGCAAGGAAAATGACCTAAACAAAGCAAAAGAAAAGACAATCACTTACCTCCCTGGTCTAACAAAACAAGAGAAAATGACTGAAAGCAACATGGCCGCCCACCCCTACAAACTCATGACTGTATAAAGTTGTGTTTGAATATTACTTGTGACAAACGGTGTGTCTGGTTGGGAGGAGAGGCAGATGAGTGAGTCGCTGTCATCATCCCAGGTCTTCATAGGAGAGCTTTTCCTCCGTAGACAATCCTCTGAGAGCTCTTGGAGTTTTACCCAATCGGAGCTCGGCACCTGCACACTGAGATTTGCATAAATCAGACAAAACTAATTCCGATGTCAATGCAGACAACGGGCAGAAGGAATGAGACAGCAAGTTGTACTAATTGCAACAAAATGTAATGTTGGCTGATACTGACACATCCTCTACCCAAACATTGCAGCCAAAAACATCCTGAACACAGCAACAAAGAAAGAAACAAGGGAAATACGAGCAGAGGGCTGTGGTTCTGTGGAGAAACACACTTTAGTGGGTTGTAAGACATGATTTGGAGGATTGATATAGAATGATTTTGTCTTTAAATATATGACATATCATCGGTGTATTTGTGAGAATGATGTGTCTCTTGTGGCTCTGCAGTTAGTTGTCAAATGCAGAATGTGTTTTTTATGACAAGTGTTTTCATTAAAATGACTGATTATGAAAGTCTGCCCCTGTCTGTAGAGCATAAATAAGATTATTTGTCATTTTCTTTCTTTTTTATCCTGGTTTTTGTAGGAAGACCAAACCAATGCCAAAACCTCAGCGCTGGACAGCGGGATCTGCGCCACCACAGGCAGCATCCAGATCCAGTCCCCAGGTACCCTGGTTTCCTTGCTTAGGCGAGGCCTGAGCTGGCCGAGGCGTGCTAGTCGGGCTGTGTGTGTGTTGCCAGGACGGCTGTTTGGAAGTGTGTGTGAGTCTGTCACAGCTGTGGGGTCCCACGTCAGGAGCTACTCACAGGACTATATGTTTCTGTATGAGCTGCTGAGCCTGGGCTGTCCTCTGCTCTGCATGATGCATGAGGTGTTGGGACAGATGTACCAGGAACCCCAGCTGGCCCCGCAGCAGACCTTCGGCCACCAGCTCTCGTAGGAAGGGGACTCACAAGGTTCTGGTTTGGGCCTCATGGGCACCCAGATTGATTTTTTTCTTTTTCCTTTTGAACTGCCCAAAAAGGGTTAATGCCAAAAAAATAACTGTACTTCCTATATTCTAAGTGTTTTTTTGTTTTTTTTTGCTTTAGTATTGTTAAAACAAAAAGTATTCAATCAAGCAGCTTTAATAGCTGCTATACTTTAATCGCTTCGATTGTTTTTGTGGCTCAGTTTCACCTTTATTTACAACCGAAACCTCATTCTAAAAGTCAAGGTTAAGCGCACCATCACATAGGTACTGTGAACGTATAGTTTATCGAGCCCTTCCTGACGCTGCTGGTTACGAGCAGCTCCCTGGTACCTTGTTTTCTCACTTTCAGATTCTCCTGGTGTTTCTGATTTAATTTCTGACCCACACAGGCTTGTTCCAGGCTGCTGTGACCCCAGACGCTGAACACACAGTTCAGCGTTGAGGTCTTGGCGCTCCATTTATGATGGATTATCATAAAAATGTTACAGCCTTCCAGTTTTGCTCTCCAATAGGTTTTGAAATGCATGAAAAGTTCTGTTTTGTTGCTGCAAAGTAACCTGGAACACGCCATGTGGACTGTGTGGTGTCTTCACGGTGAACTAAAATGATGTCAGTGATGATGATGTGAGAGAAGTTACACTGACTCGCCTGCTGCGTTTTGCACGACAGAGATGTGCAATGGAAATGCCAAAACAGTGTTGTTTTTTTTCCTCGAATATAATAAGTTTCAGTATTAACTTTATGATGGTTGTTACAAGTCATGTGACTTTATGTATTGAATGCTCATTATTTATGGTTTTTGTTTTGTGAAATTTATTCAGAGTAAAATGCTCGAAGCCTTTTGTTTTAATGCCAACAGTGAGCCTTATCTATAGTCATTCCACACCAATGAAAGCAAACGCCAAGAAGACTGTTTATTCTTTTTGACTCCGTTAAAACATTGTTTGCTTTGTTTTTTTTCGTTTTTTTATTTTTATTTTAAAGCATTTCACTGCATTTCTTTTGTAATCTGTAATCCACTCAGTGATATATTTTGTTGGCTAAATTGATTTAAGCGCTGCTTGGTTACATTTTGTAGTCGCGTCTTCCTATAATTGTTATTCGTACATTTTCTTTCCGTCTTCCATTTTCGCTCTTCCACTCACATCTTATTTATTTTATTTCTTCTGTCTTGTTCACTTCATTTTGTTCAGTCTGTTTCAAGTTTCCAATGCTGCACCCTCTGATTGGCTGATTCCTGCCAGCGAGGAAGGTGACGATTGGCCAGCTTTGGTCATAAAGATCTTGTTATGTTGCTTTTGCATTGGCCGCCTTTATAGCTCCGCCTACCTTTTTTTTTTTTTTTAATCCTAACCCCGATTAACTAATCACTAAGCAGCACGTGCCCCTGCGTGGCATGCTGTAGAAATTAAAGGTGTTATGTGTAGCACTGTGTTGGTAAATAGAATAGAATACTGTGCTTTTCAATGATTCCAGGAGGTAGCTGCCATTACTGTGTGATGCTGTGAGACTAAACTAAACATGGTCATGGTAGCTGTGTGGGTATTAGGATCACTAGGTATACAACCATGAAACCTATTTAATTTTATTCGGGGGAAGACTAGTGACGATGTTTGACGACTTAAATCTTTCCTGCTGCTCCTTTTTTCGAGAAATATCCCTACAGCTATTGAATTGCTGTAAATTTAGTGAAAAACTTCCTCAGGGGATTTTCTGATTTTAAATAGTATCATTATCTGGTCAAACTTTGTATTTATCCAAAATTTTGTTTCATTGAGAAATTCTTGCAAAAGTTGTGACACTACCACCAGTGTCTGATACTCTTCGTGTTTAGTGCTGATTAGCATATCCAATCATTCTTACTGCTAACATGTAGAATTATTGGGACATTTTTTCTTTTTAATCTAGTGGGGTCGGGTAACGTATTCTCTACGCAGTTAGTGCCTTACCTGCAACGGACAGCTGTCAGAGTGCTCTCAGTTTGGAGAACGACTGATGAGCTAAGCTAAACATACAGTTTAATTAGGCTTTGGATGGACAGAAAAGGCTAATTTGCGGGATGCTCATTATTGGGTTAGGTCTTCTCCCGAGTTTTGTCGACAGTAAATGGTTAAGCTTGTGAGATTATACACAGTTTAAAGTTTAGCACACATAGCACCTTTCAGTTAATTTTTAACACAATCTGTCCATGGTTTTCGCTTCAGGGATAACCTCTCTAACTCATGTTGTGTTGTGCTGGTCCCTAACCTCTTTAACACCGAATATCCAGCCATCTCAGCGGTCCCTGAATTTATTTGCTTTCTGTGATGTATCGGCAGCAACAGCCTCCCTTCCTCTCAGGCCCCTTTTGACAGTAACCTGTGTCCACATGTCTGTGGTCTGTCTGTGGTTCCCTCTGTTTCAGGAGGAGGCCTCCCCACCTCTGCGCCCCTCTCCAGATCTCTCTCATGTACCTCCTAGTCTTTGTTCAGGAGATAAGCAGCCCGATAGCAGCTTTTTTTTGCACAGATACACTTTGTTGGCTGTACTGTTTATGTTTTTTAGTTGTTTATATTCATTCTCAATGCAGCTTTTCAGCCTTCTTTGTTTTCCTCATTGATTAACTCTGTAAAGATGCTTAATTTATGATATTTAGAAGCTGTAAATATATTCAGAAATAAATCAGTTTGATTACATAATTTATCTGCGTTGTCGTTTGTTGCCAATCAGTTGAATCACGATTTTTGAATAATTCTTAAAACGCTTGGAAAAACAATCTGCCAATTTGCATTCGGGGTATTTTCATAATTCAGTTGTAACATTTCAACAAAATTAAAAGCAAATCCTTTCTACCACCTCTATGCTAAGTTGACCTAACATCACCCACACGAGTCATGTTCAGGATCACAGCTTTTGATAACAATTAACACTTTCTATTGGATCTGGAGAAGTTCAGTCTTAAGCTAATTCTAAGGAGCTACACAGCTTGCCTTGTGTTTGTGGCTTAAAGTGCAGGTAAATAATGAAGAGAAGCTTTATATTGGCAGAAAAGTAAGAATGGGCCTCATGCAAAAGCGTAAGTGTGACTGAACACTGTTCAGCTCCTGAGAAACAGTTCAAGAGTCCAGCCAACCTGAACAGAATTGAAGTGAATCTCGTCAGTTCTTTCTTCCAGCTTCCTCATGGGCTCTGCTAGCGGGTCTTCTCTGTCCTTTCCTCTGGGTTTGGTGTCTCGTTTCTCCTAAATGTCCTGTAAATTAAACGCCGACAGTGAGCACATTTAGGAAAAGTTGAATGATTAAACAGTCGCGCTTATCTGATGCCACAAGTGATGCCAACATATTTTCATTTCTTTGCTGTGATCAAGTGGAATCACCTCTGGAAAGATTCTGTATATTTTTGGCTTCGTTACTCTGTGAGTACACATAAACATGTGATTTGTTGGTGTTTGTATGTGAATGAAGATCAGCATGGCTGGGAAGGTAGATAGTGTTTTTTGTTTTTTTTGTTTTTTTTACAGTTGTTTAACCAGCATGTGTCATATTCTAAAGCAGGTACTGGGTTAATTTTTGTCACTTTTATTGTATAGAGTGTGTATAGCTTAATTTGAAGTACCTGGGATGTGTTTACACTTTAACATCAGTTGTAGAAGAGCAACTTTAAAGAGAATTTGCTGAAACGTTGTAGCTTTCTGTTGAGACAGTATGCATGAAATATGTCTGTGTTAATATTCCTGAAACATAGAATAGCATCAGTTCAAGATGAGTCAGGATTTAATGCCCATACACTGTTGTTTTATTACAGATGGGGCATCCGGCTTGCAGTCAGAGCAGCCTGATAAAGGTCAGAACAGAGATCTTGAGGACACAGAGATGGCCGTTGATACTCTGGAAGCTTCCTGCCTTGTCAGACCAACAAAAGAAGACGACGCCGTGATCCAAGGCCAAAGCCAGCCCAGAACCAAAGGTCAGTTCAGCCCCTTCAGTGCTCAGCGTGGTGTAACTCAGAATTGGAAGGACTTTCCTTTGTTTTTCTTAAAGGTATTAACCAATGGAGTGCTGCTAAAATGAGTTTCCAATCCCTGTTATTACTTGAAAACATAATATTCCCAGAGGGAGAATCTTAAACTGGCTGAACTTTAACTAGTGACTCTGCCACATTGTTTGTGTTGGAGTCCATCCCCTCGATTATATGTGGGGAAATAAGGGTGAGGCTGACATATAATAGCTTTTTCCCCACACTTAGCAAAATGTTTATTTTATTTGTGCAGTGGAGATTTCCTGAACTTAACGTTCTGTCCTAACACACATCTGCTCATGCAGGAGTAACGCAAACTGAGATGAACCGTGGTAATTACTTTATTGTCTCTGACCTGAACCCTCTGCAACGACTCCAGACCCAAAAATCACATAAACTGCAAAAAAGACATCCTATTGAATGTTAAACTGGCTAAAGTTATTACGTTTTGACAAACTATAACAACAAGTTTCAAAAGAAGTTGGGACAGGAACACGTCTTTAACGGGCCGTAAACACTCAGAACGAAAGCGATAACGTGAGCATCCACACTCATGAGCGACTGTGTGCTGTAAATGGTGATGCCATGCATGCACAGGGCAACTCTGCCCGGGGCCCAAAATGGATTTTGATAGCCTGCTGTTGCTGTACTGAGTAAATGAGGAAACCAGAAGTGTGTGAAAGTTTATGAAGAAGTTAGGAGAATCTCCTACTCTGTTAACGAAGGTTTAACATCAGTTTGATGATATCTTGGTCATAAAGAATAAACTTAACTGAATATGGGTGATACCAGAGAAACCGTGTGAAGCACGATCTAAGATGTCAAACTCTGGTCCTCGAGGGGCGCTGTCCTCAGCACCACAGAGGGAATGTGATCCTGGCTGTATTTTAATTGGCTGTCAGTGTTTCATTGTTCGTCAAATTGCTCTGAAAGTGATCCCAGCGATACTCGTTGTTATTCTGATGTGGACTGCATCATCCCCTTCGAAAGGAACAACACAAACGGTACAACCACCTTTTTATAGTTACTTTTTATGATTATCATTCATCGGTCTATGGGACGGTTTTCCTTTTCACTTCAGTACATTTTGAAAGGAGACAAAAGCATTTGGGTTGTTATTCATTTTTATCATTTATATTTTTCTTTGCTTTGCAGAGCTTTAACCTGCATTTGTGGACGCAGCAACAAATTGTGTCCGAAGCTTCGGGAGAGATTATTTTTTAAATTACAACGTGCTGTAGAAATTCTCCACATTCCTTTTCCCACACAGTCTTTCACAGAGTGATGAAACATTTCTCCTGACTGTTTTTTAGATTCAGTCACATTTCTCAGTGCTGTCTCTTGTTTTCCTTTTGATGCAGCTGTTATTGACGTTGCTGGCATCGAATTCAAAATGAAGAAGAAGAAAACAATTATTATTTTCAGTTTTAACATTCTTTATGTTGCTTATTTCCAATTAAACTCAGGCTTTAATTTGACTTTTTACAAACCATCCAACTCTTTTGGAAACTATCTGTGATGCAGAATAATGTTCAGAAAGATAAATCGATAGATATATAGATGGTGAACATGTTGTTTAACACTCTCCCAAAATATTAAGCCGGCCTGTCTCATTAATTCTGTTCTCCGCAGATCAATGTAACACAAAAAATAAAAATCGATGGAAATGGAAGATCCGGGCAAGTGAGTGCCTAAGATTTTTAATGTGTCTTCCCTGCTCGTTCCTGTTTCCTGCAGAGTTTGACTGCAGGAAGCCTGTGCCTGGCCTGTCTCTTTACTAACAGTTTCACAAGCTCATTTTCATGCAGAGTGTTCTTGGAGATTTGTTTTGTATGCTGAACTTTGTCTATTCTGCACGGTTCTGTTTGCTTCTCTTGTTCTTAACACCTCTGGCTGTATGCTCGGGCTCGTTGTCAGGCTGGGATATGGCTCTGACGCCGTTGTGATTGCACCTCATAATGCATAAAAACATAGATATATGAACCTTCTGCACCCAGTGTGACACTATATTCTCATATGTATTATCATAAGCATGTGATGGTATAAATTAGGTGCTTGAGGACAGATGTAGAAAGAATTAAGTTAGTGTTTAGTCAGCTTGTGCGTTACATTGCTGTGGTGTCATGTGACATATTCAACACTAGATGCTGATGTTGCTCAACTTTGATGGCTTTCATATTTTGCTGTTTAGCTTCAACCCAACTTTTCTTAATTTCTGTTTTCTATTGTTTATTTTGACGTGGTGACGAGGTTGCGATAATACATACAGTTTTACTCAAGTAGATGTACATATTCAAATGATTTACTCAAGTAAAAGTGAAGGGATACTACCTCTGAAATGTACTTCATGAATAAAAGTAGAACCATTCGAAATACAATTCCGCCAGCTAAGAATATGCGAAGCTAACTGAAAATTATATCATTGTTTTTTTTTTTAAGAACATCACATGTAATTACATAATTTACTGAAAATACTAAACACATTTACTTTATTCTTTAACAGCCAACAGCTTCAAACAGTTGATTGAAATGAGGTAAAATATGAGGAATAACACAGATAAACTCTGCTCATGTCAGTACAGTTATGTGCTGATGGATGCGGCCCATCCACGCAGGGTGATATTGATCTCGATCTGGCTGGGAAGGCTCACAATAATTCATAATTAATAATAATCAATAATTCCCTTCAGATACATAAAAACTGAAGAAACACGCCTTTTTTTGTAAATGGAAGACGTAGAAAGAACAGACGTTAAAATGTGAAAAACGAGTATGAAAGTAGAATTTTCAGGGATCTATATTTTCTTACAGCACTGTGCAAAAGTCCTGATCCGGCCCTAATTTCTTCATATTTCTCTTCCAAGCAGCCAGACTTCCCTGTAATATTTTAAAGCAGCCTTGAGCAATAGTTCTCCAGGCTTTCTGAAGGTCTGTCAACGTTTTTCTTTGGACATTTTCTGCATTTTCAGTCCATTGTACCTGAACATTTTTTAGAGGGTGTGTTTTTTTTGTTTGTTAAGCATAAAAAAGGTACCTAACTCAGCAGGGGGGACCAGTGTTGTGTCGACACATAAGAGACAACTTGGCAAAGCAACAGATTTTAAATTGCATCTTCGGGCACTTTGTTACAAGCAGCCTGTCACAGAGACACATCATTTGTTCCCATTTCTTTAGTTGCATCTATGAAAAACAGCTAAGATAACACAGTTTGACAGACAGAAAATAGCATTTTTGCAGCAACAAGGTGATTCCCAAAGAGCTATTAGCTGAAAACTTGGCATATCACAGCATGGTGTGCAGTGTGTCCTTAAAACATTTGAGGAAACTGGACAAGTGGAGGACAAAAGAAGAAGTGTCAGGCCTAAAAAACTATCTCCAGCAGATGAACAGTATCTGAAAGTGATGTCCTTAAGAAAGAGGAAAAAATCCTGACACAGGACCTGAGAGATGCATCTGGTGCATTCTCCAATTTGGACTTTAACATCCTTTTTCACTTCCTGTTTGCCTGTCTGCTTTTATTATTTCAGTTTTCTTTTGTATTTGTCACACTAACATTTTCTTTTTGCTGTGCAGCCCTTTAATGCCCTTCTGTCCTATTCTGAGTCTTCTTCGTATGAGTGATTTGTTTCACATTTACACGCTGAGCCTAATATTTAACACACCGAGACAAAAAATGTTCAGTTAAAACTTCTGTAACTGATGGAGGACATGGAGCATTTGCGGTATTTCCGATAAAACGTGCTACCTGTTGTGTTTGTATGTGCAGCCTTCCCTCTGATCATAATCAAGCGCTTTCAGAGCCGCTTGCCACTGGACGAAGAGGGACCGGAGACTGTTCCTGAAGCTGACATTGAGGAAATTTCTTCTGCTGGAAAACAGTCTGTATGTTACAAGTAATCACTGCCTTCTGTCTGTTTGTGGGTAACGTAAATGGCAAAAACTACTGAGCTTAATTACCGAAAACATAGTGGAGATGATGGGCAGCTGTGTGAATCCTTTCCTTTCTTTAAACTGTTAAAGAGTGCATTGACATTGGCAGAGAGCGTGCTATGATAGTTCCCTTTTAGTAGGTTGTTGTGCAATTTATTGACTTGTTATAGATTCTTTTATATATATATATACAGATACTTTTTTTTGTCTATTGAATGTATTCCTGTTTTCTCAGGACTCCAAAGGCAGCTCCAAAACATCAGCAGATACTCAGAATCCTTCTGTGGGAAGTGAGAAGCTTCTGAAGTTGGAGGTGAGGCTTAAATCAGAAGAAACCGCCTATAATGGCACCATCACAAACACATTCCAACGTACAGACCAGGGTTAGTCTTTGTGAATTTATCAAGCCAGTAAAGTGAAGATTGAGTATGGATGTGAGACATTTCTCTCCTCTTTGTCTCCTCTAATCTTTTCTTTGACAAAACACTGCAGTGATCCAAATGCAGTCATGTGAGGGAGATGAGAGGAATTAATACCACATTACGGTGACTGTGTTTTTCCTTTCGTCTGATCTTTTATCAGGTACAAACAGAAGCAGATAAGCTTCAGACACACTCGAGCCAGAACGGAACAGCATCCCAGAGCCAAACCTCAGCCTTCCAGGTTATAGCCAATGCCTTCAGGAGGACTTTTAATGGGAACAGTCACTCCAGCAGCTCCAACACTGCAGTCATAATGTTTGTATCACACACTTGCTTCATAGTTTAGCTGCTGATGGCAAAATAGTTGTCTCTAAATGTCATGTTTTTTGTCTTAACTCTCCAGGAGGCCCAAACATGATGGCCGCCACAGACAGAGGCCCATGTCTGAAGGGGCGTTTAGCTTTAGCTCACTGTTCAACCCCGTAGCACCAAAGTCTACCGTAGAGGAAAGGAGGGCCAGCATGTGGGATCCCCAGTGGGCGTCGATAGAGGCAGATCCATGGGGGGAGGGTCGCGACCTTCCCTCCTTGTTGCAGCAGGTGTCCCTAAAGAGCCAAAGAGACTCTGAGGGTGGGTTCTCTGATGGCATTGCGTCGCGTTCCCGCAAAAGGGTTGACTTGTTTTCATCCCTGAAGCTGAGGAAGAGGCAGTTGTCGGACAGTGAAGGGAAGGACCATGACGACCAAAAGGAAATCAGAACAATCCTCTCCAACCTCAAAAACAAAGGTTTGTGAAGTGGCCTCTGAGGTTTTGCCTTGCAGTCCTTTAAAGTTGCGTGAATTCGTTGCAAGAATGGAATATTTATCAATAACTTGTGCACATTAGCATAGAGGAACCTTACCCCATATCTCAGGATAGAACAACTTCAACACTGGGATGTAGGTGGGTTTCCTAATAAACTTCTCACATCAGGTTCTTCCACTGCACTTTAACAAAAATATTCATAAATCTTTCCTCTGTTCTATAATGATTAGATATAAAATGTCTCATCTCATTTGTTTGTCTGTGTTCTCTTTACTTATTTTCAGGGATGTTGTTTTAAGGAGACCTTAAGGGACCTCATCTTCTAGATTAAGAGCCACAGGTGTTGTGGATTTAAGGGAAATTCATACAGGCCATACATAAACGAGTTTTTAAATCCTTCTTTAATGTATAGAAATGTAAAACCTTAAATTCTTTTAATATATATTCTATATATATATATATATATATATATATTCTAATATCATTGTGGTGTTAGACGTTGACTCATGAAAACAACAGTTTAGTTCTTTCATACAAACTTTTCTCGGCTTATCTCTTTTTAATCATTTTATTTGTAGCCTCCAGTCAGCAGAAGGAGACATCCTCAAGTGGCGATGAAAGTGAGAACCTGACATCTAATCACCAGGTTTGTGTGGACTATTTCTACACATCAATGGACATCAAACTGCAGTGAAGTTGTATGTCTGACATCTTCTGTTCCTCTTGTTCCAGCAGTATTCAGGGAGACTAAAGAAGAAGCAGGAAAAGATGGTCCCCCAGCAGAATAAACAAGAACAGCTGAAGAGGCTGCACAGGGCTCAGGTGCCACATTTTCGTAGGATTCTCTGAGGTTTTTGATAGAAATTCTTGTTCCAGAGAGCCGAGGATGGCCTTCGCACACTGTCGCCAATTTTACACAAGAACTGAACATGTTCAGAAAAATGTGTGCACAGTTTGGTCCGGTATTTCTCTGCAATTGCTGTTTACACAAGCGTTTCACAGCAGGGGATGCAAGTTGGGGGATGCATGAGTG
Organism: Leuresthes tenuis; assembly: GCF_036924035.1. Classification (NCBI taxonomy): domain Eukaryota; kingdom Metazoa; phylum Chordata; class Actinopteri; order Atheriniformes; family Atherinopsidae; genus Leuresthes; species Leuresthes tenuis. The sequence goes on along the minus strand of NW_027325359.1, from coordinate 30,032,123 downwards.
TCCTTCTAAAGAAGAGAGGAGGCAGAACACTGTGAAAATCACTGTTTTCTTCACTGTATGTCGAAAATAGCGAGTGAGACTATATCACTCAGTAGTATCACTTGTATCTGAACATGCACAAGGGAAAAGCAGCACACAGATCAGCAGAAAGGAAAATAAAGCAGCAGATCTCACCGGTATGCACACCTTACCTGTAAACGGTTCTTCACAGTTCTTTCAGTCACAGTTCTGTTGTGCAGCTGTTTGTTATGCTGCTGAAAGGTTGTCGAGGTGAACACGTTGCTCATTCTGAGCAGGAGTCACGTGTTGCTGACCTAGCTGTTGCTAGTTTTCTGTGATCCCGGTAGCATTGGTGCCTTTTCTCTACAGTAGAGTGACTGATATTTATTCACTTGACTACGGCTCTTCTCTGTTTGTCCAACACCAAGCAGACCTATAGCTCAGCAGTGACCCTGTGCATACAAAGGCTGTCACTTTTTCCAAAATTCAAGTTTAAATCCCAACGGAACAGCTGTATGGTTTCCTCTCCGCTCTTTATAAACAGGACATAACTGTCACTTTCCCATGAGTCTAAAGAACCATGACCTATGACTGTCTCAAGCATGTGAGGTCATCAGTGTCCATCCCTCTGTGGTTAAAGCAAGTTTCTTATCTTTTAGTCTTGCCCTGATGATTTCCTGGTTGTCATGCAGCTGTTTGATTTGAAATTTTATATTTTATAGCAGCTCCATCGTGAGCTAAAAAACCTATAAAAGCATTTGTAATACAGGCTGGCTGCATCTTTACATAAATCTTGCTATCTTGTCAATGCTGACATTATAAGAGCAAAGTAGCTGACTGTGCTGAACAGCAGGCAGTCAAATGACACCCAATTGACTCATTAATCTGTGGTGCCTCTGCTGCCTCACATGCGTTACGAGTTCGTAGGTGAGTCTGGATATCCGTTGTTTGACAGTTGCTTTGTTTAAAGTCTTTAAAATGTTTGTTAAGCAAATGGCTTCTTCGTGGCATTTAATCCAAAATCCTTCTAAACACCACTTCTCTGGTCATTTTGGTGTCTTAATTGGCCAATTTGGATGGCTTTGCTGGCGAGTTTCCTCCATTTTCAAAGCAAAGCAGCAAACATAACATTCGCTTATTTATCTGAGGGCATGCATTAGTTCAAGTTGACAGTAGAGAGCTCTCTGCTGCATCACAAGGCAAACTACTTCTACCAGTCTGCATTAGTCTATACAGTCCATAGTCTAAAACACACACAGACTGTATGTTCAAACTTAGAGGGAATAGTGATGGCTCTTGTGAGGACATGTAAGAAATAATAAGAAATAAATGTGTGGTTCTTTTATTGCTCTGTCAAAGTGTTTGGAAACTCACTTCAGCACCGAGCACTGCTCAGCTTGAGCTAAAATCATTACTATTTTCTGCTGCAAGTCAGTGAAGCAGAGTATGAGAATTCACTGATTGGCATGAAAAATGTGAACCCATATTTATAAAATGTTTTATTGCTGGAGTGATGATTTCCTTCATAACCCCTTCACCCTTAGTGTGAATGTTGGTAATGTTGGCAAATTGCATTTGAAAACCGAACCATCTCTTTCTGAGACTGTTTTTTGGCTACTTTGGATTATTGATGGCGGTCTTTCTATACCAAAGAAATGGGGCCTTTTCAACTCTCCGTAATGTGTTCTCTGAATCGAATTCCAAGGATGCTTCATAAAAAGAAAAGCTTTCATTAGTGAGTTAGAAGTGAAAGCAGAAATTTCTTCTGTGGTGAATCTCACAGCGAGTCTATTTTGCAGGTGCCACATCATGACATATTTCCTCTGTGCAGGTGATCCAGAGACAGCTGGAGGAAGTTGGAGAGAAACAGCGTGATATAGAAGAGAGAGGAGTGGCGATAGAAAAAATTATAAGAGGAGAAACAGGTACTCAGTGCATGCACACATTTAGACCAGTGACTAACAAAGCTCTTCGAGCCTTTACATTTTTTTAAAGGCAGAAGTCTGAGCCACGGCACCTCCATGCAGCTCAGTGGAATTCCAGTTAGAGCTTCACTCTTTCTTTTCTCCTGTTGTTAAAATGCATTCCTCATATTTCTCAGAGCATTTAGAGAAAACGATGCCTTGTAATCCTGGTCTGGTTAAAAGCTTCTGTATGCAGTTAATGGCTGCTCTCAGAATAGACACAGAGACTTCATTGTTGCTTCATCTTTTTACAGTACTGAGCTTTGTTTGTGTACGAGTGAATGATAAATCTTGTCACTCAGAATCACTGAGTATGTTTTGGGTGTTTTGTCGGTTGGATTTTTATTTTATTTTTTCTTGCTTTAAAGAATTGTAATAAATCCCCTAAATGTATTTCTTCTTTTGTCTCCATCCCTCTAAAACTTGATAAATCCAACTCTCCCTCCTAGACTCGCCTCAGTTGGAGGACAGTGATGAGGCCCAGCTGTATCAGTCCTGGTTCAAACTTGTTCTGGAAAAGAACCGATTGGCGCGCTATGAATCAGAACTTATGATCTTGTGAGTGACTGTATTCCACACAGATTAAACACTTGGGGGGGAAACACAAATTATGTTAATGCTTTTTGCAATTCATATTTCACACCAGTAGAGGTCACACCATTTTCTGTTCCTTCTTAGTGCTCAGGAGCTTGAGCTGGAGGACACCCAGAGCCGGCTGCAGCAAGACCTACGACGCCGAATGGCGGTAGAGGGTAAGACCCTCAACAAGCAGAATTATGATGAGATAAAATGAGCATATACTTATTTCTGTCCTCTTTCATGCCAGACACAAATAAAAGTGCCACTGAGCTCCAGGAGGAGCAGGGGATCCTGGCAGAGATCATGAGGACAGTGGAGAAGCGGGACATGCTGGTCTATATACTGGAGGAGCAGAGGCTGAAGGAGCGAGCTGAGGACAAGGATTTGGAGAGCCTTGTGTTGTCGAAGGGCTACGAGTTTCATTGGGCTCAGGAGAATGACAGATGGGTGGGAGAAGAAGACGGGATGAGGGCTGGATGTTGAGGACCTCAGTGGAGGATGAATTTGTTCTATATAGTTTGCATTTGGCTCATTAAAGCTGCAAATCTGAAGAATGTGATATGGATGAAAATCTATTGAAAGTTTAGGCATTCATTCATCTCAAAGAAGAGTCCGTCTGCACTGGTAAGATGAGTTTGAAGACTAAGGGAGAGCAGAAATGGAGCTTGAGCTAATGAACACCTCTGCCATTAAGGTTATTTGAGCTTTATGATTTCTCACAGATAGACACTGACTTGAAACTGGACATACAAGACACTTACAGTGACCGGCTGCCTTGTCAATTCTTTGCACTCCTTATAAACCAAACTGACTGACTAATCAGTGACGGCTTTAGGTGGTTTTCATCCTCAATCCTGGTCCTGATTATTACTGTATAACTATTTTAACTGTCGTTGTTCACTTTGTATGCAGTTGTGTGTGTGACTGTAATTTCTTGTGTGTATTTAATACTTGTTCACCTTGTCCTGAACACTGTAAATAGAGTTGGGTTGTATTTACACTCACACTCTGACACAAGAGGGAAAGTTGAGAGGCTGAAACCTTTTACTGTCCATAACCTGTAAGAATGAAACTCAGGGCAGAGCACCGATGCTGCATGGGCTGAAACATTCAGGCATATCGTGAATCTGGCCCCAATCATATGCCACAGACACGGTCTACAGTGACTGGATATGTGCCCTGCTGGAAATTTGAATAATTTTCTCCTCTTTCCATTTCAGTGTGGGTTTAGCCTTTTGTTGCCACTGCCGCTTAAACTCAAATCTTTCTGTTTCAATGGCTTTAACACACTGTGTAAAGGGCTTTGAGTCGATATCTGAAGGCTTGTTTCCCTCATGAGAAGATGAATAATGTGTTTACATATGTTTTAGTCCCAGGACAAGTCACTGCACTGCTCATTTCCACTCCCCGTCCTGGGCTTTAAATGTCATCTTTGTTTATGACCTGAATTAAAAAGAAACCAACAACAAAAAACATAATCATCATAGAAACTTATGTTTTCATGCCTAGAAATATATATTCAAGTTGTGTGTTTTGATTCTAGATGTTTTATGCTGCTTTGAGTCTTTGAAATAGAAAATAATCTTTAATAAAAATGTATTTGCACAATATTGTTGTCATGTTGTGTTTGGGTAGGTGTTATTGTAACGTGAGTCCAAGCTATTAGTCTATGGGCCATCCACATATTTAGTGAATTTTTTTAAAGCTTTTGTTCAATGTTCAGTACTAAAACTAAACTGAATTGTTGTTTCTGGGGCTTTACAGTCAAAGAGCACAAACAGTCTAAACTGAGAATTAAGAAAACAGAATTTCTCATCTACTTTTCATTTTCTTGCAACATTCTTTCTTGAATTGTGTGCCGAATTAACGAGTCGAATCTTGAAGTTACTTGATGTTGTTTTACTCTGTCATTGAATGAAAAGGCAGCATGTTTTTTTTAAGTCTTCACAGGGATTAGTATTGTATTCTGTGATTTTGTTTGATTATGTGTTTGTGCTATGTTTCCTTTACAGTTATTTGTCTGTGTAATTTCTACACTCAATGGGCAATCTGAGTCAATCCTACAGAAAACCATGAATTCTACTCCTAAAAGCTTCCTCAGTTTAATTTTTGTCTACATGGTCAAAATAATGACAATGAATGTTATATCTCAACCACTTGTTGAAGTTCCTTATTTTAAGATCTTCATCAGATAATGGAATAAATTACATCTTTCGGCATTCTGTAATAGCGCTTTACCATACCAAAAATTTGGTGAAAAAACAGTTTTGAAATAACACTTTTTGGGGAATTATAAGTTAATGTAACCTTCCATTAAAAAATCTATTCTTGCAGTTTTGGAGTTATTATATTGTCAGATTAATGCAGGTCCGAATTACTTCTGGATACGTTAAAAATGCACAATATGTGCATTCTTTTGTAAGAAAATTAAAACTAGCAGCAACATATATATAAAAAAGCTTGTTCTCTTTTTTTTTATTTGAAAATTATTCATTGCCATTCATTCTACATCTAGGCTCATTGATGTTCAACAAAATTTTAAACCAGTCCAGTGAAAATTCAACACAAATCTATGACATGAAGTGGAAGGTTAGTAAATGAGCCACAGATGTGGCTAAAAAAACAGGGAATAAAGATGTTAAAAACAATAAAAATGAATGAAGGACACATGAATGCTAATATATATATATATATATTTATAAAAATATTAAGTGGCTGTAGTGGAATTGTGGCTTTCACTTAAGATTTTGGCCAATATAATCACAAAAAAAATAAGTAAAATCTGAAAGCTGGCAAGAAAAATTAGGAAGAGTCTCATTTTATAGTGGCGTAACTATTAAACGTTTAGTAGGCTATCCAGAAACCATCCCAAAAGTCGTTAATAATTGATTTCTTCTTATTGTGCCCTCGTTCATAACCCTCATCCAGCAGCTGTTGATCCGCGGAGCTCCCACTCTGTTCCCGCGGTCAGCTGCCTCCCTCCCGCCCGCTCCCAGACCTCCTCCACAGAGGAGGGGCTTCTGACTCCAGCCAACCTCGGGAGAAAATGTCTGGTATTCCGTTTCCGTTTTAGGGAGTAGACGCTGATTTTTTTTTTTCTAACTTCTCAATCAACTTTAATTTCCACGTCAACTCGGACAGTTTTGTGTCAACTGTCCCGGATTAAATTACTCTCGCAACGATGGCTTCTTCGCCTCAGAAGTCCCCGTCCTCCCCGAAATCTCCGACGCCCAAATCTCCGTCCTCCCGCAAGAAAGATGACTCTTTTCTGGGAAAACTTGGTGGTACTTTGGCTAGAAGGAAAAAAGCTAAAGAAGGTAAACAGCTAACACAAACAATGAGCTGGGAGTTATTCGGCTTATTTTACAACTTCTTTAAGGGAAATAATTTGAGTTTTGAACATTTTTCCCACTTTTTTTCTGCTCAGGCTCGCAGTTTAAAACGCCCACAAACTTATCACAACTACGCAGTTAAAGTTAGAGAAAGAGCCACCACATTGAGCACTTTATGTCTTTTAATTCAGCGGAAAAGTAGGACCCGGAGCTACAACGTGTAGTGTCTTGTATATGTTGGCATAACCGCGGGCTGTGTCTATATCCATGTAAGGTATTGAATCCACCATTACTGTAAAAAGTGAGGAATGTGGTATGAGTAAACACGGGCCCGTCACACTCCCGCAGGAGGCTTGAGTCCACCACCATCACCCTCCCTGCATCCTGCGGTGCAGGGTGGTGTAATGAAATACCTCAAATATCAAATGTATGTGAGACTGTGCTAACTCAAATAAAAAGGAAATACACACCAAGCTTAGTTAGAATAGATTTAAGTCTGTTTGAGTTCATCTCTCCAATCTGTTCGGTGCCAGTGAAATCATGGCTCACGTGTGTTTGTGTTTATTTACTGTTTCTAGGAAAGAACATGCACACCCTGCCAGAGGCTCAACTAAATGCACTGCATTAAATTACCGTAACGTGATAAAAATTGATCAAATTTGAGATTTCGTGCACAGCTCCTTTAATCTCCAACCTTTGGGAGCTCATTTCATTTTCTTTTAACAGTTTTTACAGACACATCCGCACATACATTTTATACCAAACATTGGGGAACTTACCCCCTAGATAGAAACAGTTCATAACGAGTGCGTTTACATGCATAGCAGCATCCCAGTTTTGATGCTTATTCAGATTTTTATCATGTGCCAGAAACCTTATTGTTAATATCCTGTATTTATTGCTGTTTAAGTCTCCAGGTTTCTGATGTGGTGCTTCTTGATAAGGCCTTTAGATTGGACATTGTCCTGGTGTCTTTTGGAGCACACCACCTTACCCAGGAGCATGAAAGGAACAATGTGTATCAACTGCTGACAATATGGTTGGAGATGGTAACCATATTAAATTAATCTACCATTTAATTGCATCTATATCTGCTGGTTAAATTACCAGTTGAGGGGAAGTGAACCACCTTTGACGCCAGTCTGAAGACTTTTGTCCTTCATTAGTGATTTCCTTCGAGGAAAAGCCTCGCTAATGTTTCTTAGAGCTTTCTGACGTTGCTCCTCCATGTTTTTGCTCCTTGATGAGGTTGATTCACATGCTGTTGCTTGTTCTTGGATTAGGTAATAAGTATGATCCTCTATTTCTTAACACCCACTGATTACTCCACTGTTTTCTTCATCGTCTCTCCTTATGCGTTTGTTTTTATGGCGATAATAATATGTCTGTTCTTCCATGGAAAAGAAGAAGTGTGGGTTTAAGAGTTTGTCTCTGTGTGGCCCTGCCTCTCGCCCAATGGGATAGGCTCCAGCCCGGGTATAGAAATAGGATGGATGGATGACTCTAGATCACCAGTAACAAACATCTTTTTCACAAAGAAAACAAACTATAATACTAAACCAATAAAAAGGAATTTAAATGGACAGTACCAGTCAAAAATTTGGACCTGTCTCCTTGACAACGAGTTGATTAGTGTGTCCAAACCTTTGACTGGAGCCATATATATTTCCAGCTAGAAGCAGTTGTGTAGCCAAAGCCAGGAACAAAGCAAACAATTAATTAGGTTATTACTGCTTTATCATTAAAGCAAGAGTAGATTGATGGCCAGTTGCCAGAATGAATTCCATTGAATTAACGTGTTGTCGGTTTATTTCTGAGGCGGGGAAGACGGTTTTAATCGTATTCTTTCATATGCAAAACTACAGATAAAAAGCAACAAACCTAATAATTCATGCCAGTAACAACACATATCTGTGTCTGTCCGTTTTATATTTAAATTGTCCCATCATCATTGTAATGATTAAAAAATGAGTGTGAAAAAATGTAGCATCACCTTTAAATTGAACGAGGTGACCGTGAAGATTTAAAACTCTTTTAATAAAAACATCAGCGATTAACACTGCTTCATATCTAAAGGTTGGCTTTCTGAAAGCAGGATAAGATGCTTACATTTAAAACATTTAACCAGCATACTGGTAACCATGATGGTATGATTTTCCCAAACAAGCTCAGTTCAAATTGAGCTCCTTAAAGTCCAACTGATTTAAATCTTCAATTTGATGCTTGCTTTTAAATGGAGTAACTGTGCTGCGTGGTATGATTAGACTCTTTGTCTATTTTTAAGACTCATTTTTCACAGAAGGAGCTGAAGACTCGCACGGTTTGTTGGGCTTTGTTTACGATGAATTGCTTTACTGTTCGCGCTTGCTCTTGCTGTAGAGAACCATCAGGGTTCATATGGAAAACTGCAGCTCGGCAGTTCATCGTGATTCACTGTTGTGCTCACGGACGTGCACTTTTCCTCACCTCCATCCGCTAATTCATAAACCTTGCTGTGTCGGACCTTAACTGCGAAGAATACCCTATAAATAAGAATATTCCAACGGCCTCTTTTGAAATGCTCCGCTCTGTTATTGTAGCGAGCGGTTTGCTTTGAATATACAACAGGATTCAGATGACATCCACTGCTGAAGGCCAGGTTTTATCATGGAATGAGAAAGGTCTCTTTCAGCTGGATGATTACTTTGTATCAGTCAGGATACTGTTGCACAGCTGAGCCCCATTTTATGAAGCCTTTTTCCATAAGACATGCATGCAATCACATTATATTCCAGCTTGCTCGTGCTCTCTACACACACAGGCAGGTGTGTAGGATGTGTGCAGAGTGTTCCAATGATTTGATGGAAAACGTGGGCTGGCCACTCTTGTGTCATTGAATAAATTTGAGTCCGTGCCACGTTTATGGCAGTGGCTGCGCGTGGGGAGGCGAGGCACGGCGGTAATGACCGGATGAAAAGGAAAAAGGGTTAGATGGGAGGTAGAGGATGTGAAAGACGGGAGAAGCCATAAGATGGGGATGAACGGGTATGAAAAGAGAGAAGGTCAGCAGGTTTTAGAGCCGAAACAAACAGTGATTTTAATGCAAACAGTACATACAGCACTTAAATATATAATTCCATATCATCTCTGAAAATAGAGCTAATTTTGAAAATTAGTCCTGGGGTCAGATTTGAAATTAGAGGCTGCTAAGAGATCAGCCTGTGGAAGATGAACTGGAGGGGAGAAAGCTGGTCCTGCTAGCCAGGAGAGGATGCTCGACACTGGGGGACGGAGACAGACAGACATGGGCTGTGGAGCGCTCTGCCCTCCAGGTAGGACACCATATCGACTTGTAATCTTTCCTCGTGCAGCATCGTGCGGGATTCATGTGGCTTTTTATTGTTAGCCTTATTTAGCCAAGTGTATGGCTACGTGTCCTTGTTTTATGATTGACTGAAAGGGGAGGAGTGATGTGTTGTGAGGGCACTCGGGACGCCTTTTAATCCCCTCCATTCTGTTCTTAAATTAAATCTGCACAGCACATAAACTTTGTGTTCAAAAGAAGTGAAGAAAAGGGACTTTTCAGTACTAGATAACAGTATAGACAGTGTAACATAACATATGCTGTGGTTATCTCACATTCAGATTGCATATGAATCTACCCAACATCCTCTAACCCCCAACCCAGGCTTCTGCATGCTGGTTCAACCTTAAATAGCACAAGTGATAGTTACAGTAGTATTCGACTGTGCTAATTGGTATGGTGTTACTGTACTGCAACTACATCACCATGTGAGCCTGTGAGTTTCTAGCTGCTGGGTGGGTTTTCGTTCACATTTGTTCACACTTATAGTCGATCATATAATCACCCAAAGCATGTTGATGTTTTCATGTGGCAAGAAGGTGTGAGATTGATAAGAACCACGTTGGTAGAAGTTGTTTATTGTCAGAGCCACCAATAATTTCCTTTACCTTGAGTTAGGCACATGGAAAGCCAGTCCTCCTTTGGAAGTTTTTAAAAGGTTGATGAATAGAATTTCCAAATTATTTTTCAACCCATTTTCTTTGTTTCAGTTGGGCTTCTTAAGCTCATTAAATTTTAAAATAATTCTACCTTGGATCAGCAAATAGGAACATTTTTGAGAGTCGGACACAAAGAAGCTGTAATCTGTGAATATTAGCTGGGAAAAGACCCCCTGAGTTGAGCACTTTCCCTTTTTGTATGCATGTATTTGGGTTTGGGAACAAAACCAAACCAAACCTAATGGTTGTGCATTTGTTTTCTAAGCAGAGGCGGCATTGATCTGCATTGAGCTACTAAAGTATAGCAAAACATTGCTATTTGCAATAGTTAATCTATAGAGTTTGAAATAAATCAATAATTCTGCATCAATTTCTAGCTGTATTCACTTGCCTCAGTGTATGGTCTCAATTAATCTAATATGCCTAATTTTCTTTATTATTTTACTTATATTTTTAAATGTATTTCGGATTATGTTAGTTTCAGTCGTCCACAGAATTATTTAATTATATTAAATTATTTATATATATATATATATATAATATAGACCTGATAGCACCAACAAGGAGAACTTCTGCAGCAGCATGCTGGTTTCTTACTTCATCAGATTAATTTAGCAGTGTGTGAGTTATAAGGACAAGCAAAAATGATTGATATGATTTAACGACAGTACGAGAAAGTCTTATTTTCAATGAGCGCCCTTTAAAAATGTAAGTTAGTATAAATGGAAGACTGTGAAACCGGTCCATTCAGATCCAGTGAGGTATTGGACAGACAGGCCCGACCTGCACCAATAAAATGAGACTTTAACCTCATCTGATGTATTTTTTTAGTGAGTTCTGGGTTGTCTAAACCAAGTGTACCAACACAAGGAGGCTCAGTGTTAGCTGTTCAGTGGTAATGAGCCCGAACTAACCAGTTTGATGCCTGAAATGAGTTTTCTTTGCGTTCAAAGGCTGGTCTCTGACCAGCATGACACCATATTAGTAAGATGTGGCCACGCTCAGGCGCACTAATATGAAGGGCATACGCCTGACAAAAAGTTAAACTTGGCTACTTTGCTGGAGGACCACCGCTCTCATGTCATAAAGTTGCAAAATCCTTCTTTCGAAAAGAACTGTGCATTGTTTTTGAGTCTTTTTGAGCCCTGCCAGCTGACCCGCCCTCATGGAAACAGCACGCAGATTACTTCACATCATTTTTTTAGACCTATCTATTATTTTACAAACATATTTTTATTTTTCTACTTTTTTGCCTGACTTCCTGAATCTTTTCACAATATTCTACTCCGTAGAAGTAATTTTTGAGCTGGGCATGATTCTCTAACAAAGTTGGACACAAAGTGGTGAAATATGACCCATCCTTGCTGGAGAGACTAAACTTTGGTGGATGCTCCTTTTATACCCAATCCTGACACCCTCACCTGCCACCAGGTAATCCGCTGACTGGAGAATCTTCCAACAACACTCTGACTCGTATATTATCTTTTTTCCATCCTTGTATTCTATTTCTTTGCCTCTCTCCCAACGTTTGAGTATGTCGCTGCATTAATTTTAAACTTGGTCAGTTTAAACGTTTGAATAAAGATTCAAACAAACAAATAAATGACAGATTTTCTGGAAATGGAGTTGAAATGTTTGGGAGTCATTATTAAGCAGTTACAGTCAGTAATACAAGTTATTTACAGTAGTTTTCGTATAAGTTGTATTATTGACTGTAAGTGCTCATTCTTAGTTTAGTTTTTCTGGTTCCGTCATGTTTTGTCTGCCAAACTCAAACAAAATGACTTTAACAAGCTGAATTATTGCCAGTTAATGCATGCCTAGAAATTAGAAATCCAAACATGTACTTGTTGTACTTTGGCATCGATGGATAAAGTATCTGCTCAACGACTGTGGTCGACTAAGTGGGTGGTAATTTGCAGAAATGAAGTGGGTGAGGCACGCGTCACTCTGCAGGAATATTCTCATACATCTCTGTGTGATGCGATGTGTGCTCATGCAGACATATGTTGCACATGCAGGCACTTGTAGATGGTGTTGATTAAGAGGATGTCTTCCCAGTGAAGACGGAGAAATGCACAGGATGTTCACTTCATGCTCCTGCACTCACACACGGCTCGGCAGCCTCCTCAGGTATCTGACACACTGAGGAGAAAGACATGCTGGCTTTCTGTAAAGCCCGCTGAGAAGCAGGAAGCAGCACCGCTCTGTTTGTCTGACGTCAAATGGCTCTCAGTGGAGGGCTGCTAATGGTTGTTTGTGGAATCAAGGGAACATTTAGGGAGTTGTCCAAACTACTGGTTTGTATCGACTGATCTGGCCTGATTGGCAGAAGCACGTCATGCAGCCTTGTTCTGTGTACTTTTGCACATGGTTCTTCTTTTTATTGATCATTTTTGTGTTTTAGTTCTGCTTCTGGCCTTTCAGATAATGAATCCAAATATTCCAGCATTTCACACACGCTCTGTTACTCTTTTTCTGTTGAATCGACGCTCAACAAACTATTAGAAAATAGTTCACAAAAATGCAATTTGCTACTGTTTAAGAAACATTTGCAGAATGTGACTGTGTAGTTGATTATGAAGGGAAGGGTCTTGATCTTCATGTGGGACTTAGCAGAAATAGCAGAAACGTCCACGTTTCACACATCATTTACAAAGTGTGTCCTCCTAACATGCACAAAATTCTCATTATGGGTGACTTTGATTGTTCTAAGATTCTTCTAACCTGTTTCTTGTAGTTTCAGAGCTTCAGGAGGAGGGCATAAATGCCATCAACCTTCCACTCAGTCCTTCACACTATGAGCTGGACCCTGAGGACACCATGCTAGGTAACCAGCTACACTCCCTGTCCCACGCAGGCAGATAAAGTCATGAGTTTAGATGTTGCACAGGTTACCTTTTGCTGATCAACCTTCTTTGTACTCACTCATTTTTGTGATGTTAACTTCTGTTTTTCCAGAGGAGAATGAGGTGCGCACCATGGTGGACCCCAACTCCAAGAACGACCGTAAACTGCAGGAGCTCATGAAGGTTTGAGTTATTTTAACTTGGATTGATTTATCTCTTAAAGCAACGCTAGATAAAATGCTGAACCTACGTGCTTCTGACTCTAACCTTTTAACGTGCACGTCCCTGGGCCTGATATTGCCCTGGAGCGCCCGGGAGCTGAGATACTACAGTTCACAGCATTTTGCTTCACAATAGCTCGTTACACGTCGGCAGCTTAGATAACAACGCCATTTCGCCATAATGGATAAAAGAGAGAAAACACTGTGACAGATGCAGTGAAGAGACCCAAGACGACGTGATCGGAGGAAGTGAGGAAGAAGAGATAAACTGTGGGAGCAAGATGCGGGACAACAATAAAGATCAGATTGGATTATACTGCTGGACAGAGAAACAACTGGATAACAGACAGATGCAGTTTTAGCTTCATTGTTGCTCTTAGCAGGTTGTTTTGTGTTTAATGTACTTGGTAAAGTTGCTGATGTTCAGGTTCATAATCATAGCTGAGAGGGCTGACAAATCGATTGACAATAAATCTTATGAAACTTGTTTAGTCGTTTACGTTGTGGTTTATATCACGACTAACAAGAAATACACGTTGATGCTCAGAACAGATGTTTTGATGCAGTCTGTTGGCAGCTTTTTTTGTGTTGAATTGAACTAAATATTATGATTGCGTTACATTGAACGGGATTATAATTCAATTGGACTGCATCTTTGTGCCCTGACATGCCAGGCAAACGTGAATATTTCATCTCATAAAGAGCAAGAATTATTGTGACTGTGCTTTTCACATTCTGCTGTGTAGGTGTTGATCGACTGGATAAATGATGTTCTGGTGGGGGAGAGGATTATTGTGAAGGATCTGGCTGAAGATCTGTATGACGGACAAGTTCTGCAGAAACTATTCGGTAAGGGTTGAACCCACTGACATTTCATCGTGTTATTTTAGTTTAAGAAATGGGGAAAATACCTTTAGTTGTTAGGACTTTAAATGTAGGGTCCCGTATTTTTTCCCATCTTTTGGACCACATTATTAAAAGATTAAATCTTTGGAACCCTGCAGCACAGCAACGCTGAATAGCTGCAATGTAGTCCCAGGAGGCAATTCTCCACATCAAAGCTCAGATTATCACAGAAATTAGCAGTTTTTTATCCTCATTGTGACCGTCTGACTTAATCCAGCATGGCTGAGGCTGACTTTGGGAAATTCAGAAGATGATGGGGTTATTTAATGTATATGTGATGTTTATGTTCTGTATACAGTTTGTGCTCCCAGATTTCCCAATTTGAGCTTTCTTTAAGTAAAGCTACCTCAAAGCTCAGTTTAAGGTCAATTTTGGACATTTCTGTTAATGGTTTACCAGGTTATTTTATTATTCAGATGTATGCAGGTATAGATTGGGTGACTCGTTAACGTTTGAAACTGAATTTGTAAAAAAACTCTTTGCACATACTAGAGGAAAGTGAAATAACTGTAAAAGGGCTGAAGATACAGGAAGTTCAACATGTTAAATATCATGTACACATTTACTGTATTACACTGATCTGTGGTTGTTTGACTACATTAATGCAACTATTGGATAAAAAACTCATTCTTATCATCATTGTAATGTAGTTAAAACTGTATTTGGACATGTGTGAGGCAGATGGACAGCATTAGGTTGCATGCTTTTGACCAGAGAAGTGTCCGCTCTCTCAGGACTGATGATGGTTAAGTGGATGTCAGCGTTATTGTTCTTTGTGTTGGGGCTTGTGTGGGACTTTTTCCTGTTTCTTTTTAAAAAAAACGTAAACTCATCGGTGTCTGTCCTCGCGTTCATGTGTGTGTTTTTAGAAAAGCTGGAAGGTGAGAAACTGAACGTGGCCGAGGTGACCCAGTCGGAGATTGCCCAGAAACAGAAGCTGCAGACTGTTTTGGAGCGCATCAACGACTCGCTGAAACTCTCCACCCGGAACATTCGCTGGAATGTCGACTGTAAGGAACTACGCTGGTATTTTCTGATACAAGCATAATAACCAGCCTGTGTGCATTGAGCATCCGGTTTGGGTCTTGTATTGTGACATTGTTCACTCTCCAGTCTCTGTGCACTGCATAAAGTTGATTAGCTTTGAGAACACAGTGCAAGGAATACAGTGGAGGGCATTGTTGCATCGTGGGGTTGTAGTGTGTGAAATCCATGAAACGGGACACTGCTATCTGTTTGCATTAGGCAATTTTATGACATTCAAATATGAAGGTGAACCATCTGGCTCCCAGTTGTATGAAAGACTGTTCTGAGGTTTGTAAAGATAAGATGAGAACCACGACCTGCGGGTGAAATCTGTTTCTACAGCAGCAAAATGAGGAGGAGTTCACACAGATGCGTAAAAGAATGGAATTTAAAAAAAACGAGTGTTTTCAGGCAGATTTGTGTTGCTGTAGTTCTCACAGTGAGAATTAAACCAGAACAACCGAACACAGAAGAAGAATGGCTACCTCTGTGGGTCGCTAAGATCATTAATGCTGTTTTTTTTTATTATTATGTTGACAAAAGCATGGAGCCTTAAAAACATGATAGAGATCTGTCATCCTGGACATCACCCAACCACTATCGGAACTCTGTTTGCATGAAATGTCCCCAGCTGACCCTGTGCACCCACACTTAAGTACCCGTTCTAGGGCATGCACTCCCATCTGCACCCGCTGGAGCTCCACGCCCCTGGTACTACATAATACTTTGTAAAAGAACCAGGCTCCCCAGCTGAGCCTGTGCACCCACACTTAAGTACCCGTTCTAGGGCATGCACTCCCATCTGCACCCGCTGGTGCTCCACGCCCCTGGTACTATATAATACTTTGTAAAAGAACCAGGCTCCCCAGCTGAGCCTGTGCACCCACACTTAAGTACCCGTTCTAGAGCATGCACTCCCATCTGCACCCGCTGGTGCTCCACGCCCCTGGTACTATATAATACTTTGTAAAAGAACCAGGCTCCCCAGCTGAGCCTGTGCACCCACACTTAAGTACCCGTTCTAGGGCATGCACTCCCATCTGCACCCGCTGGTGCTCCACGCCCCTGGTACTATATAATACTTTGTAAAAGAACCAGGCTCCCCAGCTGAGCCTGTGCACCCACACTTAAGTACCCGTTCTAGGGCATGCACTCCCATCTGCACCCGCTGGTGCTCCACGCCCCTGGTACTATATAATACTTTGAAAAAAGAACCAGGCACCAAACATCCCCGAACCAACCACCCGCCTCTCGGGGGCCGGGGCTGCTTTCCGGCCCCCTACCTCTACCTCCAGGCTCCAGTCTCCCCAGCCGACCATGTGCACCCACACTTAAGCACCCATTCTCGGGAATGCACTCCCGTCCTCACCCACTGGAACTGAGGACCGTGGTCCCTAGTTCCTGTATGTCAGAATGTGCGAAAAAAACGTCCCTATTCCTGAAAAGGTTATAGGAACTGCAAAAGGTTCCTACAGTGGGAATGCGCCTCATGAGATCACCTGCCAGACATCATATCCACATATACTTTCCTTTAGCTGAGTTCTCCTTGTAATTATTAATTATTACTTATGATTTCTTTTATTTACCAGAAAAGGAATTTAGACAGGTCTGTCGTCAGTGGTTGAGTAATGAGGCATCACACTCTTAGCCTGACCTTCGTTGCTTCCTTTCTGCGTAAAGTGCTTATGTTTGAACGTTCTTGTCTCACTTTAGTGGAATAATTTGCTTCAGTTTGAGAACAAGGCAAATGAAGAACTCTCTTGGCACTGACAGCTACATCTCTCTTTTATCTGACACGGTGAATAACATTAATTATTGTAAAGGTCCCAGCGCACTGCCTTTTACTTTTGTCACCAGGCGCAACATAATTACTGCGTAAAAGTAAAGAAATAAATAAAGATAAAAAATAATGAATCGATTTATCAGTCAGAAACTCAACAATTTTGACTGTTTATTAGATAAAAATGCTACGTTTTTGTATTTGATGCCGTCAGCCTTTTTCAGAAATTTTTGGAAAAGACGCAATAAAATACCTAAAACACAAAACTCGCAGAACATCTAACAACTAATTATTTATTTGGCAGCAGGTCAGCAGCATCTCTGGGTGTAGAAAAAAGCCTCATACAGACAGGAACGTGGGGAGGGTTCAATGATCCATGAAAAGCTTGGAGGACAAATAGTTTCAGAGAATGTGGAGAATTTTCTGTTAGCGGAGGCTGTAAAATCTGGCCTCCCGTTAGGTAAATGAACACAATGCACAGGCTCGTCGGCCAATTAAAACTTACTGTTCTTTTATAGTTCCTGTATGAGGACCCGTGTTTCTATAGATCTGCATCTGTAGGAGGAGGAAGAAGTCAAACAGTGAGCATCCGTCATGATGCCTTGGGGCGTGGTTAACGTTCACATCTGTGAAGTTACCATTTCTGCAGGTTTGGTTACGACACAAACTGCCGTGCAGATGTTTTCCCTTTCAAAAACGTCTCGGTTACTCCAGCAAGTCGATGCTGAACCTTCTTTTAGCCTTTAAAGCAGATGAAGAACTTCCAGGACGCTGAATTTTTCCATTTATTAGCACAGAAACAAGTTGTGCCTGACATTTAAGACTAAAGAAAGAGGCTTGCAGCCGCTGCTTCATGCCTGTGGTGGATTATGATGAGGCTGTTCACATATATTAAATGCATTAGATGCAGTCTATCATGGAGCTCTAATGGTTGTAATGGATCCTAAATCTCTAACCCACCACTGCTCGTTGTATGCTTGTGTTTCTCTGTCTTCTTTCTCTACAATTAGTCATTGGTATGTTCTAATCTACAAAGCTATTCTTGGTGTGCTTCCTCCTTATTTACAGACCCACATTTAAAAGGGGGAAAAAAACTCAGGAAGTGCTTCTCTTGGAGATCGGGATTTATTCCTGCCGTCTGTTCCCAGAGCCCACACTGAACTGGGGAAAAAGGCATTTAATTATCCTGCTGCCTTTTCATGAAATGAATTTCACAATCACTTCGAATTTAAAGAAGATGACCTCACGAGATGAATTCATAACATTCTTATGTGACTTAGAGGCAGAAACATGGACAGTTTTTCTGTTTTATTTATTTTCAATGTAAGTTTTGTGTTTTTACATATTTTTTTATGCTTTTGCCTCATATCTGAGTTTAGTTTGGTGCTTCTGTGCTGATGCTGCTTACAAACGATCTTTGATCTTACTGAAAGGTTATAATATGATAATAATTGGGGGGGAAAAGGTCCCCCTTTGTATGACATCATGTAGTTTAACAGGGTACTTGACTTGAGTTTCTTCTTCAGACTTACTCCGTGATGTTGAGATCAGAGCTCTGTGGGGGCCATCACATCTGTTGCAGGACTTCCTGTTTTCTCTTGTAACTAAAGATAGTTCTGTTGACATCTTCCAGTATGTTGAGGTTGTCCGGCTTCCTGTTCGATGACAACGCTTGATGGACAAGAGTGTTAAAAACGAGAAAAGCTGAAAATAATTGCATACATTAGCTAACATAGCGGGTGGGTGGGAGGATGAATAAAGAGCAGATTCACTGCATGAGGAAGGTATGAAAATAGATGGCGCACACAGAGAAACTGATCGATTTAGTGAGCCCCACACAAAGGCCACATCAAATGAATTTCTTTCAGACCAAATAATCTGACATTCTTAAATGTTCCTCTGATGGAAGCTTCGTCCTTGAAAAGCTATTGGAGCAAGATGTCCTCAAAAATGCTAAAGAGCACAGTCGATAACATGGAATGTAATTGATTTGGCTGTCCTTTTATTTGAAGGCTTTCTCTTAATCAATTCACCTTTGTTTGTCCAGACTCTCATCCCGCCTCCAGATGCCAGAGAAATACCCTCATCCCTGATATGGCCTATTGGGATCCTCATGTGCAGTGAGGATCTGAGGTTTTATGACGGCTCTTAGCATCTTTCTGTGACGCTCCATTGCCACAGGGCACAATCAAAGACTTCAGGCTCTTAATTGATCCTGATTGTTTTGCTTTTGTAAATCCTCTTTGTTTGGATGAGTAATGACATGTGACTCAGTGCGTCTGACTGAACAGGCGCTTCACGGCTGAGCTCACTGTGCAGTTTTCTGTCCGTTTTACTGGGTGAAGCTTGTATTTTTGTGGTTTTTTAATATCACTTCAAGGCAACTTTTGGTATCTCTTGTTTGTATTTGCCGTTGAAGCAGGGCGTCCTTGCCATGTAAAACCCTTGATTGTAAATTCCTTAAAAGACAAAAATATTTGAGGAAATATTTTCATTGTTATTTGGCTTCCCAATGTCAGTTTATTAAAAAAATACAAAGGATTAAAAAGAAGAAGAAGAAAATGCTGAGATACATGTTGGTTGTAGATAGTGGTATCTTGGAGATATAAAAAAAGATTAGACATTAAGAAAAGATTGGCTAAATCACTGGAACAGAATACAGATATTGTGTATTAGAATGTTTCTTAATTCTTTCCCTTCCTCCTACAAATCCTGCTCGTTCTACTTATTTTGTGCCTTCTTCTGCCATGTGTTAAACATGTTTGCAACAGAGAAACTTGCCTAGATTTGCTTGAAAAACTTAATTTCATCTTGATTTGTTGACTCTATCATTGTGGATGGAGCTAGTTAAACTGGCGCTGGTGTTACACGTTGAATTTGTATTCAACAGGTCCAACAGGTCCAACAGGACACGTGGGATCCCAGTCCCAATGCAGTCCTTGACTGTGCATGAAAGCAGCAGGGGGTGGATTGCCTATAAACAGCAGACATAGCAGGTCTCCATGTCTGTCTTTGTCTTGTATGAGCGAGATTAGAGGGCTAAAGCTGCAGTTTTGCACAGGAGTCACATGTAGGGCCACTTTATACCTTCTCTAAGGCACACTTCCCTGTGTGTTGCCCTTGTTTCTCTGCTCCAGCTCACCTGATTCAAATGAATAAGTCTTCATCAGTCAGTCTCTGCAGAGCTTAAAGAGCCGAAGAGCTGACCCATTTGTTTGAATCGGGTCACATAGAAAACATGCAGGGCATTGTGCCTGCTCTAAGGTATCAATCGTAGCTGCTCTCAGCCTCTGCAGAGGGACAGACCCATAGGCTTCGGTGATCGATCGATGATCGAATACTGATCGGCTGCAAGTTGGCTCAAGCTAGCTAGAGCCAGGAAGGGTATACAACAGTCGATTTCTCAACAAAGAGATCCAAGTGCCAACGAGCATTAATAGCACAGAAGCACAGGTGAGAAGTTCAGCCAGCGGCTGCATTGATCAGTCTTTATTATTCCACACTTAGTTTCACCTCGCCAAAAAGCAGGTTTGTTCGCTTTGATCTCTGTCATTTGTACAGCAGAGCTAAGCTAAAGCACCAGCAACAGCACCAACACAGCTCAGACTGTGACACGTATTTACGACACGTCTCATGTTTCCGATTGGAATTCTAGGGTTGTTCCTTCGCTTTGCCGGAAGAATTGAATTCTTTCAAGCGACAGCAGAGGCAGCAACCAATCAAACTAATTGGGTGTCAGATATCGTAACTGATTGTCGCTACAATTAAAGGCATCAGGCCCTGTTGAGCGTTACAGCATGGCGTCTGTGGGAATCCTACCAACACTTCACTGCAGTTTTCTTCCTAAACAGAAGGAGTTGCTACAGAGACAATGCCCCCCCCCCCCCCCAAACACCTCAGGGTAGCTTCAGAAGAAAACACACAGGAAGAATAATATTCACAACTGCACAGTTTTAACTTCTCAGTTTCACTTTTAAGCAGTTTTTGATGTTGACGATGTCAAATGTGCCCTTGTCTCAGTGTGCACCAGCTCACAAAAAATGGAGGCACTCACGACCAGCCAAAACAACACAACAGCGCCCTGAGCTCCAGTTATTGTGGTGTCAAATTAGAGGGGTTACGTCATGCATGTGGGCGACAACGGCGAGCATAAACAAAGCGTGATGCAAACATGTTGGCACCCCTCTTTTGGGTCAAATCTCTTGTCATCTCACATTAAGCAGCCTATGGTTCTGAGCTTTGAACTGAAGTGTTACATAATTCAGATGTTCCTCTTACACTCCAATCCCTCATTTATGATCGCAGTAAGTCACCAAATCTGCAGATGATCTCAGTTTGGAAAGGAGAGGCCAACTTTGACCTGTTCATAAGATACAGATGAGGAACGTATTTCATGTAATGCTCTCACTAGCAGCAGAAAAACACTTTTTGATGTGGACAGATGGGAAGTACAGCACCCCTGCCAGCCACATTTTTAAGGCAGGAATCTACTAGTCAGTAAAATTCAGCACATTTAACAGCTTATTAAAGAAGAGCTGCCATTCACGTTCATGGATGACGTTTATCTTCTGAACAGAATTGAACTGAATGTGACTCTTAAACAAAACAGCAGTTCATCGGAAGCACAATGAGACTAATTAGTGGACAACTTACAGCTTAAATATTTATTCCATCTCTCTGTCATGAAGCCTTATAATAAAACCTAGAGTTCATGTTTTATTCTAAAGAAAGAGATTCAGTAGGCATTTACACACATTTTTACATTTTGTTCTTGAAAATAAAACACAAGTTTGGTCATTTCTGTAAATTGCCTGTTAGCTATAAATAAGCGGAGTTGTCTTGGATTTTAACATTAAAGTGCAACATTAAAATGGTATCATTCAACTTCACAGTCCAAAGTCACAACCAGGCTGAATTCTTTTTCACTTTTTGGTATTGATTTGACTGTTGGTGCATTACAGCCAGCACTCTTCTTAGCATTTTCAGTTTATGTCAAAAGTCAAGATAAAATATGGCATGAATGTATCCTTTTTCAGTTTTGTATTGTTTTAATTAGTAATTAACCAATTAGTCGATTAATTGTTTCAATAATCAATGACTAATCGACTATCAAAATAGTCGTTAGTTGCAGCCCTGGTGCTCATACATTTTGTTTGGAGCATCGGTGCTACTAATGGGGGTTGGGTGATTCCGGAGCCCTTTTAATGCAGACTGAGACAGTTTGTGATTAAAATAACTGTTATAATGTTGTTCTCGCTGTTGAATGGTATGCAGGAATTTACCTGCTTGCAGTTGTATTTTAAGATGCTGTTTTTCTTCTCACAATAGCGGTTCATGCTAAGAGCATTGTTGCCATCCTTCACCTGCTGGTGGCGCTGTCACAGCACTTCAGAGCACCAATCAGATTGCCAGACCACGTTTCAATTCAAGTCGTGGTCGTCCAGGTGGGTGGAAAATGAATTTGATTTCAAGTGTCCGAAGCCTTGCGTGACACGTCACCTTCTTTATTGAAACTTTTGCTTTTATATGACCTCTCTGGTGGTTTCCAGCCATGAGTTTTTATCCCTTCATTAGTCGCCACCTTGTTTTTTATTGTGCAGTCGTATTCAGCTGCACAACATGAGCACAGTGTCCTCCCTTTATGTCTTTCAGAAAAGAGAGGGCATCCTTCAGTCCAGGCAGATTCAAGAGGAAATCACTGGCAACACGGAGTGAGTACCCTCCAGTGTGTGATTCATTCTCACACCACACAACGCATGTTGTGTTCAGAATCACTGCTGATGGTGCACAAAGAAACCTGGTGGTAATCACGCTTTCCAAAACGCATAAAAGTACCTAGGCTGGTTAATACAAATACCTCGTGTGAAGTTTACTGATTCATCTTGGCAACAGAGTTACAGTCTATGATAAAGTTTGTTGAATTTTGGAAGAACTGGATGGAAGATTCTCGCTGACAGTCTGAGCAGCAGGAAGAGCAAAATGATAGCGACAAGACACCTAAAAGTAAAACTATGCATGTGGATATGCAGCGATTTTCGTTAGGCCGTGAAACAGATTTTCTGGAGGCAGCCACGCAAAGGAGCAACGGACGGGACTTTTTTTTTTTTTTTTTTATTTCCTGCAGGCGCTTTAGTTTTAAGTCCATACAGTTTTTTTGAATAAGCCCATGTGCAACTATAAAAAGGTAACCGATGGTGTCTGCCTAACAATAATACGTTTTATTTATGGGAGCCTTTCAGGACCCTCAAGAATCAATAATGTGCAACACAAAACTGTCAAAATAGTAGAAAGAAAACATAATAAAACAGCAATAAAGTTGGGCCTGAACGATTAATTACATTTGCGATAAAATCGCAATGTGAAAAAATTGGATTTTCTAATCGCATCCGTTGCAATTTAAGTCATGTGACTTTCAACACGCAAAGGGCCCAAACAAAACTGACCAGACGACGGTGGCCTCCGGCACAACCACGACAGCAGCCCACACTAAAGAAACTGTAGTGTCTAAGAGGAGCAGTGCTTCAGTTGTTTTACAAAAGAGGACGCTGCACAGCACTGCCAGGTATGCTGCAAAACCAGGTATGCAGGTATGTTGCTACCTCGAGAGGCAACACGACAAACTTGTTTCAACATTTTAAAAAAACACCATAAAGCCTCATGATAACTGCATGGCTCAAATGGCGTCAGCAGCGCATCTCATCATCAACACAGCACCCGACAGCGCTTGTTAACCGAAATGTTGGAAAGCGTGACTCCATGTGAAAGTTCGTCAAAACGGCACGGAGAAATGACTCGAGCAATAACAGAGTTTTGACGTGATGCTCATCACCACGGTGACCAAGCCTGGGTTTACAGCTTTAATTAAGACCCTGGATAAGCGGTGCAGCATGCCCCCCCGGACATGTTTCAGCCAGGTTGCTGTTCCGGAGCTGTATAAAAAATGCAAGCAAAGAGTGACGCAGAGCTGGGTTTGTCTGCTATAACAGAAAGATTTAATCCCTATATTTGTTGAAATATACAAAAGTCGAGGAACTTGAAAAATAATCGATTATTAAATCACAATATTTAAAAAATAAATCGCAATTAGATTATTTTTTCCATATCGTTCTGCCCTAAATGAAGTGCAACAATGAGGTCAGTCCAGTCTCAGGATTAGTGAATGTGCCTGTCTGAAAAGGTGAGTTTTTGGCAGGTTTTGAAGCAGGTGAAAGAATCTAAATGTTTTATGTTGGGATGATGGACAAGCGAGTAGGTGAGAGGGTGAGTTGGATGGAGGAGGACACCTAACAGCACAGCTGGGTATGTTGGTGTTGGGGAGCTCAGTAAGATCCAGAGGGGTGAGGTTGTTGATGGCATTTATAAATGATGTGGAATTTAACAGGAGCTGCTGCGGTATAGGTGTAATAAGACTGAAGAAGGGGTCCTGGAAAGAATTCTCTCAGCAGAGTTTTGAACCTGTTGCAGTTTATCGATGGACTTGTCAGATAAACCAAAAAGAAGAGTTACAGTGAAAGGCGGGATGTAATCAGAACAGCAGTACTGATGTTACGTAGATGGAAGCAAGCAGAGCGAGCCACATTTCTGCTGCTGAGCATGACGTAACCTCAGATAACACTGTTTATAGTCTGACGCAGCATTAGTAAAGCCGTGCCAGTGTTTTTATTTCTCCTCACCCAGAGCACACCTTTGTTTGGGATTTTTTTTCCTCACTAGGCCAGGTTTCCATTCACCAGCGAAGCTGATTCCTCCCAACAGCTGATTATACGATTAACCCTTAACTGCTGTGTGTTTCTGTCAGTTAATGTGACAGTTCAGTCTTGTGCCGGGTTAAAGCGGTGTGTGTGTGACTTGGCTCGATGTTGTCAGATTTCTGCAGCATCACAAGGGTTATTCAGTTGCAAACAGATTAAAAGAAATTAGTGCAGCCAGCCTGAAAGCCACATTATCTGCTCATCTGTTCCTTAGAGACCTCAGTGGAGGCTTTTACCTCAGCATCATTGCAGGTTTCCACACTCACTGTCACAGAGACCAAAACGAAGTGCCTGCCACACAAAATATGTCAGTTTCTGCATTTAAGATGTTTCCTGGCTGCTGTCACAGCAACCCTTGGATTTAGAGGAATGTCTGCCAACACCTAACATTATGTAACACTGAGCATCGTTCAGCAGAAGAAGTCAGAATTATGTTAAATGTCTGAACAAAGCAGTTGTGGAGGAACTAAGATGAAGAGCTCAGGGGTGTTTGAAACACTGCTATGAATGTCACTAAGCACTGGTCACTGCTATTTCTGATGCAAAAAGCAAACTCGATTTAATCTAAAAAGAGTTTTGAAACTTGGTGTTCATCCTTTCGCAGTTTAGTTGTTTTTGTTTTGCAGACAGAATCCTAATATTGTGCGCTGGTGAAGAGACAACCATTGTATCTGTGCAGTCGATGTGATGGCACCCTTAGCTGAAGAATTAGACCATTTAAATCGCACACACGCTTTTTGTCCCCCTGTGAGGCAGTCCTGCAGCCTGACAGCAGCAACGAGGGAGATAACACCAGGCCAACACGCATATTTTGTCATGGTAGACTGCTAATAACGCACACAGAGCCTCGCACACACTCGCATGGTCACAGTGGAAATGCGGTTATTACCACACCGCCAGGATCGTTGCCCAGACCTGCCTGCGTTTGCCATCAGAGATTACACCGTGAACGTGTGCGATGGTGCTTTTGTGTGTGTGCGCCTGCCATTTCTTGCTGGCCTGGCCGCTGCGATATCTCTTCCACTTGGATGCTGGCGCTGCAGCGATTTCTACCCCCCCAGAACCACCTGACCCTTTCCAACAACATCCTCCGAAGTGCTAACACAGTAATAACAGACAAGAGGCCCTCCATTCCCATAGAAAACCTGCATGTTCAGAGAGTACACAGTCATTGTAGTCATACCCTGCAGCACTGTGGCCCTGTTGAGATTATTGCATTGAGCTGTAGTATGTGGTCACTGTGACCATCCCACTGATGAAACCCCGGTATTTGAACACCCAAGGTGTGCATGCGTCTATTGTTAATCAAATTATGAGACCCGACTGCATTATTGTATTGTCATTTGTTTGACATAATCCCTCCATTCTCTGCATTCCTCTGCGATTGAACTGGAAACGTATCTTTTATATTCTCTTGTTTTGTATGAATATTCAAATGGGGAAACTGTTAATAAGCAGAAACTGTCTCTGATTTCTGTACCTGACACATTTTCTTCCTCTTTTTGTTTCTTTCAGGGCTTTCTCCGGTCGACATGGTATGTTTTCAGTAAAAAGAGGAATTATGGAACCAAAATGTTCAGAATGAAGTGCTCGTTTTTCTTATTTATCGGTTAATGTCTTTACTTTCCACAGAGCGTGATGCTTTTGACACCCTGTTTGACCACGCTCCAGATAAGCTGAATGTTGTCAAAAAGGTAAATTTCTGGGGTTAAAATGTGGTATCACGGATTCATCCACCATGTCTAACACCGTCATGAAGAAGTGGGAACTTTCATAGTATTACATGAAATTTAATTCCCTAAACAGCTCATTTTACCTTCAGGTTTTGGTCTAAATGGTAATGAAACCCATGCAAATATAGACTGAAAATACAGAGCAGTAAAGGTTGTGTTTTGGTTGTCTTCTGTTCATTTTTAATGTGTTTGTAGCCACTAGTAAACTATTTTTAATGATAAATATGCACTGGTTTGAATTTGGGATGTTGGGAAAGGAGCGTGTTTACCATTTATGGACAAACTGAGTGTTTGGGAGCTGAGGAGTTGTCCAAAGCAAAATGTTTGCACATTTCTGCGTGATGTGACTTTAGCCGCTCAGCGTCTCAGGCCGCCTTTTACCTCTTTCTTGGTTTTATGATGATTAAAGTGGGTAAAAGGGCTGGACTGCAGGCAGGTCAGTTTAGTACCTCGTTATAGTTGCTGTAGAGCCAAGCTGCTGTAGTTTGTGGAGCTTCGTGTTGCTTCTGAACTGTGGGCTTCTATGAGGAGACCAGAGAATGGTTTTCCACCTCACCTCAGTCCCTGTTCAGTCCATTCATTGATTTCCACAGTGAATCACGACTCTCTGGACCTGTTCTGGACTTTTGATTATCTGAACTGATTTTATGCAGAGTCATAGCTGGTAAAAGCCTCAATCCTGAACTCCTCTCCATCTTCACTGATGAAAGACTCAGGCAGTCCATTGTGAGACTATCAACCTGTGCAGATACTTTTGTGTGACCAGCTTCTATGTCTGACACTTCTTTGTTGTCTTTCAGACGTTGATCACATTTGTGAACAAACACCTGAACAAGCTCAACTTAGAGGTGTCTGAACTGGACACACAGGTAAGTCTCACACCAACATGCACATACAGCTGCAATGTGAGTTATTTTGTTAAAACAGCCCTTTTAAGCCTCAGGTATTCAGCTCCTCAGAGGTCCTGTATGTGTTATAATTGTGCTGCTCTTCAGTTTGCAGATGGGGTTTATCTGGTGTTGCTGATGGGGCTGCTGGAGGGATACTTCGTGCCGCTCTACAACTTCTTTCTCACACCAGAGAATTTTGACCAAAAGGTAAAGTGGGATTATTTTTCCACCTCTGAAAAGCGTTTCCTGTCGGGGAAACGTTCCTCACTGTGGCGTTCAGCTGCCTTCCTCATGGAAGACAGGCGCTACAGTGCTGATGTTAAAAAGGTAGCAAAATGTAGGCAGAAATGTTCTCAGGTTGCTACAGCGCTGCTGACACAGCATATTAGCTCAGTCATGTGTTTTCAAATATCTGATGACTTTTAGTTTTTATCAGACACAATTTGGTGAATCACCATTACAGTAAGATGCTAATTGGGATCAACTAGCTTGGTCCTGTCTGTTGTAAAGGTTTAGTCTATAGCTTCTCACTACTCTTCAGAGCAGTCATTAACTTAAGCAGCCTTCAAGAGCCCCGCCCCCCTACTATCATCTGCAGAAAGCTAAGCCACCCCCCCTCTTGTCATTATTTACACAAGGGTGTGATCTGACAGGTCCTGTATGTTGGAATAACAAAGCAACCGCATGTGACAATCAAACAATTTTGGGTATCCATTCTCCTAAAATAAGACGTCCTTAGGGCTGAATAATAGACGTCCATCACACAGGATGATAACCACGTGTCAGCATCTGCAAGACGAGACTTTATTTCCTAAGAAAACATATTCATATCTGCAGTGGGAGTTATTGTTGCTCTCTGTGAGCAAGTGTACTGACATTGTTGCTTTCCACGATGATAGATTCAGGATCCGGCAGGTCTCACATCAGAGGGCGAATGAGTCCGTGACGGATGTCATGAATCACTTGTCTGTAAAATTTCAAATAATATAATTCTTTTATGTCCTATAATTCTATAAAAAAAAGCACAAGCGCTCATTCATGCAGCAGTCGGTACACAGTAACAGTGTTTTAAGCACTTTATCCTCACACATTCTTTTGATGATCCAGAAAATGTGAAGTCAAAGCCTTGTGGACCTCATGTGATCCCCAGTTTGAGCACAACTGTGTTGCCTGTCAATATTAATCCTGGAAGTTACTCAATTAGGCCCATTGTGAGATGAAAAATAACTCATTGCCAGTTCATGGCTTCCACGAGCGCGAACCAATTGCTACTCTGCCAACGAACACCTCGTCCTATTTATACTACACTTTAGGTCAACTGTGCTGAAGTGGTTGTAAATGGTGTGCAGTACTTTGTAGAAGTGTCCTGTAAAGTCTCTCCTCAGTACAAGCCTCAGTGTCGTTGTTCTGAGTAAGAGAATGATGCAGGTGAACGCATGATCGGAGTCCTCCGACCACGTGCTTTTAGACTATTAAGATGAATAACGCGGGCAGTCGCACAGACACCCACTGGTCCTTCAGACAGTGATGAAGATGCAACATTTACTTCACAGGCTTTGCCTAAAAGTGACTGCAGAACCTATGTGATGACATGTTTCCTGCTTGTTTTGGAGTTTGTCAGCAGTTTTGCTGCAGCTTTTGTCCTAATTCTGAATTAATTGTAGTTTAATTGGTAAATAATTCCTCCAGTAACTAGTATTTGCAAGGACGTCATTTAAGGGGATTTTTTTGTAAGTGGGGTTGTGTGAAGTAATAATGTGTCGTCAGTTTTTTACCTGCTATAGACAGCTGTCAGTGTTTTCAGAGCTAAAGCTAAAAGCTACTCAGAGGAAGCCATGCCAGTTTCCAACTCAAACCTACAAAATTACATAATGTTTAAGGCAAGAGCTATTGTGTAGATTTTTACACTGCTTCACTTCTGCATCAGTAACCATCTGAGTATCTTTTAGCTTTACCTCGTCCACCAAGACATGATAACCACGTGGACACTTTTCATTCTTCGAGCTAAGAGCGCCATGTCTTCTCTGGGTTGGTTACACGCAGTTGAGTTGAGCTGTGGTTACAGCTCGAATGGAGCATTTAACTGCACAAACGTTGTCTTTAAGTAACATCAATGGGTATTTTGTCTGATCATGCTGCAGTTATGAAATCAGGATTTTATTAGAGCAGAGCGGCAGAGTTGTCAGGTTTTTATGAGTTTATTCTTAGTCCGTGTCAGATGTGCATACATGGAAGACGGATTGGATCCCCAACAGCTTATCCGGGTGTGTTAGATGGGTTTTAAGAAGCACGATTTGGCTCTGAGTAACTTGTTTAAACATGTACCTAATTTTCCGGAGTATAAGTCGCACTTTTTTTCATAGTTTGGCTTTTTTTCATAGTTTGGCTGGTCCTGCAACTTATTGTCAGGTGCGACTTATATATCAAAATATATATAATTTAACATGTTTTTAAATATTAATTCATACTGACTGACATGAACCAAAGAGTAAACTATCTACAGCTATCTACAGCTGTGAGAGGACACTCTAGGCTTGTGACAACTATATGCTAAGATGGTCACAGCTGGAGGAACGAATCCACAGATGAGTGCTTGAACAACGTCCTGCTGGGAGAGGCTCGTAAACGGTGCAGTTACGTCTCCATGTCCTGTTACTTGCCAAGGAGATGAATATAAATGACTTTGCAGGCGGGTTTTCTTGGTGTTACTGCTTCATGCAACACAACAGCCTCTCTATCAGAGCACGGACAGCGGTGTTTCAGAAACTGCCAGCAGACCTCCAAGCCAAGGTCGACAGTTTCCGTGAGCTCATTGAAAAGCAGGTAACTGAACACAACGTGTCACCGGATCATATGATCAACATGGACGAGGTCTGTTCTTAGTCTTGGATTTTGTGAAAGAAATTTCTAAATAAGTGCGACTTATACTCCGGAGCGACTTATAGTCTGGAAAATACGGTACATGTATTTTGAAAGGTCTGATTTTGGTTGGACTAACTCATTAATTAGTTTCTATTGTAATCTGACAACTCAAAAGAACTTCACACGTCCCACTTAAAAAAACAAAAAAAAAACAAGTCAAGCATCTGAATTAGGATCAGGTTTCACTAAACATGAGCTAGTCAACACACTGTGAGACTTCTTAGAAGCTCTTAGGTTTTTAAATAAGACCTTGTATTAACTTATAGTTGTTTTATTGTACATTTCTCAGTCTCAGTTTTATTTTTATTAATCTGCAGGAGATGTAACAGATTGAATCATTCTTGTTTTCTTCCAATTTTAGTGTTTTTTACTGCCATGACATCGATGAATAAATTCAGCTTTTTCTGATTAAATTAACAGCGTTATGTTATGTTGTACTTAATTTAGCTAATTCTGACATCTGTTTTCAGTAGAGAATCCATGATGACTTTTGATATAAGCCACTGATTCAAGACATCAGCCCGAATTGACCAAAATAAATCGGATCAAATCAAACTTTATTTATATAGCACTTTTTATACAAAAACAGCTCAAAGTGCTTTACATAATAAAATCAATACATACATAAAGTCAGAATACACAAATGCAACCTTCTTCCATCCATATTTTTGGATTAGTAGGCGCATTGATTAACCCAGTTTATTTTGTTTTTGAGATCCACGAAAAACGTGGTTGTGACTCATCTTTGGTCCTCGCCCGCAGTTTAAGGAACACTCCTAAATCAATACTCCATTTCTGAACAGACCTGTGCACTTGGAGCCAAGATTCTACACTCAATAGCTTGATAAATGTCGTCCGCTTTTCTCGAAGCCCTTTCAGCACAGAGCCACCTCTCCTCTATTGGCCTCTGTGGTACTATGGTATTCTGAACAGGCAATCTGCGGAGACACCACAGTAGCCTTTTGTTTGGGTTTTGGCCAGCGGCCCCTGCCAAGCTGCGAAGCAAAATGGGCATCAGTGCTACAATGTACACGACTGCTCACAAACACACACACACACACACTCCTGGCCCGGAAGAACAGGCACCAGCCCCACAGCATCTGTAATCTCCTATTGCACAGGGAAACACTGGAGTGGCTTAGGGGCTCAGCTCTTTCGCTCTGTATGTGTGTGTGTGTTGGGGGGGGTTTGAGGGCCTAGAGACCTATCAGCGATACACCAGGGGTGGGCTGAGAAAAGTAGCACAAGGCATCTAAAAGCACTCCTGCTTCTGCTCAGTAGATCTCTTCTTCAGGCTCTTCCTCTCTTCTCTTCTTTTTTTTTTTTTGTATTCGATGGGCTAAGGTCAGGCTTTTCACACAATAAGCCCTTGTTGGGCAAAGCTTTTAGTACTTCACAGCAGACACACACACACACACACACTCGCATATATACAATGGGCAGAGAATAGAAAACATCTTCCTACTATTCCACCTCTTCTCTCTGATTGGTTTCCCTCCTCGCTTACAGTATTTTTTTCCTCAGAAGTCAGCTGCATCTCTGTAGAATTGAAAGACAAAACCTTCAGAAAGTCTAAAGGAAGAAAATTCTAGTACCACGGTTTGAATAAACGGCAGTTCTGTTCTCTGGCATCGTTCGCCTGTACGTCCAAACTCAGTTTGTCCCATGTGAGCTGTAATAAATATTTGATAAACACTCTTTCGCTTGGCAGTCACATGTTACTCATTCGCCTGTAATGACTCGTATCAGCTGGCCTTAAATGAGAGCATCACTTTCTTTGAGTGATGCTGGTGACATGTGTCCTTTTGACAAATGAGGGTGCAGAGTGTTTGTGCAGCTGCTGAAGGCTCATGGTCTCACAGAACAGAGCTGCGCTGTGTTTGCTGACACACGAAGCTGTGGTTGCACAAATGAATCCACCTGGAATGTATGTTCTCTTATCAGCTGAGGGCTGTGTCTGGAGTTGTGTGATTTGTGCATATGAGAGCTTAAGGGGTCTATGTATGTGTGTAACAGCTTTATTTTGTGTCTGCAGGTTCACAACGTGTCGTTCTCCTTTGAACTGATGCAGGACGGAGGTCTGGAGCGGCCAAAGCCCCGACCAGAGGGTAGGATGTGCATTTCTCACATTCATGCTGTGCATCTTTAATCCATACTGTCGCCTATGAATGTAACAATATGAGTCTAAGCTTCTTAAGCTTCAGTAATCGATATTTTCACATTAGAAATCGGTCAAATGACTTGTTCACAGTGAAATATGACCACATGATCATCCTCTAGCTCGTGTCATCGACCTTGTTTCTGACAGCAGCAGTGAGGTGTTCAGACTGCATGCAGCATGCTCGTCTCATCATTTTTGAGCCTCGCTAATTGATGAATATTTAGGGCAAAAGTTGAGGGTTGACAGCAAAAAAACCAACCGTTACTTGGAAATGTGATGACATTTTACATGCAGGTTAAAGGTGATCATTACGGTGATGTAATGTGTAGGAAAACACTTTTTATTCAGCTTACTGTCATTTGAAATGTTCCTAAAGATATTCTTAAACATAACTCAGTCGTGCTTCATGACCCGCTAAAAGTGTGTGGTGGTGTATTTCTCTGCAGAAACACCCCCTTCTGCTTGCATTTAAACTGCTTCTCTGGTGTTTTTTGGGGGGATTCAACTTGACATGATCCCATGACGGTGTTTTAGGATTAAAAAAAACGGTTCAAATCCCTGTCCTTCGTGTTCTATCTGCAGACATTTGTGTTGTGCACATGTATATTATCAGGGACTGAAACCTGAAATGTATGCATGTATGGATGTAAAATATTCTTCTGGAGCCATGTGTGTTGGATCTAACTGTTAAGTTTCAGCTTCTGAAGTTACATGGCTTTCTTTATTGTAGAGTTAAAGGAGGCACGGGACAATAAAAACCATAAGCCTCAACACATTTGATGCATTTCTTATAAATCAAAAGGCTCTAAGCTCAGTTTGTTCTCACCAGGCGATTTAGAAAAAATGTTAAAGCTCCAATTTAATCATTTAAAACTGGAAGAAAGAAGAAAAGAACTTCATGTCAGGGTCAAACAGAACTGAATAAGCCACAAGTCTCTGAAAGTCTTGTGTTGTGAGTCAAATGGATTTGCTATAATCATATTTCAACAGCCAAAGTTCAGCCGGGTGTCTGCTGAGCTTTGTTTAGCGAAGGAAAAGATTTACCCTGTAGTGCAGAGAGGCAGGAATGAGGCTGCTGAGCAGTGACTTTTTGAAGGGCACATAGCACGTCCTCACCACTATAGAGGGCAGTTTAGCACATATTTTGGCTTCCAAGAGGACACTTTAGCACGCGTTTTGGCTCCCGAGAGGGCAACTGAGGGCAGTTTAGCACATGTTTTGGCTCCCCAGAGGACACTTTAGCATGTGTTTTTCAACAATTGGACCACAAGGGGGGGACTCCCCCTGTGCACATCACTGCTGCTGAGTGGACTTTGTTGTACAGATAAGTTGATGATAAATCTTTTTTCTTCTTCTCTTTAGATATTGTGAACTGTGACCTTAAATCAACCCTGCGCGTCCTGTATAACCTCTTCTCCACGTACAGGAGCGTGGACTGAGCGCCACGTGTCGCAGGAGGGACGGCGTGCTGAGGCTTATCTACGTGTTTTTCGTAGGAAGCTTCTTCTTCTTTTAACTGAACGCATGAATCACGTTTTGGGTAATCAATCTCACACAGATCTGTATTCTTTGGAAACTTCTTGTTTGACTTTTTGTTGTACTGAACTGAAAACGATTCTGCAGCCACTATCGATGTTTATTTAGGTCGTAGAGGTAATTCTGTGGTTTGGTATCATGACCAAAAGATTTCAGATCATCTCTTGTATCTTTTTTTTTCTTCTTCTTTTAATCCAGAAAAGAAAATGTTTAACTGTATTTATTGTACATTTTGATAAACATTCTCCTTCATTTTCCAGCTGTGTCATCGTTTCAATGCGCAAGTGCCTTTATTTAAACATGTTAACATCTGTTCTTGACACTTTGCACTGGGACACATGTGCGTCCCAGTTGGTTAACATGGATTCTTGACACTTTGCACTGGAACACATGTGCGTCCCAGTTGGTTAACATGGATTCTTGACACTTTGCACTGGAACACACGTGCGTCCCAGTTGGTTAACATGGATTCTTGACACTTTGCACTGGAACACATGTGCGTCCCAGTTGGTTAACATGGATTCTTGACACTTTGCACTGGGACACATGTGCGTCCCAGTTGGTTAACATGGATTCTTGACACTTTGCACTGGGACACATGTGCGTCCCAGTTGGTCAACATGGATTCTTGACACTTTGCACTGGAACACACGTGCGTCCCAGTTGGTTAACATGGATTCTTGACACTTTGCACTGGAACACATGTGCGTCCCAGTTGGTTAACATGGATTCTTGACACTTTGCACTGGAACACATGTACATCCCAGTTGTCTTAATGCTCCGGATATCCTTTGCAGGTGTAGAGGAACACTTAAAATATTAGACCAAAGCTTTACCTGCTTTCCTTGAATTTTATTTTATGAAATGTATCTTATTTTTTTTATAGGTGCATCAACCACACCAGCTCTTCCTGATACATTCACATATGTCAGATTTTTTTAAGACGCATTAGATTTCACGTTGGTACCAGTTAAATTTATATTTAAGCTATGTTGTGTTTCGAGCTGCCAACACGCTCCCTGTAATGCATCTGTTTATATTTTAATGCATTGCATTCAATAAATAGTTCATACCTGTGTGCAGTTGCATTTTTCTCCCCCCTCAGGTGAAGCAAAGAGGAATGTTTTTTCCAACAAAACAAAAATTGGGGTCAGAATGGTCCCAATTTTGTCAGCACAGAAAGACAAGTGAACCTCCACAACAATTTTCTTTTCACCAAATTGAGACGCTATGTTGGAAAGGTGGTGTAAAAGCTTTCTGAATTGGAGCTGACCCCAGCATAGACCGAAATAGATAGGACACTTACTGAATAGATGAAAAGGTTCATTTCTCCTTACACATTCCACAATAGCCTTTGAAACGGAAGGGGGGTGTTGATGTATTATTGATAATGCTGTGGCACCGCAGTGTTCTCTGCTGATGCCCACGCACGCTGCAGAGGCATTTGAATTAAGATGCTTTTGATTCCGTGTTGCTTTTCAATTAATTTGGCGTCCCTTGTGTGTGCGGTCCCTAAAATTATGAAGGGCAAAATGATTTTGGACTGCAACATATTTCAGGGCGATCGCATTGTGCGGGTTGTAATTTAATTTTCAGTCGAGAAAGGTTTGAAGCGCCTTCGGTGTACAACTCTGCGTCCAAAACAAAGTTGACACACTGTGTTAAATGTAAGTTAAAAACCGAACGCTATTAATAGCAAATGATTTGAATCCAGACCTGTAATGGGACTATTTTTAAAGAGAGTCTGAGTCTTCTGATGGTAAGATGGGGAAGGGTTCGCCACACTTGTGGCTTAGCTGTTTTAATTTAACATTCTCATCTTAAAATTCATGAGGACAGTTCATTGCTGTAGAGTTTCCTCAGAGTGTGTGTTCCTTGTGTCCTGTGTGTTGCTGAAAAGTGTAAGATGCAGCTATCTGGGTCTGTGTTTGGATCGTCTACTCATGCACTCACCCACTGTTTCCTGTTCACTCTTTAGAGCAGGGATGTCAAACTCCGGTCCTCGAGGGCCGCTGTCCTGCACGTTTTAGATGTTCACCTGCTTCAACACACCTGGGATCTCTTCAAAAGATTGTTAAGTTCTGCACTGATGCATTGATCTGAATCAGGTGTGTTAAAGCAGGAAAACATCTAAAACCTGCAGGACAGCAGTCCTCAAGGATCAGATGTGGACACCCCTGCTTTAGAGGATACGGTAAACCAGCTGCTGATGCAGTTCAGACACTAATTTAATGCAGCAGTGCTACATAACTTCTATAACAAACTTTATTTATAGAAGTAATGGGTATAAAGTACATATTAAAATAAAATCAAGCAAAAACAACGGTATGAAATGTAATTAAGTCAGTTTACCGATAAATTAATAAAGAAAAAAGTAGGTAAAATCAGCAATGGCTCTATGTTGAAAGTATGTTTTAAGTTGATCATTCCAGGTAAAAGTCCACTGTTCAAGGATCTCAATCTATATACAGCTCATATTTTACTGAAAGGTCTGATTGGTCAGAGGCTACAAAGGGCTTTAAAAGTCAATATTAAGACCTTTAAATCAGTTCCAAAACATAGTTTTGACGTCACCATTGAGATCTGCAATGCTCCTTTTGTCTGGGAAGAATGGAAATACAGATAAAGCAAAAGTCTGGTAAATGAATGTTAAAAGGAGCTTTTTAAGGACTTTTAGATTTCACAGCCCAAGCTTGCATTTGTAGAATCAAACTTCTTTCTTCTGTCTTTACTTGCACATTCTCCCAGCAGTAAAGTGGACAGTGGGTGTGTTTAATGACATTTCTCATGAGTAGTTTCACTAAATATCTGAAAAGAAAGCTCGGTAAATAATAAAGCAGCTAACTGTAAAAGAAGCACATTTTTTTACTTTGATTCTGTTTTTCACGACATATGCAACATACACGATTTTGGGAATCATCCTATTATCTAAGTGTTTCAGGAACTGGATTTCTTTAAATTCTTCCCTCATGAAGCTCTTTAAAAAGCACTTGTACCTTATCTGTGTGTTGACTAAATGCCTGAAGCCAAATGTACCATCTACTGCGACAGTATCCAGTGGTGACCGCCGTCTCAGATGCCCTCATGTCTGTCTCAGCAGATCCTGAGGGATCTGAAAGCACATTATGATCATTTCCTCTCAGTTGCACTGCCCAGGGAACAATTCAGCAGCTGTACCGTAGTTATTACCTATTTACATTATTGTTATTGCATTAGTGTTACATTACCGATCCGTGTCTGGGGTCACATGGACACACAACCACATTCCTCTGATGGAAGACACCATGGTAATGGTGACATTAACTAGGTCTGCAGTTATTTCAGATACTCTGCTCATGTGTGGCTGTTTCTCTGTAAGTATCACTGTAGGATGCTTTGCTTTCGTACATTTTTATATTTATTCATTCTGTCACTCATTCTGCCTTGTTTGAATGCAAATTCTGCAACGTGAAAATGACCCCGTCAGTAGAAATCGTTTCTAATATGTTGATGGACACTGATAATAACAACAAGAAGTTT
This sequence comes from Leuresthes tenuis, assembly GCF_036924035.1. Lineage (NCBI taxonomy): Eukaryota > Metazoa > Chordata > Actinopteri > Atheriniformes > Atherinopsidae > Leuresthes > Leuresthes tenuis. The sequence goes on along the minus strand of NW_027325359.1, from coordinate 29,994,952 downwards.
TCAGTTGTTAATTCCAGCAGTTTTAGTTTCCTCTCCAGCTGTTTTGAGGCTTCTGGTTATGGCTGTTAAGACTGCATTCTTCATATCTTTTAAGAAGTAACAGAAGAAGGGAGACAAATATAATACTTGGAGAGATTTCTGTTCCTACCATTAATTTAGACCTGTATACATGGGACTGTGTGGCCCGAGATTTTTCCTTTAAAGCTTTATTTGGCCGCAGTGAAATAACCACCTCATGAGATCTGGGTTAGCACTTTACGGCCTCTTTGATATATCGCTATTTGCGGGCCCTAAAATCGGAGAAAGGAGGAAAATGGACGGTGGCATCAGTGTTTACTTGATTACTCGATGCTCGGCATCAGCTGGCGTTGACCTTTGACCTCTTTATAAACAAGATCCGAAAGCCTATTTTCCTTGGTGATCAATAAAGAATCACATGATTATATTATGTGGCATAAGATGAAAGGTTTGGCCGTATAGCCCAGCGATGCTTTGCTGGCACTCCGCTGAGGTAATGTTACAAAACGCAGCAGGATGGCTTCATTAGTCATATCGATGTTATATGCTGATGTCTTTCTTTTCTGCTGCTTTTTCAAAACTCACACTCGGTCCTCGGTGTCTCAGTTACAGATGTTTCAGCTGCTTGACAATATCACATTGTTGTTTTGAGAAGAGACAGACACATCCACAGAAACAGAGACACGAGGAGGAGGAGGTATTATCAAATGAGGCGCAGCAGTACTGTATATCCCATGATGAGTTTGTGTGTGTGTTTGTGCATCCTCTCCCTGCAGTTAGTGTAAAGTACTCTTACAGAAAGAGCTCTTGGATGTCACGATAAAGGCATGCAGATAGAAAAGCTTGTTTTTGTACATGAACCAAGTTGATACAAGCAATTATGTACCATAAGAGGGTCCGAATGAATGAGCTATATTGTTGTAAAAGAAGCAGTTTCACTGTAATCCAGTGAGCAAAAGCACACTAATGTGTTTAGCCCTGAATTTGATCATGAAAAGGATAGCAACAAGCTAACAAAAACCTGCGTAATCATGTGCTTCTGTAATATTTTCCCAGCAGCTTTGAGCACATTTCTGTGCAGGGCCGAGCATCTCAGCTTCACTTCTGTGTAGAGAAGGTTGCCCCAGTTCAGTTGTTGCCAGAAGAAGAGTCCTTTTTACCAGCCAAATAAGTCTGTCTAAGTAATCATTTCTTGGCACACTGCTGATTGTTACAGTATCTTAGCTTTTATTGCAAATGAGGTTTAGCTGATTTTAGCTAAAAAAATACACAGTTGCTGGAAAAAGGGACTTTCTCCTGTCGAAACCCACCACTGTGCATTCACAGCGCTTTGTTCCAATTACACACTTGTATATTATAATTTGTATGTTTATAATTTTGTCATAGGACATATGATGTTTTGTTTTAACTCCTCCCTGAACGTGAGAGTCTAAGGGTCTACATGCGCTACCATGACAATCTCACCCCGGTTTTAACTCAATAACAAACCAGTTATGAAAGTGACAGATTCAAGCATGTGTTCATTCATCCCAGTCTCACCAGAAATCTTATGTACTTTGTACATTTTTCTACTCTTTCCAAAACGTAGCAGTGTCACATGACTGTAAACCAGAAGCTGTTGTTATCTACAGGAAATAATTCACATGACATGATGGGAATCGTGAGGCATGCTTAGAAAAATGTGTAAACGCTGATAAACCAGATTATTGTAAATATCTAAACGTGTTCTGTAGCATGTATCTGAACATGTGCATTTATTCTAACCTGTTGCAGAAGAGTAAGGAACTGTGAGAGGTAGGGAAGTGACCGCTCAAATGATTGTGCAGGATGACTCTTAAACTAACTATTTCTGTGATGAAGGGAAAAATAGTGCCCAAAGGTTTGTGGGTTAAGCCTTCCAGCACCCCCCCAAACTCCTTATAAACAACTGTGGCCAAGTAAACGCCATATATGAAGTAACTTTTTAGCTTTTACTGTAAAACTGTAACATTTTGCACAAGGGTTTTACAAAGGCGTTCATATACATTATCGGATATATTTACTTTATGCTTGAATCGGGCAGATTTGTAAGGATTCATGTTGAACAGAAAAGGATTAAGATGGGATTTTACAGGCCTCAACACGGTCATGATCCTCGTTGTTACATCCAGCGATGGGCAGAAACGCATTATTGTAATCCGATTACTTTTTATGAGTAAAGTAAGGGATTACAACTGCAAAAACAGTAATTGGATTATTGTTACTTTCCCGTAAGCAGACTGCATTACTGCGTTACTAAACCGTGATTTTGATTGTGAGAGTGTCTCGTGACAATCACGTATGAGCGGTGCGACATCAGCGCGCGTGTAGATCAACAAGCGATAGCATGGAGCGCGGGAGAGAGCAGGACCATGCAGCGTTTAATGCTTGGAAGCACCGACATCACTTTGAGTTTGACTCAGTAAAAAGTGACAAAAACATTCGCGTCCGCTGTACACGCTGCATGGGAAGAAAATTTGTATCTACCGTGAAAAATTCCAACTCAAATCTGGGCAAGTACCTAACAAGCTGGCACAGGAATGTGAAACTCATTGAGAAAACTCCCCGGATCCCCCCAACTGAGATGACCACTGCAGCTACCACATCCACTTCCACCGGGCAACCTCCGACCGCCCCTCCTGCTAAACAGGTGAAAATAGACTCAGGAGCAACAGGTGCTTTCAAAAAGAGGCATTTCATTTGATTCAATTCAATACAATAGAATATGCAGAAAGAATAGAATTAGGCTGAAAGGTCTACTCAGGTTGTGCATCATGTTTTTGAAAATTAACTAAGTAAAGTAACTCATTACTTTTGAAAATAAGTAATCAGGAAATAACTGGATTACTTTCTTGGAGAAGTAATCAGTAACTAATTACTATTTCCAGGTAAGTTGACCAACACCGGTTACATCAGCTCTACATTCTGTATGATAACTGTGATTTGAATGAACATACCACTGGCTTTCACCACTTTTTCAGGTTGCTGAGTTGCACCTCTTCAGGGGAATCTAAAAAAAACATGCTTCAAATTTAATTTGCTTTACAGAAACGTGAGCTTTTAGTTCCCCAGAACGTTTCTCTTACAGTTTGAGTGGTAGAGAGCAATCTGGTTCCTGACTTGAATGTTGCCATGGACCACTTCTCACGCATTTACTGATAGAAAAAGGTAAAATTGATACCAACGCTCCTTACTCTGGAGGCACCAGGCGAGTAAAGGTGCCCGGAGCCTCTTTAGACAAGAGAAGCAGCCTGATCAGTGCTCAGTCCAGCAACTGCTATCTTTCATGCCTGCATGCCAAATGTCAACATTTCAAAAGAAGCCCACCCTACTCCCTTTTACAATAAAATGGAGCGTTGGAGAACACAAAAGGAGAGGAGGCTTGGTGCACCTGAAGCCCTGTGTTCCACTGACACAGTTTGGCTCCTATTTTTCTCTGCAGCACGTCATTGAGGGTTCGTTGTAACTGTTTTGTGTTCACGTTAAAAAGTGGAGCAGTGTGGCAGGCAGACTCCCACAAGTCCGAGTCACCTCGGCCCTCGTAAAGAGGCTGTGATTAAAACCGAACCCTGCAGACTAAACAGAAGTAATCAGCAAAACTCTCCCAGCAATGTGCTATAATCGTGCCCACAGTGCATTGTCCTCACTGTAAGTGCAATTTGTTTACATGACACCTAAAGTGGCACCTTCAAGTTAAAAACAACACGGCTGCACTTAAACTGGGCATTTCTGTGATTGTGGTTATCAAAAAGCTTCACAGTGTTTCTCAATCATGCACCAATAGCAGCAGAGCTACACAAAGCACTTTCCCTCCATTTGCAGCAACTCTTGGTTCAGCACCTTGGTTCAGCCCACAGTCGCTGCATGTTAAAGGTCCAGGCGGAGAACTGCCTACCCTGTCATTTATAGACAATGAGCCAGGCCTCTCTTTTACTTACATTGTAGTTTAAAAATGTACATTTCTGCAAAAAGCGAAGGACATCTTCCAAAATATGCTTCCAAAAACCCTGATATCAACGTTCAAGCTCATATTTATTGCATTAAATCATTTTATTGATGTTTAGCACATCCTCTACAGAGAGCTTAGTGGTTTTCATACATGTTTAACGTCCATTGTGTGTCTAAGCATTTAAGAAAAACTACTGTAGCTCTGAAAAACAGGAAAAAAAATGCTCAATTTAAGGCTATAAAAACACAACAAAATCCTTTTTTTAAAATAAGAATATATCTATAAACAGCATTTCATTAAGGAGAGATAAATGAAGAGGATGGAACAACATTTATTAATTCAATTCAATTCAATTCAATTTTATTTATATAGCGCCAGATTACAACAATTATCATCTCAAGGCACTTAAGTAATATAGTCCAATTCAAGCCAATTGGAATTCAATTAATTGTAATCATAATCCAATTAATTCATATAGAGCCAATTCAAAAAATTAATATCCTAGCTAAGGAAACCAACAGATTGCACCGAAACTTGTCTTCAGTCCAATCTCCCGTCCTGAGCGTGCCTGTGGCGACTGTGGAGAGGAACGACTCCCTTTTAACAGGAAGAAACCTCTGGCAGAACCAGACTCAGGAAGAAACCTCTGGCAGAACCAGACTCAGGAAGGGTGACCAGCTGGGGTTTGAGAAGACAGAAAAGAGGGAAAAGAGGGGGGAAAAAACACCATAACGCCATTCAAAGGATGTCTGTTGGAACAGGGAAACATACGTTAATAACCACAATAATGTCACATGTACATAAAATCATTTGTGAAATTAAACAGGGAAAAAGAGAGCAAAGTGAGGAAAGGTGTGACAGATGAGGTCCCCCAGCAGTCTAAGCCTATAGCAGCTTAACTATGGGATGTTTCAGGATTACCTGAGCCATCCCTAACTATAAGCTTTATCAAAAAGGAAAGTTTTAAGCCTAATCTTAAAAGTGGAAAGGGTGTCTGCTTCCCGGACATTTACTGGCAGCTTATTCCACAAGAGAGGGGCCTGACAACTGAAGGCTCTACCTCCCATTCTACTTTTAGAAACTCTGGGAACAACAAGTAAACCTGCAGTTTTGGAGCGAAGTGCTCTGTTAGGAAAATACCTTACAATTAGATCTTTAAGATATGATGAAGCTTGGTCATTAAGAACTTTATATGTGAGAAGAAGAATCTTAAATTCTATTCGGAATTTAACAGGGAGCCAATGAAGAGAAGCTAAAACTGGAGAAACATGATCTCTCCTGTTAGTTCTCATCAGAACTCTGGCTGCAGCATTTTGGATAAGCTGGAGGCTTTTCAGAGAATATGTGGGACAGCCCAATAATAAGGAAATACAGTAGTCCAATCTTGAAGTAACAAATGCATGAACTAGTTTCTCTGCATCACCCTGAAACAGGATGTTCCTGATTTTAGCAATATTACGAAGGTGAAAGAAGGCAGTCCTAGAAACCAGTTTTATATGTGCGTCAAATGATAATTTCTGGTCAAAAATAACTCCAAGGTTCCTCACTGTAGAACTAGAAGCCAAGGAAATACCATCTAGAGTAACTATATAACTAGACAATTTCTCCCTGAAGCGCTCAGGTCCAAAGAGAACAACTTCAGTTTTGTCTGAATTTAAAAGCAGACAGTTCTGAGTCATCCAGGTCTTTATGTCTTTAAGACAGGCTTGTAGTCTGACCAACCTGTTGGTTTCATCTGGTTTCATAGATAAGTACAGCTGAGTATCATCAGCATAACAATGGAAATTTATGCCATGCTGTCTGATAATGTTACCTAATGGAAGCATGTATAAAGTAAAAAGAATCGGTCCAAGCACAGAACCCTGAGGAACTCCATGACTTACTCCAACGTGTGAGGAAGATTCTTCATTTACAAGAACAAACTGGAATCTATCTGATAAATATGACTTAAACCAGCCTAATGCAGTTCCTTTAATCCCAATAACATGTTCAAGTCTCTGTAACAGAATGCTGTGATCGATCGTATCAAATGCAGCACTGAGATCCAACAGGACAAGCACAGAAACAAGTCCGCTATCAGAAGCTAACAGGAGATCATTGGTAACTTTCACCAGTGCTGTTTCTGTGCTATGATGCACTCTGAATCCTGACTGAAACTCTTCAAACAGATTATTTCTATGTAAATGATCACAAAGTTGAACTGCAACTATTTTTTCAAGAACTTTAGACAAAAAAGGGAGATTGGATATAGGTCGATAATTAGCCAACACTTCTGAATCAAGAGTAGGTTTTTTTAAGTAAAGGTTTAATTACAGCAACCTTAAAAGTCTGAGGTACATATCCTATCAACAAAGACCGATTGATCAAATCCAATATGGAAGTGTCAATTAAGGGGAAAACCTCCTTGAACAGTCTGGTTGGGATTGGGTCTAACATACAAGTTGATGGTTTAGAAGAGACTATTGCTGTTGTTAGCTCAGAAAGATCAACTGGACAGAAGCTGTCTAAATACAATTCAGGTTCGAGAGATACTTCTAAAGCTGCTCTACTTGATGATACATCAGTGATAATAATGGGAAGGATTCCATTAATCTTCTCTCTGATAGAAACAATTTTATTGATGAAGAATCTCATGAAATCATCACTGCTGAGAGTTAAAGGAATACATGGCTCAACAGAGCTCGGACTCTTTGTCAGCCTGGCAACAGTGGTGAAAATAAACCTGGGATTATTCTTATTCTCTTCTATCAATAATGAATAATAAGCAGTTCTAGCTTCACGAAGTGCTTTCTTATACGTTATTAAACTATCTTTCCAGACTAATTGAGACTCTTCTAAATTAGAGGAACGCCACTGTCTCTCCAGCTTTCTTGCAGTCTGCTTTAACGCACGCAGCTGTGAATTATACCAAGGAGCCAACCTCTTCTGACTGATTACCTTCCTTTTCAGAGGGGCAACATTGTCCAGTGTTGTACGCATTGAAGCTATAGTGCTGTCAACAAGAGAGTCAAGTTCTACTGGAGTAAAATTTAGGTAGCCGTCCTCTGTCATATCTGCACATGGCAGTGAAGAAAAGGATGATGAAATCAACTCTTTAAATCTGGTTACAGCATTCTCTGACAGACACCTTCCAATGTGTAAGAAGGATTTAAAACCATTTTTCCTGGCAATTAAACTGATAAATCATCTCATCGGGGTGTTGACGAGAATAAAGAAAGGGCATATAACATAACCCCCCCTCCAAAATCTACTTAGGAGGTGGCCGAGGCTTCTGATGAGGCTCCTCAGGCGTCAGAAGAAAGTGAAGAAAGTGAAGAAATGGGAGGAGGTGGGCTGCACAAAAGACTTTCCGGTGGGATAATGACAGGGCAGAAGAGAGTTTTAAGGAAAAGGACTGAGTGGCTTGAAAAAGTGGACAAAACAGAATTAAGAATGGGGTGAGTTTGACAGGTTAGGAAAACAGGATCCTGGCTATAAGTTTGAAAAGAAAACATATTCTGCCAAACTTACATGAGTTCATTCTTAGCTGAAAACCATGAGGAAGAAACGATGGTTGTCACAGTCAAGCCATGCTTAAAGCTGAACTTCACCGCTGAATTGAGTTAAGAATTTGGACCGTGTCCAAGACGTTCTGCTACTTCTAACTTCCTCTGTGGGAGACCATCGCACAGCTGAATTCACTGCACTGTCACTGCCTTTGAGTTAGTTGAAAGGCGATATTGTCAGATGAGGCTGTGGTTATAAACTCCAGATTTTATTAGAGCCGAGCGACGGTCTGGAAATGCTTGAAGTGACCGTGAGTTTTCAGTTACGGTTTCTAATGCGTTTAACCGTCTGACAAAAGAAGGAGAGAGAAGGAGAGCAGCTTTATTGGGAGTTTGGCTGTAATAATACAGTGTACAGTGTAAAAAGATAGAACTTTGTAACACGTGTGGGGCTCCTTGGCCCATTTGAGTGCACAGCACATACATGCAGGAGTGCTTCAAACCCCAACCACATTATCTGGGTGTGTTCGCCTGGTTTTGAGAGGCTCAGTGGTTAGACTGACACCATTAGTTTTTATTTCCCAGAGTATCATATAAACATGCTCACCATTTCCTGCTACAGTGGGGAAAAAACCTCAAGCAGCAGACTTAAATTATGTATATCCGCTGTGTTCCTGCTATGCAAACCGTACAGGGCCCGATGAGGCAATCAGCAGGACCAGTTTGTCATTTCAAAGGTCTTCATTATATCGTTACTCGCGGGCTGATTAGGCTGATTTTCCTTGTTGAGATAAAATGGTGCATCAGCGAGGTGAAACATGTTTACACCTCAACACATCTCAAATAATGACTCTTTGATAGTATCATTGTCTGGGAAATATTTCTTCTACTTCAGTCATTCTAAAAACACAGAAAAATATTACAATTAGGAGGCAAATTGTCTCTTTTCAAATGTATAAAGTATGATGTCTGCATTGTGTTGAATAGTGCAGGTAAGAGCAGGAATTTTCACTGTAAAACTGATAAAGAACATTAAAATGTTCTGAGAGTGCTTTGCCACTTTGGATAATCAGGAAGCCTCAATGCTGAGGAAATAAGACATTTAAAGGGCAACAAATGCATACGCGGAGGAAAATGGCTAAACTGATTTACATCAGACAGTCGTTGAATTATTTTGCTACCAAAGCTACATTGAGAATGTAGTAGCTTGTATTGGAGCAACATATGACTATATGTGGAGGGATGCAGATGAGTTGGAGTAATAAAGCTCAAGGCTGCAGCGCAGTGCAGGAGCACGTCATGACAAAGCTGCTGAATGCTGCTGTGTTTCAGGATTTTCATGTTCGAGGCTCATCTTGTGTAATAGAATGAATTCCATCAGGTGAGCGCTTGATTCATTTTCACACTCAAGTAGTACTTTCTAATGAATTATCTATTCAGAGTGGCACGCTGCTGGAACAGCAAAGTGTCAAGGCTTAAGTTCAGCTCTTTTTTCTTTTTAATTGGTTTCTATACTTGCGTTAATGGCACACAGAGCCTTTGATATTCCCTCCCTCCCTGATATGCCCCCATGAAAACAGCAGAGGAAACAAAAAAGACAAGCCTCCTCCCCTTTTAGCAAACTTAATGTAGAAAATGCAAACAAATCTGAGTGAGCACAGCTATGGGCTTGGTACAAAGTCATACATCCAGCAGGGAACAAATACATTTATGGAACAGTTCCAGATCTCCAAAATACATGAAAAAAGGATTATTGACCCTGCATATCCAGCCTCTACTTGATTCTCCCGTTCTCAAAAGGAAAACCGTAACATGACTCCCCCAATATTCTCTGAGGAAAACACGAATAAAATGTGAAGCTCCAGACGCTAACTGCTTTGATGGTGTGCCACTTTTTTCTGCCTGTAAACTGCTTTTTGAGTTCTGCACCTGATGCCCAACTGGACCTACGGCTGGACCCGGAGCTCTTTATATCGGGAGGAAATTGTGAAAAACACATACTGTGGAGTTCTGACCACTCAAGACCTCTGGACACAGTCGAGATTTTTCTCTATGCGTGTTCAAAGCTGCTAATGCTGATTTCCATTTGGGTGCAATTAAACTCCCGCAGAGGACGCAGTGGAAATTACATGACTCCAAAGTGCTCGAAAAAATACATAAAATGATAGGAATATGACTTACATGCTTCATTTTAGGTCCTCAGAACTCTACACAGTTCTGATGTTTCTGCCGCTGCTTTTAATTCAATTCAGTTTTATTCATATTTTGCTGAATCACAACAAGTGTCATCTTAAAGGATAATTCTGGTTTATTTCAACTTGGTGTATTTCCCATTAAGATATTTATTGCATTTTTGGCTTCAGGTTTAAAAATTTGGGGAACAAGGAGTTTCATGAATTATGAAATTGCCATAATCTGTGTGTTTTGATGCGTTTTGGTTTAGTTTGATATCATGTTCTGTTTGGTTTGGTTAAGTTTCTTGATGTTTTTGTTTTTTTTGTCTTGCTCAGTTATACATTTCTTTTAAACCCAATGATGCTTTTAAGGTACAGATCTTGCTCAGGTGCTTAGACTCTGTCAGAAGTTGGATGGTTGACAATTTTCTTGAATTTAATGAAGAGGAAACTGAAATCCTCATCTATAGATTTTTACCAAAGATAATGGAGACTGTCGGTCGCTTGCCTCATTTGTTAAACCCTCAGTTAGGAACCTTGGGGTAACTCTTGACTCAGCGTTAACTTTGTCAAGTGACTTTGAATGTGGCATGGTTGTTGTTGCCAGACAGGCTGGTCTGAGTATGTCAGAAACAGCTGATCTGCTGGGATTTTCACGCATAACCATCTGCAGCTGTGTGGACGTAAATGCCTTGTTGGTGTGAGAGGTCAGAGGAGAATGGGCAGACTGGTTCCAGATGATAGGAAGGCAACAGTAACTCAAACAACCACAATGCAGAATACCATCTCTGAACGTACACCACGTGGAACCTTGAAGAAGATGGGCTACAGCAGCAGAAGACCACACCGGGTGCCACTCCTGTCAGCTAAGAACAGGAAACTGAGACAACAATTCGCACAGGCTCACCAAAACTGGACAACAGAAGACTGGAAAAATGTTGCCTGGTCTGATGCGTCTCGATTTCAGTCGCAGTCAAATTATTAGGGGAAACAAAAAATTACATTTCCGCTCGTTCCGCTAACGGGTTAATCAAGTTAACTGAAATTTAACCTTTTAACGCAAAATCAGCCTTGAATGAAAGATTACCATGCACACTTTCTATAAATATGTCAAATTTAACACGTTAATGGATATATTTATATATATTTTTATGTTTGTATATGCTGTCATGTCAATATGGACCAAAATCTCTGAGGAATGTTTCCAACACCTTGTTTAAAGTATGCCACGAAGAATTAAGGCGGTTCTGAAGGCAAAAGGAGGTCCAACCTTTTACCAGCAAGGTGTACCTGATGAAGTTTGCTGAATAAAAAGTCGGAATAAAAAACCGGAACGTCTTCAGGTTGTACAGAACGCTGCTGCAAGGCTTCTAACAAAAGTTTAAACCTTCCAAACATTCTCATGTCCCGAACATTTGGCCAGAGTACATTTCAAAATGTTGGTTATAACATTTAGAGCTCTACAGGGACAAGCACAGACTTACATCAGAGAACTTTTGCAGCCATGTCTCCCCAGCAGGGTTAGGGTTGAGGTGCTGCTGGCTGTGCAGCACGTGGCTGAAAACTAAAGGGGACAGTGTCATGATCTTGTCTGGCTGTTGTTGTTTTTGGTTTCTGAGTTCTAGGCAGGGCTGGGCAGGTCTTCTGGGAGTCTTGGGCGGAGACTTGATTGTTCCTGCCACCACACCTGTTCCTCGTCTAACCTCATTAGGAGACATTTATAGGAGCTGCAGGAGCAACCAGTCTTCGCCAGATTGTTCCCACTTAACTGTGGTAATTCGGCCCACTTCCAATAGTTTACTGGGAGTTTTTCATCTCAGTGGCAACTTTACCTGAGTTTGTGTCTTACAGCAGTGTTCTTCAACCCTGGTCCTCGGGACCCACTGCCCTGCATGTTTCTCCTCCGACACACCTGATTCAAATGAATGGCTCCTTATCAGGCCACTGCAGAGCTTGATGATGAGCTGATCATTTCAATCAGGTGTGGCGGAGAAGGGAAATATCGAAAACATGCAGGGCAGTGGGTCCCGAGAACCAGGGTTGAAGAACCCTGTCTTACAGCTTCCACCAACCTTGTCCATCACGAGTAATCCAATACGTTTTTTTTGTCAGATTAAGGTGTCTACATGAACTGGATAACTCAGTCTTATTGTAATTTAGCCATTAATCCGATCCGATGGTGCTGATGTAACCGCACCTGTTCGCCACACCTGTTTTTTATTAGTTGTTACTTTTGTTGGTTAGTTTTGGTCTGATTCTACACACACATACATATAAATAATATTTATTTAATTCATACAAATATATTTTAAATATATTCAAGTAATTTTTTTTTAAATTAGCTTTTGACTTTCTGAGTTTGCACTCTGGCTTATTTTGTGTGAATTTAACTTGAAGTTGTAGTATTTGAGCTGTGGAGCTACTTGAGATATTTCCAAACTGTTCGACCCCCGGCATCAAAACCACTGACAGCTGAGGTGAATAAGACTGATCACTTTGTAACAATCCAATGTTCTGCTGGGAACCGTCGGGTTCTGGCATTCTTGGCGGTGTTACTTTGACATGTTCCACCTACTTCTGCATTGTTGCACATCAGGCAGTCGCCCCCATGGCAACAGCACTCCCTGACGACAGCTGTGTCTTTAGGTGACCTCTACACTGATTTAAGGACATTTCTAATCTGTGAACGTGGCTTTAGTATCAGTCATTTAAACATGACCGATTATCACCAATTTGTACAAACTGCACCTTTAAAGATCACCTAAAGCAGGTTGAGCAGTAGCTCCATTCTGCACAACAAAAGATCCTTTTGATTTGCTTTAGATTTTTTTAATGTTACGTCCTCTAATTGGTGGTTAAATGGCTTTTTAGCAGTTTAAACGTGCAGTGTTAACAGATGTCCTGAAGGAAAATGTCCTTAATGGCTTTATTTGAGCAAGACGAGACCCCCAACGAGGAGAAAATAAATTAATATTTCTGATTATTTATTCATCTTAAATAGTTTATCATCTTTTTGTGTTAAATGCTGCACCGATTCCATCCACTTTGCTACAGGTTTGACTTTTCTCATGTTTTGGGAGTTCTTACCTCACATATTATTTCATCCTCTGTTCACTTCTGTGTTCTGTCTCTTTCGTTACTTCCTGTTTTATTTTGAAGGGCTTTTTTCCTTGTGTGTCTTGTCAGATTTTATTTCCTGCATCTGTGACTGCTGGATTGTCTTTTCCTACAATAACCTGCATCAGCTCTTTTTTTGGCCCAGCACTTCAGAGTCAGTCTATGATTCAAACCTCTTCCCTTCACAGTGCTCCTCATGGTTTATTCTGCTCTGGAATCAGCAGTTTTGCTTGATGTCAGTAACAGACCTTGTTTTAGTGATCTTACGTTTATTTACCCTCAGTTTCTTCACCTTCCTTCCCTCCTGTGTGTGAACTGACTGTTTCAGTATTGTCACACATTGTGAACAATGTGGAATTGCACACAGAAATGTTACGTTAGCACTAAATAAAAAAAAAACTGCACAGTGTACCTTTAAGTTTGCACTTCCACACTGTTTGGATTTTCAGTGCAACACTTGTACTGAAATCTTAGAGGGCCAAACAAAGTACTCCTGTATTTTCTCTTGGTTTAATTTTTTGGAAAGCAATTGTCAGGGAATACTTTCACATGAGAGCTATGGGTAAGATGCCACTAACGTGTAAGCATCTCAAATGGCTTCATAATCCAGGAGTGGGTAATTTTGCTGAAGTTTGCTGTCTTAATTACACACACTCATAAATTTACATGTTGGGATGGTAATTCTTGTTTATTTGTGCAAGTCCCTCCAAGCAAGGCTCATATAGATCTGGTCAAACCCATGTGGAGGCTTGACACCCTTTTTATTTAGAATCCTGTCCGCCAACCACAAGGTGGCTCTTGCAGATATTTCACACCAGTTGACACTAAAATGTTGTACTCAGTCTTTTTTTTTCACCCTGTCATTTCAAGCAGGGAGAAGACCAAAATATCAAATTACAGACAGATTGGGTTGGATACACAGATTAGAAGGTTCTGCTTTAAACTGTGTAGCTTGAAGTACCGCTTGCTCTCCGCAACAGTATTTTTAGCCCCTCGAGGAGTTTCAAGGGCGCGTCAGTAAAATCTGTTTGGATGTACTGGTTGTACTATTCTAACGTGCATTTTTAAATCCCTACAGGCCATTACTGACTCGATCGGTTTCTAAAATGATAAAAGTCTGACGGCTTTTTGTCCCCGTTTCAAAGCCTCTACTATGAGGACGATGTAAGACTGTTGGAGCAGGCGGCGTAAATAAAACATCAGGAAACCAGGTGAGGTCAGGTCTGAGGTCAGCTTGTTGACCTTGAGGTCACTGAGCTGAATGCTTCACTTGCAGGCTCTGCGTTTGTATTGCTCAGAGTCTGGGAATAAGACACACATGCCTCCACAGCGATGTCACAGAAACACACACTGTACAGTCCACATGTGGATCAGCTGTGTGTGGGTATGTTTGCATGCGTCTAGGAGAATTTTTCTTCCGTACACAAACACAGACACGCTGCCATGTGGAATGTGTTTCTGCTGGCCGGCCTGGCTCGGCCGCGGTGTCGGGTTGCAGTAGGTGTTCCGGTCTGTGACTCTGGCATATCTGTGTTTGTTTTATGTCACAGCCCCTCCCTCCTGGGAGATGACAATCCAGCAGAGCCTGAGGGGGTGAAACCTGAGATCAGCAGAGCTTAGTAGTAAACAACAACTCCTTTATGAGGCCGAGGCGGCTGCCTGCTGCATTCAAAGATCTGAGAGACAAAGATTTTTTTTTCTGCTTGTTGGGAAGTGGTTCCTAAAGAGGGGTCCCAAGCAGCCTGGGGGGGGGGTCTTCAGGGCGGTCTGTGTTGAGTGGGGAGCTGAAACAGTTTAATCTCTTTGTTTGTTCATTTAAAGTTATGATGATTTGGACCCATTGGTTTACATAAATATATATAGTTAATAAGCCAACTGAAAGTAAAATTTACATGAAACCAGCTGTTTGTTGTTGGATTAATGGAGTTAAGGTGGATCCGTTTTTTTTTTTTTTTTTTTAATGGCTAATGTCAATCATTATGAGAGCAGGTTGGCCAACAGTTGATGAACCCTGACATTTTAATTTAATTTAATAAAATGCAACACGAAAATGATGAATTGAGTGAACATTCAACACTGTTTGCTTCCATAAATCCATTCTGCATGAATCACAGCAGCTGCACTGTTGAAACGTCTTACAAAGCAGATGTTTATAAACCAGTTTGACCAGGTGTCTGTTCCTGCGGAAGAGGTGGAGAATAATCAGATGATCAACCGGTTCATTAAGCTATGTAATAAGCTGAATGTAAGGTAGACCCGACACCTAAATAACAAGGTACGTTTGTACATTTTCTATAACGCAATAAAAACTTTTATATTCAGTTTGTGAATGAATTTGAATCTTTTTTAACAGACACACGTTCAAATAAATGATTTTTGAGTGTCTTCACAAACCAGCGCCATTTTATTTAGATCGAACATGTCTAGAAAAGCACATTAAACATTATGTTACGTCACCCTTCCTTTTTATTTACACTTTTAATCATTCAGGAGCTGTCACCGTGTTTCACAGGAATCCATATTTCAGCTGCTCACTCTGTGGTTGGTGTTGTCCAGTTCTCCTGTTTTTTTTTTAACTTATTGTTGATTCTTTGACAGAGTTAGCTCATAATGATGAGCCACGGCCCATCCTCACTTGGACAGACTAAACCTGTGGTGGAGGCTCGTTTTATACCCAATGCTGACACCCTCACCTGTCACATGCTAATCATCTGGGAGCAGACTCTTCCAGTAGATGAAGATTACAGAAGTCTTTCTTTGACTGTTACTTTGTATTTGCGTGTGTTGCAGCCTTGAATTTTAAATTTGTTTATAATTTCTGAACACGATGAAGTTGTTCAGTGAAGACAGAAAATCATGTCTCGTGTTCTTGTGTCTGTAAAACAGAAACTCAAACATACAGATTTAAAAGTGCTTATTGCACTGTAGAAAATGTCCAAACTTTTCTGGGAATTGACATAAATTTATAATTTGAAACGTGTTTTTGTAAACATTGTCACAAAGACGTGAATCACAGCTGAACTGTGTTTTGTCGGACTTTGTAGAGAATCTCTAACCTTCTTTAAAGTCGTGCTATAAATTTTCACCATTATGTCTTTTATATTTGCTTCAACTGCAGCCAACAAGGAAGGCTGTAGCATCAAAACCTCTGGATGTCCTGAATGGGCTAATTAATTATTTCTTATATTCTACTTCCTGTCAGAAAGCTGAATGTTTACTGTGTTGTATATTTCCTTCCTTTCTTGTATAAAGCGTGCCAAAAAGTTTTATAATTAACTCGTACAAAGCTGCTGTCAAGAGTGTTTTCTTGAGCTTCACCTTTTCTGATCCGTGGTCAGCCAAGCACAACAGGCCGTGTTTTATCTCGACCCTCCTCCTCCGCTGAATGGAGTTTGGGTGCTCCACTCTTTTCTTTTGTTGTTGAACGCAGCCCTTACAGTCCGGTCCCTTCCCCCTCGTCCTCCTTCTTTTCCTTTTTTCTTTTCCACCCATCCTCCCATCGCTCACTCACTGTTTCATCCAGGGTGACGCCAGTCCCTCACCCCGCCCCGTTCAACTCAGTCCGCTGCGTTCATTTCATTCCTGCTCCCATTCCGCGCATATTTCGCATCCTTGGAGAGACGCTGCGCATTTTACGCACTCAGCGCGCCCGATCCTTCATCAAAGCAAAAGCGAGAGGAGGCTGTGGAGTTCGCGGAGGGCTTCGTGGTGTTGTAGCGACTCAGATCCGTGGAAAAGTGTGGGAATTAATCCATAAAGAGGCGTTTGGATCGAGGTAAGTTCCCGAAGAGGAATCCCCCCCCCCCTCCTTCAGCTTGTAGCCTGCGCGTCTGAAAGCCCCCGGACGTTTCGCTTGTTTCTAAAACCCTAAAGTCATCACTGAAGCTGAAATTAAAACAGTTTTGGCAACATCGCGAGCTAAATCCGCACGCGTACACCACGTAAAGATGTTAAACAAGTCTAACAAGCTGATTAATCCTTTGCCGTGTTGAGCCTCACAGCGAGAGATGTCGCTTTCACTCCAGTTTTATCCCCTTTCTGTCGATACCAAAGAACAAACCTTGTTTACTCCCACTTGCGTCTCCCTTATATTACATTACACATGTGAGATTTTTGCCCAGCGGTGTCGTGTTCGTAAATTGAGCAGCGTGTGGGGCGAAAAGCATGAAAACATTTTCGCTGCGGCGCTGGGAGGCAGCTTAACAAAGCTGGGAGTGAATGGGGGACTTGTTGCATCGGCGGGGTTTTTCTCTTTTCCTACACAGGCAGGCCCCAGTCAGGGAAACAGGCCACAGGCTGATAACAGCCAGTGTTTACCCAGTGGACAGAGCACATCATATGCTCAATGAGAGCGCGATCATACAGGCAGCCGGCGGGTTTGTCAACGCGTTTTCTCCTTCCCTCCATCTCTGGAGGAATAAAAACACTCAATCTGGAGTTGAAACTAATTCTTATCAATTGGAGTTATTTGATCTGCTCATGCTGACATCTTTCACACTTTAATTCCATGTTTCATGTTTGTAGGCTGAAGCAGCTTCTCTGATGATGACAGTATATTCTTTGACAAGGTGGTTTAAATGAGTCATTTGGCTTCTTTCGGGTGATTTCACTGCAGCCGATGGGGACTTTCTGAGAACCCCAACAGCTTTTTAAACCAGTCGATATTTAAGCTGATGGTTGTGTTTTGTACTTCCTTTTAAAAAATGATTAAAGGACTGCTCCTGTCCTTTATAGCTTCAGATGTGTGGTAACGCAGGCCAAACCACAATGTAATTATTGGAGAAAATTACAGCCTGTAGGATGAAACACAGTAGATGCATTTATTCTGTAACAGTAATCCGTTTGTCAGATGTTGGGAGCTATGTTGGATAAAAGGATTATAACTCAGAGAAAAGTCGCTATGGCTTCTGTTTTGAGGGGAGTTACAGGCTAAATGAGACGGTCATTAGGGGTTGAATATTTGTCTTTGTTAATGACTTGATGTGTACCTTGTAAAATGATGGGGGGCAAAAATGAACCTCATTTAAAACTTTTTTTTTTAGGAATTTAATCTGCAGATTGTCTTTGCAGCTGATTAACTTTCTTCCAAAAAAGCTAAAAAAACCTAATGAATAATCCCTCTTTTCTTAGTCCAGCCATCCAAAGTTATTAAACTGTAATATTTTAGTTGCTGAAACCAGATGAAACAGGGATTTTTGCCATTAAAAAATGACTCAAATGATTGATTGTCTAACCTGGTTGCTGATTGTCTGTCGATCAACTGATTTGAGCTCCACAGTTACAGAACAATCTGAAAACAGATTAATTGTATTACTACTTTTAACCGTCTTTAAAATGTCAGTAAAGGAGAGAAAAAAGAGAATATTTAAGTGAAATATGCATTTAAATCAGTGTCTGCAGAGTAGGTTTTGGTCTGATAACTGCAGGCAGCAGAGTTAAAAATGCTGAATAAATGAAACCTGGTGATGCTCCTGCGCCTGTATCCTGTTACCATCACTCATGAAAAGTGCCACAAATGTGGTGTCCATTTAAAAAGTTTCTGAAAATGATAAGTCGGGCTGTCCTGGAAGTGTCACAGAGGATTGAGATGTGTGTGTGTGTGTGTGTCATTGTCTTTGCTGTGTCTGGGCCTTTGAGTGTAGAAAGCTTTGTCAGTCACTCTGTGCAAACTGCCTCCACTTTCCTCCCCTCTCCCCTCTCCCCCACACTCCCCCATGCCTCTCCCTCTCCAGTCCGTTGACATCTGTTTTGAGTGCTCCATGCACCTGTAGAGACCAGGGAAGTGTGTGTGTGTGTGTGTTACGGAAAGAAAGAGGAGGGCGAAGGGAGGTGCAGAATGCAAATCCAGGCGTTTGTTCTGGGCCTAAGCAACGCAGACCGACTGACTAACGACCATTTGGTGTGTGTGTGTGTGTGTGTGTACACATTTATGTGTGTATTTGCCTCTTGCTGTCCAGGCCAGGCAGGCAGGCCTATTGTTGCAGCAGCAACAGGCGTCGGTGGATGAGGACGCACCATATGGCCTCTGTGTGCTTTAGTCACAACCGCTGTGTATGTGCTCGTGTTTGTGTGTGTTCATCGTCTCCATCAATGCTGCAGCAATATGGTGGAGTTTGGAGCGCCGGGCAGCTCGCAGCCGTCCTCCTTGTTGTCTCATCTGTCGTCTTATTTCGAGGCAGGAGGACAAAATCCGGCACACAGAATTTTATGGGACTGGGATTCGGAGGGGAAATCTTCCTGGTATGAAACCAAGTCTTGTGATGCTCCACTTTTTCTAAGTTCTATATATTTTTTGGCAGAATTTGTCGCAGCTTGTGCGTGGTGCATGTAGTCGGTGTAATGTTCAAATGAATCAACAGGTGAATCCTGGCTCTGAGTTGATGATTCTGGCTCTAAAGATGCAAATTATCGCTTCTTTATAAACAGCCTCTGTTTAATCCTGATGAAAGAGCTTTTGACTGACTGGTTTTCGATGATTTTCCTGCATTCTTTAGCATGCAGCAGGATACAGGAGGACAAATCCAGTTAATTGGATAAAAACTGTAAAAGAGGCATGTTGGGGTGGGAGTCCCAGCTCATTTGTAATGAAATTTGGGGAGCGGAGCTGGTTTATTAGAGCAACAATGCTGAGTGGGAGTTTGTTGGGGGGCAAAGTGGGGAAAGGGAGGGTGTGGTGGGGGGGCCAGGCTTTGTTTAGAGGAGGGTGGGAACAATAGGCATCCTCCTGGGTGGGGTGGGATTGGGGGTGTTGGTGTGCATAGGATGGGGGGGTAGCTCTGGTTCCTGGCTGCAGGAGGCCAGTCGATCCTGTGCTGGCTTGTCTGACTGCTCAGGCTCTCCGTCTCCTCTCTCATCATTAGCACTAATGCAGAAACACGTGAAAATGTATGTTTTAATTTATTCTCATCTGCGCTGGTTATCAAAACTATGATTTATATTTTCTGGATGACAAAAAGTCTATGTGAGGCAAAAACAGAAGGACCTGCTTTGTATTCCTTTGCCTTTCTTCACTGTAAACATGTGAAGTTTCTTAAAGTGTTAAATAAAATCTGGACAGAGTGTGTCCTGCAGTAAAATAATCACTGTCATGTGCTGGAAAAGACCAGGCCAACATGGTGGCAGTTTATCAGTGAAAAAAGATACCATACGGGAAAATAATAGGGTTTTGTTAAGTTTCTAGCAGCTTATCACGGAGATATCGCTCATCTCTGCACCACCGTGTGCGATACACTTCGCTGCAGAGCTGAAAGCATCATAAAGAAAAGAGTCAAACTGTGTGATTACACATAGATGGAAAAACGTATTTACTGACGCTGCTATAGCTGATTATATCAGTTGGGCTCTACCAGAGATATGGATTATGTGTCCCTTTTTATAAGCTGCACTAAATTATACTGTGCACACGGTGTGTGTGTGTAAACATCGCAGAGCAGCAGTTTAAAATGAAGCACTGACACTGATTTTACACGATCAACTCATTTCTGTGTTTCTCTCAGTCGTCAAAATAAGCGCTCATTGTAGTTGTTGATTAGTTCCAATCAGATCTCTTGTCTCATTAAATGTTTAAGTTTCTTTATATTTGACTGAGAGAATGTGTTTGACAAGCAAACTTTTAAAGAAACGGATCAGATTAGTTAAGATGGAAATGTTCATGAATGCATTATTATGTTCATTATTATGTTCATGTTTTTATAAGGTCATTTACTTACAGAAAGACTTATAATAATGATGATGTGGGAGAGATGGTAAGTCACATGCTAAGCGTAGAAGTCAGATAAATCTTTAAGAGAAAGGAAGAGATTGAGGTGTATTTCTTTAGTCTTCGCAGATAACCCAATAAAAAAATCTTTGCTGTGGACCAGAAACATTTCCAGGTGACTCAGCCTTAGCGTGGAAATGATCTCAGCCTTTCAGGGCCTCAGCCCCAAGCAGATGAATGGATGACACAAGCTAACCCTCCATGGGAAGTCTGAATCAACCCTCACGCTTCCTGAGCTCAGCAGGAAGCAAGCAGGAAGTCTAGATTTCAACTACTTCTTGTGTACTTTCCCGGTTGGAGGACCTGACATGATAAACACGCAGCAGAGCGGGACAGCGGCTCACTCTGCTCGCCGTTACTCCCACAGTGGAAAAAAGTTTGCCTGCTGTTGTGCTCACGACCTCGGTTGTTGTGCAGGCGGGCGCTGATCATTAACTGTTCTTGGTTCGAAGGCCGATCAATTATTAATAAGATAGATGAATAATTGTTTCATTAAAACCGGGCGAGTTTACTCTGACTGAACGTTTGAGCAGCGTTTACTTTTCCCGGAGCTTCTTTTGGACATTTGAACAGCTGACTCTGGTTTGTCTTCGTGTTCCTGAGATGCTATTAGCAGCTGGCAGCAGGAAATGCAACAGAGAAAAAGAAACCTGATCTTCCATTAGAGTCAGCGAGACTGTTTAACTCTGAAAAGATGAAATAACAGGCTTTCATCTTGAATAGTGAAAGTTAAATTGTTCTTAATTAAGAAAATGGAGCTCTTCTCAATTGAATGCACTTTTTCCGGCTGCAGCCCTGATGGGCCTGAAGCACCGAGCTAATTAGCTTGTTCTCTGAAAATGTGTCTGACTTTTCTTGAGTTGTAGAATTTTACCTGCAACATTTGTAGTTCAGCAAACGTGTTACACCTCCCGTCTTCCTCAGGTTACGAGTCATTTTACACAGTGTAATGCAGATATTTCTAGTACAATGAAACTTGGTATTCAGTCTTTTAGCGCTAGCTTGCTTTTGTGAGCTTTATTTTTGCATTATTACAGATTTGGAAATAAGGTTGAGTGTGAGAAATGAGGATTTTGTGTCACAAAATTCAGTCTTTTTAGTTCCTTGGCTAATATTTTGATTGGATTATGATTACAATGAATTGAGCTCCAATTGGCTTGAATTGGACTATATTAGTTAAGTGTCTTGGGATGACATTTGTTGTAATTTGGCACGAAATAAACTATAAAAACTGAATTGAATTGAATATCTGAGTGGTCTTGGTGACAGTGGGGGGAAGAAAAGGCTACTTTTACAATCATTATGCCTCTTAGTCTCAACATTTTTACATTTCACTGTCTCCACTTGTGAATGCTCAACCTCAGGATTGCAATAAATCGGATGGACGCTTCTACCTGAAGCAGTCCCCCTCACATTTGGGCAGTGGTGGTCCAGATCACAAAGACCAGCTTCAGTTGTTTTAATGTGGCAGTTAAAAACTGGAATACAGGGGCCAATTTAAAATAATTTTGGATATATACCTGTGTATACCTGTGTATACAGTCAAAAATCTCAAAAATGTCAAAAATGAAATTATTCTGAGGAATCTGACAGTTGATTCTGGTGCAGGATACCACGATAAACAATGTTAATATAAGTTATTATTGCAGTTTGATAGAAAACGCTGATAAATTATTTCTAGAACCTGTTTAGACGGTTTTGATGTTTCATTGTGGATTTTATAAACCAGACAGTTGTTTAACTTGTCCAGATTCCTTCATGTAACAAAGACATGAAACTTTGGGCTAAAAAATGCATTCAGTATATTTTTTGTTGGTAGCAATTAGAAGGTATTTAAAGAAAAAAGGATTTAAAAAGTGAATAAATTAGATAAAATATTATATTTTTTGTGTTAAAACCTCACCTTTTTTTAAAATATAGCTGAATATCTTATCATAAATACACTTTTAGCCTTTTTAATACACCAAACTATCTGAAAATAAATTGAGATCCAGATGATTTTAACTGTGTATTAACCATCACGGCTCAGAGCCAGCTGTGAGTTAATGGGGTGAAAACAAAGTCTTTTAGAAGAAATAGAATCTTTGTATGTTAACCTTTAAAACAGTAACTACTTACAGATATTCAGCTGACTAAACTCGTGGCTTTTTCACAGGAAGGGGACGTTTTACCTTGGAAAAAATGTCTAAATACTCTGAATAGCAAATGTGTTCCGTGTTATCTGGATAAATGATGAGCAAAGTGATAAAGATCATACTTATAAATCCTTGAGGGAGGAGTTAAAATGTAGCAAGGTAGATCACTGAAAAAATATTTAAAAGAACAATTAAATGAAGCCAGTTTGATCCTTTATTTTAGGCTCAAGAAATGAAGAATTATTGGTTTGATTATTCCTCTGTTGATTTATGGAAGTGCTTCTTCAAGACATCAGACACCTTTACAGTAAGGATTCGCTTGATTTTGGTCTGTGAAGCTTCGCCAGAGACTCGGATGTAGAGAAAGAGGAGTAAGAAATAACCAGACAATGAGGTTGAAGCCAGTTACTTCCTTTAAATAAGCTGCCAACATGTTTACGGGATGCACAGTCGCTGAACTCCCTGCCTCCTAACCTGCTTCTGTCTAAATAAAGCAGCACCCGAGTTTTAATGGACCACAGATGGAAAACACAGTTCAGGGGCTAATTCATTTTGTATGTGTGTGTTTGGAGGAGTGGATGAAAGAGTGGAGCCTGTGTTAGCTGTGGAGGATGTAATTGTGGTGCAGAGATGGGGAGATGGAGGTCACTGTGCTCTTTTTCACGTTCATGGAGCTGTACAATGCTCCTTTGCAAGGTGTTGGATAAGATTCATACATGCAGACACACACATGTAACACACGTGGTGTCCGTCTCGGCACAATGCTCCCGTGTTCGCACTTATTAAATGGTGTTGGTATTGCTGTAACCTCCCCAGGCCTCTCTTTCCACTGGTGGAGGATATTGCCTTGCGTGTGCGTGTGTGTGTGTGATAGTGTACATGTGACAACAAACCTCCCAATCCCCAGGAAGAGGCCGGATAATGGCCCAGGCTGACTCAGCAAAAACCAGTAGAAGAAGAATGACAGAGAGGGACGGAGAACAGAGAGCAGAGCTGCTGGCAAAACCTTTTACCGTCACATTTCCAGGAGGAAATAAGCACTTCACTGTATCAGCGTCCAATCTGTGACCAATTACTGTGTGTGTGCATAAATGTTAATGCCGCTGTGAGACGAGATGGTGAAATAACGAGGAGCGCACGCTGTGAATCACAGACTCTTCGCCACTCATAAAGCAAGTCTCTCTCAGTCTTTCTCAAGAGTGTATTAGC
Source organism: Leuresthes tenuis (assembly GCF_036924035.1). Lineage (NCBI taxonomy): Eukaryota > Metazoa > Chordata > Actinopteri > Atheriniformes > Atherinopsidae > Leuresthes > Leuresthes tenuis. The sequence continues at coordinate 29,971,088 of NW_027325359.1, read as the reverse complement.
GCTGAGAAAGAATAAAAGAAGCTTTACTGGTTTCTTTTCAGTGATGCTTTTTCATTCGGCTTATTGAAAATTAGGCTTTGTGAGTTTAAACATGAAATCAGGTCAGAACTAATCCAACCAACTCAAGACTCTGATAGAGGTGTGTGTGTGTGTGTGTGTGTGTCCCTGCATTGTGTAAGATGAATTGATCAGTGGTGGATTCATTGAATCGTGTCCATCTGAACTAAGAAATGTGAATGCAGAGACGCGCGTCAGCACCAAGACAAACATGATGAATGATGGAGAACTGAGCTGATTCATTACATTTGAAATGGAGGTTTAGAAAATCAGTTTGGTCTGCATTGAACAAATCTGTGGAGGTAAAGTGTTCTTATGGGTGATCCAAAAGAAAAACGCTGCTTATTGTTGATTGTTTTGCAGTCACTGGTGCTGCAGTTCCTTGAAATCTCTTAGTTACCTACATTGTGCGTCATGGCCGGTGCTGCACTTGCCCACAGGTGGTGGAAGCTGTCACATGGCTGATGTTTGTGCAGCAGCCTTTTTCCTGCTTGTTGACCTTTTTTTACAGCCTTGCCCTGCACTCACTTCACACAAAATGCCATCATGTGCGAGTGGTCCATAAGTAGCACCACCACATGGAGAAGGGAACGTGCCTGGAATGTACTGAAAGCACATTCAGAAGCAGTCAAGGACGCATGTCATCACAGAACTCATGTTTAGTTGACCACCTGACTCCTCTGCAGGAAGTTCAACGACTCTAATGTGCATGAAGCAGAACTAATCTTCCATTTAGCTCTGGCCAAACGTGTTGCATAAAGTTTTGAAGCCAGCATGTGTGACAGTTCTCTTTTTAAGCTGTAATGCTGGCTGCGGTCAGTTGGAAGAGCTGATCGTTGTGGACAGGAAGTATTCACACTCTTAACTTAAAGGGGAACTCCGGTATATTTAAACCTAGACCTTATTTCTGGCATGAAATACGTTTATCTTCTCACCGAGAACAGTCAGCATCCTTCGGAAGCTATTTAGAAAACTCGCGATCAGTGTATATCCATATAACGGAGTGAACAGGGCAGGGACGATGCAGCCTCTAAATAAGTCTTTATTTCACCAATACTTTAAGAAGAATGAATGAACGAATGTGTACTATTACTCTGTTAGCTCATAGGTGCTGTTATGTGGCTACTTGCGGCAACAGGAGACCTAACGGAGGGATTTCTACACAGGCACTCTACTGGGACCACTTCATCCACACGCCCCCCCGGAGCGCAGTTTATTTACTCTTTTCTCTGACAGTCGGCTAACTTCACACGGAGTTTGCTACTGTGAGTTTTGTGCAACATGGCCGTATATTTATCAAATTTTGACAACGTGAACGACGACTTTGAGTAAAATGGACGTTCTTACCGGAGTGAATGAGCTGTGCTGCAGCCATGCGTGAGGATGAAGTGGTCCCAGTAGAGGTGTGTGTAGAATTCCCTCTGTTAGCTCTCCTATAGCTGCTAGTAGTCACATAACAGCACCTATGAGCTAACAGACCAATAGTACACATTCGTTCATTCATTCGGCTTAAAGTATTGGTGAAATAAAGACAGATAATGCCTTATTTAGAGGCTGCATCGCCTAAGCCCTGTTCACTCCGTTATATGGATCGCGAGTTATCTAAATATCTTCCGAAGAACATCGACTTTCGCCAAACTGTTCTCGGTCAGTAGATAAACGTATTTCATGCCAGAAATAAGGTCTAGGTTTAAAAATACCGGAGTTCCCCTTTAAATCAAACTACTGATCCAGCACTGGAAAAGTAGTCCATTTTGAAGTTAAATTCCTGAAAATATACGTCCTCAATATTTAATAAGCTCTGATGCCTCTCAATACAATCAAAGCTCAATTTTACTGTTGTAGTTGGTTTCGATAGGCTGCTCAGAAATAATCTGTTGAATATTTTCTTTATTGCTAATTTGTTTGGTTATGTTGTAAATATCTAAATTTGTTAAGCATCTGAAGCTATGGGATAAAGGAAGGAAAGTAACTACGTTTGCCTAGGAAATGCAGTGCAGAATTGGAACGTTACATGAAAAGGGAATGCTCCAAGGAGGTAGAAATATCTCAAATTTGTATTTAAGCACAGTTCATTACTGTCCACCACTGATTCTAGATCAGAGTCTGGCCTTTAATTGCTCTCATATAGAAAAAAACTTAAAGTTTAAGCTTTGAAAGTGTTCATTTTTACTGTTGATGTGAAACTTTTGACCACTAGTGTTACTACAGTGCACCTGTTACACTAACATCGAGCTTTTCTTCATTGTCGTCAATGGAAAATGATTTAATAAGCATTCATTTTCAGATAAAATTCTGCAGGTATTTATGTGCTCCAACTCTGATCCGTAGTGATCTGACACCTGAGTGTGTTGTTCTCTGAACTGCATGACCACAGCCCTGAATTAAGTTATAAAAAGCACACGTTCAGCGACGGCTGTGCCTCTCATACAGGCACCAATGTGCCGATGAAAATAAAGATATTCATTAGCCGGCATAACAGCTGGCAGCTTACAGTCTCACAGAGCTATTACAGGCCGGTTTTACTCGCTTTTGGATGCACAAACAGCTAACTTTGGTGCCCCTCAGAGACTTTGTTGTGCTGAACCGTGCACTGGGATCTACAGAAAGAGGTGTGATAGCGACTGTGTTCCTGGTAGTTTGTTGTGAGTGAACTTGATTTGTTTTGCACATGCTCGGCACAAGTCTTGATCAAAAATAAATGCCAATTTTCCCAGGACGTCTTCAGAAATTGTGATCCACAGCCTGCAGGATAGTGAAATGCCAATAGCAATCTACAGGGTTGTTCCTGGAAACAATAATTGGAATCAGTGCACCTGAAGAAGAGCCGATCACCCGTGTTAAATACTTAACCTATGCTGTGTATACTTGGTAATTTTGGTGTGAAAAGGTTACACGTCAACACCAAGCTATACTTCTGAAGCTCATACTTAACAGATAATTGACTGTAACTACGTGATTTGTTATGTTGGATTGTTCGAACACAAGTTGGCTTGATTTGGATTCTTGGGGTAACGATTTGATTCAAACCGGAATCTAAATTAACAACAAAAGAGCATCAATTAAATCATTATAAAATCTAAAGTCTTTGTTGTGTCGATCTTTTGAGGTGAAACAGGTGATTTGGTGGCAGTTTGGTAAAGGGGTATAAAAATAGCTGAAATTATTTGCATGCATTGTTTAAACTGCAACCTTTAGAGCGAATGTGATTCTTGATTAAAATTGGAAAGTTTTCATACATTTTCTTAAATAGGGTTAAACGGATGTTAATTGTGTACAACCCTGCTTTATTATTTTGCTGATTATCCCTATTGGACAGATTGTATTAAACTCAATGCATAACTATACAAATGTGTTTTAAAAGAGACACAATAACTGCATTTTATTAGATTGGTTCCCATAAAGTCCAGTGTGGCGTTCAGGGATAGGCAGTACATTAGCTCAGGCTGAAATCATAAACTTAAATACATTCTGACTGTTTGAATAACATGAGGTGTACTTGAATGAGGTTACCTTGTGAATGTCTGCTGTGGAGGCTGTTAACATAGCAAGATAAATGAAGCCCCCCAGAGTCTGTTCAGATACTCGCATTTACACTCGTGTAAAAACATGAATGCGGTGCCATTCGGTCCTTGGTGTAAAATGAATTTATTGTAAAAGCAGAAAACAAGAAATATCACCTTGGACCTGAATAGGTCCGAGTGCTTTAAGGCCGACAACAGGAAAACATGAAGTAACACTGAAAAATGGAGCGTTTGCCTTGAGGTTTATGAGACAATCCTCTTATGTTAAAAGTGAAAGTATTAAAAGAAGCAGCCAAACAGATGCCTTCGAGTGGCTGAAAGACCTCAACACTCTGTGCTGACACACTCAGGTTTCCTGTGGTAGTGAAGACACTCAGAGACAGAGACAAAGCATTACATGTAATTACTACCTAAGTGGCCTGCTTTTGAACATATGGAGGATTCAAGCCATGTATGCCTGCATTGAGCTGGCTTCTGGTGGAAACAAGTGCTGTAAGAAGGAAGGGGCAGAGGGAGAACATGAGAGTGCAAGGCAGCTGCAGGATTGTGGCTGTATGCCCTGTGTGTGTTCTCCCGAGGGCTGGCACTGACACCATGGAGCCTGCTGTCCTGGCTGGAGTGGCCTGGGCCTGCCTGGTGACAGAGAGGCACACAGAGAGGAGGGGTATCCAGGGTGCAGAGGACTCGCCCAGTAGTCACAGTTGATTGTTGTGTGACTAATGTCTTTCTCCAGCGTCCATCTGCTGCTGGGCCCCTCTCACACTAACATCTCCTCTGTAGTTCTTCTGTTGACTTCTCGTCTCTTCTCTCGAAACACAGCATGAGTGATCTGAATGCTTATACCGAACGTGGACTCACATTTTTATAAAATTAGATGGGCCACAGTTGCTATTCGCTGTTCCCTTTTTGCCTTGTGCTTTGTGACGTTTCGCTAACTCTTTAAAACTTGCACATCATTCAGACAAACTTCAGCACCTTATTAACAACCCATCGAAAATAATGTGGACCCACCTAATTTAAGGGGCTCTGTTGCATTCTTGTGTCTTGTGTCTGCTTCTTGGTTTGCGGCACCTCTTAAAACCTTCAAAGTCATCGGTTCTAGCGTCTCGTGTAAATCAGTGAAACACAATAGAAGTTGACCGATATGGTTTTTCTATTGTTGATGCTGTTCTTTAGAAATCAGGGCAGCCGAAGGCTGATATATGATGCTGTTTTATCTATTCGGCTGCTCTTCTTTTTCTCTCCCTCTGTTAGAATATGAAAGTATAATGTTAACTAAGTCTTCTCAGTTCCAAAGTAGCATAGGATTAATCAGATTTTCATATCTAACCAGTTAAATATATGGGTTTGATGTATTAGAGTTTAAGTCTTATTGTTCTTCCAGGAAGTCACCGTGTGACAGTTTTTATTCAAATATGTGGTCATAAGCTTGTAGCTCAGCACTTTGAATGACACATTTTACTGTTTTATGTTTCCATAGTGACAGCACTGTGCTGCCATTGATGCACCTGCCTGTTAATTGGCTTTGTATGCTCTGGTGTTGGTTTTTGTCTATTTTATTTATCTATAGTTTAAAAAAAGGGGGTTTGGGGAAGGGTCGGTCACCAGTGTCCCCAACTTAATGATTGTGGTCACCAGATGCTAAAATATATATTTAATTGTCTTCTGGGTGCAATTTAGGAATTAGAGATGAAAGATTTCTGTGTCACAGACTGGTGGAGGAAGAAGAAATGAGACGAGTAGACACGATTGAGACAAATGGGAGGAAAGTTGTGTGTGTAGGCAGGCTTGTTGGGCCAGTGAAGGTGTATTAAGGCATAATGCTGGAGTTGCAGTAATACACTTAGCCCTTTTTCAGATTTTCTGCTCAGCCCACCACTGCTCTGGGGAGAGGGGGTAGCAGTGTGAAAACCGTTGTTTGTTGTGACAAACCTGACGAGTTATTACCTGAATTTACAACTTTCCTCAGCTTCACAGAGCTTAACAGCGAGTTCAAGCTCATTGTTTTGCTGTCAAGCTCACAACTTTACTGTTGAGGCCCACTCCCTCTTCTTTCATAGAGTCTTTCAGAAGTAGACAGCTGTTCCATTAAAAGGGCACTATAACACCACTGTACCCTTCAGACATCGTTAGCCGCTTGCTGGGAAAAAACAGTGGGACATTTAGTGGCTGAAATCCAGATAGTTTTATTTCTCAGTAGCTGGCACCAAAAACCAACATGGGATTGATATTTATTGTATTATTACTGACCAAATGAATTGACTGATAACAGCATGATGTGTGTCGCTGTGCCTTGTACGTTTCGAAGATGTAAACGGCACAGAGGCTAAATATGACCTGATCTCAATGAAAACCAAACAGTTGTATGTTGTTCAAAGGCAGCATGTCTGGCATGCTGAAGTCATTGCTTTATTACATTTTGAACTGCATCAAGAGACACTTTTCAACTAAGTGCGCCAACCCTGAAACTTTGTCTCAGTTCCTCCGACAATGAACTTTTTAAAGATCTTTAGGTCGATTTAGCAATACGGCGTGGTGTCTGGAATGTAAACTGTTGGGTAGGTGAGTATAGAAAAGGATTCAAATATCAGTTTTAACTGACTGATGGAAGAAAAAAATTTAATTAGGGTTATTCTCGCATCCTTTTACTTGAGTAAAAAATAGTAGTGCACTGTGGAAAGATTCGTGGGCAGGTTAATTGGATGAATTTAAAAAGCTTTTAATACTTTTATGTTTTAAGGTCATTTTTATGGACGCATTGACGTGTTTTATTTTACTGCTGTTCTTGTTTGACATCAGGTGGTTGTTCGTACCATAGCTGTCCTGTGTGTAAAGTTTGTCCTTAAGTACAATACTTAGATAAAGACTGAATTTGATTACATTTCCACTATTTCATCTGAATAAGAAACGATCATCAACGTACATTGCATTACCAAACTTCTTTTACCTTGCATGCTGTGCTGTTTTCACCTAAGAAGAATCACATGTTGATGCCAGCAGCGGAGCGCTGAATTTTCTCAAATATCGGGGAAAGTGAAACTAAAACGGTTTCTTGTTTTTATTTTACATTTCATGTAAAATTTTGTTCAGCTTTCAGATATTTAGACTGATTTTCTGAAAAAGACTTGTGTGCCAACATGCTAGCGTTAGCATTGTTGCTCTACCTGCAGCTTTAAAGGTTCTCACACGTGATCTCTCGGTAAGAACATTTATGTGGAGTGAAATCCACTCAGTGTCATGATTTGACAACATAATTTGTTATAACCATTTAAAGTTTTGAACTTTAGAAGTTTGAGCTGATCCACATTGTGCAAGTGTGCGTCTGACTCACAACAGTTTATTATATTTGCAAGTTTTATTTGTTTATAGGTTGTGTATCTTTCTGCTGGCTTACATTGTATTTCGTGTAAAATGTCTTGGTTCATCTCCGTGAGGTTGAAGATTGAAGTAATTTAACTCTGCAGTAACATTGACAGAGACGGTTTTTAACATTATGGCCTTCAACACTGTTTTGAAAGTTCACAACCCCTAAATGCAGAATAGGACTGTTTGATGTTTGAAGATTGTTGGGCAATTTTTAAAAGGGACTTTTGAGTGTTTTTTGATACAAGAGATGTAGAAATGAAGCCATGGAAGTATAAAGCCCTTTGTCAGCACTTCAGCAGTGGGCCTTTAGATATTGAATGTTTTGTGAGTAGTTCTTCATCTGAAAATGTCTGAAAAAGTTGCTGCGTTTGTATAACTTCATGTCTTAAGCTTCATGCTGATATCGTCATCTTTTTATGAAGGACACCTTAAAAGATGAGCTGAATGCAGGAACGCTTTTATACCTTTTATCCAAACTTCACTTTACTGTCAAGGTCTTGAAGAAAAGGCATCGGGTCCTTTTGATGCATTTTAATTACTTTTTAGAATGAGCCAAAACACAGAGAAGCCCCTCTTATAGCTCTTCATAATATTTCACCAGCAGCTGCTGCCAAACTTCGGTTTTACTTCTTTTAGATCTTACTGTGGCTTTTTATACAGTTGACCACTTGGTTTTAATCTAACGTCTTAATTTGGTAGGTTATCATTAAGTAAAGCTGTTCACAAGCATTATGAATTTAAATTTATACGCATTCAACTGACAGTTCTGTTTGTTTACTCCGTCAACACATTTGGACGAAAGATCTTTCATCCTGGATTACATAACAGATGAGCTTCCTGCTCCTTTGTAATGGTTTCATTATGATTTTATAACAGCCCAGTTACATTACTTAAACTGTCAATATTCTACTTTTCCATAATGTCGAGCTCATGCAGATTGAACAAGTGCATACACACAGAAAGCCAGCACAACACTGCAGCATTTTCACATATTCCCACTCCCTGAATCCATATCAACATAAGAGAAATGCTTCTTTTTATCTGTAATGAGGTAGGCACCATAGTACAATTAAATTAGCATCAAAATAAGCCGCCTCGCTAAACTAGCAATGCTGGTCTGTCTGTGCAGTTGGCTGTGAGATGAGCACGCAAAAGTCTACAAAGAGACACTGCTGCTTTGTTTCTTGTTAGATAAAGTTGGATATATTGTGATTTATTCTCAGTTGTCCAGTAAACCTACAGTATTTTGAGATCTGAATCAGTCTAAGAAGGTTTATTTATGAACTAATAGTTGAGGTTCCCACTCAGGTAAAACTTTAGATTTCTTTTCCAAATGCAAGTGGTCAGATTTCCGTTCACTAGTAAATCAAATCTAAATTGATCCTTTTAAAAGCATTAAAAAAAAAAAAAATTTGAATCAGACATGTTTCCATTGATCGGTTTAAAATGAAAACTCGAGGCTGTGCAGTGTCACCATAGGGTGGCGGTATAAGCTGTGCTGCTTGTGCTTGTAATTCAGTAGAAGAAGTAGTTGTCCAAACTGGAAATGCACCTGGAAGAAGAACACAGACGTGGTAGCCATCCACATGAAAATGTATAACTCTTAAAAAGAAAGAAAATCAAACTTAAAAACAACATAAATGTCATTTTTAAGCCTCTACTGCAAAAGTTGGCAAAGTTTGCAATGAAATTGTTGAACTGTTTGCCCCTACAAAACCTATCAAGTCTTAACCTGGTTTGAACCACCAGCGACAAAACTGAAGCCCCATATTTTCTTAAGTGTTAAAGGTCAAGAACACAGAGCATACAAATAGATAGCATAGAATTTGGTTCCCCTCCATCTTTGTAAGATGAGAAAATGTGTGCTACTAGTGAAGAGGGATACTTGACTTTAACACACACACAAAAAAATAATTTTGACAAATGCACACAAACTCTGTAAAGGAAACAAATGCTGCTGTGGCTCAACCATACAGCCAGCTGGGTGAATGAATCCTTGTTTGAATGGAAAAGTGCTGCAGAGGGTCAGGAGGGAAGCATGGAAGACGGCGAGGGTGGGAAGCTTGAGAGGAAACGGATATGAGGGTGAATAGAATAAGCATGGAGAGAGCACCAGAGGACAAACTCTGGTAAAGCTACTAGATCCCCTTCATTACTCATGCCTGTGAGTCCAAGCCAGCGGATGTTTTCGTGCCGACTTGCAGTGTTTTCCCTCTGGTGTTAAAAAAAAAAAAAAGAGCCTTGAGCTGAGCTCAAGTGTTCAGATGAAGTTAAAATGTGTCCAAAATGTTCCCTGCTGCTTTGCATGCTTCACTTGCATGCGTGCGTACTGTCAAGTGTAATTGTGTTAAAATTAGCCTGGCTGACACACACACAGAGATTTCACACTGCAGGCTTGTTCAGGCTGTGGCAGGGGACAGTGCATGGGAAGTGTGAACAGTAGAAGACCAGACAAAATGACATGTGTTCGCCCAAGGGGCTGGCACTGTAATTGTGTGTGTCACTGTGCATGTGTGTGCATATGTTTACGTGTGAGTGTGGTGGTTACTGCGCCAACCCTGCTGTTTACCGTGGGGGATTTTAGAAGAATTGTAGGCAGCTGGCAAGCCCCTTCAGTTCCTTTCTTTCTTTTTTTTCCCCTCCTCCCTTGAAATCTGTTTTTACTGGTGTGTAGTTGGACTCCGTTTGTCCCCCACTCACTTGCTCCACTTACGTGCATGTGGATTTGATGTACCGCAGCGGTTTAACAAAATAGGCAATTTCCTTCCTGAAAAGAAGCAATAATTTCCTTGTAGCAGCCTGGATACAGTCTTAAGACATGTTGCTCAGGACTTAAAGCTACATTGGAATATATCTTTTAGTGAATTTCACACTCAATATTGGCATGAATCATAGCATAGAGAGATTAATGGCTTTTTCTTTCTTTTGTTTTTAATCCTGGGTTAATTTAAATCAAAACAGCTGCACGATCAGTTCTTTAAGGATTCAGGTTGTTATCCCCTCAAATCTTGAAGAGCGAGACTATATTCAGCTAAAACTTCCAGCAGGTTTAATGAAATTTGAAAAAAAAAAGCTCACCATTTTAAGATGTGAAATGCTTTGGCCTCAGTTGTTTTAGTAAAGGTCTGTTAGTTTTTTTGTTGCTGTTTTTTTTTAAGTAATGCAGCGGATCAACTGAGACTTTAATCTTTTTGCTTATAGTTTACAGTGTGTGTCAGCTGCAGTAAATGATGTAAGAGCTGTGTGTGGTTTCCCCTCTGATGAAAAACACAAAAAACAAAACCAAAATTATTCTAAAAGTGTAGAAAATGCTATAACGTTTCACAAAACACAACAAAACAAATGAATACTCCCCTGAGGGTGAAAACGATGTAGAAGACGGACATGTTGCAAACCAAAACGACAGCAAACTTTCAGAAAAATGTGCTGACGGAGCAGAAAACACATTTTATGACACGTACGGCAAGAAATGAGCACAGTGGGCCCGAGATGAAAAACACAAAAATTACACAAAAGCGTGTAAACACTTGTATTCTGTGTATTCTGAAGTTTAGTTTGGTTGCTTCCCTGTAGTTGAACGACTGTATGAACTAACACAACATTTGTTTTTGTCTTCCTCTCTGCAGGCTTCCTGCAGTGTGGCGCTGGTTTGCCATTTCTGGTGGACGTACCATTATCGAAGTTAGCATTAGCCTTCAGTTTCTACAGTTATTACCATTGTTACTAATTAAAGCTTGAGTTTAGCATTAGTTTTGCCACCACTAGCACTGAACTCACATCCACTAGTTAACGTCAGCTGCCAGTATGGAGCACAGTAGCTGGAGCGGCAGTGAGAGTCCGGGGGAGGACATGGACAGACTGAGTGATTCAGGAGGGGACAAGACCATGGACGGGGACCCTGAGGGGGTCTGGAGCCCGGACATCGAGCAGAGCTTCCAGGAGGCTCTGGCCATCTATCCGCCCTGTGGGAGGAGGAAGATTATTCTCTCAGATGAAGGAAAGATGTATGGTGAGTGACTCCAGCGTTACTCGGTGTGAATAATATGCCTTTGAAAGTAGCATTAAATTTGCAACGGACCAATTAGCTCATTTAAAGGTGTTTTAACACAGGTGAGATGAAGTTCATGTGGATCTCTGGGCTCTAACGTCTCACACAGACTCATGAATGTTGGTTACACTGTCCAGGTAATGTCTCTTGTTAGTGTACTTGTATTGTGACGAGCGCCAACAGTTCGTATTGTTCACTTTGGGCGTTGCGCTGGAACGCAGTATCTCCGAACAACGATTTAACCACATCCTGTGATTGGCCGAGCTGTTGAGGCGCTGCTGTTAGACGGTGTGAATAACGACACAGACGGCTGTGATGGAGGGATGTCTCGCTGCGCATCAAGTGTCAGAGACACAGGAAAGAAAGATAAGCTGTAAAACGGAGGACGTGGAAGCAGGCTGTAGGTGCATTATGTGTGTGTGAATGAGTATGTGAGCGTGACAGAAGAGGCAGCGTATTTGTGTGTGTGAACTAATAGAGTGATGAACAGATGGTCCTCTGGCTGCCACCAGCTGCGTCCCCCTCCGACTCCATTTCACTCTTTTTTCTTTGCTTTGCTTTCTATCTGTTTGTCGAGTGCACTCTACTGATTTCTGTATGAAAAGTGAGTTTTTCAAATCTTTATTTCCTTTACAGATTCCTACTCTGTGAGCTCAGATTTAACACGTTACAGTGTTTACACATTAATATTTAAATTTTAACAATGGGCAGGATTGCACTTTAGAGTAATAAAGAGGCTCCTTAAAGGGACAAACTGAAACCAGATAATCCCAACAACAACCCTAACAACGGTGTTATTTTAGTTTTCTGTAGCTCAGTGGACTAAAAATAGCAATGGCACTATTAAACCAGTTGCACAAAACACCTTAAGTTAAGGCTTTCTTCTTGGAGTTTAGGGCAATTTCCTTTAATGGTGTTGTTTTAGTTTGGAAGGTTCCGTAGGGAAATGATCTGGAAGCATCTAGGGCCTTTACATCTTCCTCAAAGTTCCAAGATACATTTTAATGTGGGGAAACTCAAAATATTCTTAAGATGACAGTCTATAGGTGCTTCAAATCAAAGGCTATATAGACGGAGGCACACCCATCGGTAAAATAAATCAAGGTTATAGTTGCTAAGTTGCAACAAAATTGGAGAAAACTAGCAAGCGAAGCTGTCCCAAGAAGACATTCACGCAATCCGAGAAGGCAGCTTTAAACAAAGCAGCTGTCTTTCTTTACAATAACAAAGCTACAGACTCACCTACGAGTTTGTCACCCAAGTGGTGCAGCAGGAGTGCAACAAGCAAGCGATGAAATGTCGGGTGTTTACCACCGTCTGGCTGCCAGCCAATCAGCACAGTTGGCTACAGTAAGACCTTTGCCATTGACAAGATTGCAAGGTTTGTAGCAAAGATAAGCAATCTATCTGTGTTGTTTCAGGACAGAGGTTTGGGGAACTTTTGATGGAGTTAGGGCCATGATACACTTGACATTTACTGTAAGTTCTTTATACTGAGGAGCAGAGGTGAAGCCACACAGCTGGTCATGTTGCAGGAGGCATCTGCAGCACACTGGATTCATTAAACACCTCTTATAAAGCGGCTGTAGCTGTCCCATAAACTATTTGAGTTCAGAGCGATGTTCAGATTCATTCAAAAAACGTAATGTTATCCCAGACCTAATTTATGGTTTCGGCACTGGCTTGTGTGGGTATACTAGGGTCCATTTAGCCACTCTTAACCCTTTTCCACGAAATCATTTCCAGGGCTGGTTCGGGGCCAATACTGGTCCTGGTTCACAACTCGCTCAACTTGCGAACCAGCTGAGAACCAGTTTGCTTTTCCATAGCTCGGGGTGCTAAGGGGAGCCACGTTACGTCGCTGCGTTTGCCGACACGTTGGTGCAAACATGGAAGCAACAACAACACGGGGAAGAAGAAGAAGCAGCAGCAACAACAATAATGGATGACTTTGCGTTTGTACAGCTGCTGCTTCTGGCTGCTTCATCGGAATCAGAAAACGGTAGATCCGATATGTTTGTGTTGATCGGCAGGTTTTGAGTGGACGGCGATTACGTTCTAGGAGACAGGTAATAACCTAATAACGTTTTGAGTCTTATCTTACTTGCACTGAATGTGAGATGGTTATGTTAGCCTTTGTTATGAGCTAACGTTAGCCGGCGCTATGTCCCTGCTGGAATCGTCACAAATTCACAAATATATTAGGCTACTGGCGATTTTTAAGTCGCCGCTCTGAACCCCCCCCCAGCAAAGAGCTGCTGCTACCCTGGAACCGTTTTTTTCTGGCCCAGAGCCAGTTCTTTGTCAGTGGACACAGAGAACCCGGTTCCAAACTAAGCACTGGCCCTGAACCAGCCCTGGAACCGATTTGGTGGAAAAGGGGTATCTGTGCTGGTGTCCATGCGGCCCAGAACTTTGTGACTGAGCATTAAAAAGTACACAAGTATAAGTGCTATTGAAATCTGTTCTTCCATCTAGGTCAAATAAAAAAGAAATGGGAGGTAATTTTGTTCCCACGTGACTGTGGACTCATTTTGTATCACAAAGCACCTTTTTGTCGTCTCTTTTAAAATGTAAAGACGAAATAAAACTACTTCCTGAGTTTGTCACATCACAGGTTTTGGTCTTTGCTGACCTTTTTTACTCAATCCCTGGATTGTTAAGGCAGGTCTTAAATTACAAATCCATGACACAGGATTTGTAATGTTTACTGTGCACCTACAGTTTAACAGGCTAAATCTATAATTCGGTAAAACACAGTTCTCAGCCTTTTCGTCTTAACACATAACTTGTTTCCATGCAAAACTTTGAATTTACTTGACTCTGACACTCTATATGTAAGGTTTTGTTTTGTTCTTCCTCTTACTTTTAAGGAATCCCTTAAAGTTATTTACAGTGTTGAACAAAATACTGAATTTAAATCTAAATTTCAGTGCTACATTGCTGAGTTTATGTTGACGGAAGAAGAGAAATGAAACCGTCCTAAGAATAGTTACCCAGCTGGATTTCCTTAATGATGAGCTCTTCAATTGATTTTACAATATAGATTCTACCATGAGTTCGTTAAAGATTTGTCTGACTGTTTAGAGCTGGATCATTCCGCTTTATGCTGCTCTACTCCTCCAGCTCCTCAGCAAAACATTTTCCACCATTTTATGCTAACTGTTTCTTCTTCTTCTTTTGAAGTATTAAGTTCAGTCTTTTCATGCTTCCTTTTATTTTCAGATTCGTGTCTTCTTCTTTAATTCCTCCTCTTTTTCCCCTCGTTTACAACTGGGGCCACATTAACGCAGATTTAAGACGGTTTAAGTAGGAATTTGCAAAAACAAACAGGAAACTGAGTATTGGCTGAAATAGCAAATGTGATGGTGTACTTTTAGCATTAAGGTTTCAGGAAAAACAACCTCAGATCAAAACATAATGGACGTATGTGGCTGTATGGAGCAATGAGACCTGAAATGTTGACATGCAGAAGTCCCACTGATACTAAAACTCCTGCTCAAGCTCCTTTCGTGTTATTGATCAGTCTCCAATCAATCAGTCTCACTCTGTTCTCTGCCTTGGTGGCATGATCAGCGCTGTTTGTTTATCATGTTGACTCTGTGTCCAGCTTGTTGACACGTTTATCATAGTGACCTAATCAAGTTAGACAGTGTCTGTTTTCAGCAGCAGAGCAGGAGAGGGCGTAAATGGCAAAAAAGGGATGAGCAGCATTTGGCCTCGAGACTGGGGGGGTTTTAATCGTTACCTGGAACATCTGTGCAAAACAGACTCACGAAACAGCTTCCAGTTTCTTCTAATGTTTGGCTCCTGGTTCCCACAGAAGAGGACAGGCTCACATTTCAGTTCATGCATGCTGTGTCACTGGACTCTTGAGAGCATGAAGTCTGTGCTGTTTTTTTTTTTTTTTCCTGCTTGCACAGGAGCTACATAGTGTACACACAAAATATTTAGGCTACTTGAAAAGCATTAATTTCTTTGCAGTTCAAAGCAAACCCCACTATGATTAACTGGGGTTTTGTGGTTTTCTTGAGTGTTGCATTAAAGCAAAATGAGTGGCGGGTGAATAATCCCACAAAGAAGAAAAATATCAGAAGGTTAGGGGACCTAGGAGGGTCTAAAATACCTCCCGTGGGCCACAAGGAAATGGATTTTAATAGAAAAGAAAGAAAATGTACTAAAAGTGCTGTGATAATGTGGATGCATAAAAGGAGGAAATTACAAACAGGTGAATAATAGCGCTATTATCCCTGGCAAAGGTACAGCGAGGGTACAGTGTGATGGCTGGTGGCTTTGTCCCCCACAGACACATCCAATACAGAGCTGCTGGACCAATATGAAAATAAGCATTTATTTTCCTTTTCTACCTTTTCAAGCAGAGGATTAAGGGCACGTCAAAGTAGATGTTTGTGAAGGAAACCACAAAATTACAATGCCAATCAAGGCCGTGTAGGCGGTGGCAGGGTGAGACTACTACTGTCGTGATATTGTGTAAAACAAGCATACGTTTCCTATCAATGAACAATGTGATGCTGTCTTACTAGAGATGTTTCTTCATGTCTGTCATCAGAGCTGAGCGGCCTTGTTTGTTTACTGAAAACACGGCAAAAATATTACAAACTCCACTTATTACAGCATCACCGACTGCTCGAGGAGAAGACCGCCTCTTTCTGTGACTGCAGATTAAAACACCAGCTTTTGTCTCCTCGTGTCTTGTATAACATTTGCTCCTCTTTAAGCTCTGTTTTTGTCTCGACCACCTCTAAAGAAAGTATGTGCCTTTCCCCTGCTGTGTCTCACTGTTATGGGTGATATGTTTTATTTCTTTAGCTCCATTATCACCTGTGGTTATCTTTCCCAGTTGGGCTGTAATTTACAGCATTGTGAAAAAGTCCTGAGTCTCCTCTCATTTATTTCTTTATATTTTGCTCCCAAGCAGCCAGACTTTCTTTTAAAGTGGTCTTGAGCAACGGTTCTCCAAGATTTTAGAAGGTTTTCTAAAGTTTTTTTTATTTGGAAATGGACTGTTTTTTTTCACTAATTTTCACAAAGACACATCATTTGTTCCCATTTCTTTAGTTGCATCTCTGAAAAACACCAAAGATAACACAGTTTGACAGACAGAAAATAGGATTTCTGCAGCAACAAGGTGATTCCCAAAGAGCTATTAGCTGAAAACTTGGCATATCTCAGCACAGTGTGCAGTGTGTCCCTAAAACATTTGAGGAAACTGGACAAGTGGAGAACAAAAGAAGAAATGTCAGGCCTAAAAAACTATCTACAGCAGATGGACAGTATCTGAAAGTGACGTCCTTAAGAAAGAGGAAAAAATCCAGCAAAGACCTGACAGGACCTGAGAGATGCATCTGGACCTTCAGCTGATCCATCTACTGTTGGCCCAAGCCTCATCAG
The DNA here is from genome assembly GCF_036924035.1 of Leuresthes tenuis. NCBI lineage: Eukaryota > Metazoa > Chordata > Actinopteri > Atheriniformes > Atherinopsidae > Leuresthes > Leuresthes tenuis. The sequence goes on along the minus strand of NW_027325359.1, from coordinate 29,954,681 downwards.
AAATGGTCTCCATGGAAGGGTGGCTGTCAAGAAGCCATTCTTAAGGAAGGGAAACAGGGAGAAATTTACAAGAAAGCAAGAGTAAGAGAGTTCAAGCTACGTTGAGGTACTGAAGGTGTCATACCTAAACCTAAAATATGCTGTATTTCCGTTTATGTTTGCATTTAATCAATTGCTGCACCTATTCATGAGTTATTGCACTGTAACTGGAAAACATGCAGCGCCCTTATGGATCATACTTTTGATTTTTGTTTTTTTCCTATACACCTGCCTGCCAATATGATTAGTCATGTATTTATTCATTTTGATGACTGTTGAACGGTATCTGACCTGACTGACTGACTGACTATCTTAAGGGACCTATTAAGGCAGACATTGCATACTGAGGCCTTATTTTAATCATAGTTAATAGTTAAAGATGTGTACGGGTTTCGGTTTTATGGTGTTTTATCAGGGTGGAGATTGTAAAAACACACAGATTATAGTCCATCATATTGTGTTATGACCTCCATGATAATATTAGAAATGTTTCAGAGCTTTACCTTGAACAATTACATTTTATTCAGACAGGGGCTGCCTCTTAGTTTCCTGAAAGCAGGCCAGATACACAGCTGCTGTTCCTCTGTACTGCTTTTAGTCAGTACCTGTGATGTTGCCACCTGTTGTGCTGTGCAGGTGACATTAACTGTCAGCAGGGAACCCGACAGCTTGTTTGTAACAAATAGCATATTAACTTGTAACAGTGGCTGTGATAATTTCAGAAATCCTGCTTGGAAAGATGAAGTGAGATCTCAAATCTTTGCACTTAAAATGCTGTTGTAACAGGCACACTCCAGGCTCCAGGCAAACTCCAGGCTCTGGGCCAGAGTTTTGGCCCCTGTGGTCACCGGGGTCCTCTCAGGGTACACAACAATACAAGCCACTCAACTGCAGTAAGTGCGGTCAGTGAGGCTTTGACCTTATTCTGAAACGGCTCTTTTGAGCTGTTCCATAAAGCAGCTGAAGCTCTTAATCACTCTGCTAACTGAGTGACGGGACGAGCAGAACACGGCTGCGGTGGCGTCACAGAAAACGGACACGTTTCGACTACATTAAATACAGGAAGCTGTAGATTTTTTTTTATACTGTATTTTGAGCTATCTTGTGTCATCTGAAATGGATTTAATTTTCACATCGTTTTGAGATTTTTGTTCAGCTTCTGTCGAGTTTTCAAACCTTCAGTAAATGATCCAAAATCACATTACAAATGTGTCATTTCTGTTTTGAGTGGGGTGTCCATGCACACCGAGTGGCCTCAGCCTGGAGACGGAGAGCGAGGGTTGCTTCTGTTCGTCATGGTTAATGACCATCTGACTTTGGCCTTGAAGTCTTTCACTGGCTGAAGAAGGAGGGAGCAGGAGGGAAGCCCATTCACGAGAAGAGGGACAGAGGAAGGGGGGGCGGGCAGCCAGACGAGAGCATGGATGGATGAAAGGAGGGAGGGGTGGTTGTTTCGTGTGTGTGTGTGTTTGCTGGAGAGTTTTTGAGAAAGAGGGAGGGTGAGAGCGAGGGATGTGTGCCGCAGGGTTAGTGAAGGATGATAATTCACCGTTAAGCCTCCTAGAAAGACCAGCTGGCCCCTCTGGAGTCAGATGTCAGCCTCCGCAGCCAGGCCTCATTCTGTTTATGTGTGTAAGTGTGTGTGTGCTGGCACTCATGCATGTATATACATCGACGTGTGTGTGTTTGCGTGTGTGCTGTCGTCGGTCACAGCTTTTGACTGCTAGAAGGAAAACACCTGCATGGGGAGCTGGAGATTTTATCAGTCTAAGCTCCCTATCTCAGTGTCAGCGGGACTGGTCAGAACACACACACACACACACACATGCACAAACACACACATGCACAAACACCATCTGCTAGTTAGTTAGGGCTATTGTTGCGAGCCATTTGGGTAGTGTGTAGAGGTTTGGCTTTGTGCAGATCTTGACCATCGGTTGGCCAGCTGGCCGGACTTCGGTTTTCCACTCGGCTGCAACAGAAAACGGGCCAAGAGAGAAATCAAACCAAACCAAACCAAACCAAACTGAGCCACAGAGGACCAAATTAGCTTGTTAGCAAATACAGCAGCAGTCAAATAACCTCATTTCACTGATTATCTAAATCTATCTGATGTATTTAGCTTTCAATCACTGTAAAGCTGTAATGTGGCCAGGCTGTGGAGACCTCTGCAACGTAACGTGTAAACACGCACACACCTGCTCACGCACACACATCTCTCTGTTGCAGGTTTTCTGGATTTAAAGTTGTGGTTTTCTGCATTTTTTTTCTTTCTCCCCTCTCTGTCCCCCTCTCCCTCACTAATCTATACTAGCCAGGTCATGCTGAGTCTGCTGTGCTCCCTATTGAATGGGCTGAATTATTCAGCATTGTGGGCGCGCGCGTGTGCGTGTATGTGCACGCACGCAAGCATGGGTACAGCTGGCCTGCTGGTTCCTTTAATCAGGGGACGGCCGGTCCACATGAATGCCTGCATTGTTGGGTCATGTGTATTCAGGGCCGTGGCGTGTGTGTGATTTTGAGTGTGTGTGTGTGTGTGTGTGTGGAGGACTCAACAGGGGTATCGGTGATTACAGCGTTTCTATGTGAAACTGCACGTCACAGGATCACTGGGTCAACAGCTCTAAATCAGGCACTAAGTTGTTTGTCGGGGTCATGTGATGTCTGCCTGCGATTGTCCCTGAGAAGGAAATAAAATAAAATGTGGTTTGATGTGTGTGTGCTGCAGAGGAAAAAAGGAGTTGGCATGTTTACAAAAAAACCTGAATTCATTGGGTTCGTCTGACCAAAACCAGACTTTAAAAAAACGCAAAAAAATGCAAAAAAAAACAAGTTAGTCTGACAGAAATCGTACAAATTCGAGCATCCCAACCCCAGAATGACACCTAACAGATAACTCCTGCAAATAAATGCTCAACTAGACCCAAATGGACCATTTTTTTACTTTTCATGAACAGTAAAGTGTAAGTGTATATTAATCCAGCTGAATTCCCGGTAAAGCTGCTGTCATTCACATATGTTTCTGTTTTGTGTCAGAAATCAGCTCATTAAGGCAACGTGCCAACTCCCTTAGAAAGCCTCCAGACTGTTGCTCTGCTCTAATAAAGTCCTGGTTTTACAGCAGCATCTGTTAAAATAACGTGTAAGCACATCTTTGCACGTGTCATGATCTCCTACAGAAAAAGTTAGAAGCAGCAGAATGTCTCGAACGTTTTCTCACACATTTCACAGTGTGGCGACGTCTTGACATACTAAAGTCAATAACTCGATTCTGCTCCTGTGCATGTTAAATAAGATGGATGGTGGTCCTCTTAAATGGCTAAGTTAAGCTGTCACCATACCTTGACCAACTGTGCACGTAACTGGGCTGAATGTGTTCTACGTCTCGTCTTTGCAGGTCGAAATGAGCTGATAGCCAGATACATCAAACTCCGAACAGGCAAGACGCGGACAAGGAAACAGGTAATAATGGGAGTGTTTTAAATCCAATCACACTGTCTACAGTATATTTATCACCGTGTACTGCGTTATACACACACCATGAGGGAAAAAGTAAGAACTGAAGTGATAAAAAGGTTGTCTGAAAAAGCTGAACTGTGAGGAAATCTGAACAAAGGAAAAAAACATTGAATTTACAGGTTTACTTTTCATTGTGATTAAGTGAAGGACACTGCTGCCTCTTTTCACTCTCAACAATAATGTCACATACATGGAGAGTAAAGAGATCAGAGGGAGGAGAGGTGCATGATGGGAGGTCCCCCAGCAGTCTGGACCTATAGCAGCATAACTATGGGATGTTTCAGGGTCACCTGAGCTATCCCTAACTATAAGCTTTATCAGAAAGGAAAGTTTTAAGCCTAATCTTAAAAGTAGCGAGGGTGTCTGCTTCTTGAACCCAAACTGGCAGCTGGTTCCACAGAGAGGGGCCTGATAACTGAAGGCTCTGCCTCCCATTCTACTTTTAGAAAATCTGGGAACAACAAGTAGACCTGCAGTCTGAGAGCAAAGTGCTCTGTTGGGAAAATATCCAACTACGAGATCTTTAAGATGTGATGGAGCTCGGTCATTAAGAGCTTTATATGTGAGGAGAATAATTTTAGATTCTATTCTGAATTTAAGAGGGAGCCAATGAAGAGAAGCTAAAACTGGCTAAATATGGTGTCTGCTGTTAGTTCTCATCAGAACTCTGGCTGCAGCATTTTGGATCAACTGGAGGCTTTTCAGGGAGTTCTTTGGCAGCAAAGAATGGCCATAGTCCAGTCTTGAAGAAACAAATGCATGGAGCAGTTTTTCTGCGTCACTCTGAGACAGGATGTTTGCAATATTATGAAGGGGAAAGAAAACCTGTTTTATTTGTGCATCAAATGATAAATTCTGGTTAAAAAAAGATAACTCCAAGGTTCCTCACTGTAGTATGAGAAGCTGAGGAAATGCCGTCTGGAGTAAGTATATAACTAGTCAGATTCTTCCTGAAGAATAAATTTGTATAAAAGAAGTGAACGTCACCACAAGGATGTCAGCCATTGCTTATGGATGATCCCTTTGAAGCCTGGAAATTAGCATTTGTCTGTTGCTGTCTTGTTTTTTTTCTTTTCGGTGATAGAAGTGACCATATTTGGACGACAAGGTGAATCTGGGGAAGGATAAAAGTACTTGTCCCTGAGGTCAAATGTCCACTTAAGTATGGATCTATTTTCAGAACAACCACCAGCACCGATCACAAGGGTTGGATTTAGCTAATGACATTAAGAAAAATGAGTATTCAGTGGACTGGGCGTGGCTTCGCCATCTCTTATGTACTTTTGTACATATGCACCTGAAGACTGTATGAAAGAGATGAATTATTGGTGTCTGGATTCAGTTCAACATTGTAGTTGCCATCTTTGGCTTTTGAAATTAAGAGTTAGAAGTGAGTGGTGTGACATCTGACTGTGAACCACTGAAATGATGAACCCCAAGAACTCATTTGCTGTCACATGATTCATAAAGGTGTTAATGCCAGATGGAGGGGAGGAAGTAGAGAGTTAAAGGAAACAGATAACAACAAAACACCACAGTATGAGTCGGATGTGATCTGCATGTTACCAAGAGGAATATTTTGAACCGAAGTGACACAGTCGACTCCCGTTGAGAAAGCAGACATTGAGGCATACAACGTTTTATCAGTTAGGCTCACAACTTCGCTACCAAGATCATCAACAGTGATCACTGTTGTAAATAACACAGCTCACTGCAGCTGTGTTTTTAAGCATTAGGTCAGAATAAAGGAGAAAAATGTCAGTACTTGCTGCGATAATCTGCAATAAAAGTGAAAATAAATGGCAGCAGCTTGAATGTTATAAAGTCAGGAAAAAGTTAAGCTAATTAAGTGGTCAGTGCATACAAGGGCATTATGTAACTCTGCTTTTCCTGACCACAGACAAGTGTTTTCAGGTGCTGTGGGGGTAGTTTTGCTTGGATTTCCCTCCTTTAAAACTACAACAAGTTTCAAAGATTGTACTTTCATTGTAAGAAATCACTTCCTGCCCTCAGTTTGTATTTTGTGCCATAGGAAGCTACCGATTTAGTTGTGTCTTTTAAATCAAAATAAAGCCCTGCTCTTTTATCATATATCTATCATATCTATTAGAAAAGACATGGAACTATAGATTGAAACAATAAGATTTACTGTGCTCACAGAAGCAGGACTGGAGTCATTTTCCCATAAATTTCTGTCTCCCATTAGACGCGCCCCCTGCTGGCCATTAGCTATAAGGCAGGTTTAAGTCATGTCTGCATTGGCTTCATTTTTCAGATCTTTTCCGTTTTTTCATACCACTCATGAAAACAGCACATCCTGAAGTGTACAAACATAAACTTGATGGTTAACAAAGCTCTGTGAAACACGCCGCTAATGCACTGAAAGGCCTCTAATTTAAAGGGCCTCTTCTTGATGTCCCTTTAAATTGCAATAAAACATTATAATTTACAGGAAGTAGATATGTTTGTCACGTACATCTTTGTGTCAGATTTACACTACACACAGGCACCAAACCTGATGGCATACAAAATTTGCCTCAGAATTAAACCACAAGGGCATTTTTTCTTTTAGTAGGGACATTATTCTCGCCATATTAAACCATATTAAATAAAAAAGGAAATAACAAATGATCACATAGCTGTCCAAGTAAAAACAGAGACTGTTTTGATTCTTTGAAACAGTACATAACATGGTAGTAAAGTGTAGTTCTTGGCCTGTGTTCCCAGGTGTCCTTTTGCTCTCTCAAAAGATGTGCATAGATGGGTCTATTCACTGTTGTCAGGGGAGTAGTGCATGTGTGTCTGTGTGTACTTCCAGTATGGCAACAATCCTTTCATAACCATGGCAACGCACTGTTTGGTCCTTCCTCCTCTCTTTTCTATCCTCCAACCCCCCCTCCCCTTCCTTTTACCCTTCCCTCTCCTCGCCTCCCTTCTCCTCTCCAGGTATCCAGTCATATCCAGGTCTTGGCCAGAAGAAAATCCAGGGAGTTCCAGTCCAAACTAAAGGTAAGGAGCAGTAGAAATCCATAACATTTCTGCTCCACGATTAATTTCCTGTGAAAAATCCACTGGCGCGCAGGAAGTGCTGTGTTTTACAATCCTGGTTTGTTTGGAACAAACACAGCTGATTAGTGAAGATTAGACCTCATGACTGCAGCGGATGAACAGGCTGAAAAAGCACCACCCACAGAAACCCAGATAGGTTTCTCTACGGCACATAATGCACAAGAACAATCTCAGTTCAGTGTTAGGCTCTTGCTGTGACTGGAAGGATGCCTGTCACAGTATCTGCAGTATCCTAGGTGTCTAATTAGGCCTGTTTAGGTTTTCCAGTCTCCCCCTCCTCTTCTAGCCTTTCTCCTCTATGCATACATTCATTCATTTTCCTCGCCTCTTCCCTCCCTTCTCCTTACTCTCTGTCCACCCTCCTTCCAGTCTATTAATCTCCTTCCCTCCTTGTCTCGTCCTCTCTTTTGGCGTCTCACTTTCTGTGTCTTCCTCACTGTTGGTTGTAATTAACTTCGTGTAAAGCAACAAAGGAGCTCTTGTTCTCCGAGAAGACAAGTCAGAACTCTGAATTGATGTTGGCCGTCATAAAATAAATGACACGCATCTAATTATAGTCGAGAGCAAAGATTATCAGTATAGATCAGTATGATATTACTGAAATGGTAAAAATGCTGAAAATTATTTCTTTGGAACAGGAAATGTATTTAATTAAGACTTTTTTTCCACGATTCATGAAAACATTTTTGGGTTGTTTTTCCCGTTTTTGTCTGATAAATGCTTCAAAATCCCAAGATATTATATGTCAAGTTCCAGATAAAACAGAAAGGCAGCAGATCCTCAAGTGTGGCAATATTCAAGTTGGGCTGGATGATGTGTCCAGTCTTAGATATACAGTGTATAATTCCTACGGAGCTCCTTTGGTTGCTATAGAACAGTAAGACATATTAAACCACTCAAGTTTATACCCACAACAGCAGCTGATATGCATTGATCCACATCTGAAAAGTGGCTAAAAACTTATTTTGTCTGCTGTTTAAAAAGAAAAGGAGACGTATGATCTTAGTAAATAATGTGTATTTTCTTTCTTTTGATTTGATCATTGCATGGGAGCTTAAACTAAAACACACGGGCTGCTTGTTCAGGTCAAGGATGTTATCAAACCCATATGGCTCCTGGTATTTAATATGAAAATCCAGCATGATTCCCGTCTCAGTACCTCCTATAATGTTATTACCTCTCCCAGGAGGGGAGATTTCTCTCAGTGCCAATTAACTTGAGTGAAGCTGCCAATTAGTGATTCTCCAGCTATCACAGTGCCTCTAATTCTATTTCGTTCAACTGTTTTGTGCTCCATGTTACCTTTTGTTCAGATTCTATAAATGAGCCCACAAATTTGATGTCTCTATAAATCTGCAGGGTTTAATTGTTTGCCTCGAGGCGGCTCCAGCCGCTGATGTTCACCGTGTCGTACGAGCTACATTTAGCTCTGCTGCACACCTTTGATGTGGCCTTGGTTTTTATTGGGATTTTAGATTCCTTTGCCCAAAATAACTGCTGTATTTCATGTGTAACCGTGCTGCCGTGCGTGAAGTGCACTCGTAATGATGATGGGGTTAATGTGAGCGTTCACGTGCAGGACCAGAATGCCAAGGAGAAAGCTCTGCAGAGCATCTCGTCCATGTCTTCGGCTCAGATCGTCTCGGCCACCGCCATCCACAGCAAGCTGCTGCCTGGAATAGTCCGAGCCAGCTTCCCCGGCAACGCACAGGTAACTCACACGTGTGCAACTCGACAGCAGGCAATTATTCTCCACAAATAATTACTCACTGTTTCTTTTTGTAGAATGAGCTGGCCACATTTGCACTGTTCAAAGTGCTCGAAGAGCAAGCACACATTGCTTTACATTAATAGATTGCATTTTCACGTCAGTGTTTTAATGTGTGCGTCTATTTTCAGCTGTGGCAGGGGATGATTCCTGGAGGACAGTCCAGCTCCACCACAGAAGAGTGAGTCAAGCTCAGATTACACACTCATGTCTGACTTACTGCTTACTGTCTTACTGACTTACTGTCAACCTTTATTTGTGATCGGTGGGTAGTTGGTTGTTCAATTCATTCTTCTGAACTAGCAACCGATCATTTTTAGGCATCTGTTAAGTCTAAAGACAATATTTTCTTTAGTGTAAAATCTTGAAAAAATAAGAATTTCTGTCTTTTCATTAGCTTCAAACTAGGGCTGGGCGATAAAGCGATAGAGGAATAACTTTTCCTCGATATAAATATGAAACATGATCAGTATACTTTTTCGATAGATTACATTCGTCCATCTTATAACAGACGATATGAATAGCCAATGACAACGAGAGTTCCGCCACGCTGAACCAATCACGTGCCTGGAATAGAGTCATGCCAGCAGCTAGTCGTGGTGTGTTTGTTTGAGCTGTATAAAAAAGAAAATGAGTGCTCCCTCGGAAGAAACGTCGGAAGGCACAGCCCACAGCGTGAGGGATGACCTTGTTGATAAGAAGGGCCCATAAGGTTCAATGGTGTGGAGGTATTTTGGTTTTTTGAAGTCCGACATGAAACAGAGTAGTGTTCACTGCAAATTATGTCGAGCATATGTTCCGACAAAGACGGGGAATAACGCTAATCTTTATCATCACCCAAAGCAGCGGCACCCGTTTGAGCACGGAGAATGCAAACTTTTACAAACACAGCCCGGAACAAGTGCTAATCTTCCCCCAATAACAACGCCTGTGCAGCAGCAACAGAAGACCAGAGTCTGCTTTATCCAGCGCCGTATGACAAAGAATCTAAGAGACAACGTGATGTTACAAACGTAGTAGCTTATTGTATTGCAAAATACATGTTACCTATAAGCACAGTGGAAAATAAGGGGTTCAAGTTATGAAGCCAATATATATCGATATAGACTGATATAAGAAAAAAAAATATCGTGATATGACTTTTTCCCATATCGCCCAGCCCTACTTCGAACTGTTCCTCCTTTCTTCTCTTCTATGTTACAACATTGGCCCAGAAGAGACCGACCAAACACTGGCTAAATGGCGGTTATTTAATTGTTTGCAATTTGCAAGATGTGCCACTAGAGGTCACTACATCCTACACACTGTTCCTTTAAAAGCAAAATAAAAGTTTCTTGCAAAATCTAGTGTATTAAACACAGCAAACAGGCTTCATTCATAAAAAGCCATGAACTCTGTCCAGTAAATTCTCCCAGTCGCTGTTAACAGTGGCGTTTTTATTTAAAGGAAGTGATTCCTGATACAATAAGGAAGCTGAGGTTATGTAGAAACAGCTGCTCAGATGTCCACAAATATTACAAGATGCCGAGTTTGTGTTTTTAAAATATGTATTTTGAATCTGATGCAAGTTGTTGGCTTTCTACTTTTCATCAGTAGAAAAAATGAAGTTAAGTGACTGATGCAAAAAAAAAAAGCACAGAAGATCTTCCCTGTGTTATGAAATGATGGGCCGTGCACACATTTGCTGTCATGCTTTAGAGGCTGACACAAAGACGCCTTCAGTAGCCATCGAAAAATGCCAAGAGACAATGTGGTGTGATGTTCCAGGACTTCATATTAGTTTCTCTGTAATACAGTTTGCTTTCTCTGATTCATATTGTTGAAAGATCTGAATGTATGAATGTGTGAAATCAATACATGTGCAACAGAAAGCACATAGTAAACTTTAGTGTAAAATTCGATCAAACTGTTTCACATGAGAAAGCTAACCGAGCTTCATCTGTGAAGCAATAATGATAAGGTTATAAATTTGATTTTAATCTCCGATAAACAACACAACAGGGATGAACACGCTGCTGTTGTAATGTTGTGTGTTTCCCTTAGTCATGATACGGAGCATTACGGTCAATGTCTGGAGTAAATAAACATGGTTCATTAGTTTTATTAGAGGAATCAACCACAGCTTCAGTCTCCTCTGATTTACAGCCTGATCAGAGCAGAGGGAGACATGATCATGATAGGATTTTTTATGATTATTAACCTGCATGTCAGCAACATCACCAACAGAACACGGGAGCTAATCCATTATTACTTACCGATAGCAGCAATGAGGCCAACTCTGCATGTGTTTATCACAGGAACGTTCACAAACTCCTCTAGTGTTGCTTTAACGTTTGATTATTAAGGGGATTGTGTCTTTCACAAGATTTGTTTGTATTCCACCAACTTTTGAGTTTATTTGATCCAAAGAGAGTTATTTGATTTTCGGGCTCTTTGGAAAGACGATGATCGTCAAACAGATGTAAATGCCTGTATCTGCACTCTATATAACACTTATACAGAGCCAGGCACGGAAATGTATTAATTGATATGATCCTCACTGACGAACAAACTTCATCTTACGAAAAAGAAGCTTTTCATTCAGTGTTGTTGGTGCTTTCAGGTGAAGATTGTCAAGTTTTTTTCCCTAAAGATACAGTTGCATCTTTTTATTTGTAGGAGCCAAACATCAGAAGACTTCTTCAGAGTCTCAGTCATAAACATTCAAATGTGCCGTCAGGCTGAATCTGCACATGCATGATCATCTCAGCTGATGATTCAGAAACCTTACTGTGCTTAAACTCACATGTCCACATGTTACTGCTGATTATTGCTATTGTCAATACAAAGACCACCTGTAGAGTTAAAAATGAAGTAAACAGATCTTAAACCCTGCCTCCTGCTGTTTCCTTGTCTTGCATCAGTGTCTGCTGCATGGCTCAGAGTGTTTCACCGCCAGCGGCTGGAACATGTGCACGATGGTAATGGTAGTAAATGGGACTGTGTCGCTTGTACTGAACTCAGAGCTGCTCTTGACCTCTGTGCTCCTGATTCTGTTCATACGAGACACAGAACAGAATTCTTTTTGTATAATGTGGGCACAATGAGACTGGTCCCACTGTGTGTCTCCTCTTTCAGCCTTTTCTGTATGTAATGTTCTTCTTTCTGTTTCTCTGTCTCTCTCAGCATCAAGCCGTTCTCCCAGCAAGCCTACTCTGTGCAGACAGCAGGCACCACCACAATCTCAGGTGAGAGGGACTGCGGGACAATTATCTTTTTTTCTGAAAAGCGGACTGGCGGTTCTTTCTCCTGCCATTTACGCTGCTTCCTCACCACAGGGTGGTTTCTGACTCTGTTGGGGCACCTGGGTCTCCTGCACTTCATTCTTTGTCTTGTGAAGAGGTCAAAAAGACTGTGTCAGTCTGACTTTTCTTATCTACGACCAATAGGTTCATCTTGGTTCTTACAGAATCTTACTTTTAAAACCTGACATTTAAACAGAAATTAGGTGTTGGTTGGTGTTGAATCAGAAGAAATTTAGCCGATTATATTAGATTTGCATGTTTAGATGGCACTTGAAAGAACTAATTACTGATATTTTGACCAAAACGCGTTAGAGCAACCAAAATAATTGTAACTCGATGTACTGCTGCATATATATGATCAGCTAAAGTCAAATGGACTTAGGTGCTCTTTTAGTAAAAACAGTAAAGTGTAAAGCCTAGTTTATGCTTCTGCGTCAAGTCGACTTGGACCCCTACAGGCTACGCTGTAGCCTGACGTGCACCTCCAAAAAAATCCTAACTACGTGTCGAGTTGACGGCATTTGTTCTTCAATATTAATGAGCTCCAACTGCCAATACAGCCGCTCCACCTCGGTTGCCATTGTTTACTGTTGTTAACTGTGACTGGAAGAAAAAGCAAGAATTCGGCTATAACCCCTGAAACCGCAGCACCGTGCTGCCGCCACACCCCCCCTAGCAGCATGGCGGTGAATTGCAGAGCAACGTGTTCGCTCACCGTCGACGTGACGCAGAAGCATAAACTACACTTAAGTGTATATTCATGCAGCTGGCTTCCCAATAAAGCTGCTCTGATTCACATATATTTATCTTTTGTCAGACGGCTAAACGTCAGAAGTTGTGAGAAAGCATTTCCAGACTGTGGCTCTGCAGCAACAATTAACAAAATCAGAGCTCAAGTTAAGACGGTTATACTTACATGTACAGTTATCTCCCAAAGAGAAAGTTAGAAGCGGCAGAATGTCTTCAACATCTTCTCATACAGTCCACAGCTTTGTGACGTCAGACACGCTACAACTTCCAAATTCCAAATGAATTCCAAATTAAATTGAAGGCATCAGCTTGATTAATGATTGATTGATTATTCAATTTCCAAACTGAACTGAATGCATCATTAGAGCTGCCAAATGCTGAATAGGCCAGACTTCTTGAACAGTTTCCTTCCCATGAGCCCTTTTTACACTGGTAAAAACACCCTTTAGCATTCAGGAGCACATGCTAATTGTCACTGAGGATGCTGCGGTTGGGGCTACAAGAGTGAGAACGGCTCACTTTTTCTTGACAGAATGGCACATTCACCTCTGAAACTGTAAAAAAGCAGTCAGCTGACTCTTTGTCCTGCTGTGTGGGGCTGACATCCATGTTCCTGCTAAAAAAAAATTAACTGACAGAGTTTTGCTTATCAGAAATGTGGTCCAACATGTCCAGTGATGCCATCCCCACATGTTGTCATAGTTACAGGCTTGTCCCTGGGATGTAGCGGTAGTTACTGGACCAGTAAATTGTTGTCTTCAAAGCGCTGAAAGTAAACGCACCACTGCTGGCAATATGAAGGGATTTAATCATGTTGTTTAGTGAGCGTGCCCGCGCGCAACTTTTGGTGTAAAACTATTATTCAGACACGTTGAGTCGGTTCTGTGACTAGTGTACTTCCACTGAGCTTCATGTCTTCCCCCAAGTGCACATCCATACCTTCCAAACAGGATGAAGGTGGCACATCAATTCTGCCTTAAAGAGAGGCACCATTGAAAGTGCTAAAGGCTGCCTATGCATGGATAGAGCTAATGTTTGAGATGTAAATCTGATGCAAAATATAAAATCACGATGACAAATAGGAATAAATGAGAGATAAAACATAGCAACCGCACAAAGTAATTCATTTATTTATCATATTCTACTCGAGTGGAAAGCTGCGGTGAAGAGGGAAGCGATTTGAAGGTTTATGGAGAAGTAAACTATTCGGTCACAACGAGAACTCGACCACCTCTGCTTTTTAATCCTGGAACATGTGAGAGCAACTGGCAGGCTGGCTGCAGTGCTCCTGCAGAGGTGTGGATGTGTTAAATAGGATGATGCCAATCCATTTAAAACTTTAAAAGTAAGCAATAAAATCTTTAAGTCTGTCTGGAAATGTTCAAGCAGCCAGTGAAAGTCATTTAACTTGATTTGTGGGAGGAAAAGTTATGATAAACTGACGTTAGCCACAGGGGAGATGCAGATTTTGCAAACATTAGTAACTAACTTTCAGGCCAGGCAAAAATGATAATGTGCATTTTGAGTGAACTGCACCTTATTTCTCATGAAAATCGAACACGTTTCCTTCCATCCTGCGAGTCGTGGGCCTGTGGTCTCATTTGTAAACTCCATGAATGGCTGATTATCTGTGGGTTCATGATTGTTTTTTTATTCTGAAACCAAACTGATTTGCTTCATTTTTTCAAATTGATTTAATAAATGAAGCATGAAGAACATATTTTATGGAAAAGCAACGGGGCAGTTGAGCGTGTCCCACCCATTCAGTGGTGACAGTGTAAGCCAATCAGAAGCAGAGGAGGGCAGGTTGGCGTTGCTATCCTTAGAAGAAACACTCGGTGGAAGATGAGGCTTATGAGAGGAGATTTAGAAATGGTTCTTCTCATTGCTTCCTGAGAAATAAATGGATATAATCTGTATGCATCTGTGTAACCTGCACCGCACCAGAGTGACGGGTCAACCAAAGCTCATTTTCAGGATTTTAAGAAAGCAACACGTCCTTTTATATACTTTAAAAACCCCACTGAGGTTTCCGTGTGGAAGATGTTCGCTGCTAGTTAAAGTAACACAATATTAAATGATAATACAGATGTTTTTTTAAGTTAAATGTGGTTTTTCAGTCTGGCTTTTTCCAGTACTGGCTTAAATTTTACATGTAATGCTCGTATTAGTGCTTACCCTGCATGATTTTACATGATTACAATGGTCAATTGGGGGTTAAACTCTCTCTCTCTATATATATGTGTGTGTGTGTGTTGTCCAGCCTACGAGCCTCCTGCTGCAGCCCAAACACACAGAGAGCCGGCGTGGCAGGGTCGCTCCATCGGCACCACCAAACTACGACTGGTGGAGTTTTCGTCTTTTCTGGAGACACAGAGGGAGCAGGAGGCAGTGAGTACACGATCACACACACACACACACACACACACAGCACCAGTGTACAATAAGCACTCCCTATTGTCTCATAAACAGAGATGACAGATAACCCTACAGTGCAGAACAGCATTAAAGCCCTTTGTGTGTCTCCTACTATGAATAACCTTTGTAAAGCTCTATCTCTGCATCTGCTCAGTCTATCTGTCATCCTGTCACACTGTGGACTCGTTGTCATTTTTCTACCTTGGGCTCACAGACAGCTGGCATTCATCTTGTTGCTTTCTGTTTGGACAGTACATAAAAATGTTCTACAATGACTTTGAAGCCGATTCTGTGAAACAGCATCATGTGTCCTGCATTATTTACACCACAGCTAGATGGGTCCTTAAAGGTTGTCATCATTAAATACAGTAAATCATTATTTTTTCCATAAGTTCCAGTCCTGTATTTGTTGTAAAAATATTCGGACTTTTAAGTCTACAACGACAGATTTTCTGTATCGTATAGTTTTCCCCACCAACTTTCTGCTCTCGGAGACAGATAAGGGCCCAATGCCTCCTGTGGGTGCTCCTCCTCTGTTTAGCAAATTTCCTTTGGGGACACAGAAGTAGTGGTCATCTCACCTTTTAACCAGGCTGGCGGAGGTAATATGGATTGCAATATGGCCGCCAATAAAACCGCTGCCTCATCGATTGGACAAAAGGAGGGGCGGGGCTACGTAGGAAGGAACCAGGATTGAGCCTTGGGCACAAATTCAGACTGATGATTTTACACCCTTATTTCCCTCATCTGTATCAGTTTTGCATCAGGTGCAAATATCTTAATAAAAACAACAAATTCTGACTAAATCTGATCTTAATCAAGAGTTTGTTAGAGACAACTCTCAGATTATAGTTCCAGTTGCAGTTAAATCTGTAATTTTCACCACCATTTCCAACTTTAATCCCCAAGTTAGCAAACTTTCTGAACGTTTCTTCCATAAACACATGGTGTGTACATGTTGGACTGTAGATAAGAAGCAGATGCAACCATGGCAACATCACTAATCTGTTTGTGAACTTTTGTCCTGAAGTCTCGGGTTGGGCTTTCAGTTAAGAACACGATTGGTCAAAAATACACCTGGTCAAGGGCTAATGTGAACCAGCATGCAGATCAGGAGCCCATCCGACACTGTAACAACATGTGGGAGAAGCACCAAGTGGTTGTTCGTGGTGTTGCAGATTAAACCCAATAGATTCACTGTTAACATGGAGGGATGGATGTACAGTGTATGTGTGTGTTATTTAGAGCTAACAGCCACGCCGAGTGTGCTTCCTTCCCATTACAATGTTTATAGGTGCAGCATTGACATAAATTAGGAGAGCGTCGGTTCGTTCCTAAACACACACCCTCTTATACAAGCAATCAGACTTCATTTGGAAGCTTTCATTTCTGATATGTACAGAAACTGAATTTCACAACCTTTTTGGATTTTCATGCTTATAGTGAAGAAGAAAAACTAAAGAGTGGAACAAGAGTGTTTGATTAATCACAATAAGATCAGTGTTGCAGCTAAAGAGTAGATCATGCTCCTGTTTTCCACCTTCATCCGATTCATCCTCCTCTCCTCCCCTCAGTACAACAAGCACCTGTTTGTGCACATCAGCCAGAGCAGCCCGAGCTACAGCGACCCGCTGCTGGAGTGTGTGGACATCAGGCAAATCTATGACAAGTTCCCGGAGAAGAAGGGCGGCCTCAAAGAGCTGTTCAGCAAGGGCCCCCAGAACGCTTTCTACCTGATCAAGTTCTGGGTGCGTAAACGCTTTACCGGCTTCATCGGTGCTCAAGTTCATTCCATGTTGTCTTTAGTTCTAACAGGTTTAATCTGAGAAAAGTTTCAATCTGTTGTTGAAATGTTGGTCATCAGTAAGCGGAGTAAGCACGGACCCCGCGTTTTTTTCCCTGTATTTTTCCACGCAGCGCCATGTCTTTGTCTGCACTTCCAGGTGTGTGTGTGTGCGTGTGTGTGTTCTGTCTTTCCACCTGGGATATAGAGGTGGTGGGTTGATGAAAGCTCAGTCGCTTTGTTTGAACACCTGCTCACCTCTTGACTCACAGGTTTCCACCTGTGTGTGTGTGTGTGTGTGTGTGAGCAAAGTGTATACTTCACTGTTCTTTCTCGGAACTGCTCGAGGCATTTTAAGAATTTCGCTCTTAAAATAACTTATTAACAACACATCAAGCTGTAAAACAAAGGATTAACTTTTCAAAATGGATCTTAGTGAGTGAACAAGCTGACAGTGACTAAATCTTATTTTTTCATTGTAGTACATACAGCTTTTACACTTTAAAGTGATGATTGGTTTGAAGTTGGAGGCTAAAGTGATTAAAGCCATGTCATAACATTCGATTTTTGTCAGCTCTCTCGGTTTAGCATGCTATGAAACAAGCTAAAATAGTAGCATTTAGTGTTTGGTGCCGTTGAAGGATTATCTTTATTATTTTTGAAGGGTGAAGTACTTCTAGTTAGTCATTATTTAAAGTGGGAGAAATTCCCTGATTTAGCAATGTAAAACAACCTAAATGTAAAAAGTGTGCACAGCGTGACTTTAGCATCGCACAGTTAATTCCTTTGCTTGGGCTTCTTCCCATAATGTGTTTCGTGGACTCAGTCTGTGCTACTGTCTGATGCAGAAGCGACATGGCATTAGAATCCAAAAGCAGTGTTTGCTCATATCATTATGAAACTTGAGAGGTTTGAGTTGCTTTCGATGTTGAAACGTTCCCCTGCCCGTCACCCTTCTACGTTGCTTTTAGCTTCGCTCCCCATCAGAATTCCTCAGATTCTCCAAACAAACTCGTTTCTACAGCAAGTAAGACTCTGACTCTGCATAAGTGTTGGATGAGAGTATCCCATAATATCTAGACTGGAAAAGATGAGCTTTAACCCTTTAAGCTGAGCCTACAGAATGACTACGCCTGTCTTCTTCCATCTGTGAGGAAGCTAATGATATTCTAACAAACTGTTGTCTGTTGTCAGTCACCTGGAGGATATTTTTACTTCATGTGCTCCGATGACTTCACAGAAGTTTATTTGTAGCTAATCTTAACCATCTTGCCTTTGGAAGCAACCTTATGGTTGTAAGCAAAGTATGTTATGAATTTCTTACACTTTCCTTGTGTGTGTTCCCCGTGATAATTCCTCCAAAACGTTATTGTTGGTCATGCACTGCACCACCAAGCAGAGAAATCCAAAGCTGGCAGACTTGATGCGCCTGGTTACAGGTGCTTATCTATGATTGGAGAATCCCTCTTTGGGGGCGGAGTTTGTTAAGATGAAAGTGACTGTCAGACAGTTGAAATCATGCACTGGAGGGCAGTGGCTCGCAAGCTGGTGAAGTGGCTTCGGTAAACTGTAAGTGCAGAACCGATGAGGTGTACTCGCAGCACAAAAACAAAGAGTGTGTTTGTGCGTCATGTAGAGAGCCTCCCCTCTGAATTTAATTAAAAAGCTCTCAGATCTACCACAATGGAGCATGTTTATGATAATCTGCTGCTTTAATAGAGCACGGTTTGGTGTGAGTGTTGCACATGTGGGTGGCTTAGCATATGGTGTTTCGTGTGTTTGTTCTCAGCCCTGAGAGACACGATGCTCCTTAGAGAACTCATTACAAATGGTACACACCCTTCCCCACTTCTCCTGTAATCCAGGTACAGCACGTCCCCTCTGCTCTGATCAAACATTTTCCGGCTTCATTGATACAAAATTGCAATATTATCCGCTTGCTTTTTACAAATAAAGCCCATCTGTACAGAGGTTTGTATAAGATGAGAATAAAAACGGGGGTCACGTCATCCAAATCCCAACAGAACATTTTATTTAGAAATATGGTCACATTCGGCCAGGTTTTGGTGAGAAAAATACCAACAATTTCCAAGCATTCACAGCCATGACAAATGACCTGAAACATGTTGTGATGTGCAGCTAAACATCAAATAGAGCAGAAATAAATAAAAAATGTTAAAGGCGACAGTGAAACCTTTGAGTTTGGTTATTTTGACACCTTATCAGATGAAATTAAGCTTCTGTTCCTGCTTTATTTGATTATTTTCCACTCGAGTCATAAGAGGATCAGTGGTGCAGTGACCAGAGTGGCCAGCAGAGGACAGTGTTGCCACATTCGTTTTCATGTTTCAGGTTCTGTTGATCAAGTGTGATGGCTGACTTGATCTTTAATGTTTTAATACTGATGTTGCTGCTTTGTGGTTTCCAGGCGGACCTGAATTATAACGTGCAGGATGACCCTGCGGCTTTCTACGGTGTCACCAGCCAGTATGAGAGCTCAGAGAACATGACCATCACCTGCTCCACCAAGGTCTGCTCCTTCGGGAAGCAGGTGGTCGAGAAGGTGGAGGTGAGGATGGATGCAGAGCCTCATGGTGCTGTGTCAGGGATGGGAGCAATTTGGGATATTTTTATTTTTCAAGCAAAGGATTTGACTTAATCTTGGTTCTGGACGTTATTATGCCATCATACTCTTGTCTAAACAGATTTGTGATCTTGCACAGCTTGTATGACTGCGTTTGCCTCTGAAAGCTGAGCAGTTTCCCTGTTCTGCACTTAATTACGAAGCTCTGTTGTGTAAAATCGGTGCCGTTTCCTTGCAACAGTTGCCTATCACACATGGAGTTTGTTAGTAATCTTCCTTCTCTCTCTTTCTTTGGCAGACGGAATACGCGAGGTTTGAGAACGGGCGATTTGTCTACAGAATCAGTCGTTCTCCGATGTGCGAATACATGATCAACTTCATCCACAAGCTCAAACACTTGCCTGAGAAATATATGATGAACAGCGTACTGGAGAACTTCACTATTCTGCTGGTGAGAGCATCAGTTACTGTGGGGTTGAGCTGTAACTGTCATGGTTGTACTGGGGGAGAGTAGCTCCAGCACTGACTGGAGTCTGAGCCAAAATGAAGGACAGAAAAGAGTTTGCGCTCTGTCTGATCAGGTTGGAATATTTTGAGCTACTCCCATTCACAGTTGTTTAGTTAAACACACTTCTGTGTGTGCGTTGGCGTGATACGAATCTTTTAGGCAAAAAAAAAGCAGATTTTATAACAGCTACACTGTTGCTGTACAAGTAAAAGCCAGAATTGCCTGGTTAGCTTTGACATCATGTGAGATTCGCACTTTTTTCTATTTGTGGTCACTATGTTTTACACGGCTACTGTGCGTTTGGCAGTGTGATATGGAGCTGCATGGACAGAGCCTTGTGTGTCTGTTAGCGTAAGTGTTTCTGAACTTATTTGTTAAATTCAATGTCTGCTGTCGAGCAAGTGACTGAAACCCGTTGTGTGGTAGCCTCGTTCGGCCCATCAGAAATCAATCGGAGTAATCAGGGGCGGTCACTCCCCTTTCTGAATTCACTTTGTCTGGGCTAACCCTCATTGGATGGCCTCAGCCAAGTGCAATCAGCTAAGGTGTGGGCAGCTCTTTTCGTGTGAAGACCTTGGAGGTAAAGACCTGCATGTCCACCCAGCCGGACGCCAGACGCCGGACCTGTTCTGCTTGCCTTATCTGTGGCGCTCTTTTCAAATGTTCCCGAATCAAATTCCTGTTGTCTCCTGCTCACGCAGAAGGTAGACTCTACACACCCTTAATAACCTCCGCTCTCTACAACACGCTTCCTTGTGTGTGGGGTTGTGGAATTGCCAATCAGCAGGAAAGAACCCAAACTTCATCACTGCTTATGCTGACCACCTGTCACTGGACATCCTGGATTAGGACTGAAAACAACGCTGCCGCAGCTTCAACTATTCTCATACATCTGGGCGAGGCGTTGGAACAGGCCTGCTAATTCCCAACGAGTGGAACTACAGCACCTTTGAAAACCATGCCATCTTGATAACAGCACCGGTCAAAATCTACATGATTGTCATCGCCCACCACCACACCTCAGTCACTGTCTGGATGAACAAGACACCTTGCTCTCTTCCATCCCTGAGCATAACTGTCCCATAATGGGCCTTGGTGATCTGAAGATCCACCTTGACAGTCCGAACTCTTCAGATTTGCTGACATTGAGCTGGTCTGCCGTCCTCCGACTCACAAAGCTGGCTAAAAACAGCTAAATCTTGTTTTCAGGCCTTTCTGTCACATCTGTGTCCTTTTCTACCTATGAGGCATCAGGAACAACATAACAGTGCCCAACACACTCAAGAAATGTTACCCATCTAATGTGTGAAAACAGATTGTTGCTTCTGTGTATTTCTATTTAAGCAGTTTGACGCGTCTTTAACCTGCGACTCTGTTGCTTTGTGTCCAGGTGGTGAGCAACAGAGACACTCAGGAGACCTTGCTGTGTATGGCGTGTGTGTTCGAGGTTTCCAACAACGAGCACGGAGCACAGCACCACATCTATCGACTCATCAAAGAATAACACTCACTCTTTTGCAAACACACATAAATGGCCTTTGCTTGGTGATTAATGGTGACATTGGAGGAAAGATGTCTGAAAAGCTGAACCCTACGAAACTCTGTCAGCCGAATGACTTGACTTGAAGAACGGAAATGGCTGCATTTTCACACAAAAAGACATTACAACCACCATAATGGGAGAATTGTTAATTAGCTCCAGATATGGCAGTGAATCCTCCTCTACAGGAGCATTTCAACACAAAATATTAACTACATACTGACTACCAGTAGCTTCTTAGCTGTAAAAAGCACAGTGGCAGTGCAGCCATGGAAACCCATCAGAATCAACCCAGGTGGTTTTCCCAAGAACATCCTGACTCTGGTATCACCGGGAGATGTCATATCTCCCACTAATTGGTTTCTTCCCCCGTCTCTCTCTCTCTGTACATTTGAATTATTGCTGCTGTGATGATGGAAATTTCTGTCATGTGCTTTTGGGAAAATCAACCCAGGGAGAAGAAAAGAAAATCTAAGTTTTCTCACCCCTGCCGTGACAAAAGTGTGTGTTATCGGCCACGAAGGTGGAGCACACTGAAGGTCAGACCCTGTGTATCATCAATAACCAGATGAGGTGGCTGTTGGAGGAAATAACACTTCTGCGTTATCATATAGTAGAGTATAGAGGTGGATTTGTACATATAGACACTGCAAATCGTGTGAGTTGAGTTCTTGCACAAAAGAAGAGGTCGTCCCAAAGAAAATAATCCAATTTTTACCTTTTTGTATGTTTTCTTTAAACAGAAGAAGAAAAAAAACCTTTAAACTTTGGGAAATTGTTTATTCATAGTAGCATATAGACTATATTTTAATTCCACGATCACTATCTGAAATTTATGTTAATAAAGTTATAATTGAAAAAAAAAATCAGGTACCTTTTTGAGCAACAGGACTCATCTAGATTCTAACAAAATTACAGTCCTTTACATTTCACTTGGCTGCTGGTGTTAACGTAGCGTTGGCATCAGCGGTGACTAGTTAACACATTAAATACATACTGTAGGGCTCGTTCACACGCAGCAACTGTGAACTATTCGGGTTAAAACGGCTTCTACTGGGAAAAAAAAGATGACTGAATCTGATCCAAAATTATGGAGATCTAAGGATTATAATCTTAAACACACTGTTGTGAGTCCTTTAAAAAGCACTGTGAATTTTAACAACTACACACATCGTTTGTGATGTCCGACGGAGAGAAACGTTTCACTCGGTTAAAGCAGAATTCTACTTCTTTCTATATGGTTTCACTCGGCTCAGTTGAGGATTTGTACCAGCAAAGTGGAGCCTTAACGTGTCGACACGGCACCGAAGTGCACAGCCACGCTTTGACCGACTGCCCTGACCAGAAGCCTTAGCACCTCCGAGTCGGGACAGTTTCAACTCAAGATGACACACTTTTAGCTTCAGGCAGTTCGCTTCCTGCTGTTATGTAACATTACGTCCGTGTGAAAGTCGTTTATGAATCAGAAACCAAAAACTGTTGATGGAGTGTACCGTTGCAGGTGTCGTCCGGTGGTTTTGTGTGTGTGTGTCATGCTCAGCAGCATGAAGTGCCTTTGGCTGGAAACGGCAGTAGACATTTCTGTTCTGTTTCACTGAAGTCCTGATGGTTTGGTGTCGTGCATGGTGTGTAGAAATGAAGGCATTTTAGTGTACATCACGTAGTTCGCTCTCTCACTCTTCAGTGTCTTTGAGCCAGTTAGACGGTTGTTTTTAATGTCAGTTGTTGATTATCAGAACCAACAGAATATCCTTAAAAGCTGTTTCTTACCCATAATGCGTAGGTTCTCACCTGTACGTGTGGAAGAGCGTCCACGGTTGACGCCATCTGGTGCCTCATTCTTAAAATGCAACTCTTTGGACTTCTAATAGACCATCGATAACTCAACTGTAGCTCACTCTGCTCCACAAAATGACCCTTAATCAGCTGGACTAATTGGTTTATCACGAGCACAATTGGCAGATTTTTACTTTATATTAAGTTTTCTTTACCTTTCCTGTTTCCAGCTGTTTTCACAGAGACTTTTTTACTGTTAAGACATGTCAGTGGTCTTAGTTTGTCATTATACTAATGAAGGAAACAGCAATTCCTCAAACTATTGGCTTGAAAATGCAGCTATGGACAACACCGTCATAGTTAGAAGAGTCCAGCTTACTGAACTAAGCACATTTTCTGAGGTATCCAGATGACGTCAACCTCGGACCTGAAAGGTGACATACTGAGTCAGAACGAGTTAGGACCGACATTTGATTTTCACAAAGTCAAACCTTTGTGTTGAACGGTCCCTGCGCTGGACAACGGTCCCCGCGCTGGACAACGGTCCCCGCGCTGGACAACGGTCCCCGCGCTGGACAACGGTCCCCGCGCTGGACAACGGTCCCCGCGCTGGACAACGGTCCCCGCGCTGGACAACGGTCCCCGCGCTGGACAACAGCTACCGTCATATTTCGACCTGACCTTTTGACCCAAATGAGCTTTAGACCTCCGTGAGTTTTGTCTCACACCGCAGTAACTTGTTTGCAGACAGCGCTCACGCTGGAGTGTCAACATGTAACATGCAGGCGATAACCTAACAGACAGCCTTAAAGGAGCTGAGATTGCAATAATAACTCCGTCTGGACACCGTCTACCACCTGCTTACCAAAGACAGTCATCATGTGACACAAAATACTGAGAAAAAGTGAGACGGGCCCGGAAGATGTTTGGAAAATCAAACACGGACACCTCTTATCACCTTGGTTGGCAGACTGAAAAAAGCCCCTCGTGAAAATGTCAGTTAACCATTACAGCCACTAAAGCTTACTGTTAAATGTCAGCGCGTTATAATCGATGGAGAATGCCCTCCCACTACAGGCGTCCTCTGTGTATTCTCCATGCCTGAAGGTTTCACAGTTGGGTGAAGCGTAGAGTTTCTCAGTCATCGTCGTCTGTGTTCTCAATGTCGTCTTGTACGTGTACGGTGGATATTTATCTTCTATTCCAGACCACATGTGGCACAGAGATCCTGTCTGTAATCAATTCCAAAATGGCCTTGAATCTTTTCGCTCCGGTGTACCTGCAGCACATCTGTGGGCGCACTGAGGGTTTTGATAAGGTGCTTTGTATAAAAGTGACAATAACGTTTATTACAGATGTTGTGTATATCTTTGATATTCTAATGTTTATCCTATTTTGTGAAGAAGAGAGTACATTTAGAAAAATCAAGAAGTTCGTAAAGTGTGTGTATTGGTACTGCACAGGGTCTGATCTTTGCTTTTTAAACCTTTTCCCCCCCTTCATGGCTAAAAGTATGTTAGATATTTTCTAGCTTTGTAGAGACTTTGTACGCATATGCTATTCAGTTTAAATAAATGGTCAGTTCTAAATTGTGCCGTTTGCTTTTATTATTCAACCTCAGTTTGATGTTTATTCCATTTTTACTTGGATGTATTAAAGGGACACGTTTTTCAGTGGGGGTGAGTACTCAGTAAAACGTCACACGAGCCCATTTAAAAACACAACATCCCTTTAAAGCAGAACTAAGAGCGAACATGGGTTTAACCATTAACATTTTAGTGAATACAGCCTGCAGGTCCTTGTCCAGACTATTTAATCTTTCTTTCTTTGTCTCAGTTCTTACACTAAGATGACTGATTTGCCTGGAATTGTTACATCAAACAGTGGATTCTCAGTTTTAAGAAAATCTAAGCCGATGAGCGCTGTAGGGGCTTTAAGAATTAACCAGTTAATGGCAGACATAGACGAGGCACGGCTTTGCATTTGTGTCAGCTTAAAGTGATTACTGCGATGGTGACACTGGCCTGTCGTGAAAATCGAGATGAGAGGAGGCCATGTTAGACGTAAACTGACGTCCCTCTCTGCTGTGCTTCAGCTCTTTCTTCACACGAGGAGGATTTAATATATCTACACAGGCTTTTAACTGTGACAACAGTAACAGTGGAAGTTACAGACTGTCTGATTCTGATTGGTTGTTTTCAATCAGGGATGGTTTATTCTTACAGAAGCGAATCTGTTGGCTATAGAGAATTTTGAAGTTCACATCACAAAGCTCACACACAAAAAGGCGAAACAAGTGGGAAAATCAGTGGGAAGCAACAGTTCATATACTGTAAGTCTACATTAGTGTTTCTACTTCATGATTTTGACCTTCATTACAGCACATTTCTGAGGCAAATACTTTCTACCTTTAGCTACTAATTGCATCGTTTTGATTTTACAAAACAAAGTTTAAACCTTTTGTTTTGTGAGCACCCAGAAGAAACATCTCTGTTTTATCTTAAATGATCCATGATTTGATGTCAGTCTCCTTGATTTAAAAAACCCAAAACACTCCCTTTTATTAAAATCGTGGATAAACCTGCGGTTATCTCGTTGTGGCCCCATCACTTCTCAACTCTGGACCGGCCGCGTCCATCTACTGTACACTAGGAACGGCACCAAGCCAACTACAGCAGTCCGATTCTGGATGCTGAAACCGAATCTGGTCTTTTCAAGCCAAAATCCAGGCTACCACATGTGTTCATTAGCTGGTCTGAATGCTGACATGTGTCCTAATTGTCTAAAAATGACACAAAATTCACTTAGCCGAACCCAAGAGACAGTCTGGCCTGCATTACCGGGCCAGAGCTGACTCACTAGAAACTGTATACATAAAAAAAAAACAACTAACAAACAAACAGAATGCTATAAGATGAAAAAACGACCTTCTAATTCCTTTCTATACATTTATTTTATGGGTCTAGATCAGGAGTGTCCACATCCGGTCCTTGAGGGCCGCTGTCCTGTAGTATCTAGATGTTTCCCTGCTCCAACACATCTGATTCAGATCAATGCAGGACAGCGGCCCTTGAGGACCGGATGTGGACATCCTTGATCCAGATGAACATCAAGTCTGTGCCTTCAGTTTACTCTTTCAACAGCAGAGGGCGCCATATCCAAAAAAGTCAAAGCTCCACAACAACAACAACCAAATTTGGCATTATTTCACATCGTTAAGACATCTTCACCACTTGCCACCAGAAAGATCTGTTGCAAACCAACAGTTGGCAGATGTTATAAGAAATCAAGCCTCTTTTTTATAAATATCACAACAAAAGAACCAAACCTGACAGCCAATAAGTCTGCAGGTCAGACAAAACTCACAGGAAATGAGATCAAAGATGAGACAAACCAATTGGCGTTACCTCCATCCCAGACAATCCTCTTAATCCAAATCTAGAGTTTGTAATACATTACCACACATTTGTAATACTGAATGTTTGTGCGCATGCGGGCTCGCATCTTAGTGTGTGCGCTAACATTCCCAGATGGTTTTCTAAGCAGTTATTTACCAACAAATGTGGCCTGAACAAAAGTTACAGCACACAAACACACTGATAGTGTGTGGTGAGGATGAAGGCTTGCAGTTGATATGCAACACACACACACGCGCGCGCACACACACACAGCAAACTTAATGCAGAAAAATCCTCTGGAGTTCCAGCGACCATGTTGTGCGCTGAACTAGCTGAACGAGCAGCTTACGGGGTCAGACATTATGTGAGGACTCTGCAGGGTGTAATAGATGGATTTCTTTCTGCTTTATGCTCAGTCCAGCTGAGCTCTAAAACATTCAGCCCAGTGGAGATTACACAGATAAAACTGTGCAACAATGCATACTGCAGTGTGCCACTGCTGAGTTGGAGCATCATCTGGGTTTCTGCTTCAGTCTGGGTTCTTCTAACCTGGACTCTGCAAAAACTCCTCCATGAGAAAAACTGTTCGCTACTAAAAGCTGCTCATTTCAAATAAGTCTCTCAATTACAACATCTAGCCTTTAAAAACAAACCAAAGTTACCTCAAAACCGCAAAGTTAAGCGACTGAATAAAACATTGAGTTAACATTACAACTCTGTAATAAAACCACGTCTTTATGTGGGGCAACGTTTTACTGTCAAACATTCAGCCGTTTAAAGATTAAACAAGTTAAACATAAACATGTCAATATTTCTGTATCAATCCAGCTCAATTTAAAATTTAAAAGAGACACTGATACTTAAGACTGCTTCCTCTTGAAATTAGGCAGAAACACAATCAACAACACAAAATAGTCACAATTAAGCTCTTAAAATTAGCTAATTTCAAGAGTAGATCTGCAACACTTTTACTTGCAAATATTCTTCAAAATATTATAAAATTTGAGAAAAACTAAGAGGATCCAAGTTAAAAACTAGAGAAAATGTTCAAAATGCTGAAAACTAGCTTTCACACTCACTTGTTAAACTTGTGTCACATCAAGAAAGAACTTGCCGAATGAGTTACATTTATCATTTATTACATTGATTCCATTTTATTCTAAAATGCATTAAATGGCAGCTGCAGAGCAGCTGTCTGCAATCAACTTTTGATGTTTTCAAATTCTTTAAACAGCAGTTAAAAAAAAACAAAAGACGAAAAAGGTTTAAAAAAACATAAAATGCAGACTGGCCTCTTTCACAGTATTATTCATTTAGCATACTATTGAATAAGCTTGTTATAAATTAATTGCTTCATCACGCATCATCTATTAGCCTTCTATGACATAGTTAAACAGGCACCATTTGGTCCACTTAACAAGAATGCTTCATATTTGATTTAATAAGAAACAAAATAAGATAAGTCCATAAAATGGAGACTAAAACGAAAGCCATCAAAACTGGCAAAGTGTCCGTCGTCTCTGTCTTATCACCTAAAAAGCTCAAGGCATTTACAAATCTCGCACCGAGACAGTTGTAGGAGGAAACTTTTACTTGACGTCCTTCTGAAAAGACACTTTCATTGTCTGAGTTGCAGGTTTCCCTGCGTGGGAGGGGGGAGGGAGGGAGACAGGCGGGAGGGGAGGGGAGGCGTGTCCCAGCCGCTACAGCAGCCTCCTGCTCAGTCCTGAACACCAGAGCTGCAGCCTGTCCTGACGAAAGGACGCTTTCCTCATCATCTCCTCTCCGGAGCAGAGCGGAGGGCTGACACCAATCTGCCGGGCAGAGAGGGATGAGGTCCCGGCAGGCAGCCCGCAGACACACCGCCGAGGAACTCTACAAGGATGTCATTTTCCAAGGACGAGTTTGATAGAAAATTAAGACGCAACTCGGTTATCTGGTCGGACTTCTGAGCGCATTTAAAGGGGAACCTGATCCGGAGATTATTTGTTTTATTTCATTGCTCCCCGTCCATTTGAGTTTTAAATACTGCCCCAAAACACTCCTGTCTTCTATATTTTCTGAGGAACTGAGAGGAATCACCAAAGAAACTTTTTATTGATCCAGTTGGTCCAGATATGGAGCCGGAGGAGGGAAAAATATCGGTGTGGGTCTGCCGGGAGGAGAAACTGGTTTCCGGGCTCACGAAGCGAACCACCTGCGCCGATGTTGTCAAAGTCCTGCTGGAGGACCAGAACCTGCAGCAGAGCGTTTCAGCAGCGATGCTGTCCGGCTCCCCTCAGTCCTACTGCGTGGTGGAGAAGTGGAGAGGCTTCGAGAGGATTTTGCCCAACAAGACCAAAATCCTCCGGTTGTGGAGCGCCTGGGGAGACGAGCAGGAGAATGTCCGCTTTGTCCTGGTCAAGAACGAAGCTTCGCTGCCTAACAACGGGCCTCGGAGCGCTGAGGCGCGGGTCGTCCAGAGCCGGGAGAGTGGCGGTCCGGGCGGACTGCTCAAGGGCACCGCCAGGACCTGCTGGACCGCCGCGGCCGCTGCGGCCAACCTGTCCCAGGAGAAACAGAGGCGCATCGTCAGAAAGGCCTTCAGGAAATTGGATAAAATGAATAAAAAGAAAGAGCAGACGGTTCCTAAGGATAAAAGCTCCGTGGAGAAGATGGAGACGCTGGTTCACCTGGTGATCTCTCAGGATCACACGATCCGCCAGCAGATCCAGAGGATCAAGGAGCTGGACCGGGAGATCGAGCGCTACGAGGCCAAAGTGCACTTCGACCGCATTAAGAGACACGGGGTGAACTATGTGCAGGACACGTACATGGTGGATTCCTCCACGGAGATTCCCTCAGAGCGTCAGGACGCGCGCTGCACAGCGGAGGCGCTCGCGCAGTTCGAGGAATACGCGCGCTGCTGCGAGGAGGTGGTGAGGCTGCAAGAGGAGCTGACGGAGCGCGAGGCTCTGGTGGAGAGCATCACTGGGGAGATTCAGGAGGAGCTCAACAGGAGGTGGATGAAGAGGCGGCGAGAGGAGAGAGGAGCGGAGGCGGCGCAGGACGCAGATGGTGTCACGGAGGAGATGTGTCTCACTGCGGCTCCAGCTGTGGAACCAGAGGTCGAGAATCTGTCTGACAATGAGCTGGTGCTGGAAGAGGAGAGGATCAAAACCCAGCTGGACACCAGCCTGTACATCGGCCTGAGGCTGAAGACAGACCTAGACGCCATCAGAGGGGACTTGGACCTTAGCCTGGCTCTTTGGGAAACCAAAGAGAGTGAACTGTTGGACCTGCTGGCCAAAGTTGAAACCATGGAGATAGAGCAAGTGAACAAAACACTGAGTGATGATGCAAAGGCAGAGCTGGGTGCAGGGGGTGCCGAGGCTGATCCAGGGTCAGCAGAGAAGAGCAGTGGTTGGGTGGAGCAGGCTCGAGGTCTGTCAAAGGCCTGTAATACAAACGATGAGGACTCAGACACGGGTCTGAGCTCCATGCACAGTCAGGACTCTGACAACCCACCTGTGTGTGAGTCACTGGTATAGACTCGCTTTGTTTGGAAGCATGTTGGACCTTTATGCAATTCAATGCCACAAGCTCAGGGGCAGAGAAATCAGTGTTGGCAGGAGTGGGAGATGTTCTCTCCAACTCAAAATGCACCTCGGTATGAACACAATTCTATAGCAATAATTCCTACATGTAGTCATTGCACAATAAGCTAGACAGGACAGCATGCATAGATAGAGGTTTGATATGTGTATGCTGCTCCATAGATGACCTTTGACCTCCATGAGGAAAGTCAACAAAGCACCACTTACTAGGAGAAGTAGCCTAGAAGAGTATTATAACAATCCACTTATGATTTGTCGTCCTCAGACTATCTTAAAGGTAAACCTGATCACAGATAACAGCTTGCTTTCATCTGTATATTCTGACAACTTGGCTAAGCAAGGTTAAGTGTTCCAAACGAGCACTGCAAGTAGGCCTTGTAGCCGTAATCAGCAGGGTCTCTTCAAAGTGTCGAGTGTACCTTAATGCTACAAAAACACGTAGAAGCTATCTCGAATAAATGCAACGTAAAAGTGGGATCATTCACAGCAGCTTCCACAAAACAGGACTGAAATTTGAAATAAAAACTTATAGGAGTGTTTTTGGAGAAATAAACTTTAGACTTTGTAAACTAAGAGTAGAAACACCGATCCTCATCTTGGATGCTAAACATAGATGTTAGATCACTTAATATCTGTAGCATCTGTCACAAAATGTAATTTATATCAACATGTTGTGGAGCTGAGTGGAGGTAAAGCTCCCACACTGCATCTTTTACCGCTCAGCTTTTAAGCGTTCGATTCTCGTCTTTGTGTCTTCACGGTGTTTCTGGGACTTTTAGCATTGTTCAAAGCTGTGGCTTGTAACTTTGTGGGATTATTACCCGAACAAACGTTCTGCGTGACACATTTCTATGATGTATGATCATTTCAGGTGAGCACAGTTATATGTGCTCTGTGTTAATCAATTATGATAATTGTAGAGTCCTGAGGAACCCAAGAAAAAAAGCTGAAAACAACTGTATGAAGTGCATTTACCGGTAGTTATTTGATCACTGGGGTGGGTCGCGGCACGAGAGGGTTGATTAAAGTGTGGTCACAAAGATAATCAAGTCAAAACAAAGATTTGAAAACAACTGGAGGCAGCAGAGGCTGGGATATCCTGACTTTTAGTCCTCGGTATGGATCGGCATCCATAAACTGCGGCTTGAAATAAACGCTTCTGGCGCCTAGCTGCCCACTGCTTTTAAATCACAGACATCTTGGTTTGTTAGATGAATATTAGACAAGCACGATGGTTTTCTGATGGCTATTTTCCCAGGATGGAATTAACTCCTCCAGAAGGTTGGGCTGAAGAGGGAAACTGGTGGAGAGCCCCTTTAAACCCGTGTATGGCTTATTGTTATAACATGAGTTGGGCTGCTCTAAAAGGGCTTTGTTTCCACGAAAAGCTTCTTACTCAATCATAATCAATGTGAACAGAGAAGAAAAGCCTCGTGCTTATATAGAGGTTTAGGTCAAGGAATAACTTCCTATATCAGAGGGATGGCACAAGTCGTTGTCTAATGACACAGGAGTAGATAAGTGAGCCTGCATCGTCAGGGAATACGACTCAGATTATGCTTCGTGTCTGATAAGCAAATTTATGCAAACATACTATGGACAGCCAGGTATTTCTGGCCTCCTTTGGTCCTTGTAGCATTATTTTCGTTGCCAGTGTGGACAGGTGTAACAAAAACTGCTACACGCAAATATAAATCTAAAAAGTGACCTTGTATCTGGACACGTGAATCCTCCTGTGAGCGCAAACGGCTGTGAGATGGGAGTTTAAGATGCTTTTGGGAGAAACAACCCATTTAGGAATCCCGCAGTCCCTGCATCTCCGAACACTGTGACATTAAGAGGAACTATTTTAAGGCTCAGCTCACTTTTTATCCTGAGAATAGTTGCTGCAAAGAAGTTTTTGCTGTGCTTCCTGGTCGAACCGGCTCCTCTGAGACCTGCACAAGCAAGAGGCAAAAAAACAATAAAAAAATAAGATCGAATTCATTATTTTAAGATTTACCTTCAGTGAAAGTATTTACTGTGTATTTTGTCAGGATGTTGTGATGTCAAATCTTACATGTCTGACTTTGTCCAACTGTAAATTGTGAGAAATATCTTTGTAACACCTAAAAGAAACTGAAGATACTCTTCCTGTGGAGTTCGCTGTATCCAAATACTCAAATGAACTGTGTGTAGCTAATTTATGTCACTTGATCAGGGACAGTTTGGGCTTCTCAGTCTGTGACTTTCAGCCTGCTTTTTCTAGATAAACGGCTCTAGATCAGTAATTCTAAGGCTACAGCAGGAGAACTCATGCACTGTGGCAGCAGCATAACGCACTCAGCACATTATTCCACGAGTGTTAGTGTTGAAATAAACAGCAAAATCTGGATTTGTGTGTCTTCATTCAGTGTGACTGACAGGTCTGAAAGCGTTTGTATGTATGAGCAGTTTGGTGTTTTCACACCTCGGCTAAACATCTTTTCAGTACGCAAGATCGGGCTCATCTGCGTGGGTTTTGGATGGAAAAACAGTTTGCTTACCTCAAGGCTGCAGAGCTTGACATTGAAAAATGTGTGTGTTTGCAAATGTGTGTCACTCCTCCTGTTATGCTGGTCATGCATACTTGTGCTTAATCGCTGCTTCCTGATCACTCTTGCACAAATTTCTGCATTAATCATGAGAGGATGAAAGGGAGATGTGGCTGTAGAAAACACAGCCATACAGCTCAAGTTCCATTTAGTAACACATCCCTTCACGTATTCATCAGGGGGCATCTTAAAGGGTCATTTCACCCACTTTAAAAGAACTATGCTTTATCGCTTACACCCTTTGCTGAACTCGATGCTTTGGTTTCAGGTTTACTGCATCCATCCAGATCAGCGGAGATGAACAGAATCCAATTTGTGGCGTTCGCAGCAATAACAAACAATAAATCAACAACTGCAGGGCAAACTACGTCTGCTGAAGATCATGTGACACAATCAAAGTTTTTAAAAAAGGGTTTGACTGAGCAATTCTCATCTGTGGCTATAGTCTATGCTTTTCATGTATGTATTTACACCGACACGCACTTTTTTCAGCTGTTCAACTGTCTGCACACTCCCTCAAGACCTCACTGACGAGTCAAGCGTCTCATCAGTCCAACTGAGAGAATTCCAGAAATCTGGCGATGCAGCTCTTTGATTGCGACACTCCTTGTGGTTGTGAGCTTTGTTTGGTATTTAAAGAATTATAAATGTGTGTAAGAATAATCTTAGTAGCTACAGCCTAATCTTCCACAAGGGAACTGGGTCTTACGTGTACAGAGAAACAAATTCATGAGAAATGAGTTAATTACCGGCTTCACTCCTGGTAGTTGCTTCAGCAATTAGAAAAATATGAACAAGTGTGCAAATGTTCCAACGAGAAAGGGAGAATGTGCATGCAGCGGCTGAAAATATGAAAAAGAGTTTGAATACTTTAACGCTAAAGAAGTGATAACTTGTTGTTGTGCTTCTGCAGAGTGAAGCTGACATGAAACAGGGGAAATCATTAAGTGTTGGTGAGAAACTGATGAAACACTGAACATGGAAGGATTTCACATATCTAATGCTGATTAAATGACAGCTGTGTTGCACGTGGCTCCTGCAGCATCAGTAAATACCCAAGTTTCAATGCAGCAGAAACGGTTTCAAACATTTAGTCTCGTGTACGTATAGAATTTTCCCCAGAGGGCCTGTCCCACAGTCGACTATCTCCACACTGATCTGTCTCGTCTGAACGTGCCACCTAATATACCCGCTGTCACCCGATAGCTTCCATTTCAGCACAACACCTGTTGTTAAACCAGTCGAGGCCCAAATTTTCCTGTTTAATTCATCAATGATTCCACTGACTTGTGAGTCCATCTTCTTTGGATTCTGACACCTGCATGAAGTGATCCAAGTTGATAAATGACACCAACTTTCTCCCGCGTCTTCAGTGACAGATTACGGCTCAGTCGGGTTCATTTGATATCAATCGGCTCCTCACCCACCTCTTCACTTTCTCTCTCAGTCTGCTTTTCTCAGTGCTCCCTGCTTCTTATCAGCCTCCAGCCAGCGCCAGGTTCTCACACTCTGGTCACGCAGGAATCTGCATCTTCAACACATGAACATGTTTAGAAAGCTGCTCATTTATTTGATCAAAACCAATCTCGCTTCTTTGAGTTGATGAGCAGCCGTCACGGAAACGGTTCCAGGCAGCTGTTTCCGGTCAACAAAGGTTCTTGTTTTGGTAAAAGGGACAAAATGAATGCTTGGTGGCGAAGGCAGCTACAGATTTGTCTCAGCTGGTAACCGATAGGCCAGTAGTGCACCAGCTTCTTCCCTGTGTAGGTAATTAGCACCACCAGCCTATCGGTTACAAACTCCATCTGATCAGTAGCTGCCTTTGGCAACGATACAGGCCTTCAAATTAAGTTTTTTCATTCAACTGATCAAAACTGATCAACAAACAATTTACTTTATGAACACGATCCAGTAACAGATGATTGATTAATCGATTTACTCCAATCAGCAACCTCCCGTCCAGGCAACAATGTTAAACATCTGGGCCTTTAATTACACGAAAAACAAAAAGTTATCGTCTGTCGTTGCGACGCTTTGGTTCAGAAAACGTTCAAGCCATAACTTGCTCAGTGGGACGTCACTGTACATATATTTAAAGTTACCAGAATGTGTCAGATTACACTGCAAGAGTCTGGAAATGGAAATGTCTTTATGGGATGATTTTCAGTCGTCTGACAAAACAAACAGGAAACTATGTGAAGGAGAGCAGTTTTATTGATACTATATTATAAGATTAATAAAACTATTGTAACATAACTAATTCTAACTATAATACAACATTTCTACTTTACAGTTTTTACAAATGGATGCATAGGTGAGTACATACATGCAGGAATCATTCAGTCCACTTCCTGGAACCAACGGGACCCAAAGGATCAACTGTCAGTGATCCGGTGCCAAATGGCCGAACACATCCTCAGAGGTCTTTGTCTCGATGGGAGCCTCCTCCACACCAGGCAGGAGGTCTGAATGCTGAGGCTAACCTCTGCAGCTGTACAGGAATGTGACTTCTATATGAGACGGTTTCCACTGCAGCACGAGTTGCTTCTTGATTGGTAAAAGAAGTCTGCTAAAAATGTTCAAACTGCATTTTTAATTGGTAAATGCAGCTTGTTTTTAATCTGCATGTACTTTTTTTCTTCCACTCTATTATGAGCCTCTGACCTCCTGCTGCTATGCTTGGCATTCGCACTGCGAGACCATTCATTTTAGTCAAAACACTGGAAATGATGTAACTTGACATTTAGGCTGGGGGGAATACTTTAAAAGAGTGTGAGAGCGTGCGACTGTGTGTGTGTGAGAGACTGAGATTAATAGACAAAAACAGAGCTGAAGAGAGAGCGATACAGTTTGGTTACGCAATCTTGTTTGAATAACGTCTGTGTGTGTGTTAGACCCCCTGAGGTTGGGTTTGACAGAAACAGTGTCGGGTGGTATGAGGCCAGTTAGCAGCAGCTGCTCACATCTTTACACCGAAAACACAACAATTTATATAACCAGACCTGGAAACACAAGCTGCTGAGAAAACATGATTGTGTGTGCATCGGTTGAGTGGTAACATGACTAAGCTTTATGCCGCACACTGAAGTGTAATATTGTGAAAGCAATGCTGAGATACAAGATTAAGTGTGCAGCTGGTGAATCATATTAATTTATTGGTAAATCCCAGTAGCAAAAACAATCTCTAACCTTTAAAACAAGTTGTTTGCTTTCCATTGAGCTCATTGAGGAGCTTGAACATGTGATTAATGATCACTTTCTGCTGCCCCGTCAGTGTTTTATATACATGTCTTAACGCCTGGAAGTTTCTGCATAAGCAGGACAGAGCGTGTGTGTGTGTGTGTGAGAGAGAGAGAGAACAGCAGCAGGGGAGCATAAAAATGATGCTTCGCTGTTACGTAGAGTGAACTGAAAACCTCAACATGAAAAACTACTAAGAAGCACAACACAACAAACAAACAAACAAAGGCTTACAACAACATGACAAACTGAGTAAATGAGTTTCTCAGAGTCCCTCGGGCTGACGACATGAATACACAAACAGCTGTTCAGCTCGGACAAAAGAGGATAATGATTGAGTGTGTGTGTGTGTGTGTGTGTGTGTGTACGTGCACGTGCAGTTGTGTATTGAGTTAATCCCCGATGACAGCTTGCAGACAGACAGAACTGCATGGTTGTGTTTAGTTTTGGTGGTCACGATGAGGTCTGTGTGCCTTCCAAATCACAGTCACTTCCTGTTCCAACAGATCTGATGGAGGTTCGCGAGGATGGACTCATGATCCAAACACGGTCTCAAATTGAAACTTCGGAGATCCGTGCTTAGTGGTGTCAGAGCTGATCATCAGCAAGAAAAAGGTAAACTGAGAAAACGGTCGGATTGGAGCGCTTCCATTTGCCCTTTTAAGCTGTGTGTGCGACACCTGTCAGTCACACAGCTGCTAACAGATGCAGCTTCATCTTTGCAGCTGCTCATTTAAAACACCTTATCAGCAGCTAATCCCTGTTCAAATTAAAAGCGAAATAAAGCTCTTTAACAGAATACATTTAGTCAGTATCAGCTGGATGAGGACGTCTGATACGGTGTTTATTTTGTGTGTTTCTGCAGTTTTTAATCTGGCAAAAATCAGCCGTGATCAGAGTGAAAGAAACAGCTCACATTTCCGCTCGTTTTTGTGTCCTCTGACACCTTACGGATGCCCTCTGAGGATTCAACAGATCTGAATCACCGAATTAGTATCAGATAAGTATAGTTTTACATATAAAAACTTTTGCACAAGCTGAGAAAATCTTACAATAATTCATTGTTTGGGGAATAGGACTACAAAAAGATTTCCATTTGGCATTTTAGCAAAGTTACAGAACCCAAAAGTGACAAATGAAACCAAACAGAAAAACCATCAATGAGACCATGAATATCTGCTCTGAAAGCCTAAATGTGTCATCTAGTTGTTGATACAAAGTAAAAAGCTTCTGCAGGATACCAGCAATCACCAGATGAACAAAGAGCAGTGACCCGGGCACATTAATTCCCCCTCAATCATTAACCTTTTTATGAAGCCTACACAGAGCACTGACCCCCGAGTCACTCGGCTCGTGAGTTGTGGAGATTGTCAGCAATATTATTTATTTAGGCAGGTTTTGACCTCAGGGTAGAGTGCGCCCAAATCCACGCAGCCTATAAAATCCACCACTGACAAGTGAGTAAGAGACTACGATCATAAATAATGAGGCAGAAACAGCTTGTAGGGCCAGAGCTGCTGTTCTGCCATGTCAACCTGCATTAACCCAGGGATGGATTAGAATCAGACTTAGAGGTTTACAATGTGGTGGCAACAGTAAGAGCAAGTCAACATGCATTAGCAGCAGAAGCAAGTTTACACTGGGAAGAAAAATAAAGCAGCACAGCCTTAAAGACTTTAGAAGGACACACATTTGAGCAGTTTTGTTTACAGGCTTCAACACGAAGCTGCTGGTTTGAACTCCGTAAGGAGGAAGTGTTCCTTCTGCTGAAGTTATCGAACCCTGTGGAGTTACAGGGCTGCTCTGACAGATTCCTTCACAACAAAATCCATTTGGGTTTGGAAACAATCCTCATATTGCACAAGAAAAACACCAAAAAAGAATAAGCAATTAGCCTTAAAGATGGCACCAAGACAGTAAAAAAATAATGAGATGAGTCACACGGCTCAATCAGACGCACACTGGATGTTTCTGTCCAGGTTCAGCTGAAATTCCATGTTTAGTACTAATTTTCTTGTGGGACGAGAACAGGTGACTACTTGCTAAATTTAGCTCCTGTTTTAAACTTCTGATTAAATTTATGGG
Organism: Leuresthes tenuis; assembly: GCF_036924035.1. NCBI lineage: Eukaryota > Metazoa > Chordata > Actinopteri > Atheriniformes > Atherinopsidae > Leuresthes > Leuresthes tenuis. Next base: position 29,916,751 of record NW_027325359.1, on the reverse strand, counting down.
CAATACTGCCAATTGTTTTCCCAGTAAAACCAGCTGGCTGCTGTGCATATGAGCAGCGTGGGTGGAAGAAGCAACACGTTAACAGGGACGAGCTTTTCCAGTCAGGAAAAACAAGCAGACTTCTGCGGAGAGGGATGACTTCTTCTTGGTAGTCTAGATTTAACCGATGTTGTGTGCCAGTGTCAGAGGAAAAAAGGACGAATCAAAGCCTTTCACCGTTTTCTGAAGATATTACTGCTGGCTGCCAACTAAAGATAAAAGGGTTGATCCCGCTCAGTTCACCGTCTTTAGAAAATAAAACCTTGTATGAACACTCCTGACAAATATCTCTTTAAAATGTGTTACTGTAACTTTGACAAATAACACATCTGCTGTGAAAAAGAGCAACTCTTAACTCTGGTCACTATTCATATTCTTCTGTCTTAACATTTCCAACACAGATTTAACTCAAAGCTCAATGTTTCACGCAGAAGTTCACAATGACTTAAGTTATATATAATTATTTCTCTTTCTGATTTTATCAGGATTCATTAAACATTTATTCTGTCCCCAGTGATCTGGGGGGGTGATCTCATCTCCAGCTCCTCACGTGTTGCTTCTGTCGCCTCCTCATTGGACAGCATGACCTGATCTGGGTAAACTATGAGGGTGGGAGACTTGCATGACAGGACTGTAATTCAGGCTGATAAAATAACTCCTGCTGACAATCTGCAACGTGCAGCTTTAAAATTTCAGCCCCATCCTTGTATATAATTTAACACAATGGCCTTTTCATGGGATTGTTCCAGTGTGTTTCCCTGAAAGTCAGACTTAGTCTCTTATTACCCAGAAAAGCAGAGATGGATGGAGGTTAAAACAACAAAAGGAGACAGAACAGCAGGTAGAAAGCGAGGCGTGTGAAGGCAGATGATAAACAAGAAGAACGAGACAGTGATTTATACAGGAAGGCGGAGGGAGTCGAGCCTCGAGGTTTATGAACTTGATGAGCTGGTTCTGTTCTTTTCTCCCCTCTGTTTTATTCGGTCACCTCAATCATCTCCACGGCACGACTTCTGCCCTCGTCTGCCAGTCAATTAAGGCAAACGCCAGCAGTGAGGGCGGAGAGATGATCAATATTTCATGAAGGCAGGTTGGCCAGACAGACTGCTGCTGCTGCTGGTGATGTAAGAGAAACACTGAAAGGCTCCAGAGCTCACCAGGCACCGATTTCTTTCAATCTGTGAAGAAAAACAAGCAGGTTTGAGCATCAAAAGACACTTTAGCTGCTGCTTTCTTCAGGTAAACTGAAGGATTGTTTGGAAGTTCTTGGCTGCTGCTACTGTACTGTGTAAGAGTAGAGTTAATCCTGCCGTTGTTACCGGTTTAACCTTTTCTTTAGATCTCCCTTCTTCAGGATGTTGTGATGTTCTCTCTCCGTACATTCAACAATGATTGATGTTGACAATGAGTCACTAATATGCGGTAAAAGCATGTGCTATATTTACACAATGAAAAACACAGATAAAATTAGCCATCACACACATTTTTACCCAATCTGCAAATTAATAGAAGGTAAATCTATCAAACTGGGATGATTATCAAATAAGTATAAAATCACACTGACCATGTTTGGTTTGACAGTAAAAACAACCTTCTTGTGCTTTTCTATTTTATATGTGTTGTAACAATCCCTTTTATTGCAATTTTGATGTAAACAAACTTAAATCCATACATATTATTGCCGGTAAATCCCATAAAGTTAAAAAATAACAATCAGTCCCTGTGTAGTCCAATCCTGACATTTGTTCCCTTAATCCTCTTGCATCATGTTTAACACAGAAATCTTTTAAAGGGGAACTCCGGTATTTTTAAACCTAGACCTTATTTCTAGCATGAAAAACGTTTATCTACTCACCGAGAACAGTTTGGTGAAAGTCGGCGTCCTTCGGAGGATATTTAGATTCCTCGAGATCCATATGATGGAGTGGGGCTTAGACATGTTTCTGCAACTATTTCCTGTTTTCCGGGCAATATCTAAAGAAATGAGGGTCGGCTGAAAACTTGTACCGTACTGTAATTAGTTTAAATTTTCGGGGTTTAAACCAAAGTTATTTGAACACTGAGGTCTCTAAAATCCTGTTTTCTATTTGAGAAATCAGCAGCGACTTTCTTTTTGAGATAAAAAGTCCTATTAGGTTTTAGGCACAGTAGGTAAAGGGTTAAATATTGTATTTTTACATGAACTTAAATGGGAAGTTTTTTTTTTTTTTTTAAACCTGGACCTTACTTCTGGCATAAAATGGGTTCATCTACTTGTCGATAACATTTTGGTGAAAGTCGGCGGAGTCGGAGTTTGCTTCTGCTAGTTTTGTGCAACATGGCAGACTATTTATCAGGTTTTGACGGCATGGACGACGACTTTGAGTACGATGGACGTCCTTAACGTTGTGAGCCAGAATAGTGGTGAGAAGATAGCCGACCATCACAGAGTAAATAAGCTGTGTTGCAGCAGCGCGCGGCGATGACGTCATTCAACGAGACGCGTGTGTAGAAAGCCCCCGATAACAACAACACGGCAGCTCTGAACTAACAGTGCAATAGTACGCGTTCATTCATTCATTCATATAAATATATTACAACCTTTGCACAGAACTTTGGGAACTCTCAGCGAACACACAGCACATCAGAAGAATCCTCACTGATCTGAAAAGCACTTGTGCTTTGGGTCATAAAGCCAGACAAGAACTCACATCTCCAGAACAGTCCGGTCACGAGTCCTCGTTAGAGGAAGGGAGCCCAATCACATGAAGCGTCAGTGCATCACCTGCAGCAAAAACAAGAGATAAAAGCATGTTGGAAAACTGGCACCACACATGAGAGCATTTCATTTGGCGTTGTCCTCGCATCACTTTCAGATCACAGGAAGGACATCCGCTCATCTATTTTAGTCATTAGTTTTCCAGATGGGCTGGGTCAGGTCAAACAAAGTGGAACAGTCACCATCAGACAGATGGAAAGAAACAGATCTGTGATGAAAAAAATAATCTAATCCTGTCGGGGTGATGCAATTAACCAATAACTCTAAATCTGTTAAAGGGTCACATATGTTTTCCAGGATGGGGCTGCACGTTGGTGTGGTGATTAGCACCGTCACCTCACGGCAAGACAATTTGAGGTTAGATTCCCAGCATGTTAGGTTGATTGGGGTCTAAATTGTCCATAGAAGTGAGTGTGAGCATGCATGGTTGAGTGTGTCTTGTTTGTCTCCATGTGGCCCTGTGATGGACTGTCGACCTGTCCAAGGTGTACCCCCACCTAATGACAGAAGATTTCCGGGCATCTATAGCGATGTTGACTGTCAGTTTTGTAAGATTAAAGGGGAACTCCGGTATTTTTAAACCTAGACCTTATTTCTGGCATGAAATACATTCATCTACTCACCGAGAACAGTTTGGTGAAAGTCGGCTTCCTTCGGAAGCTATTTAGATAACTCGCGATCCATATAACGGAGTGAACGGGGCAAAGACGATGCAGCCTCTAAATAAGGCATTATCTGTCTTTATTTCACCAATACTTTAAGACAAATTAATGAATGAACGTGTCCTATAGCTCTGTTAGCTCATAGGTGCTGTTATGTGGCTACTTGCAGCTATAGGAGAGCTAACGGAGGGATTTCTACACAGGCACTCTACTGGGACCACTTCATCCACACACACCCTGGAGCACAGTTTATTTACTCTTTTCTCTGTGACAGTTGGCTAACTTCATACGGAGTTTGCTACTGCTAGTTTTAAAAATACCGGAGTTCCCCTTTAAGTTTAGGTAAATCAGCTTTAGAGTGTTAGTATTTCAAAGAGCATGCACGGCATGTTGAGTTTGGTTTGGATAGTTACGAGTTTTGCACAAACAAGCAAGGTTGCTTACTTATTATTTGCTGACCTCAATGAGCATTTAAAACATAAAGATACTTGAAAAAGAGTTGGCAAGCAGAAAACAATGAAATCCTGAAAAGAAAAAAAAAAATCACATCATTCAGCTGGTTTGGTGTGTAACGTGGAATATTTTGGTGAAGTTTGGTTTAAGACTTGGTGAATCGGTGTAAATGGACAGCATTTATATAGCATTTCTCCATGAAATGCCACATTCACATTTGACCTGTGTAACATGGAAGGCCTTGAATCAAGCCTTGAATCAAGCCAACCTTCCTGTCAACTGAAAAAAAAAAAGTTTGCAGGTGAAACAAGATAAAAAAAACTTGTTACATTAAATGAATAAGCTTGTAAAATTCTAATAGACTGATTTAAGGTCTCTAAATGATACTCGGTTCTGCGGTTCTGGCTAAAAGGTAAGAAAGAATATACAATGAAATTTTAAATGATAACCCTCTAAACTCTTAGCTTCAGTCCAAATGAACTAATATCTGGATCAAAACCTCTGATACTCTGTTGCTTTAGTTTGAAACATGTTTCCATCTATGTTTAGAGGTGTTCTGTGCATGTTTCTGCCCTTTTCAGAGTATGGGGACTGAGCTCCACCCAACACAAATGTAAACTCTGGGTTAAACAGCAGCCAGGAGTCAACACACGGCCTGGAGCTACCTTGACCTCACGTTTCTCCTTCTCTTTTTTCTTTTTTTAAAGTAAATATGCCTGTCTGTGTTCAACCTCGAACAAGGACTTGAATGTGAGTGAGTCTGTCTGTGTGTGTGTGAGGCATTCTGGGGAAATGAGTGCGTTCATTTTCTCACTGGAAACTTAAATGTTCCCAGAGGAAAACGAGCTGACAGGTTGCAGCACTATGAGAGTGTGTAAATGTGTGTGAACTCTGAGTTCCCACCGGTGGGAGGTATGAGTGTTGAGAGCCAGCAACTTATCAATCATCTTCCAGTGGAACAGAGAGACAGGTAACGCTGCCTGTTCTTGGGTTCTCCTTTTCCCTTCAGGAGAAAAAAGGGAACTTTATTTTTTTCTGGACACAACTTGTCATTGAAAATAAAGGATATCCACACTCCATCAACAGTGTGGTGCCTGCCTCCAAACAATGCTCGTCACAGCAGTATAATAGCTGTCATCTACCTGGCTTAGTTGTTGCTTTTGTAACTCTATCCATTCTTTGGCAAGAGGGGGTGTTGGAACATGAGTTCTTACAACAGAAAACAACTCCTCTGAGCATGTTAGAGATGGCAGCTTAAACAATGAAGAATTACTTAAATGGGACTTCTAATTGCAGAACTTGTATCAAAGGAATCAAACTGTTTGGGTTCTAGTTTAGTTAGATTAGAAAACCGAGGTTACATTTACATGCAAAACACAAAACTACTCACTTTTTAGTTTGTGGTTTTAGAGGAAGGTTGACAGATGACATACAGAACCTGACTTCCAGGTGCTGGAACACACTTTCTGACAGAGGCAGGCTGGTTGTTTCTGTTCGTTATACAAGGTTCTACCAACTGGCTTTAGCTCTGTTTTTACAGTACAGACGTAAATAGTATCAAAGAAAGCACTGAGGCAGTCTTTTTTTAAAATCATTTTTGCCCTTATTTTTGTCCAAATCTAATATATATCTGGCTCAATTTTTACATCTCCACTGAACCAAACAAATACTGACAGTTGTCTCCTGGGAAATGACGCAGAGCATGAGTGACTTTACAGATGATGTCAAACGGAGAAGTGGCAGGGCTGCACATCTGGCCAGAAATACTGTGCGTATGAGAATGAGGGAAAGCGGCACTCAGGATGTTCACTTGGTCTCCAGCCTCGCCGTCAGCCTCACCAACAGATGAATCGAGGGAAACAGATGCTGCCTTTTCACTTCCTGACTGCTACTTCCTATTACAGTACACATACAGTGTGCGCTTGTGTGTATAAGATGTGTGTTTCACACATTTTAACTTTCCTTTTTTGCCCTCTTCAGCACAGCTGGAAAGGGAAAACCGGAACTACAGCTCCCTTTTTTTCCTTAACACTAGACATCCACGAGTCCTGCGCCCTCAAACCTGACTTCACTTAGTTCAGATTTAATTTAGACTTCTGCATAATTCTTTTATCCTAATTATTCTTATTTTTTTTCCCCTAACCTGTGATTCTTTGGCCTTTTGTGGCAGCTTGTTTGTCTGTTAAGCTGCCAATCTGTCACCACTGACGTGATGTTTGTAAGTTGCTGTTAATGCTGCTGATCGTGTTGTTCTGTTATTTATGTGACTGTAGAAGAGAACTGCTAAAGTTATCCGCGTTTAAATCAGGGTGTAGACTAGACATTAAACGGGAATGAGAAGCTGACATTGTGGTGCATTTGAGGTATCAGACACCATACTGAAGGACTCATGTTGACTATAACAACCATAAGGACACTGTAACAAACACAAAAAGTCGGGATGAGGATCAAGCAACAAGAAAGCCAATAAACCACCACAAAGATCCTTCTTGCCTGTTAAATGCAGATATGAGTCCAAACGGTCTCATAAACTACAACATAAATTGTTTTACTGCCTTATATGTGCAGCTGGCAGCACAGGACCTGCTGGCTCTGACTATGTAAGGCTCCCATCTATGAGAGAGACAGACGGATAGAAGACTGTACAGGTATCTGTTTAGCAGAGGTGGGGCCACAGCAACTGACAGACCAGAGTGAAGCTTTTATTTTGCTCAGTTTGTAGCAAACTTTTCTTGCATTGGAAGATTCCATCTCCAACTTCCCCAGTTCACACGTCGAAGTGCCAAAAAGTGTTTCTCATTCGTCTCAGTGTTTTGATCTGCATTTAGAATCTGATCACAAAAAGCTTTTGCAGCTGCATTCTAATATCAGATATGAGCTCATGTATTTAGAGTGGTCCTCTCGATCGGATGCGCGGAGATGCCATGTATCAACAGGCCCTGAGTCGTTCATCGTCTTAGACCCAACTGACTTGAAATTCTGATTTCCAGATAATCCCCTGGAGTTATCATAAAATCATCTTTGTAAACTTTTATGATGCTGACCTTTTTTTTACTCCATCAAATCTTACGTAGCTGTATTTCTGTGTCTTTAATTGGACTCATTATACATACAACACATTTGAAGTGATTCCAAGTGTTTATGCTGTTATCACCAGATATGAGGCTGCTGTTCTGGACTCATCCTCAGTGTCAGATCACTCATGCTGCAGGCATAATGAGTTCAGAGAGACTCTCCTCTACTTTCCCATGGAATGAAAGAATGTGATGGTAGATTAGCTCAACAGGGAGGATGCTTGGAAAAGGGTGGAAATCATTAACCTCCAGTTCCTATCCAGCTATGGATTTCAAACTCTTTGAATTCTTTTCACATATTTGTTACTGCTCAGTGCAAGATTCACAGTGTTTTTCTGTGATTTTCCCACAAAACTGTGAGTGAAACTACATTTATGCCTACATCTTCACAACCTCACGTGAATTTGTGTGAGCAAAACAATATCAGGGTGTAGTACTTTAAGAAATCACGTGAACAAAACTGATAACAAAGAATCCCTTCTGTAGACCGCAGCTGTGTGATGCTGCTGTCCAAAGCCACATCAAAACTACAAGCCGACACACAAAACCCTTCACTGATCATTTCAGCAAAGCATTCAAATGTCTGTGCTGCTCACATAAGGTATAACAAAGCTTATAGGGGGTAGGAAGCAGAAGTATATGGTCTAATAATGTTGTAATAGACGAAGGATTAGCCTTAACACTGACATATTACATCATAGTTTGGCATCTCTTTACCTGCACCTTTAGGTAAATTTAGCTTAAAGGTCAGAAAGGAATTTGATGTCTTTTCCTCCTGGTTCTGACAGGCCATTTGGTTCAAATAAAGTGGTTGTAATTTCAGCTAATGGTCTCAAAAGTATACAATTAAAAAGATAATAAATGAACAAACCCCTAACCTCCGTGGTGGCAGTAATAACACGTTACGTGCCTTAAATCTTTCATCTCCCCGGATATCCCAAACAGCAATTTTCTGCCTGGATTCTTCGCTTTAAACATCACGGAGGCAGGACATTTCTCCTCTCAAGAAATCCACCTGGAGAAGAAAGACAATGTACAACAGGCAGAATATAGGCATGTTAATTATTAAGTCTGCAGCATCACAATATTTCAAGGATGTGAGAGTAAACAACAGCGTTAATGTTTGACCGCTTTGCTTTATATAAACCTCAACTTAAAAATAGATACAGTTTCCAGTAAATTTTTCAAATCTCTGACTAGATGCTTAATGTTTCTCATACACTGAGTGCTGATTAAACAATGATGTAGTGAAACTGTGCAGCCCAGGTGAGCACAGGTATGTGACCCCTGCGTGTCCACCCCCGCGTTTCTGTGCAGGTTGTGCAGCTCTTCTTTGATCCTGAACTACTGGGTCAAACCATTACGAGGTCAGAGGGTCCACTCTGGAAATTCCACAGCTTTTAATAGGTCACTACTGAAACATGTCACATTCCAAAGAAAGTTTGTAAACTAGAGTTGTCGGACGCAGCAGGAAGAAAGAAACAGGTTCTCGTGATAATTAGTTTAACAGCCTGTACATTACCTGAGCCAAGTACAAGTGTGTTCTCTCACTTTGCACGACAGAAAACTCCTGCACTAAATCAACCTCTACATGACTAAACATGACAAACACTTCGATTTCCAGGGGAATAAAGACACACAGGAAGACACTTTGAGGTAAAAAAACAAAGAAATAAATCTACAGTCTTTTCTAAAATGGTAGGAACGACGCAGTGACTTGAATATCATTACATTGTTTACAGCTAACAGATGCATGTGATGTAAAAGGACAAGTAGTCATTACAACTTAATGGGTAAATAGCGTGACTGGTTTCTAAAATGTTCCATGACTGCTTTTAGGGTGTGTTCAGACAGTAAAAATAAGGCCACGACTCGAACAGGTAATGTTTGTACAGTACGCTGACAAACAAAACCCTACAAGCAGCTGAATTTAGGGACACTGTGACTTACTGACGTCTTTGATGGTTGATCAGCAAAGCGACAGAGCCAACGCTCCGGGGAGTCGCTGCACACGGCCAAGCAGTTTTCAGGCATGTCACTGTTGAACCGCGCCTTGTTCATTTTGCACGTACATTAATTACAGATTCATATAGATGTACAGGAGACGTGATTTCAACAGAGACGGGCTACTATATTTCAGACATTATGGGCGGTCTGCTTCTTATCCAACTCTCAGGTTGAAAGCAGATCTAAGATTTTACCAAATGTGGAACTGCTGCTGTAGGTTTACATAAAAAAAATATTTTGGCTAACGTAGCTGCAAAGTTTATTGATAAAACTGTCTGCTTTGTAACTTGTCTGATCACTGATCATGTAGGGAAATCTTCCTGAGGCAGTGGGGTTTAGTTGTGGATGAGTACGGATGTTTCCTTTGTATCAGCCATGCTGACAGATCAGGTCTTCATTTTTCTTCCAAAACCACAGTCACAGCATGTAATTACTACAAATGCAGGTTGGAGTGTCTTCCATTATTCACAGGAAGTGTGATTTGAGCATACTCAGCTAAAATAGAAACATGACCATCAAAATTCACTCCGACGTAGAGATGGACTGAAATCATTTCACATTTTTCAGTCAAACTCAGACTCCCTGCTGTCCTCCTGGATTTCAACAACATTCATTTCCTCTGAAAACATTCCAAAAAGACTAAGACATATCTTTACATTGCATTGTTACAACAGTGATGATACAGGCTGCAGAATGAAGTGGTCTATGACCTGGGATCGTGAACCAAGTGAAAAACCTTCAGCTGAACAGGAGGAATGACTTTAGATGATGTTTAAGTTACATAGTTAAAGTCCTCTCCCTTATATATGGAATTTATCTTTAGCATAGTGTGTCCTTCACCAGGCCTCTCTGATCATCTAATCTAACAAGCTTTATTGATTCAAAAAACCTTGATTTAGTCAGAGAGGACTAGAATCGCCGACATAGGAACACAAAAGGACAGGACAGATAAAAACGAGATAGAAGACAGACAATGGCGGGTGTGTGTAAGGTGTACTGTGGTGCGTACAGATGAATGTGTGGAAGTTTGTGTTGTGGTCTGTAAGTAACAACAGAAATAAAGCCGTGCAGCAGTCAGACATAAAGCAGTGATGTTGACCTTCAACACTTACTCAGCATCAATCAGTGACCACAGCCAGTGACAGGCTGGATCACAGCTGGTGCTGGTGTGTTGGGCCAGTGCCATGCACGTCCACCAGTGCTCTGGATTCCCCTCATGCCCAGCAGGACCCTACCAGAGCCAGCCAGGGCATGAGCCCCCTCAACCCCAGGGGCAACAGGAAAGGACCAGCCTAGAATCCAGAAGAGGTACCAGCCAGGGCATGAGCCCCCTCAACCCCAGGGGCAACAGGAAAGGACCAGCCTAGAATCCAGAAGAGGTACCAGCCAGGGCATCCTGAGTAAACCAGTGGCCCCTGTGAGTATGGTACGGACGGTAGGAGAAGGGTAGCACCCCGGCCCCCCACCCTGTGACCCTGCCGAGGGCCCTGCCCTTTCCCCAGGACGCAGGGAAGAGCCAGGAGCTGTACGACACAGGGCCACCACCCCCTGTGGGAATCTAGCTGTTAAACATCCTGGCGGGGGTTGGTAGAAAAACACCAGTGGGTTGGAGTGACACCGACTAAAACCTGCAGCATCGCCCCACCCCAGCAGGCCTCCCCCCGTGATATCACCACACCAGCCCCACGGTCCCCCAGGAGTCGAACCACCACACACGACAGGGCAAGCCAGGGGGATACGGAGGGGGAGAGCGAGGTGATGGAAAACGTCCACCAGGTTCAAAGTCCTGCTTTCTTAAGAGCCACAAATTGTATCATTAGCATCACCTGATGAAAAGTTTCAGATATCCAATGACTGGACTTCCTTAGTTCGTTTCTGAGTGAGTGGTGGGGAACTCCAGGCCTTCCATTCCAATCTCTTGTGGTCATGACAGTACATGGAGTCCGTGGGATGACATGCGGATCCCTGAGCGATCACGACAGTCATCAGGGTCGCCTTCTTTGTGATTATTGCTCCAGTTCACGGCAGCAGCTGAAAACAGACCGAATCCTGAAATGTATTTAAACAGTTTCTGAATGTTCAATCCACTGAAAGGGTAAGTTCAGACTTCCAAACAAATGAACAGGCTACAAAAGCACACTTACCTGCTTTTATCTTGCAAGGAAAACTCCAGCTTAAGAAGTTATGTGCAGATTAGCACATCCACACATGTTGAGCAGTTGTCCAGCACAGGATAGACAAACAAACACCCAAATCTGCAAGTGCTCACTTTTTCCTTTTCCCACGATTCCACTAATCTAAGTTCTGGGAAAGAATGCTGTTCCAAAATCAGTACTCAGAGTTAGTCACTCTGCAGGTGAATCACATTCTGCACAGAAACTACCCACCGTGAGCTAACTGATGAGATATATGCCCGCTGCTCTGCTACAGTTTCCTGCTACATCTGTTCTCGATTCTGGATGAGGAGAGTCGGTGAGACGAGCGGGATGCTGCTAATCAGGGCCACGTGATCACTTTTAACATTTGAAGAAGCCACTGCTTTCATCTTGCAAGCCAACTTTTCCAAGATAAAACCCAACTGACCTAATTCCACAAGTATTTTCTCTCCAGTAAATTCTAATAAACACAAACATAACAGAGTGTGACAACTGCCTGCAGAGCGTTCTAGCTGGAAGCAATTAAAGTTCTTACCGAGACTGAAGATAATTGCAAAGCATGATTCATGTGTGAAAGCAGTATCAACACACACACACACACACACGCGCACACACACACCACCACACCCACTTTAAGCACAACAGCCCTGAAGAAAGGAACACACACACACACTTCTAAACAAATAACAAGTCACCATTAAAACAATATCAATATTTTATTTATACCAATTATCCAAAACGATTAAAAAAAGAGTCAAATGGAAAAATAAACGGCACCAGCAGTCAGACAATTTGAACCAAAATAGATGTTGAGTTCATGCATGTGTTCACTGACAGACACAAAGCAGACAACTTAAAACAGATTTACAGCTCAACATAATTCACTAAATCAGGTTCACCACAGTCACATTCTTGATCAGCTTCGACTCTCTGGCATTCCCCAATGCTGCACTGCTCTGATGTCTGGATGACAATTCTCTGGGAAAAAAAGACAAAAACAAACAGGCGAATCAGAGAAAATCTGAATCCAATTCAATCTTTTTAACAGATTAACACGATAACATTAACATATTACTTCAGTATGAACCCAGAAACCTTCTCTGTGGAAAATGTCGCTGGGTTAATGAGGACATCCTCTACCTGCTATGTGAACAAAGAAGACTCAAGTAATCTTTTTTTTTTTTTTTTTTTAAATGAACAGATTCAGTTATCGTTTACATTCTCCTGCAGTTGTCTCAGATAATGATCACATTCCAACTGTACCGCAGTGTTGCATAATAACTCCAACTGTCAGGACATTAAATCACATCTTACTCATCTCCTAAAGCCAGCCAAAGTTCTCAAGTTCAAATAAACCCCAAACCTCAGCGTATACACCCATGCAACTAATTCATTTCATCAGTAAAGCAGCTTTACATTTACAAACATCTGAGGTTGAAAACAGGTGAAAGCTCTGAAAAACTACCAGCCGACTTTCTCCTCTTTTGGTTCCACTTCTCTTCTTGAAGCGTTTTCTGCACACAAAGCCATTATAGCTGAAAAGCCTCTGAGCAGAAAATGGCTTCAATGTAATTCCTATTCTCAGACATGAATTTAGGAATCAGGTCATTTCACAATGGAGCGAACATTTTCCAAAACAGTACATGTATGACAGTGTTTTTATCTTACTCTGCTCTGTGAGCCACTCACAACCTGCCAGCCTTTATTCCACATACCATGAATGAAAATGTCAGGATGATTGAGGACGGACTTGAGGCTGAGCAAGATGTAGCGAGTGTTTGATTAAGTCATTCTGTGTTTCAGTCAGTGTGTGAGAGGCGATTAGGCTGAGCACGTTAGCTACGGAGGCTTTAGCTGCATGCGGTTGGACACAAACTGCTAAAAAGCTGTTTGTCGGTTTGTTTTTCCTACAACACAAGTCTATAGATGTCATTAAGTGGCTCCACTGTTACTCATGCTGCAGCATATGTGAAAGTCAGTCTTTATAACCATTTAAATGGTTCACTAAGCAACCAGTGAGAGGGGCCCCACACTGTGCAGTCTACTGCCTTTAAATTAACTCAGAGAAAGTAGTGCACCAAAGAAGGAGAATGACTCAAAACATGCAAATATACAGTATCAGTCACACATTTAGACATATCCACTCATTCAAAATGAATGGGCGGGAGTGGCTCGAATAAAAACAACAAGTAAAACACCCTCTGGCACCCACACACAAGCCTTGTTAAAAAAGGAAAGAGACCCAACATACCCCTGCACAATCACTGGATCTGAGCCTGCGCGCTTAATGACCCGTTCATTGTGCACAGTATATGTGCACAGACATACTGGCATGATGCAGTAGCAGTTCCTTTTATTTGGGGTAAAAACACTTATAACACTTATATCGCTTACTAAACTAATGCATACAAAGTGAGAACTGCACTCCTGGATAAAGCGGTGTGTTCTGTGGTGCCAGCCGCCGCTTATAAACACATGCTGACTCTGCTCTGCGAGCATCTCTGCAGGCCTGCCAGGAACAGGCAGTGTGAAAGTTAAACAACTTCAACTCACTAAAAACTTGCTAATTTACCCTCCTGTCAAACAAAATGACTAATCTAGTTTCTATTCATGACAAGCCACAAAGGAAATAATAAAACATTTAGAGTCGGTGTCAAGTTGGGACCACGTAACAGGGGAGTGGGAGTTAAGACTGAGGTGACTGGGTGAGGGCACGTGAAGCCCCGTCTCACAAGCCATGTTAAAGTCTGCTGTGTGTGTGGGTGAATAATTTAGATTCAATTACACCGTCAGGAGACAAAGGAAACTGGAGAGACTCCTACAGCCTTGATGTACTGCACCAGTAAAACCATTTTCTTTGCCGTGACTCAGCAACAAACACCAGCTGGTCTCAGTTACTCAGCTCTTTCTGTCTCCGCTGACCTCTTAGCAAAGAGATGTATCAGTTACACCTGGTACCAGAGGCCGATTCACCTCAGAGAGCCAATGTGTAAATGCAGTTTGGCACTTTCACCAGAGGCATGCCCCGTTATATGTTATCATTAACAGGGATGACTTCTTTCATCATTAATCAAACGGATATAAATGAATTTCCTAAACCTAAAATTAGAAAAACTAACATAGAAAGCACTAAGTAGAGCGATCTGTTAACTCCATACAGTTTCTTTATAATCTCAGAGTGTTGGGTTTGAATGAATGTCCCACATCAACATGTTTGCAGGTCGACTGGTTCAATGCAGAGGAAGCGGTTTTTACAAATGAATATCTAACGTCGATGTAGAATTGTTTATCAACGAGATAGTGCTTCAGAAAAATTAATATTGACTCATGGGGGGGGGGGAGGCTGGAACAAAAAAAAGCCTGTATGTGTTAAAACCTTCAATGTAGCATGCTGACCTGCTAACATAGGAATTAACATGTAGTTAACCTATAACAAGCAGATATTCCCTTTTCAAAGATCCCGTCCACATACAGTATAACATGTAAGCATATTTAGTACTGTATGTAAATGTGTTGTTAACAGGTTCATTACAAACTTAGGCAGGGAAATCAGAGGCTGACTTTACTACAACAAAACTAAAGTCACAGCATACTGTATTAGTGAGGAGACAATGGCTCTATGTGAGGGCCAAACTCAAACAAAGGTGACAGGAGGAAGGAAGACGAAGATAAGGAGGAGCAGGGCAGTTGTACAGGGGCTTAACTTAAAAACCATCTAGCTTTATGTTGATGGTACATTGAGTGACAACGACAGCCCACTGAAGTTGAAGTCTTGTCAGAGCTTCGCTTCCTCGCCTGTCTGCTTATTCAACCAACATATGTCCATCTGACAACTCAGTGACAAGTTCTAGCTTTCACAAGCAGAGACAAAGGACCCCGTCACACACCACCAACCTTAACAGCGTCATCACCCCCATCCTGTCCTCAGCAGGTGTTCACAGTAAGACATCAGATATCAGACACTATGTGAGATATGGGTTATAGGAAGTAGTGGGAAGTTACTAAAGAACTGTAGCATGACAGTTTATATAAAACAACAGAAGTGTGGATCAGGGTGAGCACAGACTGGAGTGGATATCTGAAACCATTTCCCCAAACACAGTCTCTGTGAGGGTGGTTTTATATCACAGTCTCACTACATTACAGAGTGTGGAACATAAATAAATGAGAAGTTTGTGTCATCTACTTTCCGAACACTTAACATGCTCACAGCAAGCAAAGAAATACATTAACCATAGTCTTTGTAAAATGGACTTTTTTTTTTAGCTAAATGTTAATATAAACACACTCGTAACGCAGTGCAGTCGTAGGGTTTTAAGCTTTGACTCTAAAACCGTCTGCATGCGAGAGCTGGCCTCACTAAACTACACAGAGTAGAAGATTAATCCTGGTGGCCTGAATGCTGCAGTTCGGGTGTCTTTCAATGATGATGCCAAATCATTTAGCATCTTTAAGAGGTATGATGATGAGCTACAGTTCTTATTCGGGGAAAGAAAGTTCAGG
Organism: Leuresthes tenuis; assembly: GCF_036924035.1. Lineage (NCBI taxonomy): Eukaryota > Metazoa > Chordata > Actinopteri > Atheriniformes > Atherinopsidae > Leuresthes > Leuresthes tenuis. The sequence continues at coordinate 29,901,099 of NW_027325359.1, read as the reverse complement.
TTAAAGAATCGGTCTGTTGAGGATTATTACTTTAAAGGAGAAAACTGTAAACAGGAACATGAAAACATTACGGGATAAAGTTGTGTAGGTCCTGGTTCCCTGATACATTCAAGCAGCTCTGGGCTTCTGTTCAATAAGACGAGACCTATATCAAAACATGCATTTCCTGTAATAATGAAGTTGGCCTGGATGGCATCTTATAAATCCAATTTTTGTTTGAATATAACGTACAGTAAAAGAAAAGGGGACTACCTTTCTGAGTAGCCTGATGACACTTATTTAAGCACCTACATAGTTGCAGCTTGTTTTCGGTTATATTCTGTATTTCACCTTTTTTTTTTTTGTTTGTTAATGAGCTTTTTATCACCAATGTTTAGTCATTATTTCTTATTTTTTGTTTAAAAAACCTGAATCACAGGAATATTTGCTAAACATACAGGTTTCCACTGTGCTCCACATCCTGCTATAACACACAGAACCAGGCCAGGTCTTAACAAGTTCCAAACCCTCAGTCATATAATAAAGCTCCTGTAAGTTCACACGAACATCAAACAGTGAAATGTTTGGTTTTCAAAGCTGACACGGTCACCAAATCACACGAATGAATAAAACAAAAAAGCCCAAAAGTGAGAAATATGAACATGCGATAAATAAATCATTGGACCTTTGGTCACTGAGCACCAGTGTCCTTTCATCCAGGCTCCATTTCCTTTTACATTCATAACCTTGAAGGTGTTAGCGTGTCAGTCATTAACTCGGACCTCTTCCATTCACTGCAGGAACTCCAATTCAAACCAAACCCTTTCATTATGATTGAAGACGGGCAGCAAACTTTGACGTGTTTCTGTGACATCTCATTTTTTCATTTTTCAATGAGCAATGACAAATTCTTTGTTACACAGAGAGAAAAATGACAAGTCTACCTCACAAAGCAATTTATGCTCAATCTATCCATTTTATTACTTCCCTTCACGGCAGGTATGAGGGGGCAACCCTTTCCATTCAGCTCTCACAAAAAGAGTGGGGTGTGGTCCATTCATGGTTCACTCACTTTTACATTTGTACCTGTTGGCTTTTGTTCCACTTTCTAGATAAATAGCAAAGCTTACAGTATTCTGTGCTGCTGGCTTGAGGCTGAGCCCCTCTCAGTAAGAACTTAACCCTTTGAACACAGTATGTGTACAGGCTTTCCTATAATAAGGTGATAAACTTAGTAAGGATTTCAGATTACCAGATATACACTGAGATAAGAGGCTTAAGAATCCAATGGTCATGTAAAAGGACTATCCTATACTTTATACTATGAATAAAGTATTTTTCTATTCTATTCCTCTATCATGATGACTTCAGAGTTGCTTTAGTTTGGGACCAATGAAAATACTTTGCAAACCACAGTAGCATGCAGCCCGTATTGAAGTTCTTCACAGTAAGAGAAGACACTTAATGTTGAGGTTAAGAGATGGTGCATAGAAACAAGCTAAAGCTAATTAATACGGTGATATAAAATATGTTTGTGTATGATAGAAATTGAACAAGGCAAAACTGGAATGGAAGACTTAAAATAACTGGAATTAGTTGATCAAATCATAACGAATGCAGCTCTGAGTAATAGAAATAACAGAGAAATAAAAACTATAAGGGAACTTTAGTTCAGTCCTAGTTTAACCAGTTAATTCCCTTTTTGCTCAGACTGAGGTTTGATCAATCAAACACCGAGGTGTGGGATATCACTGTGACTCTTCCATCCACTCATGTGCGACCCTCGGAAAGTTATCGTTCACATGGGTAAAACCTTGGGCCGTTGGAGCCAAACAACAGCCGGGAAACGCTGGGAATCTGGAGTGATGTCATGAATCATTAAGATCACAGTGGTGTCGAGTGTCGAGGGAACAGAAATCAAACAAGGTGGACTTCATGCCAGAATACCAGCTAAAATCCTGATGGGTTAACAGTGAGTACACAAATTGCCTTCCTCATCATGAATGAAACGTATCATGTGTGTGGCACTGTTACAGTTTATCTGAGTTGGTCAAAGGAACAACAGGACAGGTGAGATGAGTCGTGTTAAGCTGTTAGAAGGGACGCAGGGGCAGGCGTGTTCTGACTATTTTAATGTTTAGTTGCAGTTCGACTGCCAGAGAGATGAATATAATCAGGACCGTCTTCATGAAAACAGAAATGAAAATGCTAAAAACAGTCGTTAGCTCAGACATTATTGACGCCTGCTAACTGGGCTGCTTCATGAACAATAACGGACAAAGTATTGATCTGTTTTGCTGTGCTATGATGTTACGTCTTAAAAAATATTTAAAAAAAAAGTTTTCTGACCAATGATTTAAAACAACACCACTATAACGGGCAAACTTTAAAAAGAAAAAAGAAAAACATTCATCACTGCACAACAACACGTCATGCGGGATGACTAAACCACGCAGCTAGTTTGGTTAACCAGCAGGTTTTCTCAAAAGTTCCCCATCATGGATGACTAAAACAGCAGTTTATCCTTTAGGACGCTTTAGGAGGCTGGTGCTGACGTTGGAAATGTTTGAATAACTATTTAACTTCATGCAGAAAGCAGCAACAGATGATGTTTCTCAGTATTTGTTGTGACTATCCTTTCCCATAAAAACATCCATGGTAGTTATGGTGCCCTTACATTTAAACTATGATAAAGATGATCAAAGTTCAATCACTCGACTTCTGATTTATTTCTTCATGTTAGTGAGGATATCTCACTGCCCCTCCTAAAACTCCTATCAGAAAGTCCTGTTTTGTTACATCCTATTGACCCGTTCCATTAACCATACACATAGTAACAGTGACTTTAACTATATGCCAGAGAATTAATATATGACTATATGAATAACTTTTTTGGCCTTTTCTTACTTTTTAGCTTTTAACTACTGCACATTTTATGGTACTTCAAGTGAAGCTGGATTTTTCTGATGTATTGTAAGGGCTCAGGGCATGAAGGTGTCACATTGTTTCCACTGTGGCTTTGTTTATTTACATAGGGTGAGCTGTAAGTGTGTGTGTGTTTGATCACTCAGCCGTCCTGTATCTTCACAACCCTGTTATATAACTGCATTCATGCATTTCCCTTACCTATGGTACCTATGTTATAGGCGGTGTAATCTGCCACGCTCGACTTTTTCATTGATATGAAAATCTGTGTTTTTCTTCACATCATTATCCATGTAGATGAAGCATAAACAGCTCAAAGCTCTCGTCCATTAGTGTGCACGTGGGTATAAAACATGTGTACACAAACAGATTTCCCCAGTGTGAGGAGATGAGAGGTGAGTACAGGATGTGAAAGTGGCTCCCACACTGCTGAGCTTACGACCAACAACACGGGGGGATCCGACGACAAGCTTCAACCCACACATACACAGACACACGTGCACAATCTCTTACAGCGTGCACAGACTGTAATCGCCTTTTTTCTCCCTGAAGCATGCACCCTTCTGGCATGCAGCAGAGACACATATGTTCCTTTGTTACATTGTGGGAAAACTATGGCTCTAATTGGGTGAACCTTTGCACTTTTATCATTGTCCTCATAAACACAAACTTACCACCATCAGTATGGAGAACACCCCCCCCCCCCCCCTCAGATATAGTGTAATTACAGCCCTGACCCCACTATTTAACCTTGCACTGTTTCCCAGACAGATGCACCTGCACATACCAGCATTTGGTATGCCCTGGTCTCGATTTAAAGTCAAATACAGCCTCAGACTAAAGCGAGTCTTATTTTAATGCAATGAAACAAAGAGGATTAAGAATAGATTTGTGAAAACATTTTCAACTGTTTGTTCTTAGAGAAAAGATGCTGAAGAGAAACAACGTGTGTGTGCGTGTTTTCAGTGTCAAAACAGGGGCTGATTTCAATCTACAGCTATACGGCCCATAAAACGCATGAGTGATATGCAGGCAGTGCAATAGCTGGAATGGCAGAGTGTGTTCAAAGTGTAGAACAGTATGTTCGTGTCTGACTGCCAGAATACTGGTTGAACTAGTTACTTGGCATCCTGTCAGTGTCAATAAGTTATGGGATTCTCATCTGGAAGACACACTCTCCTCCTGCCAATCTGTCATTCACCATATTAACAAGCGATTAACAAGCCCATGTCTGACATGTGTGTGTGTGTGTGTGTGTGTCAGAAAAGAGGACGAGCAGAGGAAATGTTACATACTGAAAAACAATTTAGAACCAATTAAAAAAAATAATGAAATAAATCAGAAAATAGAAATGAGTGTGCTGTTCTGCTGAGTGTGCAATCAGCTGAGGCACCTGTCAGGTTGCATTTTGTAAAGCGAGCACACAACAAACCTTACAGGTGAGCATTTTCCATACTGGTGTTAGGGAGTATAGTGTATGTGTGTGTGGCTTCTTCATCTCGTTAATGGTAATCCTAAAAGTTCCACAAGACAGAACCCAATGTTCTTCTTTTGTTTTGGTTCTTGAAGATATTTGAACTTTCACAGCTAATCAGAAGCTCTCAGGATTATGATGTGATTAGTTAAACTGAGGGTCTACAGCCATGCAGTGTAAAAGCAATCTCAGTCTAGTCCTGCAAAGAAGGCAGACTGGCAACCATCTTCATCATCTTACTATGGCACATTAGCATGCTAGCTTTGCCTGCTAATCAGCGCTAAACAGCTGTGCCTCCGACAACTGGTTTAAATTTAAGGTGACAATTAGAAATGCGACTTTTAGGCACATTTAGATGGTCTGGAAATAAATGAATAAACTAAGCCCCACAGTGATGTCAGAAGACGGCTATTCGGTCTATGTTACACGTGGCTGTAACAAACAGAGACAGGTTGCTAACAACAAACAACACGGAGAAAGAAGACTAAACAAAACTTGTCACTAGGCCACAAACGAGAGAAAGATACCACCACATATGCTGGATATTTATTTAATTTTTAAAAAAAAAAAAATCACCTGGAGAATGAAACGGGTCATTTATTTCATGCGAGGGAAAAAACTTAATTTTAAAAAAGCGTCTCTTCAAAATCTTTGAGGCATCTGCAGCTGATACAAATGTCATGATTTTACTGAAATGTCATGGAAAATTGACAGAAAAAGTTTGAAAACTCTGTTATGAACATTTGGACCAAACAGTCCCTTAAAGGCACTTCCATCCTGATGACACATCATTCCATTTGATAGATTCTTTTCTTTTTGAGAACTACCGATTCGACTCCAGAACCTGGTAAGAGCAAAGAATCTATCACGACTTAAACTAATATGCTTTAATTAAGCTCACATGTGCGGTACAGGGTTTAGTATCGTATGTAATGTACTATGTAAAAATGCACAATGGAACAACATTCGTCATCTTCATCCATTTTCAGTCACTTTATAAACTTCTGACGAATCAGAAAAATAAAACTGTTCCCCGCATGTGGGCTGTCACAAAAAGTGGCAATAATTGGAATAATTCTCAGGCTGACAGATAGTGTCCATCACTGCTCAACTCATGCTCATGTGTGCGTTTCAAACTGAGAGGGAACACCAGCCCAAAAAAGTCATTAAAAACCATCAGTTGTCGCAGTGTGTTTACCTCCCATGTGATTCTTGGGAGGGACAAAATGTTCAGAAGGTGCGTAACCCACTAAACAGGAAACTACTCGTCTATTTTAGTGCTGTGCGGTCCCCACCCTGCTCTGCTGTGAAATATCATGGAAAACTCAGCGGGAGGCGTTATCTCTTTTTGTCAGTCCCTTACACACTTACATTACATCACAAAGACCAGAAACTAATAAGTTTAGCAGTAACCAAAGAACTCTGGCGGTGGTGCTCAGCCAAAAGGAAAAGATTTGTTCTTAAAATAACTTATCATAGATGAGTCTGGCACTGACAGTTTCAATTCTAACTCCTTTACATGTAAAACTGTAGGCTGAATTCTGTAAACCCAAATGAATAATCTCTCTGCAGGTACAGCTTTGGGAGGATTCGACGCTGTTCTCTTCATTCCTTACCTGGTTTAGGTACCTGACACACCTCTATATGTACTGAATGAATGTATGTCAAGATGATCTGTACCTGATGAGCGTTAAGAGCCATGCAACATATGAACTAAACCAGAACTGGTTAAGAAGGTTTAAACTACTCTTTTAACATCCAGTGTTGAAACTGGACATAAAACGGTGACTGAACTTTTCAAACATAAACATATGTAGTAAAATTTCGGACTGAAAAGTTAGTCGTATACAGACATAAAAAAGACCTCCTACAGACGGTAAAAGATCCTGAAACCCCTCCCTGCAATTTTCCTGTTCAACAAAAGCCGAGAGAAGAACCGGTTTGGAAGATTGATGATGCAGAGCGTCTATAGAATAAAAACACTTCCTACAACCAAACCCTGAAATCAGACTAATGCAGGATTGCAAGCTGCTCATTTGGCTGTGTGGAACCTGACGTTCTGTGTGATGTGGTTTGCTCTGCTCACCACACCGACTTTAAGTTTGAGCACAGCTTCCTATTAGAGCCGTCATCTGCCAATAAAAGGGATTATTTGGGAAGTTGATCCAGTTAATGACTGGTGAGGTTCTCCCAACTTCCTACACACTGTGACAGGTTGATAAATCAACAACACTGCTGACCAAAACCAGCTGGTGCCGATCGTTCTGTGAGGTTTCTATTTGGGCAAATAGTTTTGTTGCCAATGTCCAACAACAACCTGCTTCTGTTTGCAACAAAACCATTTACACCAATTAAAATTAATAAGCTTTGTGATTCCAACAATTCAGAACATTTGATAATCATCCCTTCTTGATCATGAACTTCCAAAAATCATCAAATTAGTGTTCAATGGATCCATAAATAAGTCTGAGCAACAGCTCTGAACAGCGGGATGGAAAACATTCACTGTAGGTGTGTGTGGTTTGTGCAATCCAATCTCAGTGGAAGGAGAATCAATGGCAATATGAAGTTAATACTTGAATCCAATTGATGTTTTATGCCCTTGAGCTGTATAATAGTCAGAACACTTTTCACTTTTAAAGAACCTCTGATTCTCCGAACCTGAGGTGTAAATTGAGTTTTTCACTCAAAGGGACACATGTTCTTGCTGTTTACTACAAGGAAAACGTGTGAAGATCATGAGGGGTCACATGTTGTGTCGGCAGGCCTGCCCTCACTGAACGTCTGAGACTCATGAGGGATTTCGTTTTAAAAAACAGTGACAGTAAAAGACAAAGTCATGCAGGGCTGCATGCAATTTTCATAACCCATTAAACAGCTTTATGGCTTCAAAGTGACAGATGAAATAGATTTGTGGATCTTACTTTATGACAGCCGTATTGGGCGTGATGTGGTGCTCTTCACTTTGAGGAGATTTGGAGGACTGAAGACGTGCAGGGATGGAAGAAGATGGAGGAAGAGTAGAGGAACGCAGGGATGAATGGAGGAGAGGGGAGAGAGGCCTCTGCTTCGGTGGTCCCTTGCCATTTCGAAGAAGACGAAGGGACTTGGCTCTAGCATGATGAATAATGCTGTGGTTGCTATGACGATGGGCCACCTTACCAGAAGGTCCTGCACCTGATCTCTTAAAGGTTTGTTCGCATCTGGAAACAGAATCATGAAGAGCTGTATTAAGTTGAAGTGACTTCCTTAATGTGTTTATTGATCGTGTGCATTTACAAATCAAAATCCACATTAAAGCCAAAGCATTACACAGCTATACAAATCAGACGGTCTTTATCTTCAGATGCCACATGAAACACCTGCGTAGTTGCTCATTATAGAAGAGGTTGATGCTAAGTGAACTACAACAGGGAATTAATATGCATAAATGCACTGTATTTTAAGCAGTATATTAGAAGAAAGGCACCCAGACGCAGAATAGATTGTATAATGTTCCAAAGAAAGCCTGCACATTTGTACACACAACCGAGTCTGAATGACACATAGTGTCAAGTTTCAGAACAACTACGGTGGAGCACTGCGACACTCCAGACTGAACCAAGTCACCCAACAAACTGCTTCACATGATGCCCAGTGCTGCCCTGCCAGTATGGAAACATTCAGTGTCAGTCTGCATCACCTGAAACACATGCATGTAAGTTTATAACATAATGTCTAGGGGAAAAACATGAAGTTATGGTGAAATGCTGCCTGTAAAGTACTTCAAAGGGCACATGCCACAAAGGACATCCCATTGTAGATTCAGGGTCCTGACCTGAAGATGAAAAGTATCAACTGCCTAACAGTCTGTGTACGACGTGCATATGAACCTGCTGAGACAAGTAGACAAGAAGGGGGAATTCTGAGACACGAAGAAAACAGAGCATTCCTTCTATTGTTAGAAACTTCTCTTCATGTGCCTTCGTTTGTGTTTTGTCTACCAGTTTCCCAACAAATTCAACATGTCTGACAATAATTCTGAAGAGATTCCTTTGAGACAACAACGCAGAGAGAGTCACGATGCTTGGAGATTACCGTGAGGCGACAGATATGTCACGTGGTCATGGCATAATGTTAAGTGACTGTGATATTCAAGTTGTGTGACCCTTACCCTCAATTAACCCATACAAGGCCACCAACCCCTAATCTCTGACGAGTCTACAGATGAACTAGATATATGATCTGCATCCTCTTTAGTTTTCTTTTCTTTGACGTTTGTTGTGACAATCATGTCCAGTTCACGCTTACGAAAGTTGTGCAACTCATATGAAGTAATGCAGATCATTTCTGATCTTCCAAGCAATGTAGAATCTAAGATGAGCATGTCAGCTAGGAGTAAATCAGAGCGCCCACATAAACATATCTGCCTCTGCAGACCTGAGATACAGCGTTGGACAGTTCTTAAGTGTGGCTCTATAATGAAGGGACCAAATAAATAAACTGTCCCATGCCAAAAATCAGCCACATGGTGAACATGACCACTTAACACATCATTCTGATATATCACTTATATATACAAGTGAATCACTCAAAGTTACCACTGACACCATCTTGTGCGACATTAGATATCAAACCTTCCTGTTCTGATGCATTCGTGGCATTGCAGTGCACGTGTTGCACAATGAGCTCAAACAAGACAGCCAGAGGTCGTTTTGACATGAGGTACCTGGACATTCCGCAAACAACACATCAAATGCTAAAAGTATGCTCACATTTAACCGCACCTTTGCTGAGATGTCGCCGTGTTACGATGTTGGATATTAAGAGACTTTAGGTTCTGATCGCTGACAAAACTGACCCGTTTTTCCAAAATTTTATGGTCATGATAGCGAATTCTTTAAACTAGAAAGGAATTTTCTTATAATTAGATTTGAAAAAGCCCAGTATATGTCATGCTTTATAATGTTGGAGTATATAAAAAACAATCATAACACCTGTATGATGACCTCATCATATAATTTAACATCCTCGGCAGATTCTTGCAGGTGCCTCTGTTCTGTGAACTCAAACACATTTTTCCCGTCTCTCCCTCTAGCGGAGGATCCATCACTTGACATTCCCTAATGGCCTTTCTGGGAAGTTAGGTTTTGTTAAGATAAAGTGAGTTTTAAAGATCTGACACGAGAGTTCCATCCTCTACAACCAATTACAATAATCCTTTTGGTGACCCCTGACGACCCCTGGTGACCCACAGCCTGGTTCGAACAACCTGAACAACTTGACACAAAGAGCAAAGCTGTGAGGAATGACAAGTATGCTTGAGACATGCGCACAAACACGTGCATACATACAAATGTAGGGAATGCGCACACACAGACACACAAGCCAGTAACACACAGGTGACTGCCCTTATTATCATTAGCAGTGTGCCAGCTGGAGGAAGAAAACAACATTGCAATGAGAGGATTAGACAACTATTGTGAAATTCTAAATGCGGCTGGAAAATGGCCTGGTTTTATCACAAAGAAACAAAAGCTGAAGACTTTGGAGTTGTAGAAATTTCTGGCATTAAGTTACTGAAGTGAGTTTCAGAGAAGACGGCAGGCAGAGCATGCTAATGTGTGCTTAAAGGCACAGTATCCTCTCTGATTGCACTCGTCAGATGCACTGGCGTTGTCTAAACAGTAAACACTAAACAACACAGCTTTAATACATTTTTGTGATAAAAAGAAAAGAGAAAAAAATCATTGCTTTTAAGCCGAATGCAATGATTGGATGACCTGCCAGCTCCACGTCCCATTAACCTTCACTCCTGTCTGTGCATTAATTGCAGGTCATTTAAGTCTACAGATGGCTGCAGGGACAGAAAAAGAGCAGCAACTTAAACCTTTCACATCAAGTACCGCCACAGGAGGCAAGAAAAGAAAGGCTGTATCAGAAAAGGCTAAAAATAAACTTTAGAGGAGAACTGACCACATGGTTGCTGTTTTCTGCTGGACAGGTTTGATCTGGTTTGTTTTGTGGGGAATTTGTTGTTTTCATTACTTTACAGCTAGCGCCGCCACATTGTGTGGCAGTTTAAGACTGATGCTTTTATCTTGGTTTCTGGTGCAGCCAGAGACTAACACAGCACAAGTTGTAGAGGAGAAGCTTTGGAAGGAGCTCTGATGGGAGCTTTTCGGCCTCAAAATCTAGCTTTGTCTTGCTTTGGAACTGCGCCGTCTACTGCAGTATTTATATATATGCAGACATGTCTGTGTGTGTATGTGAGGTGAGTCTACTGTACAGCAAACAGTGATAGGGCTGCATGAGGGTAACATTATACAAAACTGTTTCTTCTCAACAGGAAAAAGCGTAAACAAAAGCACATCCAATGTTAAAATCAGTAAACAAATGTGAGAGTGTCTTACCTATTATTTCTGTATAATGCTCTAAAAGATCAAAGGTTTATTAAATAGATCCAATAAAATAAAGAAAGCATAAAAAACCATCTCAGGCACTGAGAGACAGACTGATGATCAGCTGCCTGCTGACTGACAAAAGCTCTCAGGACAAAAATAATATTTCAAAATATAATTTATGACTGTATAAAATACAAAGGGCAGCTTACAGTCCAAACAGCTGCGGGGGGAAATTTGAAAGACTTGTGGGAATCAAAGACCAAGATACTTAAGTGATCATAAAAGGAAAAGAAATGATGAAAATAAAAGAGTCTGTCATATGAATTATGGCACCTGTCTGGAGAGAAGACAGAATAATGTTGAGAAAAAGACCGATGAAGCCATTAACAGTCGGTATGACCTTCCAAAAGACTTAAAGTGGTTTTGCTATTCATCATATTCAGAGTGCACATGTTCATGCTTCTCTTTAGTAGGCAGTATACATAATATAGGGGAAACTAGCAGGAACGTGCTGAGATCTGTGCAACGTCTAAATCCTGAGTCAAAAGTAAAGAAACACCTCTTCAGGAAAGCTCGGACCGGAGCGATTGCAGGTATGTCGTGTTAAACTCTGTCCTCACCTTTCAGTTTTCCCACAGCCAGCAGCCTCCCTTACAGAGACAGCGCCTTGCACTGCGTGCTGGTGGGCGCCACCTTTCTGCTGGCTCCGCCTTCTTGACCTCGCCTGAAAGAAGTTACAAATGAAAAATGAATGGGTGAGGAAAAAGTGAAGAGATGGGTCTCAGTCTGACCAGAATCCGTCCGGGTGTTCCATTATGCACGTCCCAGTTCGTTTCCTTTGTTAAAGTTCCCGCCTCCAACAGAGCGTGTGACTAAACAGCATCGACAAACCTCCAAAATAAATAAATTAATTAATAATAAACAAATGAATAAATGAAATAAATAAGTTGGACATTGAAAACTTTACATTCTATTAATCATTTCAGTACTTATTAATCTAATTTTGACTGAAACGGCTCTCCATACTCCCTGAAACACTGCAGAGGAAAATACAAACAATTGAGGGTTAAATCTGCTGAAAATCCTTGTTACCAAATATTATGAAAGCTCATCACATTAATAGTAGAGATAAGCGCTATTGTGTCAAGTGATTTCCATAAGATGCCAACTTTATGAGCTTTACTTCTCATTCTGGCTTAAGGAGGAGGATTTGGCAGCTAAATGGAGCTGTTGAAACTCTGGCTGCCTGACACGTGGTGCTTTGTCCGGGGCTTTCAGACTTGTGGCTCTAAGAGGGTCATGGTCATTTTGAGACCTCTTTACTGTTCAGATAAGGGACTTTGAGAGAGTCTGCAGAAGTCGCAGCACACAGAGCAGCATTACTGCATCATTAAACATTGTTAAAGAAGAAGAAATGTTAAAATGTTTAAATACTAGGAAAATATCAATCACCACAAAAGGTTGTGTGAACCCGGACGGAGAGAAAGTTTCCTTGCAGAATTTCTCATTTTGGTCTCACACACGTGAACAACTCTTGGGTTACATCAATTGGAATTTGAAGGAGCAACAAATTGGTTTAGCAGAAACACTGGAAATGGTGGGGAAAATAATGTAGGATCACGTTCCTTTCCACAAGCTTAAAACTCATTCATTTATAAGTTGATACACATGTTTCTTTAATCTACACCAAAACAGATGTGTAAGGGGGGGTGCTGGACCATTTCTCCGTTTAAGCAATGACTTCCTCACTGCTGATGGTGATGACATCCGTAAATCTCCAATTAAATAAGTAATTTAGTTTGAGTTTTCATGCTTAGTTAAACTAACCAGCTGGTGAGAAGCTGAGAGAAGAATAAATCTTGTTTAGACGACATAACAGATCCACAGCAGGAAGCGTCTACGCCAGTGACTACTTACAAGTTGACTTACGACACGAGAAAAGGAATTAAATGCTATTTTTTACAGACTGCAGGCAGAATGTTTTACCTGAGGTTGTGGTAATGAAGCTGAGGTCCGGCTCCGGAAGACGCGCCCGGGACTTCGCTGTCTGGGCTTTGCCTGCGTTTGTGAACTCTTCTCTTCAACCTGCTGTCGGCCCATAGGGTCAAAAATGTACCGCTGTGCCATGCGCATCACCCGTGTCAGTACACTTAAAGGGCCTGGGGCCGAGTCTGCAGGTGAAAAATATTCTTTGGCGTTAATTCTTCACACTTCAGTTGTCCACCATCAAGAGCTCATTAAAATGGCTTGTGTTTGAAGGCTCTAAAATGTACAAGATGTTCGAAAAATGCTCCATATCATTGTAGTCATTTTACCATTCAGAAGACATCTGGGGCCTAAGCAACACTGAGACAGAAAATCCAGAGGACAACTCTGTGATGATACAGCACATATCGTCTGCTCAACACAAGTTATCATTCCACTACAGACCGAGCCCAGCTGAAACGGCTGTGTGTGTACTGTGCATGTGCTTTGGTGTGAGAATGTGTCCTTTTTATACACAAATGAATGTTATCAGTAGCTCCCCATATTTACCCAGGGGGCAGAATCTGTCTGTTTAGGCAAGCTGTGAACACAAAGACTTTCTTGTACTATGTACTGTCCATGTTTGTGTGCAAGAACACTCATGCATACAATCACAGTCATGGACTCTGCCGCCATATCTCATGTTTACAGAGAGCAAGCAGTTCAAACAGAGAGATCATTTTTTAGAATGCAGGGAGTGTTGAAAATAGATCTGATGTGATTGAGAAGAGAAAGCATTGATCGAGCCTTCTTGCTGCAGTCCGAGGCCGCCATGCAACCCAAGAAGCAGCCGAGTCTGATGTTCCAACCACAACACTGCTGTGTGTGATCCAACGGTACCGTTGGTAAACCCGAAAGAATTTTCCCTATTTCTGCATAAATATTACATGGAATTTAATTGGATTTTCACATACTGCAAATTGTCCTATAAAATATCAAGAGTCCTAAAACTGGGAATGGAGAACCCAATTAAATAGATTGGAGAGAAGTGCTGGCTAATGGCGAACTGCACGCACCAACGGGGACGTGATGTTAAAGTTCCTCTGCAGACGACTGCTCAATCTCGCATAAAAACATGAATCTGCACCGATTTCAAAGTAAATGTAAGAATCACTTAGTGTTTCTTTTTTGTTTGATTAGCATTTTCCGTACCATCACAACGTAAAACATTAGCATGAAGGAGATCAAACAGGCTCGCACTCGTCAATGTTTTCATACGACTCGGCTCTGCTGACAAGCTGAACTGATTTCGAGCCACTGACTCCTTTGCTCATCTCAGCAGAGAACATTCAGCGAAGCGAGGACACGGATGCTTAGGGTTAAGACCTGCTGCATAGAATAATGTTGTACAAACAAACGTGAAAAACCCAATGACAGATGAGACTAATGCATTCATTAGCTACACATGTACAGTAGGGGCACAAAACACGCACTTACCCTTTGAAGTCGTCTTTTCAGCTTCACATGACGTCGATAGATTTTGGCGCTCTTTTTCTGTTCTGACTTGACTGGACAGTGTGTCCTTTTGTTTCTCCAACTGTTCTGCAATACATCACAGAATAATTACAGTATAGTTCACAATGCTGGGTGGAGTCTTTTTGAAGTGAGTGTACATCACATACAATGCCAACAGCTACGCAGTGACAGAAATGTGAAAGCCGTCTGTCATGTCAGATCTGATCACTGTTCATCCGAGTATTCATCAGCAATTGTTTAGAGTCATATGGACATCATCTCTGACCTTGGTATTGAATTCCATGTTTCTCCCTTTTTGGTTACTGATACCACAGACTGGAGGGCTTGTGAGATCACTGTGTTACAGGAGGGTGCAGAGGTAGAGCCTGCTGCAGGATTTCCTTCCAGTGAGCTGGCCAATCCCACATTCAGAGAGTCCTGTTGACTCCTGATAACCTCCTTTGGAGAAAAGTTAGTTGACTTTCAAACACTGGTTTGGAGCTGGTCATTGCTGCAGAGCAGCGGTTCGGATTCAATTAAAAAAATATTAGGCTCTTCTTCGTATTTAATGGCAGAAACAGGTCTCAAAAAAGTGCCAAAAGAGCATCAAAAGGCTGGAGAAGTAAGCGGTACTAAAAAGAAACGACAGGAGGAACATGCTGCAACTAATTAGGTTGACTAGCATGGGTGGGTATAAAAAGAGCACCTTACAGAGGCGGAGTGCCTCAGAAGTAAAGATGGACAGAGGTTCAGGAATCTCCTAACTGTGGAGCAGTTTCAGAATAATGACTTTGAATATACTATTGTTTGCAGTAGTTTATTTCTGTAAAAGATCCAGAGAATCTCAAGACATTTCTGTGCACGAGGGACACAACAACAATCAGTATTGTGTGTCTGATTTTCAGGCCCTCGGGCAGCACTGCGTTAAAAGCACCCATCTCTTTCATGGAAATCACTGCATTAGCTCAGAGGCACTTTCAGAAATCACTGTCTGTGAACACAGTTGCATATTTCAGCAACACGATGACAAAACACATGCTGCATGGCTTCATACTTTAAGAGTCTGGGTGCTGGGCTGTCCTGCGTGCAGTACATTTGGCACATCAAGAAACACAAAAAACAGGGACTGCTGAGCTGATTGAGCCCAACCATCAGACAAGAACAGGACAAACCAACGGTTCCCAGACATTTACATGCTACGCAGCAGTAAACGTGACCCTTCAACTCGTTGGGACTGCCATCAGACAAACGCCTCTCTGTTGATCAGCTTCATTAACAGAAATCAGCTGTCTTGCTCACTGGGAGGAAGGCTCGAGTTCATCCTCGGCTACAGCAGAGCACCTGTGTTAGTTACAGTTTACTTTCTGAAAACTATTTGTCCACATTTCCGGCTTAATTTTGCAATTCTGTGAAAAAAGAAAAAAGAACTCAAACATGAACACTGTGTTTTAAACTTTAGTCGTAGTAGTTCAGTGACTCGCAGGGTTCGGTTACAGCTCCAGTCCATTTTCTCAAAATCTATTCATCTCGTTCTTTGTTACCAGGCCACAGAAAAGCTGAAATGCATGTCTGGTTGTAAGTTTGTGCACTGTGGGAGGGCAGGAGTAATGCAGGCTTCTAATTTGTAAGAGCACATTTCACTGACTGAGCACAAGCTTCAGGGATGAGGCTTCTGCCTAACAGGAAGAGCCAATGATAAAGTGCTGTGTCTACTGCCTAATGCAAGGCTTTTGGAGAATCCTGAATAGGGTTATCTTTGATGTTAAAACAACTCAGTTTCCCAGACACACCCTCCCCCCTCCTATAGCCCATGGCTCTCTCCCTCTGCCTCATGTCTCTTTCCTTCCTTCCCTCCCTCCGATCCATCTCTATCACTGTCAGACATCAGTTAAGGAGAGGTCCCTTTCCACGACCAAATTCAAAACACTGATGTGTCACAGCATGTCTCCTGTTAACCACCCAAAGACTAACAGGATAAAAATGTAAAGCTTTAGCTCATCCACTGAAATAAATTAGGAGGCTAAATTATTCTGGCATTGTGGGTTTGACAAGATGTTTGACACTGTTGACTCTTCCCAAATCTAAACTGCTTTTAGAGTAATTGACAGGTTGGGAACCAAGTCAATTACATTACTGTAGCAGAGTACTGTTTTAACTCGGATATAATGGCGAGTTCCCTTTCCCCAGTTTGGAAAGGTCTAGTTAGTGCTTTGTTGCCTTCTCATTATTGCGGTTAACTGATGGACTACAAGACTTTCCTTTTGAAGAATATGACAAGCTGTGATAAAGTCAACACATGGGTCAGTGAAGTCCAAAAATCATGATAAAAATACACAAAAACATCACCGGCTTGAACAAACAGCTTTTTTTGTACTTTTTCATTAAGCACGTAAAAACAGGCTGCGGATGTATCAACACTGGTGAGCTCACCTGCGCAGCTCCAGCATGACTCAGGGTTGTAATGAGTAGGCTGCAACGGCTGTGTGAGTGCGTTCGAGTGATTTATTGCTGAAGCTAAGTCTTGTGCAGGCATTTCTACCCTCGCTAAGCTGCCACCCAGCAGTTAGACATTGATTCTCACCCAACCTAAAGAAAAAAAGAACAACTTTGACCAGCACAATAGTGTCAGACAGGACCTCGCTTTATCATATTATCATTACCCAACTGGGAAACTCTATACTCGCTTGTCCTGAGGAGGATCAGAGGCACACAGAGCTAATCTTGACACATATTTGGGAAAAGTTCACTTACACCTGGGAAAGGTACAATCTTTCACAGGTAAAGATTACAATTTATCAGGCCCCACTTTCAGTAACCTGGAGTAACCTCTGAGGAGAGTTGGAGATGAGTTCAGGTCCATGTCCTTGGTATGAACTAATGTAAGAAGATGTTGTAATATGAATGAGTTTTGTTGCACTGACGAAAAGTAGGGAGCAAACCCAGCATTGCGAGTTTTAAAACTACAAACGTGCAGAACATTTGGAGAGAAAATGAGAGAATGGCAGCTCTCATAGCTTCACTCTGTAATACCAGAGGAAACATTAACATTAAGTTCTAATTTGTAACAGCCGGACTTTAGGATGATATTCACAGCAGATTCTTTTGGCAGCTTTGTGTAACCTAATGAGAGAGAGAGAGAGTTACTGGAGGTAATGCGAATGGCTTCCACTGGAAAAGGAAATGTTAACATCCAGGGGTCATTAATTGGGGATAACAGTGTTTTCTTAACTGTCAGTATTCCCAAAGTAAAATAAAAGGCAACTACATTTAAAAATCAAAGTGTCTGATGAGCTAAATGCTCCCTAATAACTTCTCACAATAGAATACAGCTTAACATGAGGTTCTTTTCTTCCCATCTCTGCTCTTTGTCATAGATTATCTCCCCAGTATTCTGAGGAACACAACTTTATTTTTTAAACTTATAATTCAATGGACATTGGCTCAGAATCAAAGAAATCCCTTCAATCTTGGATTCTGTTCAGTCCCTGTAACACAGCCAAATTAGTCTTAAATTGCTGTTTTCCACACACACACACACACACAGCTCTTTTAACAGTTTTTTTTTTAGGTGAAACTGAACTGAAACACTGCTTTGAAAAGGACATATTTAAACTGATACAAGTAGAAAAATATGTAAAAATAACCAGTATGACAGCTTAATCTTCAACTACTATGGTCTTCTAATCCTTAACAGAGCGACATATCGGATGATTGCATCCACCTAAAACAAATACGTCACAACACAAAGTGATGAGGCAACTTGTTGCTGCTGTTAAATGAAAACATATGGTGAAAATCGTGACTGACACAGAACACTTACTAATGTTATAGTCTGTGAGCTCAGCTCCAGGCTTTCTCTATGACTCAGGGATATAATGAGAAGGTATGAATGACAGTGTGTGTTTTTCTGCCCACTCTCCATCTCTCTCCCTCAAAGTCAGTTTCGGGTGACAGAGTGCTCTGCTGATTCCTCAATGTCCAAGAATTAATGCTGATGACTCACAGCCTTTTGAAGGTTGTATTTTAGTGTGTTTGAAGCACTGGATGTCCTCTGGGAGTTGGCGGGGCAGCACACCTGTAGACGAGACTGAATAAGCTCCAATGTAAGCCTGGGGTCAGCAGATCCTGTAGCCTGGAAGATCACTGACACTGCTCAACGGCACCTTTGAAGTGCTGATCATTTGCAGAGAGGGGAAAAAAGTAATGGAGACTAAAAACTTCTCCAGGGAAGCAAAACACAGAGACCCATACATTCCACTCCTACTTATTTAAAACCAAGATAAATGCAAAAGAGAAACTACCACACAGCTTGTATTCAAAACTCAAGTGTGACAGCTGAACGAGACCCTCTCTGCTGTCACAGTCTGGAAATTTGATCTGAGCTGCATGCAACAGGTATGTATGAAAATTCTGAAGATTAGATTAGATCACGCTCCATCACATTATAACCTAAGGTCGCATGACAGCATTGGTGGCTGCAAAGCAAGACTTTCATTTGTTTGTCACTGTAATAAGCACATTCAAGGGTCCATCCAGCTGATGTATGGCCAAACAGACTGGATAGAGACCAAAAAGAAGAAACATTAGGGCAAAAGAAAGTTTAAGTGAATAAAAATGGCTTAATGTAAAGTAAAAGTAAGGTGACAGTAGCTAAGAGAGGTTAAGCCATTTGGTGCTTAAGCTGCATTCAAAAATCCCACATATATATATATATATGATTAAATCTTAATGAATGTAAGATACATTCTTATAGAAATACAAAATTAATCCTTTATGGAGTCATTGTACAACAATATGTAGTTTAAAGCCTTTGCAGGGCACAATATGAAAAGCTTCAGAGTAGAACAAGTAGAAAATGTGATCGTTTTATGACACATCATGAAGAAAGTACCAAATACTTGAAGATTGAGGGCAGTGTTTAAGATTCTATCTGAAACACATAAGATGAGTTAGTCTAATCCAGCTGGGGGGGGGGGGGGGGGGGGGGGGTCATCAACTGATCAACATCATTATGACTGACCGGCTGAGCGATCATTACTTGGCATGTTGGGAACAGAAAGCCTTTTTTCAGGTTGGAAAAGTGGTGGCAGATAGTTCAGAGAGTCATGTTCAGGCAGAAAACTCTGCTTGGAGTCGGTCTTACTGCAGGTCAAAGCTCGAATTGATTTCTTTTATTCAAACCAGATAATGTCAAAGTTTTTAAAAAAGATATCGTAATTACATATTGAACTTTACCGAGACGTTGAGAAGTGAGATGTGCCAAAGCAGATTCTCAGATATGACCCGACGGTGCAGTTAACACAGATGCCGAAGTCTCTTAATGTCCTTATCAGGGACGCAGTGAGAATAAGACCCGGATCAGGCATTTGTTTATGGTTATGCTGGTTATGACTCAGCCTGCAGTCATTCCATCGCTACGACGACACACTGTTTGGTGAGATAACATGGACAGTTAAAGCTCTTTACTACTGGAAAGAAGGATGAGAAGCCGAGGGTAAAAGCCTTACATAAAAGGACAGAGAAGTGAAAGGTGAAGGAGAAAAAGAGGAGGAGGTGGGCAGGAAGGAAGGAAACGGCTCAGATAATACAAAAAAAACCCTAAAAAACTGAGAACCAAGGCTGGATATCCAATTTTTGTGTAACGATAAGCTGACAGCATGACAATTAACCTTTAATTACAGATCCAGTCCGAAGCACAGACAGAACAATTCATAATACATTATATAACCTTTCAAATACGAATGGAAACTGCGCTGCATGCGATATTTCACACAGTGCTACAAATACATGTTTTTCATTGCAAACTGGAAGCATCTGCACCCATTCTGCTGGAGTCTGTGCCCAAGTATAGACCTTTTAACAAACTGCCAGTGTGGCCATTTATAATTTAAAATGTTGTTATTTTTTCTCTTCCACAATCTCATGCAGTTTCTTATGAAGCATCTTAGATTGCAGCAGGACAAAAAGGTACAACAACTAAAGTACTGAGGTACCAGCCAAGCTCAGATATGATCATAGTGGATGGCTGATGGGAACCATCTGGCTCTGCTTGCTCATCTAAGTTTATCAAATGTAAAATGGACAATCAGTCCCTCCATCTTTGGGTCAAAACTTCACTAAAAGTTCAAAATGGTGTTATCTGACTGCGTTTCCCACCAAAACCTGAATAACTTAGAATAGCATGACGAACCGATATGGACCTTTTAGACTGTTTTGGTTGACAGCACACAGACGAGAGGAAAGGAGGAGAGAGTAATGATAATGATAGAAAAAAGGAACCCATCAGGAGCTGATCAGAATTATTAAGTCTAACAACATCAGTCATGCAGGGTTCTGGGACATGGTTGAGCTGCACAATGGGAAAAGACAGGCCTGATCTTTTAAATCTGCTCATTTGGAATGCAAAAGAAGACACTTTTCCAACCATAAATGCTTATCAATGCTCATAATGTGCAGAAATATTTTTTGCTCATAAAGATCTACATCCCTAGCCAAGATGATTTTTACCATGTTATTGTACTATTTCTACACACCAAAGGTCTTTATAGATGGAAATAGAAAATATGTGATTAGAGTAATATGGGGGGGTGCTGTATATGTCCAGCAACGACCACGTATGCAAGTGGAGGTAGATGGTGGATTACTGAACAAAGGCATTTGTTTCTTGGTTTGACCTATAACGGTTAATCTGCAGTAAGTGCCAACTGATGCAGCCTGGAAATGTGGACACGTACACAGTTTATCTGTCTGGCTCATCAGCAACATCAAAGTTGTTTAAAGTTTACAGCCCTCAGCTAACCTCTAAAAATTCCCCAAAACTCCCACAGCATAAAAAAAAAGGTGTCGCACAATAGACCGAACAATCAGGAGTAATCACGTGATCCCAAACAACAGAGTTTATGTAAGCATAAACCTTTTATGCTCTATCACACTGGGCCGTGGCAGAATATAAAGAAAATGACCTAAAAATTATTTATTCAGTCTTTAGTGATCAAGAAAGGGAGGAGGAAGGAGGAAGTGAATAGAAGGAAGCATGAAGGCGAATGAAAAACAGAGATAAACTTAAGTCTAAGATTATGAGTGAGAAGAAGGGGATTTCCACAGGGAACTCATGGTCCATAGATGGAAAGACAGCATCCAAACGCATCATAAAAACCATTTTGTTTCAGAACTTGAAAGTTCTGTTTTGGTTTTCTTGAGCTTTTAATACAAACCGTCATGTCTTCAGTGTATGTGTGCTTCCATGTAATCGCATGTTTACAGGGGAACAAACTGAGAAAGAATTATCATTAAGCCAAAGAACAGTAACAGGCCAACAGATGGAGGAAAGTAGATAAAGAGGTTAAAGAAACAGAAGAAACAAAGCATTCAGCAAATTCTGCTCTAGGAGGGTTGAAGCCAAGAGGTGTGCAGGAACAACACACACACACACACACACACGTGCACGCACGCACCACAGAAAAATATCAGCAGCTGGAAAAGAACAATGTTAGCTAGTCTGACTAAATGTAAATATTTGTTAATAAAAGTAAAAGCTGGCCTTACCTTACAGACTCAAATGAGACCAATTAATGATGTTATTGTGTTGGATTTTTTTCTAATCAGTAAATTAATCAAACAAACAGGATCTGGACCTGTACAGACCACCCAGCCCAAAAACAAATATACAAAACAAATACAGCTTTACTGTCCAATATCTGCATAATATTCAGTTAGCCAGCATCCACCCTTAACATCAGTCTAATACTCAGTTTCCACATCCACTTGTTCATGTTTACAGCCCCAATCAAAGTTATCTAAATGAATAAAGTGTGAGAAAGTGCAGGGCATCCATGTAACTTTATTAATTCCAAATTCCTCTACACATTCTTCGATGGGGACCGACCAGCCTGTGCCGTCCCTTTGCAGAATATAGTTTTGCATCGTCTTTCTGAAACTACATGGAACGCATGGGGAAAAGATGTCATCTTGAAGGCAGCACATGTTGCTCAAAAATATCAATCAACTATTTTTGCTTGAATGCAGCCATCACAGACGTGTAAACGAGCTTTGCCAAGAGCAATGATACAACCCCCGACGGTCAGAGAGCCAGCGCTTTGAACTTGTTGCTTTGTAAGGGTCGTGATGGTCTTTTTATTTTTATTGGTTCTGAGTACTTGACATCTATTTCTTCCCAAAGATCTACAATAGTGGGGTTACATCAGCACCATCGGCTCGGATTAATGGCTAAATTACAATAAAACTGAGTTATTCAGTTCAGGTAGACACCTTAATCTGACAAAAAAAAAACGGATCGGATTATTCGTGATCCAATTAAAACCCAGAGATAACTCTATCCAACTGAACGTGCATGGAGACAACATTGGATCGGATTTTTCGAAGATTTTTTTCCCTGGATCGTCACCCGGAAGTCGAAGGAGGCGATATTGCTGTTGTTGTCGCCGCCGTCAGAAAGAAACAAACAACGCGATGGAGAATGCGCCGTTGTGCATCGCGTTTGTTCCATAACCAGCTCATCACAGATGTAGAGGGACGTAGCTTCATCTTGCTCTTCGTTCGCCATCTTTCTGAATGCCTGAGTTTTGTTGTTGTTGGTGGTGAAGACGCCAACAGGAAGTGGCTCTATTAGTGATAGTTGAAATAGGTACAGCGCCACCTATCGTACTGGGGTATGACATGCTTTGTGCCAGTGATTCCATTCATTCACCGCCATATATCCAAGGATAATTACCCTCAGATAAGGAGCATAACCCAACTATAGCTATAATCCAGTTAATCTCATCATGTAGACTCACTGACTGATCAGTCTGACCAAAGTGCACATTTCCACTGAGTGATGGCCAGAGTCCAGAGAAGTCGACGCTGCCTCTGGAAAAGGGTAAAATTAGTCTTCTTTTTGCACAGTAAAGGTTTACACAGCATTTCTCAATGTAACTCTGTATTGCAGTGCTGTGCTGTTTCCAATAGTAATCCACTGCCAAGGTAGTTTTCTAAGCTGTTGATGAATAAGGGTTGTTGATGCAGAGATGACGGGTGACCAACTTAGGCTCATACTGGTGTACTTTGCACACTAAGATTCCTCCTCTAGCTTTTGTTAGACCTCAGAGCCGATCAGACTTCAGCATGAATCGTCTGCTTCCTCCTCATTAATCTTTTTGGCACTCGCATCCATCACTCTACATCAAAAACATAAAATCATTTAAAAAACATGATGGTTTGATAGGTTTGTGTCACACAGCCATATGAAAAATGCCCCAGAAGAACCAAATGGAAAGGACAGACACATAAAAAATACTAATTTAATTTGAACAAAGAACCCCAACAGTTGTCGACATATTCAAAATTAACTGTGTAATAACTGAAATGGGTTTCTTTAAAATAAAGAATTATATTTCATTTAACAGCATGGGTAACTAATATCTTTCTCTGGATTAATGCAAGCAGAGAGGCTCATAAGACATTAAGACAAAGTGGTGTCTGAACCTGTGTAATTCTCTTCCTGAGTCGGCTCCCATTAACTTGATTTCAAAATCTTTTGACAATATATAATCTGGCCTCTAGAGCATCACAGCAGAAAAGCACTCAATCATCACTATCATAAGACCTCAAGACTGTTTGCATTTCTACATTTCCATGCAGTCCTTGAGAGCAAACGTAAGATCTTTGGCCAAACACTTACACCCACACTCATGTTTGTAACAACAGCCTGAGTTAGTAATAATACTTAAGAACCCAGTGGGATCAACTTCTCATCTCAGAGACAACATGTTCTTCTAAATCAAAAGCAGACAGCAGCTAAATTATTCTCGTGGTTTGCTTTTGTACGCGTGCTGCTTGAGTGAAACTGACGGACAGGAAAAGCTCTCAGAGTAACATGGTATTAAATAGTGGATGGGAATACACGCAGCAGTTAATACACCGGGCCTGCTCATGCACATATTCAGTCATTAATGTGCACAAAGCTCAGACAAATCAAAAGTTTCCCAAGTTTCTTGATAAATCCATGGCTTAAGAGTCTGAGAGAGGCGTTTTAATGGAATATAGTTAGGAAAATAGAAGAAGCGGGGAGGGACTGTAAAATAGAGACACTGGTGAAACAATTCAATAGTCACCACACATGTGGCAGGTTGTAAGACCCAACGAAACTCATGTTACCATGATGCTGCCGATATTGTCAAATAAGGAGAGCAGAAACACAACCAAGTTTTTAAAAATCAGAAAAGATCGAGTATGCAAAATAGCACAACTTCGCTAACAATTTATGCCCTAGATATTACTATGAGTAAACATAGATATAACAGTCCATTAATCATTCATATGGCACACCCCCTTCTAAAGACTGAGAGCAGAGTTCTATCTCAGATCATAAACACAGCTTTTACTTACATGTACAACCACAAAACCGTGCGCTTCTCCACCCATTACCTAACATACTCAGCATACACATGGCCTCCTTTTACCTCAGTTATATGGCAAAACTCCAGGATAGCTGCAGAAGCTCCACAGAGAGAAACAGCTGAACAGGGATAAGGTAGAGAAAGCTGTATTAGTTCTTATAAAGGTAAAAGCTAGCAGCATTAACGCCAGCAATGACATACATACAGAGAGGATATTACGTTGGCAGGAAAACCTTCAGGGTCTGACCTGGAGAAAAGTGTTCAGGGATCTGAGACAACACGGTTTTCCTTTTGTCTTCTTCTTCTTTCATCTCCCCTCCCACCTACAGCTTCTAATGCCCTCATTTAACACATATCACAAATAATTAATACTTCTCATAATTCTAATTAGGAACCATAACCTAGCACAGAATTCCCAACCAGCTGCCTGCTTCTAATTTAGTATAGGAGGATAAGAAGAGGCAGTTCATTGCTCTTGTTTTAGTCTTTTATTCGTCCTGCAGAAATTTAACAGTTTTACAGTCCTTGTTGTGTTTTACTGCTTAAAAACTGCTCGTTTTCACACTGACAAAAACACTGCTAAAGAGACTAGTTAATAAAAAGCTTAGCTGAACAACAGTAAAAGGTTTTCCTACACAAAGCTAAACCTTGGGCAGGCCACCCATTTAAATTGAAGGTCACTCAATTATATTTGGCAAACCATTGAGATATTTAGCCTGACATTTTGATAAGGAAAATCTTTTCTTGCTTTAGAACAACTTGCAGCACAAAACAAAGAAAAAAAAAATAATTCAGCCCTCTAACACAGACACATTACATCATCCCCTCCCTTCTTAATGCACAGACACACCAAATCAATACACAATCATTCATGTGAAGAAGGCCTGAAGGGTTCCTTTATCATCAAGTGGACAGCCAAGCTGACCAGGAAAGTGTTAGAAAACTGAGGACGTCAATTTTCAAAGAAGAAGAAAAAAAACTATGTGCATAATTGTGCTCAAGATGTATGGAGTGAGTGGATTTGCACAATATTTAAACAGCGGATCAACCAGCCTTAGATCAGCTGGTCAAAGCGGTTCATATGCACACGTTGTTGTTGTGAATGAGGCAAAAACCAATACAAAACTCATTTCTGACACAACTGATGATGCGCTTAAAAATTCTAAAATCTTAGAAGAAATCTTGCATCTAGAAATTAACTGGATTTTTGAAAAGGAGGGAATATTAGACAAAAGTGTGCAGAGCGTCAGTGGGGTACATGTAGCATGACATCATGGTGAGTCCATGGATGCTAACGCAAGCAGCAAAAACAAGGACAAGAACCATTAAAAACTTCCAACCGCTGCAACAACCCGGTGAAGTCAAAGGTAATTCCAGCAGCTGTTGTCTGATTCGCTGCTACAGGTTTGTGACCTCAGTGGGGTTGAATGTAATGGAATTTGTGACATAGTACTGTAGATACCTTAGAGCAGGGATGTCAAACTCCGGTCCTCGAGGGCCGCTGTCCTGCATGTTTTAGATGTTTCCCTGGTTCAGATTAAATTAATCTCTTCAAAAGACTGTTAGGTTCTGCACAAACCAGCTAATGAGGCATCGATCTGGATCAGGTGTGTTGGAGCAGGGAAACATCTAAAACCTGCAGGACAGCGGCCATTGCTGTGCTGAACATGTCTGAGTAAAGACAACTTAATCAAAAACGTATTAAAAAGAAGAGTCAGTGCACGATCAGAGACTCTCTTTCTGCTGGATGATTCAGTCGTGAATATTTGCTTATTTCATTGAAGAAAAAAAAAATCCACTTTTTTGCACTGTTTATGACAAAAATTCAACATGCCTAAGACGAGTTTGTGCTTGAACATCAGTAAGAAACCAAATTAAATGGCAAATGTTCTGTTCACAGTATAGACGTCTAATGATGGGAGTGGGTCAGCCCCGGGGCTGACGGAGCAGGTGGCATTCCACCTAAACTAGCAGAAACAAATGGAGAAGGAGAGGGGGGATTACAGAAAGGCTTACTAGAAAGCTGGCCCAATATAAAGGGTCATATGTAGGCTAAGTGTTAACAAAGGTCAGAGGTGACATTCTTATGGGACTAATGAACACAATCCAATTCAAACCATGGTTTAGGACAACAAGATCAACAAAGATGACCCAGATTTCTTTTCTTCTAGCCCCTTCATTTGAAAAACCAACAAAATGCACCAATGGCAAGCAATTCCATATACAGTTCTTATGATGAAAAATGTTGAGTTTTCTGGGTGGCAAGCAGCTCCTTATTGTGGCTATTTTGTTCTTGTTTCAGTCACCTTTGGGTCTGCTGGCGACACTGAACCCTTAAGCTGCTAACAGCAGCGTTGCAATGACAACACAAAGGTCACAAACTCCACATCTTGACCACTAAGCATCCTTCATCACATACCTTGTACTATCTTCTAATGTTTTTTGTGGTCATTCTAATAATGAAACTAATGCCATTTATATATATATATATATATATATATATATATACACACACATGCAGTTATTCTTGTCAGAGATGGACACTCAGCCATTACGTTAGTATTCAGTGCCTGAATCATTTATCATGAACCAGAGAGCAAAAAGAAGGCAAATGGTATCACTGTTCTCACAAAGTGATCTGGAAGATGCAGTCTTGCCCTCCCCACCCCCCCCACACAAACTTAAATATACATAAAGGACTGCAGTGAGTCTGTGGGAGCCAAATAACAGATGGACAGAGGTCAAAACGGTGGATAAAATGTAGAGAGCTGAAGACTATATATGACACCGAGTTCACTGAACACAAGAGGCAGAATATATATAAAACATACTATATTAATCGAAGCACAGCAAAGAAGATCATGTCTGCTTTATCCAACTTTTTCTTTTCTGGGTCATAAAGAGGTCCATTAGATCCAAAGCAGGGCTGAGCATTTGGATCAAAGGAATTTGATGGATGTGAATGATATTTTATTAGTGTAACATGTAAACATACATTTTATAAATATTTTTAAATTATTTTCTAAAACGTTATCCAAAGCCTAAAAGCTATCTGTAAGTGTTCGTTGTGCCCATGTTAAGTCCACATAGCAAAGAAATATAATGTAAAACACACAATTCATTTACAGTATGTGATAAACTGCTGCAGTAAAGGGTTTGATGGAGCTGCACACGTCTTCTGGCGCTCATGTAATGATCTCAACGACTGCTTTTATGGTAAAAGAAGACAGACGGGGAAAAAAAGGCACATTGATGGACGCCCTGGTTTATTTTTGGAGTTTCAGACTTTTTTTGGCCCTTCTTCTCAAGATGGCTTTAAATAACTTGATTTGGAGAACATGGACCATTCTACAATGGTTGGGGTGATTTTAGAAAAGTGCTTCTGCATATGAATAAATAAACTCGGGCTAAACAAAGGATATATAATTGGGTGTGACTCACCAAAAACCAGAGAAAACACCCTTTTGTGCCTCTCACTGAAGGATTAACATCATCTCTTTTTGTCATTCCCTGCTCTAATGCTACGGTCTCTCAAGTGTCGAGATGAACAGTGCTCAGACAGCTGTGTGAAGGTGGAGGCTGAGATGTGAAGGTGGAGGCTGAGATGTGAAGGTGGAGGCTGAGATGTGAAGGTGGAGGCTGAGATGTGAAAGAGGAGGCTGAGATGTGAAGGTGGAGGCTGAGATGTGAAGGTGGAGGCTGAGATGTGAAGGTGGAGGCTGAGATGTGAAAGAGGAGGCTGAGATGTGAAGGTGGAGGCTGAGATGTGAAGGTGGAGGCTGAGATGTGAAGGTGGAGGCTGAGATGTGAAGGTGGAGGCTGAGATGTGAAAGAGGAGGCTGAGATGTGAAGGTGGAGGCTGAGATGTGAAGGTGGAGGCTGAGATGTGAAGGTGGAGGCTGAGATGTGAAAGAGGAGGCTGAGATGTGAAGGTGGAGGCTGAGATGTGAAGGTGGAGGCTGAGATGTGAAGGTGGAGGCTGAGATGTGAAGGTGGAGGCTGAGATGTGAAAGAGGAGGCTGAGATGTGAAGGTGGAGGCTGAGATGTGAAGGTGGAGGCTGAGATGTGAAGGTGGAGGCTGAGATGTGAAGGTGGAGGCTGAGATGTGAAGCTGCAGGCCTTTCTCAGGGTCACATGTAACCAGGGAGGGGAACGCTGCTAAGTCGGACCCACTCTGGGTGAAGAGTATAGGTCCAACATGCTGTTTGCCGTCTCTCTGCATGCCAGTAGGATGGCACAGCTGGGCCAGAAAGAGCTAACTGTTCCTTTTGTGATACTCCTGTTACTGTTTGAGATTATTATTATTTTTTTAAATGCATGTTTGATTCTTAGTTATAATCTTGTTTTGTGTGTTATATTTTTATTGTGCCGTTATTCTCTTGCTGCTGAGAGACCAAATAAAGGAAGATCTTATTTTAATGTTGCAATTCAAATAAAATGGCTCTGGTTGGGGAGCGCAGTGCTATTGGCAAATATTCAAGTTCAAATACCAGAGTTGAACCAGAAACCAAGAAAGTGGATCGGTTGTCTCTGTTCTATTTTGCTCAGTAAACTAAAGCTTGCGATCTAATGACAGATAGTTTTCTGAGGACATCAGGCTGACACTTAGTCCATTTAGTAAAGCAAACAGCAGGAGCAGCTGAAACGGAGCCTCGTCTTTTCTGGCTCATCAATGAAACATTAAGCTGATTATCACAGTTGGTGTCTTCTGTGTGCTATATTTAATTTAAAGAGTGGGTAAAACATCTTTTCTTTTATCTAAAAATTGTAACACAATTAAAAAATAAAAGAAATGTACCAGGTTTAATGAGTTCATAATTAGCCTTACAAAACAGCTGTTTTGTGCCAACAGCATTTTTTATAACAACGAGTAAAGAGAAAAGGAAATAGCCCAAGTATCTTTTAGAAGTCACAGATACACGTCCACACTTTCAAACACATTTTCTCAGATTTATACTGCAAAAAAGGGAAAAAAACTCATGGACTCGTTTGCTTACCTGTCAGTTATCTCTGATTTGCATCTCAGCCTGGTCATCAGTGCTTAAAGCAAACGACACTGCAGATTTAGACATGACTCTTAGTCTGATAAAGGTAAAATTTATGCGAGTTATGCACCACTGGCTGTAGGAGGTTGTTTGGGGGCACTGCATAAAATTAATGCTGAGTCACTGCATGAAGGCTCAAGCAGCAGGCAGACGGGAAGAAAATAGTGCAGGTATCAGGGGAGCCTGCTGTGGAGAACAGGACTGTGACATTTGCTACTACAATAGGAGCGTAATGGAAAATAGGAGACAGAAAAGTTAGCAGGACAGAAAATGAAAGTAGAGGAAAGAAGAGAAGAAGATGAAAATGAGAGAAAGGAGAGAGCTGAAGAAAAGAAAAGTTTAATATAGCAGCGGTGAAGGACGTGAAGGTGAAAGAGGAAAGTGGAAGGAGATGAGGGGGAGAGAAAACAAAGGGTGCACAATAGGTAAGTAGCCTGGAGAGGACATAAGAACACATCTTTGTGTTCTCAGCCTGACGAAGCATAATTTAAAGTCACTTCAACTCAGTGCTTAAATGCTGACTCAGACTGTTGGACAGGCCCCAGAGACCTTATTGTCACATTTCAAACACTACAACATCATTCAACACCTCCTTTTTAAATAAATCTATCACACACACACACACACAGGAGGAGGATGAGTGATCAGAAAATAAGCTTTTCTTATTTACATAACCAAGACAAAATCTTATTTGAAGAATGTGAATAGTTGGCCAGTAAATGCAACTTTATTGTCAGCTTACAATGAGAATCATCATAAAGTAACTCCTCTGCCTGATGCATTTGCAATGAGGAGCTCTAAATGACTTATTTAAGTAGGGGGGGTGTAGAAGTCTCCATTTAAGATCTATCTAGATCTAACTATCTGCAAGCCTTAGCACTAGTCTGGGAGCATTTTTCCCAAGGCCCACCAATAATCTTTAGATAAAGACAAACTTGATAATATAATTTGGTTTGAAGTAGTAAAAAAAAAAAAAAAAGAAACACGTTTTTAGGCGTTCGACATTTTGCTGTGATGTTTCTTATGAGACTGAAGCAGATCACTGGGCTTCTGGTGGCTAATATCCATTCATCGGTGTGCAAAATGATGGGATAAAGCAGGCTGTGCACTAACCACATTCCAGGACTCATTTGCACTTCACAACACCATGTATCACATAAGAAGCACAATTCAGAGAATATAGACCTAAAACGTTTTCTTTTAACCTGAATTACTTCATTTTGGGACCGTGAACCCAGTTCAAAATTTCAAATGAACTATGAACACAAACTAGTTAGTGAAGTAGTTCCCGTGAAGTGTGAACTTGCACAACACTGGAAGATTTATTCATGCTGATAAAAAGCTTTTTTAGAGCAATAACGTTACAGCACAAGCAAAGTGTAATGAACCAGGGCGTCCTGCAGTCAGCTTAACACTGGATCACTTAACCTTCCATCACTCTATTTACACAGCCAATCAATGGTCCCTTTAATGGACTGTGGTAAACCTAATCAGTAAACAGAGAACACAGAGATGATGGGATATCATAGTCAGTTTAAATCTGTCAGAAACAGGTTTTTGTCAAGGTACTGAATTCAATATGCGTTTTAGTAGTTTGTATGAGGAGATTGTACGATGTAATACTTCCTGCCTGAACTTTCAGCCACAGTCAGTGGAAGTTAATATTATCCAGACAAATCCATCATTCATTATCAAAAATTCAGTTTCCTGAACTATTAACTTCACACCAAGTGCTTTAAAACAGATTCTCATGAGAAAAAAAAAATTGGTTTTTTCCATCATACCAAAACATGCCACTAGAGATGTAGCGACCATTTATCCAGCAAACAATTAGTGATTTCAGCGTATGGGCTCTGCGTGGTGACTGGCAGATACGCCTCGAATATATAAGAATCCTGACAAGAGTAAACCATATGATGTAAGCTGAGGTACTCGCATCAATAGGTGCTCAACAGGTCCATCATTTTGCTCAGCACAGCTCAGTCATTTGAACATTAAAACCATCTATAAATTATTAAGGAACTTGGTCCATGACCCAGACCCCCAAACACCAAATTTAAACTATTTGGATGTAGATTATTCAAATTAGTTCCACAAATTGATGTACAGAAAAAACGCGACATTTACTAAAGCAGTGATCCTGATAAATTCAGAGATAAAAGGCTAAAAACCAACTGTGCCTTTAACAAATACAGTAAACACACAAGTCACCTCTGCAAACCTCAGGTTGCTTCTTTGGAATCTAATAAACTGAAACAGAGATGCTTCTATAAAACACTCATTGATGGACAGTGTTCCAATGTGGAAAAGAAAGAAAGTAGCCCTTCAAAAGTAAACAGCCTGAACTAATAAGGGTATGTGTGACTAATGCAGAGAGTGAGTAAAAGTGTGAGAGTGGAGCAGAATAATAAAACTGCACTGGAGAGGCAGCCAATGAATCAGCTCATTTTCAACAGCTTGCTTGAGGGCTTGATAGTCTGGCAGGCCAGCAAATAAGGATGTCTCATCTGATACACACACACACATATATTTAAAAAGGCTGGCTCACACACAAACTTGTGTTGATGGGTTTTTCTCACCATAAATCACACTTTTGTGACTTCCATTTGCCCTGAAAGGAAAACTTCTCTTCCACTTTTTCCACTCTTTCTTTCATCCCCTCTCTCTGTTAAATGCACAAACACATGCCTATCCTTTAGCTTTAGTGAGTTCCAACCATAACATGCTCAAAAATCCCTTTAAACTTGTGGAGTACAGCATTTTTGTTCCTGCAAAGACGTCAGACCCCTCAAAGTCTAGAGAAATATACAGAAAACCACGACAAACACACACAAATTATGCTGCTCTCTTCAGCCCTGCGGCTATAAACATGTGAGTCATTTCTTAGCCTTTCTGAGTCTGTTAGGATGCACCGACCGACACGAGCATATGTGCACACTCACATGCACATTCCCAAGAAACCGGCATTCCAATCTGTCCTTTGTGAGGATCAGACTCCAGTGGAGAGGGGTTTCCAGTTCTTGAGAGTGATATCTGAATAACCTTCAAAAGAGAACAGCTCCTTTGATCTTTGGGGTGACAACAGGCACACATGGACAGACGCACACGTGTGCGAACACAAGGAGCCCATTACACAAGCTCTACTATCAGTCTTTTAAAGATAGTGCAGCCACAGAAAAACACTGTCTACAGTCTTTTTTTTTTAATGATACCAGTTTTAACATACTGACAAAAGTATTCACTCACCCATCCAAATAATTAAACTCAGGTGTTCCAGTCACTTCCACGGCCACAGGTGTATAAATTCAAGCACCTAGGCATGCAGACTGCTTCTACAAACATCTGCGAAAGAATGGGTCGCTCTCAGTGGATTCCAGTGTGGTGCCATGACAGGATGCCACCTGTGCAACATGTCCAGTTGGGAAATTTCCTCACTACTAAATATTCCACAGTCAGCTGTCAGCGGTGTTATAACAAAGTAGAAGTGAGTGAGAATGACAGCAACTCAGCCACGTAAAATGACAGAGCGGGGTCAGCGGATGCTGAGGTGCAGAGTGGGCAGAGGTCGCCAACTTTCTGCATAGTCCATCGCTACAGACCTCCAAACTTCATGTGGCCTTCAGATTAGCTCAAGAACAGTGCGTAGAGAGCTTCATGGAATGGGTTTCTATGGCTGAGGAGCTGAATCCAAGCACACCACCAAGTGCAATGCAAAGCGTCAGAAGCAGCAGTGTAGTAGTAGCAGAGACTGTTCTGTTCAGATCTGTTCTGGAAAAGTGACGTATCGGTGAGGTCTTCCCTCACTCAACCATCATCAACAATGAAGTTAGGACTGGTGTATGTGCATATAAGAGCCTGTCTACAGAGTGGTTCCTAATGTGTGTGTGTTACCTGCTTTAGGTCCATGCTGGCTGTCATCCAGCACCAGGTTGTTCATACATTTAAGCTCCCAGTCTTGGACCTCGGTGTTCCACAAGGCTGGAACCAACACACTGTACTGGGCCCTGCAGATGGAGGAGTAGTGGGAAGGAAATACTTCATACGAATGGCAGTACAATAATTTGGTTTTGAGAAATGCATATTGTGCACACAAGACAAGCTCATTCAAATGAGATATTACTGAAAATAAAGAAATGCTGTTTTATGATCGAATTGCAACCTCAGTGAAAAAAAAAAACAGTTTAATTTGGATATGCAACATGTCGCTTCAGCATGGCAAAGGCAAAGCAACAAACCTGCTATGTTACAACTTTTTTTACAGCAAAAATTCACACAGCTCTCATTTCCCGTAACAAATCTACAGGAAAAATACATCTGAACGAAAAGGACAATGCTATCAGCCACAGACTGTGTCCGGCTCCCTGCAGGGAGAAAGGGGAGGTTGTGCCTACACTCCAACCTTTTTGTAGCTCTTCTCTTATGTAGCAGTGTTGCCTTGTCTGAATAAACAAAATAACACTTAAACACACCACTAAGACAACTTCCAACTGCCAGTCTGGATAAACAACCTACACCAGCACAGGAAGATGTAGCTGGCCAGTGCAGAAGTGGGAGGTAATGTGGACATTTTAGAATCCAGGAAACGGGAAGATCATGTTATTTAAAACACTTCAACGAAGCAGAATGTGCATGGTGTTCCTTTTTTTTTTTTTGTTTGGATAATGTCAAACAGAGCTAGGCTCTTTTGGGTCATGATAATCAGCTTGTCTTAAGTTTTTTCTTAAGAAAAAAAAGAAGGCAAATGAAAAGAGTGTGTTTGGTGTCACAGAATCAGTGACTCGGAGACGGACACAACATTGAACATGTTACCAGAGTCCGACAGTGACGACAGGGCACACGCAAGGAATATACAGAAGACAGATGTTCAGAAATGATCCAGATGTGAAGGCCGACTGTCTGCTTGGTGGACAGATGGCCGATACGATAGATGGTGATCACTACCCAGCTCTGTTTGGACATGACGAGAAGCTTCTGTTCGGCACCTTCAACCCTGTTTTGAGCAGTGCTCTCCTCATTTCCACAGGGAGGGCAACGCTCTTTAGGAGGGGTGCAGGAATAATGCCTGGAGCACATTCTTCTCAGGAGTGGGGTGTATTCAAACTGACAGACATTAAATTTAAAAGGCTAAACTAATCATTTAAGTTCTTCAATTAACGTATTTTCCGCACCATTAGGCGCACCTAAAAGCCTTAAATTTTCACAAAAAATGGCCGCGCGCTTTATGTGTGCACCGGATTCCAAAATCTGTCACGGATTCTGCCATTTTGAATTTACCGTGGGGAGCACCGAGCATTCATCGGGGCATTAAGCCCCCTCCGCATCACTCACTTCGCGCCACTCACCGCCACGTTCACTTTTGCCGCTTCTCTTCGCTCTCCTACATTGGAAAAGAATGCCAACTGGCCACTTCCGTCGCTCGCTTTGCGTTCGGTGTGAATCCAGGGTCAGGCGGATCCCAGCCATTCACTCTGAATGGGGCGAAGATTGTATGGAGCTTGTACTTAGCGATTGAATCGTGTCATCATTAATGCTTTTGCCCATGTCCCAGTGAGTGTCTGTTCTTCAGTCTGAGATGGGTGATGCAGACCCATGTGCAGTTTATAGGTTTATAAGTTTAAAAGCCACCAACGATGTTG
This sequence comes from Leuresthes tenuis, assembly GCF_036924035.1. NCBI lineage: Eukaryota > Metazoa > Chordata > Actinopteri > Atheriniformes > Atherinopsidae > Leuresthes > Leuresthes tenuis. The sequence goes on along the minus strand of NW_027325359.1, from coordinate 29,865,779 downwards.
TCCTTCACCGTCGGACCTTTTCCCGCTGACACAGGGACGTAATACATACACTACGTGTGCTGGCAGCCATAAACCAATCAGAGAACATTAGGTAATACATACGCCTTATAATCAGGTGCACCTTATGTATGGGTTGAGTACAGAAATGGACCCCATAATTGAGGGTGCGCTTTATAATCAGGTGAGCCTTATAGTGCGCAAAATACGGTACGTTTATGTGCAGGTGAACTCAACCATAAAAAATAAATCACAATAATAGATAAGTTATTAATAAACTTTGACTAATCATCTTTTGAACATTCCAATATTTTTCTGTTTTACAACATATTTCATAAAAATAAAAAAAAAACAAAACAAAAAAAACACTACAGCATTTCTCAGTATGGTGTATTGATCACAGGGCCGGACCTTCCAGTAAAGCAGAGACGGACAAATGGTTCGAGAAAGCAACAGAGAAAGTGCTCGAGTATAAGTGAAAGTTGAGTGTGTGTTTGGTGGGAAGGGGAGACGGCTGAATTATGTGTAGCAAAGCTTTTGTCTGGGTTTGCTGTCAGTTCATTAAACAAGCCAGCATCTCAGACACAGTGACGTGCTGTTGATGTACGACATTATGTGCTTGAAAAACTCTTTGTTGAGAGCTGATATCATGAGGACACATGATGCAAAATCTCCAGCAGATTCTGAAATCCAGACACCGCCACATGCTCCCTTTCCATATATCTGGATGACAAAATAAAAAAGATTGGGAGTTGAGGTTTACTCAATAACCCCTGATATAAGTTCATTTGAATGTGTGAATGATGGGTGAGAGCCTTCCGTGAAGCCCGTCTTCTCACAGAAGTAAACAAATGATGTGTCACGCCCTCAGTGTCAATGTCACAATAAGGATGAATGAATGAATGAATGAATAGATTAACGGGCTTATAGAGGAAGAAAGGGGACAGAAAAGAAATGAGAACCCAGGACCCTCAGTTGGATTAAGCAGGTACAGAAAATAGATGGATAATACGGTGATGTACAGTACAGTGAGACAGAGACGGGACTCCTGGGAACAAGATACCGACTATAACACGATGAAAAGCAGACTTTAAAATGAGGAGGAAAATCAGTCAGAGAAAGGTTGTAACGTGTAATTAGCAGTAATTAAAGTTAAATGTGATGTCAAAGTATATTCTCAGACTTGGGATCAATTAAACAATAAACTAGAGAATAACTAGTTGGTTTGTGGACTTTATTGTACATTTGGTTTGGTTAAATAAATGTGGTGTGAATCATAAACCCAGTGCACTAACATCATTGTCACAGAGGCAAAACAACTACTGTGTTCAAGCCAGATTGGGTTTTATGACATCAGGAACTACTGATGATGACAAAAAACAAGTGTTATTGCAACTCTAAAAGAAAACAAACACAAAACAGATGGGGCTAAATCATGCTGCTCATTTGAACAAAATCAGAATTATGTGAATAGAGTTAAACTGTCAGACTCATTTGCAGTAAAAAGGTTATACTAGTTTCAATATTTTCTACATATAAACAAAGCCAACAATCCTACTGTGATACATATGTTTCATATACTTGATTGACATAATCTAATGTTGCTATTATGAGAGTAACTCATTTACTTTGCTTTTATGAACAGAGGCCTCGTATTATGCTTAATAGTCTAAACCGCAGAAATAAGAAATAATATCTGAATAACACTCATATCTGCCAATTCGTTAGGTTTGGCTAAATGGACACTAAAAAGAAAGTAAGACAAAAAAACCCAACACAAACTTGCACTATAGGATTAGACTAAAAGTAGGGAAAAAGGCCCAGCATTATCAAGCTGGTGACATGTTTTGTTGGGTGTCATTGTTGAGCCCAACACTGAGGCGACAGCTGATTGACAGCCCAGTAGACGGTCACATGAGATGGATGAGCCTCTTAACCAATCATTAATCAAAATGGCCTGCGAGAATGCATGACATCATATTTGTACCATTCACAGAAAGAAGAGCAAAGCTCCTTAAAGAGAATTAGGAGAGGCTGAAGATAGCCTCGCTCCCCTCCTTCATTTTTCTCCCTCTTGCTTTCTGACAACCCCCAGCAACAATCAATGAACCATCTCACAACCCTCCATTCATTCGTTTTTCCCCTCTTTCTCCACTCACTCACTCACTTTCCCTCTTTCTTCAGCAGGATCTTCCCAGTGTAAGGAGATCCTGCCCGGAGAGACAGTTGCCCCACTTAGTGCTGACTTCTGACCAAGCTTTCGTAACGATGCCAAGCAGGCAACAAGGACTTCTCAATGTGATGTGATGGCAGGCTGCCCACTGAACAAAACAGGTCTGTCACTGCTGCTCTTGCATGAACAAACAGAAGGTTCATACATGGATCAAAATGTGTCTCTGGGCAGAAAACAACAAAGCCGTCCATGTTATTTAGAACTAATAATCAAAGCTACAAAATGGTGTGATTGAAGTGTTAAGGATCGAAATGCTGGAATGTGTTCTTTATCGTGCTCTTTCATTGGTGTGTATCTCTCTGGCTCATGCTGGAGAGTTTTATCACTGTTTGTGACACAGCTATGTTTATGGAGACTATTTGGCCTTCATTTGTCCAGGGTCTACTCTCCACATCTTTCTCCAAGTTTACCTTAGGTCCAAACTGTTGGACCTTTTAAACTAGAAACTAGAAACTAGAAAAGGTTGAAAATGTAGCATCTAAAGAGAATATGTCAACTAGAACAAATCCTGATGCTTAATAATCGCAGTGCACTAATCCATCCTTGAGGTTGTATGTACAAACCCAGTGACCCTGCTAAGTTGCCATAACTACTGCTCTACATCAACAAAACATGTCTGTTGGCATGCAACATTTATATTCAGGATGGTAAGAGAAAGACAGAAGGCTGAAATTGAAATCAGCATCGGCTGGCATTAGAAGAACTCATTCAGCACCGACAGGAGAAGACATCATCAACATGTTGAGCCGACAGGGAGGCAGAGCAGAAATAAAGCCTCAGAGTAGCAGAACCTTGGTGATATATAGCTTGAATGTTAGCTTAAAAAAATTTTGCTTTACTTTTGGATGGGTGCACTTTGAATTCTAGGGCTCTATAAGACAAAACTGTACTGCCTAAAGTATAAAAACTTAATTTTGCTGAATGTATTAGTGAGCATTTAGAGTGCAGGACATAGTTACACTCTAACGTGAACATTCAGTGGAAAAGCCCCCCCTGTGAAAAAGTAAATAAATCAGAAAACTGTAGTTTTGTAAAAAACTAAATCAATCAAATTACAGATTTAGTCTGCAGAGGTCCAACTTGTTGTGAGGCGTTTGAACTTGAATGTTGTTTCTATGCCTGACTCATTAGGCTAAAAAAGGGCTGGGTTTTCTCATTTGTTTCACTGAAATCCCATTGTTCTCAACTGGGAAGATGTTTTCAAGTGTGTCCAACACCATGAACTGTTATAAAGAGTCATAAGACACTGCTCCTGATCAAGCCACACTTTTCTGTGTGTCATTAAATGCCCTCTGAACAGTGTTTCTAACCACCAAAACAACAATATTAATGCATACAAACGGAATAGACAACATAGAGACATTCTTAAGGCTCTAGAACATCAAATCTTACTTACACATCCACAGGTACTCTTAGCAGCAGGGGTAATACAGCCCCTTCGTCGTTCAGGTCCATCAGTCGAGGCTCCAGGAGCTGAATGATGGTCAGAGCCGTACGGACCACAGCTGGCAGGCCTGAGGAGAAAAGAGAAACATTTAAAAAATGATGGTCGATCACCTTGAATGAGATCCTTCCCTAAGTGGAGGAGTTCAAGTATCTCGGGGTCTTGTTCACAGTGAGGGAGGAATGGAGCGTGAGATTGACGGGCGGATCGGTGCGGCGTCTGCAGTGTTGTGGGCTCTGCACCGACCCGTCGTTGTGAAGAAGGAGCTGAGCCAGAAGGTGAAGCTCTCTATTTACTGGTTAATCTACGTTCCCATCCTCACTTATGGTCACGAGTTGTGGGTAGTGACCGAAAGAACGAGATCGCGAATACAAGCGGCCGAAATGGGTTTCCTCCGCAGGGTGTCTGCGCCTCCCTTAGAGATAGGGTGAGAAGCTCAGTCATCCGGGAGGGGCTCGGAGTAGAACCGCTGCTCCTCCGAACTGAGAGGAGTCAGATGAGGTGGCTCAGGCATCTGGTTAGGATGCCCCCTGGACGCCTCCCTGGGAGGTGTTCCGGGCACGTCCCACTGGGAGGAGACCCCGGGGAAGACCCAGGTCACGTTGGAGAGACTATGTCTCTCGGCTGGCCTGGGAACGCCTCGGGGTCCCCCCGGAAGAGCTGGAGGAAGTGGCCGGGGACAGAGACGTCTGGGTTTCTCTGTTAAAGCTGCTGCCCCCGCGACCCGACCCCCGGATAAGCGGCAGATGATGGATGGATGGATGGTCGATCACCTTTTTTTTTTTTAAATAAAAAACAAACCTTGTGACATCATGATTTCCTTTCTTGCTCAGAGTTGCATGAAAAATCCTCACTACTCTCACATCCGCACTCTGGATGTACAGAGTCAGCTTCGTGAAAGGAAGCTTTTGCTGGACAGCCAGAAAACACTTAAAGGCCTGCGTTTAACGCGGCACTTTTCTCTGGCCCTCCTAACACTTCCTGTTGTCATTTCTGTGCCTTTTATTCATTTTTCTTAATCACAAAATCTTGACAGCACAAGTCTCTTTATGATAAACCAGCTTTACCCCTTTGTTATGTATCACGGATTTGTCAGTCCATGATCTGTTTACGATCGTTTTTTTCCACTGTGATCACCAAACAGAGGACACTAATGTTGTCAATGGCTGAGCTTGTCAAAGGTGCTGGGGCTAGTTGTTGAATGACATACCAACCTGTCACTTTACATCTCTGACATCTGTCTGAGACGGCAATGTAGCGTATATCACAGCTTTGTGAAATAACTACTGCTAAAAAGAAGCCCGTTTCCAGGTCTGGTCGAGATAAAACCAGGGAAAATTTAAAGTAAGATTCCTTTCAAAGTGTTGGCGGTGCCAAAACACAACGTTCATGGAGATGATTGGCCCCACAGAGCATCTTTATGTGAGAAATTGTTGGCGATTTTCATTTTGACAGCCAGTTTCAGCTTCATTATCATCACATTAAGATTAAAATCAGCAACATTTAATGTCTGACCAACCTGCTCCATTAAAAAGGCTTTTTAAGAGAAACTTGCAGGTTAGCCACCCAAGTGAATTAAGGTATAGAGACATGTCTAAAAAGGCACTATATTAACATTTAGAGCCTTTTAAGTGTTTGAACACCCTTGAAAATAAGAGAGAATATAAAACAAATGAACTATGGATCCACACAGGTGGTCAAATCAGCCCAGAAAAACATTTCCAAAAGATGGAACCCAAAAGAAGGAAAACAGAACAACCAGAGCAAACACGTAAATAAACAGTTACAAGATAAGATTTATTAAAACCAGATAAAATGACCCCATCATCTGAATGAGTCATAAATCAATACACAACGTACATGCAGTGTTGTTCAAGTACGAGCCTCTTTCATCCTCTTTCTTCACTCTGTACATTTGGGAATGTGTGAAAGTGTGTGTACAAACCATGCAGAATGATGAGATCCCAGACAGCAAGAACAGAGTCCCAGCAGGGCAGGGAAGTGAAGAGAGTGAGGAACCAAGGCATCACAAAGTGGACTGATAAGATTCCCACTGACTCCTGCAGGGAAGTTGACAGAAGAGGAAGGGCTGATTTGGCATGGCCAAAAATGTATTCAAAATTTCTTTCACTGCCTTTTTCAGCCAAATAAGCTCCTTTACTTAGTCTGAAACTGAAGCATCCATCCACACATAATCTGCATCTCTGTCAAATCTTTGGCTGTAAACTTGGGGGACTATTGTGTTTAATACAAGCCCTATAATGCATGTGTGTGTGTGCAGATTTTGTGAGATATAAGGACCAAGATATTATGTAGTAAAAACAAACAGATTTTTCCATTATCAAGAGCAGCCTTGATAACACCAAAGCTTATAAGGACTATAATCTTTAATAGTTTAGCCCGTGAGCCTGGTTAATATTGGGCGACTCACCATGTGCTTGGAGAGCTGAGGCTTCCGGTGTTTCAGGAACTGGTCAAACATCTTCACCTGATGTTGAACTCTAATTAGAAGCAGACAAGACACCACAGTTTAGTTTCTTAGCTGGGACTCAGGACAGAAAATAAATCACTAAGTAAAAGGACACACAACAACAACAAAGGTTTATGAATACAGAGACATTTTCTTTAAGAGCTTGAATATAAACCAAATCTTTAAGACTGTGATAGTATCTGTTGTTTAATTTATTCAACTGTAATGATGCCGTGTGGGAACATGGCACGTGGGAACGTGGGAACATTTCAATCTCTAAATGGATTTTTCTAGTTTCTTCAGAAAAAAGCTTTTAGAGAACAGTTCAAACTTTTCCAGAAAACTGATGTTTTCTAAGCTTTCTTTTTGTCACTCCTGCCTCTTTATCAGCTGTAGAAGTTCAAAAGATGCCAAAAACGCTGCCGTATCCAGTTCTCGTCTTACGCTGATTCACAGTGAAGTAAAAGATACACAACTTAAGCCAAGTTACCTGTAGTCCTACGGCTCCATCATGTTCTTTACTCATTATCACTTCTGATGACATCTCAATGCTGATAGGCTGTCACAACAAATCCTCGCTCATTGTGAGCTCAAGCTAAAAGATTTTTAAAGTCCTTTCATTGACTATTTGTAATCATTCCACCCACGCAGTTCACTTGATCTTAACGCACCAATATGTTAATATATCTAACCAATAGGCCCAAATAATTTCCAGGGATCTTTTACAACATCCTCTGTATTTCACTTAAAGATGTATATTACAACTCTTTTTGACTGATTTCCATAAATTTTACACAAATCTGTAAAGTTGTTAATCTGAATCTACATTCTGTCCATTTAAGCCCATTCTTACTTCGTGAGACTGAGGTCAAACAGTTCAGCTAGATATTTGGATTTATCCAACAAGGCTGTCAGAGCCCAGAAGGCCTCCTCCTCTCCCAACTGCATCAGCAGCACAGCAGCTATGTAGGACATCCCTGTGAAGCAAACACACACAATTTTAAGGGATAATGCACAAAGAACAACACAGCTTTAATAAGATATAATGTACCAAGTGTGTATGTGCCTTGGATTTACAGTAGACTATAGTAAATACGTCAGCTATGTAACAATCAACATGTTCCATCGATCCACTTTGCAGTGTGAAGAGGTGTAATTTCAACACATTGGGAAATGTTATGTAAAGGTTCAATATGACAATAACGTGAAAAAAATAAAATGCAAAACAACAGTTTGACACTAAATTCTGTATCAAATCCATTTTGGCTTCCCGTATAATAAGACCAATCGAATGTGCAAAATGGGAAATGTTCTCTGTTCATCGAGCTTGTTTTTTTCCATCACGATCTCATGGTTGATCATTTAAATTCCCAGTGAAAAAAAAAATACATAAAAAAGAATCCAAGATCTGATTCAAAACCAGAGTTAATCAAGTTAAATCAAAAGTCCAACTATATCAAAACTATAAATGATTTTTTTCTTTTAGGTGCAGAGGAATAACTCACCAGCTACTTACACTGATGGTCTTCTATTGCCATCAGCTGGTCACAAAATGCATTGCAGTTACCTCCTTTAAATAACCGAAAAGGCTGAACACTTTTTAAGGACTCCCTGATCAGTGAGGGAACGTCATGTCAAGCTAAAATCCCATTAATCAGTAAAATAACATGTTAATCACCACTTAAATATGATTTACTGTGAAATATTAAGCAGCCCAGTCACTAATACATTTTAAAATATTTTTATTGTCCACAATAGTGAGGTCTTTTAGTGTATGGCCTCTCTTCATCCTAAGAACACCATTCGTAAAGTGAAGCATGGTGGTGGCAGCATAATGCTGTGGGAATGTTTTCCAATCGACAGGGACACTGATACAGGGAAAAACCTTAAAGTCTTCCAGAGATTTGAGCAGAGGATAACAGCACACTCAAATGTATTTTGTGTGTGTGTGTGTGTGTGTTATTTCTTGTTTGCATCACAATAATAAATGTTTTGCATATTCAAGTTTGTCGACATTGTTGTGTAAATGGAATGATAACAGCCACATTCACTACAGAAATAAAGCCGAAGTCTGTGAGTACATCCTGTTTGGACACTGCTTTTTACTAAAAAAAAGAAACCGGAAGAGTGAGGACAAACATATACAGTAAGTGAGGACTCCAGTGCTTGAATGGAGCCACACCAGATTAAAGGTGGTCCTTGAATGGTCCTTGGCGCCTCAGATTGGAGCCTGAGTGATCGTATCTGAATACATGTTAAGTGTGAATTAATCAAACTTGTATTTAGCACTGGTCACATGTGATCTTATTATCTCAAACACAGGTCAGTCAGAACAGAACTGTGTGTGTGTGTGTGTGTGTGTGTGTGTTACAGCAGCACCTTCCCTCATTACCTGACACACCAAACTGATACTTGATCATACATGGGATGAGTGCTCAGATAAATCCTGACTGTAAACTGGTTTCTAAAAACAAATTGACAGGTGCAGAACTAAATATTCAACAGTCCAATCTGGCAGTTCACTACCTTGGCTGTAGCCAACCTGTGGGTTGTATTTTGCGTAGGCGATGAGGACCCTGAAGAGTTTAGCCTGACCCTCGATGGCCTCTGGACTCTCTCCCATAAGAGAGCGGTGGGTTGGGAAGGAACGCTCTGTGGAAGTGGCCAAATCAAAGTGCTCTTTACGTTATTTCTACCTCGGTTAAGACATGAACTAAACCTTAACCTCAGATAATGTGCAACAGTTGAATAAAACACAATAAGATTTACAGAAAAGTTGTGTCACACGTCTAATTCTAAAGGTCAAAGGACTTTTAACCACTTTAAATTTGGTTGTTAGAATCGATTCAGCGTGACTTGCAGAACCATAATAAGAACCTTCGACTATGAAAGTAAAAACATTTTTCTCAAGAGAACAGAAACACAAAGTTTACAATCAATTTCCGAAGCTTCTAATCCCGTTTCCCTGTTTGAACTCACGTAGGTCCAGGGCGATCTGTCTGAACAGAGTGATGTCATCGACAGAGTAACAGGGCTCAGAGCAGTTTGAGGAATGCTGTCGGTTTAAACCCAGATCGTTCTGGGTTTCACTCAGTGTGGCAATGGCAGACAAAATGCTGTACTCGCTGACACCCAAGTCCACAAGGGGCCCTCGTACTTCAGACAAGCATGTCTGTTGGGGGGGGGGGGGGGGGGGGAGCATAATAATGAATAAAAACCATTGCAGCACGTCCTCCTGTTAGAAAGCAGTTTTATTTCTGCTATGAATGAATGACAGACACATGGTTGGTAACTGTACACAATCAACAGGATTAGTTCAATTATAATAAAATCATGGTTATTCATTGTGAGGATAAAATAAACCTCTCTAAAGCTCAGAGTCACAGTGGAGCAGCTGTGGGTAAAGCATTTATTACTTAAAACATTAAACACAGTTAAAGTGGTGACATCTGCTGGACAGTCTCAGAATTACATTTTGTCTTCACAGATATGTGCATGCAAATCAAAATTCAGACTCATTATCCTATTTTCAGACACTGACACAAGCTCCTGAGTTCTTAATGAAATGCCCGTGACCTGCTTTGGTGAGAACACCTCAGAAACAGTACAACAGCTCACTACACCGTGGATTTACTACTCTGTGTGTGGTGTGAAGTGACGCAAAATCTCATTAGTCATGTACTGAGATGACCCAACATCAAACCACACAATGTAACAGCCAATCAGCAAGTTTATAGTTACACACACAGTAATTACTATGTTACTTCTGCTTATATGTTCCTAATTTCTGTGTTACTGCTACTTTTCAACAAAGTTCTCAACATACATATTTTGATAAACTCAGGTCCACATAAAATGCAGGTTTAAGCAGATTTTCACTTATTTCGACTGTATTTATATATTTCTGTATGGACTGGAAAACTTTGGCTTTTTACTTAAAATATCACATTGAGCGCCACCATCCTCTTTGTTTACATGGCACTGGTGGACCTAGCCCTATAATAGCCTTGCTACAAAGACTTTTGATATGCTTGCATATAAATGAACAGTTTTGCGCCTATTACATTGAGGAACTGAGATGTAAGAACACATTATGAAATACACAGCTATATAAAACAACACTCCAAAGATAAAGACCCAGACGCAAACACTCCCAGTATTAGACCAGATCCAGTAAGACCTGAGTGGGACAACTCTGAGATAAAGGTGGTTTTTGCTGAAGAGCCGAGAGAATATTTGTAAGACATCGCTGATACATGTGACTAAGCTTCAAACTGTACAACTTCGCTTCAACTGAAAGCTTTTTGTCAGCTGAGCTGCAGCAACATGATCTTTTCTGCAAACAGAACGGGGAAAAACCCTGTTTTTAAGAAATGCGGATGTTCATGTGTACACATGATGGTGCATTCAAAGACAAAAGGGAGATAAATCATTATTTCATTATTAGACTTGATTAGTTTAAAACTGAACTTCTGAGTTCATACATGTAGACGATTACTGGTAAAGTGTAATCCTGATTTTTATTTTACCTGGTAGTTGAAATCACTGGTTTCTCTTAGACTGTCGATGTTGAGGAGACACTTCCAGACTCTACCTCGCAGGCTTGGAGGAATGCCCATCCTGATAAACCGCTCGATCTGAAAAGCATGACGTAGAAGAGAATGTTCAAGTAAGTACTGCACGTTAGAAATGAAAAACAACCCTTTTTGCAGATTGTACAAGGCTCACTTGACTCTTGCAGATAAAGCTGGCTCCATTCCAGTAGCTTAGCAGCTCACACAGCTCCTTCACCCTCACTGAGCTCAGCTGGGGGTAACTGACCGAGACAACACATCATTGTGAGTTTGGACTGATTCATCAGTTTTAGGGATTAGATAATTTGCTGGAAAAGCTTATAAGGGGTCTGAGCACAATACAAACCAGAATGATTATCAGTGATCTCACCCATGCTGATGTGAGAGGTTTTATATGCTTATGTCATTTAATCTTGTTTCTAGGAAGTATGCATATACCTCTTTTTATTTAGACGAGTGACCAATTAAAAGACCAAATTACAGTATAATGTGGAAGGGACCGAGTTCAAAATCTCAATCCAGTTTACAATTAAACCTCCTAGAACTACTTGCCCTGCGAAATGGACTTATCCTATTTGTTTGTCAATAGATAGATAGACAATACTAAGATATATGAAGCTATTCTAATGCATTCACAAATATGAATGATTTAAGATTTTATGATGACCATTTAAATTTCATGTAATTTAGTCTCAAACCCAAACACAGCGAAGTTCAAAGGCGCTTGCATGTTAGCCGCTATCAGAAAAGCAATTCATGATATTAATTAGCCAAATGAGCAGAATTAAAACGTACCCAAAACAACTCAAAAAGTTATACCACATGACTTTTGTCATGACAACAATGAGCTGCTTAGTTAGTTGTATGCTACTGTACAGAAGCTACCTTAACGGTAATTAACCTGCCCCGCACCTGTAGTCGTGACATCGGTGATGAAGTTTTTGGTCCTTTCTTTTAGTGAGAGCAAAGCCGAATTCATCAAAACCCACATTCTCACTGCGCCTTCTAATTGTTGAACTTCTCCTGTTAGCGTTACAGCTGCTTCTCCTCCTCATGGTTAAAACAAAGCCACTTAGTTTGTAGATTAAGTGGAAAATCTGAGTGGTTAACGTTTGTTCGGTTTGTTACTACAGTCAGTCTCAACGGCTGCCTTGGGACCGCCTTCTTTCCTACGTCACCGTCAACTGAAAATGGGCGGAATGAAAACAGAGGATTTTAAAACGTAAAATACGTGATTACGTCAGAACGTCTGGAGGTTTTAAGTTATGCATCAAGTTAAACACAATTGCCTGTACGGAGGTCCTGCAAAAATTCAACAGAAGTAAAAATACCGATATGGAATAAGGAAGCACTGCTACTTAAAAATCAATAAAACTGCTTATATAGTAATCTGTATTTATAAATGGGACCTAAGGTTGATACATCGGGCAATGAGCATTATTCAAATATGATTGAGGTGGAGCTTATTTCTTTGTAGGACTTCTTTACACTGTTTTGGTGGTCCCAAGTTCCCAAACCTGGACTTAGGGAAAAGTGACTGCACGTTCTGATATAAACATGCAAAAATAAATTTTTTTATATGCATCTATCATCTTTACCTAACACAGTTTTAAAGAGACTACGTGAGAAGTTTGGAGCAAAAAACACAAGATTAAAAGCCATACATCTTGGAGCCATTAGTTTAAGATTTAATGGTTTATAATATGCTTCTTTTTAATTGTTCCAGTTTGAAGCCATAAACTCAAAGGAACCTACTGTACACCCGAGGTGCAGTAAAACCTGTTAATCAGAATAAACACATGCATTTATGTTATATTTTACTGTTAAATCCATAATTAAAAGAAATCTCAATTCCCAAGCTTGTTTTGAATCATGTGGTTTTACAATATTTTCATATCATATGTAAGTCAAGGTTACAGCATAGGGGACTCTGAGTAATTGAAATGAAAAAGTGGATTATAGTTACAGAGTTTTACCACTGTAAAGTCAAAGAAAAGGGAATAAAATACATTAATATTCATCCAAATGTAAGCACAACCAACAGAGGGCAATATTGCTCTTCTGACAGATAATTCAAGGATATTTGATACTGTCCTGAACAGAATCTTATCTGAAATGGAATCGGTCTGTGTTGCTCAAATGTGTTTCCCAATACAGGCAAATCCCTAAAGCCACTAAAAAACAGTTAGTTTGCTTTAAAAACGCTGACATCATTAAATATAGATCTTGATATTACATGTGTCAGTTCTACTATATATCCTATAGTTTATATCTTTAAAACAAACATATTTTGAAGGGGAAAAGCTCCCATGTATAAGACATTAAATTGACAATTGAATTAATTTTTATTAATAATATTCAGACAAAATATTCATCAGACTTAAAGCAGACAAACAAAATATACACTTGATTTTTTTCTGTTCCCCTTCATAAATGCGATCTTTTATAGAGCATTAGATGTCGAACACCTTTTAGATTCTACAAAACCTGGGCTCAGAGATTTTTTCAAACTATTCAGATGTGAACATATGAGGCAGTTCCTGTATGCTTAGATAGAAAAAGATCTCAGGACAGATTTAGACCGCTTCATGGTGAAGGGAGCAGATGTCAAAAAGAGATGCTAAGTTTCAGGTTTTGTTTCATGCTCAATGCTAAATTAAATCACTTAAATGAATGTAAAATGCTTGAGAAACCGATATAACAGAGCTGATACCACAAGTGTTTATTAATAAAATAGGAATTTTATTTGTTGTTCATATAAAGTGACCCTTTTGTGACCCGGAGAAACTGGATAGTGGAGCTTGAGGCCCAATAACTCTATAAGTGACATTTAAGGACACAGAATGTCACCCAAAGATGCAGTTAACAAAATTTTTTTATCAGTGAGTAACTGATTTCTTAAACCCTGTACATTCTGTCCACTACTGATGATATGATCTTTTATCTAACTGGATTGCAAGACACAATCAATATGGCTCTCGATCACAGACACATCCTGTTGTTATGGTTTTATTCTGATAAAACTTCCAAACTACTTCACATCGCACATCCCCAGTGTATTAATAGAAATAGTTAAATGGAGTGAGAATAACCCAGATATTACATTAACAGTTTATTTAAGCATTATCATTTTCTTAGCATTATCTTGTATTTTATACACTGAAAAATCAGTCCAATAATTAATGCCTGACAGAGATATATCAGATATTGGAAGAGGAAATAGTTTGTTTCCAGGGAAGTTGCCCACATTGTCTTGTCATCCGGCCTTGTTTGGATTGTTCTGTTTACTTGTTGTGTGGTTGTTTGAACATGAACATTTACTGTGTTTGCATCTCTCAAAAAAAGGTTGTGATCTGAATTTGACATGATTGAATAGAAAAACTAGACTGAACTCAAATGAATAAGGTTTCCCATGTTTACAGATAATATGTGGCTGAGTTGAACCATTCAGCACCGGTATACTAAATTTAGTAGTATAAGAATCTAAATTAAACATGCAACACACAGTATATGGCCATACATACCGTATATAAAACATGCAGAATGTTAAACTGTGGAAGTTAAGATAGATAGTCAACAAAGTATAAAGTTGCTATACATTCTGGGTTGCATGTGTAGATCGTAGGTCAGACGCGTGCAAGTTCTCCTTCTGAATTTCAATAAGCTAAGAAAACATGAGCTTATCTAACATTAGCATAAATGTTGGTGTGTGGGAAATATTATCTTAAAGCTATCTGTGGATGTTTCATTAATTCCAAAAAAGCAATTTCACAAAAGATGCCAAAAACTTAAATGATCTTTATTGTATTAATCGCAGCTACAATGCTTACAAAATACATATAAGGCCTTTAGTTCATATTCACAATACCAAAGACATCCTCCATTGTCAGCAAAGGATCACTTTAGTGAGCAATAATAGATAGAACTTTCTTCTTGTTGTTGCACCATATGGTTTTATGTTTAAGTGATTATAAAGGTTTTGACCCAGGATACAGGATGGAAAATATGCATATCAGCATCACTTTGCAGTGATTCAGTCATTCCGGCGTGTCTCCACTTTGTATATTGTCTGGTAGCCATCGTCCCAGGCGTACAGCTGCTTTTCTCCGGGGTGGTAGTGGATGCTGCTGTGACTGGTGTAGCGCTTTGGGAAGAACATCACAGGACTCTCATTGCTGCCCATGGATGGCAGAGAAAAGGAAAAAAAAGTTTCAACACTGTAAATGGCTGCAGTTCTGAGAGACAATGCATTTGAATTAGTCAAACTACAGTTTCACTGCGACGATACGTGTTCATGTCGAGAGTTCACACATGCTTGCACTATATGCGTGTGCACCAACCTGTGGATGGTGTCGTGGATGTCATAAAGACACTGAATGGTGGAGCGTCCTCCATAGCGTGTGTTGTAGACCACATAAAGGGTACCACACATCAGGAAGGCTCCTTCAGCATCGCGGCTTCTACATTGTGTATCCCAGGTGTACTCCACTGCCAAAGATCCTGATTACAACAAACAATAATTATCAGCATAGCAGGCAAGCCTATGGATGCGCATGAAGGCTTCATGAGTCCATACACCACATTTGGCATCAATGTATCGCAAAGATAGGGTCTCACTTCCTGTTTAGCGTGTCAGCGCTAGAGTTTCATTGGCTGCTATGGGCACAATCATTTTTAAAATGAAATTAAATAATCCACATGATAACTTTTGTGAGCCTTGGTCTGAAGATTCTATGTATCAAGTGTTGTGGAAATCGGACAATCTGAAAAACCTGAAATGCTTTTTGAAGGTTTTCGATAAAATTCAAAATAGCGGAAGATACAATATGTCGAAAATGACCTCATATTGGTATGAGATGACCTCGTCTTGATCTAGGGATTCCGACGGTACCTCATTTGTGAAATTTGGACCAACGGCTCCAAAGATATGAGCAAAAATGCATTTTTGCCACATATAGCGCCCCCTAAAGTTCAAAGGTCACAAAAATTCTTGGACCTCTCAATGAAGTGGTCATGAGTCTGTGTTAGAAGTTTGAAGTCAAAACACCAAACTGTTGCCGAGATATGGCCTCACTTCCTGTTTGGCGTCCTCGTCATCGCCAAGTTTTATTGATTTGGCTGGTACGGGCAAACGGAAGCGTAATTAAATCCACACAAAAACCTTTGTGCGGTTTGGTCTGAAGATTCTATGTGTCAAGTCCCGTGGAAATCGGACAATCTGCGTGACCTGAAATGCTGTTTGAAGGTTTTTGATGAAATTCAAAATGGCGGAAAATCTAATTAGGCGGAAATTGACATCATAGGATGCAAAGGGTCGTAAATTGGACTCGTCTTGATCCAAGGATTCCAACGCTACCTCATTTGTGAAATTTGGACCAACGAGTCCAAAGTTACACAACTGAATGCACTTCAAACTTTGACGTGTTGGTGGCGCTAGAGAGTTCATTTTCCGGGCATGAAAATTCTTGACTTTGCTCATGGCATTGTCTTATATACGTGTGCCAAATTTCAAAACTTTTTACCAAAGTGTTCTCGGGGCTGCCATAGGTTTCAATGGCAGCGGAAAGTAGAGGAATAATAATAGGAAAATCTACAATAACTGGATGCTTTCGCAGCTTTGCTGCTAGGCCCCCAAATATATCACCATGTCCTCCTTTTCTTTGGTAAAGCTTTCAAAGGCACAAAAAGGATCTTTGGGAACTTTAAGTTTTATTGTCTGTTATGAGAAAAGTACAAAAAAAAAACATGTTAACAGCAGGAGGTGGTCATCTCTACCTTTATCCAGTTTGGTAATGACCAGGTTTCCTCTGTACTCAGGGTCAGCATGGATAACCCAGAGGCCGAGTTCGTCAACAGCCATGTCCAGGTAGGTGTCAGGATTCAAACTGTATACGGGAAGACGACCGGCTCCTGGCAGAAGGGTGCTGTCAACCACCGTGCCGTTCAGAAGGTCTACCTTTGTGGGAGAAGTTTGGCTTAGAGGCCAGTGAAAGGTTAATATAACATACTTTTTAAAGGGCAGCCATGCTCTGTGTGGGACACTGCTACTTCTTGCTAAATGCTAAGTTCAGGGTGGTAACATGCGTTTAATGATAAGACCGGATTTTGACCATGTTTGCAATCTGAGTTTGTTGCAGATTTTACCCGATGATGTTGCTTCACAGAAAGAGTTAATTGCTGTAAATTCAGTAGTTTATGATCAATTACAGAAAATCCCAACAAACATACAAAATCTAAATGAATGTAATCCTTTTTTTCTGCTCTACTTCTTGGATATGCTTTTTCTGAGTGCCGGTGGTTAATTCCATTTGCTTCAAAACACCCAAAGAATCTTTAAAATATTTTGTTTTAGTGGAACAAAATTATTTCTCTTGGCATCGTGGTCTCGTTGACCTCAGCTCACACAGAGATGCAAAGGAAACAGAACAGAGCCCACTCCCTGATGACTAAGCTTCCTCAGAGTGATCAGACTCCAGCCAAAGGCTGCACTGTAATTCAACACAACACTCTTATGAAATCAGTCTCAGATTGGTAAACTGTGTACAGTCGGTGACTGTTTCTTGTAATTTCTGCCTAGCAACATAATTTCCCCCGAATAAACAAACAGTTTTTTTCTGCAAATCACGTGAGAAATGCCATGATAGCACATGCATGGCATATCGGCTTGTGATTGCCTCACTAGTCACAAACCTTCAGTATTTGGTTGGGTGTATCTGCTTTGTGGTAATACAGGAATCCATTGTAAACCACGTGACCTGTCCCCTGCCAGTCGAAAGGCAGCTGCACCATCTTTGCTGGAGGCATAGAAGTCTTCTCTGTGAAGCTCTCCAGAGACACATACTCCTGCAGAGTGTTGTTACGAATTCCACTGAGCAGGTAGACCTGAAAGATGTACAGTTGGGACCAGTGAGAGTAGATTACTTTCATCCTTTATCCAGGAATAGCATATACACAGACACAGAGTGCAATGATCTGCAAATGATTCAAATCCTTCCAAAAATCTGTCAGACAATATGGGCTCTGTTAAAAGTAGAGTGCAGCTGTTGCTGTGTTATGGCGCTCAACGTACCTGCTTACAGACTTCTAAACTTGCACATTTAGAGTAATTTTCCATCAGTGTTTGTATGATTAGAAGAAATACAAAGATAAAATTGTCTTTTAAAACATATATGCTTGTTTTAAATTAGTTTTCAACACTTTTTCAGACAGTTTGGATGGAGGAAACAATAGTAAGGAAAAGTTGTGAATGTAGCATCACCTGATAGAAAATCACACAAGTCTTTAGGTCTGGAAAACATCTCAGCTATGAAGAAAAATAAATAAAACTGAAAGCTTCTGGCCCTTGTAAAAATGTAAAAAAAAAAATCAGAGGGGATTCAACACTCTGTAAAGAAACAGTTGTTTCCCAGTGTAAGATTACAGTAAAAGTTAGGAATTCATCGTCTACAATCAGCAGAACAATGCTGAAATCATGTATGGTCATGGTCTGTCCTCAAGGTGAACAAAGTGAGAGACAAACAGTGCATGTTATCATGTTATGAGTGCACGGATCAAAAGCCAGCGTCACATGCTGCATGCATCATAACAGCGGGACCTCATAGTCAATACTTCTGGTTGCCAAACTGGCCTGCATTCAGTTAAATTGAAGTGAATACTGATTTATGTGGACGATTTCGGTTACAATCATTATGCACCAAAGTACCTAAGTAACTTAATTTAACTCAGTTTGTTTTGCTCTTTCAGGGACAGCTGAACAAGCTTAAAACAAATTACTGACCCGTCACATAATTATTAAGACTAACATGTGAGGAAAAAGTACACGTATGAAGCAACATTAACATTCTTCAGGATTTGCGTTTCTACCCCCTGAGAAAATTGGGTAAAATTTCTTCAGAGAAATGAGCTGCTTACTAAACTACTACCAGACACCAGGGTTGATGAGAGGGCTGAGACTGTAAAATTGTGCTATGAGCAAATCCTCTTACATTTGTGTTTTGGCAAACTTTAGAAGATGGATGTTCTCACACGGCCCAAACAAACTAATTTGGATTGTTACGGTGAAAACATCAGACTATCCGTCAGATGCCACACACTGAGTGTGAGACAGAGAAAAGTTCGTTGTTACTGTAAATTCTCAGACATTACAGACCTTAGCTGAACCTTCAGAGGGGTCCTTGAACCAGCAACCATGTGTGTCTCCTGCCTTCTTCACAATCTTGAGAGACTTGATTTGACTCAGAGTTGTGCTGCAGTCTGGAGACGTTTGAGAAAGTACTTTTATTACTTGGTGTTAATTATTTCTTCCCTTTTAATCAGCTTTGGGCACTGCACACACTTCCTACCATTCTGTATTTTGATGGTGGACTTCTTTTTCAGCTGCTCCAGCTCTGCAGCTATTATCTGTTGTTCCAGCAGTGCCTCCTCCATCTCAATGTCAGACTGAGTTGGAATCTTATTTTCCAAATATTCCAGCTCTCTCTCCACTCGGTCTACGCGCGCAGACACACCATCCATCTGGCTCTTCACCTCTGATCTACGGAGAAGAAACAAAACGGATTCAACATATTTCTAGTCGTTATTTTCAATCATTTGATTAATTTGTCAGTATAACGTTGTTTACGTTGGACAACGGTTTGATAGAGGTGATTTAAACTGGCCTACCTCAGAACAGTGAGTGTGGACAGACAGCCCCTGATCTCAGTGGAGAGGTCATAAGTTTTCTGGCTGAAGCTCAATGTGTTTTGCTCACACTGATTGAGACGCTCCTGAATTCAATAACACAGAGAAATGGTGCAATGAATACTGAATTACAACAAGAAAATTTTAATTTTTATGAGTAAATAAAACTGTTTTCCTCTTACAAAGTTACTTTAAAAGTCGTGAAACAGAATCAAATAAGTTTTGTAACTCTAATTGAATGGGTTGTGTGTTCATGCAAGCAAAACAACCTATAAGTGCATTCAAAGAAAATGCGAAAGCAACTGCATGTGAAGCGTAAAGATGGCAGCTATCTGCAGACCATGACAGTGGTGTAGCACCGTCACTTATAACCGTAACAAATCCAGCAAAGACAATGACAACTTTTCTTAACATGTTGATGTGTCACCAAGGCAATCAGCAAAATGGCGTCCTATAACGAAACGGTGGTGTAAAAAGAACATACATGGCCTTCACCATAACCCTAACCAAGAAATGTTATTGCCTAAACCAAACCAGGGACTGACAGAAGAGTTTTAGTGAAGTGTTCGCATGTCATTGACGAAACATTACTAACAAAAAACTAAACTGCCATATCTGGGTGTAAAACTGAAGCAGATAAGAAAAGCAAGCGGGTGGATCGAAGAACCTGAGGACACAATCTGCCCCTACAGGCTTACAAACGTTTAGTCACAAAATCATGCCCAGATTTACCGGATCATAATATATAAAGTAAATATCGTGTTAAAAGAATACTCAAAACCAGCGATTGAGACCAACTCACAGGGAAAATACTTCCAGTGAGAAGTAGGGTACATTTTTTATAGCCTTCAAAAAGCCTGACTTCTTTCTGCCTTCTTCTGAGGAAGATAGTATGGTGGCCAGATAGTATGCAGTCCTCAAAGTTCAGTTGTTCAGTCCTCAAAGTCAAAGTCAAAGTCAGCTTTATTGTCAATTCTGTAATACATACTCAGACATTAAGAATTAAAATTTTGTGACTCTCGGTCTCCCTAACAACACAATAAAATTAAAAATAAAATAGTAAACATTGAATGAAAAAGTCTTAATATAAGAAAATACTAGAAGAAGTATAAGGATACAAAGTATAAAATGTAAAATGTATGCTATTATGTGCAGAAAAGTAGCAAAAACAGTAAACTATAAGTATAAAGAAGAAATAGAAATAACAGACCATGGATGCAGTAATGAGGTAGAATGAATAGAAGTACTTTATTTATCCCAAACTGGGAAATTACTTTACAGTAGCAGCATTTACACCCGAGTGTAATAGACATAGATGTGACAATGCTGGTTAATGTAAAAAATTGAGCAGTATGTAACAACATTATATTGCTGTATACATTATACAGTATACAGCTGTGTCTGGCTAATAAATGAAGTTCACTGACTTTCCTTTGCTTGGACTACACTCAAACAGCTTGGATTACCCAGTTAATGTCACCTGTGACCACTTCTACAAAAGCAAGTCTTTTTTAAAACACAAATGATGTTTAAAACGACTCAGACATGAAACAGGCCTACATTTTAGTACCTAACATGTGACGATCTACGAAATACATTTTATGTTGGCCTATCCAGATTCCAGTAACAGGCAGACTTATTACAAAGCAGTCAGACAACGACAGAGAGGATGCCAAAAACATGGCAGCCAGATGATCAGACCATGGTGCAAATATCAAAGGTTTTAGGTGACACATTCTTTTTCAAATGGATTACAAACTGATGAAAAATGTAAAAGAAAGGATAAAATAGAGGGACGACTGGACACTGCATATTTAAGGTAATGTATGGTTAACAGTCAGTAGTAAGAACGCTGAGGATTGATGCTATTCTCTTATGCTTTTGTTCTCCTGAAGCTGGTCAAAGTAACACAGAAGCAGCAACAACTCACCTCCATCTGAGCCAGTCTTCTCTCTAGGTACTGGATTATGAAGGTATCCTGGGATGAACCCTGGCTCTGGACTGAGCCCACAGTCAGACACAGAGATAAGAGAAAGAGAAGAATCCGTCTGCCTGACATCACTTCCCTCAACACTTCAACTTTTCAACAACTGGAGCTGCAATTATGTCTTAAATGTTTCTATTCCAGTGGCAATTCTTCAAGATAGAGCCGACTAATTCTTCTTTGAATAACTGTGCTCAGTCACACTTTAAAAAAATCCTGCTGTGTTGGAGGCAGTTCTTGAGTCCTTATATGGATGAGTTCCTTCTCCTCCTGTTGTTTTCTGTGAAGGTTTTAATCCTGTTAGAGGTTTAGGCTCCTGAACTTTCCGTCTTACTTCTCTAAACAGTCATTGCTCAAGTTTGTTTTTGATCCAAGTTCCCCTCACCCACGATCCTTCCCAGTTTTTCTGTCTGACAGTCTTTATGTCCGTCTTTCCCTTCTCCTCTCTGGGCTTCGTGCATTCATTAGAGAAAGCTAATAGAGGAGGGTAAAAAAGAGATAGGGAGAGCTAGAAATAAACCAAGACAGTTATACCCTATTGGTCCGTCCAGCATTTTTTTTTGGCGATTGTAATCCTCTCCAGATGGCTCATGGACACGTCCTCAGTTCTCCAGCTGAACAGAACATGGTCCATAATAGATGTTGGCTGTCACATGATCAGTGCCATCCTGTGTGAATTTACTACAAAACTCAGCCTGTGCACAGCAACCCAAGTATTTTGCTGTTTTCTGTGGGGAGAATAGGTTTAAATATGGCTCGATATAAATGTTCTAAATAAAGCAGGATTTAAATGAAACCTTTTTCACTTCTTTGCTGTCAGCTCTACACTGTGTGGTGTAAACCAACTGTTTCACTGTTCAAATGATGGTATTTGATTTTTTCTCTTTCACGTCTTATAGTTAGATAAAAACTTAATACCGACTGTAAATTCAAATAAATGAAAAATGTTGGCACCATCCTGGTTTTCCAGATGAGATTCACTCTGATTTCAGTCCAAAAGTTGTCACTAACTTCATGGAACATTCCTGGTTTGGCTGCTGCTTTTGGTGACAACTTTTACCTCCATCTGGTGCTTTTTACTGCCACCTGGCATGGCTTTCTGGCTTCTCCGTGATGACACACAACATCTGGCTGCCTTCTCTGGTGCACTGCAGCTGGCTGATATAAAAATGTGAACAAGACAAGGATGATATGGAATAAGATACTTACACACTCACAAAGCAGCATAGCTCTTCTTATCCACTTTGAAATAACTCAAACATCTTATCCCTCCCTTAGGTCTGATGTACTGCAGATTTTTACCATGAGATGGTGTCAAATCACCACAGAATTATTACCGAGCACGGCATCAAAGTAAAATCTGAGCAGTAAGAGCTGCTCTCATCTCAACAACCATCTTTCCACCCAAAACTTCCCCTTCTGTTGGTCATTATAGCCAGCTGGTAAATCTTAATAAAAGAAGAACTCCTGATAGTCCAAAAGTGCCCTCACAGGTTTATTTCTGCATAGTTATAGCTATGTTTCCATGACAGTATATTGCAAAAGTGGATCCAATTTCAAGATAATCAGAAAAATAAACATGCAGATACATGCATGTTGCTACTCACTACTGTTATTTGAATAAAAAGAGATGCTTAATTGAGACAAGTGACAGTTGATGCCAAATATTTGATTGATTGAATTATGTAACATGATGGAAAGCCATGTGACAGAACACATAACTAACACTGAGACCATATAACAACTTAATACTCCACCTGGGTGCTGTGGGAGGAATGAATGCATTCATAAGGATGGTGATTTTTGCAAGTCATCATTCATTTACTGAACTTTGGCTGAACCTGTTGTCTTTGCACTTAGTCGTGATAACATATTTCACTTTTTTTCATGCGTCTCGGGAGTAAAAAGAGATTAAATTAATGTTTTTTCTGTTTCCATTCGGATGTTCTAACGTGCAAACTGAAGTTGTGCAGAACAGCTTTATCAAAACAAAGCTGGGGAATAATTCACTGGAAGGGATTTTTTTACAGTAGCTGTGTTTCCAACTGTCAAGCAAACTTTGGAAAAGTTGGAGGACAGAAAAGGGCACGGCAGGGAGGTTCCTGTGACATGGTTTGTAGCAAATAGCACTGAAGGAAGACACCGCACTCACTCCACTTTATCGCTTCTGTCTCAGTAAGTCAAGATAGCCACATGATGCTGTTTGTCATGAAATTAAAAGAAAAGATACTTTATTCATCCCAAAGGGAAAGTAAATACATATGCAGGCTACACTAAGCACATTGTTGTGTCAATTCCCAGTTCATTCACAAGGCACTCTGATGCACTCCAAACCTGCAGGGGGCGACCACACAAGAAAGAAGGAGGTGGAACCGAAAACTTTCAGTAAGTGCTCTTAAGGGACCATATTCACACCTGCGCACCCACTGGAAAAGCGTGGGATGAAATGTTTGGATGGAGCTCAGTTAGCCGTGTCTCCTGGTAGGAAAAAACATCTTTGAATGTGGAAGATGTGTTGAGGTCATGCTTCTCCATGACTGTTCAGTGAATTAGTAAAGTGCAATTGAACTTGGATCATTTTATGCTAATTTAAGCTTATGTACTTTGTTTAAACTTTATGATTTTACTTTAAGTATGTATATTGTTACTTTAATCATTAACTGAGATTCTAGGTTAATTTGAGTTACTTTGTTTTAATAATCGAGAAACTATAACATTTATTCTTCAGGAAAACTTTGAGGGAAAATGTTTATTTATTAAACCTGCATCTCAAATAAATCTCAAGTCAAATAAATTGAGACTAATGCAAAATAAATTGCAGTTTTTTTCCGTTCATCTTGAAGGTTATCAACCTATTCCAAAACCATCTTCAAGGAAATAAAAATCAAAGCATAAGAAGAATGCAGTTGTCCTTTGCACCCTTCAGCAGTCGACCAAGCAGTTTGGAACGCACAGAACTTGACACATAAATGGTTAATATGGTATTTATTAGCTTCCACCTATGTGAAAAAGTCACATTATTTCCAAAACTAATGCATCTAACAAAACTACAAACAAGGAAGTCATTTTTTGATAACTAATTTAGTATTTCCCCACTTCCGTTCATTGAGCCTCCTCAGGAGTCCTTTGCCTGGGCTCTGTGATGTCATCAGTAGGTGGCAGCATATCTACAGCACATGTGGCTGTAATGAACGGGTTATGGTAATTCATTTAAAAGAACATGTCAGGGAGGATTTAAATTAATTTTTTTATTTATTTATTTATTTTTACAAGTGTTGTGATTATCTCTAAATGTCTGAGTGTTGGCTGTGTTTATTCAATAAAAGTGGAAACAGATGATCGATCGTTTGTGATCAGTGGTGGCAAAACGTATCCCAACTGGCTTTATGAACTTCATCTCTTTCTCATAAAAAAGGCAGAAAGTGAGTTTCCATGAATCTGCTGAAATGTGCAGATTTAAATATTCTGGATGAAAACATGACAAACTTGAAATGCTTTCTCTCCAAATTTAAGAACCTCACCCATAAGTGAGTCTAAAAGTGTGATTTATCATTTGTGTCGTCTGAATTTCTAATCAACAGTGCAGCTTGCAGATGCTGACATGCATTTCACGAATATGAAAGAAAGAAATCCTGTTAACCATAATTTTAACTAATGAAATGTGTTGGTTTGTTCTCTGTGCATGTAGCCCGTATATATTTCCCTTCAGGATTTCATACCTGATTTTATGGTGAACCTTCAGATTTATTACTGTGAAGCTGAATGTAAACATGCTAGTCCACTGAAAAAAGCAACTAAGTGACCCATCTAGCTACGTTCCAATTACTCACCCCATGTTCTATCAAATTTGCCTTCTGAAAACCACCATATGCTCTGTGTGACCGGAGCAACGTGACATTAAACTTTGTGGCTTATCATGTAGGAACGTAGTTTGTCTAAACTTCGCCTGGGTGTCCACACACATACTCATTTGTTCTCTCTTATCATGAAGCTTTAAATAATCCTCACTCACCTCAGACCGGGAGCATGACTCCTGTGTAATTGGTGTGTGTGTATGTGTGTCCTATGATCACGTAATCTAACACATTCACCACACCAGTGTCGTCATGGCTTCATTCAACACCAAAAGTAATCCTTCAGAATCGGCTGCTGTGCTTGTTTTTCCAGTTGCCAATCTTTAAAGCATTAGTTGGTACAGTAGGGTAAAGATTTGATCTTGTTCCGGGTGATCAGATTACTCGTAACTACCACTTTATAATCTTCCAGCTGTGCACCACGCATACACACTACATGTACGTGCGCACACAGAACACACAATGAGATGTAACCTCATGAAAGTTTCATGACGATTTGCAGAGGAGTCCTATAAAATATCCATGGAGTCTCAGCAAGATATGACTCCAGAGCGACAGGAGTAATCCCAGCAGCAGAGGGGCTGTATGTGTGTGTCTTTTTATTTATGTAAGACACGGGTATGTTGACAGTATCTATTTAAGGATGAGATTGATTTTAAGTAATGAGTGTTTCCTTAGGCTCTCCTGGAAGTGTGTTTCTGTTTACTTCATCACTGCCCCTGTTTGTTCGTGTGATTTCGTAACATTTTCATGTGCTAATGTATATATGTGTTGGACTGCTGACACACACTGGTGTGCATGTGGGCTTTAATACGTGTGTAGTTGTGTCTGGGTGATTGAGTGAGTGATGCCAGCTTCCTGCCACCCTCTGTCTCTTGACCTTTCCTACTTGTCTTTGTGTTTGGCAGATGATGAGTTTTTAATGCCAGCCAGTACAAACAGACCCCACCTGGATACCTCTGACACAGAACAGCGGGGTGGACGTAAAGAGAAAAGAGAATTATTAGGATTTTTATTTTTCCTTTGAAAAATTTTTCCTTTTTTTTTTTTTACCTTATAAGAACTAATGAATAATGTAATGTGGGCCCAAATGTTCTCAGAGGCAGACATGAAAGTGCAAGACAGAACTGAGCTTTAATTATTTCCTGGAAGGAAAACAAATAAATGAGAAAATAAAAATGAATGCACTGTTTGAGCCGGTAATCCAGCTAAATCCATGAAAAACAGAATCGAGCAGGAAAAGAAGCAGCAGGGCAAAGCGGGAATGCAGAAAGTACAGCACACAAACTAAAGACTGTAAAAGAAAACTGGAAATGATAAACTCAGTGGAAGGAGATGACTTGTAGAACACAGGTGTGTGGCAGTCACCACTCTGTGGGTCGACATGATGAGATTAACTGGATTATAGCTATATTTGGGTTATGCTCCTTATCTGAGGGTAATTATCCTTGGATATATGGCGGTGAATGAATGGAATCACTGGCACAAAGCATGTCATACCCCGGTACGATAGGTGGCGCTGTACCCATTTAAACTATCACTAATAGAGCCACTTCCTGTTGACGTCTTCACCAAAAACAAACTCAGGCATTCGAGAAAGATGGCGAACGAAGAGAAAGATGAAGCTACGTCCCTCTACATCTGTGATGAGCTGGTTATGGCACAAACGCGATGCACAACGGCGCATTCTCCATCGCGTTGTTTGTTTCTTTCTGACGGCGGCGACAACAACAGTAATATCGCCTCCTTCGACTTCTGGATGACGATCGAGGGAAAAAAATCTCGAGCATGCGCAGAACGCTCGATCCGATCCACTGTCGTCTACGTGCACGTTCAGTGGGCATTTGGATCGAGTTATCTCAGGGTCTTAATCCAATCACGAGTAATCCGATCCTTTTTTTTTTTTTGTCAAATTAAGGTGTCTACATGAACTGAATAACTCAGTTTTATTGTAATTTCGCCATTAGTCCGATCCAGTAGCACTCATGTAATCCCACTGAGTGAAAACTGGGTGTGAAACAAGGACGGGAGGCAAAAGATATCACACTGATACAAAACTTTATATCATTTGTTGGTTCGTTTGGACTCCATAGTGCATTCTCACTTGCGCTGAGGCTGTTTTTTGAATGAACAGACGCTGTAGGATCAGCTTTTATATCATATATCAGTCCATTTCTCATCCTCATGACCAAACGTTAAACATATTTGTGCCATGCAAACAGGAAAAACACATTTTCAATATTACATATTTTCATCAATATCGTGTGCTGTATCTATTTGGTAGTAGTATAATTATTTTATTGAATTAGCCAAAACATGGGGGTCAGATTTAGTGATGGATCAGATTTCGCCACAATCGCGGCTTGTTGATAACCACATCTTGATGCAATTAAACTCTTTCCCCTTTTTTCTTTCTTAATCTTGTCTCTTCTTCACTAGATTTTACCGTTTTTAGCCAAACAAAACTAGATCTAACCAGGCAACAGTGGTTTTAAATGAGGTAATTTTAGTGAATATTACTCCCAAGATGGTGCCGACGTCCCATCGTACAACAGGACATTCTCTATAGAAACAGAAAGCTTTCAAAGTTGCAGGAAGAAAACTGATTTTGAAATGGAACAAGTGGTACTTGGGAAAAGTAAGAAGCGTGGAAATTCAACTAAAAACACAGCAATACTAAAACAGAGAACAGAACAAAAGCACATCAACCGTGACAGTGTCTGACCAAGCAAATGCAAGCATCTATATAAAGAACTGGTCTCCTTAGTTCCCAGATGTCCACAGACTGTAAAAAGAAGGGGGGGTGCTGCACAGCGGGAAACATGGACCTGTCATGTTGCTGCTATCAAATTCAGGCTCAACTAATATTTCTCATGAAATAGTGAAATAATAAAGTCATCACATCCTCAATCTATAAAAGGAGAAGATATTAACACTTAATACTTAACACTTAATTAACAGGATAATAATGTTGATTGTTGGTCTCGTACTTTTTTGATAAAAGGACATTTTCGTTGTGTCATCAAGAGGTGAACATTTGACCTGCACGGTCGCACTGTTAGTACAGTATTTAGTCGGTATCCGCCTCTGTAATCATCTTTCCTCTAGTATTCTCTATACTATCTCACCTTCTCCTTTACATATTGCAGTATGTGCTGTACACCAAAGCCCCCCTTGTCCCTCACATTATTTCACAACTGCTCCCTGACCTTTTCACTCTGTTCTCCTTCACTTTGTCTCTTTTACTCTCACTCTGTGGGTCATTTGACTTCCTGTGGTTCTACTCTTAAAAAATTAATTACCAGGATGCTCCCTGGAGCAACAGGCCAAGATGAATGCCATGTCAACTCCAGGTATTGAAATTAATTAGGCTTAATTCAGCTGCGTTAATTGTTCATTGGCAGCAGCATTCCCATTGTCAGGAACTTCACTGTCTCTTTTCCCTATATTTCAAAGCCAATTAGTAACATCTACATTTGGATTTGTGAATCGGGAAGTTCCACAGACAAGTTGTAAAATGTGAAAATGACAAACAGGAAAAGATGTAATTAGAACAAACATAACAAGAACGCATCGAGGTTGAATCTTCAAAGAACCTTTTATTAGAAATTGCGTGCTAATACACCAAGGCTAAATGTAAAATGCAAGGTGTATGATCTCCTACTTCTTCTGTCTCGTCTTCTCTTTCTGCATAAATTTAATATAAACCAATAAAGCCAAAATCCCAGAGGGAATTGAAACCTGCATGTATCTGTGAGTTTTAGCTCTCACAAACCTCGTGGCTCTCTGCCTCTTGAATGGTGAACACTCGTGTTTCTCATTCACCCGTTAACACGCTACACTACAGTCCTTTTTATCACATATGGTCATGTGAAAAAAGTGCATCCACAGCAGCCTGGTGCTGCTAATCAGATGCACATGAATAATGATCATTAGCACTCTACTACTAAGAGTAGACGTTTTGACAGTTGTGCTAACCCAATGTCAAGGAGAAAATACTAAACAAACTAAACAACTAAGCTACATCTCAGACTCTACGGGCCTCAGTTAGCATGTTAAAGGTTAAAGTTCATGACAGCACAATTAGAAAAAGTATAGCTTGTTTGGAAGGGCTGCAGGAGAAAGCCTCTTCTCTCTAAAAAGAACATGGCAAAGCTGCATCTGAACAAAGCACAAGACTTCTGGAACAATGTCCTTTGGACAGACCAGACCAAAGTGGAGATGTTTGGTCATAATGCACAGCAGCACGTTTGGAGGAAACCAAACACAGCATATCAGTACAAACACCTCATACCAGCTGTCAAGCACGGTGGTGGAGGGCTGATGATCTGGGCTTGTTCTGCAGCCACAGGACCTGGGCACCTTGCAGTCATTGAGTCCACCATGAACCCCTCTGGATACCAAAGTATTCTAGAGTCAAATGTGAGGCCATCTGTCCCACAGCTAAAGCTGGCCTGAAACTGGCTCATCAACAGGACAATGATCCCAAACACAGCAGCAACTCTACAGCAGAATGTGTGAGAAAGAAAAGAATCAAGGTGTTGCAATGGTCCAGTCAAAGTCCAAACCTCAAACTGAAATGCTGTGGTGGGACCTTAAGAGAGCTGTGCATGAACCAATGCTGCAAACCTCAATGAGCTGAAGCAACGCTGGAAAGAAGAGTGGACCAAGATTCCTCCACAACCATGAGAGAGACTGATAACGTCACACAGAAAACCATCACTTCAACGTACTTCTACTGAAGGTGGTTCTATAAGATTATGCAGCGTGGGATGTTTGATTCACTACTTCTGCATTTTGACTTGATTCTTGTTTCATAAATAATGACACAAAGTAATTTCTCACATGTTGAGCACTGAGGTTTTATTTTAAGACCTTCAATGACCATATTAGAATTTAAATAAGTATACTAGTATTAGTTAAGTGTAAGTTTTGAAATAAGTATACTAGTATTAAGTATTCTATTTTACAGAATGCAGTATGTATGCAGTATGAATCAACAATGTACTTAAAGGTGATGGAAAGTGCACTGATGCGTGGATAGCACTGTTGCCTAAAAGCACGATGGCTGTGGCTTCAAACTGCTGGGCTGCATGATCTATACTGTGTTCCCTTTAGTCTATGTGGGTGTTTCTCCAGGTGCTCGCTGTGGCTTCTTCTTACAGTGCACAGGTTAAGAGGTGGGTATAAATTGGCCACAGGTGCAACTGTTAGCATACGTGGTTGTCTGTCTCTGCGTTACCCCGGTGACAGACTGGCCACCAGTCCCCACCTGTTCCTTCATTTTCATCTGGGGCAGACTTCAGCCCCCTGCAACCATCTCCAGGATAAGTGGGTGTTACTGATGGATGGAGATTGATATTTTGTGTTTCTCTTTTATACTTGAATATGTACTGTTACGGCTAAACCTCAGAACTAATTTACCTCGCTCCTATCAGCACCTCCAACTGTTTTCAGTTTAAAAGCATCTCATGGCAGTTAAAGTGAGCAACTAGTAAACAGAGATGAGCGAGTTAATGGGACTTACTAATGCTCTAATGAGCAAATGTTTGCTGACTGTTTGTTGAAGTAATGATATGACAAGGTCTTCTTTTTTGTTGCACTTCTTGAAAGTGGTCGATGAAATCAGTTAATGGATATATACAGAAGAAGCTCACAATGAGTTGAATAATAATCTGCCACACGCTAAAAGGGGCTGCTAATGTCTAGAGTAATTAAAGGGATTTCAACTGGGTGAGAAATAAGACTTAAGAAGAAGAACCATCTTAGAAAAGAGAAACAGGTCTTTGTAGCAGCCACTGACAGAAACCATAAACCTCATTCAAGTCGTGACTCATTTGGTGCTTTGCCAAAAGAAGTCACTAATGGGATAATTTTTCATTGAAGTTTCATATTTCCATGCTATCGTCAATTATGTCAGATACAGGGGCAGGGTAAAGAATGAAGCCAAACGAATTTTAATCATACTTGCCCACACTTCGATATACTCATGCTAAAACTTGTCTGAAACAGAGGCATGCGTAAGAAAGGCTGCCTGTAAGTTTGTTTTCAGGTTAGAGCAAATCTTTTTCATAGCTTAGGAATTCTCTGCTCTAAAGCCGTCCACAATGCCAAAATAAAGTGACCTATACCGAGCATTCAAAAGTGATTAATCATGTCACCACTGTCCTGCCCTGTTATTTGCATACATGCATCCCACATAATGTGAACTTTGGCATTTTCCTCATCAGTAAGCCCTCTTAAGACTGCCACCGGCTGGATGTGGGTTTTGCTTACTGCACCATTTAATGAATACTTCACGGTGTGGTGCTAAAATCACAGAACATACTGCAATAATGCAAATAGTTTCTGACAGCAGTGCTTACATTTTAGTGGTAAATCATTTGTCCTGTCCATTCTAATGTATAGTCGAGCCTTTTAACAGGTTTTTAACACCCAGAGGAGAGAGACGCTTGCATAAATGAAAGGTTGTGTGTAAAAAATGCGAAAGCAGGGTTTGGATTCATTTAATTTTGCAAAGAAAATTCCCATCGTGTGGGATAAAGCAATTCCCATTTGCTAAGTGATGTAAATACACCTCACCCTCCCTGGGTTTCCTCATCTCGTATCTTGTGAGAAGTTTTGAAGCAACACCTCCAGTAGAGATCAGGCTATGAAAGCACTCCAGACATCAGACATGCGTGAAGAGTGGACAGGATTATGTAATATGGCTGTTAATATTGGAGACTCTCAGCACAGTGAAGTGTGCCTAAAACGGATGGTGTCAAATAGAAATATGTCTGATCATCAACTGGAGAGAAAAACTAGATTTGATAATCAGAATATAAATGACAGGAACACAATGAAACCCAGAGGAAAAAGGTGACTGACAGCAAGGTGCAAGTTTTGCATGTTTAGCAGTATTTGAAAAATATTTGAGAGAAGACAAAAAAGGAGTCCACTGTCTCCGATGAAGGACATAAAGTTGCCATAGAAACTACTGCAGGGAGGTTTTTAGATGTATGGGAGAAAGAATGTAAAAGTAAGGTCACAGCACAACACACAAGCTGGTGCTTTATTGGATAACCTTTCCAGCTTTTTGTGAAGCGACAAATCACAATGTGAGCACAAAAATACCTTCTTTTGCAAAGGAAAAATATGGCTTTACGTCTAATTGGCATTGTTTCAGAGGACAGACTTTCAGACTTTCATTCAACTGTTTTTATTGTGTAATCCTACTCGACTCAGAGGGGAGATGGTGACGATAAGATAACTGATCAGTGTGGTTAATCAAACCCATTCTGACTGACATTCTTCGGATAAATAACATTAAGCTCTTTAAGTCAGCTGAGGGTAAAATAACATCTCACCAAACTTCCTGACAGAGAGGCTCTGCAAGCATGCAGCACTTTGAGGCTGCGTATTAGCACAAATTCTTTTAGCTAATTGCGATGGTGTCAACCATGATGATTTACAATCTGCATGCAGGTATAACTCAACTCAGATGAAGGTAGAAGTAGGAATATGAAGATGAATCCTATAGCACTTGTGTGCAACTGGCCTAAGTTAAGACTTAAAATTCAGCAGGAGTTTATTGGCTTGTTTGTCACAGAAATAATCGAACTAAATGATTTATTTCATGGTAATGCAACATTCATTATATCTTTTAACCATCTGATTGTTTAAAAAGAGAGTTTTGAAACATTGTATCAAACTGGCAAAAGATATTTAGTCCACAGCTGACGCTGCCATTGTTGTAAAGAAAAAAAAAAGGATAGAAAGAAAGGATAACTTCCCGTAAGTGTAAAAGTGGAGCATGTGTGCTTTGTTCCACAAACCGTATCGGTCTAAAAAATGTGGCTTAACTTTGCTGTCCATCTCAACAGAGAATTACAATTAGCTTGCTAATGATAATGTCAATTCAAATTGGCAGTAATGTTTTAATCACCTGATTAGAATACAACCCTAATTTTAGTAACTTAAGCATTGAAAACCAAGCGTGTCCCAGTTTTATGTCACTACTTTTTCATCCCTGCAAACACTTCTCCAAAAAGCCGGAGGTAACAAAGAGTTTCTTATGTTCTGTCTGCAGCTAAATCAAACCCGTTAATAATACCACTCATATTACACATAAAACAGGTGCATATTAAAGTCGGTACGCTGCCTTGATGGTGAGGCGTACTTTCACGAGGAGGAGAACATCCTGAGGTCGAGCTGAGCTGGAGAGGAAGATAGGACAGGAAGACATCGACTGAAAAGACTCCGAGATAATTCTATTGTCTTAGGCGAGATTCAAAGCAGATGTCTTGCTTCAGTCAGGGAATTGCTAATAGGAAAATCTAATTCAATACCTCCCTAGATTACATTATGAATTCACTCTAAGCCATGAAAAACAAGCTTTCAATTCATGGGGTGTGTCCGATAGTGGAGTTAATGTCCAGATGGCCTGAGGCTTTTCCCAGAAATTCAAAAATTATATGAAAAGAAGTATTCCAACCTAGTCTAATGCTAGCTACACCCTTGTTTTGCTGGATGGTTGTTCACTGCATATTAACGCTGCAGTTATTCTACAATACAAAGCTCGGTAGAAATGATGTTG
This sequence comes from Leuresthes tenuis, assembly GCF_036924035.1. Taxonomy (NCBI): domain Eukaryota; kingdom Metazoa; phylum Chordata; class Actinopteri; order Atheriniformes; family Atherinopsidae; genus Leuresthes; species Leuresthes tenuis. The sequence goes on along the minus strand of NW_027325359.1, from coordinate 29,831,966 downwards.
GAGCTACACCTCATACAACTCACAAATGCACAAAACCAAACCGCAGACATAAGCTGAGAGATGGCTCAATATCTGAATAATAGTTTTATTATGGCTTTGAGAGGAAAAGACGAGGCATTCATGGCTTCTGATCACACTGAAGGTCATCTCATATGGAGAAAAACTGAAAGATTTCTAGACAGAAAGGAACACATTGTAGAGGAGAATAAAGGACAGTAAAATGTTGAAATTTAGGCAACTGTTAAAAACTAATTAAATGAAGAGCTTTACCCACCTTAGCATTACTATATATAAAGATGAAGATGCTTTTTTCAAATTAAAAACGTATCAAGTTATTATATCGAAGGCAAAAGTAATTCCTCAAATGACAAAAACAATTATCGCCTCACCAGCGTGTGTTCATAGAAATCCAATTAACACGTTAACTTCAGACGCAGTAACCACTCTTTCATATATACAATCAAACCATCTAGTATAATAACCCCACCTCCCCTCAGACGGAAACCTCCAATCAAATTGGTGCCACTCAAGTTTGTGAGCTGTTTGCTAGAAAGGTTTGGCCTCCAGGGGTTTCGAATCAGATGTTGCAGACAGCAAAAAAAAGCACTTGAGCATGCAGCCCTGCTACTTGTATAAGAAGAAAGGATCTCGCTGCTTGTGTGTGCCTAAAACATATTTAAAAATGGCCCAAATTTGTTTGGTTAAAATTGTGGCTGCGTATCTTGAGAGGAGATCCCACTGCAGCAACGTGCAACAAATATTTAAAAGTGGAGCTGCTGATGATGATGATGATGATGATGACAGCATGTCCGCAGGTTGGTAGCCTGATGTAATGATTGCAAGTCATATTGTCAGCACTTGGGAAAATACCTGCATGTACTGCCCTCATCGACACAATCTGAGAGGTTTTGGAGCCTTTGGATTCTTTCCCAACTACCATCAGCCAAGATACAGCCAAGCAGTCCATCACTCAGCTGAGACAGAGGCAACCACGCACACTCACGCCTACAGTCAATTTAGAATAACCAGTCAAGCAGTAGTAGTAATAGTAGAGTGCTGACCCTTGGAGCGTTAAGGGCTACAATGAACACTCTGGGATTTACATTCAATAACATGACTAGCTCCATAGTGAAGACAAGATAAAAGGATGACGTTACACAGAATCCATTAGACTGCAGTGGAGAACAACTTCTGATTAGCCTGGCTTTCTGAGATGGTGTATTTGATTGGACTGAAACACAAGCCCACACAGCGGGACTGAGACTGAGCTGTCTTGCACTCCGTTAAAATCGATAAATCTCGTTTTCTCTTTTTGGTCGTGAATTGTTGCCGTCACTCTCAGAGCCTCCATGTCAGTGAATTGTGCCAGTCTGCTTGCATTATGAGAGACTCCACCCACCCTGCACGTGGACTGTTGGCACAACTGTCCTCAGGCAGGCAGGAGGCTGCACAGCATCCTTGTAAGAACTGACCCAGGACCTGCTCCTCACAGCCATTCTGACAGCCTCAGGATCTCAGTGCTGCATTTGATACGATCGATCACAGCATTCTGTTACAGAGACTTGAACATGTTATTGGGATTAAAGGAACTGCATTAGGCTGGTTTAAGTCATATTTATCTGATAGATTCCAGTTTGTTCTTGTAAATGAGGAATCTTCCTCACACGTTGGAGTAAGTCATGGAGTTCCTCAGGGTTCTGTGCTTGGACCGATTCTTTTTACTTTATACATGCTTCCATTAGGTAACATTATCAGACAGCATGGCATAAATTTCCATTGTTATGCTGATGATACTCAGCTGTACTTATCTATGAAACCAGATGAAACCTACAGGTTGGTCAGGCTACAAGCCTGTCTTAAAGACATAAAGACCTGGATGACTCAGAACTGTCTGCTTTTAAATTCAGACAAAACTGAAGTTGTTCTCTTTGGACCTGAGCGCTTCAGGGAGAAATTGTCTAGTTATATAGTTACTCTAGATGGCATTTCCTTGGCTTCTAGTTCTACAGTGAGGAACCTTGGAGTTATTTTTGACCAGAATTTATCATTTGACGCACATATAAAACTGGTTTCTAGGACTGCCTTCTTTCACCTTCGTAATATTGCTAAAATCAGGAACATCCTGTCTCAGGGTGATGCAGAGAAACTAGTTCATGCATTTGTTACTTCAAGATTGGACTACTGTAATTCCTTATTATTGGGCTGTCCCACATATTCTCTGAAAAGCCTCCAGCTGATCCAAAATGCTGCAGCCAGAGTTCTGATGAGAACTAACAGGAGAGATCATGTTTCTCCAGTTTTAGCTTCTCTTCATTGGCTCCCTGTTAAATTCAGAATAGAATTTAAGATTCTTCTTCTGACATATAAAGTTCTTAATGACCGAGCTCCATCATATCTTAAAGATTTAATTGTAAGATATTTTCCTAACAGAGCACTTCGCTCCCAAACTGCAGGTTTACTTGTTGTTCCCAGAGTTTCTAAAAGTAGAATGGGAGGTAGAGCCTTCAGTTATCAGGCCCCTCTCTTGTGGAATAAGCTGCCAGTAAATGTCCGGGAAGCAGACACCCTTTCCACTTTTAAGATTAGGCTTAAAACTTTTCTTTTCGATAAAGCTTACAGTTAGGGATGGCTCAGGTAATCCTGAAACATCCCATAGTTAAGCTGCTATAGGCTTAGACTGCTGGGGGACCTCATCTGTCACACCTTTCCTCACTTTGCTCTCTTTTTCCCCCTGTTTAATTTCAAAATTGATTTTATGTACATGTGACATTATTGTGGTTATTAACCTATGTTTCCCTGTTCCAACAGATATCCTTTGAATGGCGTTATGGTGTTTTTCCCCCCTCTTTTCCCTCTTTTCTGTCTTCTCAAACCCCAGCTGGTCGAGGCGGATGGCCACCCTTCCTGAGTCTGGTTCTGCCAGAGGTTTCTTCCTGTTAAAAGGGAGTCGTTCCTTTCCACAGTCGCCACAGGCACGCTCAGGACGGGAGATTGGACTGAAGACACATTTCGGTGCAATCTGTTGGTTTCCTTAGCTAGGATATTAATTTTTTGAATTAGCTCTATATGAATTAATTGGATTATGATTACAATGAATTGAATTCCAATTGGCTTGAATTGGACTATATTACTTAAGTGCCTTGAGATGACAATTGTTGTAATCTGGCGCTATATAAATAAAATTGAATTGAATTGAATTGAATTGAACTGCCTCAAACTGCACCTTTTCGTGCTCATAGTCTGAAAAATGTGTTTTTTATGCAAATAAGTTACTTCTAGAATGATTTATTTGTAGAGCCATTCATTTATTTACTTATCTTTTACAAAATAATTGCTGTGCTGCTATTTATTAAAACACCCAGACCCGAATACTACGATTAGTTCTTGTTGTGCTTCCATGACAGCCACAGATGACAGACACAGAATGACAAAGTATGCTGGAATCTTCTTGTAAACCTGACCCTCAGTGAATATTGGCATTTGCTGATTGGAGTCAGAGCTGATAAATACGTTCTTTTTCTTTTCATTGATATTTAAAGGGATTAATTAAATTAAGTATAAAAGAAAAAATTTGTGTGCTAATTTTTCTTACATTCTGGCACCAAAAGTTGATGCTCGTAGTGTAAGACATTCAAAATGATCTGTGAAAAAAACAGAAAAGGTGAATAAAATGCATTAAACAAGGCACTCCTCAAGGCTCCTTAAACAAAAGGACAAGTAATTTTTTTTTTTTTTTAAACAGCAACCTCTGAGGTCTCCAATCAGATTCTCAGACTTTGAGCTACATCTCAGCTCTTGCTGTTTCTGTAAATTCAACAAGTGAATGTGACTCGGATGCAGAATATACCACTATCATGATGCCACTCATTGTCTTTACTGTGGGACTTGCTCACAGTTTATGGCTAAACTGGTGATGTAGTTTTCCTGCTACCGTAAATCAGTGTGTATTATCAGTTAAAATTTAGCTTGGGGTTAATTATATTCATGACATTGAAATCATGATTGTTTGGTTGATACTGGTTAAATGCCTCAAACTAACAGTGATAAACAGATGTTTAAAAAAGCTGGAGCTTTTTATATAATTTTGCCCCTTATAAATTCACACATTATAGCGCTACGGCTGTGATGTCAGTTACTTCTGTAATAGATTATGTTTTAGGGTGAAGATTGGGATTAGGCCACTCCTCACTAAGATGCTCTTTCTGTGGAGTCAATGTATAGAGCAAAATGGAGTTAAATAATTTTTTTATGTCTCGGTCTTATGGATGATCCAATTCTTCCATTTTCTATACCCCCTTCATACAATTTTAGGGTCGACCCTGGACAGGTCGCCAGCCCATCACAGGGCCACACAGAGACAAACAACCATGCATGCACACACTCACTCCTGGGGACAATTTAGAGTCACTAATTAACCTAACATGCATGTTTTTGGATGGTGGGAGGAAGCCGGAGTACCCGGAGAGAACCCACGCATACACGGGGAGAACATGCAAACTCCACACATAGGGATGGGAATTGTTAAGAATTTAGCAATTCCGGTTCCATTATTAATTCTCTTATCGATTCTCATTCAGTTATATATAGTACAAATATAATACAATATATAATGCGTGAGACTTGAGAGCCCTGTTACAATCAACAGGACCTGGAGGTTTTACGTTACCTGGGACTTTTGAGACGGAAGACACTGTGTCACAAGCTCCCCCGCGAGAGTCGCCGCCATCGCTTAGCAGCGTGTCAAAGACTTTACATTCGTGCAAAGTAATTGCATGCTGTGTGGTGGAGGTGTTTCCCCCCTTTGATGTGATCAAAGCTCTGCACTTGTTGCAACTGGTCAGAGTATTGTCCCTTTTGATGAAATATAACCAAACTTTAGAGTGCTTCTGCCTCGACGCCATGTTGGCAACATTCTGAGCCAAAATACGAAGCGTGCACATGACGTCATCGCGCAAAAGCGTCAGACGTTAGCAGAACCTATAAAGGGGATCGTTAGGCAGGCCGATAATCTTGCCGGGAATCAAACTGGAACTCTCTTGCTGTTAGGCGACAGTGCTAACCACCACACCCCATATCATGAATACTAAAATATATTTCCACTTGACAGTAGGCTGAGCACAAATATAACATATTTTTATCTGCTGGAGGATGAGGAGCTGGGTGGGGGGTACCTATTCTAAGATAACAAAATGTTTCACAGGTCAACAACCAGCTTTGTTTGTATCTACTGCCCTCACAACTAGTTAAAAAGACATGAGCAGGACTTATTTTAGAATCTGACAGCTAAAGCTACTTTGACAAAGCTGACATGCTGCAAATTTTGAATTATGGAGTACTTTAGTGAATATCGTGACAAACACTCACACAAAAATGCTTTGTTCCAAAATAACCATATTTCTAAGTTGCTGAAAAGATCAAACTGGATATCTTGAATACCCAAAGGTCTTTTTTCTGTAATACACACATACAAAGAAAAAGTAGTGAGAAGCTATAATTGAATGTTTTATTCTGCTCAATTTCTGTATGTATGTCAAAGCTTAAGTTAGAATGCACAACAACAAAAATGAGGGTGCCATTTATTCCTAACAGCAGGTCATGAAACTGTCATGCTGACGAGTCGTGACCACCTGCACACTTGATTCTCATCACCTTGATTCCCAGCTGCTGCTACTTAAGGTCCCGGCTTCCTCCTACACAGCACCAGATTGTTGTGTAGCCAACTGTTGTAACGCACACAGACCATTTTTCTTCAGTTCCCTTGTCTGTTTGAGCCAGCAATGAAACCCGTTTGTCCTCTCTCCCATAGTCTCCGACCTCTCCTTGTTCCTGAGAAGTTCCCCTGATTGCCTGGACCTTTTCCCTTGTCTGTCTGACCTGGATTGCCTGGACTCCCTTATGTCTGGAAAACATAATAAAAGATAATCTGTGGATTCTACTGCTCAGTCTCAGAGTCCATCCCTGCCTGAAGCGTGACAAATCTAATGATGTGTCCTTGGACATGACTTCCTCCTTTTGATGGATACAGAAGTGGAAGTTATTACATACATAAGATTATAGTCTCAGAATGTTTAAGACCAATAATTAACATTATCAATAAGGCAGTATTTGTTAAAACCACTGTTATTGTCACCAAGTGGCAAAAAGACTGAATAGTCACGGTTTGTTTGACCAGCTGAAAAACATAGAAAAAGGCGAGGAGCAGTTCTGCAATAGACTGTAACTGATGTCCAATGGATTTCTGCCATTCACAGAGACTGCTGAATCCAGGTTCAGTTTCCCATTTATAGTCAGTGTAACTGCAAAGTTTCTGCATTTGATGGAAAAAAACTGCAAACACTCCTTCTGGTCTGCATTTCGAATGAGGGTTGGATGTCAGCAAGTTAAAATGATCGAGGATCAAAAACAGGTTTATTCTGCAAATGAAATGTGTCCAGAAAGTGACTTAACTCTTTAAGTTTGCACCAAATATTTTCAAATTAAGTTTATGGATTAAGTCATGGATCGTGGAGGAGCAAGAGGCTGAGGAACCAAATGCAGCACTGAAGAGGCGAGGACAGTGAACAGTGCTGGAGCAGGACAAGTACAACCATGAACTAAAGGTACAAAAAGAAAACAGAGAAACGACTGACGGCACTGACAGAAACTACAAGAGACACACGGAAGGACCGAGGATTACAGCTACACAACACAATAAACTGACAAGGGAACAAAGGAAAACCAGGAGATTAAAGGGGAACTCCGGCATTTTTAAATCTAGACCTTATTTCTGGCATGAAATACATTTATCTACTCACCGTGAACAGTTTGGTGAAAGTCGGCGTCCTTCGGAAGATATTTAGAAAACTCGCGATAGGCGTACATCCATATAAAGGAGTGAACAGGGCAGGGACAATGCAGCCTCTAAATGAGGCATTATCTGTCTTTATTTCACCAACACTTTAAGACGAATGAATGAATGAACGCGTACTACTGCTCTGTTAGCACATAAGCATGCAGCAAACAATGATGTGTGAGACATTTAAAATTGGTGATGAACCTCAGAGCATGGAATTCATGAAGGAAGTCTTGAAACAATATAAAAGTCTGTCTGTCTGATTATTTCTCAGTTATCATGTTGCTAATAAGCTCAACAGCTCTTGATTTATAACACCAGGGAAAGGTTTGACTTGTTAACCTGAGGATCAGCATTACACATACAGGTATAATTTTTATATAGAGAGAGAGTTTTTGTGTTTGGCTTTTTTCTGGTTTCTTGGCCTTGCTTCCTGTTTCATTTTGTACATTTGAGCCCATGTGTTTGTAATTTGTGTTGTAATTATTTCCTGTGTTACACCTGCTTTCTGTTGCCCCACCTGTTGTTCATTTCCCCTTATCAGTACTTAAAGGGGAACTCAATCACTGGCATATTTTTCTAGGTCTGGTCCCATCCTACCTTCTGACCTACATCAGTCAGAGGAGCACAGAAGCCTATAACCTTCGTTCTCAGGATCTTTTTTTAAAGTCAGAACTGAACTGGGAAAAAAAGGCATTCAGGTTTGCAGCTCTATTTACTTGGAATAAACTACAAAAAGACCTGAAAAGACCCTTGTCCTGTCCAGTATCATGGCAGCAGAATTGTAATCTGAATACCTTTTATGCCAAACAGATTTGCTTTGCCAAGGAAAACTTTATGAATGTACAGCTCCCCTTGATGCCCATCAACAGCTTATTTATTTATTTTTGTTACAATATTTTACATATAGTAGTACCGAACCAGACCGGGGCACAGGGAAAGAGGAAGAGCAAAGAAGAAAAACCAGACAACCAGCTGCTACATCTGTAAAAACAAAACAGACAACAATCCATGGCCTCTGTGGGGAATCCAGCCTTAGCGCCTCCAGGAGCACCTGAAAGCAGACGAGCAGAGAAAAAACAAACACACAAACAAACAAAAACACGCACAAGTAGCGGCAATCGCTGCCCCTGATTCAAATGAATGGCTCCTTATCAGGCCACTGCAGAGCTTGATGACGAGCTGATCATTTGAATCAGGTGTGGTGGAGGAGGGAAACTTTGAAAACATGCAGGGCAGTGGGTCATGAGGACCGGAATTGAGAAACACTGGGCTACATGTTAGACGCTAATGACTCTTCCTCACTTATGTTTGCTATCGATGCCTACGATGCATTAGACTGAGGAGTAATAACTTATGACACTCATGTGGGTATCGCTATAAATAGACATTATGATAATAGAATATCTTATCCATATAGCACATGTTAATGTCTTAACTGAACACTTAATAATGGTTATACTTATGTGACTTCTGTTCAATCAACAGAAAACATGCTGCACCTGTGTTGTGTGCCTATTATTTTTGGCCACTGGCTCATTAAACCAGTTTAGTAAATTTGGACCTTACTTTGCTGCACATAGAGAGACATTGAAGAGATGAAGAGGAGCTCAGCCTGTGTCTCTCCTCTGTTCATCTGAGTTCCTGTGACAAGCTGCCATGTTTTGTTTAGTCGACAAAGCCACCGTCTCCTTGTTAGACATGAGCACATCCCTGTGTCTGTGTTGCAGCCTTTCAAATATTTTAACAACATAGATGCTTTTGTAACTCAAAATCCTCTGATGTAGTTTTACTTAACTGTTCAGCAGGCAGTTAAAACTATCGTTGTTAAGTCTTTTGTTCTAAGCACATTCACCTCAAAGAGTACAAAACATATTCACATATGTTTATTAACAGTAAAATGAGTTTTTTGTTAATTTAGTTTGGCTGTGTCGCCATTCAGTAAACACTTCATAATGAGCTGCATGTATCTAAGGAATCATGTTTTTCAGAAAAGCTCCTCACATGAGTTCCAATTATGAACAAGCATAATATGCTTAAACTAATAACATAAATTCAATTTTGTTCACAACATTTGCAGTGTAGGCTGGGAAATAAAATCAACAAAAGTTAATTGGATTCAGAGGCAATAATGACAAACAAGGAAAGGAGAGTCCTATCAATAAAACAAAATGATGTAACTTTCCCTTAAAGTTTCGAATTACACCTGCTGATGTAAACCATGTTGCAATCAATAGTTTATTTTCATTAGCTGGAAACTGTAGAAAAATAGTACCAAAGATGTTTATATGACCACATTGTCTGTGAAACTTCTATAAATACAGACAATGTAGCACTACTACTTTCCATGTAGGTGGGTGCTGAGTTGACTGCCTTAATGCAAAACAAAACTAACTTTATTTAGTTATTACATAGCGCATGGCCTGATTGACCTGATACGACAAACTGCTGAAGTGAGCAGCTGTGCAGACTACAGGCATGCAGACTTTGAAATCTACCAAACTTCAGTCTACCAATTCAGTTCAGATAAAACCAACAGCTTAAACCAGGGATGTCGTCATCCGGTCCTTGAGGGCTGCTGTCCTGCAGGTTTTAGATGTTTCCCTGCTTCAACACACCTGATTCAGATGAAATGGATCACTTCAAAAGATTGTTAAGTTCTGCACAAGCCTGCTAATGATGCCTTGATCTTAATCAGGTGTGTTAAAACATCTAAAACAATGTTACACTCTAAAAAAAACCCAAAGCACCCAAAATGTCTCAGCTTTCGGTTTGGCTTTACAATTGTAAACCTAAAACACTCGTCAGTCACTATTAGCAAAGTTTAGGCATAAAAAAAAGCATGGTTAGGGTAACAAATCAAATGTACTTGGTTAGGGTGAGGAAAATATCACAGTTTGGGCTAAAATACATCAGTTTACAGTGCTAGAGTTAAGTTACAGAATGCCATTTTTTTTGATTGCCTAGTTTAAATGTCTGCATTCGAGGTTGCATATCTTTTAAACACTAAAGTAACACAACATTGGGACCTCCTCACCTAGTACTGAATATTCTTCCTTGTGCTGTTAAAAGAATTCTCACCAGTCAGGGCACAGACAAAGAACATTTTAGGGTGTCCCGGAGTGTCTGGATCTTAACAGTAGATCCTTCGGGGCCCTGTGGTTTAGTGGCTGTCTCTCTTAGTTGGGCTTGCTTCCCCCAGACATCATCAGATCCCATCAGGTTTGTATCTGGGAGTATGGAGGCTGTGTAAATGCCTCAGACTCTTGTACGTGTTCTCAAGCATTTCCTAAGCAGATTTTGCAGGGTTAGGCCGCCACTGGTCTGCATAAATGTTAAGGTGGGTTAATAGTGTCACAATAACACCCATATGAATGCCACAATGCACAGTGAGGAACAATGTGACTCACTGCACCTGTGAAGGGTTTTCGTGGTTTGACTGACTGTAAGTTGAAGTACTCGCTTGGAAACAAACTCTTGGGGTAATTTTGTACGACAGTCTCAATTATGTTTTGATACACAGTAGCTCAAATGATGGCTATTGTACTTTTATGTAATAGTTATTGCATATCTGTCAAATATCTATCAGATCTTTTCATGACAGCTTGAACATGACAGTTCTGAAAGTAATGTGTTATGTGACCATAAATAGCTTAATGTTTACTTTAGATGTTGAAACTATGTCAGCCAGACTGGTGCCAAAGAAAATGTTTTAATATTATGTTTGATGCTGGTGAAACCTCCGGACAGATAGATGGGTAGAGGAGGTTCAAGGACCCTCTCAGACCGCTTCATCTTCGTTGTAAAAAGAAAATTGCCTCCGAGTTTTTTCCTCTTGCATCTTTCTCTCTCACTTCTCACATCCTGTCAAATGCCAGGCCTTCAAAGACCCACTTGTTTGCTCAGCCAGCGCCTCCCTCTCTGTCCTCCTTTAAACACTATCTCACTGTTCTTCATTTTTCATCCTTCTTTCTCTCCTTTTTCTTCAATACTATTCAAATGTAATCAATTTGCTTTGCCATCCTTGACAGAGATACTGCATGAATAGATAAAAGCACTAATGTTTAGTAAATAAGAGCCCTAAGAGAAATCTGTTTCCAGTCCATCCTCATTGATCTGACAGAACAATGGCTCCTTTTCAAACTAATTCTTATTAAACTGATGTGACTGAAATGTTTTTATATTAGATCTGACTGCACAGTGGTTGAGACATCGTGGCTGTGCTGTTCAGTTCTATAGGGATGCAGACTGGACAGAAAGCTGTGTCTTCAGATGTGTTTTATAGATTTTTTTTCTTCATGTAAAGTGAACAAAGACGCACAAAGAGGTGAAGAAAGCTGACAATATTTACCCTGTTGGTCTGTGTCAAGGTTTTGTGTGTTCATTAGCTTTTGGGGTGATGAACAGCAGCTGTGGGACTACTTTAGAACCAAACTATCTGATGCAGACAGTCTAATCATTGAGAAAATGACCCTATAAGTTGTGTGATCAATAGTTTTGTTTTAGTATTAAGGAAGCTCTACAGGTTTTTGTGAGGCAGCAACGTTTAAGTGAATATCCTGATAAATTATGTGTGATACAATTATGTTCCAGTGACAAACTCTTGTAGTTTCTGTTCTGATTGTGACAGGAGAAAAGAAGGCGAGTAAAGTCGTTAGAACATGCAGCCTGCAGGCAGGAGTCGAGTTGGATGGAGGGGTTTGGCAAAACGTTTCACTGGACTCAGGAGAATACTGTTCATTTCTTTTTTCATACTCATAGTCGACATGGTTTCTTTTAAGCTGATTCACGGCTGCAGTGTCCGCATGCTCTTGCTGGCTGGGACTTTGGGGATGTACGTGCGATTCAATTCAAAATAAAGTTTGGGTGAACCGCAGTGAAGCTTTCGAGATATCTGCATTAATAAATCATACAGTTCTTGTATTCCTACAGTGACAAATAGAAGTGTATGAAGGTGAATCTCCTCTGTCTCTACTCAAAATAAGCATCCATGTTTTTCTCCCTCTGCTCGTTATCCTCTTCGTCTGGTGTGTGCTCCATGACTGTTTTTTTTTTTTCCAAGGGCATGCATCGTCCTCACAAGTGAACCTGGAAACCATTATTGACCCCTTACCATAATCATTCCATAATCTTTGCTGAATATTTTACAGATACTAACCCATATCTCAGTGTCCCTAACAGTGTCATAGCATTCTCATAGAACAAAGGAGTTTATAGCAACTTATAGGTCCAGCCGTATATCTTCATAGGTTCATGTTGTTAGATTCAAATGGATCTTAACCAGTACAGCAAGGAATTCTCCGGGAAATGCAGAGAATTTACATCAGATAAGTACATATGACCCAAAAGGTGCTCGGGTTTGTTGTCCTTAACGAGCAACAAATGGAGTTCCATCCATCAATACCACTTTTATTTACAGAAAGACACAAAAGCATACATAAGTCACCCTAAATCACAAATGCATCACAAACCAGATGCCTCTGGAAAACCAGAGCAGCCTTAAACTTTCTTGTACTATGAGACTGTATTGTGCAACATCATAATGCACCATGCGTCACAGAAAAGGTCATCTCCAATTGTTCAGTGGACTTCTGTGACCTCCCCAGTCACCAGATCTGAATCCAACAGTGGATCAGTGAGATGAGAAAGAAGGGGAGATTAGCACTGTAAGTGTACATCTAACAAATCAGCAGAAATCATGTGCAGCAGAGAAAATCTCCAATGAATCAAAGTTTTGCAGAATCAATATAAAAAAGAAAGCCTTATCCTGCACATGCGTGATGTCTTTAATGAAATATTCAGTGAGTGTATGAAGCAGCTCAAAACAACAGATCAAAACAACTCACTTTTCTTTGCCCGACCTGAATTAATCCAATTCCTTTTTGTTGTTCCTCTCTCTTACTCTGCCAGTGTGATTGGCCCCAAAATATCACAAAGACTAAATCAAATGCAACGTTTATATGAATACAGGCATAAAACAACCAGCCTGTGCCAGGAGTCAAACTAGCTACTAGTTGGCAATCATTTGAGTCACAATAAGAAAATGTGACTGGAAATGGTGAAAATAAAAAAAACTAAATGTGCAGAAAGTTTATAGCTGTTTTAAGGAACATTTGATGCACTTGACAACCCCTCTTGCAGGGAGGGGCTTTGAAAGCAGAGCCCCAGCCCAGCAGAGAGGGATTCCAAGCTGTATTTGATCAAATTTTCAAGTCCAGCTTCTTCCTTGAGTCACGAAAATCTGCTACAAGCCAACTAATTTCTGGACATCTCAAGCACAGTATTGTCGTTATTATTTTGGTGATTCTTAGTCTAACCAAGCTTGTAGATAGTTCTTCTTAAGGAGACAGGGACTGCTGGAGTGGGACTTTGAGGAAGGGAAACAGGGAAAGAAGACTGAGGTATGACATAATAACTGGACTGAATATTAAGTGGCAACAGGCTCAAGGCTTATTCAGAGTCGTATAGTTTCAGATGAGTTTTTGGACTTCATCCTCCTAGGTGTTTCTTCAAGTCACATTTCTGAAAGCAATCATATGAAAATGAAAGTCATTGTGACAAATCCTTTAACCTCAGCTGGGAGTTTATCTGTGGATGCTGCTCTGTGAGGAGCATCTAAGAACAGAGCGGCTGGTGTGGAGGCTGAACAGAAGCCTTCAGTTCCTCTGAGGCAGCTGGGCTGGCTATGAACCCTGACTGCATCCACTCAAATAATTCTAATTCAAATGTTCCCACATCTGCAACACGCACACATGCAGGTGCACCGATGCGTTCGTGTGAATACCCAAAAGTAAACAGTGCCAGAGACACTTTTTGGGAAATTAACAAATAATATGCATGGAGATGCAAACAAACAGAGGAGCAGAGGCACCCACACATTCCCCCCCACACACAAACCAAACCACTGAGCAGAAGAACAGAGCAGCATCGTCATACACAACACTTTCTTTTTTTTTAATATGTACTGATTGTTTGAAGCTGCTAACCACTAAGGGTGACAGGATTTGGCTGAGAGGAAGGAGCCATCTTATCTTATGAAATGTTTCACAGTAAATTTAATCACATTGGAACCATTAGTTTAAGTTTGTCTCTCTGTGAATACTGTCAGTACAACACACGATTGTTGTCAAGACAAATAAAAAAACAGGAACCCTGTTTGATGAATTAAAGGCTGAGTTACTGAGGCCAAACACTAATCTATACTTTGCAATTGTGCGTCAGCAACATCATCATTTGTTCTCTAAATAATGATTTTTCTTGACACTAAGCATAATCTGTCAATTGATCTTCAAAAAAAATCAAACATTTTCTTTCAGTGTGAATAGATTAAATCATTACGGTTTCATTAGGATAGCCTCCAGGGTTGGTGAGCTTCATTCAATGAATCACGTTTCTGATGAGCTCTCTGGGGATCTGATGAGATGAGGAAACAGTTCAAGTCATTCCTCAGTGATGCGTTTATCCCCAAACACCTGGGTTCAGCTCAGGTCGGGGTGAACTTGCATGCACCCAGTCTCAAGCCAAAAACGTCATGTTTAATATCATCACTTTGGCCACCAGAGAGAGTCACAGAGCTGCACCACCTGGTCCAGAGTCCAGAGTAAAAGGAAATAAACCAATTCAAGTAAACAATCAAGTTCATGCTTGAAATATGCAACACATGTAATATGAAACATTGTTGAAGGTAAGGTTTTTATGCAGAAGCTCACTCCTTTGAAAGGGGTTTCAGGAACGGAAAGATAAACAATGTTGAGACGGAGCAACACTGCAGCACTACAGGAATATGCCACATCCTTTAATCTGATGCAAAAAGAGCATCTCATTCATCCACCTGATCGGCAGTACTGCTAGTCGGTAAAGTAACGGTGGCATTACCACGTCAGCCAAAGTTTTCAGGGCAACTGCATCTTGTTTTGTAGCATAAGACGTTTCCCAGAAGTGTCGAATTGTTGTTAAACTATTTGTTTTATATATTAATGGAATTATATTAATGCAATTCAGTGAATATTAATGGAAATATTCACTGAATGTCAAAAATTCTGTGATGAAGCCATTTTATTTCAGCAGTCCTCTGATTTATACTTTTTAATCTCTAAATTGCCGGCAACAAATAATTAAAGTGAGTTCTTAAATTAATGGACTGCATTTATTTGCAGTTACTTGAAAACACTGAGAGATAAATAATGAGTGTGTTTGGATGAAGCACAGCTCCCCTTC
Organism: Leuresthes tenuis; assembly: GCF_036924035.1. NCBI lineage: Eukaryota > Metazoa > Chordata > Actinopteri > Atheriniformes > Atherinopsidae > Leuresthes > Leuresthes tenuis. The sequence continues at coordinate 29,816,917 of NW_027325359.1, read as the reverse complement.
AGAATTATTCACCAGCTCCTTAAAAACAACATATTTTGACGTCCTGTTAATGACTGCACGTTTCTATTTCCTAACTGTTATGTGCAGTGAATAATAGGAGTTGTGTGCATTGAACTTGTGTATCTAAAAGACCCATATTCCCATATTCTGTCTCTGATGAAAGCGGCAATTAATCCCTTTAGCTCTTAGACATTTTTTATGCACACCTCAAAAAACATCCTTAAATTCAACAAGAGCACAACTGACAGGCCAAAATGAACAATTAGTGTATGATGAGACCCTGGGAAGAATTTTTAAATACAATAATTGTCTGAATCTCCGTTGTCAGGTGAGAGTAAGATGTGATAAACTGAATCAAGAGATTAAAAGTAATTTTGTATTTGTCTAGTTTGTCCCTTATGCTGAAAATTGCACATTTTTCTTCTTTATTCGTTATTTGTCTCAGTGATCAGTAACAAAGTCATCATTCGCAATCACAATCAAACAATTTCTAAAGTTGTCAACAAAAGTCTGTTGGGTTTTTGAACACATCTGTGACCATCTCCACCACTTTGAATCTATGTTTTGCTCTTTAGAGGTGCAGCTTTGATAAAAATATATGTTTATTAAAGGGAGAGATATTCCATTTGTTCCATTACTTCGGTGGATGGTTCTCATGGCTGTGAGATCTGCAGCTGAACCCTTATTCACTCAATAGATTTCTGTTTGGTTATGAATATGCAGCTAAAAGCAGCTGATTTATGCATAAAAGCTTCACTGTGGTTTCTTAGCGCTATTTGTTGACGAGCTTAAAGGTTCTTTCCTAATATGTCACAAACAGAAAGAGACAGAGAGACTGAGGAGGGAAGCCTTTATTACCTTCTTCACTGGGGCTTTAATGTCACATTTATTTGTCTCTTGCCCTTCATTACTTTCATCTGTAAAGGTCAGGCTCATGAATGTGGGCCCTCTCAGGGGTTTGGGCCCCCTACTTCACTGAAACATCTGCTCCCCAGCAGCACATGGGGATGTAACGTCATTACTCATGTGTTTACCTGCTGAGAAGGAACAGATCTTTGACTTTTATGTATTAGACAATAGATGAAAGAGCAGGAAGGTGTGGGGAATTGAATATGGTTGTTCGGTAAGAGGTAACGCACAGAAATCTCTGCTTTTCCACAGAGAACTTCTCACTGAGGTGGGAAGGCTGATGCTTGGATAACTTGGTGGTGGAGATGGAGGGGGAGTTGATAGAGGCTGAACTTCCTGTCTGTCTCTCTGAATCCCAATGCATTGAGAAATAACTGAGCGAAGCGAAAGGCGCGCATTCATTCAAGGTCCTTGACCGACGCTGCTGAAGCCTGGAGGCTCAGTGGTGATTCATCAGCATCGCTGAGCTGCGGGCAGAAGACAAGACAATTGGAAGGACAAAAGGAAACAAAAGAAGGAAAGGAAAAGAACGAATAGTAAGAGCCGCGCGCCCGTTTGGAGCCCGTTTGGAGTCGATATTTCTATCTCGAACAATAAAACCATGCCAATGATTTTTTTAAGTGGTGAAAACTTCCCTCCTCTTAGCTTAGATTTTCTGGTTTCTCTTTAAACCCAGAAAAACTTTAGTAAATTCCAGTTTCGGTAGATTTCGCTGATGCGCACGGGAACTATCCTGGGGTGTTGCCGCGGTGTTTCTCGCGCGTCTTTGAGCTCCAGGAGATTCTGTGTTGATTCGGTGATTGTGTGAGATTGTGAGCGCGCGCGTATCACAGAGAGAGGTGGAGGATCAGCCGGAGTGGCCGACCATTCAGAAGGATGCTGGAGGGCAATGCCTGCAGAAAGAGAGGATGAGATTTGTCGAAAGGCGCTGGAACTGCTCTCCGACCTGTGCTCCAAGGGAGAGGTGCAGGACGACAACTGCCTGGATTTCATCTACTACTTCAGGGACCTGGCCAGACCGCGCTACACGGACTCAGGTCAGCCTACAGTCTTTAAAACAGGCAGAATTAGATCAAAAGCAGTTTACAGTTGTTGATTTTCTTATGAGCTCCAGGGCCAGATTAGCTAGAACTTTTGTTTTAAGGAAATCTGTCAGCAACTTTAATCCCCAAGCACGACTTCAGCCTTTAAATTCAGAAGCCTTGATGCATCACTACAGAAGAAAAAGGACTTTCTTTAAAGTTAAGCATCAACAATTAAAGACAACACTCTGAATTATGGGATAGCCTTATATTACCGCAAGCCTAGTTTAACATTTTTGCTGTAAAACCGGAGTAATATACAATACATTTAAACATTTAAAGGGATCTTTACATTAAGGATTGTGCAAATTCAGTGCATTTATTTTACGCTTTAGTCGTGAATCTGGAAACTAAATGAAAGAAAAACCTTCTTTCTGCGTGTAAAAGTGCTTGAAACACACACCACATCCTGTTATTCTGTGTTACTGTTCACTGCAAATGTAAGAGGAGTGTGAACTGTGAACTTGTTGCTTGCATCCATTAGCATCATTAGAATTCAAAGAGCATTTCAGATCTATATGAGTGTGTGTTTGTTTGCTCCCACAGCATCCATTCTCCACACTGATTGAATGGGAGGGCTGGTTTGATTTCTCTTTTACTCAGGGAGCTTGGAGAGGGAGAAACAGCCCCACCCGATATTCCTCATAACTCCCAGCACTGTGCAGCCACAGCTGTGGGAAAAAAAAAATCTGCTCTGCAAATCATTGAATTTAGACTCGCAACCTTGGGGCAGGTGTCTGAAATTTCTATGTATCAACACCGATCTAAACAGTCACAAGAAATTGGGCTAAATCCATTCTGAAAATCCTCACGACACTTTGAAAAGGCTCCACCTTAACTGTGCAAGTGTGGTGTGATGAGATTTCATTGAGAAAAGAAAAAAAAATCAGGACTTGAGATTACCGTCAGGATGATGTAAAGGGAAGGCAACTAAATATCAGAAAATTTGAGTTGTTGTATCGAAGTATTTTTCCATTAAGCCACTCCCATATGGCTCTGGGATAAAATGTTCAGCGTGTGCATGTGAAGGTGGTCATAGCTATCAGCATGTAGGTTTATTAGTTTATAGTAACCATGGCTGAATGATCTACAGTGTTTATACACAGAGGCTCACCAATTCATTTTCCTCCTTACTGTATACATGTACACACACACTCAAATGTAGATTTGTAAAAAGCCGCAGCCCTTAAACATGTCACGATCCATTATTAAACATGGATGATAAAGAGGAGGTTCATGCTAGCAGATTGGTTCCCCAGAGACGCTGTGACCCACTTCCTGTTGTAGACTACGTACGCACACACAGTTTGATTCACAACAACCAACTGTCCCTCCGATCCCGCTCTGATCCTCAAAGTTTTGTGAGTTTCGCAATTTTGCATCTTCACAGTTACCATGGAGACCATCAAGCTGAAACCCAAACAAGTAGTTCACAATCAATAAGCAAGCACTGTTTGATCCACAGTAAATTAACCATTTACAGCCAACCATCACATCTATATGTACAGTTGCTACCACCCTTCAAATAATCATTTCATTTTGCATCTTATTTTAATAATAATATGCAAAGGAAATGGCCAGAAATTACCCCTGATTAATGTTTACCGTGACAACTTTGTGCATGTTTCACCTTAAACAGCTGCCTCTGTTTGTAGATGGGAAGGCAGTGAGGGATCGTGTCCTTATTACTGCCCTGAATACATGTGGGTGGCATGTCACTGTGGTGGTCAAGACATTTTGGCAGCTCACGCTGTTATTTAAGCGAACTAACAAAGATTTAAAAGAAAAATGAAAGTTTTATATTTTGCATTTTTTTGGTGATGGGTAAATATTGTAGCTGTGAAAACTGTAAGTGGGGCTTCTGACCTAATGCAGATATAGAATTACAGCTGCATAGTGATTTTGACCTCATCTCACCAGGTGTTAATGTCTCTCCTGTTTATCCCAAGTGTTTCAAACCTCTTTGTCTGTTGCTGTAGGTTAAGGATAAAAACAGTTGCATTTATCCTTTAATACACACTAAGAAATCAAGGTACCAGAACGCTACATATTCTTTGTTTCTCCTGTTGTTTTATAGGGTGAAAGCCCTCTTAATTTCTTGACCATACCTTTTTTAAAAGCATGTGACAAAACTGTACCTTGATGTTCCGATACAGACACGTTTCCATCCGAAACAGCATCACACCTACAAGAAATTTACAAGAGTCAGTTAACCAGTATGCTTGTTTTGGGATGTGTGAGGAAACTGGGGCACACGGAGAAAACAAATAAAATTCAAATAAAAAAAATCAACTCATTGAAAGGTGACTGTGTAAACCAGCAGACACCTGTCTGTCAGGAGTTAAACCCATCTAATTGTCTATACGTAGTTATTAAAAGGTACAAATATGGTGTCGTGATGATTTTGTACCTAGCGTGGAGAGCTGTTTGTCTCGTTTGTCTTTGTGCGGCCTTGTGATGGACCTGCAACCAATCCAGGGGGATGGATTGGCTCACTGGATTAAGCAGGTATAAAAAATGAATGGATGGATGGATTTTGCACCTTAGAATTAAACAAAGGTACACAGTATTTACCTGAAGGACCATTTCTGTGCCTTGCAGGGTACTTTTGAAATAACATTACAGTCCATTTGATACAGAAAATAAACCCTGATTAGTCTGTTTACTGTTCACAGATAAATGTAATAATCTCAGCTAAAAGCAGCTGTTGTGATCAACAGATCTACAAGCTACACCGGTTCCCATGAGTGGGTTTTTTGGTATGAAGACAATCAGTAAAATGGAATGTAAGCTTCTATTCATTCACTGGCTCTGTTTGTTTCTTCCGATTGATTCAAGTTTGTTTGATACTTGCACAGAAAGACTGTTCGTCTGATCTCTGGCTGGCTTTTCTCCAAACAATTTCTATGAAAATGGTTCTGTGAATGAAACCACCTGATCGGGTGATAAAATTCTCCCAACTGATGCCAGGAACTGCTGATGTTCAGATTTCAGCTCATGCTTGTCAGACTTATACCTCCTGGCTAAATGCTCCTGGAAATGCAACAAACTCATCAATAATATTAATACCATGGCAAATTGTTTGGAATTATTTTACATATCTTATATTAACATCATCTTATATTAAAATACTAACTCTTACTATAAGTTGTAAGTCAATAAAATCACCAATTTACTCAAATTAATTTAAAGGTCAAATTATGTACCATGAAAATCGTTCTATTTCAATATCGTTCAACTGTGCCACTGTTTGTAAGCGAGTAGCCTGCCTCATTGCAGACCCCCACAGCAGCACCAGCTGTGGTGTTAGATTTATAACACAATCACATTTTTCATCAGTTAACTGTAAAGATATCTTTAAATGTGATATAATTTTTCTATATTTTAGCCAAATACTCTCACACCCACATCACGGATTTGGGTCGGTGATTTTCTAGTTTTCTACCAAATTAAGCTGCTAAGACTCTGTTGGCTTGTGCTGCAGATGTGGGATACATAATTATTATGATGTCATGCAAAAACAGCTCAATTTATCCCGATCTTTTCTAAACAGATTTACTATTTATATGTATATTCAGGTGATGTGTTAAACTCCAGACTGTGACACAGTAAGCCACTGGTCTGTGACGAATGTCCCTTTGTGTTTGATTATGTCTGGGCTTTTAGTGCAGCTTCATTCAGGTTAATAATATGCAAACCAAATTATATAACGGCTCCCACAAATATTTCCTCTAGTCCTCTCTTTAAAAGCAACTTTTGAAGAGATCATCTCCTGTCTTAAAGCTTTGTTGTGCATGCCAAAGCTCTGCAATGTTTCAAAGTCCAAACCAAAGATTGTTCTTCTCGACCGCAGATGCTCTTGAGATTCCCAAAACACTGACTGTAGTCCAAGCTCTTCCTCCATTATTTAGTGAAGACATAATGAAACATGTTTGCATATTGCTTGCTAAATGCCCAGTTTGGCACATCGTCAAACAAAGAATGAAGCAGCTGGTTTTTTTTCAGCTGTTTTTCAGCAGAGTAGGCTTAGAGGGAGGTGAGTGTTAAAGGGACAGGAGCTAAAAACTGAGCATTTCAGGGTTAGGAGGCGTAATGCAGCATTGTACAAGACTAAATAATGCGTTTTATGAACAATAAGACAGGTAAACATATTCTAAAAGACCCCAAAATCCAATCATGAACCAGGAAATGAGCATTAATGGGCAAATAAAGCAATACTAGAGAAGTTTTTTAATCTTAAAATTCGTTTTGCTGTACTTTGTCTTTTGTTGTGCACATTATTGGGCCTGAACCTGCCCTGAAGCGCTCAGGAGCTGAAATACCGCAGTTCACAACTTTGGTTTTAAGCCCCACACCACTCTATTCCTTTGTATATATTCCTATGTATATTGTTTGGTCTCCCCATATATATATGTATATATATATATATACATATATATTATGGCACGCCGTTCAGGAAATTAATCTTTGAATATATGGAATGAAACTTTGAATATATTGAATGAACCTTGAATATATTGAATGAAACTTTGAATATATTGAATGAACCTTGAATATATGGAATGAACCTTGAATATATTGAATGAAACTCTGAATATATTGAATGAACCTTGAATATATTGAATGAACCTTGAATATATGGAATGAAACTCTGAATATATTGAATGAAACTTGAATATATTGAATGAAACTCTGAATATATTGAATGAACCTTGAATATATTGAATGAAACTCTGAATATATTGAATGAACCTTGAATATATGGAATGAATCTTTGAATATATTGAATGAAACTCTGAATATATTGAATGAACCTTGAATATTTGGAATGAACCTTGAATATATGTAATGAAACTTTGAATATATTGAATGAAACTCTGAATATATTGAATGAACCTTGAATATATGGAATGAACCTTTGAATATATTGAATGAAACTCTGAATATATTGAATGAAACTTGACTGACGTCAGACTTCACAGAAGTGCCAGCGGCCATCTAGTCTACTCCTGAGAAGTTGAAGGCATGCTGAGGTTGGCCTGATAAACATCTGCCTGGCCTGCTGTCGTAAGTCTGCCACGACTTATTCGTTAGAAGAACGGGCAGGGTTATCGGGAGAATTTTGGCCCGTACATGCTTTCGCCAATGTGTTAATGATGTCCTCATACTTTAATATTCCTCCAACAAAATTCCGAGCGGACTGGCTCATTGTCATTCGCTTTTCGCCACAGTATCCACACCTTAGACAAGATGGCCGCTGGCACATCTGTGAAGTCTGACGTCAGTCAAGTTTCATTCAATATAGTCAGAGTTTCATTCAATATATTCAAAGGTTCATTCCATATATTCAGAGTTTCATTCAATATATTCAAAGTTTCATTCCATATATTCAAAGATTAATTTCCTGAACGGCATGCCGTAATATATATATATATATATATATATATATATATATATATATGTTGGCACGTCTCTGTGCTACATACATGCCTGCTTTTCTAACCCTTTCCTTCTCAGCAGCTCTTTAGGCACCTGACCGCTGACTTGCTAAGTTTGTTTTCATCTTGACAGAACAAATATTGTTGATAATAAACCCACATATGACTAAAATGTACTGATTGATGGTACTTTGTGACCTGATATAACAGAACTAATGATGAAATATTACCAAACCAAGGTGTCACAACTGAGTATTGGGAGAGCAGGACAGGAGACCCAAATACATGCTGGTAGAATCAGTGACTGCACAGCTGACAGTCAGGAATTATGATGTAAATGTACTTTATTTATACAGCCCTTTACAACAATCCATTTCGGTGTACCAAAGTGCTTTACAGCAAGATAATAAATAAAGAAAAGAATAAATAAAACACTATTAAAAACAATAAAAGAACAGTAAAAGCAATGAAATACAACAAAATATGATGTAATGTTGGTTTTTGTCAGCAACACCGTTAGACAAGTTGTGGTAATTACTGGATATAAAATATTTAGTCACATCTAACTAGTACGTAAGATCTAGTTTGTGTCGGCAAAACCTGTTGTCAAAAAAGCTAATATGCTGTGTGAAATGTGAATAAAAAACACTATATTCAGTTTAAAGCTTTAAAGTTCACTGGATGCATGATTAGTGTCAAATCTTTTTCATTTTTTTTTTATTTTCACGGAATGATAGACTTAAAATTTGCAGTTTAAGTTAAAATCAGCACTTTTCTCTCGTTGGCTACGTGTACACAGACAGCAGTATTTACACTATTGATTATAAAGAGACAAAATTAAGTTACAATGCGTATATGAGTTGCAGACAGGATATTATATTCATATTTACATGGTATAAACCATAATCTGATTAATGACTCTCTCTCACATTACATTCTCGATCACAGTTGCAATATCTGCGCCTTCATTGTATCCTGAGTTAAACTATTCAGGTTTCTCCCTCTTTTCTTCTTGCTGCAGCCTCCCTTTTCTGAACTGAAGTCTGAGTTGCCAGATCTCATGACAGAACAAGAAACCCAATCTAAAAAGTTACCTATAATATGCAGACCTGACAACTCTGAAGCCTGGAGCATGCAGTGTTAAACTCTGATCGGTTAGAACTTTGTAAACAAGATATCTACATAATGAGAGTATCACCAGAATAGTCACAGCTTAATTCAGTTACATGGACATCTTTTATGTGATAGCAGCAATGCATTTGATGCATATAGAGGTAAAGCAGTAGCTGTGAAAGACGAGGACAGTAAATCATTCCGCATTTCAAGACTTTTATTTATAAGCATGACATTTCAAAGAATTTGGGGACCTCACTATTTAAAGTACAATGATAGTTACATATAAGGTACATAATATTACTAAAAGGCCCAGAAAATACAGTTACAGGTGGTCTTCAGGCCCCCAGGCTGCACTGCACTAAAACCAGTGAATGGGTTCAGAAAGTTTATGGCAGCGCCCACAAATGCAAATTCAAACTCTACATTGCAAACCAAACAAACATAAAATACATTTATTTGCTGTCTTTGCATTCTTTTACCTAACATCCCTCATCTGTTGGAACTAATAAGGCATTTCAGGAATCTCAGAGGCAGTGTTACTGTACAACCAATTAGGTATTTCATTTTCACATTCTGTACCTGAGCTAAGTTTGAAAGCTTGAAAAGGTGGTACAGGAGGTTTTCCACTCTTTCGCAGGAGAAAATAAATCCCCGTCTAGCCTTCTCATGCTCAAACCTGTAGCTGACAGCATGCAAAGAACTATTATAACATGTTATTTTGGTGTCAGACAGCAATGTGTTGTTTCATATTGTAAACCAGAAGAGATTGATCCAAATCACAGTCATGGGAGCAATATGCAAGTTAAAATGCAGAAAGCACTTTCATTTCTTGGTTTCCAAGTTGAGGGATTGATTAAATGTCAGGAGAACTAGGTTAGGTTTCATTACACCCTTGATTGCATTTTCGAGGTATTGTTGCTGAGCAACATAACATTATTAGATATTTGGTTTAGAAATCTTTGAGCCTCTGGTGATATTCTTGTGTATTCCCAATAAAGTTAATGACTCTCTCCCCTCATCTTATCTCTTCTCTTCTCTGCTACATGTGCATGTTTTTCTTTTCATGAACCCCAGACCTTTTCCCCCACTCATGCCTGTAAAATGTGCTTCCAGTATATTATTCATGGACCTCTACACTCTCATACCCTTTAAACTCAGCCATTGTGTCATTAGCTGGGGTATTTCTATGGCAAGAACCTTTCCAGGACCCAGGGTCTTTTAATGGGTCTTTTCCTCGGCCCCCTCTATTCCAACAACTGGAACAAGCTGCTAAAAAGAGCTATGAGGTGTAGGGAAATAGCACTTGGGGCGGGGCTTGCAGCTCTGAAAATTTCTGAATGGTGGCGTATCCCCAGCATTATTTCCACCTTTCTGTTTCAGTCATCTCAGGTTTGATATGAGTCACATGCCTCATCTGTCCCTCTTTTTCAGAAACTCCAGATACATACTATTCATGAAATCAATATCTCTCAAATATGTGTTTTTATTTACAAGGTATATTCAAGGTATAGCACTTCAAGGCTTATTTTAAATCAAATTCACAAATTCACTAATCTTATTCAACCCGACAATCTTTAGATCTTCATCCTCCAAGATTGCTGATGTGCAGGGGTCAATTTACTATCAAATGTAGGGGTTCCAGATTATGGAATAGCTTTTCCTATCTGGCAAAGAATTGCTTCTCTATCAAATGTTTCAAAAGATGTTTAAAAGCCCATTTAACTGCTGTTTGGAAACTCTAATTCATACATGAAACACACTTTTTTTTATCATGCTTATATTTTTGTTTTTACATTGCTATTTTTGTTATTGTCATTATAACCTGTTGTTGGTGTTATACATGTTTTTTTTTCTATTATCAGTTCGTTATTACTTTATGTGGTTATAATATTCTCTGTATGTTCATTTTTTATTCCTTAATTATGAAATTTTAATTATAGGTGGAGGCTTTAAATAAGCCCACCTGCACTTTACGTTATTTGCTATCTTTGTTATTTTCTATGTAATTTTAACAAAAATGAAAAAATGAATAAATAAAAAAATAAAATAAATGTCTACAAGTTGTGCTGCAGTTACTCGTTACTGTTTGTGAATACAATATTCAAGCTAAAACTTTTATCTTCAGAGCTCCAAAATATATGAGGATGCAGATCTTATATTTAAATATTTAAATAAGAAAACCAAAAATAGTGTAGACATGCGTAACATTAAAAGATTCCAAGGGATTGGAGCTGACAACACTTCCTCTTGCTGAGTGAGAGGCAGCTGAGAAGACACAGCACGCAGCGCGAAATGTGCTTGTGTGAGCTCCTAAATTAGAGGTTTCTCTGATTATGAAGCGTTAATCCCTGATCTTTTTCTCAGATAATACACAAATAAGAAAACCCAACAGAAATATGGAACATGGATACATTTTTGAATCAATGCAGCGCATTTTCTTGTTTGTAGGTTGGTCTGATGTGTGGGGCTGAGCGCTATGTCCATAGAGGGCAGCGGAGGCAGCCACGATCTTGATAAATTTCTGATTTAGAGCAATAATATGGATATCTCCAATAGTTGTACAGCGTTTATGCTCTGAAGCACAAATAAAAATGCCCAACACCCCACAGAAAGGTGTAACATGGGCAGATTTGAAGCAGACTTCCTGATTTTAATGCCCGTCTTGGCTCATTGTGGCAGTACCGAGACACTGGCGAACACAGATGGTGCGGAGCTACACTCTACGGTGGATTTAATTAGCCTAATCTACTCTGAACCTCAGACTTTGGTGGAAATCCAGCACAGCAAGAGCTGAAATAATATTTTAGCTCGTGGGAAAAACAGTCCGTGGACATTTAAGTTGTGGCTGCTGTTTGACCCACTGCTGGCTTGGATGTTGCTTCATATTGAACTGAGGTCATTGCTGGGCTCTCCAGGAAAAGGTCGAATTTACAAACAAGTGTTTAATAAGGTGGGCCCAGGCTCTCTGACAGTGGCAGGCATTAGACTCCACAAAAAACAATCACGCTGTTATAATTATTGTTTTACTCTGTTTAATCTGCTGGCAATAATTGCACAACCTGAAGGTTGAATCCCTTTGTAGGTGTTAAAAGATATATTGAAATGACGTCAGTATAGCTGCTTTTTTTGTTCTTACTTGGGCTGTTACAATGATATAAGTTGCTGTATAAACTGCAGGAACTGTGATCGTAACTAAACTGATCATGTGCAGGGTGAAAGTCCATCCATCCATTTTCTGTTCCTGCTTCATCCTGTTCAGAGGGCTGGAACCTACCCCAGCTGCCACAGGGCATTAGCCACTGTGGTGCACGAGCGACTTCACAGGGCTTCACCAGCCAGTAGTGACAGCATTAACAAAGAACCCCTCCCCCCAACACATAATATGTTAACACAAATGCAACAAAATTAGGCAAACATAGTCAAGCTGGTGGTGGTGTTTGGAGCTAAATGTTGTCATCAGTGTGCTGAGGTACTCAGTATATGACCATCATCATTATTAAAAGTGATGGAGAGACATCAAGCTGATCTACTTATAATTTTCATGCCTGCGCAAGTAACAGTTTAAGGAAAGAAGAATGTGTCATAGTTGATATTATGACACACCCCCTCCAGTGATGCAATGGTGATGTATAGGATCAACTACTTGATGACATTTAATGACAATGTGTTGCTGCATCTTGACCTCACTCATTCAGCATCCACATGTTGAACAGTTTTCATTTCACCACCGATAAGGATGGAGGACGGATGGGGGACGGTGTTAGGCCGCTGACTGGAATGACTTGGAATCAAGACTCATTGGAGACAACATTTTCAACAGTTTTTCTTCTTCACTCTCACCTGTGATTCCTCATTTTTGTATTTCATTCTTGTTGGGTTATTAGTTTGGGCTCAGACACTATGATAATGTACAGATGGCTGTTACATTATTGCCATGAAACAACAGTCTACATATCTGTAACATACATGTATGCTGTGTTTTGCACATGTGGATAAACATAAGGTTCTTATGAGACTGGGATGCTTACTATACTATACTAATACTATCTTTGTTATATTTACATCACTACAGTGGTTTATTGCAGGTTAATGAACTGTGTAGGTCTGCATCTTGTGTTTCTCCCTGACTGGTGTCAGTTCTGCTCTGGGATGGGTGAAATGGGCTCTTGTGGCAGAAGGACTGAGGTATCCTGTCATCACAGATGATGCCAACAACCACAGGCATCATCATCAGAGAAAAAGCAAAAGTAAAACTAACAAATAGGCCAAACCATCAAATAAAAGCAACAAATAGTAGGTCCCCTGACAGCCAAATTCAGCTGCTAAAGTGTTCACGAGGGCTATGATGATGTATAGAGTCAATAATAAGCAATAAAATGAAGTAGAAAAGCACTTTGGAGTAGGGTGGCCTAAAGGCAGAGAGGAGCTTTCATGTGTGTTGTGTAGTTGTGTTTGACTTCCAAGGGTCAGACCGTCACATACATTAAATTAATCCTGTGTTTATGTATTTTCATTAAATTTTGATGTATTATAAAATGTATTATAAAATGGGGCTGTGACATTAATCAAATTTAGATTTTAATGATGACTTTGACTTCCTGTGATGATGAAAACAGCAGAAGCTAAATATGATAAATTTAATTTAATTATTACTTATATGTAATTTAAGTTGCCATGTTCAAAATTGATATGATGTTCTCAAATAAAAAATCTTGCTCCCTAATCTTGATTTCAATATCAGTCAAGATTTTTGCCGTAATCATGCAGCCCTACTATTACAGGATATTACGCACAAGAAGCTGAGGTAACTTACTTACAAACTTAGTTACAAACCAAATAAAAATCAGTCAGCAGAATAATAGTTAATAAGATCTGTTCTGGTTGTTCTGGTTGTAATGAAGAGCTAAATTAAGTTTGTTGACTGGACATCTGTTGGAGGACGATCAGAAAAGAAAAAGAACATGTCTTGGGAACACATGACTGAAGAAATCAGAGCTTTTCTTCCTTGAAGAATAAAAAGGGCACATATAGCGTGCCCTCACCATCGTAGAGGGCACTTGAGCATGCGTTTTGGCTCCCAAGGAGGCACTTTAGCACGTGTTTTTCAACAACTGGGCCACAAGGGGGGAACCCCTCTGTGTCAGTTTTAAACATACGGGGTACGTCTCTACGGTCACTTTCCAATGCACTGGGAACTGTTCTACGGCTGCATGTTGCCAGTTATCCTTATGCAGCAGTGACGTACCAGCTGTGCCAGTGATAAACATCAGGAATGCACGATTCTATGGTTTCCATTTATTCATGGATAAAGTTGAATTTCAATGAGTGAATTAAACCCGTGGAGCTGGCAGTGACATTTAAGTTTCAATCTCTCTTTTTGTCAGTATTCAGCTCAAATAAACCTTTCACAATGATCAGCCAGCCTACAGTGTGTCGTCTGTTTGAGCAACATCTCATCAAAGGGATATTTAGTCCAAATCAATAAAAGCAGCCATCTGTATATCAGTTCACTTTAGGGTTTCAAGCTTGATTTGCCTCAGAGAGCAGGATAGCTCTGCCAAGGCTTCTATCTGGACAATCCATTCAAACTGGTGGAAAATCCGCCTCTGATTCTCTTCCTGTGATGTGTTCATAGCAGCGAAGCATGCACGCTTTAACCAACCAGGTGGCCTCATCCAGTATAAATGATGTGTCAGATAATCTAAATAAGTGTTAATGATAGCATCACTCTTCATTCATTTGAAGAGTTGTCAAGTTATTAAGAGTTTATAGAGTGTATGAGTGTTTAAAAGCCTCACAGACACTAAATTTGAGCATAATTAAGGATTTAATCACGTTAACGCAGTTTTTCTCTGCTGGTGGGTTGTTTAATTTCTCTTTGTAATATTTTTGAAAAAAATCTATGAAACTGAAACATTTTATTAAAGTTAATTTTACAAATGCTCACACACGTCTAAAAATCTAACAAAAAAATTTGTCTATTAAGTATGTTAATTGTACAGTCTGACTGGGGCAGGATATATGTTAATAACGTCCTTATTACCCATCGCTTTGTCAGTTTTCTGTCCAACAATAACTGACTAATAGGAGTTAGAGAGTTGAGTAAAGTCTTGTTTCAGATCAAGATCAATGCATCATTTACAGACTTGTGCAGAACTTAACAATCTATTTCATCTGAATCAGGTGTTTTGAAGCAGGGAAACATCTAAAACCTGCAGGACAGCGGCCCTCGAGGACTGACTTTGGACATCCCTGGTCTAGACAGAGTTCATTCTGGTCCTAAACAGTATGTGGTCCGCGCAGTGTCAAGGCCCTGCTCTCCCCACAAAACAACAAATTTGCAAATTAGCAGGTTTTCCCAGCTTTAGCACGATGACCAATCGAGTGAACGTTATCTTTGATGAGTGGTTAAAAATTAAATGTATGACAAGAGAAAGCACCTGAGATAACACCTCAGTCAACAGTCATTTGAATTCCTTTTCAATTAGCACTGCATTTAGATTTATATGTCGACACACAGCAGACAGGCTCAATGTTTTTTACACTGCAAAACCCCAAAATAATGGAAAGCTTCCAGGCTGACTGGAAGCATTGATCCATTCTGCTTTACTGACAAGTTCTGCTTTGACTTATATCCCAATTGGTGTGTCAAACTCTATACTTATACCAGTTATTCCTTTATGCACACGCTTAAAAAACAAGCACCCCCACTGCAGACAGTGACACTCATCAAAACCTCCCTGACCTTTTTTAATTATAATTGTCGACTTCCTTCAGTGAGGAGTCAGCTTACTGATTAACAGAATCCAATTAACTGGCACCGGCTCTGTAGAGTGTGGCCCTTGCTGTCTTGATTGCACCCTGCAAAAGGAATAAAAAAGGAGAGACACCCAGTGGCTTTAGAAAAACTCTAAATGAGGTAAATGACTGAAACTACACAGTTATCTGGGTTGCTTTACCCATTTTTATCAATCAAATTTATCAAAGAAAGAGCAACAGTGCTTTTTCTAAATTTAAATATAGAGGGGGAAGTCGGCCTTGAATGTAAACATGTTATTATGAGAAGAAAATACTGACATTCTGAGCTGTTATATAATTTAAATACAAAAAGCTGTGCCAGCTGAGAACACAAGCAGTGTTCTGCACATGGACACATGCTGTAGTTTGTTTGTGAAATGAATTCATCGCAGCTTGTTCTCAGCAGAGCTGCACATGAGAAATGTTTACCTGTCTCATTTCACAAAACATATTGCTGACTAATGCAGAGCTAAATGTTCAGACAGATTTAGGTTTTTCCTGATTTTTTTTAGCATGTTCCTGTTCAAATCCCCCTGCATTAAATATAAAACAGAGAATGAATGTGATGTAACAAACTAATGAAAAATTGATCGAACTCTTAAAACTATAATTTTACATTTTCTCCCTTAATGAGATGCAATGCAGTTTCAGATAACAACATCTATGGATAAAGCATCTATAATAAAACAATTTAAACTCCATTTATAAATATGTCACTCACCATTATCACTCCAATTCAGATCAACTTTACAAATAATTTGAACCTCCTTTATGTTTTCTTATTTTTTTTTACCTGAATAGAGTAATTAACATAGGACCTTTTCAAACAAAGCATGTCTCTGCACACAACACGGCATGACGTACCTTCATATTCTCTATATAAGAGCAGACCAATTACCATTTTCCACATGTATGGAAGAGAAGGCGTTAAAGCTCTTCCAACATTTGTAGTATTAAAATCCAACTCCTGTGGTTATCAATCCCCTAAAAACCGTGTTCCTCAAAATTGCATATTTTCCCTTTTTTTTCTCCATGAAATAAACGAGAATTTAGCCACAAATATACTAATCTGACCATTCCCATGGCCACTAGCAGTAGCCCCAGTAGCTGAGGGAAGATTTATAAACTTAAGAACTAAATCATTGTTGGATCACAGAGCAGAACTGTTGCTGCAGCGCTGCATTTGTCCTGACATGTTCAGTTCCTGTTAACAGTGATGTCATTGGCTTTGACACCTGATGCGTGATGGCATCCGGACAAAAACATGAATTAGATGGGCAAAAACAATGGGTGCATCCATGTTCGCAGCCACCTGCTTTGCTGAAGAGGCCAGTGATTGTGGTTGCTACGGAGACCATTAAGCACTCTAATCTCTTCTCTTGTGCCATTTAATTGCAGGGTCTATATCATGACTAGATGTAGGTGACCTGTTCAGCATATACTGTACGTATAAATAGCGCCGATGTACAGTGAAGCTTTTGAAGTGTCTTCTCAGTTGTTCAAAATATTTTTGGCTAAGAATTCTAAAGATGAATGAAACCTACAGATGAGTAAGGAGTGCAAACATTGCATAAATTGAGCTATTCCTTCTCTTGTTTTTCTCTTTGTTTCAGCCTTTGAGGCACCTTAGATTGTGTGTTTGCATGACAGATTTTGTATTTTATGATGCTAAAGTCCTGTTAACTACTTAGGAAAGCTGAACAGAAAAATAAAAAGATTCTCTCGAACTTCCAGGACTGAAACCTAATGGCATCCATAAATGAGCTCATCTCTCATTGGCCTAAGCACTTCCTGCATTACCATTAGGGGGAAGCTCTCAGCTCTTTTCAGCAGACAGGACAAATAATAAACATTGCAAAGGAAACTGCGGCCTGATACAAAACTCATTATGAATATGATATGCAGAATGCTAAAAATGCAGAACCATCTCATTAGTGAATAGCTGCTTGGACATTGGTTGTTGTGGTGTATTACTGGTACTGTTGGCATATTATGGAATCTGCTAAAAGATTCAGACATTTCCTTTGTCTGTTGAATCAGATTCAGAATGAAGAGCATCACAGAAAAAAGGCAGAGAGATAGATTGATACGGAGAACACTGTCATCTCTGAGCATCTTACCTCAGCAGACCATCTCAGCCGAGGTTTAGATGATTTTCTGAAAGGCTGCATCCCGAGACGGAGGAGTCAGCGAGCATTATCTGTCTGAATCTACACTGTGCTCTTACCCAGCAGTCACAGGGAGAAACCTATACTCTGCTAATGGAGAACAACACTGTTGTTCAATGATCTGAAATAACCCTCAATCCTCAAGTCTGCTTGTCACCATATTGCATATCTTCCATGGAGATGAAAAGAGATGAATAATCACCTTTAAAAGAGAGGATATCATTTTCTTTTATCAGAAATTATTTGAGCGCAGTGTTTTCCAACACAAACCTTAAAGAAGTCCCATTTTCACATTGTTTGCCACTCTGAGGTCTCAGGGTCATGTTGATAAACTGTAAATAGCTGCTTTGTGTTGCCACTCACTTCTTTGTCATCACATTTCTTTCAACCATGCACAATCCTGAGAAATACACTGGTGTAAACACATTGTGTGTGTCCAAAATACGCGAGTGTTCTACTTTTTTGTCGGCGAGTGTACAAGACTGAGGTGGAATGTGGTGTGTGCAATGTCCCAGTTTGTTGTGACAGTGTTGACTTGATTCATGCGTAGCACACATAGACTGTCTGGAACGCAGTCCTCCATGTGGACATTATGGAAGCCCAGATTAACTCGGGTTATAGCTGGTTGCAGATGCACACGTGGACAGCTGCAGGCCCAGCAGTTATTTCAGTTATTCCTATTGTCAACGCTGCAGTACAGGTGCTGCACACTTGCTCACTATTAATAAAGTCAGTGTGATCACAGCTAATTGCCAAGTACACAACCATCTAATGAGAGCCTCACGCACCCCCTCTGGCGACATTTACATCACGCAGACCCCACCAGAATCTGACACATTTGTGGAAGTGCAGTGTATAACAGTTTTGTAACAGAAGCAGCTACTGGTGTGCATCAGCTATAGTGTTCCTTCAGGGTTTCTATTAAGTGTAGGATGAGCAATAGGAAAGCAATGGGAAAAGTCCACACATGTAGAGGCAACCAAGTCTCTCTGCAAAGCTTGAGTCTTGATCATGCACATGATTTCCAGTTTTTTAATGCTACCAGACATAGAATAACTAGTAAAGTGAAAACTTCACATATCTAATGTTGAATCATATCTAAATCCACCATTGGACTTTGGGGGATGGAGTGACACACGACTTTCAAACCAAACAAGTTAGACTCCGGTCTGAAGCAGCTTTAGTTGAAATATCATTCTTGGATTAATTGCTTTCTCGTGCTGTCAGAAGCCATTTTGTTGCTTTAACTTTTACGAATCAAATGGTCAAGGTTTGTGATAACGTACCACGTAAAAAAAGTTATTTTGTTGGATTACTGGCTGGAAGCGCCGTCCTTCTCTGCCAAAAGTAGAAGATGCGTTGGACACGGTAAACATCCGTCCTAATGAAATACAGGACTTTGAAAATCATGCTGGCTGGCATGAAAAAGTACAGAATTTAAGTTCAAATATTCTGTTTTTTACCTTGTTTTATGTGTTTTTAAGATTTAAAAGTCTTTTCTTTATTATCCTTTAACATTTTCTCCAAAGCTTGAAAAGACAAATTCAAAACTTTACTGATAAAGTTAAACTTTAGCAAATATGGAAAAAATGATACACGCATTGCTGATTAGAAACATGAATCAGCCAAATCAATCCTAAACTCTCATTACTCTCTGTTGTTGAAGAATGTTTGAGAGTTGTTGTTTTTTACAACTTCAACATGAAGTTGTCACTTGTGTATAACTGTTGATATGCTCAGAAGATTAGTTTTTTCCTTCTCATGTAGCATTCGAGATAAACACAGTCTGTCCTCCCTGGAGCTCTGCTGTAGGTTTGTCTGTGCCAGCATTTTTTTAATCGGCAAATCTGTGTTCCCCGTTCACTGAGCTCCTGCCTTTTCTCTCTAGATGTATCGGTGAGCCTGTTGTCCCTGCTGGTGACCACCTGTGGTTTGGCTCTGTTCAGCGTCTCCCTCTTTGTCTCATGGAAGCTGTGCTGGGTGCCACTGAGTGGTCGTTTCCTCCCAGACATCCTCAAGGGGGCGCACTTCCTGGGAGGAGACCAACAGCCTGTCCTCACAGAGGTAACAAGAAACCTAAGGTGGAATTGTAAAAATGATTTAAAGTGAGCATATAATAAGGTAAAAATAGAATGCTTAAATGATTTTACAGTTTTGTGGAGCACTTTAAACACACCTAATTACCCCATAATGATCATCTGTGGGAATATTTTATCCAGCGGTGCTTTATTTCTGTATAAATATGACAAGAAAACTACAATTTTCACAAAAAGAACTAAAGCAAAGTAAACAAATGACACAAACTGTTGACTTATTATAATTATTATTAAGACTTTGACTGGGTCACAGTCTTGGTAGACAATTAATTCTCTCTTGAATTCATCTTATTTGGGAGTTAATTGATTTGTTAATGACCTCAAGCCATCTTGGCCCAGATGCTGCAAACTATGCCCAAACCATGATACTACAACCACCATGTTTCACAGATGGGATTAAGCTCCTATGCTGGAATGCATAATTTTCCTAAACTCAGCTGTTACGCTTCACTTGCACCAAGAAGCAAACTGTGTTCTTTCTGGAAATCAATCCGTTTCTCCTTGCAACCCTGCCATGCACATCATAGTTGTTTTGTGTTTTCCTGATTGCACTATAGCCAATGCTTAGCCAGTCTTTATCTGCTTACAATTTACTAGTTGTGACCTCACAGATGATGGATGGATGGACAAATGGATGGATGAATGGATAAATTCCTGTGCTTTAACTAAAACAAGACTCATACGTGATTGCTATCTCAGTGGTTTGAAACAACTGACCTTGATTAACCTTTATAATGAACTGCTAATCCTAGAGGTTTGTTTACTTTTGCCATACATAGGTACATTATTTTAGCTAATTCCCTACAATATATAAATTATCCGGTGTAATATTTTAGAGTTATTTGTTTTAGTGGGTTCTATTTATATAGTCAAGTCTCCAGGAAAATATATTTCATGTTTCTAGAGACCAGAAATCCATGTGTAGCTTCTGTAAGGGTTAGATAGGTAGGTTTTACTTTTTAAAAATCCACTCACACAATGACAACATACTTAATTTCCTGGCAACTGGGCTGGTATGTAGCACCAATAACAAGTACTAGAAACCAGAGGTTGCAATATTGACCGATATTGATGGGAATAGCATTTAAGGAAAAGTAATTGTTCACAGCTGTTTTTCTCAAAAGACATGGTGTTTCACATTGTGAAACAACTGTTTATTATTACTTCAAGTCTTTGCCAGTCTGAAATCATTGTTTCCACAGTGATATTTATTTAAAAACATATGCAGTAACTAGGGCTGTCATAGTTAACGCGTTAAACGCGATGCGATTAATTTTTAAAAAGGCGCGTTAATTATTTTTGATTGCAGTTAATCGTGGCCTTATCAATTGGCTAAATAAATAGGAGAAAATTCACTAAGAGTTCAGAGTTCTGAATCTGATGTGTCTAATGACTGCAGTTTTTCATTCATTTAACTGTCATTCGACCCTGTTCTGTTTGTCGCTTGTTGTCTACTACCTCTTCAGTTTTAAGACCACATTTTATGACTTTTTTTGTGCTGTGTTTTTTAAATAGACATGTCAAGTGGGTCTACAATGCACTTTTTTATTTGAAAGAAGTAAAAGATAAAAGACATTTTTCTTTGTGTTTATTTGATTCTAACTCTATTTTTTTAATATAGAGATTAATCGTAAGTTAACTAAAATGCGATTAATCGTTTGACAGTAAAACAAATATTATTGTGTGTTTTTCAGGTGGATGGGGAGGAAAGAGAGTACAGCGAGGATGGCTGCATGAAGGAGCCTTCAGGCCCCCCATCGGCTGTGGCTGTTCCAGAGTCAGGCCTAAAGATAAGCCACACTTCGCCTGACATTCCACTGGAAACCCAGACCAAGGTGGAGAAAAACCATGTTCACACTTTGGCCAGGGACAGGGTTCAGAGACAGATTACTGAGCCAACATCATCTGTGCGGTCAGTACACATCAGTCCCTGAAGGCTCTGTTCAGTTTTTGTTGTTATTGGGGGGGGGGGATTTGTTATCAGGAAGTTGACCTTTATAATATGTCAAGCCTTAGGGAATGCAGGTGCCTGTGTAGCAGCCTGGCAGCAACAATAATTCATGTTTGGAGAACACTGATTGTAAGATTGTAGGTATTTCATGACATTAAATGTCTTTCTTACAGGCACAACTCCATCCGTCGTCAGATGAACTTGTCCAATCCTGACTTCAACCCTGCTCAGTTTCAGCGCCAAGACTCTCTTTCTGGTTTGGGCCGGATCAAACCAGAACTGTACAAACAGAGGTCAGTGGATGCAGAGGACGGCCGTCGGTCTGACAGCTGCGGGCGTCTTAACTTCATCTTGAAATTTGACTTTGACCTGGAGCAGCTGATCGTGAAGATCCACAGGGCCCAGGACCTTCCCGCCAAGGACTTCTCAGGGACCTCCGATCCTTATGTCAAGATCTACCTGCTGCCTGACCGTAAGACCAAGCACCAGACCAAGGTGCACCGCAAGACTCTCAACCCGGTGTTTGATGAGGTGTTTCTCTTTCCTGTGGCATATGCCGAGCTGTCAAGCCGTAAACTGCACTTCAGCGTATATGACTTTGACAGGTTCTCCCGGCATGATTTGATTGGCCAAGTGGTGGTGGACAACTTCCTGGATCTGGCTGACTTTCCCCGGGAAACGAAACTGTGCCGGGATATACAATATGTAACCTCGGTGAGAGCTTCATTCAATTTCTTTGATTTCTATCCCTATCTGCCTTCCTCTTCTTTTACACAACTGCACCACTTTGTTAACAGTGGGTCAGTGGGGCTGTATGGTGGTTTTGGTTAGTACTGTCACCTCACAGCAAGAGGGTTTCTGGTTCAAAACTGCAGTGGGTGTGTGAGTGTATGAAGTTTGCATGTTCTCTCTGTGCATGTGTGGGTTCTCTCTGTGAACTCCGGCTTCCTCCTACTGTCCAAAAACATGCATGTTAGGTTAATTGGATATTCTAAATTGAGTCTAGGAGTGAGTGTGAGAGTAGATGGCTGTTTGTCTCTTTGTGGCACTGTGATAGACTGGCGACCCGTCCAGGGTGTACCCTGCCTCTCGCCTTATGGCAGCTGGGATAGGCTCCCACAACCCTGAATTGGAGAAACTGGATAGTGACCAAATGGCCAGAATGAAAGTGTGTTTTATAATAAATAGATTTGCAGTGCTGCCAAACCTTGAGTACTGTCCAAAATCTTTTGGAGAAAAATCTGCATAAACAATCAAAAAGGGAAAAAGGTTCAGTCAATTCCTATAATAGCAAAGGGAAAATATATCAGCAGACTCTCATCTCATTTTCCCTCCAAGTGGGACTCCAAGTTTTGAGAGGCAGGGACATAGAAATATACTTAGACACCGTTAATGTTTGATGAAAGCAGTAGGAAACACTTGGGGGTGGTGACCCAGATCTACACTGACATAAGACCGAGGTTGGCTTGACAGAGATACAGCGAGACTGTCTATATTATGTTATACACTTGGATAAATATATAGTACTGTAACTTAGATCTTCCTGCCAAGAAATCCCTCACAGTTTGGCTTCCTTGTTGAGTTAGGATTGCAGTTTGGTGTCACTTAAAGAAACTATTCACTTCTGGTTTATGTGCAAACAGTGTGACAATATTGAATGATCATAAGCACGTTTATACATATTCAGTTCATGGAAAAAGCAGGCTATGATTAACTCTAATCATTTTTCTAATTTAAGTTTATCATAAACTTCCACGACTGGTTTGAAGTCAGTGATGTTACAGGTTTTTTTTTGCTGACAGCTGCTCACATACAAGCATCGCTCTGTTACGTACAGAAACTTGGTAACCCAGTAGGATATACATTTTTAAAAAGCTTTGTAATTTCTCAAAGCTCTTACAGGGTTTTTTACAGAGTTTTATTTTATTTATCTTAAGTTTCTTTCTGCCAAGCTAAAATCACTTCCACCTTTGGTCGCAGTTGCACATAAGTGTTATTTTCTGCTACTGATAATGCTCTAGATTTGACACTTGGCTGTCATTTTATGTGTTCATTTCTTCAGCCATGGGAAAGAATAAGTCCCCTGTTTCTGATTTATTTAAACTGTAAATGCACTACTGAGCATCATGATATTTAAAAGTGCAGATGCTCAAGTAAGGAAGACAACCCAGTCAAGGATGAGGATTTAGCTTTACCAGAAATTAAGTGTCAGTAAACAATTAACACAAAGAAGTGAGGTCAGCAGCCTAGACTACTATTTAACCATCCATTTAGTTTCTTGCTCTTTGTCTGTGTTGAAATGGTTGTGCAGAGGAATTAAAACGGCTACATTTGCGTGGTGATAAGGATAAGGTGATCTGTTTTGGTTCTGGGCAGGTTGAATTGGGTTGGCTTCATCTACACGTTTCTTTCCTTTCACCACAAAAATGTAAACAATCTCATGGACATTTGAAAATGAATTAAGGTGGAATGCTCATGCTTTATTTTCTACATGGATTGGCACAGTTTAGTGGTTCTCAGACAAAATCCTCTTGTTCTTTCTCTCCTCATGACATCCCTTATAGTTTCAGATGTACTCTGTAACACACTAAGCTAACGGCTGCTAAGTGGTTCCTCTTTTTATTCCCCTAATCAACAAAGCTGTTATACACACCAATTATTTGAATGGGTTTGTTTACAAATTCCAATATTAATAGAAAAAGCATAATCTGAACTGTTCAGAAACTTAAATTCAGAGTGCCCAGATAAGGTAGAATTTACTGATTTAGTGAACGAATACAACATTTCCGTTCTTTCAGACACAGCATGTAACAATAGGAAAGATTGACTGTTTCCTTAGGTTAAGTTCAAACACACAATTATAAATGACAGAGCACAATAAGAAGAAGCAAAGGAGGATGTAAGGATGAGAGTGAAGAGGAGAGATACAGAGGGAGGAAGAAAGAGAGGGCAAGAGGGGTGATAAGAGGGAAAACACATCTTTTCATGTTCTACCCTAACATGAAGCTTAAGTAAAGTGATTACAGTCTTTAACATTGATCGCAGTAAATGTTGCCATATGCACTCATAGAAAAATATCACGCAGTGGAGTCTATGTTTAAACTAACAATAATTTCAACTTATATCGTGGAGTTTGAGTCAATAGCTAATTATCAGTTATAATATACGATAACCTTCTTCAGTGCGGCTTCACACAGATGAACCAGAAAAAGAGACTCAGATAAGCAAAAACGACAGAGTAAATAAAAAAAGAGTTGTAAACATCAAAGCATGCACAACAGGCATTAGTTGGAACCAAATTAAATAGGCTGACATTTCTGATAGAATTAACAGGCACACAATTTAAGCATCACAGACTGCTGCAGACACAAAACGATATGTTGCTTGGAAACGAGGTGATGGTTGGCGCTTTGCGAAGGCAACCGATCTCCTGCTCTCTCAAATCCTGCTTCACACGAGAAAGGCAAAAAAAAAACGACTGACCAGAGTCACAGAAACCAAATCTGGTGAGGTAACCATAGGAACAGCAGATTGACCAAGCCAAATCTGGGCAATATGAGAGCGCACTTTCAGGCAGTAACAATATATATGTAATAAAAGGAAGCTAATTATGTTCTTTTCATCCAAGCACAAAAGACCACAAACATTTCAAATTCCCTTCCACTGAAATCAAGCTTTTAACCTTGTTAACATATCCATACAATGTTCTTTTTTTAATGTGTTATGAAATACTTTGTGAGCAAAATCAGCCATCAAGGCAATGACTGGAGAGTTCTGCATTGAATCTGCAGAGAACCACCTAAAATCTGAAAAAGGCAAGGTCAGACAGCCCCTTTATTCCCCATAGAGGACTGGAAGAACCAATCCTGACTACTTACACCATGGGACTGTGCAGCCATTATGCAGGAGCTGTGAGAAATTGATGAAATGTGAAGCTTGCAAGCTACAAGGAGAAGTTAACTAAGAGCTAGTGGGGGGAAGCTCCTAGCCACTGCTTGCTGTGGGAGATTTATCAGATTATTCAAAGATACTTAATCAGTGAATAAGAAACAAGGTGTGGAGAAGTTATTAGTGACTGCTGGAGTGGGACTTTAAGAGATGCTGAAGTTTCTGTAGAGTCTGTACAATATAACTGTGATAATAACACAGGACACAGTCACACAAGCTACAGAGTATTCTGCTTTTATTGTTTTTTGCCTGTATATTCGTATAAAACTGCAAGCTGCAAGAGTACCTTATCCAGCTTGGGTTACTTGACCAAGTTTAAGTTTTCTTCCATAGTGTCTAATTGGACAAAAAAAGCTTATCTCATGCAACCAAGCACTGAGTACCTCAGGACTGCACCTGCTGCCATACTGTCGCCACCCATCCAGCAGCTTCTCATGCAACATTTATCAAATACAAGCTGAAGTCATTTCCCATGAGAAAACTCGGACTTCCTGTTGTTCTCATCTGTCTGGACATTGTCTCAAGCACTGCAAATACCTTCATAATCTGATTGGTTCAACTTGGACAGTCTCCGTGCGTCACCTGTCACTGCACATTTAAAGTTGAACACTTACAGCTGATTGAGGCTCTACTGGTCCAGCTTACCCAGACCGCATATATAAGATATTTAATTTGATATTGCCTCTAATGTGTTCATCAGTCAGATAAGGAAAAAAAAGATTTTTTTAGACTAAGAAGGGCTGAATCAGTGTGTGTGTGTGTGTGAGAATGGGTGAATGTTGCTTGTCTGGTAGAAAAGCGCTATATAAATACAGTCAATTTACCATTTACCATTGTCAGAAACTACAGAAGATTCTCACATTCTTTAGCATATGTGTATAGCTGCATATTTAGCAGGTTGGCATTTAGCATGAATCTGTAATGCAGCTGCTTGCACCACAGATATCTGTTTGATTAGCTTGCTTGTTCGGTGGAGCATTTAATCAGCGATTAAAAGAGGTCTAAAAGAGGTCTAAAAGAGGTCGTCATTGGCCCATAGAAGTAGAACAGAAGTGGACAGTTTGCAGCCGGAGAACAATATCATGGCAAAGAGAGATAAATGGTTTTGTTTGGGAACCTCTTCTTCGTTATCTTTGAGTCATGAACCGATGGCACCAAATAAAACTGATCTCTGATGAGTATCTCAATTTCACATTCAGTGAAATTACATCTCATCCCTGCACTTGTCAGCATTTTCATGACTGAAAAATCCATTCAAGCAAGAAATTGGGGTGGAAAACAGGACACTGCACACATGTAGAATTTCAGATAAAAGTAAAAGAAGGTAAAAAGAATAAGAAAAATCAGGCATATGTACAACAAGTATTTTTCTGCATGTATTAATTTGTCATCTATAATAAGTTTTGTTTGTTCGGCTCCTGATGGTTGGAGTGTGACTCCTAATTAGACGATTTTTTTTCTGATGAGGACTGGGAACATACACAGACAACACAGCTGCACCTCATCAGATGATTAAGTTCAAAGCATGACAATGATCCTTAGCTGGGTCAGCAATAAACCGGCTCTGACCTGTTTGTGACTTGCTAAATAATACATTCCTATTTCTTAACACACAGACACGTTGATGTTTGTCCACAAATATAATTTTAACTCCATCTAGACTCAAACAACAGCAAAATTAGGTCAGTATAAATGGGTTAGATCCTCTTCTGAGGCATCTTATATGTTAAGTATAGTCCAAGGGGCATCCGGTTTCTAAACATAATCCCTTATTAATCATATATATTATATAATATATGTATTATACATATATAATATATTTACACAAAACAGACAAAGATATAATATGAGATACATATTTCTTAATGTAGTACATTTTGTTCTTTTATCTTGGAGATGGGAACAGCTATATCAAGATTAGGAGTTAATGCTTATGTTATCTCAATATGCAAATAGCCTTTTTGTGGTGATAACAATATAATTTATTTAGATTTATTTAATTTATTTCTACATTCATTTGAGCAGCTGCTGGGACCTGAGGCAGAGAGTTGATCAATCTGTCATAGAGTCAGCCTTCTTTGATCTCCTGTATTTAGTTCTATTCATTATTCCTAGAGTTCTGATGGATTTCCGAGGCCTGCTGATAAAAAAGCATCCCCACAGCATGATGCTGCCACCACCTTGCTTACACTTACTCATACACTATGAGAATGGTGCTCTTGGGGTTTATGGCATCTCATCTTATGTGTTTGGGCCCTTCAGGGTCTCTTTCCTTTCCTTTCCTTTCCTTTCCTTTCCTTTCCTTTCCTTTCCTTTCCTTTCCTTTCCTTTCCTTTCCTTTCCTTTCCTTTCCTTTCCTTTCCTTTCCTTTCCTTTCCTTTCCTTTCCTTTCCTTTCCTTCAAGTTTTTCACAAATACTTTACATCTTTGTGGAGTCTGCTACATAAAGTGGTCCCTCTGATTGCCTGGCCAATTGGTGTAAGTCTTATACTCTTTCCTTGCATGTTGTTGCTGTACTGTATACTTTTTATTTTCCTATCATTAATACAGTGACGTTTCAAGGGTTTACTATGAGATTTTCAGATGTTTTATAGTCATCTTCACACCTTCATAATGACTTCTCTGACCTGTTAGGAGAACTCCTGGGTCTTCCTTGTGCTGCTTGCTTTGTGCTGCCCCTTGTTCAGTGGTGTTGCAGACTCTGGGGTCTTTCACAACAGTTGCATATAAATATACTGCCATTATGTGACATTTAAATGCATACACAATTGACTTTTGAATGTAATTGAAGGCCTTAGATCTAAATTTAGAGAGAGGGAGTGAATGCATATGCAGTTATTTTCCTTTTAAAAAAAAATCTTACCTCACCAGTTTGAACCATAGCATTATTTATCAAAATATATACATGTAAATTACATGTTGCAATGTTACAAAATAGGAAGAACATGTGTAGGAAGTGTGTGTACTTTCCCAAGACTCTGTACACTATCTTACAACTTTTACCCACCGCACTGAAAATTTATTCTAAGAGTCTCCTTCACCTTTATTTCTTAAGCAATACAACAAAACACAGGTTGTATGTTGATGTAGATTCTCAGTTATCCAGGTCATGGTCATGTCCAGACAGGGATATGGTTTATATTTGTTCAATTTTAATTTATAGTTGGATTAAGTGGATTTGTGTTTGTACGTGTGTTTAAGTGATCGTCTCAAGATCTTTCAGGGAGTCCTGAAGAAATGTGGAGTTTCTACTCTCATTCTCTCACTGTCCTCAGAAGAACTAGGTTACTTCCCTTGGGATCACAGGGATCCCGGCTGGTCCACGCTTCAGTATGTGTGTGTGCATTTTAATCCTGGCACAAACCAAGCCTCTACCCACTTCTGGCCATATGCACTGGGCTGTAATCTACATAGATTTCTTAATGACACATGTATAAGTAAGTCATTTAGATTAATCTTGGATGGGAAGACTATATATCATGAGGTCAGCCATGGGGCTTGACAGTGTCACTTAAACTTGTGCTGTTTATATGTCTTTTGTGAGTTTTAATCCTTAAAGATTCAAAAGCTATTTTAGACTGGTAGCTATTTTGGCGGCTCCATAGGCCTTTGAGGGTTAACAAACTCCAGCCTCCGGCTTGTAATGGCAAAACTCTTTGTGGATTCATGTTGAAGCTGTAACACCTTGCTGTTAATCCACACACTGTTAATTGCTGAAACATTAATTAAAATTCCCCTATGAAAACCACACAAGTCTGAGCTAGCACACAAGTACTTACCTTTTAGCACTTGCCGATACCGAGTACTGACATGAGTACTAATCAAGGCCATTACAGTTCTTACAATTAAATTTTTTTTATTTTCTTTCGGCATATTCAACCCAAATACAACTGCACTTTGTGCATTTTAGTAATATAAAACTACTCTTAGCACAACATATTGTTTTAACATTTTAACTTTAACAAACACATTGCAGGAAAATTAAGCTCCTGTCACACTGGTATCGGTTCTGTTGTATCGGAACACTTTAATGAATACTGAGTATGTGATACCAGTATCGGCATCGGTGCATCCCTAAATAAAAACAGTTTTCTGGCTTTCTACTGCTCATCCTACATTGAGCATTTGATGTCCCACACAGCGGTCACTTCCATACCGTCTATGACTTACTGGAGAATAATTACATTCTGTTGCATCTGAAATGGACACATTTTGAAGCAAAATAGATTCAATCACACTGTCCCATTTAAAATAAGAAATGTAGCCCTTTGAGTCTTTATACTCCTGTTCAGGGATTAGATTTCAGGTGTGTTTGTTACTACCTGTGATGAACATAAAAATAACTCGAAACGGCATGTGTGCCTAGTCTGGGAAAAAAAATGATTGAAAATATCACTTTGACACCTAATCATCTTTAAAGTAAGGAAGCTCATTATTAGCAGCAAGTATTCTATGTCCCCAGGGCAGGAAATGTAGAGGTCCAGCCAACATTGTTAAAACAGGACTTCATTTCCTCCCGAAGCATGCTCATTTGCCGATTAAATGGATGCACAAATTGGTGTGTGAACATACAAACACAGTGCTAATGGACAGTGTCATCCGCAGTTAACGCCGTCGTTATTCCCTGTTTGACACTTTTCCCAACTCAGTCCTCCAGTTTGAACGTGAGGAACATTTTTGGTCTGTATGATGTTTAATTCAGGACCCTGGATCTGCTTGATGGTCTAATTGCGGGGAGTGAAAGTGTCCGTGAGGTACGCCGTTTTAACCGAAAACACATCAGTCATATGCGCTCTTGTAAGAGATTATTGTAGTTCCATAAAACACATATAACCAACATCTCTCTGTGAGTTTGATGCGTTGCATCCACACACAGAATTTTTATATTTCAGCAACAACCTCAACGTGTTGATCAAACTGCAAACTGTTAAAATAATACTCTTCTTCACTTATTCTTCACTTTAAAATTATGCAAAAAGTACCAAAGGCAAGATGAGTGTAAACATAATTACATCGTGTTACAAAGCAAATTGTTATCAACACCTAGCTTTGCATGCTTTAGATGTTAGCTTCTGTATTCCATCATGACTTTTACATCACTTTAGGTGCTAAGGTATAATTTTAGCTTTCTATTTATACCATGTTAAAAGTGTCTGTTTTAATACCTGCTTTAGAGCCATCTCATTCTCTGAAATACATAGGTTAATGGTGACATTTAATGTTAAAAAGTAGAGGCTCATTATTTATGTACATTGAATTCCTGCCAATCGATAGTTCTTGGATTGCCTGACCTGCTAATCTGTTACATGCAGTCGTTGTTAACTGTTCAAATACTTGACAATGCTTCTTATGTATTATTCAGTTCACTCGTCAACGTCTGACTTGTTCATTACGACAGATTCTGCTCTTTTTATTGTTTTTCAGCTTATTATTTTTTTGCACACAAAGGCAATGAAGACACTACAGCTCCAGGAGGACAGGTCAATACTATTGACTGCAGTGTGGTTGGCCTTTAATTAGGAGCTTGATGAATGGGGTCAGCGTGGCCATTCAGTGTGTGTGTTGTTCCCACTTTACAGCAATGATAAATTATATCATATAATGAGCACTTGTCCTCCCATTTGCCCTTATTGACAAAGTGAAGAATATGATTACCTAAAAGAAAGTAGTCAATTGAGTCACTGCAAGCCTCTTAATATCAGGGAAAACACATATAAACACACATGACGTGAGTACACATTACTGAAGTTAATGTGTTTTAGATCTCTCAGTTTGTCCTCCACATGTCTCAGTCTGTTACAAAAATAATTTTTTATCTCTCAAGTGAAATTGAACGCCCAAGAGTTAATGAAGATTTATAGCATCTTCACATCTGTGCACTGAGTAGACTGCTCTACACGAAGTGTTCTGTTTAAAGACCCATCGAGGGGAAAAAGGACACCTAGCTTATTATGTTAAGAGAAAACGTCTGCCAACAATTCTCTCACATTCTATATTTTTTTACCTTCAAAGATAAACAGGATGTTCCCGGTACAATTAGTTATACTAATAATTTAGATATGCAATGGGATAACAGGAGAGAGGACCAAAATGCAGGACATAGACAGCCCGGTATAATCCAAAAGTTTATTCAACAATCATTAGGAGTTCTTGTACATCAATGGCTGGAGAGCCAGTCACAGTGGAAATTAGTTAATCTGGCAGGGGACAACAGATATCATGGAGTTTGTGGAGGGAGTAATGGATGATTAAAACCAGGTGTGGAAGGCAGGAGCAGGACAGTGGGGTAAACGTCTTTATACCTACAGGAACGGAGCAAATCCAGGGAATTAAATGAACAGGTGAACACAGATCAGTTTAAAAACAAAACAGGAAAAAGATGAAAAGCTGGCTAAAAGGTCAAAGAACAAGGAATTTCAGAACATGACAATAAGCTTCAAATGTGGTTTGCAGCTGTGAAGTAGGGATGGAGTAATTTTCGATCGTTTTTTTTCAAATGGCGATCTAAGGCGATCTTGATTTAATTTAATGCCATAAGATGTTAAAGAAAAAATCTCTAAAACCTGCGCTTTACTGTGTACTTAAAAATGTTTCTCATGGAGCAACATGTCTGCATTCAGAGCCCTTTGATCTGTGCAACTGAGGAGTGAATATTAAACTCTTAATAACTCTCCTTCGCCAGATATCTTGCAACAGCTGTGGTACACTGGGCCCATCTTTCACTGCCTTGCTTGTATTTGGTTGATTTTTCAAAAGCTACCAATATTGTGGGCTGCCGAGATGCATTTGTGCTTAATCCGGCCGCAGCGCCTGATCTGGTATTTTTGCGGCCTTGGAGGGGTGATGAACTCCTATGTTTCCCAAAATAAATTTGTCGTCTGCTTATCCTTCACAGGCACACATTCTTTGCATATTGTGCAAATAGGTTGCGTTAGGTCTTTAGGCTCACCATTAACATCCGGGAAAAACCTAAAATATGCCCAAATAGCTGATTTAGCTTTCCTTTTTGGCACTAAATTGCTGTCGGCCATGTCAACGCCAGGCGAGGTTTTTTTGAGCTGACCTAACTGCGCCCGTCCTCTCAGGCGATTGGAACGTCTATCGGCGATCGACAGTGGCCTCGATGAATGATCTGAAGACATTACCGATTTCACATCCCTACTGTGAAGTTATCATTCAGGGGAGTCGTATAAGCTTGACTGCATTAGTTCTATACAGGCAGATTTTATGTTTCCAGCTCATATCCCAGCTCATAAATATTTATAAGATCGATAGAAATTGGAAGAAAGTAAAGACCTAGAATTAAAGAGATGATGGTCATTAATACAGAGATAACAGTAAAATGTATAAGTGGAGATAATAAGGTAGGGGATATTGCCAAAAACAATTCAGGAACGGCAAGATGATGAGCTATTTAAGGCTTATCCCCTCATTAAAAGCTAACAGTATTCCCAGGTGTGAGAAGTAATCCGATATGTACAATCCTCTGATGTATGCTTTATGTGTAAAAGAGTCAAAAGGAATCTATTCTCTGGATATTCTCTGAAAATTTTAAAGGGAAACGTTACACATATTTGGAAAGAAATGTTCTCAGGAATGTGAGGGTCTTATGACTCCCAGCATAACAACATTCCTTTAAGGTATTTTCGTCTGGTTTGCAGCACAAGGGGGCAAATAGCCAGAAGTAGACGAGTGCAATTTGCATCCTATGTGGGCTCAGTAAACATCAAGTTTCACTGTTAACAAATGTCAAGATTAGCGGTTAATGCTTATGTTATCTCAACAAATGTCTATATAGTATATAGACCAGGTTTGTTTTGTTTCAGTTATTCATTTTTCTAAGTAAGGTGGTTCTGGTTGTCGCTTGTATGTCAAACCAATCACCACACACTTACGTTGTCTAGACCAGTTACCACACACTTATATAATTTCGACCAATCGCCAGAAGCTGGAGCACGGGGACTTCTTCCAACCGCAATTATGAACGTGCATCTGTGGTCCAAACACACCCACAGAATCTGCTTGCCTCATCATCATATTTAGTTAAAAAATAGGATGCTAATATTGATTTTTGGCAAAAAAAGCTCATTTAATTTTCAACAGCTGGGAGACACCTAAAGCAGCCTTTGGAGTTTGTGTAGAGGTAGGTGCTTAAACTTGAGTGAGGTATTACTAATACACTGAACAAAACTAATAAATGACAAAAGCTGATTTTTTTAAATGCGTTTGGTTAAATCTAGGTCATCATAGTGCCATCATCACAATATAAACGTGAGGTTCTGGTTGAGACAGTAGTTATTGTTTTAGTCGCTTGTTTTCTGCATGAACTGTGAGTTTATTTTCCACTACTGCCCAATCTAAAGAGTTTGCATACTTCTGTTTGCATTTAGTGTAAGGTTGCAAAACGAACTGAAAGGTAATCGAACTGAAAGGTAATCTTGAAAGCCTTTTCTTCCTCATAAAAGAATTAAAGCTACTTGTTCTTAAATGTTTTAGACTTGTTTCGCTTACACACCCAGATTTAGCCTTTAACCTGAGGTCATCTTCTTTCTTGCTCTTTTTGTCCCATATTTCTGACTTTTGGTTCAGGACATGATGTGAAACAAGGAGCAAGAATAGGAATTGTGTCTCTGGGATTGTATACTATACACTCCACTGGACCTTCAAGATGATGCTTTTGAGAAAACTGGTGATAATAATGAACAGTTGAAATCAATACACTTTTTGATTCTGGGAAATTATGGTTCATGTCTAAGAAACTAAATGATGAGGCTTTGTGTTGCACCTTTGACTGCCCTATCATTTATGGAAAGGTTGAACTAGTGCACCATGCCAAACTGCAGACAAGAAATCTCTCTCTGATGTTGTTTTGTGTAGTATTTGAGTAATTTTGAGAACAGTATGTAAAGAATATTTAAAGTGGCCATACAGATTGATGAAAACAGCTAAAAAAAACTAGTAGCTGCTGCGACTTTGCGGCTTTTAAATGTCACTTTCTTTGAAGCATATTCGTACTTAAATTGGTAAGAAGCGTGAACATGAAGCACAGCTTCTTTACTTTATGTACGATCTGGTGCCTGTAAACGTTTCTCTTTTAAGCTGCAACTATTCAGTCTGTTTACACCAGAAAAAAACTTTTTTATGTGACAGTCTCACTATTCTTTACTGGCAGTTATGAAGGACCCTTTAGCTTAGCCTGATTCTGCCAGGGTATATTTATCTGCAGCTGAAGTTCAGTCAAGGCAGTGATTTATTTACTTCCACCATGTTCACTCAAACTAAATATCCAGGGTACTGATCAGCTCCTGCGTGACGGGATCTTGAGTGTTTTAGTGGAGTGAATAAATTGTTTGCTCTTTTTCCATGTGATACTCAAAAATTATCATAATTTGAATAACAGTTTTATTCTAATCACAAAACCTACTGTAGTGCATTATTTTGTCCATGATACAAAAATCAGCTTGTGGTTGTACTAGTATATAATAGCATCCTGTCCACTCACATGTTAGACGTGCACATTACTGAGCAAATTATTTTCCTCTTTAGTTATTAAGTTCTCTGGGTACCTTTATAAGCAGTAAAAAAAAAAAGATCCAATAGCTTGATACAGTTCATAATGAAAAAAACTGAAAATAATATAAGTAGAGCTGTGTAGCTCCAATCAGTTGCTATGAATGTACTTCTTAATAAGGTGTTAAACAATTTTAGTGACATCATTGACTGGAGATCAATCAATGTGTCAAATAAAACTCACTTTTATGGTTTTATTTCATATGTAACATCTGCAAATTATAAAGAAGCTCATCAATCGAGAAATGTGGGAATTTACACAATCATAAAGCATATCCTGTAAGAAATCTTAAAGGCACTGGTTATGTAGAAACAGGAGGACGAATTATAAGAACAAGAGTGAGCATTCAGGTTAGTCTGAGTCCATGATTATGAAAGACACAGCAAGAAAGAGGCTTGTAGATGAAGGCTGGCTGCTCCTGAGGGAGAGCAGGTGTTGGTATTATAATTGGAGAAGATGGACTGTTCTCACTCTCTCTGCTTTATTGGGGTGCTTTAGAGATCCAGTGTAATTTCATTGGCAGAGCACAAGTGACCATAATCCTGACCGCAGGCTTGATTTGAGTGCTCATAAGAGTTGTGACCGACACTCTATAGCCTGAAAACTTAACTCTGCAGTCTGAGTGTATGTGTGTGATGGAAGAAGAATATCACATTATCAGTGGAGAACTCAAGGCCTGGTTTATCCACCATTGCTTTGGCACACATGCCTGTGTTTGTGTGTCAGTGTGCATTCTTGTGGTTCTGCAAGAAATTACGTCTCTGAGACATCATAAGGTGTACAGCCTCACAGCAACAGTAGGGATATAACGTCAGGCGTGGATTCTTCCTTGGCAACACGTGTGATGAATCAACTCATCACTCAGTGTGAATGTCACAGATGCTGGATGATGATTGTGTCTACATGTGCATATGTGTGAGCATATTGTGTGTTAGTGTGCTTGCAGGCGTGCAGATGCTGTCATCCATGATGAATTAACTCATTCTAATCAATTTGATTTTTAGCGTTATTGAGCAGAATACTCACAGCAGCAGGTTCCTAATGTGCATGTGTGCAAGTGTGTGTCTAAACCGCCCATGTACCCTGACTCCAATTAATGTTAATCAGCATGAAAAGGAGCACTTATCGATGTCGAAGTGAAACAATGATTTCTCAGTATAACCACAATATCTGACCTTTAACAAAGGTTTCGAGGCAATTGGTTGCTTCTGACAAAGCCTGAGTAGAAAGTCGTTAAAATGTTCTTATCAGTGACTGTATAGAATGCGTGAAAATATTCTGGATGATCATATTAACCTGCTTTGCCTTGCTAAGCCTTTCACAGTTTATTATAAAACTGCTAGTCAGTCAGTTGCAAGTTGTTGTTTTTTTCCTCCCAAAACCTTGTACACAAAATTTAACACGGTTTTGGCGCCTTCCATTTCCCCAGTGAGATTTCCCGGTGAGACGCCCCAACTGTGGAAAATTGTGTAAATCTAGAAACCAAAGGTTCTCTTGTAACCAACCTTGTCAGTTCTTGTGTCTTATAAATGCACAGCTCTCCCTCACACGATCGCACGTTATTTTCAGATGTGTTAATTGGGAAAAGGGCTTGGCATATGTGTGAATTAGTTCTCATAGGAGAGTAGGATTAGTTTAAACTTCACTGTGGGTTCCACAGATTTGAGCACATACTCGTTGCTACACCATATTACTTAAAATTCTCAAGGCATGGCATTATTGTGACATGAAACATAATGATTAAAGATGAGTCATGCAGTTGTTGTACGAGGCAGATGTAAAAAAGGTTTCCTATCTGAGGTGTCTTAGGCGTGATCTGTATCTGGGATGCGTCACCTCTTTATCATGTTATAAAGCCTGACTTTGTTATAATTACAAAAGAATTACCCCTGAGCGAAGGCCGTTTTATTCTTGAGCGATCCTCAAACCCCTGAAATAGATTGTGGTTTTCTTTCTGCCATCAGTTACACTTTTTTATTATCTATTCAAGAATTTATATTTCTATCACTCAGCCTTCAGATTTTTGAACATCCAGACTCGAGACATTAATATATAAACACAAGCATGTGCCATCTGTGACTGCAGAAAGGACTGTCAAAAAAGGAATTAAACTTTCATATAAGAATGTTTCGACAGTATGAGATGAGAAAGAGCAGTATTAATATAGAATTTCAATGTATTTCTTTATAGGACAATGTGGATCTTGGAGAGCTGATGTTCTCATTGTGCTATCTCCCCACGGCTGGCAGACTTACCATCACTATGATCAAAGCCAGAAATCTCAAAGCCATGGACATCACCGGAGCCTCAGGTGGGTTGTTGATCAACAGTGGAGTGTTTCAATTAAGAATGGAGTAGTAAGATGAAGCACACAAACGGATAAAGTGCTTTATAATTGTGAGTGTGAGGGCACAGAAATTCCCAGTAAGGTACATACCCAGGTTTTGGGTTATAGTTCAGTTCACTCAATTCTGAAACTTACAAAAAAAAGTACTGTGCAAAACTCTTGCACCGGCCCTTATTTCTTCATATTTTGCTTCCAAGCAGCCAGATTTTCTATAATCTTTTTGAGTGCACGTGAGCAATAATTATCCAGGCTTTTTGAAGGTCTTTAGAGAGTTTTTCTTTTGGCCACAAAGAGGCCACACAGAGACAAACGAGACACACAACCCTTCACGCTCACACTCACTTCTAGGGACAATTTAGAGTGGGAGGAAGCCGGAGTAAGCAGACAGAACCCATGCATACACGGGGAAAACATTCAAACTACACACAGAAAGGCCCCAGCTGGGAATCAGACCTGGAACCCTCTTGTTGTGAGGCGACGGTGCTTACCACCACACCACCGCGCAGACCCAAATAATGTGCAGTGTGTCCCTAAAATATTTGAGGAAACTGGACAAGTGGAGGAAAAAATAAGAAGTGTCAGGCCTAAAAAATGAACAGATGAACAGTATCTGAAAGTGATGTCCTAAAGAAAGAGGAAAAAATCCAGCAAAGATCTGACACAGGACCTGAGAGTTGCATCTGGACCTTCAGCTGATCCATCTACTGTTGGCCCGAGCCTCATCAGAAATGGTCTCCATGGAAGGGTGGCTGTCAAGAAGCCATTCTTAAGGAAGGGAAACAGGGAGAAAAGGCTGAGCTATGCCAAATGACACAAGAAGTGGACTGAAAATCAGTGGCAACAGGTCTTATGGAGGGATGAATCCTCCCCAGAGCCCGGACCTCAACATTATTATCAAGCTTGTTAGAATAGTATAAATTCTATAAACTTTGGTCACATGTCAATGTCTGTGATCCACAGATTGTTTTGAAGGTGTTAAACAGTCCACTGTTTAACATAACAATACTTGCTATTACACCCATATTAGTACTATTAGTCAATAGTGTTTTGTTACATGAGTCATCAAGTTGAAAGCTTCGCCCTCTTTTCTCTTTCCAGATCCATATGTGAAAGTGTCCTTGATGTGCGAAGGACGAAGGCTAAAGAAGAGAAAGACTTCAACGAAGCGTAACACCCTGAACCCAGTGTACAATGAAGCCATTGTGTTTGACGTTCCTCCTGAGAATATTGACCAGATCAGCCTGCTCATAGCCGTCATGGATTATGATCGGTTTGTACGTTTGGTGTCTCTATGTGACACATTCACTAACACAACACAGAATACTCAAGGGTGTAATTATTTTTTGTCCTGCAGGGTTGGCCATAATGAAGTGATTGGGGTGTGCAGGGTCGGTAATGAGGCTGAAAGTCTGGGGCGAGACCACTGGAGTGAGATGCTAACGTACCCACGAAAACCCATCGCACACTGGCACCCGCTCATAGAGGTAGGGCCTGCTGCTGTACTGGTGAATTACATTTGTGTAGATGTTCTAAAATGGACTTAATGTATTACATTACAGTTAACATCATCTGTTTGGAAACATGGTATCATGGCAATGATCACATACTCATATTGTATTTAATTCAATCTGGTAGTATGTAAATTCAAGCTTAAAACAAAGTACAACTGTGATAGCTGGTATTCTATCGTATTAAAAGGGAACAAAACTGGAAAAATAAAATAATTTGATCTGATGATGATGCTAGATGAAGGCAGAATAGTCACCAAAGCCATTACAATTGATCCAGACGGGAAAATGATGCTCTGTCAAGGGGATCAATTCACTGGATAGCCATAGTTTGATAATGGAAACATTTCATTGTGAACAACAAATGTCAACCTGAGAATGGTGAAAGAGCAAAATGGGATCAGCAAAAACCATGACAACTGATCTTCTTATAACTTAGATTCCTTTTGATAGATATTAACATGTTTTACTGCAAAAGTGGAAGTTTTCCCTTGTTGGTAGCACTACAAGATAAAGGAATCACCAACGTCACTATGATTCATCCTCTAATGGTGGTCTGAAGACATTTTCACTCTATTTTCACACAACATTTTCAAAATACATGGATGCATTGCAGCGCTAGATTAGGGAACATCGGAGGAATTCATGCACTGGGTGCCAGTGTAAATGTGGTGAATCACCCCACCAACAATCTGTTTCCAAGGTAACTATTCATTACTGATATATGCATCAGCTGTGATTTCATAAGTAAGGTTACTTGGCCGTTAAATCACTGCCCAGATGCCTGAATTTTCAAAATTAATTTAGCCATTCATGATATTAATGTGAAGCAATACAAATTCAGCCTGAATATTGAGGGAAATATATTGTAAAACCTACTGTAAAATAAACTTGTCTCAAGACAAATGTTTTTAATGCATAGAAATGAGTCTCATGTTTATTCAATTTTGAGGTACAATGAAAACAAATAGAAATAAAACAATTATACAACAACAAATACTGCATAACACTCGCGTATAGTTGACTTGTTTAGCTGGGATTGCCACAACTGAGGCACTGCTTTCAGAGATAGAAACACAGAGGGAGAGGTGGCTATGTTCACAGAGC
Source organism: Leuresthes tenuis (assembly GCF_036924035.1). NCBI lineage: Eukaryota > Metazoa > Chordata > Actinopteri > Atheriniformes > Atherinopsidae > Leuresthes > Leuresthes tenuis. The sequence continues at coordinate 29,776,878 of NW_027325359.1, read as the reverse complement.
TGTTTCTATTTCTGAACTCCCAGCCCACACTCATTAAAAAAACAGGGCACGCTAAAACAGATGTTGGACTGATTCATGTAAATTCATGTTGAGCTGTCAGAGCTAAATATATTGGTATTCAGCTGAAGGGGTCAAAAGCTAAAACACCTCCAAATGGATTGCTGTCTGGTTAAATGTAACGCCAATCATCAGCCGTGACACGCATTAGTATCTGCCAGCTCAAGTGTGCCTTTTCTGTCATTTGAAGAGTTTAAAGACTTACTTCTGTGTTGCTTAGAGGTTTGTTTGCAGACTTTATGCCTCTTATTCACTGTAATGGTTAGCAGCCGGCTAAGATGCAAACTCGAAGGATATCAATGCTCGTCCTCACGAGTTCTGTTGATTTAACCCTCTTCCTACATCACAAATTTTTCACCACAGGAAGTCTGGTGATGCTCATTCTGAGAGAAGTTAGGGACCCAAGAAAATCACTATTGAACACATCATATGATTTTCTCTTTAGCAATGACATTTCCGTTTAAAAGCTACCATCCAGACGATTGATATTTGTTAAGTGCCGCAAACTGATGCCACGTATGTGGAACTACAGCAGACAGTTATTACTGGTGTTAGTATTAATGTGTTGGTGTTTGTCATTACAGTGTATTTTTAAAGTATTTTGAATATTTGCTTAAGGTGCATTTGACTTTAGTTTGAAATTAGGTTGCCAATTCCAAATCAAATTACTTTAAGTTTCATACATTTTAGCCACATTTAATAATGCAGCAAAAACCTTTTAACACTACAAAGCAAAATAACTTGATTCCGGAGGCTTTTTTGCCATCATTTCATCAAAAGAGCGCTCCAATTTGCAGCAGGGTTGACGACACAGCAGCTCATAACGAACCAGCGTGTTTGGTGATAAAACTCAGCATGTACCAGAAACATTCAGTGTCTGACTGATCTGCTACTGCAAAACAGCTTTTCTGTCTTCCCTGTGATAATTTCTGTCTGACATATCAAACGTAAAACTCTGGACAGACAGACAGACACAACCTGAAGTGCTTCTCCTCCATTTTCTTGTTTACAAGGGTGATGGATTTTGCTCATATGACTGGTTTCTTGTAAAGCAGAGTGTTTGAAGCAGGTGGATTCTCTCTTTTTCGGAAGAATTGGAACTAATTTTCTTATGAACAACAATACATAGACAGTAGTAGTTTTGGGTCTATGCCTTGTGGTTGGAGCAGTTTTGTGCTTTCTAAAGTGGTTCATCTGCTCTGCAGATATCAGACTGATTGTCTGGACAAACAGAAACGGGTGGGACAAACAGAGAGCAACTATATTACATGTTGTAATATGGACAAATGGTTCAAAATATTTGGATGAAATAAGTATTTGATTAGACATACTATTTGTACCTTTCCAAATTCAGCTTCTTCATGTTATTGTATGTGTTACATGTGAATCCTGGGCCACCCTTTAATCCATATACATATGGGATGACAAATTTCAACTTGATTTCTTTCTGCTTTTGGAAAGCGTGGGCAGCCTCTTGCACTTCTCTGAGCAGCACACTGTTAGGAAACATGATTTCTTAATTTTGTTACATCCTGACACCAGATGTCCACCCACTGCACCCGGTTAATAACTCAGTGTTTTAGTGAACATCACATCAAGCTGTAGATGAGACACGAGCTTGTCACAGTGTGTTTGCTGATGGTTTTTCTAGTATTGGTGAAGGTTCAGTGACCCTGATATTTTGAGCTCTTTTCATATCTCAAGGGCCATTTATTTAGCACTAAGACATGCATGCACACACACACACGATGGGGGTCTGTCAAACCCTCTCCAGGAGCAGTTCCTGTCTGAACCCATTAACAGCAGCTCTGGACTACAGCAGCAGGGTCTGGGATCCCAACTAATGGTTTATATGTGTTTCCTTAAAACCTCCACACAGAAGCCCTGAGGGATCCTGGCTGACTGGATATTTCACACATGCACACACCTCCTCTCACAAACACACACACACTCATATCCAAGGCACATACAGCAACACAGTACATTGATTTCTAAGTATAAAATGTCGTTACATAAACATAATACAGATTTAAACACACTGAGTAGACTTTTTTCACACATACAAACACACTAGCTCTGATATAAACACAGGTTTTTACCTACTTCTGGCCTTATAGCTTTCTGAAGTGTTGAATTGACCCTTACTGACCACAGTACTACAGACTAGGACCATCAATTATTCACCGCCTCGATCTTTTCAAATGTGGCTGTAAACACAGACACACTCACACACCAAAAACATGACCAAAAACAGCAAATGCTTCTGTATTCCTCCGAGTAATTTCAAACCTGTTGTGGTGCTATTGGGTGAAAAGTGAAGGATGTTTAAAAAGCTGAGAGCTCAGTTGCCTCCACTTTGTTACATGAATGAGTGGCTGAATAACAGAGAGACCCACTGCAGCCACTGCTAGCTCACAGAGAAGTTGGTGTGTTCACAAGCCAATGTTCAGCTTAAATATCCCAGTTTTTTTTATCGCACAGGGCTGACTCAGGTTAAACTGCATGACCATGATTTTCTGCACTGTCAGGTTAAACTTAAAAGAACCAGATCAAAATTGTTTTGAAAAATATGAGGAGCAGGTTCAGTTTCTAGACCTTTCTTTCCTGAGAGACTCATCAAGTCTCTTTATATGTCGGTCAAAAAAACCATCAACATTTGCTAAAATCTGGCTTTTGAGTGCAGTGGGAAAGAGTTGAAACTGAAAGCAACAACTTGCAGACAGAGAGATTAATCGATTTAACCTCCTGTGAGAGTGCTGGCAGCTCAGTCCCACTGTGTGGACCGATGTCCACTCTCAAATCGGAGATGTTAAAAGGGTTTGTTTTACCTGTGGGTATGGTATACCCACATTTAAAGAAAAACTGTTTCAACCTGCTACTTTTCGAGGATGAGCTGCCAGCTCCTACTCCACTGACTGTCCTCTGCTGAAGTATGAACTTCTCCTCAGATGTGGTTCCCGCACTTGCTTGCACTTCATGGTAGAAATGCATCTTTTGAATAAGCTGTGAACTTCTTGTTAGAAAACCACTGAAAGTCCTCTCTGTTGCATTACAGTCGGTAGAAACAGAAAAATCTCTGCATACAACATTAACCAGCTAGTCACTAACCCATGCTGTTTGGTGGTGAGATAGTTGTATATACGGTTTTATCACAGACTACAGCAGCTTGAAATCATATTCACAAAAACAGTGACAATAAGACAAATGATTTTATGAATCATTTACCCAGAACAGTCAACTGAGTTATACTTTGTGGAACGAAGTAATTGTATGAATAAAAAGTCATTTTAGCATTTTTTAAGAAAATTTGAATTAATTCTGTGTCAATTGTTGCAAATTATTGGAATAATCATACAAATGATGAGGCACAGTCATTGGGAACCCCTGTGGTATGTGGCCCCAAGAAAGTTACTCTCTTTGCCCAAAGCCAGCTGCACCCAGAGGATGTTTAAATTTTTCATTGTTTCATTTCCATATGTAACCAAACAATTTTCTTTGTTGTGCTCCAGTGGGTCGGACAGGGAGCAACAGTGAGTGGAAGCCAAGGAGGGTCTACCAATTCCCTGAAGGCACCACCGTCACCATGACTGCACATGCACCACACAAGAGCCTCAGGGTGGCAAAATGATGGATGATGGATCAAAAGATAATCCTACTCAGATGTTTAAACATTCAGTGCAAGGTGTGACTAACAAGTGAGTACAGTAGTGTCATCAGCTATCAGCCATTTCTCAAACTGATGTGTCATTAGATTGAAGTAGGTTTTATCGTGTGAAGATTGTTGCAAAAGGCTAATCCTCACTTTTTACTTCCTCTTGTGTCTTCACAACCAAAAACCACTTAACAACATTCCAAATGAACTAATAATAATTTGCTTTCTATGCCATATTGAGCTTTTAGAGTCTTAAAAGGATGAGCTTAGCAGACTTTTGTCCTTTTTCTTTTTTTTTTTAGTTTTTTGCAAGTTGCAGGTTTGTGGACCAAAATCATTTCTTTTGGAGATGTTGCTTTGCTTTGTGTGAGTGGTATACTATCATAGACAGAGTATTTGATTAACGGATTAGAAGTGAAAGAGAGCATCCCTGTTCAGATCTTTTGAATATTTGTTTAACTGTTGTGTGGACCATTAAAACTTGAACATGTTGCCTGTATCTGTGGCTACTAGAGCAGTCATGAGCAAAGGAGATTTTAGTGTAAACCTTAGTTTTCATTCAGTGGGAGGCTTTATCACAGATCACTCCCTGTGAAAAAGATAGAACAAAGAGAAAATGTTTTATTTGGTGCATGTTCTCATACTTTAACAGGGTGTGGTCAAAATAAAGCAAACGTAACTTAAACAGTTGTCATCAGTGGTTTCTCTGGCAAGAGCACAGTCCACTCATGTCTTTTCAAGAAGATTTATGATAGTTCTGTTCCATCTTTTGGGTCTTTACATTCATTTTGAAGTTTTGAGCATCAATGATGGTTTCACAGAAACAAGCCAGTCCTTGTTTCTGCATCCATGTTGGCACAATTTAAACTAACTTAACTGAATAAATTAGGAGGCCTTATATCAGATATTTGGTAAAAATTAGGTATTGTTGGATTTCACTTGAAATGCGTTCACTTTTTTTCTTTTTGACCACCTGAATGAAGCCAAACAAGCAGAAAACAAAACAATTATGTGCTATCAGAAACATGTGTCCATTTACACATCCAACCAATCAAGAGCAACATTATCTGTCCTCTTTCAATTATGAATCTACCCACTGCTTTGACTCCTCTGTTACATTTCCCTGAGGAAACATCTGGCACTATTGTTGAATAATGCTGGCTTATTCCGTAAATGTGCCGTTTAGTGCAGTGAAACAGGAAGAACTTGGACTGTAAAACCTAAAGAATTTGCTGAAAGATGGCTAAGGTCTACCTTTCCCAGTGCATTTGACAATATTGGATGTTGACATAAAACCATCTCTACAGATTCCTACCTGATTAAATTTCATGCAAATGATTGACATACCGAGTAGATTTAATAGCCCCTGCAAGTCTGAGAAAAAGGCAACGATGACAAAGGTATGACATGTGCAACAAGGCGTTATTGTCATTTTTAATGAGCTCACTTTAATTTAATTGACTTCGTGAAATAGTCAAGATATTCTAAAGAATCTGTGAACGTTTTGCAACTTGTCTGTTTACAACCCTTGCAGTGATGTCACCTTGTTCCTACAAGTCAAGTCTACTAAAATAAAAAATAGTGTTTTTGTGAAAACGAAAGTTTACTGTCTTAAGATTCTTAAAATTAAGTAAATACAACCTCAGATGACACAGTTCACCCTGTTTTTAACAAAACTAAGCCAAAATGCAGAAGCAGTGAGTGGAAAGATTATTCACAAGTGGAAAACATTCAGGACAGCTGTCAATCTTCCCAGGAGTGGCCGTCCCAGCAAGTTCACCCCAAGGTCAGAAACCCAAGAGCTACATCTCAGACTCTACAGGCCTCAGTTAGCATGTTAAAGGTTAAAGTTCATGACAGCACAATTAGAAAAAGACTGAACAAGGATGGCTTGTTCGGAAGGGCTGCAGGAGACAGCCTCTTCTCTCTAAAAAGAACATGGCAGCACAGCTTAGGTTTGCAAAGCTGCATCTGAACAAAGCACAAGACTTCTGGAACAATGTCCTTTGGACAGACCAGACCAAAGTGGAGATGTTTGCTCATCATGCACAGCAGCACGTTTGGAGGAAACCAAACACAGCATATCAGCACAAACACCTCATACCAACTGTCAAGCACGGTGGTGGAGGGCTGATGATCTGGGCTTGTTCTGCAGCCACAGGACCTGGGCACCTTGCAGTCATTGAGTCCACCATGAACTCCTCTGGATACCAAAGTATTCTAGAGTCAAATGTGAGGCCATCTGTCCCACACCTCAAAGCTTGGCTGAAACTGGGTCATCAAAAGGACAATGATCCCAAACACAGCAGCAACTCTACAGCAGAATGTGTGAAAAAGAAAAGAATCAAGGTGTTGCAATGGTCCGGTCAGTCCAGAACTCAACCTGACTGAAATGCTGTGGTGGGACCTTAAGAGAGCTGTGCAGAAACCAATGCTGCAAACCTCAATAAGCTGAAGCAACGCTGGAAAGAAGAGTGGACCAAAATGTGATGACAATGATTACTTCAAGTTATTGCTGCTTAAAGTAGTTTTCCTCAGTATTTTTATATATAGGGTATACTTAGTTTTTTCACACACAGCCTCTGCATTTTAGCTTAATTCATGTTAAAAATGTCATGTGTTGTTGTTCATCTGATGTTTTATCTAATTTGAAGACCTGGTGACGACCGGATGATTTTTTATTGTGTCCTAATAAAAACCTTCAAACTGTGAGGGGTGTACTTTCTTTTTCAAATGCTTGTAGTTGTTGTGCTGCAAATCCTATGAAACACTTATGAAACTAACGGGGAAGTCTCATGTTCCTTTTATATTAGAGGCTTTTGCCATCAAACCTTTCAAGCTCACCCATTTAGACGGAAGTTCCACAAATAATCAGGCTGATCACTTAAGTTCTGTTGTCAGTTGAGATTTATCCGTCCTTTGCCATAAACTCATTGAACCAAACATTACCACCCTTGGGGCTGACACCAGCCACTGTAATGACACTCAATGTTTTCTTTAATTGGGACCATACCCTGTGGTTGTTTTACTTAGCCAGTGTCTGCTTTTTGACATTTTGATTAAAAATAGTTTGTCTTTGTATTGGACACCATCACAAATAACAACTTCTTCTGTGTTTATAGGTACCATACATGCATGATTTTCTGAGTAACTTTTGAATCTCTCTTTTGCTGTAAGAAACCAATCATATTGTAAACACAAGATGTATTATTACCTTAAGGCAGACTGTGTAAATTGTCCATTCAGATGTTATTAATAAATATTTCTATATAAAGGACTGATTGATTCATAGCAAGACTCAGATTCAGAGAGAAAATGCCTGAGAGAGACTGAATGAGATTGTTACAAACACATTTATCACCCCCCAAAGACCTATAAATAGTTTGTGACACGCATGCACACCTTCACAGATGCTAAGACGGGAGCTTATGGCAGTTGAAATGCCAAAGGGCAAAATCTGAACACGAAGATATGTGGGGGAGGTTTCTCAAATTCACCTTGGAAATAAAAAGTTATGATTTTAAAACAAACGCTATGGTGTTTTTGTAGGTACACTGAACAGAAATTAGTTACAATTTGGATTTATTGCTTTGAATTTAATAGACTCCACATCGATTTATCTGGCACAGAGTAACATGAGCACTGCAGCACCTGTTTCCATCTGACAAAGTCAGTATTCCAATTTCCTTTACAAGTTCGTGCTGGGTTTAATCAGAGCTTTTTCACCTTGAATAGATCCCTGCTGTTGCTGCTAGAAACAAGGATGATGAGAACAAGCAGAAATTGTGAAGCTCTGGATAGTAAAACCACGGGAATTAGTTAAGACATTCTTCAAAGCTGAGGTGAACTACGGAGTCTTGTGATAATTATCTGTGAATTTGTCACGATAAGAAACCCCCATCTTGTTGCACTTAGTCATTTGATACATTGTTCATGTGGAAATATTTATCAGTGCAACTTTAAATCTGTCATTTTCACCATCTTGCTTCCAGAAACATACCTAAACTATCATGGTCAATAAAGTGACTCATGCCCAATGTCTCAGGTGCAGTTTTACCTGCAGCTGAAGCACAATATGGCAGCTACATTCATACCACCACCATTAAATTCTCAAGGCAACGTGCACATTTTCTTCATATTTTCCAGAATGTTTTTTTTTTCTTTTGGAGTGGAGGTGGTCATATGTGCCCTTGGACAGTGGAGTGCTTATGTATGGAAGTGAGGATCCAGGTGGTGAAGCCCACATCAAAACTTCCCCTCAGGTTTGCATAACTTTGGCCTTTTGAATATGGCTGCCTGGAGACCCACCTGCCTCGGCTTTAAAGCAGTATGCCCCAGCTAATGTACTCAACGGATGGTTGAACGGCATCTGAAAACCCCGCTGCCTGCACCCCCTCTTTCACTTTTATGACTTTAAACACCTCCATCCGTCCATTTGTAACGTCTTTCTCTCTACTGTCACACTTTGAATACCTTAAAGGAAACATTCTCTGAGGATGTGTGCCATTATATCAACGCTAAAATAAACTGACCATATGTGCTATGAATGGCAACAGTCCAATGGAAGTTAATGAATGTCAGGGTTTTGTATGTGGGTTAATAGAAGGTTCAGGATTTTCTACAGAGAAGGGAAGTTCCAAAAGGTTTGTAGTAACCAGTATGCTGTTGGTTTGAGACTTGGTATAACTCCTGGTGGTGGTGCACAGTGGCTTTCCTTCTGTTAGTTGCTTGGCGAAGTACTGGGAGATCCATTTACAGCCTTCCTGGAAGGTAAGTAAAAAAGGTCATGACAAGGTCCACAAAAACTTGAGTGACACGAAAACTTGGCCGGTCTTGTACCACTGAGGAGAACAAAGGAAAGAGGCTACAAGAGGAGAGAGGAGTGCAGCTTTTAAGCCAGGGATGTCAAACCCTCCTAAAGGACCGTTGTCCTGCAGGTTTCAGACGTTTCCCTGCTTCAGTGCACCTGATTCAGATTAAATGGATCTCTTCAAAAGATTATTACATTCTGCACAAACCAGCTAATGAGGCATTGATGTGAATCAGATCTATTGGAGCAGGGAAATATCCGAAACCTGCAGGACAATGGCCCTCGAGGACTGGAGTTTGACATCCCGGTCTTAAGCAATAGACACAGGATGAGCAACAGGTGAGGATGATGAGTGATCAGGGCACCACCAGCCACAACGGCCACCAGGAACAGGAGCCACACACACCCACACAGGGCTAAACATGGAAAAAAAACAACAACAAACCATGAACCCTGACAATGAAACTGCAATTATAATCTCTTGAACGTACATTCCTCTTTTATCACGTATATTGACACAAAAAAAGCTGCATATAGAAGTGCAGCCTTACAGTGTTTTGAGACCACAACAGGTGTGAAGACCAGTTTTAAAGGCATTTGCAGATCTGACCTGGTCCTCCACATCTACTTCTACTTATCTTTGCATTCAAAGATGATGCTGAAATTGCATGGTGGAGGTTAGTACTGTCGCCTCACAGCAAGAGGGTTCCTGCTTTGAATCTCGGCTGGACCCTTATATAAGTGGAATTTGCATGTTCTCCATGTGTATGCGTGGGTTCTGAATTTGACACTGAATTGGATTAAAGTGGGTATAGAAAATGGTTGGATGGAAAAAACAGAAGATCGGGTTTGTGCATTAAAAGACAAGATGACAAATTCCACCCCCCCAGTCCATAATTCTTCACTGTACAACTTCACTGAAAAATATAGTCTCCTTTTTGCTTTGTTTGATGCTGTATTCAAAGGTCATCAGAGTATCGAGTTTTGAGCCAAGCCAGTTAGCAGCTGCCCCTTTCAAATCATCATCTAAAGCGTCTGCTAAATGCATAAACATAACATCTTTCCTGCTCATGGAATGAATTGTTGTTGTTTATAAAGATATGGAGATGAAATGTGGGGGAAAAGTTCTTGCACCTCTGAGCCGGTAGCACACAAAGTCAAAGAGGTTAATCAGTGTCTGGATGTCAGACAAAGTGCATTAGACTTGGCTCTGTTGTTATTCGTCTAATTTAACAGTAACAGCTGCACATCCTGCAAAGGATTACTCCCCCCCCCCCCCCCCCCCCCCCCCCCCCCCTCCTTCTTCCTTCTGGCTGTCCAATGTCATGCAAGTTAACAGAAATGTTCCCTTCTGACGCAAAATCAGCTTTTTATGCAAGATTAATGTGCGCACATTCTATAAATATGTCAAATTTAACGCGTCAATGGATATATACATATATGTGTGTGTATAAAAAGAGGTTGTTAATTAATAAGATAAATGCAGATGAAAAACTAGACTTGAAATATAAAAATAAATATGAATTGATACACGACAAAAAACAACATTTTCAACATCACTTGTTTATTTTATGTCACTGATGTTCAATCATTTCATATTTCTTTTATCTCAGGGGACTGTACGATCACAAATTTATGTTATTTCCTCTGATCATATTCAAATGAGGCTATACATGAGGTTAAAGGTTTTATCACTGAATAGTCTTGGAGGGGCGCCTCCTGCTCGTCCCCTTCCGCTCCCCCCTGCTGCCCTCTCTCGCGAGTGCATCTGGTTTCCCGGGACAACTTTGGCTTGGTAGCTGGGCCAGGTGCTGACCCGCTGAGGGTGCACCAGTCCTCTCAGACAGGGGGGCCTCCGCCGGGTGTCGGTGTTTCCTCGGACACATGGGGCTCTTGCCGTGCCCTGGCCCTGGTTCCCTTGCTCCTTCACTCCACGGCTGTGGGGGCCCTACCTGAGGCCTTCCTCAACTGTCTGCTGGGCCGGAGTGTGGCTTTCCTGTGATGGGCAGCTTGATTTCTTTCTTCTTTGCCAAATGGGGGTTACGGGTTACCCGAGTTACAGGGCCTTTTCTGTCTGCTCCTAATCTCTAGGAGAGGTGTGGTTGCAGCTCCCTTCCCTCATTACTATACACAATTTATGTAAGACCTTTGGCATATAATTGGCACAAACACTTGCTGCTGGTGATGTTGTTGCTGTTTGTTTGTCGTGTGTTTCTCTTTGTTTGTGTCTGCATGTGCTCCTGATGATCCCGTGCATGGCCACAGTTTGCTTTCTTTTCTCTCCACCGATGTAGTGGTTGGCTACCTGGTCTCTCTCCTCACCTCCTATTTTTCTTGTTCTTGATATTGGGGACATTTTTTCTGTCATGTCTGTCTTATTAATCCAAATGTATGGGGTTATGTGTGACTAAGTATCTTGGTTATGGACAATAGAATTGGTGACGCTGCCATGTCAGAGTCAGTCACACATAATCACACCTGCTCTTTTTAATATTAGAAATTAAAATAACGACGGTTGGAAAATTATAAAATGATGAAATCGTAATAATTTTGCACATTTTGCTAGTTTTCTTCAATATGTATATATGTGTGCCAATCTGATTAATTCATATCTTTATCGTTTAATTAACCTATTTATTAAACCATTCATCTTTTTAATATTGATTAGAATGTCATTCCATGCAGTATGAAGAGGCTCTTCACTTTTTGATCTGTAATAACACTTTCATTGTCCATTATTTTGTGCTATTGGAACATTCTCACCGATTCACTGACGCAAAATGAAGTAAAAGATGTGGTTGAAAGTGTTACAATGGAGGAATACAACCCTGTAGACAACAGATATCTATGGTAACAAAATGTTATGAAACTATAACAATCTCAAGTCTGTTGGGGATGATGATGTTGAGAGATGTTTGGGATAATATTCTGTATGAGGCTTCCTGTGTTACACAACAATAGGATGACACTTCAGTTTCAGAGTGTAGGACAGCTCCAAGGGAAATGAAAAGTGCTTCCATGATGAGTCTGCTATAGAAAACTTGATAGAATGCTGATACAGCATTCACCTTGATGGTGACAAGCCTAAGTCAATTAGATCCACAGTTCCAAGCTGCAGACAGCTGCCGAATCTGGGTACCACTTACAAATAAAGGAGCATTAGTGAAGACAAAGTGCATCTTGGATGTAATTCAGCTTATCAACAGGCACTAGAATATGATTCAACAGTGAGGTACCTTAAGGCTGCAAAGGAAGCCAATTTGTCCACCTAATTTATCCCTCCTGAGCTCTCAAAGGCAATTTTGAGAGAATTGCTGCAAAGCACTTTTATGGAGGTGTGCATTGCTCTCTGGATATTTTGCAATCTCCACTCTTGCTTATAATGGCTGTTGTGGATTCTCAGAGCAAGATGAGTCTTATGAAAACATCGAAAGCCCCGAGGATGTTTTCGGGAAAGGTTGAGCATCTTCAGAACAGGCTGTAATCTTAAAATTTTATCCTCACTAAACTGCTGTCGGGGAATAGACTGAGAATCGAGAACTTTACTTTCAGACAGCTACCTCTAGCCATGGCCAAATGCCACTGAGGATGACATGAACTGTAATATTTACTTCATAATGGCATCTTCTCCGACTTCCTTTTATCAGCTTATAAATCATTTAGCCTCATGATGCAGCAACACAGGCTGTAAGCGCCACACTGATGCTGTGACGTTCAGCAGATTGGGTGATGAGTAATTACCTGGAATGAACCAAAAAACAAATTCAGGGACAGAAATCCAAAACAATGAGATGAAGGATGCCAAAATGTTAAACTGTTAAAGGGGAACTCCGGTAGTTTTTAAACCTAGATCTTATTTCTGGCATGAAATACGTTTATCTACTCACCGAGAACAGTTTGGCGAAAGTCGGCATCCTTTGGGAGCTATTTAGATAACTCGCGATAGGCATATATCCATATAACGGAGTGAACAGGGCAGGGACGATGCAGCCTCTAAATAAGGCATTATCTGTCTTTATTTCACCAATACTTTAAGAAGAATTAATGAAATAATGCGTACTATTGCTCTGTTAGCACATAGCTACTGTTATATGGCTACTTGCAGATATAGGAGAGCTAACCCAGGGAAGAACAAAAGGCTTTGGTTTTCTCTTCATCTCATTTCCACTGTTACATGTTTGTTGTTTACATCTATTTAAATAACTGACTGGCTTCCAGTAGGAATCCTGTTACATTTCCCTCATTCACCACATTTACCGTCTTGTTTCTGTTAATTATCCAGCATGACATTACCTGAGAAACATCAATACTCCTCGAGTTATTAAAGATCAATGCTTACAGTATGTAGGTATTCTGGTAATAGAGTGAATAAGTGTATGTGAACTGTGTGAAGTCCTAAAACTGTGCGATGGTCATCCAAATACCTTCGAAATGTTGGAAGAACTCATTACAGGTGTCATATGTGAGTTTCTGCATTTTGGCCTTTTTTTTTTTTTAGATTTCCTGGTTTGTTTTTGTCATTCCGTTCTGCCATCGCCCATTGATGTCTTCTCCAAGTTAACGCCTGCTCCTTTCTATCATTATTCATCTGCATCCACTTAGCCAATCATCCCTCCCAGTATATAAGTTCCTTAGTTCTCATTGTTTCCTGCCAGTTCATTGATGTTGTTTTTTTGTGTTGTTTTGTGTTTTTTCAGTCAGTCAGTCCCTTTCTTTTGTTCTGTTTCAGTATTGTTTGTAGTTCATTATTCCTGCCTCGGCAGCTCCTTTGTTTCCTCCTCATCCAATAGTCCCACAGTTGGGTCTTTCTCCAAAGATGAATCCTGACTACAGGTGTGACAACTTTTTGACTAAAGATAACTTTTCCCAAAACTTAAAAACTAGTTTTGGTGCCTAAACCCATGAAATTGAATTTGATCATTAAATTTTAAAGAAAAAATGAGGTAGCACAGTGAAAGTGAAACTAAAACAAAACAACAATTCTTTACCAGAGTTAGAAATTATGTAGATTTTTTTTAAACCAGCTGTGTCTCTGGGCTCCTCACAAGGTACAGTTGTTTAGCTATAAAAACATGTTGAAATGACAGATCGTCGTAAGTATAAATGACCTGTGCTGTTGTTTTGGCCATATCTTGCACAAATACTGTGTCACCGCAGACCTCTGTTCTGTTGCACAACTGAAATCTCTGCTTCATGCTTTATGGTCTTATTCTAACACCAAACAGGGACTTTAAATTTAACCTCAACAACAAAATGATTACATGTTGTGATGTGTAAGTGTGCATGACTTTGATTGAAAGAGATGGTTGCAGAGAAGTATGTGCACGCCCTCCTCATAAACACAGTTATGGATGGGCTTGTTGTTCAATTCTGCTTAGGCAGACTTGAAGGTGTTCAGCTGGGGCAGAGTTTGAATTCACCCTCACACACCGTTGCTTTGCACTGTTTATCTCCTCATACCTATTTAAATAGATCACTGACGATGACACATAATCTACTGGGAGACCTTTTTCATTAACTAAGACAAATATTTACAGACACGTGGAAGAAAACCAAAAATAGATGAAGGTCAAACTCTTTTGAATTTTTGCAAATGAACATCTCAGCCCACAGCGGGCATGTTCACCGAAAGATGGTGAACTATGCCTGGGCAGGGTGAAGCCAGAGGAAACTCTGGTGGAGGCCCAAAGCGGTCCTGACGTGCAAATTGGTCATCCTACCTGGGTATAGGGGCTAAAGACTACCCTCCAAAGTATCCCTCAGTACAGCTGGTGCTCAGAGTCTCGCAGTTTTAGCTGGTAAAGCGGATGATTAGAGGTCTTGGGGCCGAAAGGATCTCAACCTATTCTAAAACTTTAAATGGGCAAGAAGCCCGAATCGCTGGCTTGGAGCCGGGCGTGGAATGCGAGCCGCCTCATGGGCCACTTTTGGTAAGCAGAACTGGTGCTGCGAGTTGGACCGAATCCCCACAGTGGGCTGCCCACTGGGGGCCCCGCCACCGTTGCGAAATGCGGGGCATATGCGGGCCCCACATTGTAATGCCCTGATGGGGCCTCAACAGGCAAGTCCAAAGTGTGAGTTGTAAGTGGGCTGTCCAAACTAAACAGAATGGGCCCTTTTTGGGGCCCATGGTGTGCCCACGTGGGGCCGCTTGGGTTGAGTATGGGGGTGTTCCACCGGGCCCCACGGGGAAAAATGGTGTGGGACTCACATTTAAAAAAAACGCTTTTGTGGGCTGCCCACAGGGGCCCAAAGAGGCCAGGCTCAATGTTGTGTGTGGCACAGTTTAGGTTCTTGTTGGCAGTCTACTACAACAAAGATACTCAATCCAAGGGACTTCCTTGGTTACCCTTGGTTAGTCTACATATATATGTATGAATGCATGCGTGTAACTGATTCTCAGATGCACCCCAAGGCGGTGTAACTGTTCATAGTAAACTTGGTTACTTGAATAAGGGCTCAAATTAACCTCAAGATCCACCAAAACCAAAAGGTAATTAGCCTTCTGTGTGATAACATTGAAGGAGTGTAGAAAAACTGAATGAAAGAATACTGTCTTGTCTGACAATGATGCCCCATTTTTGATCATCTCATCTAAATGGAGGCTGCCGTCCCTCTGCATTTGTATGTTTTTGATCTCAGAACACAAGAGAAAAAAATGGGGGAAAGGAGGTTGGGAGGAGGGAGGAGAGGGCTGTACTGGGATCATTCCACCAGGAAGTAGTTGAGGAGCAAGAGTAAGTTGAAAGAGCTGCAAACGAGGTCACTTAGTGTGCAACCACATTATCTCCAGTGGGATTCCGAGCATCAGCTGCTATTCACACAAATGTGCGCACACACACACACATTCGCATACAGTAATTGCTCAGGCATGCTAATGGCACCACTATTGAGATCTATTTTCTCCTTCCTGTCAGTGAGCACAGAGTTACTGACTTGCTTGTGATCTCTGTGTGGAAAAAGTGAAGAAACACATCAGTAATGCAAAAGTGCATCGCAACAAAACAAAAATGTCAACGCTTGAAAAAAATCTGCATTCGAGAAGACAATTTCAGCATTGCCTAATCTTTTGAAATTGAAGGGGTTTTGAATACAACGCAGTACATCCTTTGTTTTTCATTGACAGTGGGTCCAAACTATGTGTAATGTTAAAATAGTTTCTTTGTCTGATGTATCTAAGTTGTTGTGTATTTCACCACATTTTAATCTAATATCTTTTCTGCATGTGTGTATAATTAATTAAACCATGTCTCACTTATATATTCACACAGTTTTAGAAAACTTAGTGAACTGCGGATGTTTCAAGTTGATACTTATCAAATTAAAAGTTTAATTGGTTCATCTTCAACGCCTGCCCTCACCGCCCTCCCCTGGCAGTTCTGCTTTTGGGTCCTTCTGTGATGAACTTTGACATGATCTGTCCAGAACAGAGTAATTACATTTACTTCTACACATTCACAACACTTTAATATCTTTTCATTATCCCATGAACACGAACATCTAATTTTAACAAAAGATTTTTTACACAATTCAGCAATTTCTCAAACCTGAAAGTATGAAATTTTTATGAATCGATCCTGTCCATTCAGTTCAATTCTGTGGAGAGAAAGATTTGCAAATAGTGATTTAATCAAGAATCTTTTCTTGTGGTAAATATGGATGTTTTTAAGTGCATTTTTTGATAAGTTTAATCTACCCCACCTGAGGCCGACTTTAAAAAAATGACCTATCATTAGAGCCGGTCTGTTACCGCTGTTATTCATCCCCAGACTCCTGAAGTCATTGCTCTGATCTTGACCGTCACTGTATAAATTTCGGTTATACAGTTATATTAGAAGTTTTAAATTAAAACATTGAAAGCACAGCTTGAAACTTCCATTTCTCAGTCTCAAATCATCGTCCAGTTTTGTGGGATTTGTGATCCTTTTTGGCCTTAAATGATTTCATCCTAACTCTTTCCCTTTGGATTAAAGAAACTCTACATTATGCTAACGACTTGAACATTTTCGATTTACTTTAAGGGGTTCCTATTTAAAATGTAATGAAATCTGGAAATCCTTTTTCTTTTTAAAAACCATGTGAAAAAGCTTTGCAGCTTTACTATCCCTCAGTGAGGCTTAAAGGCTGTCCCAGAGCTTCTGCATACATTTAAAACAGGGACTGTCTCATCAGCGAATTCATATATTTTTATCTGTTTAATATTCATCCTAATATGTAATTATTGGGATGAATAATGAATTGAATTATGCTTCTTAACTTAGCGTGCCACAGAATTTTTTCAAACAGCTTATTTTCCTCTTATGTACTTAATTTTTTTTTAAGCTTTCTCCTTTTCTGTTACTTGATAGAAGGCCCAAAATTTGCTTGGTATGTGAAAAAAGAAAAAAAAATCCAAAGACATTTTCAGTAACATGATCAGTTTTAGGCTCCTGTCAACATAGTTGCTAGTATCACTAGTTACTGTGTTAAAGGTAACTAGTTAAAGGTTCTAATTAAGTGAACTGCAGTCAGTAGGAATGGGAATGGTTAAGAAATTAGCAATTTCGGTTCCATTATTGATATCGCTTATCGATTTGGTTCCTTATCAATTCTTATCCAGTTATATATAGTACAAATGGCTTTGGTAGCAGTAACGCTTTAATTTCAAGTATGCACCAACATTTTGCACTCATCTTCAACTAAATCAGAGCTGGCTTAAGCTTAAGGAAATTATTCATATAGTATGTCACTAACATTATTACAATCAACAGGACCTGGAAGTTTTACGTTACCTGGGACTTTTGAGACGGAAGATGCTGTGACACAGGCTCCCCCGCAAGAGTCGCCGTCATCGCTTAGCAGCATGTCAAAGACTTTACATTTGTGCAAAGTAATTGCACACTGTGTGGTCAAATGTTTCAGCATGTTGGAGGTATTTCCCCCCTTTGATGTGATCAAAGCTCTGCACGTGTGTCAACTGGTCAGAGTATTGTCCTTTTTGGTGAAATATAACCAAACTTTGGAGCGCTTCTGCCTTGACGCCATGTTGGAAACATTCTGAGCCAAAATACGAAACGTCCACCTGACGTCATCGCGCAAATGCGTCAGACGTTAGCGGAGCCGATAAACAGGATCGTCAGGCAGACGGATTAACATTTCCATAGAATCGATTCCCATCCCCAACAGTCATCAGTCAACTGAGACACCATGATACTATGTTAATACTTCTTTTGATTGTAAAGGCATTCATACTGTCCTTTAAAACCTGTTAGACACTGAATCAGATAAATATGAAACTCTGACTGCGTACAACGTGTGCACCAACATCTGAAAACAGACACCTAAAAAGCAGTTAAAGGGAGAAAAAAAAAATCAATGTGCTGAATAAACCTTAATCATTGGTATTAGTTGATTGGACACTTTAAAATTAGAAATAGATAGCTTTGATACACAAACTGCAACAGCCCCTCTGAACTTGATTAGCACTTAGTATCCAAATTTCCTCCTATTTACAAGAGTGCAATTACCTGTGCAGCCATCTATTGGGGCAGCAGCATCAGAGACAGTGACTCCAATAGATATGTGCATAATATGTCCTTAAATATGACCCATAACATCGTTCGCTAAATGGGGCACTTTTGTTGTTGCTTTTTTCTCAGTGAGGATGTTAAAGGGTTAAAGCTGTCTTGGAACAGAAGAGAGTTTTACAGTTATTTTTTTTCCCCAGCACACAATACGAACCTCTACAGTTAAAAAACAGGACTAACAAGACATGGACATGGACTACGGCGCATCGATTTTGCATGTCACACAGCTAGCTACCCATCAATTCAGCACCGAATTTAGTTCAGTATGTCTTTGATTTTTTTCAAGAGATGATTAGTTTGGATGGTAAGTGTAATAAAGCAAGTAGTAAGTGTGTTAGCTACTTTGTTTTCTGAACTTCCTGGAATGTGTTTGCCTTGTGTTTGTTGAAACTGTGGATTTTATCAAACTCCATCCTGGAAAAAATAGGAAGGAGTTTGTAACACATATCAGAAATCACAGAGATTTCCACATAAATTAATTGATTTCCATTCGTAGACAGTCGGGTAGAAAAGAGCCGTAAACTTTTTATCTAAACCTTCATGAGATCAAAATATGTCCAATATTTTTCACCACATAAAAGCTAAACTGCATTGTGTGCATTAGTGATTCATTGACATTTTGTGCATTAACAGTAATTTGCAGATTTAAGACATTTAAGAAGCTAAAAAAGATAGGCATCATACCTATGCCTATACTTTTATTTAAAGATAAGCCCAGGAGCCACCTGAAAATCCAACATGGTTATCACATGAAATATCAAAACTAAATAATTGTAAAATTTTAATGATCCAGGCATGAAATTGTCTTTGATTTGGCAAATTCAGTTATACCTATAAAGTTGGCCAATAGTTTTCAAGAGGATGGCCATTTTTGACTCATATTCACAATATTCTGTTGCATTTTAATCACGGATTAAGTTTCAGTTCGAGGAGGTGAAGTTATCTTTTGATCCACGTGATATTGTTTTAATCGGCCTCAATTATTTGAGACTTCTTTTGCTTCACTGGATCTATATTTCCTGAAACTCTACAACAAAACGCTTGAATCAGAGTAGGGAATGAACACAATAATGAAGTATGAGACTCAGACTGAAAAGTACCTGAGGATAAATCAAATATAGTCCACAGATTGCCGCGTTTGGACACCATGTACCCGCTAACTATCCTTCCCTCTACCTCACACACTCATGTATAAGTGAAGTCATAACGCATTTATATGTGCATATAAATCTTTGCCTCTCTGTAGAAGTGCCACTCCCAGGGGTCATATCCCTTTAGTCTACCCTTTGTACTCCTGTTGATGCACTTTAGTATGCAGAAGCAGTGAAGCATTAGCCCCAGCAATGTGAGAGAGATATAGGTCCAGAGGACACAGAAATTAAAAGTATAAATACACTGGACAAAAAATACAAAAGACAGGGGAAGATGCCGTAAAATGTTTATTATTTACGATATATATTTCAGTTACTAATTATTAAAAAAAAATTAGAAACAATATGCATCGTCTTTATAAGATTTGCTATAATTTGGAACCTGATAAAATAACTGATAATAGTTCATCATTTTGACACACAGACAAAAATATGTGTATTGTGTCCAAAGTTGTCACAGTGGTTAGATGTGGTGTGGCAAGAATGTAGGACCTGGATACAGATATTTATGAAGAAAAACTTGATTTATTTAGACACAAAACAAAAGGCACAGCTGAGTTAAAAAAACTTAACTTTGAACATGAACTAACAAAACAAAACATAGCTTGAACTATGGAAAAAGACACCGACTATGGACCATGACTATGAATAAGAACAATTAAAGACCAACCTGACAAACATCAACGATGGTAAGGATCTGGCAAAGTGCAAGGGGAAACTGGGACACTAAATACTGAAGGGAGATGATTGGTGATGGAGTGCAGCTGAGGGAGAAAGCAAAGGTGACTTGAGTGAACTGATGATCAAGAGTGACTGAGGGGAAACATGGCAAAAAACGTTTGACTAAATATAAACCTATGAAAACAAATGACTATAATGAAAACAAAAAACTATAATCATGACAGAAAAGAAATCAAGAAACAAAAACATGACAAAACCCAAAGATGTGACAAAAGTTTTAGCTCTGAGAATAAAATGGACTAAAACAATAAAATGTACTCTTTGGCCAGCACAAAAACAAACAAACAGTAACCTGACATACAATAATGCTGGTGTACGTTTCGTATAACCACAGATATTAAACATTTCTGAACCTTTGGTGTTTGGTATCATGACTCATTGCGGTAACATCTGACCTAATAAAACACGTCTCTGCCCTGTTTTGGTGTCACTCAAGAGCCTGAGCTGTTGAGGGTTTCCCCTCTGGTTCCTTCACATGGATGTAACAGGTGACAGAAGCCTCTAGGTATGTACCACCACTTGTAAATGTCAAATTTGCATAAACAACAGGCAGCCAGTTGCTGCCAGCTGCATGAAAGGTAATAAAAAAGCCCAAAGTCAAGTGGACAAAAGTGTGGATGCATTCTGTGGGAAAGATTCCAGCACTGGGACGTGCAGCAGATGTTTAATGATGAGACAGCAAATTACCTTTGCTGTCTTTTTCATACAGTGACATCATCTGCACTTCCAAGCACACATCTACAACATCTTAAGAGGCAAGTGTTTTGTATCTGTTTTTATTTAGATATTAAAGTTGAAAACTTTTACCCGAAACTTTGAATAAACTTAATACAGAACTGTGAAAAAGTCCTGCATTGTCCCTCATTTCTTTACATATTACCATGAAAAGAGGAAATGGGTATAATCAGAATCAAGTGCAAATAGGTTTGCACTTACAAGGAATTTGACTTGGTGTAGTTGGTGCAGACAATATAGATTTATATGTACAGAATCTAAAAAATAAGGAGCTGTTGTGCAAGCTGAATGCTATAAATACTATAAATGTGCAGATATACAACAGGATGAAGTGGTCCCAAATCCATTAATGTAATGCAGAAGGTCTGAAGATGCTACGTTAATGTAGCTTGTAGGTCTGGAAGGAGACAGGGAGAGAGTCAGTGTCATGGGGGGCTCTGGGCCTAGTTGATAAGGCTCGTAGCGGTCTGACTTTAGGTCTATGACGTATTTTCTCCTATTTCTCAGTGACATCACTTTCAGATTCTGTTCATCTGCTGTAGCTAGAGTTTTTAGGCCTGTCACTTCTTCATTTTCTTTAAGGATGCTCTGCACACGAGTACATAACTTCTTCTGTTATGTTATGGATTTGGCTGAATAGACTTCCATGTTGTTTAAAAGCAGTCACTGGCTCTGGGACTTTAAGCATTTTTAACAGCAGCTCTAGTTTCTCCGACACATTTGGAGGGAAAGGTTGAGGTGGACAGAATCAATTCAGTTGAAACTTTATCTAGATATTTAAAATAATTCATGAAACCACCTTAAAATACCTTGAACTACTCAGAGAACCTTCTTCTCACAGGTTGAGATATGAAGTCAGAAATCCTTCAAATCAGATGAGTAGTCGGTTCATTATTATTTCATTGGAAGATAATGAGCAATATAATGTTCCAGCAGGATGAAATAAATTCTGAATCATTGGACAAAAATTATAATGAAACGAGGAGCTCAATTCAAAATGTAAACTTGTTCCAAGGTTGAATAAACACTGTTAGTTTCAAGGAAGAAGATAAGGAAAACAAAGGCAAACATACAAGGCTTACAGATGAAAGAAGACGGCTGATATATATATTTACTGCAAGCGAGGTAATGAGAGAAGTGGGCACAGGTGAGTGAACTGTGGGACTGGATTGGGAGGAACACCTGGGTAACTGCACAGGGTGGCTGATTGTGCAGTAAAGGGAGGGTTAGATAGCTTGAATTAGTTTAAACTAACTTACAAACCTTGACACTTGCTAGTTGTCAATGTTGACAGTGTAAGTTGTGAATAAACGGACAGTTGTTTTAGTTTTGGTCAGGTTGCTCACTGGATGCTTTACTCAGCACAGACAAACAAAAACCAGCTGTGCTGAAAAAGAAAGTTGTCCTGGGGACAATATTTACACCCTGGCAAAATGTGTGCTTATTGGTGGGAATTTAGAAACATTTAAAGATTTAACAAACTGTTTAGTAGATATTGATATGAACAAATACATCCTATTAGTCATTATTAAAATGTATCTTACTGAAAATAAGACGGACTTGTCATGATGAGTCCAGTGTCTATAGTGAGTGGCAACTGGACAGAAATCGTATTTGTAAATCTTTAGTTGACATTAACCAATCAGTTAATCATTGATCATTGACCAAACATAGACTTTTTCAACAAAATATTAGCTCATTCTGAATTGCATAGCGGCAACACATCTAAAAAAAAGTTGTGATAGATCCATGTTTCCCTCTGTGTAGCATCCCCTCTTCTTTTAATAACGACTGTAAACATCTGGAAACTGAGGAGACCAGCTGTTGGACCTCTGGGAGAGGAATGTTGTCTCATTTTAGTCTGATAGAGGATTCTAGCTGCTCATCATTATTGTATTTTTCATGATGTTCTTTATGTTTGCAGCTCAAAAAAAGGTCCGGACTGCAGGCAGGTCCGGACTGCAGGCAGGTCAGTCCAGCGCCCAAACTCTTCTACTATGAAGCCATGCCGTTGGAATAGATCAGGGATGTCCAAAGTCGGTCCTCGAGGGCCACTGTCCTGCAGGTTTTAAATGTTTCCCTGCTTCAACACACCTCATTCAGATGAAATTGATCTGGGTGTGGACATCCCTGGACGCATCCATTCATGATTTCCAAAAAGAATTTCAAAACTAAATTAATCTGACCACAGAACAGTTTTCCACTTTGCTTCAGTCCATTTTAAATGAGTTTTGGTCCAGAGAAGACGGCAGTGTTTCTGGATCATGTCCACATGTGGCTTCTTCTCTGCCTGATAGAGTTTTAACCTGCATTTGCGGATGTTACGGTGAGCTGTTGAAGATTTCTGGAAGTGTTCCTGAGTGATTTCCTTTACAGAATCATGTCTGTTTTTAATGCAGAGCCGCATGTGGGAGGATCACAGGCACTTAGTACTGCTTTGTCAGTCGTGTTTCAATATTCTCAGAATCTTTTTATGATTTCATGTATTGTAAACGATGGAATATTCAAAGTCATCATGTTTACATTTACAAATATTCTGAAATGACGTCACAATTTGGAGATACATTTTTTTGCAGATTGCTGGACCTCTACCCATCGTTACCTCAGAGAAACTCGGCCTCTCTAAGGTGCTCTTTTTTACATCCAATCATGTTACTGCCAGTTAACTTAATCAGTTGCAACATGTTCCTCCAGCTGTTTCTTGTAAGTAACACTTGCTTTTCCGGCTTTTTGTCTCCCCCATCCTAAGTTTTTTTAGATACGATGCTGCCATCAAATTCAAGATGAGTTATTATTTGTCATTGAATTTGTTTTGTTTCCTGTGTTCAATTGTGAATAAAATATTGATTTCTCAGATTTACAGAGTATCAAACTTTTCTGGCATTGAGGGTATACACCACATTTTATTTTTCAAGTGTGTTGCTGGCATCAAATTCTAGATGTGTTTAAAGTTTGTAAGTGAAGACAATGAAAATCATTTGTACTTGTCTCACAAAAGGTTAAAATAAAATCAAAGATCAAAGTTTTTTGTTTTAGAAAATTTCTCAACTTGGAAACTGGCTTTATATATTACACCTTTCTAAAAATTCAAAGCTCAGAAGTCTTATTTAATCAGTTCAACCCCGAAGCGCCCCAGTACCTCCCGGGGTGGGAGGGGAATCCTGTTTGATCTGGCTCTGGTGAGGTCTCAAACGTGTTAGCTTTAATTTAACAATAATAATAATACTTTTTTTTTTTTCAAACCTGGTTGTTAAACAGTCTGACAGCAGCAGGAAGGAAGGACCTGCGATATCTCTCCTTCACACACTTGCGGTGAAGGAGTCTGTCACTGAAGGAGCTGCTCAGTGCACCAATGGTGTCCTGCATGAGGTGGGAGATATTGTTCATCACTGATGTTCATAAACAACATTGACATTAATAAACAAAATAACACAAGTTAAAAAGAATAATGAGGCTAGAGGGAGAAAGCAGCTTGGAACAGAGGGAGGCAAGGGAGGCCAAGCACAGCCACAAGCTAAAGATTGAGGAGCACTTTAAGAACAACGACGAACCTGACGCATGTGGCAGGGCATCCAGGCCATAACTGACTACAAACCCACCAACACCACCCCAACATCCAACAACGCCTCCTTCCTGAACGAGCTTAACAGCTTTTATGCTCGCTTTGAGAGGGACAACCAGGAGCCAACCACCAAGGCTGTGCTCACAACAGGACACCAACTCCTCACACTGTCCCCCACCGACGTGTCTGCTGCACTGAGCAGGACCAATGCACGTAAGGCTGCTGGCCCTGATGGCATCCCTGGACGCGTGTTCAGGACCTGTGCTGGGCAGCTAGCTGAGGTCTTGATTGACATTTTCAACCTGTCGCTGGCCCAAGAAGCTGTCCCCACATGCTTAAAAACCACCTCCATTGTGCCAGTGCCAAAACATTCCAAAGCTGAGAGCCTCAACGACTTCCACTCTGTTGCACTCACCCCCACCATCATGAAGTGCTTCGAGAGGCTGGTCCTGGCTCACCTCAAAACCTGCCTACCACCCACACTGGACCCCTTCCAATTTGCCTACCGCCAGAATAGGAGCACGGAGGATGCCATCTCCACTGCAGTACACTCTGTCCTTGCTCACCTGGACAATCACAACACCTATGTGAGAATGCTCATAGACTTTAGCTCAGCATTGAACACCATCATCCCCTCCAAACTGATTACCAATCTCAGTGACCTGGGTATCAATACTTCCCTCTGCAACTGGGTACTGCACTTTCTAACCAACAGATCCCAGTCTGTTAGGCTGTAGAACCACACCTCCTCTACACTCATTCTGAACACCGGCGTCCCACAGGGCTGTGTGCTGAGTCCTCTCCTCTACTCCCTCTTCACCTACGACTGCACGCCTGTACATGGTTCTAATACCATTGTCAAGTTTGCAGACAACACAACGGTGGTTGGCCTCATCAGCAACAACGATGAGACGGCTTACAGAGAAGAGGTTCAGCATCTGGCAGAGTGGTGCGCCGCCAACAACCTGGCTCTCAACACCAAGAAGACCAAAGAGCTCATTGTGGACTTCAAGAAGAAGAGTGTCACACCCACCCCCATCCTTATCTACGGGACGGAGGTTCAGCGTATCACCAGCTTCAAGTTCCTGGGGGTCCACAACTCCGAGGATCTCTCTTGGTCTCTCAACACCTCAACCCTGGTCAAGAAGGCACACCAGCGTTTCTTCTTCCTGAGGAGGCTGAAGAAGGCCCATCTTTCCCCTCAGATCCTGGTGAACTTCTACCACTGCAACATCGAGAGCATCCTCACCAACTGTGTCTCAGTATGGTATGGCAGCTGCTCTGTTGCAGAACGGAAGTCACTCCAGAGGGTGGTGAAAACCGCCCAACGCATCAAAGGTTCCCCACTCCCCTGTGAGGAGCAAGGGGCGGAGACAATTAATGTTACGTAAATGCAAACATGCAGACCGGGTAATGTTATTGATGTGGGAGTGGAAAGAAAGTGTGTATTCAATTCATTTTGGGCTCAACAGGTTGATAAATACTCATTCATAACACATACTTTGGTAGATCGATGTGCAGAGTTTTATTTATGTGGCGAGGCAAAGAAAATAACATTTCTGTGACAAGAGCCTTTGGGGTTAGTTAGGTTAAATACTGAATATCTAAGATCAAGACTTTATTGTTATGTAGATACACAAAATTACCTGTCTGCATTTAACCCATCCAGGTTGGCACCTGTTGAACACACTCATGCACAGGGTCACACACTCATGTGGACAGACGCCATACACTGGAGCGGTGGGCAGCCAATCATAGCACCCAGGGAGCATGGGGGTACAGCCTGGCAAGGAGGTGGACTGCCACCCCTCCAGCTGTCAGTTCACCAATCTCTACCAACCTTCCAGTTAATGGACGACCCACTCTAACCACTCAGCCATGGCCGCCCTAAGCTGGCTTGCCTGCTGTGTCAAGACACATATCGTCAGATAAACATTTCTGTAAAGCTTAAAAGTATCACTCACCATCACAGAGCTGCCACAAAGAGTTTCTGCTCTGTTTGAAGCCAAAGGCGTGTCTAATTGTTTATCTCATTGCAAGAGCTGAAGCACCATGTGCCCACAGCCCAGAAGCTGCAAAACATCATTCAATATTGATAATTAGTGGATAAAAAGCCATTGTGCTGTATCTAACATTCATTATTGATGGCACTTAACATCTCATTGTATTACACAGTTTGAGGTGCCTTATGGGAAATGTAGGATCCAGCTTTTTGGAGCCATATCAACAGAAAAATCAAGGCATCACTGAAGTTATTTACCAGAGTTTAAAGTTACCTATTGATCCATGTTGTTGGACAAACCAATGTTCAAGCTACATTTGATCATATTCACAGCATATTCCATGTTGAACTTGTTCTTGTGACTTGTAGGATTCTACATGCTTGTATCTCCATCTAGTGGAGTGAAATTGTAATTAATCCAAACACAGCAGACACCAAGAAGCATTATGGGAAACAGGGCCAGACTGAGTTGCTTTACAAAGGTCAAATTATTTGGTCTGCATCAAGCAAACAAACAACAACAAAGAAGATTGTTGAAACGACTAAAATTTGGGTTAAGAACTGACTGAACCTTTATAAAAACCTGGATAGGGGTGAACCATCAGGAGGAAATGTGACTGGAAGTGATATGATCAAAGGTCACTTAAAGGTTTGGAAACTCAAAAAATCAGATAAAAGAAAATCAGCATCAGAACTCACTGAAATGTTCATCAGTTAAAGTAAGAGCTTTTCCACACGTGGGACTAAACAGCTGTGTAGCCTTAAGAAAACCACTTATCAGTGAGTCATTTGGCAAAAAAAAAAAGACTCAATTTTGTTTATGGTGTCTGACGAGATCTAGATTTACTGTGTTCGAGGGTGATGGGAGCATCAGAGCAAGGAGAGCGATGGTTAAAGTGTTGCACACAGCATGTCTTATGTCTGCTCCACATGTTTGAGGGGGAGGGGGCGGGGGTTTAGTACAAATACTAAAATCACGGTCAGGTCCAGGGTGAGCAGAATATGTCTGCTGACTCCTTGAATTAACTGAATGACCATTTTTTTCCTCTCTGATGACCTGGATATATTTCAGTATGACAATGTCAGGATTCACCTGGGTCAAATCGACAAAAGATTGATTCAGGGAGCATGAGATATCATTTTCACACATGGATTGGCAACCACAAAGTCCAGATGTTAACCCTACCCGAATGTTTTGGGCGTAGCTCAGGTCAGCTGCAAAGTGAAGGCAGTTTTAGCTCAGGTGGTAGGCTGGCTGTCTTGCAAATGAAAGGATACTGGTCTGATTTTCAGCTTCTCCAGTCCCATCAAAATGTCATGATATGACATGATATAGATCCCCACATTGCATGCTAGAGCAGACCTTTACGCACTGGTCTAAGTCCCTCAGCATCAAGACAAGATCTCAGCGGAAAAAAAAGGCAATTTTGAACAGTGATAGATATTGTGACACCGCATAAAATTACCAAAATTATACCACAGTGAATGCATTCTGCAATTAAAGCTAAAGTTAGTCCAGCTCAATATTAAGAGATAGTATGCACTTCAAAGAGAGGATGATGATGATAATGGTTGTAAACCATTTCAGGTAGAGCTGCTTCACAGGCTATGATGCACAAATGTACAGCTTTGTGTAGCGAGCAGCCTGCTTCCAACCATGAAAAACAATCAGCCAAAGACTCACTGAATTAGAAATTGTTAAGTTTATATTTCTAACATAAGTTTTCAAACTCTTTTCTCTTTTTTTCTGTACTTGAAACCATTCTGCGTATGAACCATGGCGAAGAAATTCAAAATGAATTACGAAACCAGTTCAATGTTTTCATGATTTTCACGTTTATAATTTTTATTGTAAAGGTGGCTTCTTATAAAACAGTCATGTGATACAGAGGTACAGAAACAAAAAGAGAGGTCTGTAAACAAAAAAAAGTGTGAAGTTGGAGAAAACATCAATAGAAAGCAACTTTGGTGATGACATTTTTATTCAAACAGAAATGAACTGCAACATTATCTGCTCAAAAATAAGATTTTACAGATCACTGTCATCATGGCAACACAACAAAAAGCAAAACGAAAACAATACATGAAAATAAAGTCTTGTAACCAAGGCCCCATTAACAGTCTGCTGCATACTCAGCTATCTCACATGCTCTAATACGGTAGAAACGTCTATGTCCTCTAATGTCTTTTGCAGGCAGAACAAAGCACCAGCGCAGCACAGCACTTGTGCACAATGTGAAACTATTAGAGCTCCGTCTGCTTGTGTTTACAGGATCAAACAAAGGCAGAAGAAGATATTTAGCTATCAGGCTTGAGACAATAACTACAGCTGGTAAATCAAAAATTGCACGTCCTAAAATAAAGTTCTCTGACAGAATGAGAGCTATCGCAGGTTTAATGCTACATCAGCTGAAACGACAGATAGACAGCAGTACAGTTTATAAAGACTGATTTCAACAGTATAAAACATCTCATTTTATGTGTCTGTTTAGTAGGGAAAGGGTTTTTTTTAGTAATTACATAGCAGTGTAATTCATGTGTGGTTAGATAGTAGATTTACAGTACATCCAGAAGTCTTACGGAACTTCTTGTGTAATCATCTATGTCTTGCAAAAAAAAAAAAATCTAATATTTTCTGCATTTTTTCTCAATTGGGTGACAGTAACTTTTCAAAAAATTATGGTTTGATTTTAAAGCTGAGAACATTCCATATAATATAATTATTTAAAAATGTTTGGGTTATGTGGAGGATAATGTGGAGAAAGCTTGATATTTGGGGAATCAGGCTACTCTACAGAGCTTGCCTGCTGTGAGTTGAAAGTAAAAATTCATACCACTCTCAAGTAAGAATGCTAAATGTGAAACCCGTGCCAGCAGCTAGTTTCAATGCTGTCCCTCCATAGCTTCTATAAAATGGTTACACGGAACAAGTTCTGCCAACTGTTTTTTATACTGTGCATTTAATACAAAAGATTCATCTTTCACTGTTTCAACTGTTGTTACTGATATTTCTGTCTAACTATGCAGAAAAAAATGCTAATCTTTAAACTAAAAATAAATGTTAACTTAAAGCTTTGCAGTTTGTGTGGTCGTGTTTGTGAGAATTATAGACAGCGGCAGACACGGAAAAAACATTTGGGAACTGCAGGTACTTTCCCCAAAGAAAAGGAGGTTCAAGACCCCAGAAACTCCAAAGATTCCCATTTCAGATATCATCAAGGGGCACAGACTGCTAAAATACACAACTTAAAACCGAGCCGTTTGATGTGAGGTGGTAATGTAGCCGTTTTTTTTTTTGCAAGATTCAGACATTACTCTAATACTTCCATTGTGGTCTAAAATAATAGTCAGCCCTGTTTACTAATTTCTACAATGGCTTCACAAAACAGCAAGTCTACTCCTGTTCTACTCCTCCTTTTCCCTCTTTTCTTTTTCATCTCCTATCCTTTCACTTGCCAAAACTTATCTTTTATCCAAAGTGAGGAACTAACCCATCATCCTTCACACAAACATACCAATCTTTATCAAAGGAACTATTATTTTTTATATCTCGTGTATTCATCCGACTGCAGCCCTCCTCTCTTCTCTGTATCTCAGTAGTGCCCCCTAGCAGGGATGAACGTTACAGGCACGGATCTCCTTCCGGTTCTTGCAGCTGCCCTTTGCTCTTTTCTTGGCCTTCATGAAACGCTCCTGTATCCCTCCTCCACATTGTTTGGTGCAGTCTGTCCAGCTGGTCCATGGCTGCATCCTGCATCCTGTTGGAACAAATGACAACAGGGAATCAGCTACAGTTATAGAAACTAGTACATCAAGATGATTCAGGGTTTAAAATGGTATTTCTATCATTAATGAACTAATTAATCATGAATTAATATTGAACATGAGATTAAAGTGATAGAAAATATCTTTTTCTTATCAGACCTGGTCTAAATAAGCTGATCCTAGTACGTAAAATCCTGTAAGATCTGACATCATCTGAGTCAAATGAATTAGCGTCAACCTTCCCTCTTCACGTCCACACTTTTCACCCCTGATCCTCTCCTTTGTGTGTGATGTTTGGACAATGATGTGCTTGGCTTTTTTGGGTCGATTGCTCTTAAATCTAAACTTTGAATGGTTTAAACATTTTTAACTAATTGCAGCTCCTCTTGATGTGTTGTTAAATTGATGAAAATTTCTTCTTTGAGCTTCCTCGTGCTCAGTCTGTATAAATATTACATGTATCAGGTTAACAGCTGCCATGACCAACCTGGCTGTTCCTCCACAGCTGCTGCATCTTCTCCCTGTTTACCCCGTCTCCGCCTCCTCCCTCCTCCTCTTCCTCCTCCTCCTCCTCCTCTCACTTCTTTGGGTTTTGTCCGACATTTCCTTATCTTGCATTTCTTCCTCTGGATGGTCTCAGGACAAGCGTTGCCTCCGAACTGTGGCTCCAGTTTGACCATACGGGTGCGAATAGTGTGTCCTTTGCCACAGGACTTGTTGCACTCGGACCACTCGGACCACTCTGACACCATGCAGTCAACAGCTGGATGGAATGATTGAAGGAAGAACAGACGATAAAGGGAAGGAAAAGAGAGTAAAAAAATACCAGCAAAACATTTTGTCACATTTTCTGTAACTTCTGCTTTTAAGTGAGCCTCTGTGAGGAGGACCTTTTGAAAAATGGATGCAATTTTTAAGATATTTAAACAGAAAACTTAATCTAATCTATCAGATCATCTGTGATAAAGCAAGCTCAACAGAAAATATGTGGTTTTATTAAACTTACGCAGCCCCTCTTCCATTTTGAATCTGCCTTTTTGCATGGTCAGAGCTGGTGAATTCACATTGCTCGCACTGAAACTCATCATCTTTAGTTTTGTCCAGAAACATCCACTCAGATAACAGAGATTCAGTGTTTTAAGTTGTTTAAGTCAATGTGTTTTAAAAGAAAAGGCTCAAGTTGCACACATTGTGTACTTTTATTCAGTTGTAACACTTTTGGTCGTGACATACAACAATCCAAAGTTATTAAACAATATTACAACATAGAAAATAGATACTTTTTAAAGTATTGTTGGGAAGTTATTTTGAGTTTATTGTTTATTGTTCTCTCACTTTGTTACCACGGTGCATACTCAAGTTAGCTTGGTTCCTCTTAAAGTGATATTTAATCAAACTTCTAACTAAGAGCACTAAGTAAAACCTGAACATGTCATAGCTTTTCAAACAAATCCAACATAGAGTGAATTTTTGCATGAAACATTTGTTTACTCTGCCTCTATTTTCTAAACCAAAGAGGATTTTTGTTGCTCTACAACATCATTGCATTCATAGTGGCTGCACAAAGTATCAGCTGGTCAGCTGTGACTTAAATGCTGCTGGTCTAATCCCAAAATGCCATCTATGAGACGGAACAAATGAATGAAAGGCTTGGAAAAGCACAAACCAAACTGTTTTTAAAGTAGTGCCCAGCAGTAAGCTGTCCAACAAGTCCAACACAAATTCTGGCAGACTCAGCTGATCAGCAGCCACCAGAACAGGATACTCTGTTAATTACAAACACAGAACGTGTGTGTGTGGATATTCGTGTATATGACTGTTGATTTTACACAGGATCAATGACACGTAGAAACACATGTTTGTCCCTGTGTGGCCCTGTGATGGACTGGCGACCCCTCCAGGGTGCATCCTGCTTCTCGCCCAATGACAGCTGGGATAGGCTCCAGCCCCCCCCACGACCCTGAATTGGATTAAGTGGATTTAATCCACAAACCATCTGCACAGTTTAGGAGTGAGTACACAGAAAATAATGCCTTTTAGACATTTAAGTCATTCATTAATGTAGCCCATTTTTAACTCTGTTCCTAATTCATTTTTCCCAGTTCTCAGTCCTGCTCGAAGGCAAAGTGTTTACCATTTTCATTTTGCTGCTATTCCCTCACTCTGCAAGTTTCCACTTTTTCCACACTGACAAATGACCCTACATATAACCAATATCTGAGGAAAAGTGACAGGGGCATGTTAAATAATTGGTGAAATGCTCCGTGGGCCAGAAGAATAAATCTTGCCTTTGCCCATGAAGATGGGAACAGCTTTGAGTTACAGGATTTATACTGGAAAAGGGTGAAATAACCAAGTCCAGGAGGGAGTCTCTGACACCATGATAAACAGGTCTTTTGAAGAGCCAGAAAATCATGTATTTCTACAGTTTCAAACTAGATTAATTCAAGCTACAGTCTGACTAATACAGCACTTCTGAGACCGAACACAAGTTTGTGATATGAACATTATTCTTGATAAGGATCAGTTATGTTTTTTAAATCTGCAGCTGAGATTTATGCTCACCAGTGACCAACTTGTGTGTTGGTCTTGCTTTGGTCACTGGTGAGCAAATTATATACAAGGGACTGTTTCTAAATTACCTCATGCTACTATACAGTTTAACCTGATAACACTATATCTGAAATAACAAACATATTGGTCTGAAAGAAATATGCATTGTAATGACAGAATTTTCCCCTCTGGTCTTACAGTGATAATGTGAGAAAAAACCCCACAGAGTTACAACAAATTGGATGAGATTATGTTATCAATACTAAGACAGGTGGAACGGCTTTGCTTTGCGGGAAGACGTATTGCATCACTTCCTGTTGCTTTGTGTGTGCACTGTGACAGTTCTCGCTCCTCTTGAACTACTAATAATCACCTTATTTCTCCCTATAATTTACACATCTTGCATAGTTAACTCTATCCCATACTTGTTATATTCCAACGCTCACTATTACAGATCTTTAGTTTTTATTTTTCACTTTTTAGCGGTGTGTCTGGTTCTCTAGCTTAGCATGGCTACCAGTTCTCTTCCTCTATCTCCTGCTTTCACCTGCTCCGTGTGTCAGATGTTTAGTTACTCCTCTGCCTCCTTTAGTGGTAATGGTACATGTAACAAATGTAGCCTTTTTGTAGTTTTGGAGGCAAGGTTATCTGAATTGGAAGCTCGGCTCTGCACTGTTGAAAACCACCCGATAGCGAGCCAGGCCCCTTTAGTCAGTGCGGAGCCACCTAGCGTAGCTAGCTCTGTTAGTCGTCCCCGAGCAGATCCCGAGCAGCCGGGACTTAAGAGTGGCTGGGTGACTGTCAGGAAGAGGAGTCATAGTCCTAAAGTCAAGCCCGTGGTTCACCATCAACCTGTCCACGTTTCAAATAGATTTTCCCCACTCATCGACACACCCGCTGAGGACAAAACCCTGGTAATTGGCAGCTCTGTAGTCAGAAACGTGGCATTAGCGACACCAGCGACCATAGTCAAATGCATTCCAGGGGCCAGAGCGGGCGACATAGAATCCTATTTAAAACAGCTGGCTAAGGATAAACGTAAATACGGTAAAATAGTTATTCACGTCGGCGGTAATGACACCCGGTTACGCCAATCGGAGGTCACTAAAATTAATGTTGCATCGGTGTGTAATTTTGCCAAAACAATGTCGGACTCCGTAGTTTTCTCTGGTCCCCTGCCAAATCTGACCAGTGATGACATGTTTAGCCGCATGTCCTCATTCAATCGCTGGTTGTCTAGATGGTGTCCAGCAAACGTGGGCTACATAGATAATTGGCAATCTTTCTGGAGAAAACCTGGTCTGATGAGGAGAGACGGCATCCATCCCACTTTGGAAAGAGCTCTTCTAATTTCTAGAAATATGGACGAATTTATTAGTCATTCAAAAACATGACATCCCAGGGTTGAGACCAGGATGCAGAGTTGTAGTCTTACACACTTCTCTGCGGCTTCCCACCTGATGCTGCCCCCCCCCCCCCCCCCTCAATCAAAAAACACAAAAGGAGCAAATCCTCTTGTGCAAAAAAAATTTAAAACAAAAACTTTAACTGAACAAAAACATCAAACTATTAAATGTGGTTTGCTGAATATTAGATCTCTCCCTTTGAAGTCTCTGTTAGTGAATGATTTGATTTGTGATCATCATATTGATATATTTTGTCTTACAGAAACCTGGCTGCAGCAGGAGGATCATGTTAGCATTAATGAATCAACTCCCTCTGACTATTTAAATGTTCATGTTCCTAGAACCACAGGTAGAGGAGGAGGAGTGGCAGCTATCTTCAGATCAGGGTTACTAATCAGTCCTAGACCCAAGATTAGTTTTAGCTCTTTTGAATCTCTGATTCTCAGTTTTTCCCACCCAAAGTGGAAATCACAAAAACCTCTTGTGTTTGTTGTTGTGTATCGTCCACCTGGCCCTTATTCTGAGTTTCTGTCTGAATTCTCAGAGTTTTTATCCCAGTTAGTGGTGAGTACAGATAAAGTCATTGTAGTGGGTGACTTTAATATTCATGTAGATGTTGAAAATGACAGGCTAAATATTAACTTTAATTCTATATTAGACTCTATTGGATTTTCTCAAAGTGTTCACAGACCTACTCACTGCCTTAATCACACCCTTGACCTTGTGCTGACTTATGGCATTGAGAGTGAACAGTTAACAGTGTTCCCCCATAACCCTGTCTTGTCTGACCATTTTTTAATAACTTTTGAATTTACATTACTTGACTACACGGTTTCTGAGAAGAATTCTACATATAGAAGGTGTCTGTCAGAGAATGCTGTAACCAGATTTAAAGAGTTGATTTCATCATCCTTTTCTTCACTGCCATGTGCTGATATGACAGAGGACGGCTACCTAAATTTTACTCCAGTAGAACTTGACTCTCTTGTTGACAGCACTACAGCTTCAATGCGTACAACACTGGACAATGTTGCCCCTCTGAAAAGGAAGGTAATCAGTCAGAAGAGGTTGGCTCCTTGGTATAATTCACAGCTGCGTGCGTTAAAGCAGACTGCAAGAAAGCTGGAGAGACAGTGGCGTTCCTCTAATTTAGAAGAGTCTCAATTAGTCTGGAAAGATAGTTTAATAACGTATAAGAAAGCACTTCGTAAAGCTAGAACTGCTTATTATTCATTATTGATAGAAGAGAATAAGAATAATCCCAGGTTTCTTTACAGCGCTGTAGCCAGGCTGACAAAGAGTCCGAGCTCTGTTGAGCCATGTATTCCTTTAACTCTCAGCAGTGATGATTTCATGAGATTCTTCATCAATAAAATTGTTTCTATCAGAGAGAAGATTAATGGAATCCTTCCCATTATTATGACTGATGTATCATCAAGTAGAGCAGCTTTAGAAGTATCTTTCGAACCTGAATTGTATTTAGACAGCTTCTGTCCAGTTGATCTTTCTGAGCTAACAACAGCAATAGTCTCTTCTAAACCATCAACTTGTATGTTAGACCCAATCCCAACCAGAATGTTCAAGGAGGTTTTCCCCTTAATTGACACTTCCATATTGGATTTGATCAATCGGTCTTTGTTGATAGGATATGTACCTCAGACTTTTAAGGTTGCTGTAATTAAACCTTTACTTAAAAAACCTACTCTTGATTCAGAAGTGTTGGCTAATTATCGACCTATATCCAATCTCCCTTTTTTGTCTAAAGTTCTTGAAAAAATAGTTGCAGTTCAACTTTGTGATCATTTACATAGAAATAATCTGTTTGAAGAGTTTCAGTCAGGATTCAGAGTGCATCATAGCACAGAAACAGCACTGGTGAAAGTTACCAATGATCTCCTGTTAGCTCCTGATAGCGGACTTGTTTCTGTGCTTGTCCTGTTGGATCTCAGTGCTGCATTTGATACGATCGATCACAGCATTCTGTTACAGAGACTTGAACATGTTATTGGGATTAAAGGAACTGCATTAGGCTGGTTTAAGTCATATTTATCTGATAGATTCCAGTTTGTTCTTGTAAATGAAGAATCTTCCTCACACGTTGGAGTAAGTCATGGAGTTCCTCAGGGTTCTGTGCTTGGACCGATTCTTTTTAC
Organism: Leuresthes tenuis; assembly: GCF_036924035.1. Taxonomy (NCBI): domain Eukaryota; kingdom Metazoa; phylum Chordata; class Actinopteri; order Atheriniformes; family Atherinopsidae; genus Leuresthes; species Leuresthes tenuis. Next base: position 29,740,725 of record NW_027325359.1, on the reverse strand, counting down.
TTTATACATGCTTCCATTAGGTAACATTATCAGACAGCATGGCATAAATTTCCATTGTTATGCTGATGATACTCAGCTGTACTTATCTATGAAACCAGATGAAACCAATAGGTTAGTCAGACTACAAGCCTGTCTTAAAGACATAAAGACCTGGATGACTCAGAACTGTCTGCTTTTAAATTCAGACAAAACTGAAGTTGTTCTCTTTGGACCTGAGCGCTTCAAGGAGAAATTGTCTAGTTATATAGTTACTCTAGATGGTATTTCCTTGGCTTCTAGTTCTACAGTGAGGAACCTTGGAGTTATTTTTGACCAGAATGTATCATTTGACGCACATATAAAACTGGTTTCTAGGACTGCCTTCTTTCACCTTCGTAATATTGCTAAAATCAGGAACATCCTGTCTCAGGGTGATGCAGAAAAACTAGTTCATGCATTTGTTACTTCAAGATTGGACTACTGTAATTCCTTATTATTGGGCTGTCCCACATCTTCTCTGAAAAGCCTCCAGCTGATCCAAAATGCTGCAGCCAGAGTTCTGATGAGAACTAACAGGAGAGATCATGTTTCTCCAGTTTTAGCTTCTCTTCATTGGCTCCCTGTTAAATTCAGAATAGAATTTAAGATTCTTCTTCTCACATATAAAGCTCTTAATGACCGAGCTCCATCATATCTTAAAGATTTAATTGTAAGGTATTTTCCTAACAGAGCACTTCGCTCCCAAACTGCAGGTTTACTTGTTGTTCCCAGAGTTTCTAAAAGTAGAATGGGAGGTAGAGCCTTCAGTTATCAGGCCCCTCTCTTGTGGAATAAGCTGCCAGTAAATGTCCAGGAAGCAGACACCCTTTCCACTTTTAAGATTAGGCTTAAAACTTTCCTTTTTGATAAAGCTTATAGTTAGGGATGGCTCAGGTAATCCTGAAACATCCCATAGTTAAGCTGCTATAGGCTTAGACTGCTGGGGGACCTCATCTGTCACACCTTTCCTCACTTTGCTCTCTTTTTCCCTGTTTAATTTCACAATTGATTTTATGTACATGTGACATTATTGTGGTTATTAACGTATGTTTCCCTGTTCCAACAGATATCCTTTGAATGGCGTTATGATGTTTTTCCCCCCTCTTTTCCCTCTTTTCTGTCTTCTCAAATCCCAGCTGGTCGAGGCAGATGGCCACCCTTCCTGAGTCTGGTTCTGCCAGAGGTTTCTTCCTGAGTCTGGTTCTGCCAGAGGTTTCTTCCTGAGTCTGGTTCTGCCAGAGGTTTCTTCCTGAGTCTGGTTCTGCCAGAGGTTTCTTCCTGTTAAAAGGGAGTCGTTCCTTTCCACAGTCGCCACAGGCACGCTCAGGATGGGAGATTGGACTGAAGACAAGTTTCGGTGCAATCTGTTGGTTTCCTTAGCTAGGATATTAATTTTTTGAATTGGCTCTATATGAATTAATTGGATTATGATTACAATGAATTGAATTCCAATTGGCTTGAATTGGACTATATTACTTAAGTGCCTTGAGATGACAATTGTTGTAATCTGGCGCTATATAAATAAAATTGAATTGAATTGAATTGAATATGATAAGAGACACAGCCACAGATAACATGTCAGACAAAAACAGCATACAAAATCACAATTATCACAATAAATAACAAAAGCGGTCACCTAATATGAAAGTACAAAAACATGCAATATGTGTTTGAGGTTAATGGCCGAAACACAGGCATCGGAAACAGGACGAAAAGCACAAATTTCCTTAAACACGGGAGAAAAGTGGAAAAAGCACTCACGGCACTCAGGCAGCATGCACTTCTCTGTCTGCTCCAGCTCCTCCCTGCACTCGGCAGGATCAGACTTCAGCATCCTCTGACGTGTACGGATGCCTCGCCCACACGTCACGCTACACTCGCTCCAGTCCGACCAGGGCGACAGCATGCAGGGGATGGTGTCTGTGGAAAGAACATTTACAATGTGCATTATTTCTCTCATCAGCTGGGTTTTTTGTCGGTGAACTACATCACACTCAGTAAATGATTTGAACATGTCAACTCACGACATTCTGGCATCATGCATTTCTCCACCTCAGCCACCTCGGCTTTACACATTGATCCATCTATAGGAGGCATCTTCACCATCCGCTCACGTCTTCTCATGCCGACACCACAGGTGATGCTGCAGGGGTCCCACTCCCCCCACTCTGTCACTACACAGCTGCTGGGTGCTGTGGGAATCACAAAATACGATAACATCAGAAACCTTTCCACCACTGAGGGATCTGTTTGACCAGCACTGCCAAGGTCAAAACTGCTCCTGAACATAAACAATCTCTGTCATTCTCGTATTCTATAGATCTGAAAAAATATTTTCACTCATCAGATTATGACAGATTTGGCTAATTTCTCACTTAGATGGAACAGCTGGTTGAAATGACATTAAACAATGCAGTAATGTAAAAAGGCTGCACGAAGATGTGGAATGAGGTCTAACAGTTTAGCAGCTTCTGTCAAATGTGAGTCTGGGTGAGTTATTTTTGGTTATTGCTCTTATATCGTACGTATGCCTTATATCTAAAGAAGAAGATGGGAAGTACATGAGTAGTAAAAATATGAAAACAGAGCAAATTGTTGGAGTAAGTACACTTAATTTACTCGAGTAAAAGTGATGTGACCTGACAATTAAGTACTAAATCACAATACATTTACATGTCAATATATCTGACCGACATTTGTGGTTTTACTTGTATTGGTATCGGCCAATGAGTGCGTTCGCTGATCAATTAGTGCATTGGTGATTGTTCACTTTTCTTTTTTTTTTAAATTAGTTTTTTTTGTTGTATTACTGTTAACAAATCTTCTCAGGAAGGTCATTTGCACTACAAAGGCCTCATGCTCCTACGTTAAGTGCACAAACATTTAAGTGTTAAGATTGTTTATTTCTATTGTTATATATTTAAATGTTCTACATTGTTTGCTACTGTTAATATGTTTTGTTAATAAATGTTTATTTTTTGTTTAAATTGAGACTTGTGTAACATTTGTTATCATTGTGTCATTTTTATCATGTAAATCGAGGGGGAAAAAAACAATATCGGCTTCAAGAATCGGGCCAAAAAAAATCGGCAGCACATATCGAGGATCGGTTAAGATCGATGTCAAAATAATCCGGATAGCCTTAAAAAACCCGTATCGGTCGATCACTAGTTAGGAGTTGAGGTGTTCTCAGAAGAAATGGGTCTTGATGAGATTGAGAGGACTGCTGCTGGACTGGAACAGTCTGAATTGAGGCTGCCTCGTGCCAGATGACTTTCCTCAGAGGAATGCAGGGTTAGAGAAGGAGCCGCCATGGGTAGATAGTGTAGATCAGTGTTTTTCAACTCCGGGTCCTCGGGACCCACTGCCCTGCATGTTTTCGATGTTTCCCTCCTCCACCACACCTGATTCAAATGAATGGCTTCTTATCAGGCCACTGCAGAGCTTGATGACGAGCTGATCATTTCAATATCAAAAGGAGGAAACCTGAAAATAATGTGTTGTTAACAACCTAAATCATTACTGTTTTTGAGTTCTTTCGTCTCCTTTTTGGGCAATTAAATTACACTCAACCTAGAAGCTAAAGAACTTGCATTTAACTTTCCATGCAGACTTTAAACTGACTCAAATGATGGTACAAATAAGACTGGCATCACTGTGCTACTCTAGAGAGAGTGGAAACTGTGCTAATTTTTTCACCTCATGCGTAAAATGTTGCAGCCGTTTTAAATTACAATTGAAAAATTACACTGAGCATTACTGAAGGCAGACTCACAGCATTCGTCGTTGACTACACACTTCTCAGTCTCCTCAGTGTGGAACTGGCAAAGGGAGCCGTCCTCAGGATACTGTTTTACATATCGCTCTCTGGACCTCATTCCCATCCCACAGGACACACTGCAGGCCGACCAGCTGATCCACTCCGACATCATGCATGTCGATGGCTCTGTCCACCAGGAGAAGAGAAAGATTCTGTTAGAAGAATATCATATTCATCATTTTCACACCATCAATCTTATTTTTTCCATTTGTCTAACATGTCAAGTGAACTTCAGGCTGGACGATAAAATGATAACTAAAGGGTTCAAGTGAATGCTAACAGTTATGGACCCAATATATATCGATATCGACGGATATAAAAACAAAAATATCTTGATATGATACTTTTCCATATCGCCCAGTCCTAGGTGAACTGTGAAATAAGAAAACACAGAGCGGCTCTCCATGTTTCAGTGTTCCCAGAGGACAATATTAGTGACAGGTGTTAAAACCAAACTACATTATTATTCAATTCCTTTTTTTCAGAAGGCCAACATAAGTCAAGATAAAAAAAGAGACATTGAGAGAGATAGATGTCAACAGTCAGATTTAGTTACAGAGCACCTTTTAGGCTGAAAGAGATGCTGAAAAACCTAAAAGAAAAAAAGTAATTTGTTTATCTAAACTGAATCTGTTGATTTGCAATAGACAGTCATGAAAGCATCCTGATAAGCAGCTCACAGAGAAACAAAACAGGTTGTCTTTGGTCATAAAATGTAGATAAAATGCCATGGAAGGAATGAACAGCACAAATCTACTTTTTTAGAATGTAAATCTGCATTTAGCTAGGTCAGCTTTAAAGGTCCGGAGTGCAGGATCTGGAGATATCTAGGAAGCATATTTGCAAATAAACCCCTTTTTTTTCCCCCGTTGTAATAAAAACACAATGATTGACAAATTTTCATACTTTTCTTCACGATTGAAAACAAAGATGTTAGCATATGAAGTTTCTGCCTTTAAATCACACTAATGTTGCACGCCGAACAGACATCTTGACCATTAAATTATTAGAACTTACTATGTTGACTTCTCTTGGGACAACAGTACAACAGCCTGCAGCTTTCACTGAGCAATGCAATTAAACAGTAGACAGAAAGATGATTATGTGGTTTGTTGATCTATTTCCTTTTGTTTTGCAGACTATACTTCATGAAGCTTTGTGCTTTAATGCTGTTACATGAAAACAGATGGGGGAGTACAGTTTGGGCACCAGGCTGACTTTGACAGAAAAATGAAAGAGAGAAATGTGGATGGAGAGAGGGGTAACATGCAGTATTATGGGGTTTTAAACCTGGACTTACAGCCGCTGTACATGTGGTGCCCCCACCCCACCAGCTGAGCTTTCCAGTACCCTGTCAAGTTAAAATTTGTCTATAAAGTTATTTTTCTAATACATTTAGGCCAGATAAGCCCCTTAAACAAGGGGACTAGTACACCCATATTTTGCATTGGGTCTTTAAGAGTTAAACAGGAAAATTCTCATGGAGAAATTGTCACAATCAAAGCAGGTGATGTTTAAGAGCTCTGATTGTGGATGGTTGCTTTTATAAGAGTGTGTGTGCTGCTACTTCTATACTGCATATTGAATGTGGATCGGCCTTTACTGTCATGGATCGGTGATGTTCACTGAATCACTTCAGTGAGTCAGTGGTCACTTACTATCCCGGGTTTGTTTGTATTGTACTTCCTACTTGACCTTGTTTTTTTAGTTCAAATACATCAAGATCTGTTAAGTCAAGACTCACAAGTATTTAGTTAACTTTTTTTATTGTTTAACATTTGTTTGGTCATTTGTAAATTTACCTTGCTTTCCAGGGTCAAAAGGAGGAAGAAAGGAATCACTTCCTGTTTTATAGCCTTTGGACTTAATGACATCATGGAAGAGACCAAGTAGAAGGGTATTTAAGGCTGGACTGTTGGTCTAAAGGGGGCTGTGACTGAGTGCATGTGGTTGGACTCTAGTTATATTTAGTTGACCAAATTAAGCTTTCAGTTAAGATGTTTGTTTGCAAGTTTTTTTTGTGTGTTGCAACATACATTTGAGAATAAACACCTTGGGCCAAGGAAGACATTTGACTGCTGCCGTTTGATTTACCACTCCGGCTTCACAACTATCTTACAAGTTACTATGATGTTCCTCCAAAATGTCACGCGAAACGTGAAAGGAAATTAGTCAGAACTACTGTTGATCTACTAAGATCCACCTTTACACCACATCGTCAATGCAGGCAGAGCTGGAACCTCCCACGAAAGAATACAAAGGAACAACCTTAACTGACTTCTTTACTGTTAATTAAATTAAAACTTTTTTTAAAAATAAGATGATAAATGTTAAGATAAATAGATGAAGAGTTTATTAATAAATAAATAGAAGTTATTAATCAGAGAGCAAAGAAAGTCACGTCTGTAATTCACCTTCCTGAATTCTACATTTCTTTCTTTATTCATTTATTTCTGTGTCTACATGTGAGTGTGGAGGGTGGTCTTGGCCTTTATTCAAAACAGGATTAATTATAGAGTGTGATTAATTAGGGATTATAATCAACAGTGTTTTTATATAGCCTGGTTAAGACCATCTCATGAAAGCACACGTATGACACAAAACAGACATGTAGATATACATAAAGAAAGAAAAATTCTATAAACATCTAGCTGCAAATGAACGATAAATATACATGTGCAACTAGTTAATGTGTTTATTTCAAAGATCTATTTTAAGTAGTATGTCCCCAATATGTACATTAAACAATGTACGAGGAAACCTATGTAGACTATTGCTGTGGAATCTAAACTTATTCGTGCTATCAAATTACATTTTGACTCACAGTTGGAGAAGCATTGGTGTATTAATGATAATTCCACCCATGCATTGTCCTCACAGTTTAAACAATTGCTGTGAAACTATGTCAGCAGCCTGCCCAAAAAACACAGGCCCTCTGCTGCCAAAACCCAGAATTGAACCAGATCTTCAGAATAATGCTCCCCAAACTGAGCTCTTTCAGTCTCAGAGGCTCAGAGGGGGCATTGGATCAGTGCTTGAATCCATGTCCTGCAGTCACAGAACACTAACCCCACACTCTGGACCCGATTTCTCCACTTAGATGCTCAGATTTAAGTCAGCTCAACGTTGAAAGTTGAATTTTCAAAGAGCCCTCCTACAGAAACTGCTTTAACTCCATTTTTAATAAGGCAAGTTGACTGAGGGATGGTCCTCTTCACAGCAGGGACCTGAGGGAGCGCAAGTCAGTATGTATGACCTCGGCTTCTATCGGCTGAAAAGCGAACCGCAGCTTCTCAAGCTTAACAAGGCCCCAACATGGCTGTTTTTTAAACGTCTCCATTTGCTGGTATGGCACTTGAAGATCTCGCTATTCTTCTCTTACAGAAAGACACCGTACAAACCAAACTGCCTTTTAAATCGCTCTTCTTTCAACACCTCCTCTGAGTGGCACACTTGTGAGAAAAGGGAGCCTATCAAGAGGAAACAATCATGTGTGAGCAGACCTTGTAAATTGGATTTTTTTTCCCAATAATTGTCAATAAAAATCTATGACACTTAAAATAGATTTTTCTTTGACTCACATCACTTGACTCATATTCATCCAACCAACAGTGACTGCGTTCCTAACCAGCTGTTGCCTAATAAAGCGGAGCTAAGTGAATCATTAATAAAAGATACAGGTATCTCAAGCTCAGGTGAAGCCTCCAGTGAGCGAAAGTGTTTCCGAGGAATATTAATCACCCTTGGTTTCTCTCCCCATCCTGCCCCAGCATGAACTCCGCAATTATCAATCTCCCATCGCACGCTAACGGAGCGCGAAATGAAAACAAAGGAGAGGTGCTCAGGAACAAAAAGCTATCTATGTTGCTGTCTGATAATCAATAATAGCTGTAGTGAATAGTGGAAGTATGCCGGTGTGTGTCTGCGTATGTGAGAGGCTCCTTCAGCCCGAAACAGCTCCACTCATCTGATGACTAGACATGCTGGGAGCGAAAAGTGGGAGAGGGAGGAAGACAGGCGCTGCCTCTAAGCATTTGTTCCAAACTGACAACTTCACTGGAAATTGGACCAGGAGCAAACTCTCTGGGTTTTTGTGATTATGTGTGTGTTTGCTGCAGAATCAGGGGTTGTTGTTTGCAGTAAAAGAGCATTAAACTGATAACTGAGATGGAAATTAGAGGGAAACTTAGCTACTTTGGCAACAGAGAGAAACTACGACCAAGAAATATAAAAAAAAACTGAAGCTAGTCTGCGACATCTGTCACGAGTTCATTTGTGAACCAAAGCTTTGTGAAACATGTTTGTTTCTCAGTCTCCACACTCGGTTTCTGAATCCTAATTATTCTCCTGAAAATACACAATCCTACATTTTTAGACTTTAACATCACAATGAAAGCTTGAAGTGTTGATTTCCTTCAGTCAAATACAAACATAATCAAATCCTGACTTAATCATCCTGGATCCAGGAGGCTGATCAGCATTGAGAGCTAATCTAAATAATCTTTTATGTTTTAGTGAAGTAATAAAGGTATCTGTTCACCAATTGTAACTGTGTACTTTGATATTCGGTGTATTCTGTCACATATTTACTTGATATAAGCTTTTGAGCAGTGTGGTCTTCACTCTCTTCAATCTGCTTTCACTGTCAGCTCACAGCTGCAGATTCTCTATGTAATCACAGAGATGTCACCTGTTTCCTTCTGTTTTGCCTGTCTGCTCACACATGCTCTAATCCTTCATCACAATAACCTTAACTGCTATACAATGGCTGCACAATGGAACTTCTGGACTCAGAATGATTTCACCAGGCAGTAGAATAAGAATGAGTGAGCAGCTGTGTGTCAAAGGTTAATTGGGATTCAGCCAAAATCAACCACACACACTCACCGAGTCATGTTGAGGTCTAATCTGCTGATCATTTTAAGAGTTAACTTTTTGAGAAAAAGATACTTTATTATTGTTATCATTTGTTTGCTTTGTCAAGATACAGGGACTGCTGTCACTCTCTGTGTTATAATCTGAGTTTATCAGCCATAACATTATTATCGCTGACAGGTGAAGTGAAAAACACTCTTAATCTTGTCACAGTTCAATGTACTGCTGGGAAAACCTGCATCCTAATGTTATTTGGACACTTGCCACATACCTACACATATTTCCATACCAATCACACCCTCCAAATAACGCTCCCCCCTCAGCTATTTACACACACGTACTGGAGTCGTGAAATGTTCTAGAGATGATCCAGAGCGATGACAAGTGAGATAACATATGTCCATAACATAAGCTCAGACTTCTTGTGGCGCCTTTTCACCCAGCCCCCTAATGAAACCTCCAAAACATCAGCGCATGATACAGTGTGTAAACGTGTCAGTAAATATTTCAAACGTTTGTGGCCGCAGTGTGTAAGATTTTGTCCTTTCTTCTAGCTTGTATGCTGCTTTCTGCTCTCTCTTTGTTATTGTGGATACTTACAGATACATACAGTACTCATATCAACGCAGTAAGGAGCTTTATGTGCTATCCTCAATGTGCTGTGGAGAAGAAGAAAACAGCCTAATCTCTGCATCACATGCTTTAGACACCTGCTCCCCCATATCCCCACCTTCGTATTTCCAGCTGAGAGAGTGCATCTCCAGCAGAAAGCCTCCCGTTGTGATGTGCTTGTGTGAGCAGCAACCACAGAAAAAGACCAAATCAAATTGTCTGCACTTTCTCCTGAAAATCTCCGGTGTTCATGTGTGAAAAGGGTTCTATAGGTGCAGCAGGACTGCAGTAAGCCCAGCTAAAACTGCTTTGGAAGGGCTCAGAGAACACAACAGAGTCTGAGTTGTTCATCCAGTTTCCAAACTTAACACATCTGATAGGATCTGATATCTCAATCCACAAAGACGTTACTCCGCAACCCAGCGGGTCCAACCGCCATGATGCTAACAGATCACGGTAACAGACACCACAGGACACCCTTAGATGTGTCCATGCTCTGAATGGTCCGAGCTGTTTTCGCAGGGAACAGGGAATCTACTCAGTATTGGGTGGGTTGTGCTGATGCTCCGGCTCATTGGTGTATATATACATTCAAAACTAACAGGACTGTTGTCAACTAAGAGTTAAAGCAAAGGTAGATGTAGTTGATATATGTGCTTTATTTCTCATTCTCAGTGAAGGCCAACATTTGTGCTCAGAAACTAACCAAGTCTGCACAAATTAATTCTATTACTGCGATCAGAAGATCATAAGGAATTCGTCTTGTTAAAAATAGTTTTTTGGTTAATTTGATCACTCCTGGTTTTAAATTCTAAGATCACGGTCAAGACTGTTGATGAGAGGAGTAAGTGAAAAGTTTTGCTTTCTGTGGTTAAGTTATGGGAGCAGAGTACGCAAAAATGAAAGGTTGACCAACTATCTGTCTGTCGCCTCAAGATAAGGGAATAAAAGTGCATTAAAGAATCATTTCAAGCACATAAGTTCTGTTCTTTAGAAGTTTGATAGATAAAAGAGCTTTCCGTGTTGGCCCTGTTCAGAGGAAATTAAAGGACAGTTACTTTAATTTTAATGAGGGAAATAAGGAATTATCTGCAGCTGCATTCTGGCTGTGTGCAGAAGGTCCTTCCACACAGCTAAATAAATGTTATTCATTGAAAGCAAACTGGCTGAGAAGGCTGATTGTCGTCCGAATTTTTGGGTGTGTACGTGTGTGTGTGTTTACCCTCCAAACTGCATCCTGGGCCCATGCAGGGCTGGAAATCTTGGGTGTGGGGACACGGCACGCTGAGATCCAGCTGAGCCTTTAACATCCGTTGCCTCATCCTGCGACCTTTGTCACACGTAGCGCTGCTACACGCTGACCACGGAGACCAGGCGGAGTAGATACATGTCTCTGGTGTGTCATCTGAGAGAGGAACATGAGCAGATGTTGACAAATTTCATTTTTCCCTGCTAATCTGGTGAATTATTGTGATTAAATGGTCTATGCTGGCACTTATCAATTGCATTTACAAAACTTAATTCTCCATCTCACTCAGTGAAGCAGCTGAACTCATAGCATACCATAATGTTGTGCCTAAAGGTGATTACAGCAGGTAGTGAAACACAAGAGGCCACAAAGTGACATCCAAGAGAGAAAGAAAGCAGGAGAGGGATTGAGCTTGAGAGAAAGAGAGGAGTGCGATTTGTGAATGTCTTGTCCAATTATCAGCGGCAGCAGAGCTATGAGAAGTAGCAGGAGGACTGGCTTCAATTAAAAAAACTCTCTTAGGGCTTCAGGGAGGCAGAGAAAATGAGAGGAGAGGCGAGGGAGAATATACTGTCAGGCCGCAGGGACAGACCTGAGTGGGCCCGGTTCTCTGGGATAACGTGTAATGACAGAGGGGAATGAGGGAAGAAAGGAACTGTAGACACAAAGAGAAAGGTGAGGGGAGAGGTGGGTTGATGTGTACGTGAAAGCGCTGAAGCTCTGGGCTAACCGGGGGGACAAGCCTAAATGGAAATTTGCCTCTGTAGTGTCATCTCACACAGAGACAAGAAAGAAAGTGAGGAGAGGTGGAGGAACAGAGGTGGAAAAGGGAGGCGGGAGAGGGGGAAATGGCTCATAACTGACTGGGGAAGACATTTATTAGGCGGCAGGAGATCCTTGTTAAGGATTCTGCTATGTGTGCAAAATGCTGCATCCTACCAAAAGCTGCTAACAGTAAAAAATAGGTATAAAGCGCTAGATGCACAGCAGGAACTGTCATGCAGGAGTCTTCCCTGGTTAGCAGTTGAGTGGCTGAGGAGGCAGGAAACTGTAATAACAGGAACTCATCCTGTAATTACAAAGACTGACATTTAATCATGTTTTTTTGCAAATTTATTAAGTAAATCACACTGAAGAGTCGGATGAAAAACCATCACAGGCCATTTTCATTAACCAACTCCCGTCGTGGTCAACACGTTAGTTTTGTAATCAGGTCACTGTGTGTGCTTAAGTAACTTTGCTTCCTGTTGCATTTTGTTTGACCGGCTTCACGTTTCACCTTCACATCTGTCATGTTTCTGCCATGTTTGGAGTCTTATGATTTGCATTTTTTGTCTTTCTCCTGCCATCAGCTTCACTCCCTTCACCTGTATTCATTATCATCAGCTGCACTCACTCACCAATCACCCTCCTCAGTATTTATCTCCCAGTTGGTTCATGTCCATTGTCAGATCCTTGCCGTCATTCATGTCGTATCAGGTTTGTCCCTGTTCATGTCAGGTTTTTGTTTGTTCCTTAAGTTTTGTTTTGTCAGTTTAGGTTTTTGGTATTCTGGCTTAGCAGCGTTTTTTTTTTTTCAGTTTTCATTTATATATCTGCATCTGGGTCCTCTCTCCTTCACCATCACCTCCACGCCACACGTTGTGACAGAAGGATCTGATGGCAGGGCAGGAGAAAGACTGAGGCAAAAAACACAGAACATGACAAAAAATGCAAAACATAAGTGGAAACATGACAACACCAGATCCCAGATTCCTTGTTTACTAATTGCCACATCTGTTTTGCTTTTGTCATAATTGTATTTTTTCACCTGTTTCACCGGATTCTCATCTTCATTTTGTCCTTGTGTTAAATTATTGTCTATGCTTAGTTGGGTTTAGTTTTGTTTCTCTTTGGATTTATTCTCCCTAGACTTCCTGCCTCTGCAGAGTTTGGTTTATTTAAGCTATTTTATGTCTACACCCACCTTCCTTTTGAAGCTTTGTCTGTATTTGGGTCCTATTTCTACATGAAGCTTGACAACTCTGCTCCATATCTCATTTCCCAATTTGCACACACCCGATGCCTCCACTCAACTCCTGTGTTTGTGTCTTCCTGTTCCTGTCCCCAGCTGTGAGATTCTGTTGTGGGAGCACCAAAAGAGGTAAAAATAATAATAAGAAAAAAAGAAAAAGGTTGTGCATACGGTAGTTATACCTTTGTCGGGTGCAGATGTGATCGCCAAGCCCAGTGGCTTCCACCAGAGTGTGCACCTGCAGGGTGCTTGCAGGCACAATTCATCATGACATATTCACAGTCAAAAAGACTGTTGTTTAATGCCGTGAGAGAAAGCTAAGTTCACTTCATGTTCATCAAATAAAAACTGCCTTGTTCAAAATTCTTAGAAAAAGAAACGATACTCACGAGCACACATTAATGTGTTTGTGCACAACGCTTTTTACACCTAATTAAAACTGCTGGTGTCACAGACAAAGAAGCAGAATCTCAGCCGAAAGCAAAATAAACAAAAAACATAAGTTAAACCTAATTTGGAGCCCTTAAAGCAGCTCACAGATCTTTCAGGAAAACCAGAGCAATGATGACACAGGATCTTTCACTCAGGTTGGATTGGCAGCCACAGCTGCTGTGTTAGGCTTCAAAATATATTTAAAAAAGAATCAGCACAAACTACACTTTGATTTAGACTTAAATCTATATAAAGTAAATATCAGGAACATTTGACAGGACAAGTAGTTCTCTGCAACAGGGCGCCCACCTCTGATTACCTGACCTCTAATGTGATTTTCAGATTAAATCAATTGTATTTGCGATGAGCTAAGATAGTGTGTGTCCTTCCTCATAATAAGACTCTTACTCCCAACGGTGTCTGCTCATTCTGCAAGCTACAAGTCCCAGTGGTTAAAGCAAATGTTTGACATGGTTGACATGGTTTAAATAATTAGCTAAAACCATCATTAAGCTCTTAAAGTTTCACTGTTGTATCATGTTTGGGGTCTTTTCCTGAACGTGTGTTTGTGTTCTCTGTACCTTCTTCCTTCTCCTCCTGTCCAATATCAGCGACTATGTCATCGATGGTGTCCGGCACCACGTTACACTGCTCTCCCTGTGTGAGGAAAGCTGGTGTCACACAACAGAAAGATTTCCAACATGACCTCATGACAAAGCAATCTTAGAGCTTGAGACGATCAGAGCATGTGAGCCCAGTTTAACATAGATGGCTTCCTTCATCCTTATGTTAAACTGCTGTCTGTTCTTGTCTCGATGCTGAGTTCTGACCGGAGGACCTGGCTCTCCTGTGTTGTGCCATGTGCTTTCTTTTGTAACTCCCCCCTGCATATAGGTCTGTGCACTCCTTGCTGCACTGGATTGTGTAGACTACGTTGGCTGGGACGGAAAAAAGAGCTTCAGTTGAAAAAAAAAAAATCATTTCAATAAAATAACCGTTTTAACCGTGTTGCTGTGCTGCATTAAACATTTGTAAAAGTTGCTGTTTGATTAGTCCGGTAAGTTGTTGGATATGACTTACGTTAACATCTCTTACAATAAAAGCACTACTAGGAACAGGGGTGTTGTATACACAATTAAATCCAGAAGGGATTTTGATTTGATTTAGTGCAGGATGTGTACAGTGTGTAATCACAGCCAGTCAAGCTAATAGTTTGTTAGCCTGTTTGCTACTTTGTTTATTCCATTTTACGGCGCTGAGTGCAGTCTCTCTCAACAATCCACAGCAGCACGTCAATATAGTTAAGGCAAATTCTGCAGGGGGAAAATAAAAGCAGTGTTTCACACACTTGAACTTATTACGGAGCTCCATCTAAAATGAAATGGATTTCTAATAGACTCTGATATGAATGAACACACAGATACGAGGAAGCGCATGTGTTCATGTGCACTTTTCCAGGTATTATTTTGAGTCATTAAAATAAGCTACTGTGGAAAAATATGACAGTTCATACAGATAATGAGATTTTTACCACTAATAAAGGCTCAGTACTCTAAGGAGCTGAAGCCTTTGCCCTCTATCTGAGGGAATAATGTAGCCCACCTTGTGTTTTGGGTCTTTTGTCCTCAGGGTATTTCTTCTAAATGCACTCCCTTGTAATCCCTTGTGCATTCAGCAGACTGCTTTTATCCAAAGCGACTTACAAGGAAGAAGCTGAATTAGCAATTAAGTATATTTTCAAGAACAATTTACAATAAAAAATTGTACCAGGATGTAGTCCCACTTTGTGTCTCATATACTATCTCATAGCCACGTGGTGAGAAAGAAAATCACAACCTTTGACACAATATTGTCGTTCCACATGTCGCCACAGAGTCTGATAAACTTACTGTTGAGAAGAGATGTTAAGTATTTCAAACATGTGCAAACACACATGCAACAGACAGTTTTTTACCTTTCTAGCAATACGTTCAACCACCACTTTGGCCATTGGGGTAATTGCACCCCCCTCTGGATCGTAGAACGGGCTCTGAGGGTGGTCCAGACTTGTCAGGGGTCGAATTTTCTCCTGGGGAATGGTGGGCTTGTTTGGCGACTGAGAAACAGCACAATAAAGATGTAAGCATAAAAACAATAGAACAACATGGGCACTAAAACAAAGAATAATTACATTTTATATGTTTAATGTGGTTAAAGCAAGTTTCCAAAAACAAGAAGAACATTGTGGCATTTCATGCAGACTCAGTTGGGGATCAACAAGCTTCTAAATGCCAACTGAAGCTTTTCAGACTTTTGCTGCTCTTTAATTACAGCACCAGCAAACTCTAAAAGTGGAGAAGGAAGACTCTAAAAACCTCTATTGGGACATCGACAATATTAAAACTTGCAATACTGCCACTACACACTGTCATCATCATATAAATCATTCTTAATAATGTGGCTTAAACATCAAATTCATCAGCACTTGGTTGTTACACATAATGATTTAACATTCATCATGTGATCCTCCATAATTAATCTTCACAACGATCTTTAATCAAACAGGTCTAAACAGATCTTTATTGAAAATGATGCCCAGTGGCTCAAGAACTATAAAATAATAACTTGGAAAAACTCCTCGAAGTGTAAGGCAGAACAATAAGTAAGTTCTTGGGTGCAGAAATGATTCAAACCCATGTAGTTGTTATGGTTTGATGCAAACATCAATTGTGCATAAAAGCATACATTATTAATTTGATCATTACTTTTGGACGTTAACAGGAAAAATAGAGAATACTGCAGTGTTATATAATTTGTTTCTACCATTAATTTCCATGAGTGGAAAGACGCATACCATATATATGATTATCATGTGTCCTTTAAGTCATTAAGAAAGTATTTGTTCAAATATCTGAAATACTGGAAAGTGTGGCAGCCCACATAAATGCATCTACTGCACTGGCTTTGTACCAATGGTCAGGTAAGAGTGCAACGCATTAACAATCCAAAGAATAGCAAAAAAAAAAGTGAGAAACACTAAGAATCTGTGGCTGGCTGCTATACATCAGAGACTAATCTCCAGTAAATGTCACATGCTTTGTTCAGGGCCAGTTCGTCAATGACACGACACACTTCATTGGGCCTAATTATTACACCATCGTCACAAACAACATAATCAATATTAAACTCATCAGTCTAAATGCAATTAAAATGATCCGCAACAACATTTCCTCCACAGTTCAGAAATACTTTCCGTTCCAGTTGTTCCATCAGAACCGAGTGAATAGCAAAGGTGTCTTACAGTTATTGATAACCTTAACTTCTTTGCAGAACTCATAAACGTGCTCATTTTTAAAGCGTACAGCATATTTAAATCCAGCATTTGTGTATCTCTTTGGGCCACAGTTTTAAAAGATTCTTCTGCCTCAACATTGAGGTCGATCACAGAGTCAGTTCTTCATGGCCCAAAAATGACATTTGTTGGCTTTTTGACCTTATTGCCATTATTGCCATGGTTCCAGGTTTATCCTTTTACATTTTAGTATTCTACATCTTTGTCCAGCTTATGTTGCTTTTATCTGTACTATACGTGTCCTTTCATGACCCGAGACCTGGATACTTTTCCTCATTCACCACCTTCGATTTCCACTTCCCTTAATTATACATCGGGGAGGAATGATGCTTCTAAAAGCAATAAAAACTATGCAAAAGTCTTTCATTAGTACATGTGGTGTGCAAACGCCTCGTCTCTTTGTATATTACACATGGAATGGAGCAGATTTTGTAGTTTCAGCTCCTCTGTTCTTTTGTTGCCCCCTGTCTCACATCGCTAATGGGAGGAGTTACAATGCATGTGAGGAAAGTGAGGAGAAACATCAGCGTAATGATAACCACACTTGTTTAAAAATTCTTTGTTTTCTGAGTTCTTGCACTGTTTTTTTTTACACTCACATGGGTCACTAATGTCTAAAGTGTTTATATTTAAAAAGATTTTAAGCTACAGGGACCTTTCAGTTCTCTGTGTCATCTCCTCAGATGACACAGGGTGTCATCTGAATTTAAAGCTTAATTAACTCTGGCATGTCTTTAATCATTTGCATGAAATGTGCGTGCGCACATATGACGCAAAAGTTGAAGATCGGGTCATGATTCAAAGGGGAAGTATTTCCATCCTCCCACATTAGCACTGTGCAAAAAATGCGCTCAGTACACAGACTCAGTAAGAGGGGTTGGAGTCCCAGTGGAAAACATCTGCTCTCGTATATTGCGTGTCAAACACGCCGGAGGGAAGAGATTCTCGGCCTTCCACTGAGGAATGGTTACAATAATCAAAGTTAAGGAGCCAAAACTCCGGGCATGGGAATTATTTGTGGAACAAGAATACTAATCCAATAGCATCATAGAGGGAACGGATGACTATAAAACGGGCTTTTAAAAAGAGAACAACGTCATTTCTCTTGATGGAGGGAATAATTCTGTGGCAATGATTCAAAGCAGAATCACAGGACTGTTTGGTGTTATTCTCTTTGTTGACCGTATTACAGCCAGGTCGACAGTCACTATTTTTACCAGCTGGTCCACTGCCACTTTTTGTTTAATCTCAAAATACATAATTTAATATGCATTTAATATTCCTCCTTTAATTTCCTCCTTTAATTCCACAGCACTGTTTTCAGACGTGAATCAAAGCATCTGTGTTATTTTTAGAACTCTGCAGAGAGAAGATAAACCTGTGACAAACATCATGCATTCTGTCAGTTCTTTTAGACGAACTCGTCTGCGTCACTTAAAGTTTTGAACCAACTTTTGATTTAATCCACACAACAGAACTGAGTAGGACAAAGAGAGAGCTGCACATATTAAATAAGATACACCCGTTTGACAACAATGTTGATCATTCTCTTTGTAGCTACAAGTTAATTCTGTGGTGATTATTTACCGCATGTCTCTTCTTCCCACACATTCTCCTCCTAATAAAAGGCAAAAGGCCAAAAACATCTATAAATCGGAAGGTTCGTCTTCGTGTTTCTTCTTTTAAAGGATCCTCAGAGACCCTTAAAAACTACTTTACGTGAGGTGCTTCATGCAGTTGATGCAAAAGAATACTTTATTCCCATGTCTCTGTGGATGTACTACACGATTTAACCATGATTCATTGTTATTTCCTGACTAAAACGGTCACATTATGATCTCAGGAAACATGACCTTAGAGGGCCAAGAAAACAAAAAAAGTTAAGGACAGCAGATTTATGTACTTAAAATAAAATGATTGATAAAGGCACGTTTCACAAATGAGATGTTTGAATTTCAAATACTCACATCAATACAAGACAACTACCAACTGTAGTGAGTGACAGTGCTGGTAAAAGAATTATTCATACCATATCAAATGGCTCATGAGGCTAAAACCAATCCCCCGGCAGCCTGCAAACACTGCTTGCTTCCAGAGGAACAGAATCAGAACTGAGAGCTCTGGCTTTTTGTGAGTGGGGTTTTTGAAAAGTATGTACCATCACTCCTCCACAGGATAAGCTTCTTCCTTATTCATGAGTGTGTAAACTATAAATAAATTGCTCTAGTCCCCAAACAGTGGGTGAATATGGATGAGCACCTTTCATCCCAAGGATGTAGAGACTAAAGTCTATCACAGTAACAGACAGGTGAAAGTGGAGAGCGCTGTGATGTGGCAGCGTGATAAAAATGCTGTTTAATATACAAACTGCTGGCAGTCAGTAGACTGGATGTGTGAGATGGACGAAGGCTCCAGGTTTAATAATGAAGCTGATGTGGAAGTGCCCTAACCTTGCACTCTGTCTAATGGCCAGTAGGCGGCAAATCCTGGGGCTACAAAAAAACCTAATTTTACTAAACTGTGACAAGACTTCAATTTGTCATCGAGATGATACATGTCAGACATCCACAGGTGTCAGAAAGCGTTTGAAAGAATAATATGATACCTCATATGTGACACCGCTGTCTGTGCCTGCGTCCCATGGTATGAGGTCTGTCACCAGTCGCTGCACCCAGCCACAGTCCTTGGTACAAAGGTCCTCTCCTGACAGCCCCACGTTCCAGTCCGGACTGGGTCCAAGCATAGTGAGGAAGGACATGAGGTGACGTGTCCGGTCCACAGAAAACTCTGCTGACGGAGCTGCTCGTCTGGTCCAAATGGTTGGCAAAAACAGAACAAAAGAGCTTATCTTAAGTACTGTTATAATGGCAGAGCATAACAATCGCATAAGCAACTGTTTGCTGTATCCCAGTTTCTTGCTAAAATTTCCCTTGATTACATGTAAAATGGCGGGTTGTGATGTCACAACCTCTGACCCAAGTAACACTGTTAATTGTGGGATCATTAAAGCTCTGAAATATCCAATCAGTGGAATGAAATTGCAAATCTTGTTGTACTGTCTCTGCATGTCTGAAACATCATGAGTGTAGCAAGACATTCTGAATGAAGATAATTTGAGGTAATTTGATTCAACAAAGTGTCTTAATCATCCCATCTTAACGTAGACATGAGCAAAAAGCTGTACTATTTTTTAATAACTTCAGAATTTTGCTCATAAAACTGAATAAAATGAGATACTGTTTCATATTCACACTGCGAGTGTGTGCCTCTGTGTGAGTGAATGTGATCGTTAGCAACAATAATAGTGGCACAATATATCGCAAATGACAGACAGCGCTAGAAGGGGTAATTAAACAGATGTTTGGTGAAAGATACACTGCATTTGTGTGTGTGTGTTTGTTCATGCTCATGCTGTCCTGAGGGCTAGAACTGTGATAAGTTTCTAATTGCTTTTTAACTAATTCCAGAGGATGCAAAACTCAGACAAATCAGTTAGGCCCTTTAGAGCCTTCTAAAGGAAGCCATCATAAAACAGTTAATCTTATCATTATTTACACATTACAATAATATCTGACTTTTAGTTACATTCAATAGTTGATGAAAGTGAAACTTTTCCCACACTTTTGAGTTCTCGTGCTGCTAATCGAGAGCTTGACACAGCTCATAATGGAGATTAAGTATTTCTATAATTTGCAGAAAAGTCTGACATTCAGTAACAAGGTAAATCAAAATCTTGTAAAGTCTTGTTTTTCATCCATTGCACATGATGCACTGATCACCGACAACAGTTCTCTTCCTTAATTATAGTCTTGCTTATTTAATGTTGGAGAAAAAAAAACAGTTACTGTTAAGAGAATGATCAGGATTCTGTTGGCTTTTAAAATACTTTTGATTCAATTATTTTTCTGAACCTGTTTATCTGATCCTTAAGAAAGAAATAAGAAATTTTATGCAGTTACAACATTCATAAGCTACAGTTGTGCTGAAAATAGGGATGCACCAATATCGATAACAGTATCGGTATCGATAAAATGTGCGTGTAAGTGTTCCGATACTACAGAATCGATACCGATGTGTGACAGGAGCTTAATTTCCCTGCAATGTGTTTGCGCTAACATGTTCCAGTCAAGCGAGGGATGTGAACATACCACGACGTGAAAAAGACGGAGCTATGTCAGCCGTGTGGAGGTATTTCAAAGTGAATGATGGTGACAGAAGAAAGCGGTCAGCAATTTATGCTCAGCAAAACTGTCAAGAGGACGGACAAAATCTCGCATCTAAATCTGAAATCTAAAACAAAATGTTGCACTAAGAGTAGTTTCATATTACTAAAATGCACAAAGTGCGGTTGTTTTTGGGTTGAATATGCCTAAATAAAATAAAATATGTCTAATTGTAAGAACTGTAATGGCCTTGACTCACAATGGTACTCGGTATGAGTAACAAGTACTAAAAGGTAAATTGTACTCGATTTAAAAAGAAATGTGGTATCGGTGCATCCCCAGCTGAAAACATGATGAATAATGATCAACAGATTCATCAAGAGCTGATGTAAAGTTAGAGAGAGGTGTAAACCTGGTCAAACTGGAGCACTTTGAACAGCATCAACATACAGAATCTGCTTTGTGTTTCAACACAACACACAGCAAACAGCAACCGGCTCACGCTGTTAGAAATGAAGTCGTAGCTTGAACTGCACAGAATTTTGTGGCTGCACGGGGGACATTGTTAAAGTTAAAGACAAAAGTTTAAAGTTACACCTTTCCCTCCAACCCCTTCCTGAAAACTTTAACTCATCTCAACTTTACCGCTATACCCGCACTGATGACAAGACCATCTTTTATTTTCTCCTCTTTTTATACCTCTGAAGCAATAACCTTCCCCTTTCCACTTTCATTCTGTGAAGTCGGGGTCAGCTCAGTCATATTCCTCCCAGAGCACAAAGACAGATTCCTTTCTGCTGCAGCAACTAAGAAGTCCTGCCTTAGTTCATACCATTAAATGAACGTACGTGAAAAAGTGAAATGATGGACAATAAGCCAAAACTAGAAGTTTAACCTCATCATAACCACATCAATACGCAATGTGGAAAACAGTTGAAATAAAATGTATGACTTTCTACAACTTTTTGACACAGCATCTTACTGTAAAAGTGTGAATTAGTGCCAGTTAGTTCATTAGATCCCAAATGGAATGATACAGAGAAGCCTGAGCTGAACTGAACAGTCTTAATTTTGTAATAGTTTCACTCCATTTACCCACTGTGCTTGCAAAATGCCACAAAAGGTAGATGTGCATTTGCAAGGCTGTGCATGTCCACAAAGTGGACGAGAACGACGAATGACTGAGGTTGCCAGAGGTACTCATTAAGCCACTGACAGATTAATGGATTGTGTGGAGATATTCTTGTGTTTTTTGGGACAATCACTGTGAATCAACTGAGAAATAGGGCCGCATTTCTTTTGGGGTTTTTCAGCGAAAGCAAATGCAGTGCTGGTTCGAGGCCAGTTCTATCTGTTTCAACCGCCAAAAGAACCACCTTCAGCCCCCAAACACTGGGGCTAAGCACCAACTCTTTGCTGGGCCAGAGCAAAGAACATAACATTGGGGATGGGAGCGAAGTTTTGTAGACCAATCAGATCAACAACAATGCTGTGACCACCATGTTTAAAAATTCAGAGCCAGTGTAGAGCCCAATATGTCGCATGTGTTTGCAGAAATGTTTATGAACAATGTTGTGTGTTTAATTAAAGTCAGCTAGCATTTATAGATCCTACTCAAAATAGCATGTATAAATCTGTTTGTATCGCTGTTGTTAGCCTTTAAAGAGACCGTCAGCATTGCAGAGGTTTCACAAACATCCACTGTTGTCTAAAATAGCCTTAATGAACTAAACTGGTGACTTTAGGTCATCAATTTTCTGAAGAAAACGAGACAAAATCAGTCATCTGTTGCTGTTTTTGTTTGGATTAACTGTTTCCCTGCACTGTGGTCCTTTATACAAATTCTGAATGAGTGTTGTGTTTGCAAGAAGTCACAGGAAGTTGCGTCTTTGACTGCTTGTTGGCCTCAGACAGATGTCTTAAATGTGTGTGAAGTTTAGTGTCCCCTGTCGTTTATAAGGCAGTTGTTTTCAAATGCATGTTCATGTGATGGAGTGCTTTCATGGGAGGGGTGTTCCTGTCATTAAGTTTCAGCACCTGCAACAACGCAGAGACTTCCTGCTGACTTCACAAGCAACAACAGCTACGCTGCAAATCAGCATTGAGAGTTAGTTCTCCAAGAGGAATAAAGTTGAGACCAGTTTTCTCCAACCTGCACCAATAGAACGCTGCACATCAGAAGCTGAATATGCCATCGCAGTCGCAATGCTCATCATCACTGAGGTACCACCGGCTAATGGAGCAGCACTTTTATCTTAAACGCATAACCTTTTGTCCAGGTCTACCACAGAATCTGAGGCATGCAGATGAAAACAAACACGAGAGCAGGAGAAAGACACGGCACTCTTAAGTTAAACTAACATTATGTGATACTTACAGGTTGAGAGGCTGCCATGCCGGCCACTGAGCTTTCGTTTTAATGACAGTCAGTACTTCATCTCCCTGCAAAGAGACAGAGAGCAAGAGAGAGTTACAAAAAGTAATTTGCCACTAAATGGATGACTATAAAGGGACAAAAAGAGACATTGACAGAGAAAAGGCCTGAAATTGACAAATTGACAAAACTGGGGGCTAGTACTCTCATTCAAGGACAGCAAAGTATATTCCACTTTTCAGAGGCTTAAGAGCCTGGACAAAGTGTGTCTCTTATCGCCACAAAATGGCTCTGTGCTGTTTTATAATAGCTGTCTGTTATTCCAGAGAAGAACCTCACTTTACACTCCACACAGCACCCACCACTCTCTAAAGTCTCTCTAGCATTACAGCCACTTTATGGACTGCACAACACATTTTCTATCATAATGCACCTCATCTAATTATTCAGCCAAAAGCAGCCGCTGATTAGAAGTGAACTGAAAAGTCTGAATGTGCCTTATTAATATTATATTAATAGTCTTTATTGATTCCTCCATCTTTTAGTCGCTTTATCTTTTAAATACAGAAACACAACAGCTTCAGACTGGGACACACTGAAATAAAAGAAAAACATTTTGTGATTGAATGATGGTTCCATAGTCACGTTGAAAGCCTTGTCTCATCGTGTATGTGTGTGTTTCTGTCTGTGTGTGGATGAAAACAAGTTTACAAGTCAGTATGGATTTAACTGGACATAGTAACTGATGTGACACAAACTTAAACAACTTCATAGAAATGTTCTGTCTGCCAGTGTTGCACACATTGTAATTGGCTTTTCATGTACTGGTAATTCAAATGTGGATAGAGCAGAAGGACAACAGATGAGTTAAAGGTCTAGTGTGCAGGATGTAGTAACTTTTAGTTGCTTGACTGCAAATTGCATACAAATAAAATCTCTCCACATGGCACAAACTACAGTGGCTACAACGTACTTACATCGCATTTCTACAAACAGATGTTACACACTGGCACTCTAAGAAAATCAGTCAGAAAGTGACTTTTCCACACACTGTCTGACCACACGCCAAGGCCGTACGCAGGGTCCACAAAATACTGAGGTCATGAGTCAGAACTTCTAGGCGGGTTCGGGGGCACGCTCCCCTGGAAATTTTTTCAATTCCGTTATTTAAATCTGGCCATTTTCAGAGTCTTAAAGGAAGAAAAACAACATTATAATGACTTTTAGGCTTGTTTGTTTTGTTTGATATCACAGAACATCACCCTCATCCTAAATGATTTGCAAATGAGTTACAATGTAAAACTGGAGAATGAATTTCATCAAGTCATGGATTAGGAATAAAAAGGAATTAACTGTACTGGGACAGAGGGATAATATATACAAACACTTCATATTTCCTTTAGTATTTAAAATAACCCAAACCCAAGCCCTATTACACTATCATGTTGATGATAGTGCCTAATCTTTTCACTCTTGTTAAGGAAAACCAGCTTTTGAACACATTTCTATTATAATCTTACACAATACTTCAATTATTATGCATTATACATCTGACTTTTAAAGCATGTGACTTTTCTTGCTACTTGGCCCAAAGATGAGCTTGGTTTGACTCAGCCTTTTCCTCCCTATCCTGTTTTCCCTTCAGTGAAGAATATAAAAAACCGGACTATCTCACTCACCTGCACCTAAATGCTAAGATCAATAATATTGTTAATATTGTAAGTTTTTACACTTATATTTTAATACATTTCACTCAACACTTTTTTACTGAAGCATTTTTCTTATTGTGTGTGGAATTATTGTGCCAAGGTTTTTTTTATTCGACATATTTATATTTAAATTCTTATCCTTAATTCTTGGTAGCAGGTAAAAAGAAAATGTCACTACAAATTGTACTATGTAGGATTATGTATGTGACAAATAAAACTCTTGAATCTTCAATCTATAAATACAATCAAATACTAAACTGATGGAAATGAAAACAATATTCCATTTCAACATCATGTTTTCAGATGTGTCAGAAATCTTAAAAAACCTTGAGGATGGTGCAGAGCTTTTGAAATTTTGAGGTAAAAATGGGGCATTCTGAGGCTTTTTGAAGCACCGTTATGGTGACTCATGAAGTAAAGGCAAGTTACCACAGAAAATGATTTATTATTATTATTATTTTGAAAATGATTTTGTTTCTGCGTACGACTTCCTGTCCTGCACGATCTGCTCTGTGCATCGGGAGTCAATATAGAACAGGTTCAGCATCCAACATTGAGAAATCAACACTGAACAAACGTTTAATTTTCAATGAAGACGTCGCTGGCATTTCAATCACAAAATGAATGTTGACTCAACCGGTGGAAATTGTTTGACGACCGGTACTGACGGGGTTCACCAAAATTAAACTTTGATTCATGTTTCCTTGCTATCTGAGTAGTACACTGGGCTGCAATATCTCCACATTAAAATGTATTTTAGTCTCACAGTCATCTACCACTTAAACTGCTCTCCACCTACAGTTTTAGCTTGATGTGCTCCTCTTCCAGTGACTGGTGTGATTGACTGACTCACTAACGGTAGCGGTAACATCAAAGTCCAACATGTGTGTGGTAGTTACCACAGACAGTGCATGTTGTTGGTGACGCGCAGCACGTATGCCCAAACTGAGCCACTGTTTTATTAAACAGTCGCGCTACTCTTGGCTCTTCAAATATAAAATCACCTCAATTTAAGCAAAAAAAATACAGAGGACACGACCTCGGCGTCCTCTATGGTAGTTACGGCCTTGCCACACGCTGTTGGGATATTTCGATTTCTCTGAAGTGGGTTTGTGTGAAGTACTTATGAGTAGCCAGTGTCTTACCTGCAGTAGACAGCAGTCAGACTACTCTCAGTCTGAAGAGTCAGATGGTTTCCTGGTGAAAGTGGTGTGGTTTAAATCCCTAAAACAGCTTATATTCAAGATTTTGTGAGTTTCTTTAGTTCAAATTTGCTTTAGATGGCAAAAATGTTGCTTTTCTGGTGGTATTTAGCTTTTGCTTGTCTCAGGATACCTTTTGCTCCTCCTAATTAAAAACGCTCAGATTACTCTCTGCTGCAAGTTAGACACTAGTATTAACACTCTAGCCCACGGGCTCCTAAGACTGATATTGACTGCATGTTGCTGTAATGTACGTCCATTTTGCACTTAGTGATTCCCTTCCTGTGAAGCACTTTGTGACTGCTGTCTGAGAAAGGTCAGTGTAAGTAAGTACTTACTTACACTGACCTTTCTACTCATGACAAGTTCACACAATAGTCACAAATCAAAAATTCCACAAAAGACACAAACCCTTCAAACCAGTTCACTGAAAGTCCTACACAACATTAGATCTCAAAATGCAGACTTGACTCAGTGAATAAACTTCTGTAATGACGACTTTATGTACTAAACTGAACGCCTCGTGTCCACGTACTTGTGTGGCTATATATGTAGTAGTGGCTAATTTTAGCAATTTTCC
The DNA here is from genome assembly GCF_036924035.1 of Leuresthes tenuis. Taxonomy (NCBI): domain Eukaryota; kingdom Metazoa; phylum Chordata; class Actinopteri; order Atheriniformes; family Atherinopsidae; genus Leuresthes; species Leuresthes tenuis. Next base: position 29,714,346 of record NW_027325359.1, on the reverse strand, counting down.
ACTCCATCCATCCATTTCCTATACCCGCTTAATCCAATTTGGGGTTTCAGGGGGGGCTGGAGTGTATTCCTGCTGCCATTGGGCGAGAGGTTCTGCACACCCTGGATGGGTCGCCAGTCCATTACAGGGCCACACAGAGACAAGCAACCACGCATGCTCAGTTTTAAGGAATACGCGCATGAAATTACCACGACATAACAGCTTTAATATTAAGGGAAAAAACAAGCACAGTTTAACAGTTTTGTCAAATATGTTGTGAGAATCACTATGCATGGAATCTATGTTACACTGCTTCCCATAACTTCAGTTTGTTCGCCTCACAACTTCCCGGCACACAGTGCAGTCCCCCTCTCACAAATCCACCATATATGTTTCAGATTTTCAACATATTTGAAGCAAACTCCAAATGGGGGGGGCGAAGAAGGAAGGTTGAGTTTTGCACACCTATCAGAGATTACTTGTGAACCCATAGTAAGTAAATGCATTTCTGGTTGACTCGGACAGACTCAAGTGTATGTGGAAATGAGGTTGATTGTTTTAAAGGAGCAGTGTGTAATAATTGTGGTGATTTATTAACAGAAATGGAATATAATACATATAACTATATTGTTAGTGCTATATAGTCTCCCTATAAAACAAGTCGTTACGTTTTTATTTACTATACTGCGGTCTGCTCCACACAAAGACTTACCCGGAAGGACACCACTTGTATCGCCATATTAATTACAGTTTCCTAAAAGGGACAAAGGGTGTTGCAAGCGTGATTTGCCGCTACTTTGCAGACGACCAGCTGATCTGATTAAACAAACATAACGTCTTCTCCGTGTCCCTGTTGATTCACGGGAGTTTATGCGCCAAATCTACTAAGTAGCTTTGTTAGCTGGACAGAATGATGTTATGGAGATCAGCTGATTTCAGTAACGTGATACTAAGAGGCTTTGAAGATAAAGTCAGCCAGATACAACGTGTTGCCTGCTAATGCTATCCCTCTATCAGGCTAAATACAAACAGCCTTTAGCCTTTTATCACCATGCAGGTAATACAATGCAGAACAACTAACAGTGACATTCACTGTAAGTTATCTTTTCACAGAATATCTAACCTAATGTAACATCTATTTATAATTTATATCTCTAAAAGTAACCTCAGAACTTGAGAAGGTGGTTTCACTCGATGGAGAAGACATCATGACACATTTGAGTGATGGATGTGTTGGGTAGTGTGTGCTGCACGCAGTGTCAGGCCACCGTAGTTTCTCGGAAGCGTGTTGCGTTCATACTGCAATCGGAAATTACAGAATCTGACGAACAGCGGAACTTCCACACTGCTCCTTTAAGGCATCAAACCAAGGCGCAGTGGAAAAATACGAAAAGTCATACTTTTAACAGTGAGAATTGCAAAATTTTACATTTAAGTAAAAAAAGTCCTCTGTCTTTATTGAAAGGAAGTACAGTTCATATATGCAATTCAACCTCTGGAGGTGGCTCGACTTGTTCTTTTCTGGCACAGCATGGAGAAATTCACAGCAATGAAACTAGAGTTCAGGTCAAAGCTATTCAGAGCCAGAAGCCTATAATCAAGCAGTGTTTTAAGCTAAAATTTATGACAGAACCTTAAATAAAGACATCCTGGAATGTACACAGAATTCCTTGTAAATGAGTTTTAATCATTAGTTTTGTATTACCAACATTACTACAGATTGGTCAATCTGGCAGTTGTTGTAGAAAGCGACGCGCAGAGTCCAATATAATCAGTTGGGAGCTGGGAAAACAGAGGTGGCAGGTTTCAATCACTTCTCTTATCTGCTGCGCTGTATGCACAGCACGCATGAAAGTTTCATAAAGCAGATTCAAAATCCTTCAAGGTTTAACAAGTTTTTGGCAGGTATGTGAAGAAAACTGATTATAAACACCTGTATTTGATCCAATTTTAAAGATGTGAATGCACAGTTACACTTTATCAAAGTCGTTCAAAATGACACAAAGTCAGTGATTAAACATTTTCCACAAAAATGTGTTCACAGGATGAACAGGTTGAGGGTAATTTTCTGATTCATTCTTTCTCTCCATCCACCATCTGCCATTACCAGACACTTAATGTTTGCTTCAATTTAGTCTAAAATGCTCCTTCAGTGAAACAGTCCGGCACATTTTATGCCAGAACTCTGCCGCTAACACGTTGCACAAAATGCTTTGTGAAGGCTGGAGATGCAAATCTCTCTGTAATGGTCTTGTTTGTTTATGGTAATTATGGTAATAGGACGAAATGGCTGTGATTTACCAATGTTTAAATGGACATTACAATTTCGTGAATGTTTTCAAGGAGAAAAGAAAGAACAGATTAGAGGAAGAAGAGGGTTGGTTAGAGTGGCTGTTGCAGTAGCGACATTAAAGAAGATGAAAATTGGGGAGAAAAGGAGGAAAAGAAAAGACAAACATTAGTGCACAGCGTGAGATGAGGAGGGTGAGAGGAGATGGAGGAACTGAGAAGGTGATATGGCTGAAAAGAATAAGGATAGCAAAAATGATGAAAGCAGTGTGAGGACAGGATTGAACAATCAGAATGAGGCTGAAGTGGAATGAGGAAGGAACAAAGACGACACAAGTGAGAGAAACAGAGTGAGAAAATGACAAGACTGCAATTATCGAAACCAGAAAAAAGCAGAAAGATAAGTAATGAAGTGGTTAGAGGAGATCCCCACACTTTTCTTCCAGGTTATACAACCATACATTCACTTCCACCCTCAGCTGCTGGCTCTTTTCAGTAATCTCTGCAAAGGATTTGCTGATTTTGTTCGCTGTGATTTTTTCAGTGCGTACAGGAAAAAAACACAGAAAGCCTGTTCACTGCGGGAGCTGCTGTCATTAACCTGGATGCATGTTAACACTGGCTGACAGTGAGGTGATAACAAAAGATGCACTTATCACTGCAGCACAGAAGGGAATGACTTGGGAATGACTGCTTAACTTGAAGATTTTCTAAAATATTTACTTCACATTATAAAAAGAACAACTATGCTGTGCATTTAGCTCAGTGGCCACAGTAAGCTGTAGAAAGGCTGTGACTCCACAGTAATTAACTGTGGTTGTGTCACAGCACAGTGATCAGATCAATGTTTCCCAATCCTGGTCCTCAAGGCACCCCACCATGCATGTTTTCCATGTTTCCCTGCTCTAGCACACCTGATTCAAATGAATGGGTCGTCCTTAGCCTTCTGCAGAGCTTAAAGACCTGATCAGTTTCAGTTCCCAAAAATAGCTTTTGAATATGGACATGAGGAGCAAATGCAAAGAAAAATCTGCAGTTATCAAAATCCCAATGAGTATTTTGAAAAAAAAAAGAAAAGTGAAATGAAACAAAACTTATTTAAGCAAAAACTTTGAAGCAATGCTAACAAGTTGATTTTAAGAGCGCTGTTATCACGTTCATCTAAATTAAACATATTTTTGAGGCTAGCTTTTCGCGAGAACTAACAAAGATTTAAGCCAATGCTCATGAGATGTAATAGTGAAACAAAATGATTACAATTCATCCTAAAAGAGACAAGAATGTTGACAAAATTTCATGTGTTTCAGACAAAATGGCTTGAAAATCATTGGAATTCACCTGAACATCACGATATTTTGCATGAAAAGCAACTACAATCCTTCAAACAGTTGTTTATCTGTTTTAGTGGAGATGATGCAAGTTGTTATTCACAGAGGGATACACCATTAGCATGGCTTTACAATTATTTTCAATCATGCAAGCCAAAGTAATACTCCCTTTCCAAGCCAACATTTCAAATCAGCAGTGCTCCAAACTTCTATCAAACACTTGTGCTGCTATTTTGATGTTTGATTCCTTCAAGGTGCAAACTCTCTTACTCTGCCAGAGATCTGCCGTCATTTTTTCAAGACTTCACAGGAGCATGTGTGAGAGCAATAAAAAGACAGAGTGAACAGCTGAGGTCCTGGACACATCTTTCAAAGAAATTACAAAGATTAGTGAGTGACACTGCTGGCAAACACAAGGGCACAAAGAGCCGAGGTGAAGGCTTGAGTAAAAAGATTGCTGTGACTCACCGCCACATCTGAGCTGTGACAGCAAACATCTATATCTGGACCGTCATGCAGGTGGATGGGGAAAATGGTGACAGTGTATAAGAGGGAGATAAAGAATGATGGACAAATACAAAATCTGACTTGCAAAGGCTGATTAAATATGATTCATATGAGTAAAGAAAAATAATAATATACATCCCAACTATATAAAAAAAATACAAAAGAAAAATGTATAAAGAGTGATTGAAGTGTATCTATGAAATCTACACTAAAGATCCAAATGTCACAGTCTACGTAATGGAGGAGGACCCAAACGCATGAGAAAACAGGCGTCTGTCAGGCACAAAACAACTAAGTAAGAAACTATGGAGGGGTGAAGTGTCAAAGGACCAGCAGACATGGAGACGTTACAATTATGATCTGAGAGAGAAAAATGAAAACTAAGGAGCATGTATACTGGGATGGGTGATTAGGTGAGTGAATGCAGGTGATTAACGAGTACAGGGAACAGAAGTAACGAGACAAAGGCATCTGAGGAAAACTGAAAAACTGGCTAGAACCAATGAGTTAAAAACTAAACAGAATCCACAAGAACTTACACAAGGGAACTGAAGTAAGGCAAGGAGCATCAGCAAACCGAGGATGACCCAACAAAAACGGAAGATCTAATCAAACCCGGACATGACCCCCGGAAACTAAACGATAACACACAAACTAAACCTCAACAAAGCCCATGGACGATGATGCCAACGGTTCCCGTGTCTTGCAGAGCACTAATGTCAAGAGCAATCAGTCTACAGATGCAGGCTGGATTTTGACTATCACAAAAGGCATTTGGCTAACTGATCTTTGCGGCCCAAAAACTCTCTTTTTGTAGCTAAAAATGTCTGAGATATGAGTGGATGAGCCATATCGGTGCTGTGATACGGCAGGACAATCGAAACAATCATGATGTAAAGTTCTACAGAGCTCAGAGGAACCAGCGAATATTAGGGTGTTAATTCTCTGCAGGCAAACATACAAAAAAAAAGAATTACTTTTAATTTAAACACTCCAGGGTGAAAGTTTTTAACTTAATCTGACTGTAATGTAGACTGTAAAATTGTTGTCTATTTTGTTTAAATGTCAAACACAGAATAACATTCCTAACAAGAGTTTTTACACATTTACCACATTAACAGTGTTTCGAGTATTTCTGATTAAGTTACTGTTATCTTCATTGAAAAAAACAGTGCTTTTCTTGGAAAAATAAGGACATTTCTAAATTACCCCAGACTTTTGAACGGTAGTGTAAATATAGTTATAGCCCGACTGTACTGAGGAATGGATATTTTGGGATACACTATAGCACAGAATCTGACCCCAACATCGGCTGGTTTAGACCCAACCTGGTCAGACCTCAAGTTGGTGGAAATACTTTGAGAAGGAGGTTGACTTCGTTGAAGAATGGTGAGACAGTTTTCACATTGCACATTGAAGAGCGGGAAGCTTATGAGATCACTTATGCATTCCTCTCAGAAACGTTGCATGCACATGTGGACAGAGCTTTTTTGGTAAATGGTGTCGGATTGATGAGATCGTATTTCTAAATACCAGTGTTCATGTGGTTTAGACACTCCACATAAACACTGTGTTGCTTGTACAAGCTACGGTTTATGCATTTTAAACTTCTATTAAAAAAGAAATAGTTTGATTTTCATCTGCACGTTGGGGCGTGATTGAGGAAGCGCTATTATGTGGCATCTCCAGATTTTTGTCTTTACAGCTGGATTGAAACATTCTGACACAAAGCCTGCAGCATTCCACCCCAAATCCCCTCAATGGCTCGGTTCTGCCCAGTTATCAATCTGTTCACTTTGGAGTGATGTTCTGTCAGGGGGGTCTCTGCGACACAACACTCTCTATTGTCTTTCCAGACTTGGTCTAATAAAGGAAAATGAGCCTGGGGATTTGGGGACAAGATGTCTAATAAAAAATCAACACTGCACTAATGCAATTACAATTGCATAGAGGCTGTGAAACAGATGGATGACTGGGCCACGATGTTGTAACTCAGCTGCATAAAATTCACAACATAGGTCAAAACGCAAGAAAACACACACAAACATCAATACCCACTAATGCCACACAGAGGAACACACTTGTATTATTCTATCTAAAGGCGACTACAAGAAGATACAGTCTCACCTCGTGGAAATAGATAGTAATTCCACTCATTTTGCAAGATGTCTTCAATCACTTGTCAAATGTTATTTTGCAGACCATACACACACAAACATATCAGCTCAGAGAGTTATTCATCAGACACCTGTGATGTGGATCTGAAGCCAACAGCCAAACTGTATCACCGGCCCAATTACAGAGAAATTTACTTGTCCCTCAAGCAAACTGCTGTAATTGTACTGTATGAAATACACCAAGTGTTCCCCGATAGCAAAAGCATAAACAGTTTTCAAATAAGTAAAGCAGATATCTTCTTTCCCCAGAGAGCTCCCCAGTTCCAATCATTTACTGTGTTCTTTTACCAAGATATCTGATAAATTCTGATTGTAAAAAAGCTTTGTGTTTGAAATGGTTCTAATTTAAGTTGTAACTTAATACTTCCTCACACTGGCCCCTGGAGGCACCAGTTCATTCGAACCTCCATCGTACTCAACCAATTTGTGTAAAATTTTAATAATTCACATTAAATCCACAGCTGGAGCTCCAATGTGCAACACACCACAGCACCAGTGGCCATATTAGAGTCGAGCCTTTATGACTATTCTTCCAAACTGTAATGATGGCAGCTCTCATGCCGCAGGCAACTGCAGAAATATCAGGATACAAAAACATGCTGTTTTATTTGATGTAGCCGATTAAAGTCCTGGTGTTGTTGCAGAGCAAGAATTCCCATATGATTTAGGATTAATAGGTATTACTGTATTAAAAAACAAATCAGTTTGTTGTGGTGATTCACATCTTTGCTTCATTCGACAAGAAGATTTCGTTCTGTTTTAGAAATTCATCTAAAAAAACCTGACTTGGATCAAATTATTTCTTTTTTATAGACAAATGTTGAAGAACAAGTAAGAAGGGCACAGATGATGCATCATGTAAAAATTAAGCTGTTTTACATTTGGTAAGGCAGTCTGTTTTATGCATGTCATGATCGTCACACTTCCTGCGTTTTATGAAGGCGCTGCAGCCAAAATACAGGTTGAACATCTTTTTCTTGTTCTCTGCAGCGCATGTTTGCATGCCAAACTGATTCTTTCCCTCTGTGTAACTGTGTGTGCATTTCCTATCACCTGGGGGCCAGGCAATCCATCACAGCGCAGTCAGGTGCAACATGTGACACATTCACCTGAGGAAACAATATCACATTAATCAGCATAGATCACTGTCAAGCAAACCTCTCTGAATGTTGTAAAGAAACAAACAGCTGCAATTAATAACGGCTGAAGAACGAGGTGGTGAGATTTTATACGGAGCTTCACTCGCAATGCGTGCGTATGCGTGGATATTATTTTTATCAGGGAAAAATATGAGCGCACCCACAAAGCATCTCATTTTAAAGGGCGAATGCACCTCTTTATGGTGTAAAAAGCTGTTTTGTTTTACATTTGAGGTACTTTTGGGGAAATGGATGACTCCACAGAATGAGTTGGTTTCATCAGTAATGTATAAAGAGGACAATATAAGAAGCTGTTAGATGAGAAAATAATCTCTCTAATGCTGAGATAAGGGCTTTGCATGGAGGTGTTCCCTCACAGCAAGAGGTTCCTGGGGCCCTTCTGTGTGGTTTGTATGTTCACCCTGTGCATGCATGGGTTCTCTCAGGGTACTCTGGCTTCTTGCCACCGTCCGAAAACATGCATGTTAGGTTAACTGGTTATTCTAAATTGAGTGAGTGTGCATGGTTGTCTCATTTGTCTCTGTGTAGACTCATGAAGGACTGGCGACCTGTCCAGGGTGTACCCTGCCTCTGTGCCTGACTGCAGCTGGAACAGGCTCCCACTCCCCCACAGATTTGACTTGGATTAGAAATTAGAAATTGAAAATAGATGGATGAATGCTGAGACAAGAAATTGCACACTGTCATTACTATGATAACCAATCAACTAGCTTGAAAGCACTTTTGAAATGAAAGCCTGGTTATAAAAGAAATGTGAGTGTTTCAGCTGAAAGCCTTTTCAATTTGTATTTGAAGTAGATCTGAAAATGGAGATGGCTTCCTAAGGACCCATTCCGTGACCTGCAACTGCTCATCTGAGACACCTCAAAGGCTTTTGGAAGAGGGGCTCAGGTTTAAATCTAAAACATCATTATCATCAAGAACCACTGGAGGACTGGGGGAGGAGTTGTAAGAAGAGGAGAGGAGGGAAGAGAAAAAAATTGTCTTATTAACTTGTGTAATTTAATACCTTGTCTTCTGTAATGAGAGTTACAAACCATAAGGGGTACATTGTCCTCTGCTGTATCCTTTCGGTTCCTTTTTTTGGTAGTTCAGAGCATGTGGTGACTCATTTCTTGCCAAATGACCACAGTCACTTTGGTCAATAAAGCTTTATTTGATTAGTCGTGTTACATATAATATAATGCATTTTTCTAACATTTTCCGAAGGTCATGACTGTAGCTATAACCACGTTGGGCTGCAGATAATTCATCTAAACTGCAGTCTTGAACCTCTCTTTTGCTGTAATTTTGGAAGGACACAATATGTATTAAACGGTGAAGATTTCTCCTTTTTTGCCTTTGAAAGCCAAAATTAGATTCTGAAAAAGCCTCTTACAGTTTATAGTCTTATATTGTAGTAGATTGACTTACCAAGAAAAAAATGTTTGTTAATATTAAAACAGCATCGTTCTAAGCCATTTGTTCCCCTATATACTAGCCTCAACATTTAATACTCGCCGTATTTTGTTTTTGACATTGGCAGTGGTGAGCGTGCAGTGTTTTCAGATAAAGGCATAGCACTAAGGGGGTCTTTAATGTTAGAGTCAGCTTTGATGATTAAGCAAGAAAAGTAATTGTAGCTGCATTTAGCAGACACTCCGTGTCGTCTGCCATTAAACTGTTCAGAAAAATAAACCACCTTCTGTTTTAATGCACCATATATGCAGAAACAAGCTCTGAGATAACGGCAGGTCTGTGTAAATGCTTTCTTCTTTTAAATCAAACCTTAAGATTGTCCCGTTTATCACTGTGTTCAGTTAAATTATTTAACTGAAATGAAGGAGTTTGATTTCTAACTTCCACTGTTTTAGGTTTTTTCACTCTAAATTCTGCTTGCATATTCAATGTAAGCACTTTAAATCATCTTGCTGTTATATTGTGCTACAAAAATACATCTAATTGCTTATTTGTATTTATCCGACCATTACGTTCTCAGTTAATTGACTGATTGTCTGGTTTCGAAAGCTAAAAGTGTTCCAATCACAATGTTTTCGCTGTCCAAAACCTAAAACTATCAACATTATCGAAAGGAAAAGCAGTAGAACCATGAAATGTTGATACTTACAGCTTATAAACCTATTTATAACATTGTACAGCATTTCATAAATGCTTAATAAAATTTGTATATATCGAAATCCTACTTTAAAAATTAAACAGGACCCAAATCTGTCAGATAGATGCAATAAGATGAAAGTAAAGTTAGTTAGTTTTTAGAAATGTAATAGAGTAGAAATACAGTAAGCCTAAGTTAAGTACAGTAGTGTTTAAACTTAAGTGAAAGTAAGTAATTACATCCTGCAACTGGAGCTTTTCAATATTTTTTCACCACAAGTCTCCATGTAAGGGTTTATTCTGAAAATGTTCCTCTGGGAGAACATGACACCAGACCCAGCTCGATCTCTTTGGTTCACAGTTTTATTCTTCACAGGGTTTTCAAACACCAGCTATCTGGGACTTGGGTAGCTTTGATGTGCAACAGTGGTGGAATCCCCCTTTAAAGTCTTGAGCATCATTTATGACAAACGAAAACTCAGAAGGCCACCGGGCTCACTCAATAATAACCCGAGGATTATCTGACTACATCCCAGTAAACAACCGCACAGAATAGATCAGGGATGTCCACATCCGGTCCTCGAGGGCCGCTGTCCTGCAGGTTTAAGATGTTTCCCTGCTTCAATACACCTGATTTTGATGAAATGGACCACTTCAAAAGATTGTTACATTCTGCACAAGCCTGCTAATGATGCCTTGAGCTGACACACTTTGGACATCCCTGGAATAGATAATTCCCTTTGGACTTATTGATGATGACAAGTTGCCCTCTCTACTTCTGTTCTAAAGCAGCCCCAAATCAAACTGGTCTGGTGGGACCTGTTTAAGATATCTAATCAGGGACTAACTTCCAACCAGGACACCAAGTTAATGACAGTGACCTGCCTGTGTTACAGAAAACTAGTCAAAATTAGTTTTAAAGCAAAGGATGTTATAATGTTAAAGGCACAAAGTTGGGAAAAAAAGCAACAAAGAAAAACCAAAAGCTCAAGAAAGTGTGGATTTCATAAAGAAAAACTGGGCAAAGTGGTGAGGCAGAGAGAAGCTGGATCATGTGGGAGCAGAAAAGTAGAGTTCTGTAGAAAGGAGACAGGTGAAGAGTGAGGTCAGAAAGAGAGTGAAAGTCCAGTAATTGCTTTGACCTTGAGCTGAGAAGAGGTGTAACTCAGTCAAAGCAAGTGATGAATTCCATGCCCTCAGCCCTGTCGTGGGAATAAAGCCACCAGTCTCAGGGAGTTTTGTTTATGACCGCTCAGAGCAACACACGGAGGGAAGAGAGCAGAGTGGCTGAAAGAGATTCTGGGTGGGTGAAGTTTCACAACAGCCAAGGGAAACGGCTGAATGGAAGAGGTGGACTGCAGGGGGTTTTTAAAGGCCAGGGAAACAAGACAGAGTGCAGAAGAAAAAATTGTAACTCGTTTGGGGAGGATGGGTTTTGATTGTGTGACCTGACAGATGGAGGTTTATTACCACTGATGGACTGAAGACTGCAGGAGGACTTAAAGAGAACAGCACTCCCTTTTTGCTTTTCCCTCTCCGGCTACTGCGGCTCCAGAGTTTTCCAGCATACAGTATATCAACAGATTTTTCCTGCTCATTAAACATTGATAAGCCGTATAGCAGCTACAGGAAAACATGTCATATTCCGATGATCATGCACCAGGTGACCCACTGTACAAAATATTCTTTTATGTGCCTTATGTACTTTTTATGCTGTTTAAAGCACAGAAAGCATGTGACACATCTTTATGGTTAAGGGTAATATACTTAAAGTTGTAAAGAATTAAAGTATTAAAGAATTAAAATCTTAATTCAAAGAACACCTTTGCCTAAAGAATTTCAGACTACATGTGTGGATCATTTGTGGGTCTCATATGCGTAATCAAAAAACATTTTTACTTTTACATTTGAGGTGTTGTGGGCTCTACACCGACCTGTCGTTGTGAAGAAGGAGCTGAGCCAGAAGGTGAAGCTCTCGATTTACTGGTCAATCTACGTTCCAACCCTCACCTATGGTCACAAGCTGTGGGTAGCGACCGAAAGAACGAGATCATGAATACAAGCGGCCGAAATGGGCTTCCTCCGCAGGGTGTCTGCGCCTCCCTTAGAGATAGGGTGAGAAGCTCAGTCATCCGGGAGGGGCTCGGAGTAGAACCGCTGCTCCTCCGAACTGAGAGGAGTCAGATGAGGTGGCTCAGGCATCTGGTTAGGATGCCCCCTGGACGCCTCCCTGGGGAGGTGTTCCGGGCACGTCCCACTGGGAGGAGACCCCGGGGGAGACCCAGGACACGTTGGAGAGACTATGTCTCTCGGCTGGCCTGGGAACGCCTCGGGGTCCCCCACGGAAGAGGAAGGAAGTGGAGGAAGTGGCCGGGGACAGGGACGTCTGGGTTTCTCCGTTAAAGCTGCTGCCCCTGCGACCCGACCCTCGGATAAGGGGTAGATGATGATGACTTTTACATTTATATCAATTCACTTCAGTTTAATCTGTTTAGCAGCAGTTCACAACAAGTCACATCTGGGAAATTTACAGAGAAAGCAAACAACTTACATTCAAGTACTGTTCAATATAGTTCAATCTAGCCAATTTAATTGCATGCGTTGTTTTTAAATACATCTACCGTTCTCTTCTCTACACCAGCTTATTCTGATGCAGAATGGCAGGGGCCAGGAGGCCGTCCTAGCAGCACAAAGGGCAAAAGGTCGGGTACATCCTGGTCAGGTCTCCAATCTATCCAGTTCAGTGTAGTTCAGTCCAGCTGAATCCAATTCAATCAAGTTTGATTCAGGATAATTAGATTTATAATATGCCGATGAATATAAAGTTGTCTTGTGTTTTTTCTGTCCAAAAGCATTTCCAAAGCTGACTGTTGAGGCTTTTTTTTTTTAACGAGCTAAATTCACTAAGTGGAGTGGACGGATAAATACTTCTGGATCCTAAACAACCAGCAGATAATTAGATCACAACTAATGTACAGTTATAGTCCCATTATAGATTTCATTTATAAACTCACTAACTTTACATGGCAGATAAATACAGTCGAAAAAAGGAAATCGTTGAATGAAAAAGGGAAACAAAACAGTTAGACTCAAGTAAAGTGTATCTTAGTGTGATCATCTGACACTCCTGCAGGTATTTAAGCTCAATCTTCCCCACTGAAAACCTTCCCCCCTTTGCTTCTAAAAACAGCCTGATTACATTGATGGAAACAGAATTACTCTGCACTCTAAAGGTGAAACTGCTGCTACAACTTCAACTTGAGTTCTCTGGTCCTCCCCAGTACACGTCTCCCTCGAGAAGCCATGGCAATTATCTTGTCATGGGCTAGATTGGTGTGTTGAACACAACTGATTAGACTGCGGCTGATTGGCGCAAAATATAACTGGCACCAGCGTTCCTAATGAAGAGGGATGTGAACTGGTGTTGAGCTGCTGTCACGCAGTAAATGCCAACCCACATGTCAGAGCTGACACATGCGCTGAGGTTGAGATGTGGGCCCTGATTACACCTTATCATCCGATATTCGGCTAATAAGTGCTAAACAACGACAAAGTGACAAGAATAACACAGAGGAATCTGACTGAAGAAAGGAAGAACGGACAGCAGGGACAAAGGCTGTAGTGCAGAGCTAATGACCGAAAGTGTGTGTGTGGAGGTGTGAAAAAGTCCTTTCAGGCAAACAGCAGCCAAATTGACAATTAGTGGTTAAGTTGTAGGTTTTTAGACAGTGTTAGGCAGCTAATGGTTAATGGTCTGCACTTATAACATAAATGTTATCTACAAAGAGCTTTACAGCAAGGCTACAGCTCGACTTGGCCCAGTATACGTTCACGGCAGTAGAATCGCGTTATTAGCAAACGTATGTTTGGCGCTCTAAGTATAGCTGAATTCACTGCACGGGCATTGTCTTTAGTTATGTCAGATGAAATCGGTATATCATTAGAACAGAGCAACAGCCTGGAAATGTTTAAAGTGACCATGAGTTGATACAGTCTTAACGGGCTAATTTTCATTCCTTTGATGAGTTTTCCATCTGACAAAAAAACCCAGCTGAATGGGAGCAGCTTTACTGGGAATCCAGCTGTATTAATACCCAGTTACAATTTACTGTGGTTGCAAAAGAAGAAAATTCTAAAATATGGAATATTGGAGCATGTTCAGAGCCCCGAGGCTCATTTGAGTCTAGATTAGTGTATTCATGCGAGAGTTTTTCCACAATCCCGAACCACAGTATCTGGGTATGTTCGTCCGATTCTGAGAAGCTCAATTTTGTAGGATTTTGCTTTGACTAATGTGTTTAAGTGTATTTTAAAAGCCTGGTTTTGGTCAGACTGTCATGCAAATTTGTTGACTAATGGTGGTGGAGTGTTGCGTGTGAGGTGCTAACCTGCCAACTCTAACCTGCTCTAACTCCTGAGTCACGGCTTTGGTCAAAACTCTTCTTAAAGAATTGACCGAAGTGACATTTAGTGCAGATATTTATGATCCAGATGGGACCAAATTGCAATTATGTTGATGGTCCCCAGAGCACATTCTCCAATGACTTTTGATTTTCTTCAAGCACCGTCTTACAAATATTTACTTCAGCCACAATTTAACTTCACTCACAGTTACACATCAGACAGGAATTTAATGGAACAAGTTAATCTTGTCTCGTTAAAGTAATGTAAATGTTGAGGATAAGATTGCTTACTTTTACTTAATTAGACACCAGAAGCTATAAACAGAAGTTTCTCCTGCTTGAATAAGCACCACTGAGTTCACTTATCATATTGAATTCAAACAAGCTTCCTGATATTCAGTGTTAGGGGCTTTGAACTTAGATAACTGATGGTTATCTGCAGTGGAGATTGACATCCAATCGTTCCTTATTTCGGTTCTATCCTGTTCAGACTTGCGTGTTCTGGAGCCTATTTCAGCTGCCAGTGGGCTGTCCATCACAGATTAATATATACACAGAGCTTTTCAACTCTTGTGACCCTTGTACGACTTTGTCAGTATTTAATAAACTTGTGTCTAAGATCTTGGCTTCTGGAATGGGAATCTTCGTAGTTTGGTTTCGGTTGCATGCATCATTTCCACCTACAGTCAATTTGGTGTCAACACTTAACTTAACATGCAAGTCTTTGAACTGTTGATGGAAAACAGAGCACATTAAATCCCACACAAGCACTGGAGGGAGCATGCAAACTGCTCAGAATGGACCGAAAAGGCCAGCAGGTTCAACTCGACAACCGTTTTGCTTTGAGGCAACTGTGCCACCCAGTGACCCACAAACGAAGCTCCTCAATCGATAAAGGTTCAGATCAGCGCAGATGCATATGAATCTGACCCTTTGGAAAACCTGGAACTGGTTCTTCAGCAGAAATTATTCTCTATTTCCATCCCTACTTGCAAGTTGTCAAAACTGTTTCCTCTAATCTTCTGAGTGGATCGTAGAGGCAGTGTGACCGTGACGTTCTGAGAAAACTTGATTTCTAATGGAGGGGGAATTTCATTTGAGGCATTTTGGGAGAAGGTGTGTACAATAACAACTGTTCTTTTAAGAATATAACCCGTAAGAATAAAGATTTCCTGAGCAGCCCACATATGCAGCACCAATCGAAGCAAGTTCCTTCACCAATCCTTACGTGGGGGTTAACTGCAGTCCAAGAAAAGACAAAGGAGATTCAGTTCTAAATATAATGGCAAGGTTTGTCAGATGTAATGTGGTAAGAAAGCACGAAGAAAGAAAGCAAATGAGGAGAGGAGAAGGCGACAGTTGGAAAAGGTGAGGGGGAAAAGTACGGGTGATACGTCAAGAAGAGAGAAGCTGTTGTACTAACACCAGAAAAAGTGTAGAGAATAAGAATGAATGACTCAGACAGAAGGTGTGTAGGTGACAAACAAAACACTGATTAGCATATGTCATGCTGCTGATGTGTTGGGGATTAAAGATTTAGACCACATGAAAGAAGAAGCCTCATTATAAAACACCCAACACATTGCTACCTGGTAGGTGTGTTAAGCTAACAACGCAAAGTACATCCCCCTATTTGCTGTGAGTCATTTCTGGTATAAATAAGACACCTGATGTTGCCACCTCTATCTCTCTCATGCATGCAAAAGCCCACATGCCCAAACAACACTTGATCAGCACTTAATCCTTCCTCTCCATGCTAATGAGATGCGACAGAAAAGAATAATTAGAATGAAATTTTATAGTGTGGAGCATATTAAAAGCTTAAAGGAAAAAAAAAACCTTTATTATTTTTGAAACTAGAAGACAGACTCTGATCGCGCCTGCAGCCTGCAGCTTGGGAGATAATTGGGGATTCATGATAAGATTGTGATTACTGATGGGAGAGGAGAGAGGATGGTTGGATGCTGTTAATCCTGACCCACCTCCAACAGAGTCGCCGTTGAAATAAACAACAGGTGTGGACTTGCGTCTCAGTGTTCATTCATGGCTTTTAATGAATACAAATTCCAAATTAGCAAAGGATCAAGGCACAAACGCACACATGCACGCGAGAACAGCCGCTTCAGATACAAACATACAACGTGCTCCCGGTGGAGTCGAAACAAAGGATTAACAAAGGCATGTTTTCATTTGTCTGCACTCCCTCACAGGACCAACGTCGACTACAGAAAACAAAAATAACTTAAGAGGGGAGACATACCTTCAAAAAGAAAGGAGATCCAATGAATAAATGCTGAGAGTTATGATTCATTTTGATCCTAAAAATAGTGCGTCTAAAAACCAACCTCAACACATATATTCTGCAGTTATTTATGTTCATCAGACCATGGAAGCAGATAACAAATGTGCTTTCCATTAGAGCTTTTCTTGAATTGTTCAAACAGCAAAATGAGAAAACACTGGAAAATGTCCATTCTTTTAAATTAGTTGTTGTTACCAGTGAACCAAAATTGACTTTTTTACAAAAGCAATTTCGTTTTTAGCAGCAAATCCTCACTTTGACAATGTTCATTTTCTGCTGGCTTGTTGATTAAGAGACAATTAGTCGTTCATATTTTAAATTTAACTTACTTTGAATAGTGACAGTAAAGTAATCTTGAATAAGAATGAGAAATTGGGATCCCGACGATATTCCTGACAATAAGTGTCTCACTGTAGGTCTCATTATTACTAATACAAATGGATCCCAGTGAAACTTTTGTTAACACCATCCCAGATAGTAAAAAGATTTGCACCGCCTTCACAATCGATCTGGAAAACGTAGGCGGGTCCGGATAGGATCCGGCGCGGTGTGCCAGTGGACTCCGAGACGGACCCGTTTTCTGGATCCGTTGCAAATCTTTTTGCTTGGGATGCTGCTGATATTGTCAAACAGGGAGAGCAGAAACACAGCCGACATCGAAAGATCAGGTAAAATATATTTTCACCTTGGATTTTCCATAAGTCTATGCTTAAAACTCAAAAGTATGAAATAGTGTTTTATGATTGAGTTATTTAGTTATTTAGTCAACAAGATTTTACAAATCATGAAAATGTTTTTTCTATTACAATCCTATGATTGGTAACTGCGGTTCTGTTCCCTGGATGCACACTCAGTAAAATCTGCAAATCTATAGAAACTACAGTGAAAGCCTCTAAAAAGGTGACTACTTTTCCGATGCAGGTACATTGATATGTGAGAAAACTGGTTCAAATGAGCCTGATATTTGGTTGTTTGTAACGTTCAGTCCATATTCAATTTACTGGTAAACTAATTTGGTCCCGGATGTCAGATTTGGTACAATTTTAAGGTGCCTTTGGCAGATTTGTTTTGCAGGCTGCGAAGTACAAACAAGAGGATAGATCCTCGTTGGAGAGCACATTCAGAAGCACATTAAACTTGTTGCCATGTTTTCAATGATACTGAATTTGGTAAAGTCCATGCTTTCACGCAGTTATAAACATTTTGGCTGCACTGGCTCCAAATTACATAGAAAATTATACCTGTATAACCAATTTGGTTTAAGAAAATCTGAATCTTACTTAGACAATAGTCTTTTCATACACTTTTCTTATTTTCATACGATCTGGAAACTGCTGAAATCAGCTTACATGAGTTTCCAAACTCATGTGTAGCAATTTTCTCTCTGGTTACTTTCTATTCAGTAATTAAAAGGGACTTTGATGGCAGTAGTGCTCAGATCATGTCAGGAGTTTCCAGGCAGCAACACAGAAAAGTTCCACACAGGCTTCACAATGCAAATGACTGATTTCTGAATTAATGGATATGTTATGCATAACATTTAGTGAAAAATGGGCCTTCTGAGGGTTCTCACTGGCCTTGTGGCCCATTGGGTATAATGTTATAGGAATTAATCAGATAATTCCTTGAGCATCTCTGCAAGAGAAAGTAAGTTCTGAACTCTTCCTCAACAAAGACCAAATCAGCAACCATTCCCTAACGTTGAAGTTCGACAGTTTGACACTTTCTCCCAGAATCGTAACATGTACTTTCACTTGTCTGAAAGCAGCTTTATCTTTTGATAGATAAGAAAAATAGCTCCACATTCAGAGTGGTAAGAGTACCTCACCCCCACAAAAACAACATAACATAACAACCTGATAGCTATTAAGACGCAGATTCTCTCACACCTTGATCATAACAGCTGGGAAAACAGCATCAATCAAATGAATCAAGAAGAAACTGTAAAACCTGAGGGGGCAAAGATAGTGAGACAGTCACGTCCAGGTGTGGAGTGACCCTGAGCTTCCCATTAATACTGAAAGAAAGTTAAACTTTGGAGTTACACTCCATATTGTCATGTTGGTGCCAACTTCTCCAGCACTTTGTCTTTTGGTCTCCTTCATCTTCAGGATTTTAAATTTTTCTTTTCTCCTACTCGATGAGACTTAGTGAACATCTCCAGCCCACTTTCCCCTCGAAGTGTAAAATATAATATAAAATAAGGCAAGACATGCCAAGGCCAAGACAGGCCCTGCGGTGCCAGCCAGCCTAACAAATGTCCCGTTCCAGCCTAAATTGATTTGAAGACAGGGGATCTTTAGCCCTGAGTGAAAACAATCCATTGTGGACACCATTGTCTATCAGCACTGTGCATTTTGAAATACCTTATTAAACATTTATGACTGGGTATGCGTGATTGCACTCAAAGTTCCATTAATTTAATTCATCATTTATGCATCACGAGATCATCCATGTGGCTCAGCTGTCACTGTATCTTCCCAGACTGAATTTCATTGTGGCTTTTAAAATATCATTAATTCATCAAATCAGGAGGATCACATATTGTATATTCAAAAGAGATCTTTGTGACATATAATACTCGATGTCAAATCATTCCTCAGACTGTTGAAGTGTCACAATGAGAACTAAGGAATTAAAATGTGGGCAAATTGTGGAGTAAAAAGTGCTTTAGAGCAGCATTCATCTCTGCGGGAAAGAGGATATGATACAACACTGAGAAGCAAGCAAGAAATCCCTTAATGCAGCTGGGCATTGAGTTTAAATGAAGTCCCACAACAAAGTGAAGCATTAAATCCTTTCAACGTGAGATGAAAGATACACAGAGTGGAGGCATGAGATGTGCTATGAGAGATGTCATCATCCTGTCTAACCCCAGAATGTAATTAAGTTTGATTTTTTTCAGTCTACTGCTACTAATAACCAGGTGTGAAATCCTATCTGGATTAAACAGTTTGCCTTAAGTTTATTTTTCTGAGGAACAGTTGAAATTCTACTTTAAAAACATCTGAAAGCTCAACTTTTTTGTTGGAATCCCCACATTGCAGGAGGGAGAAACTGAATTTCAGCGCCCAAAGTGCTGGATGTTGATACCTTGAACTGGATATTAATGTTCACCAGCCAAGGTGATATGTGCTGCTTTATATCAAAAGGGGATGAAAGAGAGAGATATCTCATGTCTGTAAGACCAGCTGTCTCTGCGCTGCACAGTGCAATTTACGGAAGTCTGCATTTGGCTTTTCAGGTTTAAGTTTTCCTCCTCCTCTGGGGGTCAGAGCATCCACTTCTGAGCCCAGAATTCAATTCTGGCAAACAGAGTTCAATCAAGTGAAAAAATAAATAAAAAAACAACTAAGAATCCAAGGCCATCTGCATGCTGACAGGCACACAATGATATTTTAGATTTTTTTTACCCTTGAAGCATTTATTCAAAGTTGCTTCACAGGAAATGGGGGCAGAGAGAAAGAGGATACATGCAGGAGGCCTGAGCTGGAACTTGAACCCAGACCAGCTGCAGTGAGGAACTGCAGCCTCTCTACGGTGCATGCTCAGCCTGTTGAACTACACGGAACCCCAAAGAGGTGTCAGAAATTTGGGAATGGCTTAGCATGGAACGACATGTTGATCGATGCAATGCTGGCACTGTTGTGTGAAAACCAAACAAACCTGAACGATGGATGCCAAATAAGCTCATGAAATTCAAACTAAGAAGCAAATCTGGTTGATTTGTGGCAGCAGGAATCGTTCCGGTGTGATGTGCGCTCCAGTTCATACCATGACCGCACAAAGAAAGACGGAGCACATTGCACCCTCTCATGACAGGTGCCTTACAAGTTTTAGTCTCCCCATTTTTCTCTTCTAACCTGAGCCTGCCTCATATATCACTCTAACTCCTCTCCCTCCATCCATCTCTTCAAGCCGCTTGTCCTTTTGATATTTTCCTAAATCATAGTGGGAGGAGTCAGGCTCACAGCTGGGAGTGAAGTTGCATTTCAGTAAATGAGGTGCCAACCACAGTATTGCCAATTCTTATAGCTTTTACCAGAATAAACTAGCTTTGCTCTGAGCCAATGCCTTTAGAGCATGGGTTGTCTGCTTCCTCTTAATGAACTTGTCGTGTAGGAAGGCTACTTTATAATTTCACCTTAACTGCACATCAAACTTTGTTTTAGAGCAATTTTGGTGAGAAATAAACACTATGGTTATGAATATTCTCAATTAAAATGTATGGACATAAAAACTGAAAATGAATTAAATTGCATTATATTGTCCTTTTGTTTCATCATTTCCCTTGATATAGAATAGTGTTCAGGAGCAGACTTTGGTTCTTTTTGGTCCCTGTACTCCTTCTCCTGTCCACCGCACACACATGCCACAACAGCCGTATCATCAGAATACTTCTGTATGTGGCAGGACTCCGAGTTGTACCTGAAGTCTGATGTGTGCAAGGTGAAAAGAAAAGGAGCCAAAACAGTACCCTGC
Organism: Leuresthes tenuis; assembly: GCF_036924035.1. Taxonomy (NCBI): domain Eukaryota; kingdom Metazoa; phylum Chordata; class Actinopteri; order Atheriniformes; family Atherinopsidae; genus Leuresthes; species Leuresthes tenuis. Next base: position 29,693,625 of record NW_027325359.1, on the reverse strand, counting down.
GGAGCCCCAGTACTGCGTTCCAGTGTTGCAGAAGTACATCTCCCCATCCTGACATACTGTGGTCTGGCAGTCAGATAGTCAATAATCCCCAGTGTCAGGGAGGGGGCCACACTCATACCTGGAAGCTTGTTTTTCAGTATGGGAGACCGTATGGTGCTGAAGGCACTGGACTCTCACATATGAACCAGGCACATCCAGATAAGCATATGCCCGATGCAGCATGTACAGAATCGCGTCTTCCACTCATATTTGTTTCTGGTAGGCAAACTGGAGGAGGTCAAGATTCTCATGCGACAGACAAGGAGTCTCTCCGAGGTCTTCATGATATGAGATGTCAAAGCCACCGGTCTGTAGTCATTCAGCTCCAACGGTCGCCCTAATTTGGGCACCGGTATGAGACAGGAAGTCTTCCACAGCACCGGGACTTTTTCCATCTAAAGGGTCATACTGAAGAACCTCTGAAGAGGGACTGGGCTGGTCAACTAGCAGTCTTTTTTCTTCTGTTTTCCACATCAGTTTATTCTTTTATTCACAGGTCTTTATATCTCTTTTCATTTATTTCTGTATATATTTCCTCATCTGTATCTTTAGTGGCACTTCTAACATTTTATAGTTTATTGTCCCATTTAATAAACAACATAATAAATAAATCATATCTCAGAAATACATAGCTTGTATTTATCTGAACTTGCCAAAGACATTAATTAAGACATTTTCTTGTCACTTAAACAGAAAATATAATCTGATAACTGGAATTTTGCTGCACAGAAACAGATTTTCCAGTGTGTTCAAGTCTGAGATGCATTTAGGAGCAAAGCCTCCTCTGCAAACTGAAAACAAACATTTAATGCAAACATGAGACACATTTTCACTCTGTAATTGGCTTCTTTGAAATCTCAACATGAACATCCCTTGTTTCCTTTTGAGATGGGCGATACATCTTCCTCTCGTGCTGACACATTCTGCACTTGCAAACACTAGTCTTTCTATAAACTCTTGTACACTGAACACACATCTGTTCTCACCCACTGGCCGACACTTCCTATTGATTCCATGCATACTCGAGTTTCCACCAAAATTCCCATCGAACCTGAAGATGCTTTCAGAGCTCAACATCTCTTCAGTGTCTTAGAGTTATGTTATAAAAGATCTGTGTTAAATGCTCATTTTTTCATATGCAGTGACAGGAGGGGAAGTGATAGAACACAAGAGGTTCAGTCATTAATTGGTGTTTTGAGCTGATGAATGAGCAAAAACGCAGTCAAATCCTGGGATGATGTATCATGGCTGTCACTGTCTTACGCTTCATTCATCCTGTTGCCCCACTCCTAAAACTTTAAGCCAATTAGAGTTAGTGGTGAGACGCTATCCGTCTGTCAGACGCCAAAAGCAATCCAAGACTCCCTCAGGACCGACTCTGTGAGTGTGTGTGTGTGTGTCCCATTGTCATCAGCTGCTCACTGACTTAACTATCTCTCACTCTTTCACTGCAAGAACTCTACATAAAACGACTCCCACGTGTGCACCAATCACACAAGATAGACACGAAGGAAAAGACATGAAACTTTCAGACACATGCACACACTCTGCCAACGCAGGGCTGAGCTGTCTCTCGATTTCCACCCACCTCTCGCTCTTGGAGACAAGCGAAGTTAAGTCCAAATATAGTGTGGCTGACAACACCCTTCATGGATACCCGCTGTATGACCAGCTTGACAAACACTGTCAAATCAACCCAAATCCCAGTGATGAACAAGTGGAGAACAGACATGTTTGAGAGGTGTAATCACAAGAAGGAATACTCTTTTTACAGAGTTGGATCTATGTGGGTTTTTTTGTCCTCTTTTTAATCAAAGATGATGATATGTCCTGATTAAAAACAAGGTGCCTGGAGGCAGAAGGAAGTGAGAAGTCACATGAGGCAGAGGTGTGATTCATCAAGACACCTTTGACCTACAGAAATCAAGTTGAGAGTCATTTCTGTGATGAATAACAATCATGCAATAAAAATCAAATTATTTCTCCATGCTTCTAACAAGAAACTCTGCTGGCATCATTGTGCCATTATTTATGAAGGCTTGACAAGCTGCCTTTCACTTCCTGTTTCCCAAAGGAACAACACAGATGCTGTGCACTCAAAACTATTTATGTCTACCTGTGACTGTTGTCATGGTGCAGTCAAAAATGACACTGTAAGACACCTGTCCGGTACCTTTCTGTTTTTCAGAAATACATGCCAAAAAAAAAGATTCTGCTCACAAAAACTAGATTGGTCAAACATTATTCCCTCCTCCTCACAATAAGCTTGTGTTTAAAAAACAATTAATTTGTGCAAAAACACCCACTCTGCTTGTACTTTCCTTTCTTCTTCTTATCTTGCTGTGTTCAGGGTGTTTTGGGGCATCAACCTTTGGGTAGAGGGGGGCAGATACCAGCCAATGACAATGAGCAGGTGTGAGGACTACAATATTGTAAAGATCAGTTAAAATCACTCTCCCAAAGCTCATCTTTGTTGCATCTGCTCTGAACAAATGTTCAGGCTCTGTCTGCAAAACTGGGACCTTCACATGAAATCCATTCGTGCAGATTATGTTCCGACAGATGATGATTGAGAGTGTGGAAGTGTGGTTGTGTTTCAACATGTGACTGCTTTAAAACAATTGCTAAATGATGTATTAGAGTATTTCTCTGATTCAGTGCTAGCCTGTTAATTTTGATCACATTCTGGCTTTAAAACAGGAATGAAGGTCAAATTTAATTTCAAACCATTACTGCTCAGTCTGCTTTTAATGGACAGGGAGAAAGTGGAAATGACAAACAGGTTTGCAAAAATTCTGTTCATCATTTCAATCTATTTTTTTTTATTGTCAAGCTCTGGTTGACCACCTTCGATGCTTTGACATGGATTTGGCTCATTTTTCAGTCATTCGCTAATGATTTCTGCATCGTTGAGCATCCCTGTACAAAACCACCGCTCATGTCAGCTTTTCTATTGATATTGCATCACATCCTCTCAGCCACAGGAACTCATGCTCTTACCTTGCTGCCATTTGCTTACCATGAAAAATGCTTTAAAAACACTAAAGATTTGTAGAGTAGTGGTAGGAAGTGCATAGCAAATGGACTTTCACTCAAGACTATGAAATGTATCCAGATAGCAGGAAAGGATGAGCTGTGAATGCTAAAGTTGTCTAGTACTTCTCTTCACTGCACATGTCGAACAGCTATATTGCAAAACCAACAGAATCTCTCTGCTGAGGCATTTTAAGCAGAGCTATAAAGACACTTCTCTTGATGGAGTGTAGACACTGCGATGACTTGACAAAACATTGCAGAAAGCAGAAACTGTTTGTGAACATGCACTCAGAGAGAGAGAGATAGTGCTTCTCTAAGCATTACCTCCCTGACTCTTAATCTAACAGGTGTCAGCCATGAGAAAGAAATGGGAAGAATTTGGAGCACACTCGGAGCACCTTGTGTTGTCTTATTCTCTTCAACGGTGCGATCTACACTTCTGTGGGAAGCAATAAAAATGTAGGGAGTGGCTTGTGTGTGTGTGTGTGTGTGTGTCGGCCTGTATGACTATCTGTAATGCATCTGCAGCAATTGCCTGTGAAGTGTTTGGAGTAGAGAGATGAGTGTGAGGATAGTTCTCTCGGTCTATTTTTCCTTCAGCACACCCTTCACCCTTCTCTGACAACTTGTCCACAATAAGGCCTTTCAAAACAGGTGGGGAGATGATCAAAAACAAGCAGAAGGAGACAGAACAGGATCAACAGTGAAATGGTACAGTAAAATTAAGAAGAATGTGAGTGAGAGCATGAGAAAGAAAAGAAGTTTGGGATCAGTCAGGCAGTGAGGTGTTCAGAGAAAATGCAGAGATATTAGAGAGATGGGGGGGGGGTCAAACTGACATGAATAAGGATGAATGGGCAGAAGCAAGTAAAGAAAAGACAGCTGGAAGGTATGAAACAAAAATGGAATAAAGTAACAAGCAATGTCAGCTGGTGGTAGTGATTAATGGGAAATAAAACAAATCAAATTTGTGAACTAGCTTTATGGAGGAGGAAAGGAAGAAAATACTATGAAGGAACAAAATATTATGACATAAAAGCTGCAAAAGAATATGTTAAAAAAAACACAATATCCATTAATTAAGACAAGCAATTACCTTCACAACATCTGCTGAGAAGAAAGCCACCTAAGTGAAACAGCTTCAGACCAGGAGCTGAAACTCACACATGCATCTTTTGCCATGAACGTCACTCCAGGCACAGAGAAGGTCACTGTGATAGGTTCACATGTCTAATGGTCAAAGTGTTTGTTGAAGAGACTTTAAAATGGAAAAAGATTTCAGCTGCCGTTACGCCCAGAAGGCCCCAATAGGTACCTGCTGAGGGCAAAATGTGGCAAAGGACAACGTTTCAAGATAAAACCCATGTCCCTGTGTCCACCTATCTTTATTCTCCTGCCGTCTTTGTTCCCATGTTTAAAAAGGAAATGGTTGGCTACAGAGTGCTCTGAACAGTGCTAAAAGCTGGGACAGTTTTTAAAAACCTGTTAAGCCTCCACACAAAAGAACTGTACATCAAAAGGCTCCTCACAACAGTTGTAGCTGTGACAGCCGGTGCCCCGAAGCACCTGCTGAGCGATGCATGCAGAAAAGAGGAGGAATGCAATTGACAAATCCTTTTAGAGGTGAGCAAGAGTGCAATGTGGAGTTAGCAAGTGCTGGCAGACCTTGAGATTTTGAAGGCTAAAATCACCACAGACAGAGAACTGCATTAACTTCATTAAAATGTAATTGACTGGGTCCAAGATCACACTCCTACCCTTTAAAGTTGATACAAATGACTTGTTGGCCAGCAGCTCTTGACATTTTGCTGTCCGATTCTGATGTGATCACACCTGGCTCCAGAGCATGTGGCATTTCATAGAAAGTAATAATTAGGTTGCTACAGCTTTCTTTTTTGTCCTCCTGATCAGTTCGCTGTGGCATTAAAAAAAGGTGAAGATTTACTCCTTGGCCAGAAGCACTTCACATTTTAAAACCTCCAATCATGTGATTGTTATACACTCTCCACTGCATGTGACATTTCCAAGCAATCAATAATTAGAGGTGCTGTGTAATTTTGTTTCTTGAGTGGTGACATTAAAAAAATACTTTAAGCTCCCGAAGGGACATAAATCTCTTCTTAACCTACTGCCATTAGAAGCTTCGCTTTAAAGTTAGCTAAGATGCACAGCTAAAAGTGATTAGTTTTTATATATTTCAGAAAGATCGCAGCGTCATAAAATGGCACAGCTCCATCTCAGGGCACCAGAATATTTCACACAGGAAGAATAACTACATAGTTTCAACCTCTCTTTTTCACTTTTACTGTAAATTCCGGACTATAAGCCGTTCCTTTTTTCCCAGGCTTTGTGCACCACGACTTATGATACAGTGCGGCTAATATGTTTTTTTTCTTTTTTTTTTCATGTCGCCGAAAACATTTTGCCTCGTAACTTCAGACCAATAAAATTAACAAATAGTTCCCAGTGGTCCAATCAAATTGTACGATAAATCAAACACACTTATACTGCTAAATTATTATAAATCGGTCACCCTCAACATGGAAAACAAACGAAGAAATGCATATGATGCAGCTTTTAAATTAAAGGCGATCAATCTGGCTGTTGAAGAAGGAAACAGAGCTGCTGCACGTAATCTTTGGTGAGACGGTGCAGGCGCCAACATGAAGAACTGAGTCTATGCAAAAAGACGACAAAAGCTTTCAGAGGTAATCCGGTGCGGCTTTGTTCTTAGACGTTATGTATTCATATTCTGTATTTCACTAAACAATCTATGTTTCTACTTTGTACTTGTCCACTCTGCTCATACTACACAACAGATGACCTTAAATGGTCCAAGACTTTAAAATAGCATAACTGGACTAAATAACTGGGACAGAAGAAGCTTCTCTATTGGGTCAGATAGGTCTGGTACACTAGATAAATGCTTAAAACAACACACACACGTTGTTTATCACATCCAAAGAACACGACGAGGACAGTGGTTGGCCTGCTCATGTCACTAAACACTGGCCAATCATACTCTGTCAAGTGTAAGTACAACCTCTGTGAGATAAAGGTGAGCATAAATATGAAATGTTTCCGGATATCGGGGCTCGGGCTGACGGATTTCCTGCGAGAGCTCTGTCACTCCGAGTCCAGCGCTGCAATATACTTTACTTGTGACCACTAATAAATACTTTGTTTAACTTAAGATTTCTCCAGCTTGTTCTTGGGCTTCCAATGAAAGAATCAGGCTAACAAGGCTCTACAAGGACAAAACGGATTTTCTTTTTAAAATGAGTGGGTGCAGCTTATATTCGGTTGCCCTCTTGGGAGCCAAAACGCCACCACTGTAGAGGGCACTTTAGCACGTGTTTTGTTGTGGTGCGCTATATGTGCCCTTTTTTTTTCTTTATGCCCCTGCCCTTCAGAAGGTCTGTGCACGCCACTGGGCTGCTTGCACACTTTTCCTGAAGCTCATCCAAATATGAGCTACATAATTAAACATAAAGCTACATAATTCCAGAAGTTCACAACCATCTGAAAGAATAGCAAAGCATCCTGAGCACACACTTCTGTGACGTCAATTTCGGCTCAAGTTTTTAAACTGAAGTCCAGAGGGGACTAAGTTAATGACCATTTGGGAGCTGAAAGAGCTGCCTCTTTGCTGAGCTTAGCCAAATGATCTGGATGAGTGAAAAGAACAATGATTCCCATCACTGGCCGCTAGTGTTTTAGAGCAAGAAGTGAACAAATGAAAAGAAAGAGGGTGGACATTTCACAAAAATACGTCTTCGTCAGACCTATAATTTTGGAATTAGACAGCTGCAGCTGGGGAGGTAAAGTGGTTGTTTATCAAGCTTTCCCCTGCTCAGACACTTCTTGGACAAGACACTGAACCGCATATAAAAGAAAATAAATGTAAATTGAATTGATTCCAAAAGGTCCAGAAGCATACTTGAGTTAAGTGGAAAATTCAGTTAATGACGACATAATGACTACTTCACACTTTATTTTAATGGGAGTCCAATGAAAACAAATTTTCACACTATGTTTCAGCTTTTATATACAGTCTATGGTCTGCCTCAGCACTCTACATGTTCCTGAAATCAGCCTTAACCCAGACCTGATGCAACATATGCATGCTTTTAACCTTTCACTCCATACAAACCAAACCAACATATTGATAAACACAAGGATAAGGTCGATAATTTGGTTTAAAAGTTTTAAAGTCTCAAATGAATATTTCTCGTGTCTCTGGATTCTTTCGAAGCTGAGAAATAAAAGCTGTTAAAAGACTCTTTAAGGTTTTCACTCAGGTTTTAGAGAGCTTTTTAACACAAAGCCTTAATCTGACTGGTTCAGTTTCAAGGAGAATAACTTTAAAGAATTCTTCATTTCAAATTAGATAAAAGATTTATACCGCTTTTATATCCTTATGCAAACAATCCTCTGTGGTAGTCGCCCCCTATTTCCAACAAAAAACAACTAAAGCCAGATAGAGGTGTATCTAAATGTCACAGGATAATGTTCTACACTAATTACTATATTCAAGATGCCATGTCACATTTCCATTATGCCTTTTACGTCTGTTTGCCTCTCATATTCTTTCCATTCATGTGTAGCGTATGTTTATTATGTCAAACGGCAAAACGAGTCTGGTAGTGTCAACCATTAAGACAACTATTAAGACAACATGTTAAGCAGCAGGACTTTTCCATGCAAATCCTATGCTCTGATGAAAAATCCTGATCCGCATAGGTTAAAGACATCAGCCATTCTTATACTTATATGTACAATGATCACTCAGAGTGAAAGCTAGAAGTCACAGATAATTTCTTAGCACTGCTCAGGTTTAAGCTGATAAGGAGTGCTACTTCATAAAGTGAGAGAGACCTGACTCTCCTGCTCTGAAAAAAGGTGCTGAATGGGTCAAATAAGTCACTAAACCTGGCAAAGTCACGAAGTGTGCTAAGGTTGTTAGCTCTGCCTTTCATAAAAACCAAGGGGAGGGAGTGCTCTGTACATAAAACAAGATGGAAAGCTTACTGTATCACTGAGAGTAGCTTCCATCTGCTGTATGGATTTCTAAAATCAATTCAAAATCATTTAAACTTCTGATAAAACCAAAACCAAAATGCTTTAAATACTTTAAACTCTGGGCTTTGAATCTCCAGCCTAAAACGCTGGAGGTTGTTGGCACGTTTGAACCCGTTGCCGAATAACCCAAAGTCAGTGGTGTAAACATTTAGTTTGATCACATCATAAGACAGTCTGACCTGTGATGCTTAGCTGGTATGCAGCATTGGACAGTGCGTGCTGCAGAATTAACTGATGTACGCCTGGAGCTTTTTTTTTTTACTTAATCATGCATATTTTCCACAGGTTCATGCATGTTGGGCTGTGTCCAGTGGGACTTTGTGCTCACATGCTTAGCAGGGAGTGTCTGATGGATGGCATATTGGCCAAGATCAAGTTAAATCAACAAGCAGGAGATGAATGATTTTAGGTCACGATTCAGGCAAGGAATTAATGCAGAAGCAAACATGCACACGTTCTTTGTGGTTCTCTCTTGGTTTACACCGGTGAGATGGGGCTGGCTGTTGTGTCAACATCTATTCAGAATATAAATATTAGCTTCCAGACAACACCTGTGTGTGTTTTCTCACAGGTTATTAAATTCTGCTGCGTGACTTTCTGATATGACGTGCTCCTGCTGTATGCAATGCTTTCCAAAGAATCTCTTATCTGAGAAATGTTCATACTTGTAGTCACATCATTACAGTGAGAGCTGTCAGGTCTCATATTTCCTGCCTGCTGGTGCGTCTGTCTATGTCTCTGTCTGCCGGTCCGCTTGTGTTGTGGCAGGCTAAGGCCTGTGTTAGTTATCGGAGCGCTGGTTAGCACTCGGCCTGAGAGCCTGGTCTGAAGGCTTTGTCCACACATCACCACAGCTGATTGCTCCTCTGGATGGTTGGGATTCTCTGCTAAGACAGGGATTACTGACCCATGTCGGCTTCCCACCTTTACAGCAGCCTTTTTGATGTTCACCCAGTCTGAACTTAGGCACCTCAGAGAATTGAAAAGATGTCTTTGCCTACTTGTATGTATGTGTGTGTTTCGTTGTTCCTCGTGTCTAAAACCTTGAAGAGATAGCTGGCGTTCTCTTACAGCTGAAGGAAAATGCATTATGTGCAAAGTAAAGTGTGCGCTTAAGGACACGCTCAAACAATTAAAAATACTGCTACTCTGTCAAATTAGAGGTGAAACATTCTTGTCAGCGTTTCAAGCAACGTTATAGTGTTGGTTTTGAATAATTCTTGAGAGGAAAAAAGGAAACATACATCTAGAATTTACTGTTGCATACAGTGATATGAGCCCCCTTTTTAAAGCATATTACTGCGAATAGCAAACTAAAGACTGAGTCTAAAATTTACATAAAACCATTGCTTGCTTTTTTCTTTTTTACAGTTACTAAACTTTCAAATAAAGTAACAAAAAAGGGTATAAAGGGTATTACTTTCACCACCTTCAGAAAAAATAACAGCTTGTAAAGCTTGTAGGTGGCTAAATGTTTTGTTTAGATGATTTTCACACATTTTCCAACAAAAGAATGTATTAGGTACCCTTTCAAAGTGTTTCCACATATTTTTGACCATGTTTAGGTCAGGGGATTGAGAGGGATATGCTAAAACCTTCATGTTGGGTCTCTTCGAATAGTCCACTACGAAATTAGAGGTGTGTTTAGAATAACCATCCTGCACACACTGCACCTCAAGCCCACAGAATGAGTGATCAGTGTCAACGGTTAACAGTTGGAAAGGTGTTCTGTTACTAATATTCTCCAACCCTTTCTTTCAAGATCACTTATATGTGTGTCCAAAATGCTTCAGCTAATGATCAGACTGCTGAGGATTTGAACATAGTTTCACAAACAATACATAAAGTTTGCTTTATTGAACTGGATATTTATTTTACATTTAAACTTGGAGAATTTGACATAAATTCATTGTTTTACTGAAATCATGGACGGAGATCTTTGTAATTCTATAGTTTCCAGATACTTTTTGTGCTTTTGTTCAACTAATCTATATTCTGTATCGGAAGGAATTATTCCATATTTATTTACTTATCGACTCTGGAGCTCACATGTGACTTCGAGACAGAACATAAAGCGTCTCAGGTAGTCTTTTTTAATATTAAACTAACATGATATAAAAGCCCTCTGTAGTATAGATGGTTTTGATGCCAAACACAAACAGCTGGAAGGTTGTACAGGATGTGCTGTCACTATTTTGGTGAAAAACACAGCAAAACATCCCACTGTAGCCACTTTGAATATTTATCTAATGACAGAAGACTAAAAATATTGCTCAAAATATGCATTAAAGCATTTTAAACAATGGCTCCCCTGTCTGGAAATATACCTAAATCCGCATTTGAAATATTATTCTGTCCTGTAGATAAAGAATGAATGACAGTAAACTGATCTTCAGCGCAATATAATCAGTGTTGTGGGCTAACACATTACTTATTTGTAACATGTTACAGCACTCTGATTCCTTCTTGTTGTACTGTGGCTAGTAATACAGCATGTTAGTATTGTAATTAAAGTAATTAGTTGCAAGTTTCATTTTATAAAATAAGCCTCAGCTGACGTTTTACCATATGTGCATTTTGATGCAATAAAATACACAAAAACGAGAGAAAGACAAAGAAAAAAGTTAACCTGTTTTGTATTCTGAGTTTCTTTTGCTCCTCAGCATACAGCCAGTCCTGTAAGAGACTGTCTACCTCCCAAAAACATCCCAGCGGGTCTGTTCATGCAGGCAGAACCACCTATAGTGATGTTAAAAGAATATGCAACCTCTCGTGTTCTTCAGATCAACTGCAAGTGGAGTGTCAAAATGGTAAATGTGTAACCAAAGCAACTAAGAAAACAGTGAGAGCAGTTAAAAGAATATATTTTGTTTATATAATATATGATGTTTTTCTCATGCTAACCAAGTAGCTTTATTGCCAACCAACCAGGAAATGTTTTGGTAAATTATTGTCATGTTATTAACTGAATTAAACTCAGGAGTGAAAATAACAAAGCTGTGTATGACTGCACCATCTACCACTCTTTCCTTTCTTTCTCCTAAGAACTCTGTGGCTTGTTAAAGGAAAAACTTGGTGTGTAAAAGCTCATAAATAAGTCATATTTCCCTCCTCTTTCTCCGAAGGAAAGCAGGTTTGTGGATGCCATAGTGGTTCATATTTAAGGGGATGAGCAAACAACGTATTTGTTTTTTCTGAATGGAGGACTTGTTGTCCTGCACACATCAGTACACATGGGCAGCTCACTCAGCTTGTGAGGTAGAGAGGAAGGTGTTTATGTAATGAAATTACTTTTTTGGGAGAGAAGGACCAGAACAGCATCAAGTTGAAATGATTATGCCTATACATCTGAAATAAGTGAATCGTACTTCACATCTGAAGAAGAACCTGCAGGCTAAGCTATGCTCAACAAAATTAATGACGCTTTTCCTTAATACATTAAAGAAAATATTTCAAGGCTTGCTGTTACAGTCCAACAACTCGATAGCTGGCATTCCACCGCAGAGTCTACAATTGAGCTGCTTCATCCAACAGCTCAATAGCCAACATTCCAGTCTACAGGGCACAATCAAGCCATCTCATTTTTCAATGAAACAGGCTGAAGTTTTCATTGTGTCAGGGTAGTTGTTAGTCCCAGAGACAGGCAGAGCCAGCCAAGAGAGGAGTTAGGGCTGTCCGTCAGCCTATAATGTCTGCACACAACAGCCCAAACCCAAACTGACAGGCACACACCGCAGTGACAGCCCACCAACAACACACTATTGTTCCTTCACAAATGGCCAACACACACCTTTCAGTACCCGAAGACAGTGTGTGGCAGAAAGAGGAGGCACAGAGACTTCAATGTTCTGTAGGTTTCCGTCAAACCGGAGCAATTGTGCAACATACGTGACATATCAATAAGGCTTTGGTCGTGTCAAGAAAATCAATCATAGTATGTATAACTACATAAACTAGAACTAATTACTGAGCCTCAAAGCTCCGAATGGTCACTAAAAACACAGCATTATAACCTTTTATATGCCAACATGATTGGCAGGTCTTTTAATACACGGACAAGAGCACAAGGTAACAACACAATCTGAGGTCTTTTTTTATAATGCATGTGAATGTGCTTTTGTTCTCAGTAAAAGGTCTTAGTTAATGCAGCCCATTACTGTTGCCATTTACAGTCATTTCCATCTGTTTATTTCTCTAGTTAAATATCACCACAGTACATTTTTTGTGTTTTTTTTTTACTAAGTAATTCTGATTATCTGGACAAGATCTAAAAATATATAAGAAATATTTGAGTTGCAAAAGGCAACTTTAAAAGGGAAAGAATAATCCTGCATTTACAGCTGAGGACAAAGGTGTACTGGAATAGTCTAGCGACAGATAAATCCTGTCATCTTGTTTAAAATTCTAATTATGATAAAGAAAAAAAACCTGTTCTTTCGACAAGCTTCACAAGTTTTGCCCAAAAAGTGAACTGGCCTATTTCATCATCACAGTAAAACAGAGAAAACAAGCAACCCATGTGGACTGGATGATGGCACCAAACCAGTTGAGTCCTATACAGGCAGCTGTGGATGGGTTTTAGGTTTGACATAGGCTCATATTTTCTCACTGGCTATGCTTGAGATGTCTTGTTAATATGAATGGTTAAAGTTTGACTGACAACTACGTCCAAAACCCTTCTGTTTTTGGGCCAAATCTCACCTGCATGTAAATAAGCTAACTCCACTTGCACAACTCGTATCACAAACCGATAATAAATGGAAACAGTCAAAATTCTGATACCAAAGTCTAAGCCCCTTGTCCACAGATTATGCATAAGTATATGTAGGGCTGGGTGATAAAACGATAATGATAGCTAACTTTTCCTCGATAGAGATATGAAACATGGTCGATATACTTTTCGATAGATTACATTCGTCCATCTTTTGACAGATAATATGAATAGCCAATGACAACGAGAGTTGCACCGCGCTTAACCAATCACGTGGCTGGAATAGTAATGCCAGCAGCTAGTCATGGCGTGTTTGTTTGTGCTGCTGCAGCCATATAAAAAAAGAGAATGAGTGCTCCCTCAGAAGAAATGACAGAAGACACAGCCCAAGGCGTAAGGGATAACATTGTTGATGACATTGTTGATAAGAAGGGCCCAAAAAGTTCGGTGGTGTGGAGGTATTTTTGTTTTTTGAAGTCCGACACGAAACAGAGTAGTGTTCACTGCAGCAACAGAAGACCACAGTCTGCTTTATCCAGCGCCGTATGCCAAAAAATCTAAGAGACACTGTGATATTACATATGCAGTAGCTTATTGTATTGCAAAAGATGCTACCAATATGCACAGTGGAAAATAAGGGGATCAAGTGGATGCTAAAAGTTATCGATCTGATATATATCGATATCTACTGATATAAAAATATATAAAATATTGTGACTTTTTCCCATATCACCCAGCCGTAAGAATATGTAAAGATCTGTTTTTAGACATTGACTAAGTCCTGTAACGCACCCCCCGCCCCCCGTCTACTCTATATTTAATTTTCTAACACACACGCGCAAACACACACGTACACAAATATATACGAAGAAGAGCCAAAGACACGACCTGTCCTCGACCTGCAATCCAGCAGCAGCCATCCAAAAATATCTGATTCCCTAAAGGGTGAGTTCACTCTCAAGAAGTTTGCTGATGTTCTCTATAGTTGTCTGATTTCCAGTCCAGTGCATCTGCTTTAATGAGAATAACAATGAAAGGTTGTGACTATGAGGGTGTCCCATGCTGCTATATGGACGCTTTCGCCTATGTGGAAGTTTAAGTGTATTGCACCTTTGTCATCTGCCATTTTGACGGAAGAAAATGTGTGTGTGTGTGACTCTTAATAAATACAACACCTATCCTCATTATACATTGATGAACATTTTAACTGAGTACAACACAACTGAAGTAACTTACAATCCCATTTCCAAATAAGTTGTGTGATACTGTGTAAAATGTTTATAAAAACAGAATACAATCATTTGTAAATCTCATAAACCAATACTTCATTGATGTAAAACACAGTGAGACATTTAACGATTTGTGAAAAAATATGAAATCATCTCGAATTTGATGTCTCAGAGGTGGGACAGGGCTATGTTTGCCACTATGAAGCGTCCCCTCGTCTTTGAACAACAGTCTGTAAACATCTGGGAACTGAGGAGCCCAGTTGTTGAACCTTTGGGAGAGCTGCTGTGCAACAGTCCTGGGTCCTCTTTTTTGTATTTTGTGTTTCATGACATGCCAAATACTGGCAGGCCAGTCTAGCATCAGGACTCTTCTACTAAGGAGCCATGCTGTTGGCATACATGCAGTGTGCGCTTTAGCATTGTGTTGATGAAATATAGAAGACATTCACAAAAAAAAAACATAATTTGCGGCTGGCATGGTGAACTATGCTCACAGACAAGGATTTTTTTTAAAGTGTTCCTGAGTCCATGCAGCGATTTCCATGACAGAATCATGTCTCTTTTTAATGCAGAGCTGCCTGAGGACCAGAAGCTAACGAACATCCCATATTGACTTTCAGCTGTGTCCCTTCTGCTCAGAGAAGTCCCCAGAGTCTCTGAATATTTTGATGATATCATGTACTGTAGATGTTTCTTAAGTTGAGAAACATTATCTAAAATTGTTCGACAATATGAAGACAGTCTGTTTTAGATTGCTGAACCTCTTTTTATACCCCGTCATCTTGCTGACCTGTTGCCAATTCATCTAAATAGTTGTAATCGACCCTTTTATTGGGACATATTTCCATCAAATTCAAGAGGAGCTAGTATTTTTCATGAAATAGTACAATGTCTCACTTGAAACATCTGATATGTTTTCTATGTTCAATCATAAATACAATTCTGGCTTACGATTTCTGCAAATCATAAGAACATTTTCTCTTTTTCTACATTCTGTGTTGGGGTTATATCTGTTTCTCGCATTCTTACGTAACTGACACTAGTGTTTAGTTCGATCGATAACAGAAAGACTTTGAAAAAGAGGTGATAGAGAAATGTTTTGACAGAGAGCCCACGCTGCATCCATCTAATGTCAATCCTACCCTTTGTCGAATCTCTCCTTCCATCTTGATGGGTGAGCCGAGCTCAGCCACCTGACGGACTCCCTCGCTGGCGTAGCCTCCATACTCCCACAGCACGTAGCTTCTGGAGTGGGATGCACCAATAATAGCAGACCAGTGGTTGGCCCGTCCTAGAAGACAGTGGCAGAAGGCAGAAATTTAGGATTGATTTGATGTTTTGGTCATAAAAAAGTAAACAATAATTAACCAAACAGAGCCTTCCCATTGTTCCTTTAACCTGACTGCCTGTTAGTTTGGCCTCAGATATTTATCCTGACTTTGTGCATGTTAATCTTTCTACAAAGAGTAAGAAGTAACAGAAGAATCCATACAACTAGCATAATATTAAATTGGGACAGAAGCAACAATGGTGTCTGTTGAGTTGTGATTTTAAGGGTTTATACACAGCATGGTAAATAAATGAAATCTTAAACCATTCTGAACCAGTCCATCCTGCTTTTTCATATAGTATGCATGCACATCTTTCACAGAAAAGCTCTGTTAAGAACACAAGAACATCTGTCCAATTAATTGATAAGGTGCAGGAAGTGTTTATGAGTAATAACACCTTGTTTCTATGTCGAGTATATAAACTATGACCCCCCCCCCCCCATGTTTAATGTGGGGAAATGCATTTCTTTTCAGATGAATGGAAATTTAACTAAAGAAATGACTAAGGCCAATTTTTCTGCCCTGAAAAAATAATTTTCATACTGATTGGCTAAATCTGACTGAAATGTTTTCACTTTGATCAGTCTGACTTTGTTTATCCAGAGCGCCGTCTTTCTCCAAAGCCCAATGGTTGAAATATTTCAGAATAATCAAAGCAAAGTAGCAAAAAAGTGGCTATTTGTTTGAATCTTTGCTTTGCTCGCATGCAGGTCAGTTGCAATGAAAAGATTTTTTAGTTTTCAGGTCATTTTCCAAAACCAACTTTTTTGGGATCATCCATGCAAGTTATGAAGTTATTTCAGATCACAAACTATATCCAGATCTTTGACATCTTGCTAGTTTTAAGATGTAAGCCTGTCATGCGGCCATGAGCCACTGTTGTATTTTCAGAACTGGTAACACTACAAAAACGCTGTACTGCAAGTGGACTTCAAGTCCTTTCGGATGCTGATTGATTCACGATGGAATGCTTGTCCTTATGTCATGGGCTGCTTCAAAATCTTCAAAAGCATCAAAATCAACCTGACATCAAACATCCATGCATTACTTCATGGTTTGAACTCACGTGGATAGTCTTTGGGGTGTACTTTCTCGGACCAGTTGCCATAAAAGGTCAGTCTATACTTGGCTGTCCCACAGGCGCAGCACTCCATGGCTGGTGCTTCTGTAGCTTCACCCAACACTCGCTCTGCAGGAACACAGGGAGCGACCATCAAGACACAACAACAAATACTCACATGTAAAGACTGACGAGTGAAAAGGGTGCACAGTCCTGATTTAGAACAGAAAACACAGTTCTCGGAATTAACAGACAAACTCATCTGCTCACCTGCATAAATTACCAAATGATTGACTACAATTTGGATTCAGTGAGAGTGTCAGAAAATTGCATCCATGGAAAAAAACTGTATTCAAATGACACATTAGCCTTAACACAGACTCATAAATATTCCGATTTTGCCCCGGACCAATGTTTTGCAAAGACAGGTCAAGGCGATTATTTGAATATTTATGAATCACAAAATTATTATGGAAAAATCCTTTCTTCACATCTAAGTTAAAGCAGGACGGGTCAAATATTGAATGTGCCTAACTTATGTCAGCAATTTGAAACAGGATGGCTTGATTGGTTTGTATAATGGCCACGAAAATTGGATTTTGGCAAGGAGAGGAAGATTTTATGAAGGTAGAATTCTCCTGAGATTAAGTTTTGAGAAATTTTTTATTGTACAGTAAATATGCGCATCACAGCTAAGAGAGTTCCGTCGCCTTATTGTCTTATAAAAGTGTTTATTTGGGGAGCTGAGAGCTCTCAGAAACTGGTATGACATTCTTCTCTGTGGTGAAATCACAGGCAACATAAAAGCTTTGGCACTGCTTTGTGATGACCTAAAAAAGCAATATTCAAATTCCACACTGACTCCCAAGACAGTCGTTCTTTTTTTGTCCTCACAGTTTTTCACACCAGATTTACTGGCTTCTATTTCTTTTAAACAAGGTATGAAAGACTAGGAGGTAATCTGTGCCAAAAGGCAGCGAAATAAAACAAAAAAGACGCTTGGAACAGGGAATAATAGCAGTATTATGAGCAGTCAAGGTTACAATGATGAGCAGCATAAGTGGGACCAGAGGAGAACATAGGCAGCTGTCATTACCTTTCTCACACAGTCGAACGGTGAGAGAGCCGTCATCCTGGAAATAGATGATTCTCTTCTGGACAATACTCGCCCTGGAGACACAGACAGAGCAGGTGGGGAGAAAGGTAGAGGAAAAGCAAAATGAAAAAGGAAAAGGAGACAGAATTGTATCGTCAGAGAAGTAAAAGGGTGCATTAAATAGATCATTTTGTAGAGCTCCCCCACCCCAATATCTGGTTCATGTAATCTTCAGTGGGAGGGAAATGTAATGGCTTCCCTGAAGTTACATAATGGACACCAAGTAAACATTTTTTCACAGGAAATACATCCTATTCTCTGCACCTCATGATACAATCATCCTGCTGCAATAAGAGCAACCCTGCCCACGGACATGAAGAAGAGAGAGCAGGAGATCAGAGGACTCAATATAGATCTTTACACAGGCTTTAGAATAAGCCACATTCAAACTTATGAGTTAATATTGGCTAAGAGTGAAACTTCCCCCAGTTGAAATGTGTTGTTTTACCAATATATCTACATTCATCATCTTCAATAAAGATATAATGCATTTCTTGCGGCACAGATTGAGCTCTAATACTGTGTGCTGTCTCTCTCTGTTTGCAGGGTTAACAGATTATTGGAGGAACACTAAGGTCCAGTGGCCTTGCTAAACTTTCAATAACAAGAATGAAAAGTATAAAAATCTTTCACTGCACAATAGTTTCATTCACTTCCAATTCCACATATCCTCGGAACGCTTAGGTTTGAAGCTATTTTTGTTCAGAGATAAGATAACTGAAAAAACCTGCAATAACATTTGCTGCAAACATCTATTTAAGTGAATTTATAATGATACAAAAACACAAAAAGAGAACCAAGTAATTTGTGCCGAGTGCAGGTTGTTTTTCTCTCGACCGGGAATCCTCAAATGTTTTCATCAAGAAACCTAGATCTGAAAATGTGTTCGAAGACAAATCAACCTCAAGATGAAGAAATACACACTGGCTCTTTGGGAGAAAACACCATCGAAGTAAATTTTTCTTTGAAATTCACACTTTAGGCACCTTTCGTTCTCTATCTGACTGTGGCTGTGTCACATATGGAGATTCGATCTGTTCCTCATTCTTTCAAATTGCTCTAACTCTCCACAGGGTACTTATCTTTAAATTTCCAAAAGGACACATAGCTGCAACACTAAAGTTAAGTGTACAATTATTTCATTTGGCACAGCTGGACCATTAGCCAGCAAAATCATCCAACGCAGCATAAAAGAAAAGCTTGGCCAGAATTAAGCTGTGCGTGGTTAAGATAATTCCAACAAAACCCAGAACAAACAACTGAAAGAACGCTATTCTGTGTAAATTTGGTCATTATGTGGACTGAAGAGAACCTGACACTATCCATCACTGTCACTCAGTACACATGCAAACCTGTTCATTTGTTGTTGTTTTTCCAAATAAAAGCAGTCCTCCGAATGTCTCCACTCATACAGTAGAGAAATAAAACAGAATGAAAGTGAGCTGAACAATACAGAGGAGGGAGTGGCAACATTAAGTAGAAGTTATCGGGTATATTGCTCCTATAAATCTTACACAGGCTGAATGGTGCAATATACTCTGCAACATGGGTTGACTGCTTGGGCATGAAATTGAAAAACAAAAATGAAATATGCTGACTATCATTGAGCTGCTCCTGATAATTCTTTAGCAAATTTTCTAATAGTTTTAAAGTTGATGGCAGTCAGTTTTATTTCCGAAGTACTGTAAATTTATCACTCCATCAAATCCAGAGCGAAATTTAAAATGATTTATAACACCAATACCCCTTTTCCACCAAATCGGTTCCAGGACTAGTTCGGGGCCAGCGCTTAGTTTGGAATCGGGTTTTCTGTTTCCAATGACAAAGAACTGGTTTTGTGACGATTCCAGCAGGGACAAAATGCTGACTAACATTAGCTCATAAGAAAGGCTAACATAACCATCTCACATTCAGTGTAAGTAAGATTATATTATATACAGGTAAAAGTATTACCTGTCTCCTAGAACGTAATCGTCGTCCACTCAAAACCTGCCGATCAACACAAACATATCGGATCTACCGTTTTCTGATTCCAATGAAGCAGCGTAAAGCCAGAAGCAGCAGCTGTACAAACGCAAAGTCATCCATTATTGTTGTCATCCATTATGGTAAGAGTGCACTTACTGCCTGCCCTCCTTTAAGATATCTTCTCTCCAATACACCTCTACATTGCCCAGCCATAACATTATGAACATCAGCCTCATGCTGAGTAGATACCCTTTTTGTTGTGTTCCTCAAATCATTCTTGAACCACTTTTCCAATATAGCAGGGAGCAACGTAACCTTCCCTTTAATGGCAGGACCCCAGGTTTCCCAGCAGAACATTGTCAAGATACTCAGACTGTCCACACCAGCTTGCCTTCTTCCAATAGTGCACTCCAGTGCTTTGATGTCCCAAAGAAGCGACACACATGGTGCCAGCTACTTGATGTAAAAAAACATGACTCTATAGTCCAGTGATGCTCACTTGCCCACTTAAAGACGGTCTGCAGCTCCACAGCCGCATAACACAAGAAACTGTGATGCACTGCGTGTTCTGACACATTTCAGTCACAACTAGTATGAACCTTTATAACAAGTTTGAGTTACAGTAGCTTTTCTATCCAGCCTTCGCTCTGACACGCATCAGTGAGCATTGGCCAATCATGAACTTGTCACTATTTAACTGATTCTTGCCACTGTGACCCCTTTTGGTACATCCTGTCCTCTGCAGACCAGGAATGTCCAATAAAAGAGCTGCAGTTGTGGATCCAGTTGTCTGGCCAGCACATGTCTGGCCAAAGTTGCTGAAATCCTTACGTTTGACCATTTTTAGTGCTTCCAAAATATCAGCTTCAACGACTGAAGGTTCACCTTGTATCCCACTCAGTGTGAGATACCACTGTATCTTGATAGTTTGTGGGGTTTTTTTGTTTGGGGTTATAATGTTATAGCTGATTGGTTCATGAGTTTGCAAGTTTATTCACTGCTGTTTAGAGATGTTGCCACTGCACCTAAAAGAGGGCAGAGAGTATTTGAGATGTGTAGAGCAAAGCAAGTTGTACACTGAGGGGGAAGTAATGAGCATGAAGTAAAAATGGTTACAAAGTGTTCTCCATGCATTTATCCAGAACTTCTGCAACCTATGTGAGGTTCCTAACTTGATATTTCCCAGGTTATCATTGTCCACTCCACTCTGTCTTACACATAATGTAGCTCCTTACATTAATGGCAATTTTATGCAACAAAACAAAACAAGTTTTGTTCATGGGATGACATGCAACACTGCAACCTAATCCTGCTATTTACAAATACACATTTTTCACCTTTTTCCAAGTTGCCGTGTCAACGCTTTCTCCCGTAGTCCCTACACACTACCGCCTCCACTCTGCTCAGGTTTCAGTGGCATCTCCTGCCTAATGTGTCCTACATGTTCCACATCTCTGCAACACGTCTGCTGACCTTTTGTACTCTGGGGGCTTGGATGACTCTCCCTGCTGTATCTTCAACATACTTTTTGGATGAATGTGGGAAACTACCAACAAAGCAATTCCAAAACATGCAATGTGTGATTCTTCATACAACAGAGATCTCAAAACATAAAATGTGCTCCGGACAGCAAAGACAAACCCAAAAGAAGCTAACAGGGTAAACTTAAAAATGTTCAGTTCATCCCGCCCCTTCAATTTAGTTTAGTGTCTATACTTGCCCATGAACCTTGTCTCGAAAAAAGCTACAACAAAAGCAATGCATAAGTCAGTAGGAACAAACAGTGATACATGCAAAATGTTTAGTCTTATTGGCATTTAAAGCTGAAGGTTCTTAACTGATTGAAAAGGGTGACAATCACTCCAATATAAAAAAAAATACCAATGCCATTAGTGCTTCTTTATCTAAAACAGAATGCCACGTACTAAAAAGGGTAGGATGCTTATGTATCCCGTGGTGTGTATATCGGGAATAATCTAGCAGAATTTCAGCAGATGTAAACTAATTGGAGGCTAATGCGACAAATGGTAAATGGACTGTACATGTATAGCACTTTTCTAGCACTTTAACACTACATGCCACATTCACCCATTTATTCACACACTATGCCTTAGTCCATATAGGCTACACAGTACTTTCATCTACGTATTCACACATATTCATACACTGATGGACGCATCGGTAGACAACGAGGGGTTCAGTGTCTTGCCCAAGGACACTTTGACATGTGCCATGGGGAAGCCAGCAGTCGAACCACAACCTGAGTTACAGCTGGACCAAGATGCTAACAAGCCAAGTTAGCAATGCTTTGAGAAAAATATAAGTAGAAGGTTAAAGAAGTCTGGATCAGAAAGGATGTGAAAAAAAACTATCAATACAGGTCTTTTACCCTTCAGCAGGAACTAAGGGGGAAATAAAGTTTTACTGTCATTTTTAAAAATTGGCCAACTGCTGCTAGCTTTGTTACACTAATGTTGGCTAGTTGTTTAGAGTTTCTTGGCAATTGTCAGGTTCGATGATGCGAGGAAGGGAGGACCCAGATACAGATTTCCAAAATAGCGAGATTTATTAACAAAAGAGGCACAAGGCAAAAACAGAGGACGCAGCTGAGCCGTATATCAAAATACTCAGAACTATGGCGAACAGAACAAAACTGTAATTTATAAATAACAAGACTAAGGAAAAAATAACAAACCAGACTATGAATAACGAGACTATGACTGTGGTGAAGACTACAAAAATATGTCCTCAAACAACATCACAATGACACACTGTTTCATAATGCTTCTGTACCAGGTAGTTTGGCACACTTTTCTGACCACTTTGCCGACCAGTCAGAGCAGACTTGGTCTTTTAAACAGGATGCAAAGGAAAGTATGAGAAAATTTGAACTTTTTCTAGCAGCATTATCTGGGCTGAACTTCCGACACTTACTGAGGTCTCAGACCACATTTCTCCTCTGAATGTCAGGAGGGGTGAATAGCATACAAATCACCCTAAAAGGGTTAGTTTGTGCCTTGCATTAGATTGACATTCACACTGAAGGATCAAAATCCTTCACAGCAGAGAAAAGCCAGAAGCAATACAGAAAGAAAAGATCCATATCAGTCTGAACTTGTTTCTCTATTTCATATTTGTGGAACTTCAAGAGTAAAACAGAAGTTGTTTCCAACAACTGAACTTCCTCC
Organism: Leuresthes tenuis; assembly: GCF_036924035.1. Taxonomy (NCBI): domain Eukaryota; kingdom Metazoa; phylum Chordata; class Actinopteri; order Atheriniformes; family Atherinopsidae; genus Leuresthes; species Leuresthes tenuis. The sequence goes on along the minus strand of NW_027325359.1, from coordinate 29,670,825 downwards.
AAATAATCCACCCTTGTGATCAATGAAATTTGACTGTGTCAAGACAAGAGTTTGGGTCCTGCTGTCAAACAGCCTTAGAGTCTCACGGTTGTCACTGAGCAAGCAGATGAACAATGGCCTCTTCCTCCCCCTGGACTCCTCCAAGTAATGGCATCAGAATACTGATGGGATGAACGAGCTGGAGGTCAAAGTGGGGTGAAAACATGATGAACAGATGGCCTGAGGGCAATGATTGAGAACGGGGAGAACTTTAAGTATAAACTTGATAAGAAGTGATCACCAGGACAGCAAAACTTAGATTGAAAAATAGCCTGCCAAACCCTCTTTCTGCTCATTTTTTTTTTTTTTTTGCTTTTCTCTCATCCCAGTCAATTTCAGCTCTGGGTGGAAAATATCTTGAATTTTCAGGATTTTCCAGAGATTAAAGTACAGATTTGGGCTGAGCTCATCAGAACAACAAGAAAGGCCTTCATGACCTGCAGTGGAAAGCACTCGTACAAACACAGCCATGCACGCCCATTCTCAGCCCCGAGGAGTTTGCGTGTACAGGCGCTTCACACTTGCATGAGATAAAAGTCAAAACAAGGCAGATTCATGAAAAGCTTACCGCTGAAAATGCTCCTCCTAACATGCGTCATTTGGAACTGTATTAGGCTTTGAGGATGGAGAACGGACAGAAATTGTGTGGGTGAATCACCAATATTGCAGCAATGTAGGAAGATTTGACAGTTTCCTTATGAAACAGAAATGTAATCAACTTGTTTTTATCATGTCGTCTGCAGTTGTAAACAAAACTTTTCAGTGCCAAATGTTTCCATCTACTGAGGTCTGAGGATCTTTTCAAGGCTCTGTGTGTGGGTTTCCTTTTGAAGCTTTAAGTTTATGCAGCTCGTGGGAGAATCTAAAAAACACTGTTTTTTAAGTCAATAGGATGGTCAGTTACCACAAGCACAAGAGGCAATGAATCATAATATATCCATATGTTTGTGTATCAACAGATGTCACTCATGTTTACTTTTCTAAGAATGATTGGCCTCCCTCAGCTCCATGGTGAGGTTAAAGATATTATACATAATCGCTGCACATCAACCACATGTGCATTAGACAGATTGAAAAAAATGAAGAAGCTGTAACACACCATCCACATGGTAGCCACCAGCAAGTAGCTGGAGAACACAGTGGAGCCAGTAAGGCTTAAATATTTCAGCTTATGAGTAGATATTAGACTTGGATTTAATTTTCCCACAGAAAGTCAGCACATCCCGAATGCCATGCTGCGTTACTGTATCTGTTAAATGTGTAGTTGCTCACACATTATCCTTCATAACATTACAAGGAAATGCATCTTCATTTTTACAGCTTTTGGGATGAAACTAAGATATTTCATGGTGTGAAAACTGCAATGTTAAAAGGTAAATCTTAGATTACGTAAAAACATAACTTTGCCCTCCTACGTTGAGCTTATTTATAACCTGTGTGCATGTAAACATACAAATTACATTATACAGTCATTTGTAAAAGCTGGCCTTCAGGAGGGATGAGAATCTGTAAAAGCAAACACAATGTGCAGTTTTTTTGAGTGAGCCTGAGGAAACTGGAGCCACACATGGAAGGCATTTTGATGCATTTATTAAAAAACTGAAGTCAATCTACACATCCTTGTGTAGTATATGGGATTTATTCTACAAATGTAATAAATATCTGATATCCCTTTACAGCTTTTCTACTTTTCAGCTTGTGATGGAGGTTGTGAAAATGTCTCTGCCTTCACTGCCAGCAAGGCAATCGATTTTTTCTTTATTCCAATTCACACAGGAGCCATAAAATGAAAAAAGACCTACAGATTTGGGCTGAACCGACAGCATAGCGAACAAGCTCGAGCAGAGCTTCTCTTTTCTGACTGATGTGACGACGGTAAAGACTTAACAAAACTTTTAAAAGTGACTCATAGTCTATTTACAGTGATTACATTTAACTATGTTTAAAACTTATGTGGAGAAACAACTAAGAAAAAGAATCCAAAATAAGTACAGTGAAGCTGAATATGTGGTAGAAAGGAAGTCCAACAGTCCACACCAGTGCCTGTGGATGTTTTGCAGCTGCTGCTCCTTCAGCCTAAGGGCACATTTTCTTTCTAGTTAGTTCAGTGAGATGCACGACAACAACTTGGCCAACTGAGGAGGAGGAGGGCAACCCTCACAGTACCGCTCCTTCCTCGTGAAGAGACGCCGCACACTGTATCTTGACATTGTTGTTAGTTCAAGTGCCAGGAACAGCTGAGACAAGCGGGGATAGCGCACAATAGCGAGCTCTATTTAAAAGCTGCTGAGATGTTCTGCTTGCCAAGAAGCTGACGAGTATATTTAACAGCTGACTTCTTTCAGGTGCTCAGCTCACATATTGGCTTACTTAATACATTTCAGAGGAAAAAAGTTACATTGTACCATGTTTCAGAAGGAGCAGCACGAAGAAGGCTTGCACAGATTACGCAGCAGCACAACAAATGCCTTCTGACTGTGGAATCCTGCATGTTGTTAACTGGTATGTTGGTCTATAAAATCCAAAAAGAAATCATTGAATAGAATCATAATTGCTTTTTTGTTAGGTAAATATAGCAAAATACTACATTATCTTTCATACAGATGTTAAACAGATTTGAATTTTCGAAAGATTTGAATGATTGATGAATTATTAAAGATTCTTGGTTCTGTCTTGGTTATAAAACCATATCACCATAGGAAGTATCGCGACCTATTAACCCAGCAACCTTATTTCAACAATATCATGTGGAACAACAAACACAAGCAGCCAATACGAGAAGTAAACAAATATTGCATTAAATCAGCTTATCTCAACCTCTTTAATAAGAGGTTAAGCCAAATGTCAGCCCAGCTACGGTGTCAACAATAACCATTCAATTCACATTCATAATTAAACTGCGGTGAATGTTAGCAATTTACAGACTGAGTCTTGTATTTTCCTCATATAAAAGCCAGGATTCAATTAAAAGCTGGGCCTCCTATAATGGCCGGAGGCTTCGTGCAGGCTGGACAAGAAGAAATAAAGCTTAGCCCCCCAACACTGGCCAGGTAGGGAGAAAAAAGAAACTGCAATATTATTTACCCCCCAAACTATTTTAACAATTATGCAAATGTGAATGATTTGTCAGACTGACATATTATCACACAACAGTGCTGTTTAACACATTCTGAACAACTCTGGATCAGTCCTGTGAGCTGCAGCATACTGTATGTGCGTGCATCTCTCAGACAGAAAGCCTTGGTAAAAACAGGGGTGTTTCTATCTAATTCAAATCTGAAGGATTCATAATTTGACACGGTGAAGGAAGAGTTAACCGTGTAGCAACAGCTTGTCAAGCTGGTAGTGACCTGGCACCGAGTCTGATAACTGAATTTCCATAGAATGCACTTGACTCACATATGAACTCACAGGTGTGGAAGCAAGCCGCATGTGTTGATATATATCATTCCAGATTTTGTTTTAAAGCAATAAAATGTTATTGTAATTAGCATAACTTGATTACTTGTTCTTTGTTGTACAATTAAAAATTGATGGCATGCCTCTAACACAGGCCTGGAACCCAGAGCAGCTGAAGTAAATACAGGCCTCGGCCTCTTGTTAGTGAAAACACGCCAAAGATTTTGATGCAAACAATTATTGCACATGGACACATAAACAAAACATAAAGACTGTTTATGTTTTTATTGTCTTCAATATTCCTACCTACATTAGCTCCTTCACGTCTACCTTAGAGGTGCTCTGTGGATTTCCTTGAACAACAAACACAAGCAGCCAAGCAGCTTATACATCATCTTGGGACAGTCATTTATTTCCCATCTTTACTTTTCTCATCTCATCTCATCTTTTCTCATCTTATCTTGCCTGGTTTGCTTTTGTGTGATTTCTCCACATTTCCAGATTGAAGCTATTTAACTGACGAGCACAAAGTTATTATTACCAGAGCTGGCAGATCCTCTCTGTTTCCAGTCTTTATCTCAGGATAAACAAGCCAGCTGCTGTCTGTGGACTTGAGACATGGGAGGCGAACCAGTCCTCTTATCAAGTTCTCAGTAAGCAAATATTCCTCTAATGTTAGGAGTAGATATGGCTACATTTGTTCGCCTATACTTCTTAAAGAAGAGTCGTAATATATTAATAAACTCTCCCGCTGATCTTCTCATAAAAAGATGCTTTCTTTGTAAGCACTGCAGCTTTTACTTACTGCTTCATATTTGATTTGGAAATAGCAAGCGTTTAAAGTTATTAAATCTGAAGTCTTAGAGGCTTTACTCAGTTTAAAGAACCTATATGAGTTCAACAGAGAACTAAAAAATCCAGTGACATCTGTATGGAACTTCTTGCAATGAGCTGAGAGACATAGAGGCATGTGTTTGACACCCTCAAGGAACATCATACAGACAGCACATACAGAGTGCTGGGAAGTAAAAAGAAGCACACTGCAAACTAGGTGAAGAGCATTTCCATGGTCGAAAGGATTTGAGGATTCTTAGAAATTATACTTTCTTTCTTTACTCTCTGAACTGGCCAGCAAAAAGCAAATAAAAAGAAAACCTGATGCATTAATTAGCCTTTTAACAGCATGCCAACAGTACCACAAAGAGGAAGATGAGCGAGTTCCAGAATTAGAAAAGAGACCGTGAGAAAAAGAAGACAGAGTCAGACAGAATCTCTGTCTCACTCCTGACAGACAAAAGTGACAGTAATATGAGGTGAATTTACATAGCAGATGTTTCACTACATAGAGCGAGATTTATTGAACGATACAAACACTAGGATGGCTGCATGCCATCTGTCATGCAGCAGCAGCAGATAAATTGAAAGCAACAGCCGTGAGTATACTGCGGAGGTGAGGGCAAGTCATAGCATCTCGCTCCACGAAGGAAGAGATGCGCGTCACGGAGGTTATTCCCTGCAGGTGGTTGGATAAGGAAACGACAGGGAAGAGGAAAAAGCAGAACTGTGGAGGTGGGGGTGCAGACAAAGGAAAGGAGCATTTTCAGAAGCGTGTTTTCTCTGAGTTATCCCCTGTTCATCATTTGGATTCTCCATTTGTAAAAAGGTGGCTTTCTGCTACTCATCGCCTTAAGTCACACATATCCTTTGTTTCTACATGGTTTGAATAACACTTGATCACATATTAATGGTAAGAGCTTTCTATAACCTGAGAATACTGCATTTATAGCAGCACAAATTGTTGTTGTTATGCACACATAAAAGTTTATGCATACACTCTTTGGTTATCTACATAAATAGTTTTTTTTCTCAATTCAATTACATCATGTGGCTGCTCACTGGAATATTGTTAATAAATGTTTTCATCATGAAGTTTTTGTAGTCCCTGGGCGAAAGGCTGAGTCTGCTGTGTTCAGTTAAATTCACACCATTGACAACAAAGCAGCTGATGATGCCTAATCTGGACCTGTGATATTTCTGCAACATCTGCACGCGTGTCAACCTTAAAAATAACTTGTCATATCAACGGATGTTCATTTCTTTTAGAGCTTACATCAGTTTGTTTAAACTTTTGATTCTTACAGCAAAGATATGCTGAAGACGAAGGAGAAAAGGCAATTAAACAAGACCTCATTTAACCTCAGTTCCACTAGTCGGGCCCTCCCTAAGGTGGTCCAGTTTTTGGAATTTAGCAGCACACAGCCCTCAGTGAGCCATGCAAGCCAAATGAAAGCTAGCTCCTGTTTGACTGGATCTAACACAGAGTGCTTGAGCTACTCGCTTCTCTGAAACTAATGTATTGCATTTGCCTTTTCAAAATGCACTTTACTTTGACCTTTGTTTTATCTGATGCATTTTGCATTCACGGCCATATAAAATTAAGCGCAATCCATTGGGGAATAATAAGATAATTATCCAAACTCCCTGTAACATTCAGTCAAGTTCAACATCATACTGTCTTTTTGCAAAAATATTACGATGTCTGAGCCAAGTTCTTGTCTTGACTTAAAAGGGAGGGAACTCGAACATTTGGTGGATTGAGGTTCTACAAAACCAATCTGACCACCAATCTATTTAATGCGCTACCTGGCAGATTTAGACTGGGGACAGCTTGGATTAATGGATATACCACTGCCACAGTGTGCCGTAGCTCGAGGGGCACACTCCCTCTCCTGCCATCATGCTTACTGGCTGTTTGGTTTGGTTAAAACAAGTGCTGCTCTTTAAGCTTTGACTTGGCATTTTTAGTGTAGCTTATTTAAGCAGATCTCAGATCTGTTCATCTGTGTCCTTAATGTATTTCAGAGCAAAGAGCACTGCTTGTTTTGTCATTATTTCAAAACTTAATCTCATGTAGTTAGAGATTGTTTAATCATTTCTCTATGGCTGGGTGGTTAATAACACATGATGAAAAATTCAGAATGCATATCTTTTTTAGCTTTATTCTGGCTTTAATATCCATACTAAACCGATTTTTAATCTCTGGTGTCATCTCACCTACCTTAACTTTTATTGAGTCTTCAAAAGGACAACTAAAGACATGCAAAACTGTAAAATTAAAGTTCCTCAAATGTTTCTCAGAGGTAAAACTAAACCAGCATGCTGATCAGATACAGTGTTTTTAACACAGCCACATAAAACTGAGGTCACACAGACACACACCATTCTTGAAATAACACAGAGGTTAAGAGTCACACCTGCTTCAAACCACAAATTTCCCACAGTAATCATCAACTCTCTGTGTTGTGGAGCAGTGCTTTCTAGAGAAACACCTGGAGTCAGATCTTCCTATGCTGCCCACAACCAATAACAGCTGTCTGTAAACTACTTGTGGCTTTTCCTTCTACTTTCATTTAGTTAACATCGTGTCTTTTTATACTTCTGTTTGGCACATTTTCATTAATTTAATTACAACATGAAAATAAACTTGCAGCGACTAAAAACCTGCTTGATTAATGTTTCATGTGATTTTAAGCTTTCAGGTCCTGTCAAGGCAATATTTGTGCATTGACCAAAAAAAAAGATTGTTTACCTACTGCTAATCTTTTGGCTTCTCCTGCGTTTATAATGGGGCATTATCTTAATTTACGTGTCTCCTCAAGCTGATTTTGATACATACTGTCTGGTCCCTCCAACAACGGCACCAAACTAAATGCCAATATAATGGTAAGAGCATAATTAGACCAAGATAAACTCACTTGAGTATAACGCAGCCGGTCCCAGGGGGTGGAGCTGTCCATAAGACCTGTATTCTGGTTCGTCTGCGGGGCGTGCTTTCTGTCACTGCAGGAGGACAGTTGGTCATGAACTGTGTGTCCTCCTCATCAATGATCTGCAAACAAAAGATGAGGAATTCAGTATTAATTGAAAAATAAAATGAATATATAAAGTTTATCCACTGAAAATACTGCTAGAGGACTGAGAAAAGCAGCTCTTCTAGAAATATTGATAGATTTAATTAGGATTAACTTGACACAAGCTGTGCAGATGCTCTGTTTTATTTCTGTAGCATCATGCTCAAAAAGTTGATTAGGTTCACAAGAATACAAGTTAAATCTTCACCTGAGAGTATCAGATGCCTAAAGTTTTCTGAAGAGTAAGGCAGGTCTCTCCACAGAGGCGCAAAACAGTTTTGGAGGAGCGTCAGTGAATGGATGTGAGGAAAAGTAATCAAAAGAATAACTTAATTGAGTGTGATGAGGCAGCAAAGCTCGGATACAGCTTTTCTTGAGGGGGTATGGTTCAGTGCAGTGCAGTGTGGATATATCAGTTAGCAATATTTAGTTACCTTGGTTGGCTCACTTACTAAGTGTGTATGGGATTAAAAAACATAATCAGGAATTTAGTAAAATTAAGTGAAAAAGTTGAGTAAGTAAGTTTATTTTTTCCAAACTTTATTTGAGAGGAAACCTCAATTGCCAAAACGCATGCTGAAGTGCCCCCTCGAGAGCCAAAACGCGTGCTAAACTGCTCTCAAGTGCCCTCTCGGGAGCCAAAACACGTGCTAAAGTGTCCTCTTGGGAGCCAAAACGCATGCTAAAGTGTCCTCTTGGGAGCCAAAACGCATGCTAAAGAGCCCTCTTGGGAGCCAAAACGCATGCTAAAGTGCCCTCTTGGGAGCCAAGACGCGTGCTAAAGTGCCCCCTTGGGAGCCAAAACGCGTGCTAAAGTGCGCTCTGAGGACGCGCTATATCTGCCCTTTTTTTTCTTTCCGCCCCTGCCCTTCAAAAAGTCATTTTGCTGTCAGTCCAACACATCTGGCATTTTTAACATGTCATTGCACGCCATGTGCTGCGGAGGGATGAGACCCTGCAGCCTGGTGCCATGACATAGCATAGTTTAAATACATCAAATGCTGTTGTGTGTCATAACTCCACATCTGTCTGTTTTATTTTTGATCATTTTAGTGACAGGATGACACACTTCCAGGTACTTACCCTAGCCCTAAATATTTTTTCATAATGTTGAAGGTGTAAAAAGATACCTGAGAACCTTAAAATGTGTATAAATTATATGCAAAAGGGTGCCTACAGTGGTGTGCTATTACACAGATGAAAAAGGGTAAAAGGCCAAAGGACTGAGGTCATTAGGATTCAGCTTGTCTAAATAATGAATATCTGTAAAAGGTTTAGTGACTATGGGGAGAAGCCAAGCTGAATAATTTGACCTGCTGGTGATGCAACAGAAAGAAAAGATAAATGAGTGAAGCCATTTAAATCCATCTTGAATTATACTGGAATGAGACTGAAAAGTCAATAAAATACAGTTTCTCAGTGCTGGACTTTTTTTTGCAAATGTACGAATGTTTACATAAATCTTATTTGGTACAAACAAATTATTTGTTTAAAGCTATTAGTTGTAAAGAATAAGGGAATACAGCAGAAATAATTTATCTAGAAAAAGATAAAAATATTATAGACCTGAAAACAGCTCCCCAAACTAGAGACTTCCGTGAACTTCTGTGTAAGGACACAGGCTAGCAGAACAGAAAAGCTGTTATTCATTCGTTCAGCTCTAATTGTTGGTAACTTTTCAACTTTAACTTTAATTTTCAACATCATATCACCAGAGGTCCTACTCTGGCATTTATAATTGCAACTCATCCATTTGCCTCCAAATTGTACATTTTGAAGTTTTTGCCTGGATAAAGCCTCTCATGACTTTGAAATTGCTTGGAATATGAATTTCTCGTCTTCCTTATTCATTAGCTTCTTTCACATACAGCCAGGACTGATGCACCTTCGTTATGTATTGTGTTATGTGTGAAAGTATGGAGGCGGAATGGGGGGTTGAAGTTGATCTGCTGCCCTTTTGCCTCCAAGCTAACAAGAAAGGTAGTCACAGAGGAGAAACAGACGTGTCCTGTGTGTCCTTACACAGAAGTTCACGGAAGCTGTTTTCAGGTCTATCAAGCACAGCACTTGTGGCGCTGTCAGCTTTCCCGTCCAGCCGAAACTTTTCCCTAAAAGCTCCTGAGTAGGCCAGCCTGCAGGAGCTGGCTGCTACAGCAGCAAACGAGCTTCCACTGCAATGTGCCACATCATCTCACATGGCTCGCTTCTGCTCAGTACCGAGAGTTCCCTCTGCTAGCTCCTGGATTAGTCTGGTTCCTGGCCCAACGTAGCCCGACAATCCCAGAGCTCGCTGTTTGCTGTTAGCTCCAATTTGACTTTCCTCAGCTTGGTTGCCACTCATTTCATCTTTTCCTCACAGCATATGCAAAGAAGCTGAACAGCCTCACACTGCAAGTAGGCAGGAACGGTTAGTGCAGGTTCTTCCAAATAGTCTGCACAGAACAGCCTTTCTGACCTTGCCTGTGGTGATGCTCTGCAGATTTAAAGCAGAAATGCCCAGCCATAGAACTGATGGCTGATTTTACTCATGATGTCTTGCAACACAAAATACACATCTTGGGGACATATCAAAAAGATTAAACTTGATGATTAGATAAGAAGATCTTTAATGTACCATCAGAAAACATCTTGAGCAATACGTTTTTCTGTAAATACCTTTTTTCCCTACAATATAGTCACTCACTGCCTTCAGCTAAATTACAGCAAAAAAACACCCAAAGGTTTCATATACCGTGTCCTACAACTGCAGTGTGCAAGCACACTTTTGGGAGCGAGTCTTTAAATAAACCCCTACTGCATGTCAATATTTATCTCATCAGTGCTTAACTATTACATGTGCTGAATCATAAAGCAATCCAAGTAGCAGCATGTAATGATCACTCCTGGATTATTTTCTGACATTAACAATAGTAGGTTTTCCTTTTAGAATCACAAAAGTGACATCAATTGACCAAAAACAAAGTTGTGGGAAAATAAGTATTTTTCAAAGACCCAAAGTGATGCTTTGGATAATAACAGACTTGGGTATTCAAGACATGTCTTGCCCAGTCCCTTCAGTGCTTGGACCTTGTCAGACATTTTCTAGACTAAACACACACAGAAACAGAAACACACACGGCCCCTGACCTTGTAGCTTGTATTCTCCAGCTGTCTCGCATCAACCATAACAATGACCAAGCACCCAGTCCCAAACTTCTGGTGGGACATGAGAATCGAGACAAAAGTCAAACACAGTTCCTTCATTTTTTTGGTCTTTTTTGAGAAACAATTTCCATATTTCGGTATGCAAAAGACGACAAAAACAACTGACTAAAAAGAGACAGAACAGACAGAGATTAAAAAAAGAGGCAAACAAAGGAAAATGAAGACAAGAAACCCAGTTTTGTAACAGAGAGGAATAGGGAGATAGATTAGAGCTGCCATGATACATTGAAACAGAACCTTGAGAAGAAGCTTGCTGTCTAAACAAGAGGAAGTTTCAGGAAAATGACGCCTTCAATGTTGATGTATGGTTACAGTCAGAAAACAAATCAGGCAGTCAAATCCTAACACGAATGCCACAGTCATGAGAATCCAGCACCATGCCAAGTTACGGCATGCCAAGGCCAAGTTCAAGCGTGTTTCAATCTAAGATAGTCTGTTAATACAAATTTCCAGTCACGAAAGGTCCAGTCACTATATAGTATAGTATACGGAGCCAATCAAAGTTTATTCACGTATGCAGGTAGTTGAAAAGGTCTCAGGTGAAAAAGATTTGATGCCACACAATTAATTAAAGATCATAGAAACCCAGTTAATGACAGCTGTAGCTCAGGAGGAAGAGCAATCACCCACCAATCGGAAGGTCGGTGGTTCGACTCTGTCGAAGCGTCCTTGGGCAAGACACTGAACCCCACGTTGCCTCCTGATGTATCCATCAGGGTATGAATGTGTATGAATGATTAGAAAGCACGTAGTTATGTGTATCTTAAGACGTGCTGTATGAGTTTGTGTGAGTGGGTGAATGTGGCGTGTAGTGTTAGAAGCGCTTTGAGTGGTCAGTTTGACTAGAAAAGCGCTATACAAGTACCAGTCCATTTACCATTAAAGTCTCTGCACAGCACATATGAGTGAAGACGGGATGACGTGTTGGTCACTGTGTGAGCCTATTGTTACATCAGAACAGTGCTAAAAGTGTTTATACCAGAGCTTGCTGCTCACTGCACTCTTTAATCTAAACACGAGGTGTCTCGAGTGAGAAAATGGCGCTGCTACACAGCAGGAAGAGCTCTCTAAAAGAAGGCATACAAGAAGTACATCATTCACACACAAACAGCTTCTGGCTCACGCTCCGGCTGCATTTGATGTTTTTCCAATAACTGTGCATAGGCGGGTATGATGGAATGTATAGATGCCTACAAGGGATGTGAAATCGTGGCCACTGTCGATCCCCGATCTGATCGAAAATCCCTCCATCTCTATTACAGCCTATTATTTATTTAGAAATATAAGTTTTGCGCCACATCTGCACAGACAGATGTGTCTGTGGCTTAAAATTTTATTTTGGTTTCGTTATCTGTGTGAGGAGCATTTAATTTACGCACGCTGATCCCTCGATTTAGTAAAGTTATTGTTGTTCAAATATATGCGTGAATTATTTCTTTTGTGACTAAAAAGAAAGATAATATAGCATCACCACTTGTGGTGCAGAGAAAAGTGTTTGGTAAGCAAGCAAGATGATGAAGAAGAACAGAGCAGACAAAGAGAGCCTGCGTCCACAGCGTGCACCTCAAAAAAAGATGCAACAGGGTGTGATTAAGAGTTTAATATTCACTCCTCAGTTGCGCAAATCAAAGGGCTCTGAATGCAGACATGTTGCTCCATGAGAAACATTTTTAAGTACACAGTAAAGCGCAGGTTCTAGAGATTTCTTCTTGAACATCTTATGGCATTAAATTAATTCAAGATCGCCTTAAAGATTACCATTTGAAAAAAAGATCACGATCCTCCCTTCGATCGCTGATAGACGATCCGATCGAAGATCACTCCATCCCTAATGCCTACAGAGATGGACCTGTTCACACTCTTCCCTCAAGCTGCTTCCAAAGACACTACCCACACTATTCACGACAGGTTCCAAAAAAAATCAGGAGTTGCAACACCGGCCAAAACAAGCCAAGGCACCCAGTGTACCACACGGGTACCGTGACGTCAGTTTTGACACCAAACTAAGCATAACTCTAGACTTAGTTAAGAAGGTACAAAGCTCTGAGTTTCTTCTAAAATGTTGGTGAAGCTGTGTACAGACAACTAACAATTTGAGCACTCTGTTAGGTTATAATAGTTCAACTGAGAGACACATATCTACACAATGCAAGCAAGATTGGTATACTTCCCACAGCTTAATTTGATTATTGCTTACCACGCGTGTGGCAACGAGCATGTCACATTTACTTTGATTTCACGTCAGCATCTTGCACATGATCTTCTTCAGTAAGCATACTGAATGCAGCGACCTGATGTAAAAGGAAACATGTCGGCACTGAATGTGTGAGGACAACATGCTGCAATTTAAACAAAAGTTATGAGGGATCTTTTTATGGTTGAGATAGATGAAAGAGCGATGTGGTGAGCAGAATTAATGAATGAATGCTGCCCTGACTATAAAGCACCTACATAACTAGGTAGGACAGACTGCAGTCAAAGACAAATGTAAAGAGAAGGACTTGTGACCACACTGATTGACTACCTGATCAAACTGGAGCTTCTGTTCAGCACACGTTTTTCCCCTTGTTTGGCTCAGGTACTTTTAAAACTTGCTTAAGTTCTACATCCAATATTGATAGGGAAAACTGGAGTATAACGCCCTGATATTCATTTTTCAATAATCAAAAAAAGCAGATTATGTGCTTGATTAACCTACAGCAACTGTGAATACAGTCAGGGTTGTGCTGTGCTGAAAGTAAATGTTACTAGGTTCAATCCAGTGAGATTGCCTTCTCAGCATTTTACAGCACAGCAATAAGGTGCTCGTGCAGACATAGAACTAGACATAGATAGATTTATGGAAAAGAGCACAAGTCTAAAAGGGGCTTCATGTGACTGAAGCACATACACAACAGTGACAAGGCTGTCATTTCAAACAATAATACTAATAACGTGTGAAGCCAATCTAAGTTTAAGGCCATATTGTACAATCAGAGATAATAAAGAGTGTGAATGAAACAGATAGACAAAGAAAGAGTGAGGGGAAGAAGGGTTAGTGTGGGAAGACTGGCAAAGGAGCGTTTGTTTTCTCTGCAGGGCCTAGCATGCCTGTGAGTGTCCACGGTTTGTCTATCTCAATCTCTCTCAATCTCCTGGTCTCTGTTCAGACAGTAAACACAGATGCTTCGGAGAGCCTGCATAAGCAAACGCAGAGGTCTGTTCAAACACACACACCATCACACACACAAAGAGCAGATGACAGACATGGCAAACCTGGGATCCCAAGAGAACTCTGACAATAAGGGTGATATTAGCGGGCATGTGCATGTGCGTGTGCACGTGTTTGTTGGTCGATGTGTGCATGCACATTCCAGGTTAGTAATTAAATGCAAAGTAGTTGCAAAGTACGGAATACAGATAAAACCTTTGGGACCCGAGCCCAGAGACGAGGGGGAAAAAAGAGGCAGACAGGAAGATAGATTGAAATGTCACATCATCACTTGAAGATGAGCTTATTTCAGAGAGTAACAAAGTTTTCTTGTCTCGATGAAGACCTCACAGACATTTTGCCTTGAGCTTTCCATCAATCAAAGCTATACTATTACTGCAGAACACCTCTGAGATCTTGGAGCTATTACCAAAATTGCATTATGGTACATATTGTGTCTAAGCCACCCAACCAAGGCAGCATTGTTTGATGACCAAACAGCCACCCTGTAAACGACCTCGTCCATAACACTGTTCTTTGAGCCCAAAAGACATTTTTCAAATCTTTTTATTTTTCTGGAGACAAATCTAAATGTTTTGTGTCAGTTCGGATACACTCTCAAGCTTTACTTCTGTCATAGCCGTCAAACCAAGGCGATCTTGTGTCTTCCTTGAATGAAATTCTTGAATAGAAAGCAACTGGACTGATTTTCTTGGTTCTTGAACATTATATACCTTGAACAAAAATTATTCTTCTGTTCGAAATGAGCTACAACATTTATCAGCCTGAAACTCCCCACCTGTAAATTAGAACTGAAGAAACATTCCTGATCAAAGATGAACCAAGAAAATACGTTCTATTCAAACACTTAGCATCACCATGACGTGGATGATTGGGAAAATACAGACATTTTGAGTCTTATTTGTGTTCATGAATATCAGATAAGTGGACTGTCTCTATTTTACCTTTTAAAAAAGCTAAAATTATTCATTTTTTGTCCTTTAAGTCTATTCTGTCCTTTTCCGTCTTTATTTTTGAGCTGTGCAGTTCCGACACCATCAGTAAAATCTGTCACCTTGACAGCAAATCAAGGGAACAACCTAAATGACTTCTAAAGATATTCAAACACAAGGGAAAGTGAAGTTTTTTTATCTGAACAATCCAGGTGCAGACTGACATCTGTGCCATCGTAAATGTCTGTACGCCTTTCACTTTGGCACAGTGCAAAAACTAACTAATTGAAACAGGCTCAGCTGGAGGGTCTCTCACCTATAGAAAACGCTGTGTTATGCTCAAGTGACATGTGAGTTTAAGAGCTATGATATCTTCCAACTCCTTTAGTGTTTTCACAAGTGCAAAACAAAACTAAGGATTTTTTGTGCAATAACCTGATCAAAGGCTGTGCGGCTTACAGTTGGGTAAACTAATTCAAACTTGTTATGCTGAAACTTTTCTGCTGCACAATATGAACAGAAAACTGAAAAGGTTCTTATTTCTATCAAGATAAATCTGTCTGATCAAGCACAATTTCAATCAGATTTCAAGGCACTTGGATATTTGTTAAAACTTTATTAACAAAACACACTGTTGCTATAGCGATATGTGCAGCCTTTGCCTGCACAGCGAAATGACTGAGGAGAAAAAGGCAGAAAAATGTTTAAAAAAACAAATCTGACTAAAAAGATGAGTCAATCTTTAGATCAAACTTATTTCTCTCTGCCTCAGGGAACTAAAGCGGCTGCTCATGCAGGAATTCACACAGACATCTGCCGGGCCCGCCAGATGTGCCTCTCTCGCAGCAGCAGTGATTGGATGGTTGGGCCCATCCATGCACAGAACCAGTCTCCCCCACTATCAGTTAATGATTGCCACAGAGAGTTTCAGCATCTCTGCCATCTTCTCTCTTCACTTGTTGGACAGAAGCAACAACTTCTCTGTGAGGTTCCTCTTTTAAAACCTGTTCTGCTCTTTACTAAACGCAGCTGAAACAGCAGGACTGAAAAAGGGAGCGACAGGGATAGTCCCTCATCCTCAGGCTTCCAACAGATGCAGCTGCAACACATTCAGGCTCCAAGGCAATTTCAGTTGATCAGGGCCACTTGAGTCAGTGCCTACATTTCCACCACATACACAGCAGTACATTTCAGAAGCATCTTAGAAGCGGATCATTACTCTGTTCTGCTAGAAATACATGGCTGGTGTATTTTTGACAGAAGCTGCATTAACCTGCGCAGACTAGATGAGTTGGACAAGAAGTAAGACACTAGAATGCCACAGAGGCTCAAAACTGACACAACAAACTGTGCAGACAGAATATCGCTTCATGTAAATAACATGCAGTGTAAGGCCCGAAGTAGACAACAAGTGATTAAGCAGCTGGAATACACGGGCAA
The DNA here is from genome assembly GCF_036924035.1 of Leuresthes tenuis. Taxonomy (NCBI): domain Eukaryota; kingdom Metazoa; phylum Chordata; class Actinopteri; order Atheriniformes; family Atherinopsidae; genus Leuresthes; species Leuresthes tenuis. The sequence goes on along the minus strand of NW_027325359.1, from coordinate 29,654,689 downwards.
GGTGCAAAAAACTGCGTAGTTTCACTCCTAAAACCAAAAAATATATTTCTTTTGCCTGATTTATAAACCCATGCATGATTCCCTTTTATTATTATGAATCATCAAAAACTGCATGTACGTGCAGTCATGAGAAATGAATGGACATGGACACGCCCTCAATTCATTATTTGCCAATAAAAACATCGCTTGCACTGGAACAAAATAAACATGACAATGAAAAGCAAAGAAGCAGTTTGACCTAAACCTAAACACCGGTATTTTCATTTGTGCGAATTGGGGGGTTTTAATTCGAATTATGGCGTTTCCATCAAAATTTTCAGATGCGATATTTCTCGCTGCGCATCTAAACAGGCTGATGGAAACGCTCCTAGTGAGGAATCAGTACCTGTTGCTGCATTTATGACTTCTACAGTCTATGTGGAGAAAGAGGTACCTATCGGAATATTAGAAAAGTGGTCTTTGACGCCTTTGATCAATGGCGGTGGTTATAATTGCTCAAGCTAGCAAGCAGCAGAGGGAGTTACTGCACACAAAATGCATTCATACAGGCAAATGGAAAGATTTCTAATAAACATCAGGTCAGACTGATTACGATAAAGCTTCACATGATTACCATTTATTTACATGGAAATGTTTTGGATGGCTGTTTAAATCCAAGTCAGAAAAGAATTGCTTCTGTTTTTCACATCAATTCACATTAACTACGACATGATTCATCCCCAATTTGTAAGAATTCAATTTCTCAGATACTTAAAGAGCCACAAGTGAATCCCCAGAAAATCATGAAGTGCTACATGCATAAGGTTTTCAGTGCAGCACATAAAATCATACACGGAAACTTCCAGCAGCCAAATTGTCTGGCATCACAAACAAAAGTTGTAGAAGCAGTTTTTGGATGTTCAATGAAATCATCAAGTTTTTTTTATCATAAAGTGCCGTTAATTAGAAAACAGGGACAGGATGAGAAACTCCGGCTTGAGCTTCGGTAACAAACAAAAAAAAAAACAACCATTACTTTAAGATTACTTCTGAGTGTGATATGCTACATATCAGGTCAGCATCAGTCGAAGCAAGCACACATCCTACCCACCCTTTTCTTTCAGCTATCTAAGCTTGACTTGGCTTTTGTGAGTGCCTGTATTGCCTCTGAAGATTATGACTTAGTTGTGGTACTTTAAACTGATTGGGTTTGTTTATCCCCCTCTAAACTCAGAACCCCGGATAAAAGATAATATCTCGTGTCTGCTCATCGCTTCCCTTATCCAAACAAGCTCCATTTGTCTCCCTGAGCAATAACACGTTGCTGGCCTAGATAAATATGACCAGCGTCCCACAGTAATGCAAGGAGGGCTGGGAAAACACACACAGACTCGCACATATATATGCCCATTCAGTGCATATATAAGCACAAAGACACACATTTCCAAACAGGCAATGACTGCCAAATCATTGGGATACTTTCACACACGGACGCAGACTCTCGAAGGTCTGACACATTTAGACAGAGGTCTTTTATTGGCAGTAATGCAAAGAGAGCGCAGATTATTGTGTAAAGAAAAAACAATAGGCAGTGACTCTCAGTTATGGCGTTTTAGAGAAGCAGGAGGCGGGCACATTCCAGGACAGCTGCCAGAAACAACCGAGGACCACAAAGTGAGTAGAGAAAACAGCCGTATGGGGAACCACAACTGTATTCATTTGGCTTCTTTTCCAGGGCATTAAAACAATCGTGACACTACAGCACTAACCACATAATTAACTTGTGGAAAATAAACTTTCAGGAATATGAATTGTTGTATAAACTTCATTTTACATAAGTATTATTATGTAAAACTCTCTGATGAAAGGAAAGCTGAGGTTGATGGATTGAGGTCATTTAGATAAAAAGCCAGACTCGCTGTCACGAAACATCTTCTATCATCAACACGCTAATCCAACCAGAGCACAAAGGATGGAATATTTAATAAATGAAGTAACTCCAAAACTAATTTCTGTCTCTAAATTAATGCAGAATCATTTTTCAGGGAGATAAAAACACAATACACACATCTCTTTTCTCCACAGTCAAGTTTCCGAACTTTTCATCAATGAATTTATTCTTTCAACACCAGACAGCGTTTTGAAAGAAGCTTATCTCCTGTGGCCGAAATCATTTTCCCCTTGTGGGTGAAAGTGTGAATTACATCTGTCAATTAAAGAACATAAAGAGTCTGGTGGATTACCAATATGTATCAAACAGATTGCTAAACCAGATTGTCAACTTTAATTCTGTTCAGACTCAGTTCACACTGTTCCAGTTTCTGCTCACTGCCTACTCTGCTAGCTCTCTGCTGCAGACTCTGCTGGGACTCTGAGACTGAGAGGTGTTTATTGTGCAGGAAGCAGAAACTCCAACATCACAGAGAGCCGAGATGTTGGAGTTTGAACTATCAAAACTAAAAACAAGTTAGCTGCTTTGTATTTCTGCCCTACTGACCTCAACTGAAATGGGGGTCTCAAAATTCCCTAGAAAAGAATTTGAACAAAGCCAAGGTCCTCGTGCCACATCGTCCTCGGGCTAAATCACAGTGTTTTTCTTCATTTTCATACAAAAAGACTTGTTTTTGAGAACTGAAGTGTAAGCAAGTTCATGACAGAAAAGAACAGAGATTACAAACTTTATTCTGCTCGAGGAGCTGACACAAAACTCTTCTTTTATAACCTCGGATCACAATTTTACAGACGGGCGAACAATTAGTTTCAACCGCTGTCATTTACTCTCCTGCAGTCCATGCTGTTAATTGATGCCTTGTTTTTCTCATTTTATGAGTTTATCCTGTGGCTGGCATTTACTATTCATTCATATTTAGTGAATAGAGAAATTAGAGAACAGACCAACGGCTAATTGTGCTGACAGAAGCAAAGAGTCTGAGCACAGCCATGAAACCGAAGCCGAGGAAATGAAAAAGTGAGCCAATAATCAAAGCAAAAATTGACGGGCTGCAGCACCGACGTGAGGACAGTTCATGTTCGTGCCACCTGTTGACATTCCAGCACTTTATCACAGTAACTACGGGGCAGGATGTCTGACAGTGACCGGATAAAAAAATCTTGGAAAAACAACCAAAAGTAATTTAACATGTGTCATTCTCTTAATTGTGTTTCAAAATTGTAACGTATGAAAGTGTTTTTGAAGTCAGATAATTATGGGATTAAATAAATGTTGCAGTATATATGAAAGCTGCAAACAATATTTTTTTTAAATGACCATAATGTTATTAACATATTCAGACCAGATGCATGCATCACCGTTTCAGGCAGGACTGATAGGTTTATGTACCTTTGGTCTGAAAGGGTTAAAGAATCCCTTTAAATGTGATTGCACATGCCTCAGTCTCTTCGTTTTCTTCTGTCAATTTCTAGCCCAGATTGGAAAAAATAAAGAATGAAGAAAAAATGAAGGGGTGGAGGCTGTTGTTGTTGTTGCAGCACATAAACTCCTTTACACTCCTACGGTGTTATGTTGAGATGTACTCATGCATTGTTCAGCTGTCTGGACACTTTTGGCTAAATAATGAACATTACAGTCAGGTACACCAAGCTGAAACTAATCTAATACAGTCCGGCAATAAATCCATGAAGGCAACAATATTTGTTTCTGCTGAAACAGCTTTAAGAGTTTCAGCAGAATCCCCACGTTCAACGGTGTGGTCATTTCGCTGCTTAAGCTGCTACTCTGAGACGTATCAGCAGTATAATGTACAGCACATTTGTTAGCAGATCATGAGCATGGCAGTGGACTCAAGCCTCAAGGTTTGAATCATCAGCATTTGTGGCTGGGCTAAGTTTACAAGGCTTCTTGTAGATGGTTAGTTCAGGAGCTTAAAACAAACAATCAGATAACCGACTGAATAAATGCAAACACAAGCAGAACTCAACACTATGCTGTCAAAGTCAATTTGTAGCTCCTATAAATAAATGTTTTAAATGAGAATTTGCCAACTCTTTCCCCAAAAGGTGTGGGCCTCCCGTGATTACCCTCACGGTGCTCAGCACATTAAAAGGGATCAGTTGAAATGTCTGCACAGACCAGACTGCAGTTCACATTATTGCAGTGGACAGTGCGCTCATTGCTGCAGAATAGAATAGAATAGCATGACAGCTCTTCCATAGAGCATCACAGAGCACATTAGTTTTGAATTTCAAAGAATGACTTGTCTATCCTCATATTGACTTGCTTACCTTCTTCTTATTTCTCAGCATTTGTTGTTTTTAGCTACTGCCAGCTGTCAATCATGCCCTTTTTGACTAAATTATCTGTAGTGCTTAAAAAAACGGATCCTTTGTAACTGGAGAACTAGCCTGAACTAGTTTCAAGCACATGTGCAGCAATCAAGGGCGCTTTATTGAGCAAATGCACATCCTCTCTTTCCAACAAATAAAATATGACAATGTGTGTATGACAAGAGTGAGAATCAGTTCTAAGTTTTGGTTTTATTGTCTTAGGAAATCCTGCATATTCTGATTTCCTGTGGGTACAGCTGTATGCCTTCAAACCTACAACTGAACAATTTTCTCTGAATGACTGAAGTTTTGTTAGAAAAAAAAATGTTTTAACCGATTTTTAGCTGGTTGAAAAGAGGGCAGACAATGAAAATTAAAGGGAACTTTAAACTGCTTCTAAGGACTCTTATATCACCAAACTGACATCAAGAATTAGCAGCAACGAAAATTGCCCCTTGCTGGGTGTCCTCATGTTTCCAGCACACACTGCGAGGATCACGTCCTTTTACCAGCTACGATGAGCCATCTTTGCTCGTGCAGGAGGCCATAACTCAGCACAGAAGGGGTCAATGGTCTATTCACAGTATTCAACAAGGGAAAACAGACGAGAGACTAGATACAAAATATGTGAAAACAAGCAGTTTTCATATTTTCATTAACTCTTCCTATTATCACACTATTGTTGACGTATGTGTGTAGTTTGAGGCTATGGTTAATGAGACATTTAATGTAGAAGCAACACTGACAGTGCTTGGCCTGTTGGCTGTTTGAAGAAGACAGAAAGTAGGGAAAAAATAAGAAGAAACTGCCCGAAGTGAGTGAAATCATGGATTTTCCAGCTACACTGGACAGCCGAATTCAACATGCTGAATTGGCTGAAAATAACATTGACAGAGTCTAAATGCTCCCTCGTTAGGGACAAGGTTCACAACAAACAGTTGTCAGCGTGGTGCACACAGCACCTAAAGCTCTCCTGAAGATCTGCTGTCTTGCCAGCAACATCTCATCTTCAGGTTATGCTCCTTTCTTCCTGTTTGCTGAAGGATCTCCCCTGAGCCAACCTGTAGATGACTGGCTGTTGATCCACATTCCTGCTTTCACTCCATCATCAATGGAAAACCAAAGAACCGACACTGTTTAACTGAGGCACTGGACTGCGTGCAAACACAGATGTTCCCAACACGGAGAACAGTGTTCCTGATAAAGAGCGACCTAAAACTGTTCAGAGTGCATGTCAGAAAACTACTAAATCAAATAGTTTTAAATATGATTATGAGTTAAATCAGCTAAATCTGCTCTTCGAACTAGTGGCCAGAAGAAAGCAGCCTCTCGCTCTGTTTGCTACAAGCCTAGTTAGAATCAGTGTGTGGAAACACAGATGTGTGTTCCTGTTTACTCTGAGTGGAAGGTAATTGAGAAAGTCTGGCTCTCTCCTCAGGAGCTCTCTGCTGCTCAGTGGGAGCTGTGTTACTACTGAAACAAACATTTCACATCTCTCACTCCCTAACTCTGTTTATATTTTTTCTCTCTGTTCTCACAAGCTTTTTTTTTTCCTACCCTCCTCTGCCGTCTTCTTCTCTTTCTCCTTCTGCTGGAGGAAATATGTGCTCAGAAGTAAGTGCAGCATGCCATGTGTGCCTCACCATGGAAGAGCTGCACCAAAGAGGCAATAAGATTATCATTTCTTTGGTGACACAACAGAGGAACTCCTCCCTAGTGTTTGTCATAAAAAAATACACCTTCTTTAACCTCCATTTGAAAAAACGGCAGGGGAAGGCTAGTCGACTTCCATGTGCATTAAAGCATGCAAGTCAGTTCCTCTTCTGCAGATTTTCCCAGAGAATATAATATACATTCCATATGCAGATTCCTCTCCACACATGCTTATACTTACCTGGAACTGGCCCGTGTAGTCGCCATCAGTGGTGCCCTCTCTGCCCTCCTTCAGTGCGATGAGAGTGAAGCCTCTGAAATAAGCAGGGCTGGTCGCCAGGAGGACCACTGTAAGGGAGGTGAGAGTGCATGTGTGTCAGCTCCACAGGGACACAGAGCATTAAACAGGCTTTAGATTTACACATCAGGGTCTCGCTGCGTTATCTAAGGTCACTTCAGATGATGATGGTGAAACACATATGGCAGCAGCTTTCATATGAGCCTGAGCATGATGTGGAAGAGTGAAGACTGTGGAACAGCAGCTTAGCATCTCACACCAGGGTTTTGTGCAGGGTTGTGTTCAGGGTACAGGCCAGGAGCAGGATTCATACAATTAGATATGGGGGATATTTTAGTCAGCTCAGCTTTATCCCCTAATTTTAAATGTAAAAGTTTAAAAGTTTGTTCCCGGTGCTGAGAGGAATTATATCAATATTTTTCTGTTTTATCTGGGTTTTTTCAACTTTCAACTGTATATTTAACGTTTGTTCTTTGTGGAAACTAGCAATGGACTGCTTAAATGAAGTGCCAGAGCCCAACCAAAAACTGCTGCAAGCAGTGGAGTATGATTTCAGTGTGAAGACTTTCAGTCAAGTTGACCCATTGATTTTCTTTCTCCTTCCACAGGGTGACTTTTTAAAAATGAGATTTTAAGGACTACATGAAACTGCTGTGTTTTGCGTTTTTAACTCTTTAATGCTCTCTTCTCAAACGTGTCCAGAATCACTGTGAAAATTATAGGGTCCTTTTGTGAATGTGGTCAAATCCATCGGGCAGGATGGAAACTTAAAATCTGTTGTTGGCTTAATTGGAGCCAGACCTGAGTGCATATCTGTACATGCACTTCAACGTTCATATGTGAGAACTCCTTGCTTGCAGGAAGAGAATAAGAAGTGAATATAGGTCACATATTATAAAACTAAGTAGCTTTATCAAACCAGTGCCCCCCCAACAGATTTGGAAATTGTTTCCCCAAAGCTATAATTTAGGAGAACATCCATGGTATTTGGAATCTGTAAATAAAATACACAAAACAAAAAAACACGTGCCATGTTTCCCAACTTAATAAACAGTAACTTGCTCAGTTTGGTGCAGATTTACGCACTGATTGCGCCAGTGGCAAAATGTACCTCTGTATGTGCCGCCAGGCTGGTATGTTTCCGGGTCTCCCTCCACTCTGAGTCTGAACTCATGGTGCCCTTCCCTCCGGGTCCCCTGGGTCTGCGCCCGGAGGATCCGCCCGCAGTACCCGTCCGACCTGCCTCCGGAGGGCTCTTCCACGAAAGCGGCGACGTTGCACACAAAACTCGAGACGAAATAGTACTGCAAAAGCAGCAGATGCAAATACATTCCCATTTCGGAACTGCAGCCCGGAGATGAGTGTACAGTGACTGTTAAATCAAAAATTGAAAACCCACTAGGGGCAAGGCGAAATTTCGGGCAGATGATCAGTTCTTGCTCCCTCCCCTGGGAACTCCCACTAAACTAAGAGCGGCGTCACAGTCAGGGGTGAAGATGCAGAGAGAGAGACCGAGACGAGTCCATCCTGGGCTGGAGAAAGCGCGTCTGGGGCGCACCACGGTGAAGCGGTGCTGAAGGGGGAGAGCGGAGCGACGAATTGCTGCTGCTGTTCCCAGATCAGTCAGTGGTGCTGATAGAGAGCCTGGAAGCAGCGAGGGAGGGGGGCTGCCAAATAATCGAGCGCTGGTGCACGCGATTATCTCCTTGACCCGAGGCGAGGGAAAGTTCAAACCAAAGCTCCGCACTTTAATGAGAGCCAGAACTTCCTTCACGCTTTTACACACACACACACACACACATACACACAGTTAGCGCGCTGTCCGTCTGTGTGAATCCCACACATGTGGCGGCCTCTTGGAGAAAAAAAACTCGATGTACTGTAGGTTACAGGGGAGTTAAATACACAATGAAGCCATTACAAACTCAAAGCTGAAAAAAACCTAAACTGAGCAGAGTTGTTTCAGCCTGATAGGTTTGGTATAATTGAAGCGTGTGCAGCATATTAATCTTCAACCTCTTAGCGCATTTAAGTTCCACAGTTACGTACAAAACCCATTAGAATAAATGGTTGCATTGTGCTGTTAGGCACTTTATGCAGATTGGTTAAGCGCATTTTTCTAGGTTCAGAATATATAAGCAACGATTATCACATCGCAAAAATTACTTTAGATATAGATAAAGGCAGCACAATACTATCTATGCTGCCTATGCAACTGCAGTGGACAAGGAGAACCTGAAAAAACATCGAATGATGAGTAATTTAGTTTTATTCTCAGTATCAATTTCACTTGTCATGAAAATTTACACGGATCTGTGCTCAATTATAACCTGTTGTAATGTTTTGTCATTCATTAATGTTAAATGCTCGGTTTTGTTCATGAACATCTTGTGCATATGAAACACACCGTCCTTTTGCCTCGCATATCCATACACTGTTGTATTTACAACCTCTTTGAAACGCTCGTACAAGCCAAACATGCACTGACGCTTGGCCACGGTGTGCGTCCTCCAGCAGGTGTCGCCAAACTATCTTTCCACTCCTATGTTCTGTTAGCTTCTTCTCATCACACAACTTTACGCTTCCATCTTTACAAGTTTTATCACATTTTAGAATTAAAATCAAAGAGATAATGAGAATTCATGGATTAAGAGTCTCATATTAAATGTGTACATTTGACTTGAGTGAAGTCATGTTTTCATTTTTAAATCGTGTTCCTCCTGTGCTTTTTTTTACTTTTATCATGGCTAAAAGCAACAGGCAACACTCTGATTCCCTTTTCATGCTAATTCAAAACACAACAGTTCTAGAAAAAAGTGCTAACAAATGTGTGGTTGTGTGTACAAATCATAAAGTCTCACGTAAGTGAGCTGAATCAAATAAACTTGCAGTGATTTGTCGTTGCTTTTGTGGCTTTGTGTTCATTTGTCAAACGTGTATATCTAAGCATGTGCGTGTTTAAGAGTTAACAAACTAAAATAAAGTTATTGGAGCTTGGTGAAACTAAACAGAATCAGCTGGGATGCTCCGTGTGACGGATGACATCTGGAGTGACTGCTTTATAAACTGTCTGCTGGATGGCTCATGTCTGGAGTTTACAGCACCCTTGACCGAGATGTGGAGTCGAAAGCAACTCGTCGACCTTTCACAATGAAAACAACCTGTTTGGCCGGTCAGAAACGTTCCTGCATTTAAAATACACAACTTTTTGTTTTTCAAGGCGAACACTGGAGTATTGGAATACATTAGGACCTCCGAGTCTGGTCATCTGGTAGACAGTGTAAATCAGCCATGAGCAGTTTAATAGGCGCCATTTACTTACTGATAAAGAATATTTACAAGAGTTGATCAGCAGTTACAATGTTACACTGTTTCTGGAATGTGTCTGAATAGAAAACTGATATGAAAATAAAAATGAAAAGGTAAATGCTCTCTGCCTCCCTGGAGTTCTGCATGACAAATAGCATTCTTTGACAAATTCTATTTATCATTACTGTTAGCATTTCATGAGGGGTAATAAGGTTTCGATGCAGGAAGAATGTGCCAAAAGGGTTTATTAAATATGAAAACTGCACGGATCTTGGAGTGTAGAACTCATTTCCTCTAATGGACTGTTAGGGTTCTTATAAAGCCCTCAGTATTATGCTCAAGTGTGTAATAGAATATCTAATCCAATAGAATGTCTAATCATTTTACAAATACTTTTTTTTTACTTTAGTAAATTGTGCTGATAATAAAACATTTGCTTCTTTTAGTTTCTAGTTTTTTTTTATCTGAAGCAATAAAGATGGATTTAATGTGTTGAATTGTATGTGTAAAGTGTTGAGGAGATATTTTCCTTGTTTTCCTTAAAAAGTTAAGGAAAAATGTCTCTAAAGTGAAAGTGCTTCTGCTGCACATTCATTTACTCACCATTGTCCATATGAACCGTGCAGTGAGTAGTGTCAGCGTTCACAATGTCAAACTCTGTACTTACATCATTCTCGGGTTTGAAATACCAAAAGTACTTCATGACTTTCACATTTCAAAAGGTCAACTTTTATGCTGTCCTATTGGGGAATAAATCCAAAAGCCGATTTCAAGTCTGTGTCCATAGAGAACAGACACATGCTGGTGTGAGTTTGCTTTGAACAGGAGCTGGATTGTAGTTTGTTACCATCAAAAGTAGAGAAGTAGCTCACGGTTCGTTTAGAGTCTTCCTACTTAATGAGTGCATTTATTTCAGGGCATTGCATATAGATAAGCTTATATTGCGTGTCATTTCTTAAGCTTTTTGTGCATCATTTCGAATGGTTATGGTAAAAGGCAGAATGTTATTCTACCATTATGAAGGCTTGACTTTTGTTACTTGGAAGTTGTCTTTGAAGCCAAAAGGAATATGCAAAGGATGGATCGAATTGAGAATTTAAGGACACAACTGGGCTTAGCCACAGCAGACACCTTCAAAGTCCCCCTTGCAAATGTAATTGATGGGTGAATCAATTGTAAAAAGATAAATTTTTTTGCATTGCATCATCATTTGAAAATGTTTATTTCTGCTCAGAATACAGTCACTTTAACATATTAGCATTTGGGGACTGACTCACCTTTGGAGGCAGCCCCAAGTGGCCATTCCATTTTCCTGTTGTCCTCATTTTTCAGCTCGGGTGGGTGTTGCTCTTTATCATGGGCCAAACCCAAGATGAATTGCATCGGTTGACTCCCACCAGTGAAAGCTCTGTTTCTCCAAGTACAACCAAGTTAAGGTTTAAACATTCTCCAAATGGCCTCTTATAAAATGTAAGAGTACTTAAAAAGCTCACTAAGTTGTCATCAAAATGCACAACTCACAAATCTTTGGAGATTCATTCAGTGGAAATGAAGGCTTGGATAGCAGGCAGCATTTAAAGTGCTGTAGTAAGTTGTGTGCTGTTGGATCCGTATAATGACTTTCCCCACTGTAATACAGGATACAAGCTTTCCACGTTATCCATTTAACAGCGAAGGGCTCGGAGCCAGATGGCCATCAGAGACAGACAAGATCTATATATCAAGTTTAAGCACTTGATGAAATCCAATGTATCTGATACTGAGAGGCAAATTGGCCATAGCAGAATATAGCAGGGAAAATCCTCAAAGCTGAGGAAGGTGTAAGCATATTGGATTTTCTTGTATAAAGTTAGATGAAATGTTATTTGTAACAGTTTGGCCTCAAGGCCCAAGCAAGAAACTGTGTTGCTCTGTTGATTATGTATCCATCATTTGTGCCACAGTGTCTTTATCAAAGCAGGCATAGGTTAATGTAAGCATGCACACATGTACATTTACATGCCTGCTCCACGAAAACGACCGGACACACTGCTGCCAAGCGATTACTGATTAGAAAATGTCAACTGTCTGAAATCTGCCCACTAATAGTTACAGTTTATTAGTATGTCTGAAACATGTGTCATAGATGCAAGTACATTTTGTAAATAGGTTTCTGTAATGTGAGTTTAAAATGTTATATAGTCATAAGACAGTTGTACAATAAAGAATAGCTGCAAGTTAAACAACCCAACATATAATGAAGACACAAGGCTGCTTAGATCAAAACGTTTGTGTCTGTTATGGATGAGAACTGTTTGTCAGCTTTGTTGCTCCCCTGAGACTGATTCAGTTTTACAGCATTTTGGCCTTGAAGCCCAAATGGCTTGGCCCTATAATGGTCCAAATATACAAAGAAAAATCTGGTTCTAATATAGTATGAAGCAAACTGTTAGGAAATCTGATAGCTCACTAAAGTCATTTTCATGATATTGCATGTGCTACATGGATTTTGACGCTGTACCATCCCTTTAGGAGACCAGCAGCAGGTTCTGACTATTTTTTCCAATGGGACACATCTACAGAACATTCTGAACATTTTCCAGACTCAGAAGATAATCCACATAGTTTGAGGCATGTCCATGTCTCTGTAGTGCTCTCATACAACGTATGTTAACCCAGTTAAAGAGCTTTCTGCAAAGAAAAATAGTTATAACGTGTGTTAGCTAAAGTTGCACTTTTCCCTGCTTTTATGTCATCAACTTATGGAATGGTGACATATAATGTGAAATTATGGCTTTATAGTGGTAAACTGAAGTCCCTTAGTTTCTTTCTTATAGCTTTTCTGTTGTGATTCAGTCTCCAAAAGCACGAGTTTCCAGCAGCAAATTTAAAAAAAATTCTTATATGTAGAAAAAAATAGCAAAAACGTGCTTTTAGCAGTGGAGGACACACATTTTCTCAAAAATGTACCCCAGAAGCTACTTCAGATTTGTACATCCAATAAAATACCCAACAACTTTTAAAAGGTACCAGTTTACTGCCTTTTGTTATAAAGAAAGACTATTCTGACAGAATCTAGGTGTCTGAGGAGGTTCAAGATGAATGCCAGTACCAAAACGTTTCCAACAGAGCATTGCACTCTAACAAAATGATTCAAATGAATAACTTTACTTGTCAGTATATAGTACTGATAGAGAAAATTACAATTCACCAGCTAAACCTATTCGAATTAATGCAGGTAGTTGTTTTGGTTCTGTGTGTAACTGTGAGCTACATGGACTGTATCTAGGGTTCTGATTGATTTGTTTCGTAAATAAGAGTGAAAGAAAACCAAATGGTAATGATTCAGAGATGACTGCCTGCCTAAAAGCAAACATGCTTGAAATTCATGAGGAATCACAGCGTATGATGACTTGCCAATGACACGCTGATCTATTCCAACAAAAGCTTAAACGAGCACAGTCCCACATGAGAGTCAGCTTCTTTTCTTTCTTTTGGCTGTTTCATCTCATTGGACTGTAGCAGTGAGGGTCCAGTGGAAATCACGTCACTGAAGCGTCTCGTTGCCAAGCACCACTGTGTCTGCCAAACAAGCATAGGGAACTGCACATCTATTATAGTGCACCAATCAGCTGCAGCTATATACAAAATTATCTGAATACATTAACTATAATTTATATGCACTTATATTTCATGGAGCTAAATTAATAATTTCATGACAAACTGGGTAAGATATACTAGTGTGAAATCTCGTTTCAGGATATTAATTTCATGCAGGCCACATCTCTGTGGACTGCGTGGACATCTCTGTTCTATTTCCAGACACTCACCACAAATTTCTGGTTCTGTCAATCAAATTTAACAAGCTATAGATGGGGTGAGGTGTGGTGGAGGTTAAGGAGGGAGTGTGTAAGCGGCTGCCCTCAGAACTAGAGAGAGAAAAACCAGTAAGTAAAGAGTTGGAGCAACAGAGAACTGAAATAGAGTAACCACAGGCAGAGCAGCATGTAATGACTCCACGCTGTGTTCATCCTGTGTTTATGGAGTCAAAGGCTTCACTGCAGGTTGTCCAAGCCTTCTGATCACCAATTAATGTCAGCCTGAAGAGGAATACAACACAATCCCAGGATGTTTTGATGATGAAATAAGGGCTAAGGAAGAGTTGAAAATGATAAATCACTTAGCTTACAGTAATAATGAAAATAAATTATATTTCAAATGTAGTTTGACTTCATCAAATCCTAAAACAGTAGGAGGCCTGTATAACCACTCTGAGATAGAATAATGGAGCTGGCATTTAGAGAAGGAGCAGCTGATATGCTTTCAGTTCTGTCTACTATACTTCCAAGTGATTTGTTTCACCATTAAATCAATTCCAACTGTGTGGGATTTACCGTTTTTTTGTTCCTCTCACCTTTGTTGAAATGTTCTTCAGCCACATGTTCAGTTTGTCAGCATGGATCCAGAAAGTTGTTGTTTAATGATTGTTGTTTCTCACAATTATTCATTCTCTCCGGTACAGTAAATTCAGTGAATGTTTGAATCCAACTCATCTCCACCAGAGGATTAGTTCAGTTTTTGAGGCACCATGATGTCGAACTTTTATCAGACTGGCCTTACTTCAGCATCAAAATGATTGATTAGACAGCTGCTGCAGTGCCCTTCCTAATCAGATCCCTCCCTGGACATTATTTATCTATTGATATGGGGCCCATGGATCAGATGATTACAGATTCTTTCCACATGATCTTGTCTCCAACTTGAATTTTGTCAGACTGAGCTTGCATTAAATGCAGTTAACGTACATTACAGTGCACACTAATATGATATCAGCTTTACAAGAGCAGTGTGCAATAATTGTGGTGATTTATTAACAGAAATGGAATATAATACATATAACTATGTTGTTAGTGCTATGTAGTCACCCTATGAAACAAGTCGTTATGATTTTATTACTTTAGATTTCGCCTTTTTATTTACTGCGGTCCACTCCACACAAAGACTTACCCGGAAGGACACCACTTGCGTCGCCATATTGATTACAGCGGCCTGGAAGGGACAAAAGGTGTTGCAAGCGTGATTCGCCGCTACTTTGCAGACAATCAGCCAATCTGATTAAACAAACGTAACGTTTTCTCCGTGTCCCTGTTGAAAACTGTTGAAAACTGCCTTTAGCCTTAAGTAGCTAATATTAGCTTTTATTATCACGCAGGTAGCTACCCGGGGTCCACAGAACATTAATATAATGCCGAACAACTAACAGTGACATTCACTGTAAGTTATCTTTTCACAGAATACCTAACCAAATATAACATCTATTTATGATTTATAGCTCTAAAAGTTACCTCAGAACTTGAGAAGGTAGTTTCACTCGATGGAGAAGACATCGTGACACATTTGAGTGATGGATGTGTTGGGTAGTGTGTGTACTATTCATTATTTGCCCACTCTTAGTGAGTTAAACAATGGTCTTAATTTTTTTTAGAAATTTAGAGAAATGGTTTTTGAGTTATTCAGATTTACTATTGCTGTTCTATGTCTATAGGAACTGAACACGAGGTCACATTTCTTTCTGCCATATCGTGATATTATATTTCATATTTCCTACAAGAATAAATGTAAGCATTTTTTGCATTTAACTGCACTTAATTGTTTTATGAGATTTGAGGTAATGTTTGCAGGGGTTGAGTTGAATGTTTCACAATCCATTGTTGCAGAATGAGCAGAAATTTCCCCAACCGGGCTGGGATCGTTTCATGATGAATGGAGGGGAAAATGAGTTCTTGCAAAAACAAAAAGTTGCTACACCACAAAGGCTGAAACAAAAGAAAACTCTGTGGGTGTTTCTAAGGAAGATGATGCAAATGTAAGCTGCGGCTGGTTTTTGTACTAAACTGCAAGAGCAATCAAGAAATAAAGATGGGATTCTGCTTCTCAGCTGGATCCCTGAGAGTCACAGCATGTCATAGATAACTAACTTTGTACAGCTCACTGTGAATTAGTGTGTAAGTGTAAAAACTTGTGTCTTTGAAAATGTTTCTTGATTTGTTACCAGGACTGTGCCACTTTACCAGACAGATAATGCCGCAACATCATCACGAGGGGGACAGAATCTGGAAAATGATGCTGGGAGGTCATTTATAAAAAGGACTAGGTCAGCACTCTCTGAGAAGGAAGAAATTGCCATAAAAGTGACATTATTTCCCGTAGTCGTCGTAGTAGAAGTCCTGTAGTCGTAGTAGAAAATGACATATGAATGATGCGAGTCATGAAACCATAAATCTGTTTCACATTTTATCTAATTTTACCAAATATGAAGTGGCACCTCACCTTTTGTCATGTTGAGGTTTTTATTTGACAAGGCAAGCCATTATATGACACTTAATGTGACACTATAGCCTGTTTGTTAGTCGAAAACATTCATGACTCCTCCCAGAGCCTCTGAACCACACTTTGTCACCTTAGCATAGATTAAAAATAGGAAAACATAGCAACCTAAGTGACCATTGCTCCATCTAAGAACTACTAGCAGGGTTGCATTCTAGTCTTACTGTTACACCAGCTGCGGCCCTCTTGCTGTTGGCAATTATATTGTCATAAGGCTGTTAATTAGGAGTCCTTCACTTTGAGGAGAGGACAACTGCTTGTCCCTGACAGCACTGCCTACAGGTGATTTGCTCAAAGTGGAAGCAGATGGTGGCATGTGTTGAATTTGTTCCTGCTGACACCCTGCATAATGATTACAGAAACTTAACTTACTGCAACATATCAATGAACTGCACCACAATCTTGGGATAAAATATTGTGCATGTCAACATTAGCCTATTTATCTTCCATAAAACACAACATGTGATAACACAAATATTTGTGAATGAGGAGTGCTAAGAGAATGATCTTGATTCAGCAATCTTAGGCCTTGTTTACACCTGAAATTGACATGCATCTTTAATGATCCAATCCCAAGCGGACTGGTGTCATTAGGTAGATTTCTAAGTTTTTATCAGATCTCCCTCTCCCACTAAAGGGTGCATCACATACATTTAGCTGTGGGCAACAAACAGGACATAAGCCAATAAGTTTACTTCTGTATCTCTAAAATCCAAACTTGCATTCATTGCCTACATGTTGTTATAGAGACAGACCAGAGCCCTGCGCGGGACTGTTTCCTTCATCCCGCTCCTGCTGAATTTCTGACCATTACCGCCCGCACCCGCAAAAATTTGAGAATTTATGCCCGTACAATAATAGAAAACGCATTGACTTTGTGTCTTCTCCCATCCCGCAGGAGAAAACACGTAATTTTATAGGCTATTATTAAAGAGATTCATAGGGTTGTTTGTTTAGTTTTCCAGGCCAGCACATCTTTTTACGCACTGGATGAAATAGGAATAGCACTCCTATTTCATTTTTTTCATTTAGTTTTTGATTAAGCAAAGGATGTTATATATTCTATTCTCCTCCTCTGTATTATATTAATTTTTCTTCCTCTCCACATCATTTATTGGCTTCCTGTCGCTAGGCTACTTCCCGATCCCGCAGTGGTTTTTTTAACCGCCCTCTCCCGCCCGCAGCAAAGTTCATACCGCCCACTCCCGCGAGATTTGGGTTGGGCGGGACCCAATCGCAACGCAGCCCTCTAAGACAGACACTGACAACAGATAGAAAATACATGAAAGTAAAATTGCACTGCTTTAATGAGTTAACTTAATTGGTTTAATTTTTTTTTAATGTCACCAAATATGGAAAAACAACAGAAGCATTAGTAAAAATAGGAAGAAAAACAACAGAAAACCCACAGAGAACAACCAAGGGATATTCTTACCAATACAAATTACATGGGGGAGTTACACCTCAAAAACTTCAAAGACAATAAATGAACTAAGTGTGGTTCAGTTTATTGAAAAACAGCTCTTTCGTGTACAGGACACGTTTTCTGTTTTCTGTCATTGAGCCTGTTGGATGTGAGCATCTGCAGGCAACAGTCCTGGATGAGGCCCTTCACATACCAATTTTCTTTCAAGGAAAAACACTTAAAATAGCTGAACCCAGAAAAAGAGAGGCAAACAACTCCAAGGACTTGACTATTTCAACAGGATATGTTGTACAAGAGGAATAAGTTTAAACTAAAATGAAAGTATAAGTAATGTAAAAAATAAAGAAAGTCATATTTACACTGATTTACATATAATAATAATGAGTAATAACAATAATAATGAATATTTACATTGTGTAAAGCAATGGCAATGTGAAATATTTACAATGAAGATGCATTTTTACACTGTGCAAAGTGATGGGAATGTGTAATAGTTCTGCAGTGGAGCTGTGGGGTCAGTATCAGTGAAGCTCTTTAGCCTTGTTGATAAGACTGATAGCAGTTGCAGAAAAGGCTGTTTTCGTGGCGAGAGGTTTTGGTTCTGAAGGACCGTAGCCTCTTGCCAGAGGTAAGCACTTTGAGTCCGGGGAGGGGTCAGAAACTATCTTTGTTGGGTCCTGGAGGGAAGGTAGAACACAGCCGATCACCCTCTCAGCAGAGCGGATGATACGCTGCAGCCTGCTCAGGTCCTTTGCAGTGGCAGCAGCGTGTAGTGCTGATGGTCCAGAGGACTAAGACATGCTTACCCATCTTCAGGTGCTGCTTCCTGTCAGACAGGAAGTCAGTGATCCACCTGCAGGTGGAGTTAGGCCCGCTCAGCTGGGAGAGCTTGTCCTGCAGAAGAGATGGAATGATGGGGTTGAGGGCGGAGCTAAAGTCCACAAACAGGATCCTGGCGTAGGTCCCTGAGGAATCCCTGAGGATTTATTTTTATAATCATTATCTAAATAACCACCAGCACAGTGATCAGTAGCAGTGAATCTAACTGGACACCATCATGACTTATGGCAAAAACTGATTCACATTCCATCATATATGTGGTACATATATTATACTGGGGTCTTTCAGTGTGACTCAGATTGACAGTGTCTTTAACTTACCTGAATGGTGACGTTGGCTTCTTCCGCTGTGTATTGGACGATAACTTTGAAGCTTCTCCAGAGCATCAAAGCCCAGTTGAGTTCAGTTGAGCATGTACATGCAAGGAGTGACTTTTTCTGGGTGTTTGTCTGGATTTGACAAATTTGATTCAGCACAATTTCAGAAAACTAACATGTTTTTATATATTTAAAAATTTTAGTTTTAGTGCGTAATGCAATAATTGTTTTTTTTTCTAATTTCATGTAAAAGTGCGTAAAGATTCCCACCTGTGCTTACAATCATCATCCAAAATACTAAATAAAACAAAACATAAGTTAATATTCAAAACAGGTGAAAACAGGGCCCTGAGGACACTTTCTGTTGTCCTCAGATAAAGTTTCCTGATTAATCTGGTCCTGATGCCGTGACTTCTTATAAAGAAACTTTAATATCCCACCAGAAATTGATTGTATGTTTCTCAGAATGATATCCACAGCATTGTTCCTATCTTTATGCATCTGGTGTTATTGACATGTTAAAACTTTAGTTGGAAGGTCACTTAAAAAGCAAATTTTTATTCTCAGCTAGGTCACTCATCAGCTTTCCATGAACTTAAGAACATCATAAATAAATTATTCTATTTCTGAGATGTATTCCTTCCAACCTGAAGGTGTTTTTGAAGTGCTTTGCAGTACTAACATCTTTAAAGTTTTGTAGGAACATTAAAGTCCTTGAAGATTCCACTTAAATTCTCACAGGTGCTTGGATGTGTGTGGATGCGTGTGTGTTGAAATGCCTGGGTTGCTGCAGCCATATGAGCACATATCTAATGTCCTTTATTACAACAAGAAAGGACCTAAGACAATAGCTGTGCAAGCCGATATTGCCTTGCATCATCCCTATGCAACCTCATCTATTTTTCTGCATATATCATCATATTTCTAAATCCACTTGATACAGTTTTGGAACTAATTGACCACTTTCTGTGGAGGTAAAGCATCAAGGACAAGCTGGGACCCCCTCATCTAATTTGCATGAACACTTTTAGTGAGGCTTCAAGAACACATACACACCTGCTGGTCGATTCATACATACAGATTCAAAGGTCTGCCAAAGCCTTATAGAGTTAAAAACTCAAATCTTCTAAATTCTCTGGTGAGCTGTCCTCCCTCATATGTATGTTAATGAATCACTGTCTCAGCAAAACACACCCCTACCACACCAGAGGCTCTGAATGAACCTCCATTTCTCAAGAGATTCCTCTTCCAAGACAGGTCTCATCTTTTTGAAGCTAACAGTTTTTCTTCATGCCTCAAGTCAGCAATTGCAAAAACAGACTCTGTCCACACTTAAAGCACACCACAAAGTGTTTTTGTGTGTGTGTGAAACTGAGAATGAAAGTGGGTAAACGTGTTAGCTTTGTCGTCTGTGACGCTGCATAATGCCAGCAAAGCACATTGTCAGCTAAAAACGGCTCTGGAGAAAACTGGTTATTGACAGAAATAAAGTGCCAGCTTTGTTATTTTACACATTCAAATGGATGAAAAATGTAATGTGACACATTTCGATTGTAATGGCAGCCTTTTATGGCAGCCCTTCCTGATAACCCAGCCTCTTACAGCATATTTTCACATCTGCAATTGACTAAACTGCATATTTTCATTAAGTGGTTTAAATCCGCTCCCTCTCAGGAACTAAAGACACACATTAACACAGTACAAAACACTTGCCCATCAATTTAAGTCAAGAACCAAGTAACCATTGTTGAAGACTTAGTAAATATTTTCATATTATCAATGGGTCTGCGACAGTAAGTGTGTTTACATGCAAATTATTGAATTAGTCTGAGCAAAACCAGGCAAAAATGTGTAAGTGTATATTGAAACAGCTGAATCCCAAATAAAACTGCTCTCATTCACATATTTTACTCTTTGTTTTCGTCAGATGACGAAACACAGCAAAAACTGTGGCAGAAAATCAGCCCATAAAGACTACGTGTCAACTTGCTGTCATTTAAATTATCCAGACTGTCACTCTGCTATGATAAAATCCTGATTTTATGACTGCAGCATCACCTGACAGAATCACCATTCAAATAACTTCAAAGGCAACGTCTTTGCGGTGAATTCTGTTAACTCTACCAGGATCTCCCTCAGAGAAAGTTAGAAGCAGCAGAATGTTTTGAACATTTTCTCATGCAATCCACAGTCTCATGACATCCCACATGCTTCAATCAATAACACGATTCCCCCGGTGGTCCAAAGAAATGCCAAAGTCAAACTGTAACTGTTGCTTAGGACTGTGCGTGTAACCGTGCTGACTGTGAAGGTGTCGCTCAAGACAGTGAACCAACAGAGAATTATCATCTGACTCTGTAGCTTTCCATAGGACTAATTCTTGATAGATTATATTTTCTAAATAGTTTCTGTGCTAATTGTAGTGCCAACACATAGGTGTTCAAGTTAAGCAGCCTCAACCTATGCAACTAATAAATCATCAGACAGTGACTAGGAAAGTTTCTGGTGGAATTTTCTTTGATTTGTCCTATTTGAAATTCTGAGTTCCTAGTTGGAATCTAATGGAGTGATAAATAGGTGCAAATAGGAAACATAGGAGATAAGTACAAGTAGCTACTTTGTAAGGATTAAAACAAAATAAGACAAAGAATGCTTCAGGATTTTTTGCTGTTACTTCTACTACTTAATAGTGTAAAGCGTAGAGTACTTCCCATTGTGATCAGATGTTTTTTGACTCAGTAATGATGTTTAACCTTATAACTATCACAAGGTAAAACAGATCAACTGCCTCTCCCAGTCATTCATGTTTGTTGGTTTGCTACAAATGCCAGATGTGTATTTATGATGCACCATACTTATTTTTTAATGCCAATGTGGTGTATAAGGGATGGTCGCCTTCAAACAGCCGATGTGTAGATGTTACAGGAAGAACTCTGCTGACACAGACTTGGTCGAACACTGAGGTAGTTTATTGGTCACCAGGTCCGTATCAGAATTACAGATAGATGCATCAAATGTGGAGAGATCCTTGAAGCCAAAAAGTCTGTATCATCTCTCCTTCGCTGGGGGTGCTTCTCCCCTTATATTGGGTAAAACCTTTCCCTATGGGGTTGAGCCTGGGTGGGCTCAATAGTTAGGCTGAAAGATATATGTCCCTGGTGTGGCTGCCCAGGACATCCTTCACTAAGGGAGCTATGCATGGGTACTAAGGGATGTTTCTCCAGATGTTCATGGTTACCATTCTTCATCTCCTGTCTGGACACACTGAACACACAAACCTGAAGCCCTTCTGACCTTCTGTTAATTATCAGACACTACACCAACTATCTGTCTATTGATAGTTATACCCCTCTTTCTTCTAAAGTTTCAGTCAATGTAATTTATTTGTGATTCAGTAATCATTTTATGGTCTTTCAGGTCTTTATGTTTATGCATTTTGCAGACGTTTTATCCAAAGCGACTACCACTGGTAGGTCGTTAGGGTAAGGGGTTCTTGCCTAAGGACCCCTACTGGAGGTAGTACCTTCCAGTGAGGTAGGTCACCGAAATGAACGGTGGCAATCTTACCTGTGTAGTGGGCCTAAGGGCTGTATAATGCAACCCAGGTGGCCACCTCTTTGGCACCTCCCTTAGCTCCTCCCCATGTTGTGTGGGGTGACTATATAAAGGCTCAAAATGGCTCCATTCAGCCTCTTGCTGAGCTGGTGCGGTTACCTGATTAAGGTGGTGAGTAGGGTCCCCGTCCTGTCTGTGTGTGTAATTAAAATTTGGCTTCTCACTAACGTGTTGTTTTGTCTTATAGGTTTACTTGCTGCTTTGTTAGTTTATTTAGTACAGTTCTGTTATACAGTTTTTGGCTTGTTTCCCTTTGTTCTGTTTTGTGTATTTCTTTGTTTATCCAGTTTGGTTAGTTTAAGTGTTTTTGTCCCATTTACATTTGTAATTTTATGGATTAAGTTGCTGGTTTTGTTAACCCTCTTTGTTTGTTCTTTTGAGTTTCAGTGTGGCCTGATTGTCATCAGGTGGGAGGCTAGGCACCGTGGTGAGGGCCTCACTTCCCATTTTGCATGCAAGTAGACACTGGGGCACTTCTAGTGTGGTTGTAGTGGTTTCTTTTTGTACTGTTGCATCCCAGGTTAAGGAGGGACACACTCGCCCAGTAGTCTGCTTCCCACCGAGGCTTTTTTTTTTTTTTTTTTTTTTTTTTTTTTTTTTTTTTGTCGTTTGGGTTTTAGCATTGTTAAAGTCTGCCTTTTAGCTTCCTTTTTGTTAATAAAAATCATTTTACAAAGGTATCTTGTGTTTAACCCTTCTTTTTCTACAGGAGCAGTTTTGCTTTTTGCTTTATTCATCAGCATTTTCAATAAATTTGTTTTACTTACGTTCCTGTCTCTGCCTCCTCTGTCACGACCCTGTGTCCGTATACGTATTTGTATTCCAGTTATATCTTGGGGTGCAAGTCCCCAGGTGGCGTTGTTGGCCCATACAATTCCTTATTTTACCCCGCTCCTCGCCACACCTGTTTGGTTTTGTTTCAATTTATGTTATGTACTGTGGGCAAACTGTAACATTTAGCAGCTGAGTTGGATATTCCCTGTAGGTTAGTGATCAAAGACTGCAGAAAACAATATGACCATGTGTGACGGCCCCGCCCTCTGTCAGGGTGTTTCCGGCTGGTTGTTGGCTGGTCTCTGCTGTGTCTTCCAGGTTCAGCGGAGGCGGGACTATTATAAATGAATGCGCTACACCCGGGCCCGGTGGAGCGTATTTATTCTCAAGCTGGCTGACCACTGTGTTGCCCTTTTTCCATGCACGCCGTCTGAGGGGGATGCCGCGACTTTTCTCTTGTGTCGTTTGTGTTTCGCACGCTCACACACAGGCGCATCCATACACACCTACACTACTGATACTGATCTTTCGCCTTCTTTTTATTAATAAATGTATTCCTTTTGTTGCAACCTCGTCTCCTCTCCCGTTCTTGGTTATAGTCCTTGAGCCGGGCTGTAACACCATGTGGAAAAGCCAAGTTGCAATGCTGAAACTAAGTCACCCAATCATCTCTTTTCAGTGTCTTTAGTTTCTTTTAGTGAGTTTAGTTTTTTGTTTCTTTTTCCTGAATGCTGATGGGTAATTGAGTTTTTACGTCTTAGTTTGCTCTGACTAAAGATTCAAGGAACCTTTCTGGT
The DNA here is from genome assembly GCF_036924035.1 of Leuresthes tenuis. Taxonomy (NCBI): domain Eukaryota; kingdom Metazoa; phylum Chordata; class Actinopteri; order Atheriniformes; family Atherinopsidae; genus Leuresthes; species Leuresthes tenuis. The sequence continues at coordinate 29,631,031 of NW_027325359.1, read as the reverse complement.
TCATGATATCTTCCTCTGCCCTGTGATGGACTGGCAAAGCATCTAGGGCAGGTATGTCCACATCCGGTCCTCAAGGGCCGCTGTCCTGCAGGCTACACACCTGATTCAGATCGATGCTCATTAGCTGGCTTGTGCAGAACTTAACAATCCTTGGAAGAGAACCATGTCATCTGAATGAGGTGTGTTGAAGCAGGGAAACATCTCAAACCCGCAGGACAGCGGCCCTCGAGGACTGACTTTGGACATCCCTGATCTAGGTTGTATTCTGCGTCTCGTGGGCTCGAGCCTCCACCCAACCCTAAACGGATTAAGCAGGAATAGAATAGGGATGGATGTCTTCTTCTTGCGTTACTTATCCTCAATTAGAAACAAACCGCAGGACAAAAGGGGAATAGCCTCTTTTTTTAAAAAGAGGCAAGAGCCAGGAAATGAATCTAGCATGATTAAGTGATTGCTTATGTAGAGCCAGGATGGTAAAAAAGGATGTAATTTTCCCTAAAATACCCTTTAAATAGCTCTCGTTGTTACATATTGCTTCATATCCTGTTGTGCAGCTGTTGTTTGGCCCACTGATTGCACACTTGTTGCCTAAACTTTGTCTTGTCTTTGATATTGATGATTGTTCAACACACTCATTATATAGTATGAAGTCTGCTTTTTTTAATGGAGGACTAGATGACATTGAACAATTTTACCCTGTATTTAATGTAGTCAGCATTCATATTGTACTTAAAAATTATCAAAAGTTGGCTCATCACCTTCTCTTGAATAATGATAAAGACAGAACAGAATCAGTATAATACTGTGGAATAAACAAATAGAAATAAGATGGCACCAACAACAGAGTCACCTGGCTTGTTGACAGGAACAAAGTTTTCTTTATTCCTGGAGCAGAGCATGGACGTTTCAGCAGCTTCTAAACTCCAAAGAGCCCCAGAAAGAGGGATTTGTTGATTCACAAGGGTACCAAAATAACATCGAGCTACCATCTTGACACCAGACAGCAAGCAAAAATGGCATTTGGCTGAGAAAAGGATGACAATTGCAGAGTATTTTCAGAGGCTGATAGAAACTAAACCAGAAAGAGTGTCGGACTTAGATCAACCAGGCAGACAGAATCACAGCTGCAAAGTAACTCTGTCTGCGCTGCTAACGTGTTAGCCACAATAATCATCCACACAGTCTCATGATAAAACAAGAGGTGATGATATGAAATGACAATCACTGTCTTTGTGCTGACTGACTGAAATGTTCTGCAAACTGTGTGTTGCAGATGGAAAAGGACTTATCAGCCACAAAGCAAGAAGAAAAGATGTGCAACATGTGGTGGACGTTATGAAAGAGTCTGTCTTGAAGCAGGTAATGATCTTTTCCACTCTTGTGATAGCTTTTCAATCAGAAATGTAACTATTCTCTGGATGAAAGTGGGATCATGTTCAGCTGCGAAAGCTTACGATCCTTTTCGCTTCAGGAACAATCATCCACTGAGATGAGAGGAGTCAAAACTTCTCAGATTAGAGCTCTGGGATGAAATTCCGACGTCTTCCATCGCAGACAAAGCAGAACAATCGCCTGCCTTCAACCAGGTTTCCAGCATTTGATGTGTCTGAATGATTGTGGAGTAAGAAGACGATGGTGGAAGGTGCTAATCCACCAACTTCCGTGCAAGAGATCAATAGTTTGAAACTTATACTGCACACATTCTCTGCTTCTCAGTTTTCAGATTATTGATAAGCTCATTTACTATGTCATTACACCAATCAATTATTTAATAACTTTCAAAATTTACCTCCAATCACCACGATTTTACACCCAAAAGCCCAATTTTCCTTTAAGTTCTGAAAAAAAAGTCTCAAAACAGAAATAATAATAATATCATAATTCACTCTCACTGTTGAGGCACAGAACATACGTAAAGACTTCTTTAAAATATCAAAAATGTCAAAAATAGAAAAATAGTGTGTTTAATTAATGTCATTTTCATCAAATAAATGAATAATGTCATATGGGTACATGTGTGGGAGTCACAAGGGTTCACTTCAATTAACTCCATATCAAATGTAGAAAAAGCTCCCACAGTGACAGGCTGTTTGAATAACCCCAGCACCTGAAATTTAAGTGCAAAAAGTGTGCAGTTCTTTGTCAGAATGTAAGAGTTTGAATGAGGCAATTATGTAGTTTTATGATTTTTACTCCTCCAGAGAGCAGTCTGCAAAGGGTGATGGTATATATAGAACAGATACAGTGGCAAATTATAGTGAGATAAAGTTTATCTTGCCACCCAAACAAAATAGTAGAAGTATGATAAAAGGAGAAAATATTTTGTTATCAGTATAAAAATCTGAACTGGTGTTGTGATAGTCCACCGTATTACACACTCCAGTGACTTTCTATCACTATGAAATTAAACCAAAAAACGTGAAAGCATGAACATATACCTGCCTATACACTCAACACTGCCATAAACCTAAAACTTACATCAACAGACTGCCTGTAGAATAATATAATAACACAAGCTGAAGTACAGACCATGTGGCCATGCCTGATTTTTAGGGTTTTTTCTAAGAAATTCAATAACAATCTTCTGTAGAAACACAATGTACAGACTCTTTTTTTGTCTCTGTGGTAGAGGTAGTCAAGCAGGCATCAAACCACTTGGTAAACCGCTGAATACTTAATGTGATGGCTGCAAAGCTTGCATATCTATAAGAATTCATGATAATGTCAGCTTTCATGCAACTGTTCTAAATTTAAGTCCCTATGCAGGCTTCACAAAGCCTCAAGTAGACATTTGACAATGTTCCAAACTCCTCCACAAATCTTGCAGAACAGCATTTGATCAAGTTGGGTGTTGCTAGGTTACAGGTGCTGAAAAACTGTTAAATGGACAACCAGTGGTCACTTCCTGTTAAGAGTCTTGAACTGAATTCTACAACTGCAAAAATAAGTGCGAAAACTGGGACTGGCCACTCAAATGATCATTGTAAATACTGGCCAAAAACTGGGCAGCAGCTACTATATCATTAAGAATCACTTTGCAGCTGTTGTGGGTGATTATTTTTTCCAATTCATTATCAAAACATTTTTAAGTTGTGTTAACTTGGCCCTGACATTAAAGGCCAAACTGTGAGACTGCGGTCACCTCCTGCTCAGATGAAAGCAACAGTAAAACATGGATTGTTTTGTCTTGAATAGCATAAAGAAGCCAAGCATGATGATTAGGTTTCTGAAATAGCTCATTTAATGATGTGGTGGCATATTTGGCCACCCTTAGTCAAAATCTATGCTATTTTGGAGAGTTCAGTGAGTACAGCTTGTATTGATCTATAGAAATACATGAAATGACTACAACTTAACAACAAATTAAAGGTTGAGTATTGAATTAATTGTTGGTACCATTTTACAGGTAATACCAGGCTCCCCAGACCATATAGTTTACTCACCCCAAGAATTTTGATACCTAAACGTTACTGTCCCAAAAATGACCCTGTGGGTTTTTTGTCCATGCAGACAGAAACCTCTGTTTACATCCAAAGAAGGCTGCCTTTTGTAGTTGTGAGAGCAAATGAATGAGAAGTGTAAAACAGAAGAACCATTAAGGAGGTGGTGGTATAGTACAAAAGATGTATTTTCTAAGCCTCTAAGAGTGATATTAATGTCGAAACCCAAACGAGAGTGTAACCAAGGCAACCAGCAAAATGGATTCAAAGATGGAGAAAGCCGACGGTGGCATTATCAAAAGAACACATTTTAGCCCTAACCATTATTGTTTTCAAGCAGTTTTAATTTCTAACCCTAACCGAGTAATGTTGATGCATCAACCTAACCAGGAAGTTACAAAAATATTATCATGTGTCACACGGTCGAAGGTACAAGGTTAAATCAGCGTACATTACCTTGCCATCCACCCCAACTCCTTCCTTGGGAAAACTTGTTGGTAAAAAATAAATAAATCACTTCTTGAAGAGGGTTGTGGACTCTGAGGCAAGACACTCAGGACATTTACGTGCACCATCAGTCTTGACTAGGTCATTAATTTGTACAACTGGTCTTTGGCCCAGTAAACAAGCTCAGCAGGGGAATCAAGTTACCAACTGAGGCATGTCTTTTAGAGCATAGCCATAGTCTGGAAAAGCTTTTAGCGACCACAAGCTGACGTGTAGACTGTTATGTTTCTGGTTATGTTTCTGGGTTTTGTATGATTTCGGTTAGACTAGCATGTTTGCATACATCTGAAAAGTCTGCCTTTGGTCAAACCAACACAGTATATTTTTTTCTCTTGTCATGTAAACATGAACACTGCATCAATTGGTCTGGGAATGTGTGCAAAGCAAGGACGATGCTCTGTGTTTGGGCTATAAAAAAAGGGTTGTGTAAAAGGATTTGAGTGGGCAACAAGACTATAAAGCCCTTTAAGTTCCTAAAAATACAACCCAAATTCTCTCTCTTTTGATCGCGGTTAACCTTGGCAATTGGCTTAATAAATAGGAGAAAAGTCACTGAGAGCTCAGAGTTCTGAATCTGATGTATCTAATGTCTGCAATTTTTCATTCATTTACCTGTCATTAGGCCCTGTTCTGTTTGTCGTTTGTTGTCTACTACCTCTTCAGTTTTAAGACCACATTGTTGTGGCAATAGACATGTCAAGTGGGTCTACAATGCACTTTTTTATTTGAAAGAAGAAATAAAACATAAAATACATTTTTTTCTTTGTGTTTATTTGATTCTAATTCTATATCTTTAATATGGACATTAATCGTGAGTTGAGTTGAAAAAATGTGATGAATTGCGATTAAAAAAAATTATCGTTTGACAGCTCCAATAAAAAGGAAATAGTTATCTTTTTCTTGTTGAATATCTTGTGCTTTCTATTTTCTGAATGTTGTACAAGAGCATTTCATCACTGGATCTTCATTGCAACATGTAGCCTCAGTTAACAAGTTTTTCTTGCTTTGTCTCCATACACTTAAAGGCCTTGTGTCCTTCTGCTCTGAGCTCTTCTTTACACACCAGGTTAGTTAGAGCTGAGGCAGCACAATCATTTCCCATCTTCATTGTTTCTGCTCAATAAAACAAAAATAACACAACAAACATTCATCTCAACAGTATCTTATCTATTATGGAAAAACAGCAAGAGAAAGAAAGACTGAAAATGGGAGTGGGACAGGGAAAGAGAGATAAATGGGAGGGTTCATTATCCATTATGAATGCCTACCTCCGTGCTCCACTTTATTCAAAATTACTTTTATAGCATCACAGAGTGCTGATGCTGCAAAAAATGTGTGTTGTGCCTTGAATGATCAATATGTTGAGGAGGTGTACTGGCTGAAGCTGCAAGGGCAAGCAGCACCTAAAGAGCCCAAAACAAAAGAAGTGACTTGTTTTTTTTCTCCTGCTGAATACAGGCTTGAATGAAAGGTGTAATGAATCATTTTAATATTGCATGGGCACATAGAGACTTTGTTAATACAGGCACATACACCCATCTGCTGAGGGTGGCAGCCTGTAAGGTAACCAGAGAGGGGGAGAAATGATTATTCTTCAGTATTAGGAACCATGCATGAATCAGAAGTCAATGGCCACACTGGGAACTCTCTGTGTGCTGAGTGGTACATAAATTGGTCGACAAAACTGCTCTGTATTTAAAAAAGTATAGGTTTACTTTACTGATTATTAACCCCTTCAAGATCATCACTGCCTGTGGCCATAGAAAGCATTTTTGATACTTTAGCATTTACCGATATAAAAATGTTGACTTATTGTATTTGCTAGGTTCTGTGATGAACTGGCGACAAATCCGGGGTGTACCCTGCCTTTTGCCCTATGGCAGCTGGAGAGGCTCCAGCCCCCCCGCAACCCCGAATTAGATTAAGCAGGTATGGAAAATGACTGAATGGATTGATGTTTTTACTCGTTTATATGTGATTACTAGAGGGTCCCCTTGAATAGTGGAAAAAAAAAATAAAAGGATGGTTTTATATAAACTTTCCTTTACTGTGATGATATGCTTTTGTTTCCCAAACCTCATCCTGGCAGCCCCAATGTTCTGCATTTTATAGATGTAATGCTTCCAAATATCTGATTTAAATTGATTATTATCAGTGTTCTGCAGAGCTTGATGACAAGGGACATCAAGGGAGACATCAAAGAACATGCAGGTCAGAGTCCGCAGGGTAAAAATGAGCAAACGCTGCCTTAAGGCAACATTATGCCTTTAACAGAACCATTTCTAACCGTTAGAGGACGGTGGACGTGTTTTTTCTATGGAGACAATTGCTCACGCAACGTGACAGTAGCCATCATGTAATAGTCATAATGGCTGTTCAGATATTTCACCTTATAGAAACACTGGGAATTATTGTGAAAAGTCACCAAATAACTAGTATTCATTGTCTGCTCAAACTGTAATGACAGTTGCCTCTACCGGCCCCACAGCCATGCTGCTTACAGAGTAAAGTGTCTCCCAGCTAGCGTGATGTTTGTTTAGTCGCCTCCCTCTGATCAGGATATTTCTCCCCGTAGTCTCTGTCAAGGTTTCGAGACATTTTTCCTTTCTGCAAGAATTTCTTATTTATGATATTTTCATCAAACATTACAACATCAAACTGAAGTTCTGTTGTAACTCACAAGGTGTGTTTTGAATTGAGTGTTGCATTGATTATGTTCCATGTTTTCTTTGCAATGAAAAAATCAAAAGCTTTCAACACTTTTATTGTCTGCTGTCCATCAGTCAGGAAGAAGAGGAAGGTTGCTGTGCTGATTACAAGATCGTTCTACAAGATCGATAAAAGTTAGGATTTGACATCAAACGTGAAAGAAGACTGCTGTGCTGAAGGTAGCAATTTGCATTTCACTGTGGAAGAGCAATCTGATTTCATGGCTGATAGTGGTGATGCATGTCAATGCAAGGATGATGGTTATGTGGAATATATTTCTGCTCATTTTAATGCAATGCTCAGCCCTTCATGAGCCCTTCAGGATTTGGTTGTTTTCTTATCTCCAGGATTAGATTGCTGCATTTATCAGTACACTGTAATTCTGAGGGATTCAAATACTACTCTTTTGTTAAAGCTGGTGGTGTCACAGAGGTATGCAAAAGGTGTCCTTTGGTGGCTTTTAATCCAGCAGGCCCCAATATTTTTTATACCAGAAGCAAACAGGTCAAAGTTTTCAAATTTAGGATGAGTATGTTGTATCAATTAAAAAATCGTTGTTCTCTAAATTAAATGAGATTTTAGTCAATTTAATGTTCCCCTTTTGTTCAATTCAGAAATAGTTTTTTCTTGTCTTTCCTGTATTGTTTTTTTCCACTTGTTTTGAGTTTAGTTGATTATCCAACTGCTCTGTTCCCACCAGACACACCTGTCATCCAATACTCCATCAACACGATTATGAAAAAGACAATAACACATTAATAACACTTAAACTAGAACTTCTATCTGGAATTCTTGCAATCATCATCATCATCATCTTGAACCACAGACACTGAGTTTGTTGACTGGCATCCTGGTCATAATTAGATTATTTTTTAAGTCATTCACTTCTATCACAGCCTTTTCTCTCAGCAGTCCCCAGGTGTGGCATCCCGCAGCATAAAAAAGAGTAATTTCTCAGGTTTCATAAATACCAGGTGCTCGTGAGCTTTAGAGTCATTTGTTTAAACAGAAAATTCCCAACACATTGAGTTAGGTATACCGCTGCCATATTACACCCACCACTGCTGTCAATAATTTATAAGGCTGCAAAGCTTTAGTTTTAAAAACATGAGCCAGAAAAAACTGCCTTTGTCCGTTCCACATTGTTTAGAACAGATGGTAAGGTGGTGATTTGTTCTGCTTTCAACATGTTTGCATGTTGGAACACAAATTCACAGAAATATAAATGCTACAGATTGACAGGAAAGATTAAAATGCCCAACACAGGTGTTGGTGTGGTCAGAGAGAAGGCAGGTGTTCGCAGTGCTCACACTCGCTTTATTTTCTGTTTAATTGAGAAATATAATGATGTAACCTGTCATCATTATTATTGAATTTAGAGCTGCCTTGAAATTGCTGGTGGTTGTTGCAGAAGCCCGATTTGCTCCTCTGAAGCCAGAAACTGTTAACCCGTGTTCGAGTATCCAAAATAAGTTGCTTTTCAGAGAGTTTTCTGGTTAACAGCTTAAATGTCTGAGTTTAAAGGGAATTAATCATTTGCTTTCCTGCATTCTCCCCAAAAACCTCAGTATCAGAGGTGTAAAAATAAACCTGTAAACAGTGAAAAGAACAGCTCTCGGTTGTGTTGAAGCCAGGGAACATTTCACTGGTAGAGGAGAGAACAGATTGAATTGAATTCCAAAAATCCTGGAGGTTCACATCACGTTGATGGCCAGAAGATGAGAAGAGGATGTTTTCACAACAGAATAATGTTACTAAGAATACCTCAAAATTCAAAATGGGCCAACAGGGGCAATTGAAGGCTTTGCCATCAACCTTACTATTATTAACAAAAGCTCTAAGGAGCTGTATATGCCCGGAGAGGTGTAGACCCAGAAGCCTTTTGCAGGAAGAATGAACAGAAATCCTTCAAAGCAGTCTGGTCAAATGAAAGTGTATGTGACTAACAAGTCAAATATGCATTATTTTCTCTTAATTTTACACTATTTACAATGTCAGGATGACATTTGGGTCTTTCTGATGGCATAAAAATTACAAAAAAAGATTGAATATATACAAATAACATGCAAAATTGTGCTGAAAGTGACAAGTCATTTGTGGTTTTTTTGGGAGGAATTTAATAGAATAACAAATTAATAAACTTACTTTGATTATCAAAGAAATTTGAAAATTAGAAACATTTTTTACTAATTCATCTTTTTATTCTTTGTACTATTAAATCTGACTAAAGTTAGTAGCTAACTGACTGATAATCTCAGCAGTTAAACACTTGAAATGTTTGTATCAGGCTAGTGTTATATATTAAAAGAGATTACAGTCAGGATTCAGTGAAAAATCGCCGTAACAGTTCTGTTTATGCTAAATTCTGTCTGGAGTGTATCTGAATGAATCATTCTAATCTTAATCTTTTTTTTAAAACACTCCTGAAGCTTGCCCAGAGTTCAGAGGAGTATGGTGTTACTGTAAGGAGGCTCTCCAAAGTCCTCCTTCCAGGTATCAGGTAGCTTTAGTTTGAAGTTTAGTTGTTTGGTGAAGCATAAAGTTACTGTGAGTTACCAGAAGGCTTAAAATCTCAGAGAGGTCATTGACCCCAACAACAGGTCTAAACCAGCTTTGCAACTCCCAACCACAGACTGCTTTGACCGTCACAATGTTGCTCTTTAAAAGCAATGTTAAAAACCTTCGAAAGAGAAACCTGGCTATTATTCATTAAGACTTTTAAACAATCTGAATTCTTTCTGCAACCATATGAACTGTCGTCTGTTGGCTATTAGATAGGATGCATATTTAAAGTGGCTTAATTTCTTAAGCCAGAAGGCTGAATCCATCTTTTATATCCCTTCTATGGTCCCCACAAGTCAAATAAAAGTACTTTTAATCAAGTTTTACAACTACAAGTAGAGTGATGCCATAACCTCTGCACATAAAGTGTTCAAACGAGACAACAAGAAATTAGCACACATTACTGGTAATTCATTGATAGACTGTAGAAAGAAAATATTTAGGGAAATCTGCCAATGACTGCAATGTGTTCTCATGCTGGTTGTGTTGCTGCTCTGTCCCAGTCATTCACTGGTTGTCTTACTTTAAGAAGCGTAATGAAAACACCAGCTGCCTCTTGCCTTACGCTGCACCAGTTTTACATATACAGACAAATTAACAGCTGATTTATCACCAGCAGCCTACCTTCAAGGTGGCAGTAATACGTCTCAGACAAATATTTCCAAACAATTACTCACTGAGTGAGAAGATTTAAAACAGAAATCAATTTACTGAAACACCACACAGATGCACAAGCAATATGTTTGTCATGCCTGAGAAACATTTTCTGCTCTCATGATTAATTGCATGAATTAAAATGACAGCTTAAGTTATTTACATTATGTATTGGAGTTTTTTCGGTCGACAATAAGAAAGAAATTACAGTTTATCAGAGTTCTCTCAAGCAGTTGTCGAGGAGATTACTCACAATAACGCGGAAAATCTTTTTGTTTTGTTTTACATGGAGGAATTTTTTTATGTTTGACAGAATATCTGAACTCAAAACCAAAACCAAAAGGACAATTACATTTATTTTTCCTGTGAGTGATTAATGGCAGGAAAAAATCCTTGGATTCAAAGCAAGTCTTATTCTTAATGGTTCAACAAGTCATGTCAGAGGACTTAGGCACACTCACACACACTGATGCTCCAAAGGTAATGCGTATCAGCACTTGGATCTGGGAAAGTTGACAAAACATGTCAATCTACAATCCCCCTCTGATTTCCCCACAGAACACATGCTGATTCAATGCAGTCCTTCACAACCTGTGTCAAAAACCTCAACTCAGAACAGCTTAAACTTAATTACTTCATTCCACCTCCCTTTCTTCCCAAAAACACAGACATCGACATGATCGTATTTGTTGATTAATCCTATCCTGCAACATGATCCCAGGTAAGAAACAGCTTTATCCTGCTCCCTGATGCCACATACAGCTCTAATTTGATGGACAGTGCATAGTCCACTCTATAAACTGGAAACAAGCAGAACACTCCTCCGCATTAATAAACATAATCACATTCAGACGCTCAAAATAAAGGACACATCTGTGAATATTAACACACACATGTGCGTCACTTTTCTGCATTTCCCATTTATTAACCAATACAGTTCTTTTTCTGCTCTCCTTTGAATGAATAGAAACTGGTGATATCATCACCACCTTTCAGGATGGGACTCAATTGATCTGGCTGCTCTGAAAGAGATACATGATAGAAAGACAAATTCTTTACATTCTTCAGTCAATCGAGGTTAAGCTCGATTCTTTCTGTGCTACAAGTTTGGATCTTTAACACGTGACGTCCTTTCAGAAGTGGCCGGAAGTCATTTCACATCTTTCTGTGAGATTTTAGTACCAGTGGCTTTTCATTGGCTGTTGGTTGCGTGATGGTAAACAAGTCATGTCTCAAAACCAATGACTACAGTCTGGTCAAAATTAAGCTATTAGTAGAACTGATCTGAGCTCAAAGTGTGACCAGGGCATGATGAAGGAAGTCTTCACCCAGATCCTTTAGGATACATTTACCTGCTAAACCAGAGGCCCTAAAACACTAGGTGTAGGCTGTCATGTAAAACATTGTTCTTTATTCATTGTTTAGTCTATATTTATTGTTAATGTTTGTTATTGTACAGATTGTCCTGTGAGACAATCTACAGAGAAGGAGAGCAGTTTATTAACACATTTCTGCACTGATATCAGCTGAACTATCACCACGTATAAATGTGAGATCAGAAAGACTGCAGCTCACTGACATGCAGAGTTTTTTAGTGCCACTATTTCCACATTCTTTCACAAACAAATCTCAACATAACAAGGTTGTAACCTTTCTTGTACTTGAAGAAAAATTGTTCCCTGAACTGTTTTAAATCTTCTCCCTCAGTGAGTAATTGTTTGGAAATATTTGTCTGAGACATATTACTGCCACCTTGAAGGTAGGCTGCTGGTGATAAATCAGCTGTTAATTTGTCTGTATATGTAAAACTGGTGCAGCGTAAGGCAAAAGGCAGCTGGTGTTTTCATTACGCTTCTTAAAGTAAGATACCCAGTGAATGACTGGGACAGAGCAGCAACACAACCAGCATGAGAACACATTGCAGTCATTGGCAGATTTCCCTAAATATTTTCTTTCTACAGTCTATCAATGAATTGCCAGTAATGTGTGCTAATTTCTTGTTGTCTCGTTTGAACACTTTATGTGCAGAGGTTATGGCATCACTCTACTTGTAGTGTTGTAAAACTTGATTAAAAGTACTTTTATTTGACTTGTGGGGACCATAGAAGGGATATAAAAGATGGATTCAGCCTTCTGGCTTAAGAAATTAAGCCACTGTAGAAGACCTTCAAATATGCATCCTATCTAATAGCCAACAGACGACAGTTCATATGGTTGCAGAAAGAATTCAGATTGTTTAAAAGTCTTAATGAATAATAGCCAGGTTTCTCTCTTGAAGGTTTTTAACATTGCTTTTAAAGAGCAACATTGTGACGGCCAAACCAAGTTGCAAAGCTGGTTTAGACCTGTTGAATTTTAATGTTCTGCACGTTCATCTTGGATGAACATGACTCAAATTCAGAAGATTTATTTGCATTAGAGTGTTCTCGTTAGCCCATTTTTTCCCCTTAACCACGAGCAGCTGGCGCTGGAATGAGCAGCTGACTTAATTTCCTTGTGTGCCTGTAAAATTGAGCCCCAGCTTTTGTGTGTGTAATATTAACCTTACTCTAAAACCTTAAAATAAACAGCCATACTTATACTCACAGGGTTGTTGGGGGACAGAACCTATCCCAGCTGCTCTTGGGAGAGAGGCGCGGTACACCTTGTATGGGTCATCAGGCTATCACAGGGATAACACACAGAGACACATAAGCTCACACTCTATAATGCAAATTCAGAATCACCTCAATTAACACCAATGGTTTTGGATCCTGGGAGGGAAACAAAGCACTCAGAATAGCTGCATAGGCACAGGCAGAACATTGAAACGCCACACAGAAAGACTCCACCTGTGAGCCTCTGCTGGATGTTTACAGAGGCAGCAAATAACTTGGAAGCTTGCTTAGTTGCCTCCAAGTAGCCAAAAGCAATTCATTGTTACAGCTGTTGGTTCAGTTGGTGACACATGGTAGTTTCTGTTAAAGATGAGAAATGCTAACAAGTTGAGAAACAGTAACAGTAAGTTTCGTCAGAAAATGCCATGGCAACTCATGTATTTCAGTCCAAACTCATGAACTCATCTTTCTTAAGCTGACACAATTTCCTTCAGTCTTAATGAAATGTCTGACATGCTCTGGTCAAAAAAACCCATAGACATACAGTTTTTTTGTATTTTATTTCAAGTTATTTTAGTTATGGTGAAGCTGCTGCATTCAGGGACAAATGGAAAACTGGAATTTCAATCTATTGACTGGGAAAAAAGTTAACAAACTACGATTAGAAGTCGGATTTCCTAATTGGAATATGAAAATCAGAGTTCTAGTTGAGCATAATTATCTAATTTCTTTCTTAAGTTAAGTCAACTAAATACTTGCTGATGTGAATATATAAATCCACTGGAAATCTGAATCATTATATTGATATTTTTAAATCTAAAAATGTTTCGCAGACACATTTTAGAGACCCTAAAATATGCTCTCAAGCCCCAGAAAAATATTTTTCCCCCAATATGTCTTAAAGCTTTTGTCTTTCTTGCTTGAGTGCAGAAGTTGTACAAAAAAACCCAACAGCAAAGTAAATGCATTTAAAAGTAAGGATCCAACATAAGTACACAACACACATTTTAATCCTGCATCCTACTTTTATGCAAACTGCACTGGGAAAAGCTCTTACAGCTGATCAATAGAAATGACTTAGCGGGACGCTGCATTGTGCTTGTTCTTTCTTTAATGACCTAATTAATGGGCGCAGTCCTCTGAGGAGTTTAAACCGAAGACTCAGCAGATTGTTGCAGTCTGGACACTTGATCAGAATCCATTTTTACATTACAACTGTCTCTGTCTGTCATTAACAGGCTTCTGCAGATGAGAAGATTTTATTTTTTGATGCACATCATATATACACACACATATTCCATGCACTCACAAACTCGCAGGCTCCAGGGTTGATTTATCATTTTCAGGAAGACTTTCCCGTAGTCCAGTGCTCCAGTTATTGCCCTTCCATGTAATTTGATTTCTGGAAATTAAAAACTGATTGCACTGGGGTTTTGATCCAGCCAACCAAGGCAGCAACATACACAAGAACGTAAAACACACTCGCACACAGAAAACATGGTGTTAATAGTGAAATGTAGTTCATTTTTCTGTTTCCATCTCATCTGTTTGATATGAACTTTAGACTTTCACTTTAGCACGACAACATGTCTGTCAACATAAAATCAGCTGCGTACTGACATTGACCTCAAAAGCTCCTACATTCTAAGCATGATGTGTGTTTTTGTGTGCTCTGGTATTGCACAGATGTGTGTAAGTCAAACTAAAAGAAGAAAGACATGCTGTCATAAATAATTCATCTGTTAAAAAAAGGTTGATTTTGTTTTTCCATGAGCTGCCAGTACATTGTGTTCTCACATAATTAATCTCATAAGAGCCGTTTCTTTTTTCTGGGTTGTTCTGTGGAAATGAATAATTCTTGTGGAAGTGATGAATCTTTTATTTGGAAATGTGGCACTGGTGAGAGGTTTGTAATGAGGATAATGGCGCAAACCACAACATTGAATTTGTTGTGATCAGATGGTACTAATGTGTGAACTTGTTGCTGTTCATCTCCAGCAGAAAGCAGAAACAATTACACGATTTAAAATGTCAGGTTTACTGCTCCAAACAAGCATCTTTCCAGTTGTGGCTGATGCTGGGACACGTCTGTCAGGTTGCATCAGTTACAGATCTAACTTTAACTCAAACAGCTATCAGAGGTTTTTGATTTTACACCTTATGTTTCCTCTATAAACAGAAGTAAGGAAGGCCACTCCTCTCGTAAAAAACTCAGCAAAGGTGGCAGCGAAACCTAACTTGTCAAACTGGTAAAAACTAAAGTCAACCATTGTGAACATCAGAAAACAGCAGAAGGATATCTGTGTTCTCTTCATGTTAGCTATGAATAGATCCCATGTGATCAGACAAAGTGAAGCTCTCATTCCTTCATTTTACCAGCCTGTCCAACAGGCTGAGTGAATATTGTATTCTCTCCTCATTCAGACTTTCATTACTTCTCCTTCTGTCTGACCTTTTTGACTGGTTTCTGTCAGGAAATAGTAGTGGTGGTATTTATCTGGAGAGTAGCTTCAGATAAAATCCAGCTAAAAGAGTGACAGTGACTAAATGTCAGCTCCTTCCTTTCTTGTTGTTTTCCTCTGTTGCTACACTTAATAATGCCGTGTCTTGTCTTTCTGTTGCAGCCCAAAGAGAAGGCTTGTCGAATAATGGCAAGGTCACATCTGTTGGTTTGGAGAAGCAACAATGTTAATGGAAAATACTGTGTGGGCACACTGACTTTCACTTCACTCCTCGTGACGTCCTTTTGTGTGTCTGCCACTACCACAGTTCATTACACTGCAATTAAAGCTGCCAAAGGTGCTGCTGAAACAGAGCGATGGATTTAAAATAACTGGAATACTCAAGGTAGCAACCCTGAACTGCACACCGCAGTAAAAGTCGTACTGATGCCTTGTTTGGAACCATTTTGCAGTCAAACGCCATGGGCTGCACCTGTGGTCCAGTGTTATACCTGGTGGCTTTTCATTACCTCTCCTCGCTTCCTTCACTGACTTTGATTCTTGGTGCTCCTTTGCATCAACCCTATATGATGGCAAAATCTATGCTATGTGCAGAGGCAAGATATTTATGTGGCGCTAACAAATAAAACTAGTGTTACCTTCCTTGGAAATCCTTGAGGATGCTGAAGGGGTAACGATTTCTGGATCAAGGGAGCAGAGGGAATGCAGTGCGTTGGCTTAAAGAAAAAACACCTATTTTTTCTTGATCTGTCCTTCTTTTTAAAAAAAAAATCTAATTTCCAAGTCTGAACATCCTCTCCTTGACTCTTCTCCTCTCACATTGTAGTTCCTTCTGTCATAGAAGAAAACGAATGCAGCAAAAAAAAAAAGACTCAAAGAGAGAGGGGTCGAGGTATTCTGATTACAAGGTTAAAAATGATAAAATATTATGTAACAAAGCTGCATTGTATAGCCTGCTTCTGTATATATTGTTATTTATGTCAGATAAGCATCAGCAGTGGTCATGATAATGTATTACCTTTAGGTTAATCTACAATGTGGGATTAAATGGAGCTGAATGAATGAGATGCTGAAAAAAACCTTCACTGTACACCCGTGCATCCTCGCTTCCTCTGGCAGCCGGTTCTCTCTCACAGGTGCATGTTAGGCATTGAGTCATCTTAAAAATGTTCAGCTGAAATTGATTTCTGTGTCACAGACAGGGGGACATATGGGCTCAGATCCAGCCCCCACACACTCCTCCTCAGTTCTCTTGTTCCACTGGAGTGTTGGCCACATTAGCTCTATTTACATGGACCGCTTTTAATCAGATGAATGGTCCAGTCAGAGGAGAAATGCCTCCTCAGCTCCTCAATTAGACCAGATCGAGCCCAGTCTCACCAGAAAACAGTTCACATGAACAACATGTAGCAGTTTCACAATCCAGGCTTCAAAACTGTAAGATGACAAAGTTTTGTTGTCCCAAATAAGGTCACATTACATGATAGAAACTGAGACCAAAGAGTACAAAACTTTTTTTCTTATATATATATGTGCACCTCAAGATAGAAAATGAGGCATTAAAAGCCTCTAACCGAATTCCAGGGTGCTCTTTAATAACCAAGTAAAAATCAGTCAATTTAAAGAATCAGAATTGATTTAAGACAAAGAATTCTGAAAATATGGCTTCTCATAAAAAGTGCTCCAAGTGAGGTTATATTCACCATCTAATTGAATCTGAAACAAACCCCTCAGAAATTCTACAGATAATTTGGCTCTTTTACCGTCTAACTGAATAGTCTGAAATCATTCTGATAATGTTATATTTAATAAAAGAAATATGACTAGTTCTAAAACAAAAACAGTCAGATTTAAGAATCATTTGTAGCTATAAACAGCTACTGATGCCTTGAGGCTTAAAGGAAAGTGCATTAAAGAGCCCTCCAGTCTTGAGTCTACGGCCACATTCCTCCACGATGCACCACTTGTTTTATGCCAGGAAAGAAGATCAGTGGTTACTTTTGACCTTTTGACCACAGTCAAAATAGGAAAAAGTTTAGAATACAAGATGTATATGATATTTCTTACATATTCCCATTTGCGTTTTACAGCTCATCCTCATATTAATGATTCACACCCACAATATGTCCATTAAAATAACAGATTTTATGTCACATCTATTGGTTTTGTTGTGTTTTAAGTTCCTGGTTTAGTCTTTAGTTTTTGCCATATTTTCCTTAGTTTCTCTTGCCCTGCCAGCAGCTTCATCCACGTCGCCTGTGTTTCTTCCTCCAGCTGCACTCACTCACCAATCACCCTCCTCAGTATTTAGTTTCCAGGTTTTCTCACGTTCACTGCCAGATCCTCTCAGTCACTGAAGTTCCTTCTACTCATGTCACGTCAGGTTTTTTTTTTTTTCCATACTTTTTTGTATCCCAACATTTTGTTGTTTTGTGTTTAAATAAATCAAGTTTTTCTTTTGAACATCTGCATCCGGGTCCTACCTTCACCATACCACACAACACACCACCCTACATGACAGTTTAAGCCTCAGTGGTTTTTGAAGGGCAGGTGGCAGAAAGAAAAAAAAAAGGGGGCACATATAGCGCATCTTCACCACTGTAGATGGCACCTTAGCATGCGTTTTGGCTCCAGAGAGGGCACTTTAGCACGCATTTTGGCTCCCAAGAGGGCATTTGGGGGAAGTTTAGCACACGTTTTGGCTCCCAAGAGAGCAGTTTAGCACACGTTTTGGCTCCCAAGAGGACACTTGGGGGCAGTTTAGCACGCGTTTTGGCTCCGAAGAAGGCATTTAGCACACGTTGTGGCTTCCAAGTGGGCACTTGGGGGCAGTTTAGCACACGTTTTGGCTCTCAAGAGGGCACTTGAGGGCAGTTTAGCACGCGTTTTGGCTCCCAAGTGGGCACTTGGGGGCAGTTTAGCATACGTTTTGGCTCCCAAGTGGACACTTGGAGGCAGTTTAGCACACGTTTTGGCTCCCAAAGTCTGATTTTTCAGGGGGTTTTTTAGACAGTGGCGATCCTGTGCACATTTCCAGTAAGAGTTTGTATTCACTGAGGTAAATGTCATGTTTAATTACGATTATGATGGCGGGTGATGATGGCCAGTCGTTGACACTACACACAATGTGATCATTTTATTTCATGTAGTAATTCTACAAAATCTTTGATACAAATAACATCAGCAGTGACGATGCAAACCGAACAAAGTTAGTGCTCATAGCAGGCAGTAAGAAATAAGTGTGTGTGTCAAAAACAATAATTAGAGACTGCACAGGCCACACGAGACACATTTGAGGGCTGAACTTTCTCATTGAAGACCAGAATCCTTCATCAAACAGGAACCCCTCAATCTCGGTGCTCGCTGTACTGGTTTTGGCCTCCTACTGATAATGTCCGGAGCATCATGAAGACGAGAATCAGACAACCACAACTATGGACTGTTGAGGAGCTGAAATCTTTTATTCAGCCCAAATGGACGCAGATTTCTCTGGAAAAACTCCAACAGTTAGTGTCCTCAGTTCCCAAACCATTAAAAAGAGCCATTAAGAAGAAGGATGATGCAACACAGTGGTATGCTTTTATCACACTTTTTGTGTGCTCGCATCAAATTCTAATTTCAGGGATGACACTGGCAATAATTTTCTTTGTACTTTTATCTGTTAAAGGTTCAGACAAGCTAACAGATGCCACGTACATTCTGGTTGCATTTCAAGTTCCCAAACTTTTCTGGAAACGGTGTTTTTACATTAAACTGGGTTCAAAATAACGGCTGTCTATTCGCCCAGGGTAACAGAACTTGGTTTAAGCAAGTGAAAAGGTCGAATGCAGTTGTCTGATTGGACAAGTGAAAACAAATCTGTTTACTTTTTGTTGTTAACCATCCACCAGCTGTCAAGCATGCTATGTACCAAGGCGGTCCACCAATCACAGACTCAGTTCATGACTCTTATGGACCAATCTGAGTCACTTGTCGTCCCATTATTAATGTTATGTTACAAGCAGTTGGCAGAATCTGGATTTAATGTTACTCCAACAAATTCCTGCAAGTTCCAGGGGGAAAAAAGGAGTTCTCTCAGTGACCAACTTATTTTCCTTCTTCAACTCACAGCTGGGTCAAGACCAACAGAAAACGGAAACTCAGCACTTTAATAAACATCTTTAATACTGCACGGCAAAAAGAAAGAGCAAAGGCATCCGTCTTCAAACACTGATGTGGTAAAACTTATTGAATTGTGATTGTTTCAGTTCCAAGCTTGGCAGCATAAGGTAACTACAGCTGTTTTTAATAGTGGAACTTAACTGGCATAATTGCAGTCTTTAAGGTTTAAGTACCTGCTTGGTTTCTAAGGAGCAGAGAAATTAACTAATAACTGAAGTTTTAACAACTTAACAACTGCATCTGGTGCAGTGTTGTTGGTTTATAAATGAAAAACTAGTTTTTTTTAATTCAACACTCTTCATTGGTCACTTTCATGAAGTACAGAAATAGTTTTGGGTACATTTCTGGCATTTTCCAACACATTTTTCATTTGTACTGAATAGGATGGATGACAATAGACATAAACTTGCACAAAGAAAGGTTTCATATAAATATTTTGTGTGAAATTAGTCACCAGTTACAGCAACTTAACATTATCATTCTGGACAGATAAAGGTTTTACAAATACCCAGATACTCATGCTGATTATCCTAAATGCAGCACTTTATACTTGCACAAGTCACCACAGCCACAATAACTGGCCAAGTACCCGTTGATTTGTTGTAAATCGGCTCATGTTTTCTGTTTTAGACTAATTTGGCCACTGATTTGGCTTAATGTCAAGGCCTGATTACGGTCACATAACGTGTATGTTAGCTTGGAAAAAAAAAACTGGAATATACAGTATTTTTGCAGTCCACCGATCAGGCTCTGCCTTGTTTTTTAGTTGCTGGCCAAGTTGTAAAAGGTCCAGCTAGTCTTATCACATCCCCAGCTGGGAAATAACAAGAAACTGTCCAGCTGGAAGCAACTGCTTTCAAATCACACAAGCCCGTACAAGCCTGGCAGGTCTTTCTTACGGAAGGGAAAAGCTCATCTGTAAACAGTCATTTTGGGGGTTGCTCTGTCCCATTCAGGTGTGCCAATAAGCTGTGCCAGCAACACAATAGCCAGACTTGGCACATGGCACATACATGGAATTCAATGATGAATTAATGTTTGCAGTAACAGCTATGTCTGAAAAGCTCAAATGTGTTCTGGGGGAAAGGTCAGCAGCTCAGGCGCATTAACTGCCGGGAAAATACTGTACATAACCTTTAGAAAAGTGGAAGTTGGCTTAAACCCATATGGCGCACGTAGACAAATAAAAACTCTCACAGCTTGGTACAACTTTTCAAAGATCTGTGGCATAAAACAAAGTAGAAATGTAGTTTAGAGTCTGTTAGGGCTGTAGGAGGGAGTTTTTTTAAAAATACACAGCTAAATCCGGGTTCAACAAAGGTTGGGACGATGTGGAAAATGTGAATAAAAGCAGCATTTATTTGCAAATCATTCAAACCTTAACTTAACTGAAATAGCAGAAACACAGCATACCAGATGATGAATCTGTTGAAAGACCAGATTATTAAAAGACACACCAGGTAGAACAGCTCATAATTTCTTTTTTTCAGGCTTAAACTTTGTCTAAACCATTGCCTGTGAAAACAGTCTGGAGCTGCATCCACAGTGCAAGTTTACACCTTCTTTATCAATGTAAAAAGAAGAAACAACATAAGAACAAGATCCAGAAACACTGCTGCCTATTCATGGCCTAAACTCCAATTCGGGTATACTGTGGGGAAGTGGAGAACAGATTTGTAATCCAACAAATCAAATGTGAAATGTTCTTTGGTAAACATGGACACCATGTCCTCCAGACAAAAGAGGAGTGAGCCCACCCAGCTGTTTATCAGTACACATCTAACATGATGCCCTTGTTGAATCCGTTTGCTTCCCCTTCTCATTTTGTGTTCTTTTCTTTCTCTGTTTGCTTACAGGAGGTTTAAGAAGAAACAGTGAAGAGATGTTTTCTGTTGTTCAGACTACTAAGTACTACTAAGTCAGACATCACTACTCTGACAAACCTCTACTTAAGCTGAGGAAATGACATTTCTACATTAATCTAAATCAGCCTTACTAAAATGGTCTGACAAGTCTTAATAGATGCTTAACAAGTCAATGTATCATAAATCAAGGTTTTGTTTTACTGTATAACGTAAACTGGGCCAGCAATTCAGACGTGGCATAAAGACAATATATGATATTGAATCAAAATATAAAATTGGTCAAATTAGTAAGAGTCCAGCTTCCTCCCACCATCCAAAAACATGCATGTTGGATTAATTGCCCCAAGGAATGAGAGTGAGTGCATACTCGTTTGTCTTGTTTACCTTAAGGTCGTACCCTGCCCCTCACCCAATGGCAGCTGGGATTGGTTCCACAACCTCCCAGGACCCTGATTGGATCAAACAGATATGGCTGTGGCTCAGTGGTGAGTGGGTTGTACAGTCCAGTTACTGGAAGGTCGGCAGTGAAACTGACAGCTGGAGGGGTGTCCATGGCTGAAGTGCCCTTGAGCAAGGCACTGTATCCCTGGCTGTGATTGGCTGCCCACCGCTCAAGCTGTCTCTATGAGTGTGTGATTATGTGCATGTTCAACAGGTGCTAACCTGGACGGGTTAAAAGTGGAGGACAAATTTCGTGTATGTATATGTGCATGACAATAAATCTCATCTTATATAGAGAATGGATCGGAAGTATATAAAACCACTCGTGATATGATTAAACCTGAATGTATCAACAGCGTTAGATCTTCAATAAACTATGTTAACTGTTACTTTCTCACGTAGTTTCAGATATGACAAACTAATTGTTTTCACTTGTAGATCGCTGAGTCGTAATAACAGGAAATTTTCCTGTGACACGTGAAAATTGGAGCATTTCATGTCTCAAACACTGGAGTCGTCTCTTCGTCTATTTTGAATGTTAGTTTGACCTCGATCTATGAAGGACGGTGATGAGGTTACTTTCTTGTCACCACAGACAAATTACAGCATCGGTTATTTGTTAAAATGCAACGCTAATTCAAACCTTACTGTGGAATTTCGAGGAGAGCTTTACACTTTAGCGTACAGGTGGGAGCAGGAGCTCATATACACTGCAGCTGGAAACCAGCCGAGCTCTGACAAATGCAGTTTGCAGTTATGCTCAGCTGCACAGCTTTTCTTTTTCTCAATTAATTATATTGCTGCGTGTTAATAAACAATTACTAATAGGTCACTTTCTGTGCTGCTGGGTCTTGCTTGCCTTCTTTTTTTTTGTTTGGCCTCTATAACGTTACAGTAAGAACAGTTTGTTTGTCCCATAAAGCTGCTTGCGAGAGGAAAAAGTTTCTCTTAAGAGGAAAAAAAGGCTTCTTTAAGTCTTTTGGGGAAAAAGGAGAATATCTCCAAAAGTTAGTCAGCTACACAGTGAATAACTGCACATAAATATAACCGAGTCATGTGAAACTTTGCATTTGTCAGTGGTATGCTTCATGGCCTCACGGGAGATGTTGGGAAAATCTCCAAGTAGCATGCTGAGAACAAATACGTAAATTTGGAGGTTAGAAATATGACTTGTGAGCATTTCTAACCTGCTAAAGAGGGAGAAAGCAGCTGCAACTGTGGCGAGGAACCCATGTAGGAATGGAGGGATTAAGGAACAAAGAAGTGTGACAGAAAGAGGAGAAAACAGATCACTGCAGAGAGATAAATTCAGGTGTCCGCAGCATGTTTACAGCCATCTTTTAAAAAGGCAGCTGTCTGTGCAAGTTCGATTCATTTACCCTTACGTTCACGCTGCCTTTCTCATAGCAATGTGGACAGCTTCTTCTCAGCAGTAACATGTTTTGTCAGCTGCACAGAGTAATGTTTTTTAAATTTCATGTAGTAAGATATTTTACTTCCATTTCCACCCCTGAAGGGATTCAAAAGCTGCGATTCATTTTTAAGAGCTGGATTTACTGCCATCCTGGCACAGATTCTTTTTTATTAAAGCTGTGTGGATGTTTTGAGTGCAGAGTAATTGATTGTGTTGGGGGGGGGGGGCACAATATTTGTGTAAATGTAATGTAGATGTATGTAAGAAATGTATCATCCTAATCTAATATAAAGAAGAGAGGGAAGCTTTGCCAAATATGTATTACTATTCACATCATGTCACAAGTTACTTTCCTTAAGGGCTGCTCATGATAGGATTTCTGCCTTAAAATAAATCAGTTTGTAGTTTTCAAGGAAAATTATGCTTGCATAGATAAAGGTTGTAAGGTGTGGGACAGATTAACCAGATAAAGATGTGCACTCCCACCGTGTGGAAAATAATCCCTCATTGTGTCATAATGATAAAAGTGCATTCAACAACTTCCCGTTCTGTTCATTTGTCTTCTCTGGGAAATGTTTCATGAATCAAAAGCTGGAGCAAGTCATACCTTTGTTCGTAATTCATAAATACTTTAAGTTTTAAAATCAGCTGCTGCAGTCAGACAGAAGTTAGAGGAAAATAATTTATGTGTCAAAGAAATTCAGTTTCATTTCTAAACAAGGTTCATTGTTGACCAGTGTTGGTCAAGTTACCTGGAAATAGTAACTAGTTACAGATTACTTCTCCAAAAAAGTAATCCAGTTACTTTACTGAGTACATATTTTCAAAAGTAATTAGTTTAATAGTTTAATAATCACTTTACTTAGTTAATTTTCAAAAACATGATGCACAACCTGAGTAGCTATAAAGCAATAGACCTTTCAGCCAAATTCTATTCTTTCTGCATATTCTATTGTATTGAATTGAATCAAATGAAATGCCTCTTTTTGAAAGCACCTGTCACTCCTGAGTCTATTTTCACCTGTTTAGCAGGAGAGGGGCGGTCGGAGGTTGCCCGGTGGAAGTGGATGTGGTAGCTGCAGTGGTCATCTCAGTGGGGGGGATCCGGGGAGTTTTCTCAATGAGTTTCACATTCCTGTGCCAGCTTGTTAGGTACTTGCCCAGATTTGAGTTGGAATTTTTCACTGTAGATACAAATTTTCTTCCCACGCAGCGTGTACAGCGGACGCGAATGTTTTTGTCACTTTTTACTGAGTCAAACTCAAAGTAATGTCGGTGCTTCCAAGCATTAAACGCTGCATGGTCCTGCTCTCTCCCGCGCTCCATGCTATCGCTTGTTGATCTACACGTGCGCTGATGTCGCACCGCTCATACGTGATTGTCACAAGACACTCTCACAATCAAAATCACGGTTTAGTAACGCAGTCTGCTTACGGGAAAGTAACAGTAGTCTAATTACTGTTTTGCAGTTGTAATCCCTTACTTTACTCGTTACTTTAAAAAAAGTACGGACTGACTGTTGCTGACTTGTTCGAACCTCAGCTGAGGCCTTTCTTTGCAGGTTCTCTAGTTCTCTGGACAACTTGGATACATGTTCATGAGGCATTTCTGAACTTATTTTTTTATTTTTTAAGTATTATGTGCAGTTGATGTCCTATCTGCTGTAGACAGCAGTCAGAACACTCAATTTGAAGCATGAAGCAAAAACCTTTTTTAGAGCCACCGAGGAGCAGATTTCACCATCTAAAACAACTTCAACCATTGACCAGACTTTATATTACAGACTTTTACATTGTGTTGTTTGGGTATTTGACAGTTTCACTTCATCACTGTTTTCTAAACTTGAGAATGTGTCTGCTACTACAGGTTATTGCATGCATGGTGGTGGGGGCAAAGTAACCTGCCACTTTAAACACATGGTTTCTGACAGTCAGTGAGGTGCATCTTAAATCACAAAATGTAATAAAAGCAATAAGGGTAGGCAATATTTGGAATTGTCAGAAACCAGTGACAAACTCTGGTAACTTCACTATAGAGCCCTTTCAAGTAGCATTGATGAGACTTTTAACTAGTCCTCCATTTGAAATGTTCCAATAAATCATTTGTTCATACCCAACAAAACAACTCATAACAGTGTCCTGACAAGCAGCAGGGTGGTACTTTACTGGAGAAGTAGAAGGGAAATACGACTCATGAGCTTTTCCACATCAAAGAGGTAGTTCAAGTTCCTCATTTAAGAAGCCAAAAAGTCCTCATGTGGCATGAATGTCGATGGAGGAATTAAAACCATGCGCCTTAGTGTGAGGTTGTTCCATCAACAACACAACAATGCTTTACTAAAACACATGCCACTTCCTGGTTGGCTTAAGGCAAAGCATAATTTAGTTGGGGTTAGAAAAAGTAATCACTGATAGATCAATGGTGCATTGATTTAATCATATTCTGTTCATATAATTCCAGAAATAGATAGAAAGCATATTCGATCATTGTTCAGACTGATGTCAAGAGGCTACAGGTTTGCCAGCATTAAATGTAGAGTCCTTGAATTTCTGATTGTTGACGTTTTCATGTTGTTTTTATCTTGTGCACACAACGTAATTATGTTGTCCAAAGTTAAAATAAAAGGTATACATTCCCAATGCCACTCAAGGGCCTCGGTGCTCCTAAACGGGTTACAGAGAACATTAGTCCACCAAGGCAAAAGCAGAGGTGGACGTATGTGATTGCTGCCGTTTGTTTGTTGGCAAGATTACAAAAAACTTAAAGGGTAGTCCGAGCATGGACAGAAGCAGAGCCTATTAAAATTTTAAACTGTGAAATAGAGCACTGGCATTGGTATAGGATGCCTCTTGTGTTATTTTTAACATCAGGGTGAAGCATCCCTCTATTGTTTGTTCATTTGGAAAAGTTTCAGCAGGATTCTCTTCTTTGCATGGGACTCATTTCCATCAAGGAGTCCATGTAGGTAAGATAAGACCCTCAGTGAATATTGTAGGACAAATCGCACTTTATTAAGGCCTGTATATTATGCTATATTGTGTTTCAACAAGAAACGCAAACCCTCAATATCCTTCAGACTCAAAGATATGAATACATTGTGTTGCACTCAGGTGTGTAGCTGAGCCCCATAACATGTCAGAAGATTGTGTGCAGGATGCTGTGTATCTGCATGTAGACATTAAAAGATAAGAATTTGTATTTAATTTGAATAATTGCTTCTGTGCAGGACAATAATATCAAATAGTAGTGAATATAACCAAAGAAGATTAAAAATGAATTATATCCATCATTCACTGGGGAAAATGTGGTGAATAACGGCATCAGTGACAGCTGTGAGCATTTCGAGTCACTCTTTGACTATGTTAAACTCTCTAAATTTCTTCTCAGTTGCCATGTAGCCAAGTAATGCAAACTCAAGCATTATTAAAAGAAATGGTCGGATAAGACGAGGTTATGAGGAAATACTGTTTCAAAAGAAAATCAAATGTACGATTAAGAGAGTGATAATAACAGTTTGATATGGAATTAAAGGTAATATTTAATCCTTTTCAACATCTACACGAATGTAAAAGTCAGCCACTTCAGTGACTATATCTGTACTTTTTTAAATTAAGAACTCAGACAGAAACTCAGAATAAGGGTCAAGTGGATGGTACACAACAAAAAACACAAGTGTTCTTTTTGGGATTTCTACCTGCCAGTCAGCGATTTAAAAGAGCTAAAACTAATGTGGGACCTAATTTGAAGCTAGCAGCCACTCCTCCTCCCCTGACTGTGGTTCAGGAGTGTTGAAATTTTAATAGCCAGACGGAGTTGATTCATGAATGCCAACATGATCCTCCTGCTGCTGCCAGGTTTCTGTAAGACAAAATATATCAACATTATGATCACCAATCAGTTAATTCACTAACGGAGACTTGGACAAGGGAGATCTAAATACAACAACACATTTACAGTTTTTCTGTTTTTGTCTTGATTGTTATGAGGGTTTCAGTATTTGCCTCTTCTGACAATTGTCTTTATTGATTTTTTAAATTTAGGTGATCTGGGAGCAGATAATCATGGGGTTTTGGGGGAGTGGCAGCATGTTGGAAGAAGCAGTGAAGCGTATCGGTCTGTGACTCCACGTCCTGCTTTAAGCCCTGGGTTGTCATGGTTTTGGATGACTAATGAATTTGGTCATATTTTAGAAATGAGAGCTGTTCCATCCAAAGTGCGATGGATGCTGTCTCTCCTACTCAGACCGGGTTTTCTTCCAAAATGTTGCCAATTTTCTATGTAGCCCAAGCTTCGTGCTGGACACCACCAAGACAGCAAGAAGGGTGACATGCAGCTAACATCACTGGTCAGATTTGGCAGTATCAGACTTAAACAATACTTGCTGGACAAAGACACTAGTGTTCCTCAAAGGGTTTCTTCTTATCGTAAAGACTTGAGACATCACATAATAAGACTACACAACGAAGACGGATGAACACTGGGTATAAGTAGAGGGATGACAGGTGCAACACATGAGGGAAATGATGAGGACACAGGTGCAGATGATGATGGCATGAACAGAGGAATCCTGGGAATTGTAGTGTCAGAACTGGTGAACGGTATGCTGGCGACGTTGAACATGGAAGTGGAGGAAGAGCAGGCATGACAGGCAGGGGGCCCGCGGAAAACTACCCTCCCATGTTTTGGCAACGTTACACATCAATGCAATATTAATTTTAGCTACATCTTGGTGTCATTACCACAAATATACACAACAGCCTTGTTGCATCTACAATAATTCTTAGCCAGAAGTTTCAAAAACTTTGCTAGATTAATTTTCTGACTGTCTAAATATCTGCTCTACATTGTGTTTCAGCAAGAATTATCATCCAACTATCTTTATGAAGCACAAATTCATGTGTTGCATACATTTTCCCACCTTTTACAAGATTATTGCAATCCTATTTCAGAAGCCGCTGTGCTTGTTTGATAATTAAGTGGGTGGTACTTTGTAAGACTTGCTCTATATTCACAGACAGGAAATGCCTACAGTCTGAGATGCAGAGGTTTAACCAGCTGATCAGTATGTCAGCCCAGCGCTACACCAACTTTTGAATATCTCATTGCGGCTCTTTATCTCATCTGTCAGTGGAACAGAAATTGATTGTCTTCCTCACACTGCAAGTTGCCCTTCAGAGGGCCCACACGTTGGTGGAGTGTTATCAACTGCAGATGCCATAAGGAGCAGACTGATCAAACATGCTCTGAATCAGCACTGGCAATTTGGGACAAACACGCTAATTAAAATGACACAGTAGTGACAAATGAAGGCCCACACATTCGGACTCTTTATTGATCCTTCGTTGTGCAACTGTTGTAGTCTTTGGAGGAACTGTCAGGAAATTAAATTTGATATTCTCACTGTGAGTGGAGGTGTTACTCTAATTTTATCCACATGAGCAGCAGGATTACAGTGTTGATCAGGGAGTTTATCCATCAACAGGTGAAGTTAATCAGGAAAATTAGAATGCCTTGTCATAACAAGTTTTGATACATTAATGCCACAGTTACTGACAGTTTCAGCTCTAGTTTAAAGTAAACATATAACCAGAAGTGCACAAAAGCGGTGCGCAGGTGCTCATGCGCGACCAAAACAAAAAATGCGCGCCAGTTGTAACGCTCGTTTGCGTACCTAAGATTTTGGGATAGATAGTTGCGCAATCTGCAACGCAGCCACTGTTTTAGACCGTCGTTAAAATGTCAAATAAGCAAGCTCCATTAAGCGATTACTTTGGTGTTCCTTCACCTCCAAAGAAATGTCAGACTGAATCTGACCCGCAAACTGAATGAAGAACACCATCAAACACTTTCACAAAGCGAAACGTGGACGTCCTGTGCGTTCATATAAGGAAGTTATTCCGCTTCTGAAGAGGATTATAGTTAACGTCGGGAACGCGCATCATTCTCCAGGAGGAAGCCGTATCATCCAGTGCATCGCGCAGCTGTGCTGCTTATCTTCATTTTCAATTGAAATTAAAGTACATGTCACATTATCCACGGATCACTGTGTTTTGTTCCTCCCGTGAGGAAGGTTAAGGAAAAAATTTGTTCAAAATGTGAGGACCAAACAGACCAAAAGTCTTATGTGCACCCCCGCATATAACCTTCATTCAACCCGTTTTCTTATTGTTTTTTACTGGGAACAAACCCCGTTTTGCAAGAGATTTGGCAGATGACTGGTATGTAAAAATATTTAGATACGTATCAAGTGTTATTCGTGTATATTCTGTTTCCCTGAAGTCCTGGCCTTGCAAGGTGGCAGCTTGCTGTTATTGTTGTCTTGGACGCCTTATAAAACTAAGCTACACTAACCAAATCTGCCTCACCTGTGTTTTCCCTGTTAAGACGATTCAAAATGGCTGCGAGGAAATAAAGGTCTGCTGCATACAAAGTAGAACCTGATGCTGCCATAACACACAGCGCATCATAATGAGGTTACATACTTGACAGTCAAGTAGCAGCTTGAGCATGATTGAGATTCTGCAGCACAAAAAACGAGTAAGTAAGTAAGTAAACTTTATTTATATAGCACCTTTCACAGATAAAAATCACAAAGTGCTTTACAATTAAATACATAAAAATAATTATAAGAAAACACCACCAGTTAAACAAATGAATAATTATAAAATCATAAAAGACAAAAAAGACCATAACAAGATAAAAAATTTCACTACTGTCTAACTAAAAGCTTGCTTAAATAAAAAGGTTTTCAGCTGCTTCTTAAAAGAGTCCAGATTCAGAGTACCTTAACAAAAGAGGCAAGGCGTTCCAGAGTTTGGGGGTCACTGCTCGAAAGGAACGGTCACCTCGAGTGTGGAAGTGTGTGTGAGGAACAACCAACAACCTCTGACCTGCTGATCTCAGAGTACAAGCAGATGTATGGTGATAAATCAGATCCGAGATATATGCAGGGGCTTGACCAGGTAGGGCTCGAAAAGTCAGGACTGGAAGCCGATGCAGGGATGCTAAAATTGAGCTGATGTGAGCTCTTTTCTTAGTATGAGTAAGAAGCCCCGCAGCTGCATTCTGTACAGTCTGGAGACAATCCAGGGCTTTTCATATTAAAACAGATAATGTGTAATGCATTTGTACAGAAAATTAAAACACACTGATATAATGCTGTGCTGCTTTGAAAGAGACATACTTCTAACAAAATGTTATTTACAAATGCAATATTTGTTAATTTCTTCCTCAAGTTCAGCTGGTTGTATAACTGTTGATGAAAATTTGCTGTTAAAGCAACACTAGAGAAGTTTGTGAACCTTAAACTTTGGGATTGTGACTCGTTTTGAAGTACAGCAACTTATGTTAAGCACTGGGGCTGAAACTGACTTCCCTCTGCTCCGTGTGGGCTGTGAAACAGACTGAAGCTGCAGTTGATTCCTTTAAGTTCCGTATTTTGCGCACTATAAGCCTCACCTGATTATAAAGCGCACCCTCAATTATGGGGTCTATTTCTGTACTCAACCCATACATAAGGCGCACCTGATTATAAGGCGTATGTATTACCTAATGTTCTCTGATTGGTTTATGGCTGCCAGCACATGTAGTGTATGTATTACGATCCTGTGTCAGCGGGAAAAGGTCCGACGGTGAAGGACAACATCGTCGGTGGCTTTTACACTTATAAACCTATAAACTGCACATGGGTCTGCATCACCCATCTCAGACTGAAGAACAGACACTCACTGGGACATGGGCAAAAGCATTAATGACGACACGATTCAATCGCTAAGTACGACCTCCATACAATCTTCGCCCCATTCAGAGTGAATGGCTGGGATCCGCCTGACCCTGGATTCACACCGAACGCAAAGCGAGCAACGGAAGTGGTCAGTTGGCATTCTTTTCCAATGTAGGAGAGCGAAGAGAAGCGGCAAAAGTGAACGTGGCGGTGAGTGGCGCGAAGGGAGAGCGGTGAGTGATGCGGAAATTCCCATGCTCAGCTGTGCATTTACGTGCTCCGATGGGTGTTTGTTTTACGAAACTAGAGTTACATCCCACACTTTTAGGGGAGCCAAAGAATACTCAAGTGATGCTTTGATATCAAAGCAAAATGCCAGAGCAAAAGAGTTTTAGCTTCCCACTTCTGAGGTACAGTGAATACAGCATAGTGAAAAGTTGAAGTTGGGTGGAGATAAAGATGAGGAAGTTGGATAATTTTAGTCTGTGAGGGTTAGTGTGAGATAAAAAAAAACACCACAAATCTGAGCAGCTCACTTAATTACATATTTTCCACAAACAAAATACGAGGGTTGTATTTTTCCAGAGTATTTGTGTTGGTAGTGACTTCAACTTCCCAAATATACACTCCCTAGCACGGAAAGTTCTTTTTTCATGACACATCACCTTTAAAATGTTACATTTAGTTCTTTCAAAGTTCTGACCTGATAGCAATATTTGTTATTAACCGTCACAATTCATTCAAAGATGAATATGTTTATTGCATTTAGATGCATATCTAAGTATTTTATTATCAGTGGTGTTTAGACAAGTGTGTAGGACTGTGTGTATCTACATGTAGGAATTTTGCTTCGGTGTGGGGCAGTAATGTTCAAATAGTAATAATCTAAAAAATTAATACAATCAAACAAGATAATAAGTTATATCTGCCATTTATTTGGGAAAATGTGGTAAATTCTGATATCAGTCACAGCAGTAAGCATTTATAGTCACTCTGATGGTGACTGCCAGTACAGATCAGCAGGAAAAACGGTGTTGATGGAGAGCATTCACCTGCCTGCATTAGCATGCAGCTGCAGATAGATATACTCTGAAATTCTGCAGACACAGCATCCAGATCCTTTAGATGTCATAACCATGACTTACATTCATTAACTGGAGACTTACTCAAAATGTACCTGTTGCCCAATCCTAAACATGTCTTCATCTGAAAACATATTTATGTATCTCGACTTGTTTATTGTCAGTGTTGTAGCGGGCAACACACACACACCACTTGTTTAACTCAAGAACATAACAAGAAGACAACTTGGCTCTTATGATTTTAAGATAATCCTATTCATTTCAAAGCATATAAATGGTTAGTGTAACATTATGGAACCAGATGAGATGTTGATCTGTCTTCGGTCTTGAATAGTTTGATAAGAAACATTTTCTGCTCTCAATAAATGACAATTATGTGAAAGTTTATTGGTTGCATCACAGCATTGTGTCATTTTACTGATGAAAAAAGATAAGCGGAGAGAAGAAGAAGAGAAATCCCTTCCTGCTTTTTGTCCCAGTAAGGACCACACATCCCCATAATGTATGACTGTGTAAACAGACTGAACTCCTCAGGAAGTAAGTGAGTGTTGATAACACGCACGCCACAAAGTCAGTCATGTATTAACAACATTCATTACAGCTTTTACAACTTCTGTTCTGGTTCATTTGACACATCTTTCTTAACAATGTGTTTGTGTTATACAGAAATGTCAAAGCCACACCTTAAAGAAAGTGCTCCAGTGGAATTGCTTGAATATCGAATCTTTGAAAGAGAGCCGGGATGCTGTGCAATATTTCATTTACAACAGAACATAGAATAGAATAGTGTCCCCTCTTCTTTTGAAAAGAGAGTCTGTAAACATCTGGGAACTGAAGAGACCAGCAGCAGGACTTTTGGGAGAGCAATGTTGTCCCATTCTTGTCTGACGTAGGATTCAGCAGTTCTGGGTCTTTTTTGTTAATTGTTTTCAGGTGGTGAAAGATCTTGACTGCAGACATGCCAGCAGCACCCGGACTCTTCTACAAAATTCCGTGCTGCTGCAATAGATCAGTGATGCAGGCTGTTGAACTGACCACTGTTAACAAGCTGGATGGTCCCGCTACTCTTTAGTGTATTGGATGTGGTGTCCACAACTTAACACAAAGAATTTAAAATTTTGATAAATCTGACCACAGGATAGATTTTGCCTCAGTCCATTTTAAATGAGCTTTGTCCAAGAGAAGAAGCCGGCGATTCCAGATCATGTTTACATATACGGCTTTTTCTTTGTATGAAAAAGCTTTAAGCTGCACTTATGGATGGCACAGTGAACTGTAACAGCTGTGTATGTATGTATATATTCAAATCTTTCCATTGACTTAAGCTCTTACTTTCCTCTGATAAGTTTTTGCCATTAAGAGAGACAACTGGAGCTTTTCCCATTGTTGGCATGCAACTGATACCGATACATTTGGTACAACCTCTGTCTTGGTCCTCAGTGGGCCAGTCTGGTGGATGGGGACTCCAGCCTAAACAACCACAAAACTAAATGGAAATAAAATTAATAGCCCCTGTGGAAATCCTTTAAATTTCATTGTTTTAGTGTGGCATCATCATTTCACTTTTTCTAATTTACATTTTAGAAACTGTGTCTTGTTTTATACCAAAAGAAAACTTATAAGCTGTAAGCAGAGTGATGGGATGTGTCACAACGGGGTGAGCTGTGGTGGGGCTTGGCAAAAGATGCTAGGATCCGGATGCAGATATTGGCAAAGAAAATTTGATTTATTTAAACATAAAACAAAAAGCGCGGCTGAGCCGGAATACCAAAATACTTAACAAAAACAACAGGACCTGACATGAACTATGACTTTGATGACAAAATGAACAATTACTTGCCGTGACCAACCTGACACCGTGAACGGTGGTAAACTGTGAGGATCTCGCAACGACATGAGGAAACCTTGAAACTAAATACTGTGGGGAGGTGATTGGTAATGGAGCGCAGCTGTGAACTAAAACAGGTGACAAGGATGAACCTAATGATGTGCAAGCGTGACTGGGGGAAACATGGCGAGAACTTCAGTTCTGCAGAAGAGGACCAGCTGATTCAAACTCCACCCGAAGGCTGAGGTTTACGTCGCAGAGTGAATTCTGGCTGGGTGTGGAAAGGGAGCATCCACTCATTGGACAGAAAGCCGTGAACAGTCTACTACGCTTTGCAACATCCTATCTCTGTGAGATGGTCTTTTCTACAAAGCTTATTGTGGCATATTTGTGGCATAATATGCCACCATAAGAACAAAGCACAGATCCCAGCTTAACATTGAGCAAGAGTTAAGAGCAGCAATATCAAATTTGAAGCCCAGATTTGAAAGGATGTGCAGTGAAAAAAGGGCTCACAGCAGCCATGGAATACATTGAGCAGACTCATCTCCTTTCCAAATATTTGTTCAATGTAGTTTTTTTTTATTTGATCGAGGAGATTTACTGTGCGTCTGGCAGAGTGATGGCAAATTGTATTAAAGTTGAATGTGTTCATATGAAAAAAGTTTGAAAGAATTGTGAAGATTTATTGTGTTTTATAAAAATGCTCAATCTGATGTAGCTGACAGTTTCAAATGTTTCAGGGGTTCAAGGCTTTTTTCATTGTCTTCTGGATAGACATTGTGAGCTTTTCATCCCCTCTGATAAGATAGAATAGAAACACCATTGTTGCAAATTTCACACACACACTAAAAAAATTTTTTTAAAAAGTCATATGTCTTATCGAAAAGGAATAAGCTGATGAAACTGCCCAGTGTTTACAGTTTAAAAAAAGTTTTGAATGTTACTGTGTTATTTTTATACAAATGCACATCTCGGTGAACTATTTGTACATTTTTCCCTGTTTTGAGAATCACACAGACTGAGCAATCTTGTTTAAATGTTACAAATTCAATTAATAAACTGAACTTAGATATTGTTTGAAGTTGTTGCAGATGTTATCTCAGCTCATTTTATTAATCTATTTTGATAAATAATACTCACACATTGGTTTGTACAGATAAAAACAAAATTCTTCTTATTATTATTATTATTATATAAATTCAGGGGGGACATAAAAATGTTTCTGTCCCCTAGGGTGGGCATGACAGAAAATATTGACATATTATTGACACCTTCTCATCTCTGAATCTAACAAAGTATTTAAAAATACTACATTAGTAAAAATTGTTACATTATAAACTGAAGGCTTCAAATATACAATCAAAGCACTTTATTTGCATCAAACACATTCAATTTGTTGTTCATTCAATTCATGAGATGCCAACTTGAGAAAAGTTGCCTAGTTAAAGAAACTAATGGATTGCATTCAATCTTCTTTTTGATTCAATTCCCCGCTCTGAGCATTCACGAGGGAACAATGGAGAGGAAAATGGGAAAAAAAACTCCCATAGAACCAGCCATCACTTGAGTCTAAAATGGAATTAAAGGCAATATTAGGCTTTTTTTTAGCACATTCATGAACATCAAAGTCACCCACTACAAAGACATCATCTGTACGAAGCATTAGAGAGTGTCAGGATGTGCAGCGGAGCAGACCCAAATGCAGACAGTGGAGAGAAGAGAGAAATGCAGCCTGCAGATGGTTTGGGAGCTTTATTCAAGAAGTTACTGAAAAAAAAACCCCACAAGGAAACAAATAGAATCCACGAGGAAGGAACTCAGGGCCATGCAATAAAGCAGTACGAACTGATCCGACAAGAAACAACTGAAAAGCAGGCGTGAGAATGACAAATAGAAACCAATTAAGAGCAGGTTAATACAGCAAAATGCACACGGGGGACAATACTACAAAATAAAACAGGGAGTGAACTAACAAGAAATGAACCAATGACCAAAATGAAAGCCAGAACATAGGAAAACCCAAAAAACAAAAACCCAAAGACACAAAATGCACTAATCATGACAGTGAGGTTGAAAAAATAAAAGAAATCATGACAACATGAATTCTAACATAAATGTGCCACAAACAGAAGTAGTTTTGTAATTATTTCATTAGAGTCAGCTTTACAAAAGAGCCACAAACTAATATTGGACATAGGACTCATTAGCAACCGTGACCTGAAGTTAGGTGCCACATGTGAACATTGCAGTGGCTTCTGGGAGTTGGCTCATTTATGCTGACATGCTCCTCCTCCTGCTGCAGCCAGGTTTGTGTAAGACAGAATAAATCAGTATGATGATCACCAATCAAATCATTCACTAACAGAGATTTTATCTTCATTAAGATCTTTACTATCACATTTGATTACATTTTTTTCACTTGCCTCTTTTGTGTTTGATTCATTGAATTTGGGCGGTCTAGGAGCAGACATGGTCATTGTGTTTTTTTGGGCAGCAGGTAGGAATGTGCAAAGTAAGTGTGCAAGTCTGCAACTGCATTCTGGTCTCAATCCTGGGTTGTCATGGTTTTGGATGATTAACAAATTCAGCCATATTCTTAGAAATGAGAGCTGCCCCATCTAAAGCCATCTATTCAGACCAGGTATTCTGCCCAAATTTTGCCAATTATGTATGTAGCCAAAGTTCTGGACACCCCATGGACAGCCATCGCTTGGAGAATGACATGCGGCTAACATCACTGGTCAGATTTGGCAACGGTCCAGAGAAAACTACCTTCCAATGTTTTGGCAACGTAACACATATGTAGATAGGTATGAAATTACCTCGGCCGTGAATAACAGTATTACTGTATTTACCTTTATCCTTGGCCAGCACTTTAAATTGGATTCTACATCGCCTACTCTGGCGGGAGGAATGCATTCAACTATGTTTGCTGGTGTCTCTACTGCCACTTTTCTGATAATGCAACTGCCAATTACCAGGGTTTTTTTCCTCAACAGGTGTGTTGCTGAGTGGGGAAATATATTAGAAACGTGGACAGGCTTGACACTTTCTGACCATTACCCAGTCAGCCTGGGGTCACAGCTGCTCGAGCTCTGCTGAGGGATGACCGATAGGATTAACTACGCTAGGTTGCACCACACTAGTTAATGAGGCTTGGCTAGCTACCAGGTTGTTTTCATCATTGCGTAGCAGAGTTTCCAAATCAGAAAGCCTCGCCTCCAAAACTACAAATCGGCTACATTCATTACACATACCGTTACCACTAAAGGAGTAGCTAAACATCTGGCACACAGAGCAAGTGAAAGCAGGAGATTAACCCTTAGGAGTCTGTAATATAAATGTCCCTTATTGCTATATCTGCTTATAATAACCTTTTAAGGCACTTCATATAATACTCCATGTGTTGCATATCAAAATGAGCAGAATAGGGGTGCTCAGCGGTCGAATGGTTACAGCACATACCATGTTGGCAATGCTGATTGTAATGATCACTAGGTCAAGTTGATCTTTCCTGTTTGTCATTACCCTAGTCTTTCTTCCCCCTTTTCTGTCTCTCCCTACTATCCCATCCATTAAAGGCAAAAATGTGCTGAATAATCACAGCTATTACAGTGAAAGCATACATAACAGACATCTTTTACAAAAACAAAAAACGCTGTAAATTCATGCAAAAATTATTTCTGTGCGCGGTTCAATAGCTGAAAAAACATGCGCCATCCCCACTGGACTCCTAAGGGTTAAGGGAGAGAGCTAGCAGCCATGCTAAGCTAGCAAACTTTAGATATACCAATGGAAGAGTCAAGTAGAAGTGTCGAAACACCAAAAGACTCCAAGAAATAAGTCCTGGAGTTATACAAGAGTGTGTTATAGAGTCTTCAGAGTGAAATATGCCACCATAAGAAGGAATTTTATGATAGTGAACCAAAATGAGCTAGCATCACTGAAATGGAACAGTGTTTCCACTGACTAGCTGAATTAGTGTTTCTCGATTTGATGTTTGGCATTGACTCTAAATTGCAACTATCTTATAAAAAGGGAAAATTTTAATTTTTATACAAACTCAACTGAGGGAATCTGTCTGTCCACTACAATTTGAGAACCCATGTGTCCTCCATGACCAGTTCACACATTTACTTCCCTATTGGCTTGGTTTAGGTGCTTCCAGCATGTTATTTCAAAATATAATGTGCCAACAGTAAGTAAACATTTCTAGTAAATCCTTCACTTCTAGTTTGTGAAAGCAGCTGGGAAAGGAAAAACAAATCCAAAAATGATTAATCATATTTTCAAATAGAAGCCCCTAGTTATCCAATTATCATCTGTACTGAATCTTTTTTTTGGCACCAAAGGAAAAAAAAAACAGCTTTCCCCTCCCAAGTACAAATGTATGCTTGTTACTTTGAAAGAGAAGTGTCATTCTGATCCACAACCCAACCCCAAGTTAAACTCAAACTGACATGACTGAATTAATTTGTATTGAACCAGCCCTCTAGACAGTGTGGACCGGGTAGAGGCTGTTTATTTCTCAGGTGATACAAAGCACACACAGAAGTAATAGTTGAACTCACACAGTGAGCTAAATGAGTAAACACATCAGTACATGCCCTGGGAGGTAAAAAGATCAGTTCATCTTACTTCTGTAAGTTTTAGCTTTTGCTCTCACAGAAACTTGTTGAGACTGCAGTACAACTAAGGGAATGGGAATTAATCTACATCAAGGAAATGTCTAAAATATGAACTTTTAAATTCTTATCCGCTTATTGGTGCGAATACTACACATCAAACTCTTATTTTGTACGCTATTAAATCACTGTTTTCCCTAATTAAACACAAAATGATGCCCAGTTGTGCCCTTGGGGTGTAGTTATGGCAATTTGTCAAAGTTCCTTGGCCTGCGGCCATTAGCTCCTGGTTATCTATTATTATTGAGCGCTTGGAGACTTTGCTACAGTCACTGAACAATTCAAATGATTGCTGTAGTTATTATGGGAGCTGCGCAGCTTTCCTGGATCCTTTTCATTTTTAAACTGCTGAACACACTGTGATTAATGCCAACTAGGGACCAACTGGCTCAAACCAGCCACAGTTACTAAGTAACTTTTGTCAGAGTGAACTAACTGAGATAAAGTGGTGCAGACACAGAGTGTGGACACTGAAAACTTGCATCTATTAAAGCTTAAATGTGACTGATATCGTCTGTCAAATCACTTTTCGAGGGAGAGTAAAATTTGTTTTGTTGTTCTCAACTTATTGGCATTTTTAGACACTAATGCTGTCATTTTATAAAGGATAAAGCAATATTAATTTAAGAGGTTTGTCAATCAAAGTCTCTAAGGAGAGATTCCCTGGCTTTGAGTAAAAACAAAACATTACAGGAAACCATGAATACTTGAGTGGTAAAAATGAATCGATACAAACTGGAACCTGAATTTAACATTAAATATGAACGTACATCAGTAAACAGACCCCTGATTCAAATCAAAGATGTCGTGTTGAACTGATGGCCTGATTCTGCATTTAATATCCAGTTGATGAAGATTTTGCTGCACCTACACAGAGTCAAACCAGGCATACACATCAGAGTGGGTCGGCAGCATTTCTTCTTCTGATTCTATGACAGCAGCATGATTATTTATAAAAATACAATGGTGCAGCCTCAAGCCCTGGTCTTAAGCACAAGTGAGCAAAGACAGCATAAAGGCCTCATTTAGGGGGGTTGGGGGTATATCGCTTAATTTCAGTATGCTTGGTTAGTCATACTGTGGTAGACCAGGTTGCTGGTCTCTTTTAACACTGTCAAGTAAAACACTTGCAATAAGAATGTAGTTTTTACAAAAAAAAGTTCTATCTTCATGCTTTCAATATTTTAAAAGTTAATTGAGAATGAGTATGTTTTAAATTCAAACCTAAAATGATTATAAGATACATTAAATTACTCACCATGGAGTGTAATATGCAATTTCATTATATAAATGCTAACATGACTGTGTAATGTATTACCTTGCTGTATGAACTAGCCCTAATGGGAGTCATTACTTGTGTCCCACCACTAAAGAGTATCTGCCTTCATCCATCATTCTCTCCGACAACCTCAATTATCCTGGAGCATGAAGACAGCAGGTTCTCAGAAATATGACAACAGGCCACTGTTGTAATTGCATTTTTGCATGTAGTTATATTGCTTTACTTTGTTCAAATCATTTATTTTCTCTCCTCGCCACAGTATTCAAGGTGTGCATGGAGTCAGCACTGTTAGAAATTCATATGAAACAACACTTTTGTTGTACTTTTATGCTGGAATTGACTGTTGTCGTGTCAGAATTTAATCACATTACATTGATCACTGTCAGTCATTTGATACTAACACACAGCAATCCTTAACTAACAGAGGGAATGCCCAAGGCTGTGTCTATCAGAGTAGAAGAGACACAATTAAATTACCAATGAAAAAATAAATCAATCTTTGTTGTTAGGGAAACTTGTTCCTTTTACAGCTGCGATTGGAGAAAAAAAAAGAAAAGCCACTCATTTCTGAAATATGTCTCCAGACAGCTTGTTGCCTACATAGGGACATAATTGCAATATTGGAAAGAAATAAAGATGTTGAGGTCCAAGTTGCACATTTACTCAGAAGGAATTGTTAAGTTTCTCTCCATCTCTTGCTTTCCAATGAGATTAATTTAGTTGCGAATCGTGTTATGAAACTAAATCTGATTTAACTGATAAGGCAGAGAAGGACGTCTACTGATTACAGGTTTGGTGATTAAGTTACCAATTCCTTCAGTACAGATGTCAAAGTGTCCATGACCTGACACTGTACCCTAAATTAGTCCTTAATTTTCAGTCCTAGGGTGTCACACGCTACAGTTTTATCAAGCATACTGTTTTAAATACACACGTCGTCCTTTAGTGCTGTGACACACCAAATGTGACATGTTTTATTGGCAGTGGCTTACATATGTTTCCTTATTTATGGGCAAGTTTACATTGTTATGCAGCAGGGGGTTTCAGTGGAATAAACTGCATGTGTGTGCCCGAGGAGAGAACTCTGACACAACTGGAGAGGCAGCTGGTTAAAGGAATGAAATTAACAACAGTCACAATGCAAAAGGCACTGCTGATGCAGGAAAGCTAAACACAGAAAAGTCCATTAAGAAAACATAGGACTGCCTGAAAATGGACAGAATCAACCACAGGGATCTGGAGAAGAACAAAGAAAAAAAGGATCATGTATATACTGATTAGATGAATGAAGGCAGGTGAGTGAATGAGAAATGGAGAACAGGTGGTGACACTGCAATCAGGAAACAAGATGAAGGTAACTGAGGACATCATGGAAAAAAAGAGTAACAATGGAAACCAAAGATGATGCAAACTACAAAAGAAAACAGAGAGCCTAAAAACAGAATGAATAAGGTATAAGGTATACAAGTGAACCATCAATAAAAGCCAACAACATGGGCAATGACAATGCAGAGTTCCTCCTGGAGACAAAGCTTTCCAGCCCTTGTTTTATTGTACGTTACAGATTGGGGTTGGCATCCTTTGATCATTTAGTTTGACAACACTGTTTGTTGATTGATTACAGCCATAATAAGTGATGGCTGCAGCAGATTGTGAGTACACTGTGGATGCAGTATATAGCCTATAGCTACAGAACAACTAACAGTATCACACTTTCAGTATCCAACCCTCCCAACCTTTTTGATCAGCTGAGGTGGGTTCACGTTAAAGTTTCCCAGCATATTTCATGCTAATTCACCCTACAGCTCTTTTATCTTGTTTTCTATAATTCTAGCACTTGATTTCAGGGTTTCTTTTTTAATCACATCAACCAGAATATATTTAGGCAGCTTCTGAATAGGCTAATTTAATGCAAAATTGGATGTTTTGTCGAGAGCTATGAAACCCGGCTTGAACAGGCTGCATCTCATTCTGAGCAGTCAGGCTGCTGGTGAAGAAATATTCACAATATCAGCAGTTACTCTTTGATTCTAACGGAGTGCCACCAAAATTTAGATTCAAGATGACGCCAAAGTCCGACATTTAAGTTAGTTCACGGTTTGTCTCCGATAGCAGTCATGCATCAAAATGGAATCATGGATATTTCCTTTATTATTCACTGAATCAAAAAATAGTGCATCTCTGAGAAAGACAACACACTTAATATAAATTACGTTTTATCTTTTGACGTAAACTCACGGCATCCTGTGCAACGTTGTTTATTGACTTCATTTGATGTCAAGCACACAGTCAAAGACCCAAGTGAAAAACCCAAGGCATTGCTTGTGATTTATTCATTCAATAACCAG
This sequence comes from Leuresthes tenuis, assembly GCF_036924035.1. Classification (NCBI taxonomy): domain Eukaryota; kingdom Metazoa; phylum Chordata; class Actinopteri; order Atheriniformes; family Atherinopsidae; genus Leuresthes; species Leuresthes tenuis. The sequence continues at coordinate 29,589,268 of NW_027325359.1, read as the reverse complement.
CCAGACGATCATTTTTCTCCATTTGGCTGCCATTGCCCTGAGAGAAGAGCTATTGAAAAAGCTGGTAAATAAGAAACAGTGAGTGGAGGGGAAAAAAAAGAGTCGAGTTACATTACAGAGTGTGACCTTCTACCAGCTGATGACATGATTGCCTGATGGTAAAATTTGCAGTGCACATAAATCATAGCAGGAGAGAAAACTAGGCTATGGAAATTAGGCTTTGTGCGAAGTGCTGAGTGAGATGCAGCTGAACACGTTCCGTTTCTGTGCCACTTGCTTTGCTTTCTTCTTTCCCTCTGTTTTTTTTAATCATTCATTTGTTTCTTTTCTCCAGCCTTACCTCTGCGCGATCACCACCAAACTCACTGCTTCACAGCCATTTAATCCTCTTCATCTTGCCCAGAAGTAAATCCATGAATACCTTGAGCTGACTTTCATGCACTTGTGAACAAAATGCAGCTTCTGAAGTTGCAGGTAGCAACTCCGTAACAAAGTTACTCTGCATGAGCTCACGTGTGTCTTTTTCCTCCAAAATTCACAGTTCATCACGCAGGTTAGGTGAAGATGAATGAAGGAAAAGTTGTTTATTAAATTGTCTTTTCTACAATAAGAGAAAATTCAAAGGTCACATAGTTAAGAGGAGGCACTAAAATTATTGATTCTCAAGTTTGTATCTGGGTTCCACCTTTCTGTAGTTTAGGGCTTGACTTTCTTCCCTGATATGACTTAAATCGAAGCTGGAGCATGCAAATACAGAGCATTAGATTATCTATTTACTAAATTAATTCCATCATGCAATAATAATATAAATAGCAGAAAAACTTTCAGAGATGGTGATGGCCGGGAGCAGTCTGATATACAGTGCCTTCTATGTTTGGGACAAAGTCATATTTTTCTTTGAGTCTACTCCACAATTCAGACGTGATTAATGCGACTTTAATTGAAAGTCATTTTCATCCATTTCAGTTCCACCATGTAGAAATCATAGCACTTCATTTCAGGGCAGAGGTTCAACCAGCCAAACGTCTGCGTGAAACTCTTTTTAGTTTGTGGTCCTTCAAGTTGTGAAGGTAAGAATTTTCCAGAGGCTGAAGTTGATTAATAGCCGGGTTTCCATGGCAGTGTTTTTAATTCACATTTACAAGATGTGACTAAGAAAAAGGTAAATGGAAACAGTAAAATGGAAAAAAGAAATGAACTAATGCACCAAAAAATTTATAGTCCTGACATGCATTAGGAGGGATGGAAACAACTTTTGCAAACTGCGTCTGAACTGGGAAAGATTAAAATTAAGTGAATCACCGACTGATTACGATCTCTGCTGGTAAACAATAAACTGACCAGAGATATGACCCAGATATGATGTAATATCCCAGATATTAAACTGATTCCTGAAGAAGACCTCACTCTATGATTTTATATTATGTAATTCCTCTTTTTTCCTCACTGAGAAGTGAAAACTACTTGTTCAACTACTTCTTCTACTGAATTACAGACACCGGATACATAGCCTTGATCGTCATCCTCTGGCAACATTTCACATAGTTTATTTTACCTGAAATAAATCAATGGAAAAGTGTTTGATTCACTTTTCTGTTTAAATTTGCTTTGATATTAAAAAGAAAGAAGTGTTAAAATACTGCCACAGGTAACACTAAACTATCCAAATGGCATATTTAATCCTTACACCGTTTCCATTTATCCAAAAGTAGACATATATATTCTATATTTACTGAAAAGGTTTCAGTGAAATTCTAAACAAAAGCAGCCAGATGCCCTCAAAGAGACTCAATAATATTAGATCTTGATCCAGATCAATATTAAAAGTTAATGCCTTATGGAATAAACTCTCCATAAGACTAATTCTTTGTTTGGACACGTCATTGTTCAACAATTAGGTGCATAATTCTAATTTCTATCTTAAGTAACTAGAATTTTTCACATATCTTAATGTGGCTTTTCACATATCCACATTATCTCACCCTTCCCATCTGCTTTAACTTTTATTTTTAGCATTTTAGCATTTAGCATTAGCATTCAAGCATGTTTTGACATTAACAAACGTCTCACCTTTGCTGATCCATCAGCCCACAACATTCTCTTGAATGTTTTATTCTTTAAATCTCAGGGGCCATTGTTGTCTCCCATAAGCCAAAACTCTGCATGACTTAAAAAAAATCAAATACTACTGTTTTATACTTATTCCAAATGTAGTTTTGTGTCCTGCTTTTGGGTCAAATTAGACTCAAATTAGATCTCAACGAGGGACGTTAGAGCTACAACAGTCGAGTTACCAGCTGTGAAACCAAAATAATGATATGGGAGGTGCTAAAATGGTCAACAGAACGAAGATCTTATACGAGCAACGTCTTTCACATTACAGGATGCTTTATCACATGATTCACTGGACAAGCAGAGGGTTGTGCCGCCTTACCGCAGTGGCAGATGTGTTTAACATCCCCATCTGAGCAAATGCACAGAGTTTATACTTTATTGTCACAATTATCATCATTGGAGAGAAGGATGTGTAATGGATTCTATTCCTATACAACATGCTCTGTTCTTGTTTTTGGTCAACAGCACAGAAAATGGTGGAATGGATGAGAAAACTATAAAGAAGAAAAACCCTCAGTTCTAAAGCTATTAAAAACTGTAAATGATCTCTGTTGTGTCTGTTTCCCAGCATTGTGTCTTCTGCAGCTTTCTTTTTCATGTCATCATTGTATTGTTATGGAAATGGACCATAGTGAAATTAATTTGATGATTACTTCTCTCATCGCTGCCAACCCTTTTATTTTCATTCCAGCCCCATTATTTCATTAAGGTTCTATTATCCTGCAAACATTTCCATGCCTCTCTCGGAAATAATTACCTATTTGTGGCTTTTGTTAAGTGCAGTCACCCTGTTGCCACAGTCCTGCATATTTCTTAGCTCCACTTCCAGTTGAACTCCATCATTTTCAAGGCTCTATGATTCAAATCTGAATAAGTTTCATTGATCGATTCACGTCCTTGTTCACTAATATAAACCTTTGCTACTTCAAAGTATTCCCGGGTGTAACTGGCCCAGGAGGAAAAAAGAGAGCTGAGAAATGCTTGGGTAATATTCTGCACCCTTCTTTGCAAATAGTATCAGTCAAGCTTTGAATTAAATTCAATATGTTCATGAACCAGATGTTGAAGATAGCGTAAGCGGCCTCAGAGGAGAATTGGTGCTTGTGGCAGTGAGTCAGAAAAGCAAGTTAAAAGTCAGAGAAATACTAAAGAAATCTACTCAGAGGAGAGAGAGAGAGCTGTTGAGTGATATTGTAAGAAAGAGATCAATAACCGAGAGTGTGGAAATTGATGGAGGCAGTGCAGAAATGTGAGAATATGAGTACATGAATTAACTGTTTAAATTAAGAAAGAAGAGCTACATAACGTTAAGGGAGGAGAAGAATTGGTGACTAGCAACGAGACTGTTATATAATAATCCTGATTATTATGTAATGTACAGAATTATCAGTTTGGTTTAAATTACTAGTTATGTTCAGTGAAAGAAAGTAGCACAATTAAAAAATAAATAGATAAATAAACACCATGTTAGTTATTCTGCATAGGGGGGGTACTCTGCTCTGGGTTTTAATGGCAGCCAGATGCACAGATACCTCTAAACATCTGCTAAACATGGACTCAGTCACGAAACAGCCCAGCTTTTACCCCAGGACAATGACTCAAAGCTTACCTCACAATGTCAATGTCTCATAAAGTCAATGAGCCAGTTGTTATGGCAACCGCCTCTCAGTTTTACACGTTATTGGAGCTAATGTTTAAGTTCAGTGAATGTCTGTTTCTGAAGTTTTCTGTGAATTTAGTGCTTGACGATAAAATTAATCTTTTGATTGATATTTAATCCTCTATTTAATAAAATAAATGATTGTTGTTTGTTTGTATGTGTCTAATTTTGCAAGATTGCATAATGATGACCTCATGTGAGGAGCGAAGGTGAGTAAGGGAAGAGGACCGGAGTTTCTGATATACTTTGCTCATTATCTAGTTAACTCCAGCTAATTTCCTGACCACAGGCTTATAAAACATTAACATAGTCATCCAGTGTCAGAAGTGTAGCCAATGAGAAAGAACCTGTGATACCACCAATGGCTGCTGGGAACAGGCTCCAAAGCAACAAACATTTCCTCTGTACGTCATTATCACAACGTTAGCCTAATAGCATAATTGCCTAAGTCATATTTGAATGTCTTAGACTTAAGCAATTATGCTATTAGGCTAACGATAAAACAGAGTCACTCTTGCTGATGAAAACAATTCATTATTAAATATATACTTTTGTCAAGTAAGGTTTCAAGTATCACTCTCCAACTCCAACTTGTTGTTTTATTATGGTCACTTTTGGCACAAAAGACCGAGGCAGTAACAGTTATATGCTGAGGTTGAGACTTCAAAATGACCAATGGATGACATCTATGTGGCTATGTCTGCTTCTGGTCTCTTCCAAACTGCTATCTCTGTCAACTGTAGCCGTATTAGAAAAGCCAGTGTTAACACTAATTGAGAAAAACGGGGGAAGTAATGACCCCTTTATGTGGTAAACTGGAAATTACAGATGTTGACGTAGTTGTTAGATGGTTATTCAAGAATTTCATTCAGCCCTAATTGCTATTTCACTCATCTATTAACATAGAATATTTGGTATGAAAAGGCAAATATAGTAGAAAGCATGAACTATAAAATCATTGGACAAATGATGATAATTACAGCTGCCAATGCTGTCGAGTTCTCAAGATATTCAGAGGGGCACTTCGCCATTTTCATAAATCCAAACTGTGTTTTCAGGTCTTTTGGAGAACTAACACCAAGAAAAACACCTTGTATCTGGCTGAACAACGCTTAACTTGAGTCTGTTTTTGGGAATTCTAATAGGCAGGATACTCAGGAATACTCAGAAGACATTGTGTAAAATGATCAAGAAGGAGCCTTTATTTTCAAGTGCTCTGCTAAGGACAAGAGCAGCACAGCATAGTAAAGTGAGGCTGCATTTTCATGCCTTGGACATGATGCCCTTACAGTATATTTGATGTGTGTCTGCTTATTCCCTACATACTCACAAAGCTTGTTCGTTTCTGCTCTGGGAAGAGAGGGCGATGTGTTGTTAAAAAAGATGGAGACATTCGCAGCCACAAGCCTTCACTTTAGAAACACTTTTTGGAAACACCTGCCAGGCATGAACCCGAATGTGTAAGGTTTGACCTCTTAGATGAAAACCCTTCCCAGTCCAAAGGCCACATGTTAATATATCAGGGGATCAGAGAGACCTCTTCTTTTCAGACATCTGCACCTTGCATAACACAGAAGCCTGTCCAGGTACTCTTGTGGGTAATTGTTTTATGTCAGGTTCTGATTAACCAGCTCATTATTCTTTTACTCAGCCTCAATCTTTTCCCAACTGTATACTCATCTTAAAACATAACCGAATATAATCTATTAAGCATGGGGATGCTGTGTTTAAAAGCCTCTGGACATGTAGAATTCCTGTACATCACAAGACTGTTTCACTTTACTCTAATGAGTCCTCCCATAAAGTGATACTTTACTTGGTTTCTGTTGTTGTACCACCTCCAATAATTACTTTAGATATGACGTCTCTAATTCTCAGCCTCCCTCAATAACTGCTTCCTCCTGTCCGAAATTTTGTTCTGCCCCCTGAAACAGCCCTAAACTAATGTGATAATGTCACTGATATTGATGTGCTCTCACAGGGAGGCTGTGGAGATTAAATAGACAGAGAGGAAGTGGGGAAAAGTCACAGTGGGAAGTAGCAGTGGAGTTAGAAAGTGAATTACCAACAGCCACCCAGACTGGGAGAGGAAACTGAACAGAAACACCAGAGGGGATGGGGACACACAGCAAAGGACGGGAACAGAGTTCATGTGGTTCAGAGGAAAACTGAGGCTCTCTGGAGGAATCCATTTACCTCCTTCCTGCAATTATGGGGCCTTGTTTTCTCTCTTAATCCATCTGAATGTTTGTTTGTGTTTGTTTCTGGAGCCCATTAGTGCACAATCATAAATGTACTCACACACCACAGAGTCACCCTCCCCTGGAATAAATCCCTCATTACTGAGTTGTTTTTATGTTTCTTCTCTGTAGGCAGTTGTAGCTGTTTTCTGTTATTAGCCTTGTGATGTGAAGACACAATATGGAGACTTCCACGACCCAAAATGCTGGAGCACAAGAAGTGAGATGAAATGCAAACTAATGGGGAGGACAGTGCTACTAGTAATCATTCTAAATCACAGCAACTGCTGTTTAGGTGGTAGTTTTCCTGTTAGCTGTGTCATAAATGTCATTAACTTAATGGACTTGTGACACCATGTGTCACATATACAAGAAAGAAAAAGAAAATCAAAACAGCAATGGCTGAGACACCCCCCCCCCCCCCCCCCAAACAAAAAAACCCAACTATTTCCAGTTTATCAACTGCATATTTTTGAAAAGCCCATCACAAACCCATTACATAAGCTCTAGCTGAAATAGCTCCAATTTTCATCATGTACGGGAGCTTTTTTGTTGTTTTTTTTAAATCGCGTGCACAAACTCGAGGACATCAGTGCATGCAGCTGTCTTTATGAAAGGGATGAGTAATACTCAAAAAAAAATCGACATCATTGACACTAGATCTGTGTGCTACTGTCGCCAGTGCACTGCAACAAAATTCACATGTGGATGCAGAGGTGATGCTGGTGGCTTGGATACGCTCAACTGGACTGAAATGGGCAGAGACGCTACCCACATGCGCTAAAGGTCCATCTTTTTGGAAAAACAGAAGTGTAGATAGATACATCCATCTATTTTCTTACCCGCTTAATCAAACTGTAGGGTCGCGGGGGGGCTGGCAGTCATCATTGGGCAAGAGGCACTGCACACCCTGGACAAGTCTATATCGATACAGCCAACTTCCAGATAAAACTGCTTTCATTAAAAAATTTAATGTAGTAAAATGCTGATTTTATAACCGCGGTGTCATTCAACAAAATCACCATTCAAGTAACTTAAAAGCAACATCTGTGCCGTGAATTCAGCTGTAATTATATGTACCATGATCGCCCACAGAGTGTCAAGATTTAGGTTTTGTTTCAAGTATTGTCTTGTCACTTCCTGTTTTATTTTTAAATATTGACTTCTCCTCTGTTTCAGATGACTTGCCTTTCCTCCCGTGTCCAGTGTCTGGCTGTCTTCCCTGATTCCACCTGTTCCCCTGGGATCCTAATGTGGTAAATAGTTTTCGTCTCCCTTCGTCCCGTGCGAGTGTTTTGTCTCATTCTTGAGCCTCTCATAAGGAGAAAGGAGAAGGAGAAAGGAGACAGGAGAAGGAGAAGGAGAAGGAGAAGGAGAAAGGAGAAAGTTTCTCCCTCGAGCTTGCAGTCGAGCTGGCAGTCGAGTCGATACTGCCAGATTAGATTATTTATTATGACGGTAAATTTCGTAGCTTTGTTTTTGGTCCTCCCGTTTGGAGAGTTTTGAGTTGGTAAACGTTCATAGCCACCTCCGATTAGCGGAGTGTTTTTGTGTTTAGATTTATTGAAAATATTTCGTGCCGCCGTTAAAGGCGAGCTTTAAGTTTGCAGTTAAAGTTCATAGCGCCTCTGTTTTTTAAGAGTGCGTCCTTTGTTTATATCCACCTCATTAAGGAATGCGTGCCCTTATTTTATAATTGTTCATAGCCTTTTGTTTTCCTCCCAGGGTGGAGTGAATTTATGTTTGTTAAATTTTACAGCCGCGCTCAGTATTTATTGAGAAGAGTGCTTCACAGCCTATTCTGTTGCTCTGAGCAGAGATCCACGACCTGCCTTGCCTTTTCTGCCTGCTGTGAGTTTACTTTATAAATAAACATCTTTGCTTCGAACTTGACCCTGCATCTGCGTCCTATGTACTGGAGGTTAGTGACACAGAGAAAGTTACATGAAGCATGTCATGAATATTTTTTTCACGCAGTCTCTAGCGTCATGGCATTTAATATCGTGAATTCCGGACAATAGAGCGCACCTGAATATAAGCCGCACCCTCTAATCTTAAAAAGAAAATCCATTTTGTACTTGTATAGACCGCACCAGATTATAAACTGCAGGTGTCCACAAGTTTTCAAGTTCGGGCCATCTGCTATGATTACCTCTGAAAGCTTTTGTCATCTTTTTGCATAGACTCAGTTCATCATGTTGGCGCCGCCATCGTCTCACCTTCGATTCAATGATGCAAAGATTACATGCAGCAGCTCTGTTTCCTTCTTCAACAGCCAGATTGGTCGCCTTTCATTTAAAAGCTGCATAATATACATTTCTTCGTTTGTTTTCCATGTTGATGGTGTGTAAAAATGACCGATTTATAATAATTTAATAGTGTAAGTGTGTTTGATTTATCGTACAATTTCATTGGACCACTGGGAACTATTCGTTAATGTTATTGGTCTAATGTTAAGAGTCAAAATGTTTTTGGAGGCATGAAAAGGAAAAAAAAGATATATTGGCCACACCGTATTATAAACCGTGGTGCTCAAAGCCTGGGGAAAAAGTAGCAGTTTATAGTCCAGAATTTACGGTAACTACATTTCCCTCCCTTGCTTGTACACTGGGGCAGGGACTGTGGTCCGACTTAATGCTCAAGTTAAGATGCAACCGCTGCTCTCCCATTTGTGGATGAAACCGTGCTGACAGACACCAGAACAACAGTATGAAATCACCCATGATTTGTGTTGCTTCTAGTTTATCCATGATCACACCTGACTGAGCCTCCCACAGCATGCTCTATCCTCATCTACAGAATGAGAATGACAGCAGGTGATAATGTCAGTGTCATGGGCTGATGACATTTAAAACGTGCCAAAGAGTCACTTCACCCAATAACAAATAGTGTTTTTCCATCTACTTTTACCAGTTTGAAACTGTTAGTTGGCAGAGCAAAGATGCTGGTTGATATTTACAAGCTATTAACTTTAAGAAACTTTTCAAATCCAGCTTGGAAAATGCTAATAGCTCGGGATCTGTCACCAAGAGCTCACTCAAAGGCAACTTGTTTGGCTTTTTTTTATGTTAAGTGTCTGCTTTGTTAATGGAATTTCTTCTCATAGTTTAAAATAATCTGTTCACCAAAAGTTTAACTTAATTTACTTAATTGACATGAGCAAAACTCACAGATTAAGAGGCTTATACCGTAATTAATCGTTTGCTCTGTGAACCGAAAGAGACGTGGACACCAGAGTGAACTTTTTAAACACCACATGAAATAAAATTCAATTGTTTTTTGGACAGAGGATGTCATTCTTGCTTTAAAGTCAGTGTAAAAAGATCAGATGTTGGGTGAAAATGGGCTCTGTTCCATCTCCCGATGATGCGGTGGTGCGTCTCACATCAACAGAACAGACTGTTATAGAGCAAAGACTTTCTGACACATAAAACCTGAGACATTTTTGATGGAAAATATAAAAAGATATCAGATGAGGACCTGTCACACTGGCACTGGATGTGTTATTCAGAAATACACAAACCAATTTGTTTCTGTTTCAGTCTGAGACGACCAAACGTCTTATCTGACATAACCAGAGTGTAATCTGCGGCTGCAGCACTGAAAATGAACTGGGGAATAAACTTTGTGTGATCTCTGGGAATTCTCTTCAGAACTAAGATGAATTCTTACCACACAGATTCATTCACTGATAAAGCAGCCACGAGTTGTTATCAGCTGTCATGTTTTAACACAGATGGTTCGTGTTTATATAGTTAGTGGAGGATCGACTAATGGATGGCAGTTTTATTCTAAATTCATCGTGTAACTGGATTGTTTATTGGCCCTTGACGGTAGTTTTGATGTCTGTATCATTATCAGTGATGGAAATGGAGGGTGGTTGATAGTAACGAGTCCTCCATTATGTTAGCGATGCAAACAAACAAGCTGTCAACGCTGAGATTGCATGATTGATCATGTATTACCCTGAAATGTTGCAATATTGTAGGCAAAGCTGTGGGACACAGAAGAACCATTATCTCTCAAGCAGTGATACCAAGAGCAGCGGCTTTTTTCTTCCCTCCCAAAAGGATAGCTCAGTTTTTGAGGCAGTATAGTAGTCTGTATGTTGGTAATTTAATTAAAGTCAGCACACGTTGAAACTCCAACCTATCAGTGTTTTAATGAACAGGTATGTCTGAATAACACAAGCAAATAACAGTATTCCCAGAATAGTTTTTATAACTATTTATGTTTCACTGAATCTTAAGGAGCACTTACAAAAATGCCTGTTATTTCTGAACCAATGCAAAGAGTATTGTACCACGATAAAAATAACGGCTATAAGTTCAGACAGACTATAGACTACCTGATTGGTTCTTTACTAGTTTTTCATGAGAAAAATAAAGGAAAGTTTCGCCCCTCCACACTGCAGCCTTCGGTCTTACATGCACCTCCAAGAATATAGTGGATACACCTTTTATGGTATTGTATGGAGGGCGTGGCATTAGGAGACAGCTATACTCCCACAATCACCCCATGGGTTGTTGGTTTATGCAGGGAATAACAACCTGTAATTATGCTGTCAGAATATTCAACTTTCATTAGTTTTGAGAGCAAGTTCAAAGAATGTATTTAAGTCCAACCTACATTCTCCTTTTCCAACCATAACCATGTAGTTTTTATTTCTAACCATAACCAAGTGCAGTTATTGCCTAAACCCAACCAGGGCATAACAAAAGATGTACAAGCAAAGACTTGTTGTTCTGCTGACAAAACATAACTGTAGCCATAACTGGAGGCCAAACTCAGGTTCAAACTCAATTATGGCAATCGGACTTTCAGCTAATTTTCACTTTTACATGTATGTTTCTCGTGCCGTTGTTTAAACAAACCTACCCCAGTGACTGGAAGCCAAATTAAGTTTGTTTATATGGCTCTAGAAAATAGAAAATGTACTTTTAAGATGCATATAACCATGTTAGTTCAACCAAAATCTTACAAAATCAACTGGATAATGGGTCTGGATGTTATGTAAACACAGTAAAGTGAAAGAGCGTATTAATTCATCCAAATACCCAATAAAGCTGCTCTCTTTCACACATTTTTCTGTGTTAACTTGCGGTTGCTCGTAGCATTTCCAGAGAAAAGCTAAAAGATTCTCAGTTTTCCAGTCCACACATAAACATTGCAGTTGGAATAACTGAAAAACTTTGGTTTCAGTGCCCACAACTGTGTTTGTTTTAATGTTTATAGGGTTTAGAGTCACAGTTTTTCACAAGCTGATGCAAAACATACCGACTGTGGACGTAAACAGCTGACATGATTAATGCTGCATGTTTAAGCTGATTGAACATTTGAGAACTCCATCTGACTCAAAGTTTTACACAATCCAGTCACCAGGATGATATGACTGTTCTGTAAACCAACAATACTTATGTGTATGTTCAGCACATATACCAAATTACAACTACTGTGTGTCCATAAATGTAACCGCTGTAGAAAGCTATACACATGTGTTACCAGCCTCAATTTATTAAGATTGAAACAGTGCCAGTTGCAGATAATTCAGACATAATGCTGTTATCTCCAACTGCCAACAGATCTTTACAGACTGAGGTAGTGTTGCACACTTTACAGGGACGCGTCAGTTAAACGGTGTAGGTGTGCAGCATATTTATCATTTCATTTGCAGCTTCAGTGATGATAGATGACCATGCTATATTTCACCGCTCATGCACATTTTCTGGTGTTTTCTCTGCTCTTGACTCCAGACAAACTGCTGTTGTTGTGTCACAATAACACAATAACAGCTCTTCTACTTTGTTTTACCATGTGTTGTACAGTCATGACTGAAAAAAGATCAACCAGAAAGCAGAAAAGGGTCATTGCTCTTAAACTGTTATGGCTGAGTGTATTTTCTCTTGATGAACTAAACCAGATGTTGGAGTATGCAGTCAGGTGGATTATATGAGTATCTGTGCGTTAGCTCTATGGTGATACACTCTGCAGTTCCTTAATAAGCCGGCTGTAATATATATCATGACCCTGAAAATGATAAAGAGAGTAATGAAAATTAACCCTTGTTTTTAAAACATATTAAATGGATTCACAACTGTAATTCTATTTTCCCTTTTTTATCGAGCATACAGCTAATGTCACACAGGGCTGCTGCCAGTGATCTACTGTTAATTGAACCTTTTTACAAGATAAACTAAATCCTTTGTGCATGTGAAAGGAGGTCCAGGCAAGAGGTGCTGGAAAGTAAGAATCTGATACCAACTAACAGGAATACACCCACCCCTTCTTGTCGGAACACCAGCTGTAAAAACTTGCCAAAATAGATGGAGAAAATGAACCGATAGCTAAATGGAGAAAGATGACAAATGAAAAGATGATGTGTGTGCATGGATAGAACAGACGCAGCGCTGAGTGGAGGGAGCCCCTCAGGGAGATCATGGTTTTATATGCTGCTGTCAGGAATGGGTAGACTGACAGTAACACATTGTCAGGAAGGGTGTGCTGAGTGATGGTGTGGAAGTAAATGATGGCTTTCCATCACAGCTTCCACAAAAACTCCAATTTCTAAATCGGTTAAAGTTGAAATGTGCAACTGGACTCCTGCTGAATCGCCCACATACATCTTATATAAGCAAATGTGTGTATTATCAAAAGTTCTTCCCGTCTCCATTTAGCTATTTGGAACTTTATGTACGTGATAGCTGTCAGTGTCTAATGCCACTTATCTGACCGTGTGGAAATTTTACACCCACTCAGAATCACTCGATAATGACACAAGAAAGGGAGCCTTTGCACCGGCTTGTTCATGGTGTTGTGTAACATGTAGACCGTAGCTTCCTCTGTTTGCAATTTCTTAAACAGATGTAGATAAAGGCATTTGATACAATCTTTTAGATATAAAAAACAGTTAAAACAGCAGTTTCTGTCTTTCTGTGGAGGGATTTTCACAGTAGGGATGGTGCTGGGGTCTGTCATTTCCTCAAGTATATGACACAGTGCCATCTACTGGTAACCCCCTGTACCTGTAATTTCCACACTATTCACTCGATAAAGCAAACTTAGAGGGTTAATGGAACAGGTGCCTTGGGGAGCCTTTAAGTCACAGCCTACATTCAAGTTAAATTATACTGTAAAATTACAAATCAAAATGAAAAAGGACCTCAGGGCCAGAATCTGAGATTGGTTCAAACATTATGGCCTTGGTGTGCTATCCATACAGCATATTTAATTATATAGAAAGGAAATAGAATGAAATGAATGGAAAGTTGAATGGTCAGTTTAGCTTTTGTCATCCTGGCTTCAGTTTCAGTTTCACACTGTTTCAGTCACTCAAACATGTTTACATGCATTTTTCATGCATGGTCTAATTAAAACAATCATTCCTTTTTTCTTAGAGTCATGTAACTGTGTTCAGTGATAACATTTCATGTACAAAACAATTCAAAGTGCTTCACATGAAATAAAAGCATTGCAGCGGGGAGCGGAAGAAGCATTAAAAATACATAAAAGAATATAAAAAGAAAGAAAGAAAATAATTAAAATTACAGTCTAGATGAATTACAAGATATCGAAAAGAAAAGTTTTTAACCTGGATTTAAAAATGTCTACGTTTGGTGACAGTTTAATCTCCACTGGCAGTTTGTTCCACTTGTTTGCAGCATAACAGCTAAATGCTGCTTCTCCGTGTTTAGTCTGGACTCTGGACTGGACCAGCTGACCTTGGATCTAAGGGCTCTGCTGGGTTTATATTCTCTGAACACATCAGATGTATTTTGGGCCTAAACTGTTCTGGGATTTGTAAAACATCAGCAGGCTTTTAAAATCTATTCTGTGACTGACTGGAAGCCAGTGTAAAGAGTTTAAAACTGATGTGACAGTGCGTTCAGATAAGAGCGTCTGTAACAGGGGTCACAGCCCTGTTCCCTGAACCAGCCTTCCCTCCCACTCTCCCTGCTGCTTTCCTGTCATCCAGAATTTGCAATACAGTCCAATCGTGGAAGCAGCTGTTGGTCCTCAAAAGTCGCTGTAACATGCAGCCAAAAGGATGATCTTCCATGCCCTAGAAGCCCTTACAGAGCCCGGATGTCTACATCAGGGAGTCAGTTTGTGAGCGCACGACGACACTAAGCCACTGCTGTGATAAGCTTTTCAAGATGCTTGTAAAAATCTTGCTGCTGTAAAAGAAATGACCTTAAAAACTGGGTGCTGGTGTTTGCATTGTGTTATTTCTTATTGTTGTGCCTCTTTCTATGTTTAGCCGGAGGGATAAAAAGAGGTAGAGCAGCCACTGTGTACCTACAAGACCACGTGACTCACATCTTGGGGGAGCAGAGTGACACCAAGGATAATCAGTGTCTACCCCTTGCAGCTACATCGGGTCTACTTTATAAAACAACACAAAAAAAAGTGGACAAGGCTTTTCGTTTAGGGTCATCACAGCACATACAGTCTTAAACTCGAGGTTAACAAACCTGCAGAGGACTGTTTACCTCGAGAAAGGACAGTGTTACTTTGAGATGTTGAACTGGGAAATTGAGGGAGACTTCATGAGAGTCAAAGTGTTGACAGGACAACCGACACAGCTCAGACCGGGTAGGGGTGAGGAAGCTTGGAGCTGGGCACAAGCTATAAATTATCTTCACTATGCCCAGATGGCCACAATGTTTTTTAGGAACCTTAAGATTTACAAGAAGTGCACAGCTGTATCCAGATTAGTACAAGTAAGCTGGACTTTTCACCAGCAAACCGAGCATCAGGTGATTTTTTTTATTTTTTAAACACTGAGTAGGTTCAATCACCCCCGACGGCCCTGCACCGGATAAAGGAGGCTCAGGAAATGGATTTTGTACTTTAAAAACTCTTTTTAAACTCTTTAAAAAAATCTTTTCTGTCTCAAAATGCTTGGCTTATTGATGTTTTTTTTCTTAAAGGTTTTAACTAAATTTAATTGTCATTTTCTCACATGACTCAAATTAACCAATGAAAAAAATCTGAAAAACAACACATAGGTCAGAAAAGAAAGAGCAGATTAAGGCAGATATCAGTGAAAGCTGAGACAGATCGTGGATAACGCTTCGCGTGTACTCAGAAGAGTAACAAGAAAAGTGGATGCAGGTGAGCAGAGGACCAGGTGATGCCGATGAGCATGTGGAAGAAGCTGGTTTGAAATGACAACAGACGCAGTGAATGAATAAAAGCAAACCCAGACTTAACTAACAAACCAGGACACATTGTGCAGGTTATTCTAAAGGTTATTCTCATTTTACTGTAGAGCTGTTTACTTACTTAATGACCACCATGGGTAAAATAAAGGAACACTCCTGAACATGTTGTAATTAATTTCCTTGTAGTTTATTAGAATGGATTCTCAGATTAGAGGAGTCTTCTCGTCACTTTACAGAAGCTCTGCTGAACATACTAAGGCCCATATTTACTTCCCTGGTCAAATCTGTGTGCGGTCGCATATCAGAAACAAAGCTTTGCTCATCTCCTCGCAAAGGCACGACCAGCTTGTGTCAATAATAATCTAAGTGGTTAGTACAGATGAGCAAATGACTAGACCGGTTGATAATCGGGACTCTGACAGAGCTCGTTTCTTTTTGCAGCACAAAACATAAAAGCATGAATCTAATTCCATGATCAGGTAAAATACTGAAGATACGTTCTGTGACTCAGGTAAAAAAAAGATTTCACTCTTCAGTTTACCTTCATTCACATTTGTTATTATCTTTTCATGGTTTGTGTCTGAGACATCAGCTAAAAACTCTGCTGCCATCAGCTGTTTTTTACCATAGTCTTGCTGTACACATAAGCATCGCTTTGCCATGTATACACTGAGCCAGCTGTAGATGAGGCAGTGTAGATGAAGTAAGCAGCGAAATCACTGAAAATGAGGCCGTTTGCATTTGCAACGTAAATGTTAAGCAAGGTCAGCCCTTCGTAAACGAGCAATTCGTCTGTGTGTGAAGCATGAACTACGTCCCAGATCATCTTGCTTATCACAGATTATTTTCCCATTCATGTTCATCTTGAAGATGGAAAACACAAAGAGTGCAAAGAAGTCACAGCTGGACCATAATTTACATGATCTACTGGGAACAAGTTGATGGGTTTGTTGCTGAAATAAAAAACATCTCCTTTTATCGTTACGTATTTCCTCTAAACCACAGTCCTTTTCTACTTTAAAGGACTTCTAAAGGAGAAACAAAAGCAGGTAATGCACATGAGAAATATTTCACCATTGGCTGCACTTTATTTCCCTCTCAGCATCCTCTTCTCCTTCACACAGAACTATAATTACAGCGTCTTCTTTTTCTTATTAGCAGATAAGACTTTCATAATGGTTCCCTCTAGATCCTGTCCAAACTTAATCAACACTGGCTAAATAGTCCCTTCTCTCCTTCTGCCTCAGCCTCGGTCCACCCCCAACCCTCTCAGGTTCTAATTAGACAATGGCAGCAAGAGACAGTACAAGTCCACCAAGCAGTGATAAGTATTAGAAAGCCCTACACAGGAAAATGAAAGCTGGACATAGATTAGATTAGACTTTCCTTTATTGTCCCACGATGGGGAAATTTACATTGTTACAGCAGCAAGCAAGAGACAAAAAGAAGAAAGACAACAGAGACATAAAATAGCAGGTAATACCACCAGTATCAGCAGTTGTACATGGACTCGTACATGTTTTTATTATTATATTATATTATTTTATTATTATATATTATTATTAATTATATATAATATAATATAATAATAATAATAATAATAATATAATATTATTATCATATACAGTGGATATTGCACATTAAGTACAGATCATTATTATTTATTGTTGTTATTATTACATTATTAGGCTTGACTCAGACAACACTGAACAACCAATGGGAGGGTTACTGTCACAGCTGTTGCTGTGCTGATTTCACACAAGTGTGTGTGAGGATCTTATTCCACTGAGCAGTGTAAGCCATGAAATCATGTCCTGATCTTCGGCTAAGTAGCAAGCTCTTAATTCCCATTTGTTTGACTTAGAGAGATTAGTCATTAATTACAGGCTAGAGAACTCAACACACACACATTCATGCACACAGATAGTGTGGTGGAGGATTGTTAAATAACTGATTACTGCATTGGCTAAAGGTTAAAAAAAAAGAGCTGAGAAAGCATCGTCTAACAGGGCTCACACACATTCGTGCCATGCACGAACACACACACACACTCCTGCGAAAAATGCTGTTCAGGGCTAAATCAAGCAGGTTTTAGCTGACTATGACATCAACCTCCCGCATGAGAACAGGCGGGGATTAGCACCTGAGAGACAAGCTCACCAAAGCCAAGACGAGATGAGGAATATCACAAACACGAGGCACAAAGGAAGTGGTGTTCAGTGTTTGCACAGAGCTCAAATTCATGTTAGTCCATGTAACACAGTGCCATACAACTAACCCTCTAACGTGTGAAACCTAAAGCTGAGTGCTGCTGTTACCTTTCCAACACAGTTTTACATCAGGTGAGCAAACAGAATATATTGGAGTCACGTCCTGGTTCATCTATTTATTTAAATGCTAAGAATGAACACTAAAATAGTCACACATAGAAGCTTTAGCTTGTGTTCTTTCACACTTGCAATCTCTCTGTCACTTCTGATCAAAGGACTAGTGACTGAAATCGCTGGGCCTCAAGAACAGAGAAAAGGGAATTGTCTAAAGGTGCGGATCTGTGCACTTATATGCTTTGTAACATCATCATCATCAAAAATCAAAAGAGGTTGTTTGCCAGGTAATCATTTTTGTGAAAGAAGTTGTTAAAGACATATGAACTATTATGCACAGCTTTGCAGAACCACTAAATTTGACGATGACATTTTTACTTCAGAACACTGTGATCTGTTTGACTTTAAAGCTAGTGGTTTGTTAGCCGGGCTGCACGGTGGTGTGGTGGTTAGCACCGTCGCCTGACAGTAAGAGTGTGTTCAGTTTCAATTCCCGGCTGGGGCCTTTCTGTGTGGAGTTTGCATGTTCTCCCCGTGTATGCGTGGCTTCCTCCCACCGTCCAAAAGCATGCATGTTAGGTTAACTGGTGTCTCTAAATTGTCCTTGTGAGTGTGTGGTTATTTGTTCCATGTGGCCATGTGATGGACTGGCGACTTGTCCAGGGTGTAACCTGCCTCTCGTCTGATGACCGCTGGGATAGGCTCCAGCCCCCCGCGACCCGACAGTTGGATTTTGCGGGTATTTGTCAAACTTCCTGGCACACAGTGTGATTTCTCTCTGAAATCTGTTGCAAAAGTTCAAATATGTCAACATACTCGAGGCAAATTCCAGTGGGGAAAAAAAATTAAAGGCAGGAGTTTCACACATCTATCAGAGATTATGGAAATTCCTATAGGAAAGAGTGGACCTGCATATGAATACACTCATATATGGAAAGGAGGCATCAGTAGTTGAACAACACAGTCACTGGCAGAGCCGGACAGGAGGTACCGTATACATCGTTAAACATATTCAAGGCTTAACGCTCAGTGAATAAAAAGCCTGCCAGGTCTGAGCCCTGGAGAGCGCAGCCCAATTTAACCTGTGATTTCCTCAGTTATTGTCACAAACTGTTCCTGTAAGTGAGTCTAAAAAGTTTTTGCAAAATAGCAAATAATATTTTTTTATTCAAATTTTGCCATTTCCATAAACCATTTCCAATATGAAACCTCAAAATGTGCATAAAAAAGACATTGATAGAAACATGGCAATGCATCATCTCACAGCATTTACAGCATGATGTTTTTCTATCTGACAGGAAGATGAATCTCCATCTGTGAGAGATTAAAAATGTAGTACTGACACTCCCTGAAACCCCCCTAAAATACATAAACTGAGACGTATTTTCATATCGAAGCTGAGCTGAACAATCCCAACAAAACGTTGATGAGCTCTCTTCATATGCGCCACCTTCCTGTGGTGACATCCTAATAACTAGCTGGTGCACGCAATGGAGCAGCGGAAGAGCCACATGTTTCTTTCAGGAGTTGAGGGAAATCAGAGTAGAACTAAAGGGTGAATAATAGACCTTGAATTACTCAAGAGACCAAAAACACAAAGTCTACTTCATGCACATTCAGTTGAGTGTCTGCTGCAGATTAGGAGATTCACTGTAAAGACTTGATAACATGATTAAGTCACAGCTGTCTCAAAAGATTGATGTTCCTCCCTGAAATGAAATGGTAACAGGTTTGAGAGTTGGAAATGCACTACAATATCATGTGTAATGCCAGAGAATCTCTTTGCTGTACAGGCTCTGCTGAGGGTTTGATGTTTTTTTCCTGCAGTCTTTCTGCTTGGTTCATTTCAGTTATCTACAGTGCAGTACCTGCCCAGAAACAACGAGCAGGGAGAAGTGTGCAGCTAGCAGGTTAGCATAGCGCAACATTTGGCAGCTGAAGAGCCACATATTTCCTGCTGGAGTGTTTGTCCTGCTACATAATGACGATGATTGAAATTCGGTATGTTCTTGACAGCTTTAGACAGGACACCTTCACAGGTCAGTTTTCCAACTGCAGATGCATTTTTGGCCGTTGTTGTTTTCTAATGTCTAATGTAAACCAGTAAATTGGCTCAATTTGAAGTTTGCAAAAAAAAAAACTAGACTGTTGCAGTACTGACTTGGAAATGACTTCACACAAGAGTTGACTGTTGGAGTTGCAACTTTGTAATCCAGTCAAGCTATTATTAGCAACAAAAGTTAATAATGAGGAATTAAGCTCTATTGTGCTCACACAAACTAAAAGACATGCTAATAAACAGTTTATCACTTCAGCTATGACCACTTTTAATGCCCAGAGCAGCCATGTTGGATTTATAGAACAAGCTTTGAGAGCTCTGAAATTACAGCTTCTGAGTTAAAATTGAACGCAACAATTTTATGCCTGTTTTCCCAAGGTGGCATAATTTCCTGGAGTCTAAATGAAAATACTTGATACTGGTTACATATTACCATGAGATTTGGATAATCGCCTCAGTAAAAACAGTGTTTGAGGTATATTATTGTAACTATGTTTGTATAACCACACCTATCCAGCCTGTAGGTGCGAGCTCGTTATATATGGATTTAGTTAGTGAGTTTAATTAGCCCTTTAATATTAAATATTAAATTATCACGGAACTGGAGGGTAAAAACTCACAGGCTGAAATCCTAAACAGAAGCAATTAAAAGAGCTGATCTCATATGAGGCAGAAGCTGTAGAGCACAGTAAGTATATCTGAACCACCAGCAGTAGCTGAATATAATTCCAAATAGTAACCAGCTTTATGTCAGATTTCTCATGGTTATAACGAGCAAAATGTTATATAAAAAGTAGGAATGCAAGTTGGTTTTAGAGACCAGATACATGGTGAGAATGTACATTAGCAGCCACAGAAGGATCTGGTTTGGAATATGAATGTAAGGTAAAGGAAATGTGGAGCGTTAGTCTACAAAGGTGCACGCCCAAGTCTTCCATAAGCATGCGCATCCCATGAATAGCCCGAGAGCTCACACAAGCACACAGAACGATCTGAGCTCAGACTACTGCACACAAAACTGATACTGAAAGTATTTTTTGGCAGTTTTATTCTCTAATACCTACGTTTCCCTCATAAGCAGTTTGATTGATGTTTATGTTAATCTGGCACAGGTTTTTAAACCCTCTGACAAAGATGGAGTAACTAATGTCCAGCAGGACGGTTCATGTTTTAGTCTAAACCCATGTTGCAATTCCTCAGTCACATGTCGACCCTGTGATTCACAGTCGGCCCATTCTTCTGTTTTCTTTTTAGAGGCTCCTGCTTTATGGATAAGTTTCACCAATGTTAAGTTTGTTTTTCTTAATGTCTGTACCATGACAACTGGGAAAAGGAATCAGAATGTCCGACTTTTTGGATGGGATATTAAACATTAAGCACGTTACTGGTAGAGAATCATTAGGTGAACGTGCTTTGACTTCCTATGTCTGAGAAACATTAAAAACAACATGATCTGAATAAGTCAGTGGGCTGGATATTTCTACTCTTAGCTGGGAGTCTAATTTAGAAACTCACTGCGAATCTGAACAACTCATCGAGTAAAACATCTTGAAACTTGGATGGTCTTAAAGTGCCAGAATAGTGTTATTTCACAAAATAACTTTTCTTCTCAATATGTTCCTTTGAAAATGTCAAAAGCATAATAATAACTAATACAAATAACTAACTGGGCTACTCCTCAGATAATACTGAAGCTGTTTGCAGAAAGCCTGGACTCAATCCAAGCATGCATCCTTGAGAATAAGCATTTAAAAGATCAAAGATATAGCTTAGAAATAAATAAGCCAAATCTTTGTGTGTGTAACATTTTAAACATAATGCTGTGTTCTACTCTCATAGTTCCACTTTGCTGAGCCCACACAGAGACTTGCAGCAATCCACAGTGGATTAAATGAAAGCATGACTTCCTTTTAAGGTGAAACAGTCATAAATTAGTCAACAGAAATAAATTCCCGTATTTTCTTTCTCAAAGTTTTGTGCAAAAATTCACATTTTTTAGTAAATTAGGGGGCAACATTAGGGGCAAATATAATAATAATTAAGGGTATCCAAGCAAAAGCAATCACAGACATCCTGCAGGGATAAAACAGCTGCTGCCTCTGAATCCTGGAGATGTGATGTTTCCCCCCTCCCGAGTAAGGAAAAAGGACACAAACATGTATTGACTTGGGTTACCTTAAGAATCAATCCTTGGGTTTTTATTCTTCACTTTTCTTAGAGAAAATGCCACAAAATTAGTAAATCATTGCACCGAGATGCATAAAGCAAAAGTCAGTGAGGGCTAAGTCTTATGCAATCTATAGTGTGTTCTTAGTCCTCCCTGCTGCCATAATTTGTTCTGATGATTGTCGGCATTTACAGTAACTCAGCTGTCATTTCAGGGTTGGAAATTATTCCCCAAAAATGTTTAATCAAAGGCGTCCATTTCAAAACACAGTGCGCTTCCCTTTCTATAGCATGTGCACGTCAGCAGTACTGACACAAATATTAACAAACTGATAATATTAAGCACTGAAAAGCTCAAGCAGAGCTGCGGTGTGAGGCGTGTCTCTGTCCCCATCTAGTGGTCAGAATACAGAAGTGACTTATGCTGTGAACTGTCCACACACAGCAGCTCTTTACTTTATAAAATGAAGCATTTTTCTGAGAGATTTATATCCACTGTTGCCCAAAAGCAAAAGCAAAAGCAAAAGCAAAAATAAAAAGACACAAAACACAAGTTGAGAATTGTAATTTATTGTTTAAATTCACCAGAATTCTTCTGCATAACTACATCCAACAGCATTCAGAGTTTTTGTCACTTCATCAACACCTGGGTGACCGTAGTGTGACATCATCAGTGCCACCATGACGTTACATCATCACCAAATGGCTCAAACAGCAGAATAAAACCAATGTCCATCCCGAAGCTCATCGTCAATAAAAGCATCTCGCCACTACCCGTTTCAAGCAGGAACATTGCACATCAACCCTTAGAGTAGCATCTTCTTCCAGGTACTGCCTTAAAAATCAAAACCCACCCGCCCTGTCTTTAACATGGAGTTAAATCAAATCTAAAAAAAGTCAAAAAGAGTTTTCTCCTCAATCACACATGAGTCTGTACAGTGAGGATGATTTGAAAATATAACGGCTGCTGCAGATCTCCAGTAAAGATCCTGATGATTCAGAACACCAATAACACTGTGGGCGCTCATAATACTGAAGTAGTGTCATTGCACGCCTTTGCTTTCATCTCAGCCAGCATCCCCGTCTACTATTTACCACGCCTACATTCAAAAAGAAGGGAAGAGCACGCCTGTTAGGCTGCGCTACTTCCTGCACACATGGGCTTCATTTCCTCCTATGTTTATTTTGGGACGTCCATTTTTGACTGTTAATGAAAATAAAGACCTGCAGCCAGAATTCTGAAGATACCGAGGTGGGGAGCAAACCAAACAAGCCAGAAAAGCCTGATCATATTCTCCTTTACACATTTTGGACCAGTTACATGGGTCTCGATGCTGTTTCGAAGCTACTTTTAGCCTCAAACTGTCAAATATAAAGTTCCTCTGAAATCAGATTTGACGTTGAACAGTCTTGTACAATACAGCAACCATACAGCTTTAATAAAAACACGTTTTCTTGCACTACCAATCAGAGTAGGCTCGGCTTTCGGGAGAGGTTGGATTCCCAAGAGTCGTGTCTTTATTGGAAATGTTTAAATATGCAGAGGCAGGCAAATAGCACGCATCAAGACACTTCAGGAGCCTTTCTGTACAATCAAACTCCGCCTCGGGTCAGAAAATGGCCCCGTTCTGGGTTCCAGAAGTCTCCTTTTTACCCTAAATATACATTTCCAGTTCCAGGTACAACACATTATTTGTCTCTATTTGAGCCAAACCTTTTTAAATAAAAGTGCTCATAGTTCCCTTCCTACGTGTACATTTATATCTTTACATACTCTTTGTTTTGTGCCTCACCGTGTGAATTATATCTTATTTGGTATCATTTACTTTTGACACGACACTGTAGCTGATGTTAATATATGGCTATTATCTCCTTTACTAACATCTAAATGATGAGAAGCCTTGATTACAGTGTGCTCACAGAATCCCACTCCTCCTCAGTAAAAAATGAGGTGAAAGAAATTTTAGACTTTGACATTCTCCGTCCTAAAAATTGCATTAATTCCACTTATTATGGCTATAAGCGCTGTTGAGACGTGAAGATTATCCAGCGTTATATCTGTGCCGATTTGCTGCACTTGGCTCCAAACTTTCCGGTTTCTTTTGTAATGCGATTTTTAATAAATGGTAAGTAATACACCAGATGGTACGGAAATGCGCGCTTCCTTACAAAAACAGTCCAACCGCTCTTCGTCACAAACACCAAGAAACTAAGGAGAAAAAATGGCATCAGAATAATGTCAAGCAAAGTTTCCCTCCCACGTAACTTGCATAAATCTCTTCATTAAATCATCTGCTATTTACAGTAATACATGTAGTTGTTACATATGTGGCCCGCCTGAGCCCGGCAACTCTGCTGAACAGCACGACATCAGTCCGGTGACCAAGTATTAATCCCATCCTCATCAAGACAAAAGAACAAAATAAATTAGAGTTTCTTATACAGTAGAATACAGTAGACACCTTTCAAGTAAAACAACTGTTTTTCTAAGAATACCGGTGTGTTCACACGAGACCTCAGTAAAACCAGAACTGAAATCGCCTCCAGCTCAACGCACCGCGGACCTTCTTCCTCGTGTTGTGAAGAGACAAAGCAATCAACGCAACGCTACAAATCGTAGAACGTGAGCGGGATTTCAGTCCTTCTGTTTGACCCAGGTCCGCCTAATGATAATCGGACAATAATCAGATGATCGACAGAACAAAGTGACTAATTCTTGTTTTCATTACTGAGTCTGATGAAGGAAAAAGTTAAATGAAAAGTATAGAAACGCTATCTTAACCACAGACAACTAAGCTGCAGATTTTTTGCCTTGAAATAATGTGAGTGAAAGAGAAACACTCACTATGTCATTTTATACAGTAATCCATTGATAATAATCAATGCACAGAAAGAAAAGACAAAAGCACACAAATATCCAAAAACTGAAAATTGAGACGACTCAAGACGAGAGATTTTTTTGTTTGTTTTTTCCCTTCTTTTTCCTTTCCTCAGATTTTTTTTTTCTCACTCGAGTTTAAAATACATATATTTACCAGCTCTAGAGGGTTTACACGGGAATTTGGATTCATCAAAAAAAAAGAAAGAAGAAAAAGCACAGTTTTACGTCAGTCCAGCTTTCCTGGCTTCATGGTGGACCAAAGGGGCAAGTCCAGGACGGTCCAGTCCAGTCCAGTCCAGTCCAGTCCAGTCCAGTCCGGTGCAGAGAGGAGCAGACTGCTGGCCATGGCTGGGGCACTACTGCACAGATAACCGTGTGCCATCATGTGCTGGGCAGATGGCAGTTACTGCACCATGATTGCTGGAGCAGTGTGAGCACTGTGCTGTACTCACCCTGTTCATCCACACTGCAGGGAAGCACAGCTCAGCCTAGCTCAGTTCAGCAGTGTGAGGTGCCTCTGGCTGTACAGTGGCGGTCACCACAGGAGAGGCAGTCTACATGGAGATCAGGACTACAGGCCCAAAGGGGCCGGAACGGGCCAGAGAGGCCGGGGTGGGGGGCTCAGAATACAGAAGACGAAAGAATTATGGCTAAACATCTCATTGGTAAGAAGATTGAAGAGGAGCTCTGACCAGCTGAGGAGGATTATAGGGCTGAGGAGCCATGGAGGATGAGACGTGGAGGCCAGGCAGGAGAGGAAAAAAGAGCAGGAGAACAGATGAGAAGAGGAAGGAGAGGCGATGAAGCAAAAGTGTGTTTGGAGAGAAGAAGGTCGTCTGCCCGGCCAGAGAGACCTGAAGAAAAAGAAAGCACCAACATGAGACAGACACCCCCACTACAGGTGAAACTTCTGCTTTTATTTGGCTCTTACTGCTCGGGATTACGCCTGTGCCCACAAGAACAGGCAAGCTGAGTTCCTGTTAAGTTTAATAACTTTAATTATTCAAATCTCATGAATAGGTGCTTGTACTTTTAAATCCCTCTGCGAACAATGCAAGTCAAACCTACGTGCTTCACAAGAAAATATGAGCAAAGCAAGAGCAAAAGGATGACATTTCAATGGGTAAAATCAAATACTCCAATCAAATGCCAAAGAGGTGGGTCTTTAAAAGGGTAGCAAAAGTCTGAGCTGTTCTCATATGAACAGGTAAGTTGTTTCAGAGGTGAGGAGCTGCCACTGCAAATAAACCATCCCTTATGCACTTATATCTTGAGCTACGAACATCTAAGAGCATCTGTGTGGTTGACCTACCTCAGTGTTCTATTGGAAGTGATGCAAAAGTTCCTCTAAACAGGCTAAAAAGTAGCAATACCATCTATCTGAAGTCTGATAGAAAAGGGAAAACTTTTGCTTCTCAGTTCATGTCTTGACAAGATTTCTGCTGAGGCTTTGATGTATAGAAGCTTTAGATGATCGTAAACAAGTAAAACAACAGCTCGTAGATGTGACTGCAACAGGCAGCTCGCTGTAAAAAGTGACTCTATCCGGGATTAAGTTGTGATTTCAGAGTTTCTTTGTGTGTTATCTTCAATATTCTCTTTTATTTTTCCTCTGCATTTATAAATGTCCTCACATCTGCTGATGATCAGTTAAAAGTATATTTGATATTTCCGGTGGAAGAAGAAAGGGTGGACTTACACTGTTTCTGTAGTTTGTCTTAGTTTTTGTTAAATACATGATGACATGTCGCAACATGTGCTGCTGTTCATCTGAGGTTGCATTCATCTCATTTTAAAACCTGCTGTGGACAGATGATACAAAAGACTGTCGATTGATCTCTTAAGACTGTAATCCTTAATCTGAGATAAGATTCTGTTTCATCAGAGGGTCAGCTGTCTCTGTTGCTATGGCTGGTCGTCAACTGTGGCAAATCCATTGTTACTTGGCACAGAAATGTCATCGCAGATATCATGAAATATGGAGACCAGGCATCAGAGGGCTTATACACCATCATATTGGCAGACTCAGAATCCAGCTTTGATTTTTCCTCAAAACTGGGCGTATTTGATCTGACTGAAGTCAATCCAATCACTGTTCCATCAGCTTCCAGTTTTCTACCCTGCAGAGGTTTCATAAAACCCTTTAAACCGACTTCAAACCACAACACCCAGGTTTAGCTTTGGCTTCCTCTGAGCACAACTGCAATTATTTGATCCTGTCAGACTTTCACCTGCCGGCTGATCTGCAGTCTAAACTACAAGTCAGGTAATGTTTTTTTGCTGTCTGGGTCAAATAACCTGCTCAGAGCTGTTAGACCAGGAAAACAACAGCCGACGGAGCAAAGCAGTTTTAAAGCAATATGTTGACTGACCAGAAGTGAACTTTAACACAGTCAAAATCAAATGATACCTGTAGGATGGTGTTTGAAAAGCAATATAAAGGTACTTTAGATAGTCTCCAATGTAGTTTTCCACACATATGACAACATAAAATGACTGAAAATAGTAAAACCAAATCTGCGCCTCAATTTGTCAGCAGCTTTTTTTTAAACAGTTTTAACTTGCTTCTATGTGTTATTTTTTCATTTCATAAAAATAAAATCACTTTATTGTTCTCAAAAGATAAGGATCTTTAAATTTGGTGACATATTTGCTGTGAAAACACAGCAATGAGAAAAGCGATATTACAGAGTGTAGTGTGAGAGCGCTTTGAATGGTCAGCTTGACTAGAAGAGTGCTAAAGAAATCCAGTTCATTCACCATTTCGGGTCTCATTATGGACTTCTTCTGACTTGACTAAGACAGCATGGTGACAACAGACCACACTGTCAGCAGAGGAACACTGTGGTGAAGCAGGACGATGATCAGTTTTACCGCCTCTGTGATGGTTTGCTCTACAGCCTGCGTTCACTCTCCTGACACACCTGGTCTCTCTATGTTCTAAATCTGGAGTGACAGTCACTTGCATGATGACAGCAGTGTTGTGGACTTTTATGGTTTACAGAGTGCAGCAGTAAATGTAGCTCATCTCATCTGTGATGACCGTCAATTTATTTACCGTAAATTCCGGACTATAAGCCGGTACTCTTTTCCCAGGCTTTGAGCACCGCGGCTTATAATACGATGCAGCTAATATATGTTTTTTCCTTTTTTTTTCATGCTGCCAAAAACATTTTACCTCATAATGTTAGACCAATAAAATTAACGAATAGTTCACAGTGGTCCAATGAAATTGTACGATAAATCAAACACACTTACACTGCTAAATTATTGTAAATCGGTCATTTGTATTCACCCTCAACATGGAAAACAAAGAAGAAATGCATGATGCAGATTTAAAGGCGTTAAAGTGCTGTATTTCCTCCTTCAGAGCAATTCACTTTTTGGCTAATTCTTGGTTCCTCAAGTCTCTAAAAGTAGAACGAGAGGCAGAGAATTCAGCTTTTAGGCTTCTGTCTTATGGAACAAGCGCCCAGTTTTTTCCAGATATGTATGTTTGTTATTACAGCCCTAACCAGCCTTCACATCCCTGGTCTGGGTGCCCTTCATCAGAGAGGCTGTCCTGAACCTCCCTGTGGTGGAAAGGTGGGAAAAAGACTTCCCAAAAGCCCTGCCTGAGTACTTCTACCTGTGGGTCATGCAGTTGTTCACACTTTTAAAACGTGTGCATGTGTGATTATATTTTCACTGAAGTTTTACCAACTTAAAACCATAAGATGTGCTGAGATGAGCTGACCCACCAAGTTAATGAGTGTTTCCACACGGTGTTGCAGACGGTCGACTTCAGCAGATGGTCTCAAGGTGACGTGAGTTCTGCAGGGAGAAGTGGAAGAACTGCTTCACTCACAGCTCATCTGTGTTATTAACATCACAGAGGAAATGTGTACGTGAGTATCTCACAGGTGTGTCGTTCCACTGCCGCGGCAGGTCTTCAGGTTCCGGTGGGTAGGACATCCAGGACGGGCTCCGGTACGAGGACGGTGGAGACATGACAAAGTAGTCTGAGTAACCCGGGCGGTTGGCTGATATAGCGTAGACTGCTGTTATTGGATTTCCTGTGAGGTGCAATGAATTAAAGTTCTTGAACTAACACTCCACCTCCCTGCCCTCTGCGATCAAACAGCCCAACGCTGAGTCTTACCTGAGTAGGTGGTGACGGACTGGTCGACAGTGACAGCAGGGAAGGGTGTCCTGGAGAGCGGCAGATACGGGGCGCCGTTGTGCTGCTGGGCCTGCATTTCTGAGGCTTCAGACACACGAGGCTTCAAACTAACATCAGGGACGGAGCTGTCAGTGGAGAGGACACACCGACATTAATTGTGCGACAGCAACAATTGTTTTTCTAATATAATTTCTGATGTCTTTCCTCCGTGGCATTGTGTTAACACACACCTGAATGCTGCAGAGCAGCAAACTGACAAAACTGCTGCTCTTATAGAGGTGCTCACACTCACTGATGATCAGTTAATTAATTATCTAATTAAGTTCTTTGGTTTAGAAATAAACAGTTTCCTAGTTAATAAACAGAAGAAACAAATCATGTCACCTTACATTGTGGAGATGACATTTAAAAGGAAGCAAAAGTTATGTAACATTTGAATATGACAACACATTTTTCCCTGCGCACTAACATATAGTCAAGTCACGAAGTCAAGTCCAAGGCTCATATTATCTGTGTTTACTTGTTTCATGCTGAGTGGCAGTGGGAGAACGTAGTTTGATCAGCATATTTGCTGATTCAGGATTAATAAATGGAGCAAAGGTGTAGATATCGATCAATTCACCCGTTTTCTGCCCGTTTAATCCAATTCAGGGTCGCAGAAGAGGTGAAGGCATTTAAGCATAATAATGGGATTATTTTCTTGGAAAGTCTTCATTTAAAGCTATGCTTTTACAAAATATCAAGTAAATAGTCGACCTTTTAGGTAAAAACAATTTATAACATTTGCTCGCTCAGATTTCAGAGAATTTCAGAAATCAGGACACACACTGTACCCTCCCCGTTTGAGATATCTCTGTTATTATCCTAAACCCTGGTGCAGCTCTCTGAGTAGAAAGCAGTCTCTTTTCAGTGTGCGATTCCATCTCTTCCTCTTCATTAAAGCAAAGTCCCCTGCACTGTAGAAACACTGGTGACTGTGCATGTTACAGCACAGTGAAAGACCCGAGGACAGATGAGGTCATTGACAAATCTCATGACCATAAAGCGCTGAGCACATTGATGCTGCCCAGTGCATACTAAAGAGGAATTAACATGCTGCACTCTTCTTCCCTGGAGACACAGATGATCTGATGTGTGACTGATTATCTACTAGAACAGTACTTTAGATAGGCAGACATAAATTCATGTTTCTGATTTAAAAGACAAACAAATACAAAAGAAATCCCAAATATCTACTAGCTCGGCTACTTTTTCCCCGCTGTCTTGCACTGAATTTGCTCTCATCTCTCTGCAGCTGTTCAAAGTTGCAGCATTTTTCCTGAAAGTATTATTTTCTTCGTTCGTCCTCTAGATGGCGAGCAAGTCTCTCTGTGCACACCCAGGCAGCTGAACAGTCAATCATTCTCTGCAGAGCTAAAGTGCCCAGCAACACAGTGCACACAGCAGCAGCTATGAAATGAAGAGGGTGCTCAGTTCACGTGATGCAGACTAACATATGGGCTTGAGAGAGAAGTGAGAGGCGCAGAGTCACATCAAATGATGCTGATTAATATTCCCATGCTGGTTCCCCACACTCTGTATTCCCCACTTGTTACTGTATCCATCTACGTGATTCAGGATTAGCCCCCGTGCTGCATTTTGATTGGTCGAGGACTCGTCTTGGAGTCCTGTTAAAAGCCATGTTTGAATATTTCCTTTAAGTTTGATCTCTGAATTCTTTTAGGAGCCACATGTTCAGCACTGAGGGTGTTATGTATAATGTCTCTGACTGAGGGGACAGAGTGTTCTTTTCATCTTTTTTCTGCACATATTGCCAGTTATGTGGATTTATTTGTCTATATTTGCATGGGGGCATTACCGTTGTAGTGCGGTCCCAGGTGGTGGTCCTGGTCTGGAAGGGATTAATGGTGGGGGAGAACCAATGCCCATATCAGGAAGCTGGGTGAAGCGGAAACCCTGCAGAGGCCACAAATGCCATTCAAATAATCAAATCAAACACCCTGACTTGATGTGAACAGAATACACATTAAATACTGTAACCTAAGACAGAAAAAACATAATAGTCAGATCTAACACCATCACATGAAGCCGCATCATTTGTCGGAGGCAGTTCAGTCGTTCGCCTCGTTAATCTCTGCAATGCCTCCTCCTCTGCTGATCAGCTGATGGCAGCACAAAACACTGACAGCAATAAGAGCAGCTTTACAGAACGTCCAAACAAGCTGTGCACCTCGCTGCGCGCAAACACATCTTTTTAGTTGGGATTGAACAGAAAATGCAACTTACGCGACCTTCAACAAATAATGTATTCCGAGTGAGCAAACGTTTATGTAAAAATGCATGAAAAAGGTTCCCTGCAGCGGTATTTACTCAGACCGCTGCTTTAAGGGCAGCTGCTTTCAGCCAAAAAGCTCAAAAACAAAGAATCTCATAGCAAGGAGCTGAACACATCAGACACAGCATGGCCAACAAACTGCCACTTTAGCTTACAATTGAGGAAAAGCAGTTTTAATTGCAGCTTTACTTAAATCTAAATAGATATAAACTTTATAAGCAGGTCTAAAGCGTGCCATGTTGTATCAATATCGTGGTAATGCTTAATTGCTTATATTACATCTATATAAGACATAAGGGAGAAACAATAATGAATGCTTCCCTCCAATTATCACCTTACCACCATTCATCTCTCAGTTGTAGAGAGATCCAGGGACAGGAAGAGTCGGTGGTGGGTTAGTTGGATGGACAGGTAGGTTTACGAATGATTAATGGAGCGAGTTTTATCATTCTGGATTAACTAAGAGGTAGAGAAAAGAGGGGTGGCGTGGTGTATTTCAGTGAACAAAAGTCCCACAACACAATCATTTATTAATTAGTTTTGTTTCTAACAAATTTCTGAGAGAATTCATGTTTTCATAATTTGCAGAACATCAAAGATTGGACACTACATCCACTTATGGAACAATAAAGTTAGTTTTTCATTGTTACTAAGCCACCTAATGCTATGTTCTGATCACGAGCAAAATTATGTCCCCAATAATATTATGGGAAGCATCCATGAGCACAATAATATGATAACCAGCCTCATACTAACTATAACATGAAAACTTTTTGACAGCTAAACCTGAGGATTGTAGCTGACTAACTGTGACTGTGTGTGAGACATTTCACCTGTCTGAGGTACAGCAAAGGGCTGATCCGCACCAATCCTGACTCAGTATTAACATTTCGAACAAACTGTTGATGGATTGCTGTTGGATGGATGTTAACGGATCCTGCCGTTGTGTGAGTCAGCAGCAGGAATTGGATCAACTCTGAGGAGAGACTCTATCAACAGCTGGAGGTAACACACACAACGTTTGGTCCTTCTATCAAACTCACCACACATCAAAGGGGTTTTTGAATTCTGGAGATGTTTGTCTGTGCCTCTGGCATCTAAAGGCTGGTAAACTAGGTCTTTTGGGCCTTCTGTGATGTTTATAGATACGTGAAAACGTCTGATGTTCTGACTGTGCTGAGAAAACCTGTTTAAACTACAGAAGGAAATTTTCATATAAGGGTGTGGAAGCGTCCTCTCACTGTGTTTGTTAAGAAATTAGCTTTGACTGCATTTCTTATTTCCTTTTAGCCTGAAATACAACTTTCACTATCACTGTAGACATAATACCAATTAAAGACAATTTTTCCAACACTTAGATGGAAACGATAGTTCAATCGAACTAATAGTTAAAGTTTTAGTGCTTACCGGTTTAGGCAGGCTGCACTGGTGCATGTCCTCGTAGCCTGCGCTCCTCTGCCTGCCTCCACAGGGGTGGTTCATGGTCCCCGGGGCGCTGGTCACCCCGTCACTGTAGTGGCTGGTATGGGACGGGTTGTAGGCGCTATGAGCGTGGTGGCGGTGATGGTGGTGGCTGTTAGGGGGAGAAAAACATTGTCAACAAGTGAAAAGTTGAGTCAACACATACACATCTTCCTCTTTCTAGCTTCCCAGCCTCCCTCACCGGTGTGCAGCGCACAACTGAGCAAACATGTTCAGAATCTATTCTGCTTTTTGAGACACGGCTTGGGAGTGGGATGTTTGCTCTTGAAAACTGAGTTCAAACTGTGCACCACGGGACCTCCATCTTTTCTTCTCCACACAGTGCTGTAAATGATGCAGATGTGCCGAGAGTGAAAGCATCAGTGAGAAAAACAAATTTACTTCGTTGGAGGAGAAGGTGGGTCATGGTCCGGAGGCGCCAGGCTGAAAGCGTTGCCTAGCAACATGTGCATCTGCGTGCGGACCTCGTCAATGGATGGCTGCGAGCTGAGTGTGGAGGAGTCGGAGCCGCGGTGAGCTTTCACCCCTAAACTGCTTTTCCCAGTTCCAGTGGATCCACCTCCGTAACCCAGAGAGCTCATCAGACGGTCCACGTTGGTCTCCTCAAACGGTTCCGGTTCACCCTGCGGAGGAAGCACACACTCATTCATTAAGGTTCCCAACAACACAAAGAACTTTTAAACACCATCTGCTAAAACCTGGCTCTCTACTAAACACGCAAGCACACTAACTGTGTTGTCGATGTCCCTTGTAAGTTCACGGAGAATCAGTTCGACAGGAAAGGCTCGTTAAAACTACAGCAGCTGGATTTCCGTTCACAAGCGAAACAAATGAGAAGCAAACACGAGTCAGGCCCTGACTGGTCTGAATCAAATTAACTAGGTTGCATTGCTTCAATGGAGGCTACATTCTAGAGGCTGTAATTCAGTAAAACAAGGAGTCGTTCTCATCAGAAACAAACTTCGAGGAGACAACAACTGTGATAACTATGGTTGAAGTTGTCAAAAAATCGAACAGTGTGGAAAGACAGTCGAAGTTTGCTTTTTATACTATTGCTTTGCCAGTTTTCATGTGCCGTGTGGTGTCAGCAGCACATCAAACTGTAGCTGATCTCAGCGTCATTTTGACCTCACAAGCAGAGAAAACACAGAAGGAAGTAGTTACATCAACGACTGTGTTTTTACCTGTGTATCTGTATCCTGGTGCAGTGGTTTCAGGTCAGATTCTGATGAGCTACTGAAAGTACAGTACATAACTGTAACCATGTCTGTCACTGTGAAAATACAACGGCTGTGGAAGACCTTGCAAACTAAGTACTTTGACATTGTTCTGAAATTCTGGCACAAAAATGGCTTTTGTGCTGCTCCAGGTTTAACAAAACAGCCAACACATTATGCTTCATATGTATCATTTCCATACACTGTATATATATATATTTATACTGCAAAGGCTGTGAGCAGAAAAAGCTGCCGGTCGCTTGTTGTTGTGTGTTTTCTTTTGTTAGTTTTCTTAACCTCTGCAGGGTTTTTGTTATTTTGAACTTACAGAGTTGATCACTTGTGTTATTTTTCAGAAGTTTTTAATCTGACCTGAAACCACCAAATGAAACTAATTTCCTGATGAAAGTCTCACTTTCACATCTGGTAAAAGTGCGCTTCTTATTTGCTGTTGCCTCCTTTGTCATGTCTATTCAGCTGTGGTCTAAATTTCTAAATTCATCAAGAATAATCACAAGCACACACAGATGTTTAAATCTGATGAAAACAATGCATTTCACCTTTGTACATTCACACAATGTTAATCGTTAAACTCCACAGACTTTTATGCATCTGGCTCCATGTATCAGATCCACCACATTAAAAAGGCTCTTTGACAGTAAGATCAGTGTATCATGAATGAGTAGTCCTCATATGAACAAAAATACGTGTATAAACATATTTCAACTTCACCTTAATTGTCATTTATTTCTTAATTAATCACCCTGAAAATCGCCTCGTTAGGAAACCTTACTGCACGAGACACATTTGAGATGTAACACCCATAATTTGGGGCTGATTAACATTATGAAACACTTATAATTATAAATACTTAGCTCTATAAAGTATAATTGATAATTATCTACGTTAATAATACCGACTTATTGTACAGTACTGGTAGGTACTTTCTTCAGACTCACTGTGTCAGATTTAATTATATTTCCTTGGGTTTATTTATTTGGCACCATAACTGGATAATGAGATAACAAAATACGATTAAGATTGAACTAAAAGTTGATGAAATACTGTATTAAATTATTTTCAACTCAATTATACACTGTGTCGACGCACAATCCAAAACACATCAAAGCAGACAAACCATCTCTGGATTCCCAACATATGCTGTGACCTGATGGCAACGAAGCATGAAAGCAAAGGCGAGAGAATAAAATGTTGAGAATATCTGCATTACACATGTTCATGCATAGACACACTGTTCTCCTTGTTACGCTTCAAACCATTTGCTGCATCCAGCGCTATTAACCGCAGTCGAACCTCCCACCTGAATCCATGAATAGGCTATAATCATATTCAGAGTCATTGACATTCAGCTAGGTAGCATGGCTGCCTCTGTTACTAAGGTGTTTCAGGGAAACAGCAGAAAGATATTTCACTCTGTCCAAACTTTATCTCTTTTTCTTGCTGTCTTTTGTCCTTCTTCACCTTTTGCACTCGTTAATACGGAAGAAAATGGCTCTCCTTTCTTTCATCACTTCCTCTTTTCCATCTGCGTGTCTTTATCTCTGTTTGCTGTGAGTTTATAAGGTTCAAAGAATAATTTGTTAATCCTCTGGGTCTAAGCTAAAAGCATCAGAGTGAGAGTGGAGGAAGGAAAGGAAGGATTAAAGTTAGAAATGCTTTCAGAAGATTATTTTACGAGATTGACAAAGTGGCAGCACTTTACTTTGCCACAACTACTAAGTGACCCGTTTCATCACTGCTGCGTATGACTCAGTTGGTCCGATGCTGAACCTGAGCTGCTCGTGACTTCAAAGCTTTGTGTGTTCTTGCTGCTGGGTATTTTTCTAAGACTCTGCAACAGTAAATCCTCACATATCTTTAGTGAGTCTGAGGTCCTGGTTAAAACTGGGGGCTAACAGGGTCTAAGCTTCAAATCACCAAAATGTTGGATTTTAAAGGACTGGTCTTCTGCTGAATCTGAAATGTGAATCTGTGCTCTACTGACCTCATTGTTATTTCACTGTTTCAGCAGGTCTACGACTGGTCCAGTTACTTACATCATAGCCGTTATTGCGGATGCCCCTCCTGGATCTCTCCCTGAGCACCAGCAGGTCCATCTCAGTCTCCACCGGGCTGGGGCTGCTCAGGGACTGCCGGCTCCAGTAGGTGGGCTCTCGTGGGTGGGAGTATCTGTTGGCCAGAAGTATAACAGCAACTCAGAGTGATAAAATGATGACGCCCCGAGTGCTTTAAAAAGCATCTTTATGTAGGAATTGTTGCTTATCTATTTTGGACATATTTTAATCAAATTAAAATAAATCCACAAATAAGAGACCAAAGTGTGAGAATATCACAGTTAAACAATACAATTATCTGCCCTAGATCTAAATTTACAACCAAAATCTCAAAAACTAAATGCATGAAAAGATTGGTGTTACTGCAGTTGGTTAGGTCAGACAGCTGAATTTCAATAGATTGGATCGCATGAGGTCATTCTTGGTCGATTGAGGGGTAATATCATGTTTAAGTTGGACACTGAATTTCTCTGTCAAGATGATCCCACACTGCTTCAATAACGTTGAGGTCCGGGCTCTGGAGAGGATTCATCCCTTCGTAAGACCTGTTGCCACTGATTTTCAGTCCACTTCTTGTGTCATTTGGCATAGCTCAGCCTTTTCTCCCCGTTTTCCTTCCTTAAGAATGGCTTCTTGACAGCCACCCTTCCATGGAGACCATTTCTGATGAGGCTTGGGCCAACAGTAGATGGATCAGCTGAAGGTCCAGATGCATCTCTCAGGTCCTGTGTCAGGTCTTTGCTGGATTTTTTCCTCTTTCTTAAGGACATCACTTTCAGATACTGTTCATCTGCTGTAGATAGTTTTTTAGACCTGACACTTCTTCTTTTGTCCTCCACTTGTCCAGTTTCCTCAAATGTTTTAAGGACACACTGCACACCGTGCTGAGATATGCCAAGTTTTCAGCTAATAGCTCTTTGGGAATCACCTTGTTGCTGCAGAAATGCTATTTTCTGTCTGTCAAACTGTGTTATCTTTGGTGTTTTTGTAAACACAGCTAAAGAAAGGGGAACAATTATAGGAAAGGACTGGACTGAAAATTTGTTAAAAAGCAGTAAATATCCAAAATAAATGTTTGAAAGACCTTCAGAAAGCCTGGAGAACTAGTGCTCAAGACCATTTTAAAAATGTCTTAGTCCCTGAAAGCAGGGTATAAAGAAATGAAGTGTGGCTCAGACTCTTGCACAGAGTCGTACGTATGATGCATCCATTTACCATATTTAAAGATTACATTCTGTTAAACAGTAAATATTTCTGTGTTTGATGAGGAAACATAACAGGATTCAAGGACTGTCTACAGGCTGAAAGTGTTCAACCACGCTGTGAAAACAAGAAGCAAAACAGGCACTTATCCATATGACCTGTAAAATATTAATGCATGAACAAAACTAACCCCAAACTCACTCCTTACATGTTGCTTAGCAACTGTGCAGTACAGCTACAGATCAACAGTAACTTGATACTTCTTTATGGAAAAATACAATTCATTCAGGCAGTAAGAAGCATTAATTAGCTAAACAATTTCATATGAGTAAGATTCATTGTGCCTAACCAAATCAGCCACTTGCAAAGCACTTAGTTTGATACTTTACTGCCTGAAAAACAGAATGAAAATTAAATGGAAGACAAATGAGAGAATTTTAGATGGTTTGATAATGAAGAAGGACCTCGACAGTGAGGACTGATCATCTAATCTGAGGCTATCAAACGTATTTACTGTCCAGAGGACATGTGTTATACTCTTTCAAGTTAACTGAGAAATAATAACTTTTAATAACTAATCAAAAGCAACAGTGTGAAGTGTTCTGAGAACTTTCAGCTTCGCTCTAGTGCTTTCCATATCTGTCAGCGGTGATTGTAGTAGTTCTACAAATCGACTGCAGTTCACCTGTGCTTGTCTTAATTAACTGAAAGGCATATATATGTCACAGTTGATGGTGTATGTCAGAATGAAAACCAAACCATGATGTCGAGAGAGGCGTCCAAGGATCTGCGAGACAGGACTGCGTTTAGGCACAGGACATGTGAATAAAAACTGTCTGACTTAAAAATGCCCCAAAGCAATTCAGCCTCAATCTTCAAAAGGTGGATGATGTTCGAAGGCACCAAGACACTTCCCAGGTCTTTTTGTCAAGTCCAAATGAGTAATCATGGATGAAGGGCCTTTGTCACACATGCAACCAATAACCAAATGGTGACTATGAATGAAATCCCCTTTGTGGAGAAGGTAGAAACACAGGTAGAAATCAGTGAAACACTCCACCAATCAAGCCTTGATTGGAAGATGGAAATCATTCCTCACTTGTGGTTATTAACTTGTGTTTCTCTGTTCCAACAGGTATCTTTTGAATGGTGTTTTTTCCCTCTCTTTTCTGTCTTCTCAAACCCCAGCTGGTCGAGGCGGATGGCCACCCTTCCTGAGTCTGGTTCTGCCAGAGGTTTCTTCCTGTTAAAAGGAAGTCGTTCCTTTCCACAGTCGCCACAGGCACGCTCAGGACAGGAGATTGGACTGAAGACAAGTTTCGGTGCAATCTGTTGGTTTCCTTAGCTAGGATATTAATTTTTTGAATTGGCTCTATATGAATGAATTGGATTATTTTCAAATTAATTAACTGGATTTCATTGGATTATGATTACAATTAATTGAATTCCAATTGGCTTGAATTGGACTATATTATTTAAGTGCCTTGAGATGACAATTGTTGTAATTTGGCGCTATAAAAAATTAAACTGAATTGAATTTAATTGAATTGAATTGAATTAAGAATTTATGAAAACGAACTGAAATGGCTCTCAGATCAAATTCTCTGCTCTAAGTAAATGAAGACTGAAAAAAATGGGGAACAATTCACAAGATGTTTGGAGGAAACCAGGCCCTGAGTGTCACCTCATTGATACTTCACGACAGTCAAAGGCAGTGATGGAGGTATCGATCGGTGGGGGTATTATTCCGGCACACGGAGTTGTCGATATAAGAATTATCCATTTCTTTAAACTGAATAATAGGCATTTAATCAAGTTTACACAGGCTTTCAGGAAGCACCACAAAATCTAGTCCTCACCTCTTGTGACATCCTGCAAAGGAGGCCCTCTTTTCCTCTGCGGTCATCGACTTTTTGATCCCGTTGTCGTGCCGACCGTGCCTGGCGTCACGGTGACTGTACCCATGGCCGAGGCTCTCAGAGAGGGAGAACTCTCCGTAGCCCTTCTTCCGGGCCTTCTGACGCAGTTTGTTCCTGTAGTGCTCGATGTCCGACTTCTGCTTTAAGCCACTGTGGTTTGTCTGCAAGCAACAAACTCATTGAGATTTCAGCCTTTTTCACAAGTTTTACATCTTTAGATCATGATAAACTAACATGCTGCTATGCAAATGAAATACCAAGATGGTGGCAGCTAAAATGCTGAATTTGAGTGCAAACACAAGTGGGTTATGTCTGTGATGACTCAAGTCATCCCATTTTGCTAAGTCTATTTGCTTAGAGGCAAAAAACTAAAATAAGTTCAAATATTTATGATGAAATCTGATACACTTCTCCAAAACATCAGAATGTTGTTCCACTTAATTCTTCATGAGTATGTGTTACACCCTAAACGTAATATTTTCTGCTTGCAGACGCGAATAAACTGCAGCAGATGAATTGGAAAATTGGACAGTCCCTCAGGGGTTTCCTGGTCTTACATTAGATAGGCTTAGGGATGATTTATCATCAGTCTCCGCTGGGGGGAGGTGCAGAGAGGTTGAGGTGGAATGAGAGGAGGAAAAGTGGCTGTACCAACAACAGCTAAATTCAGCAAGAGTATATGTGTCCCAGAGAGGACACAATGTTAGCTCTAAGGTGAAAGAAGGATGAAAAACAGGCAGCTGAAATGGAAAAATGTCACATAAAGCAGCCTTTTCTGATCACTGGCTTTGCTTGAACTGGTTATAATCTAGATGTGACGTAACATTACAGACTATGTAAACACTAACATACTATTAACTACCAGCACCCCTGGATGGGACTCACTGAGAGTGAAACCATACCACTTAATATATCCACCACAAAGCATGGCAACCAAATGGTGTTACACTGTATTTTTCTGTGTGACTCATGTCCTAGTTTTTCTCTTCTCTATACTGTCAACACTGTGTGCAAAACTCACAGCCAAGTGTGAGAAAGCCTCCAAAGTTCTGCATCTCTGTATGTGTGCACTCACCTCCCCATTGACGACTACAGAGTCTTGGCTGTGTGAGGAAGATGAGGGGTAAGAGTAGGTTGGCTGGGCTGTCATGGGCTTAATGGTGATGAGACGCAGAGAGCCTGAATGGTCTTCATACGGGTCTGGGAGGAAGACAAATAACAGTCAGACAGAGATAATAAGTCCCCCTGCTAATATAATAATCATCATCCTGAAACTGTAACAGTTAAACTGGGGAGAAGATTTTCAAATGGAGCCAACTGTTGTTTCTGGTACACTGGAATTCAATACTTGAACCTGTTCATGGGGCATTTTGGCCTAAATGAGTGTATTACGCTAATGTGGAGGTGTCTGAAGACATAGAGTCTACCTACTGGCCAACAGGGACGACTCCTGCTTATCAGTAAGATTCATCCCTGACTTGTATCATGTTTTAATTAAAACACCAAGATGGTGACAGCTAAAACACTGAAGTCGAGGCTTGAAAACATGTCTCCATGTCTACATCCATCAGTCTCATACAGTTTCTGTGAGAGACATTTCTGCTGAAACTGGTAGAAATGCCAGGAATTTGGGGAAAAACATTCTCTTTTCACTTGGAATGACAGATGGAGGATTATCACTGTTTTATCTGGAAGTTAAAGGGAACACACTGTGCAAAAACCTATTCAGAATTATACTCTTCAAGATTATGCTGCATCCTCCTTCTTTATCCCTGCCAGACTTCAACTTTAGATGATACTGCATAATGCACAATTAGAAACTGCCTACAAAAACAAACATGGGTGAAATATTGGCCATATAAGCAACATTTCTTAACGTTAGCCACTAAAACAAAATACAGGTATGAAGCCTGAAGTCCAGAGTTTCTGGAGCCAATATGTAACGGATTAATTACGACATGAGTTCTCAGTGGTGTAATTGACCATCCAGCGGCTGTTACGTGTTGCGGAGCGTGTTTCAACAACGCTGACTGTTCAGTGCGTGAATCACAACAAGACTTTACTAAAGAGGGATCAGTAGCCTACTAGCTGCAGATTAGGGAAATGGAAGTATCAGAGATTGGAGTCGCCAGTCAAGTATCTTTTTTTATTAGTTTGGTGTGTGTGGTCTGAGCTGGTCTCTCTCATAGCTTAACAACATGCTCCAAAGGTCATTAAGTACTACAAATGAGGAAGAGCGGCGTGTAGTGGGTCATTCTATACATTTAAATCATTTGCTTTCACTGAGGTATGAATTACTGAAGAGAAAAAGGAGCTGCTGTACTGCCTTTGTGTTATTTTCAATTGTGTAAGCCTCTGTAAAAAGGTCATAATTTGTCTCTTTTAAAGAAAAGACGACAGCTGGCAGATAGCAATAGAAAGCCTAAGTTAGTAACTCTGAAACTGGGGGGCAGGCCAACACATTGTCATTTTGTGTCAAACACAATTCGTCAAAGCCCCTGTTTTCTCTGAGATTTGCACAAGATGGTTTTTGGCAATGGTGCTCTGACGCAATATTAGATGCTGACAGCAAGCAGAGCAAAGTCATTCTGGAGTTTACTTATGAACAAAGGTCCCCCTAGAGTGGCTGAAGGGGAGGAGAGGGACTTGACCCAGAAAGATGATACCTGATTATGTTTTCATTCACTCACTCACTCTTTTAGTTTTAATTTCACTCACTGTTTCACTTGGTATTTGGTTAGGTGTAGGTAACACAAATGGTTCGTCTTAGGCAACACAGCTTTCTGTTAAGGGTTAGAAACCAAAACTACCTGATTAGGTTTAGGAAAATGACTGAAAAGCCGTACATGTTAGAGCAGGAGTGGATGCTTACTGTAAAAGCAACAAATGCAATGAAGCTTATTAAAAGTTTTACAGAAGCGTTCCACATTGTCATGAACAGCAAAAATAATGGTGTTTTTTCTCATTAAACCTTTGAAGTGAGATTTACTTGTTGTCATAGAAACAACACATTTAGATAAGATGAGTCCAAGACGAATTAAGTTTTAATCCTCTGGCTGCGTTTACAGAAAATCATCTTTGTCCTCATGAGACAACATCCGCTATTTATGGATGGTCTTTTTGTCTCCAGCAGAATACAAAACTCTCTGTATTTAAATGTGCAAGTTATTGCAGGGAGCAGCAGATGGGCAGTGTTATGCTGCACTGTGACTCACTGCCTGACTGACATCATATGGCAGACTGCTTCGTTATAGGGCTTCAGCAGTTTGTCATTAACTTAGCTCCAAACTCTCAGTGACCCATTCATCCCAGCAGCAGCTCAGCCCGCATTATTTGTTGCAGTAATTGCATCATGTATCCAGTGTGACAGTCAAGGTCAGGCGTCAGCTGATCGTCACAGGCAGCAGATCAGATTAGACATTATGGCAATGAATATAGATAATCTGAACCTGGAACACTGCCTGCTTCCATGATCACATCTCTACTTCTGTAACCACAGATGCCAAGCATACTTGAGCTTCCTTTCTGTTCTTGGGCCTAACTGTACCGCCACTGTTCGAGGTCAACACTGCAGCTCAGCTGAAAACCGACTAAATGACAAGTGCTTTAAACGTTCACTGTCTGCAAAGTAAAGGTTTTCTTTTTATAGGAAATAAAAAAAAAAACAAGAAGCGTAACTAACCTTTCTCTGTGAAGGAAAAAGAGCACACAAGAAGAGAAGATTTTTAAATGAGGACCTTTGGTATATGGCTCCTTTTTGTCATCAAGAATGTAAAAAGCATTTATTTCAGACTTTCTTCCAAATTTACAGATACTCCTGTACCGACACTGCTCTTATTAACATGCAAATATGTTAATTGTAAAGATTATGCGGAGAAGAGAAGCAGAAGGTCCTCATACGGGGATTAAAATGAAGTATGTTGTCATTCATTCTCATGAATTTACCACTTCTGTCCATCTCTGACTCTCTGTGAACAGGAGAGGGAAGATAAAACAATGTACTCATCTTCTCCTCTTTGCCTGGATACTCAATTTCTGGGACGTACAGATTGAAAATCAGTGCCCTAGAATGACGCTGTACAGAAGCAATGCCGCAGGGTTTTCAGTAAGCAGAGGAAGCTCATGCATCCGTTTCTGAGGCAGGAAAAAGATCTGCCACTACTGATAACAGGTGATGTTGATGAAAGCAGGGGCAGCCTGTAGTGTCATCCTGCAGCTGAGCATAAATACGTTTATATTCTTATAGTTGCTTTTCTGAACACTAGAAAAGGATCTGCATTTGCACACTATACTCTGCATTTTGCCACAGAGCATTTAACACTTAATAAGTGTCTAATGAACTAGTTAGGCTTGCCTAATCCATTGAGATAACCAAGATATATGTCAGGAGAAAGTAGAGAAGCTGCCAGTCATTTGCAGTCATTTTGACACACATGTTCACTAGTAGAGCTATTCTTCTCAAAACTTGATGTTTCTGCTTTTGTTGTGCATGCTGTGTGTTGTATCGTTTGCGTGATGATAGGACCAGCTGATGTTGCCTCAAGCGGAGACGAGGACGCCACAGAGATCTGTTGAGCTCACTTTCCTCTGACGCACTTCTTTATGACTCTACTCCGATTATTTACATTTTCAGATTTCTCTTCAGCCTTAACTGCCACTCACTCAACTGACATCACTTCAGGCCATTAATCAGACTCTCATTTGAGTGATTTAATGCTAGTAACATACAGTGGTTACAGTAAGACCTTCTGTATCAACAAATGTTGATTCAATTCATTTCAATAATGCTTTATTAAATACATACTGTTGTTATAGATAGGTAACAGCATCTGTTAATGAGGGCCTCATTCCACTTCTGCACCTGTGCATGCTGGTTAGTTGTAGAACATGCACTAAAGCAGAACTTCCATTAAGTAGACTGCAGCCCTGATTGATACATCTGTTCTTGTCCGACCATTTCAAACCAAAAAGTCTGCTGTGAAAGAGGTCTATAATCTACCATTTACTGCAGTCTTTTATTGATATTCTGCATGTTGCTATATCAATGGTCATAAATTCTTAATTTACTGTGGAAACCTTCTGTACATCGCTCTGG
Organism: Leuresthes tenuis; assembly: GCF_036924035.1. NCBI lineage: Eukaryota > Metazoa > Chordata > Actinopteri > Atheriniformes > Atherinopsidae > Leuresthes > Leuresthes tenuis. Next base: position 29,545,171 of record NW_027325359.1, on the reverse strand, counting down.
AGCTCATCCACCCTTATCACTGCTTTGTGAACATTTTTTTTACAAAGTAGCTTGTTAGTCATGCAGGATGCAGTTGATCACAATCGAAGCAACAGAAACCGTTTCACAGTACAGATGTTTTTCTTCGGTTCTATTCAGGTTTCCCAGTAAAACTTTCTGGTACATTGCATAAGACCAGGACCTAAAATTGAAGAGCTCAGCCATCATTAATTCTGTTACTCACACCAGTGACTTGCTATTGTTGCACATTAACTGCCTTATGGAGAAAGCCCATTGCTCTTTCTACTGGAAGACACTGCAGTCAACGGTCACAACACCTGTTTAAATATCTGTAACCACAGTGTGTCACCAGCACAGGCCGGAGAGAATTCAGTCTGATCCGATGTTCATCTGTGCTCTGAACTGAGCATTTGGCGTATTCTTTAGGGTTCCTTGGATTCTCTCATGTCCCTGCTTGCTCAACTTTGAACAAAATTAAAACATTTTAATGTGCAGCAGAATTCTCCATATTTTTATGTCTATTACACATTCAGAAAGTCCTACAGGTACATAAACAAAACCTGTTCTTAAAAAGTAAAAATGTTATACTTAAGCTAGTCATTTATGTATCCAATATTTTGTTCTAAAAAAATATGCTAACTTTTGCTCCCTCTGCAGCATTATCTGCTCCCCTAACTGTAGATCAGACATGCATGCCAGTTCAGAGGCATTTTAGCCCATTTTTCTGCACAGAACAGCCTCAGCCTGTTGATGTTGGTGGCTTTGTTCACACCGATTGCTCCCACATCATTTTTACATGATTATTGTCAGGACTTTGTCGGTCCAAATCATTACATTCACTCATCTTTAACCTCTATTTGGAGGAGTCATGTGAGCTGGAAGCTGTCTTGCGGTATGACCCACTTTCTCTTGAGATTCATCCACACACAGACGTCCTGACATTTTCATTTTGTGTTCGCTGGTATGCTGGTAAGTGTAAAATACTTGTTCTATTAATGATGCCTATTCTTTCTGGAGCAGATGCAGCAAATAGGCCCAATATTTAATAAACGGCAGATTGATTGATTATTTGGAACTCATAATTTCTCCTTGCAGCCATTCAGTTGTTCTACTGATTATGTACTCATGAACATTAGCATAACCCAGTCTGAGAAAGGCCAAGAAGTTATCCTTTGGGATCTTGAGTTGTTGATGACTTCTAGATTTCTTCCACTTGTATACGATCAATCTGACTGTGGATTTGTGGAATTAAATCTGGAATCAAAACTCAGATTTACAGTAAATTAACTATAATTTTCTTTCTAATTTGTTTAACTGAGTTCTCTTTATCTTCCTTTAGAAATCATGCGTAAATCTGATGATAATTTAGGTCATGTTTAAGCACCACAATAGAAAGTTGTAGGTGCTTTAAATGACGTGTTTCTTGCGGTGTGTTTTGCACCACATTTTGAACCGCTCACTAATGAGTTGCACTTTGATTTGTAGGTTGAGAGACGACTTCAGCACAGGTCACAATAGCTTTTAGGAGACCCACCTATGGACATTTTACCCTCTTAATGAACACCTGTGCAAGTTAAAGAGACAAAATCTCTAAAGTAAACCAGATCAACGTGAGTTTTGCAACAAAAATTCACTAAGACATGAGCCATAAGAAAAGGAGCCATATTTTTAAAAAAAGTGACACTCTGACTAGGACAAATTGAATCATTTTGAATCATAACACCATCAAAATATGGTTCTGTAATTATTTCTGACTAGTCGACATAATTAGGACCATGATACTCAGAGTCTAAAGAATTTGTTCTTTAGTCTATCAGTGTGTTTTCTTCCAGAATGAGGAGGCCTCTGTGTCACAGTTTTAACAATGAGTCATATTTCTCTTGCACAAATCATACGCTCCAGGTTGTATAATTGTGAAAAACACCTAAAGCGACAGCATGCTGTCACATCTCTTTCCACCCACTTTCCCCTGTCATTCGACTAAAAAGTAACTTGGTGCAATGCTTAAGGAGCATCTGCCGGCTTTTATCTCCCTGTGGCATTTTAAACTGTGCATCGTGGAGTGAGGTAAGCCGAATGAAAACACCTGAAATACTGAAATCCAAACACAGAATATGTCTCTTCTGATTAAACTTGGAGCACAATACAACATGTGTGTATTAGTGTGCGTTTGAGCAGTTATGTGTCAGCCTTTGACATGAGTATGTGTGTCGTCACTGACAGTTACAGAAGACTGAGTCACTGGATGCTTGAGTGAGTTCACTCTTTGTGTTCATGACCACTTCATTAATTCACAATAATTATCCTTTGTGTAAATTTTGGCTGTATTACAATGTATCTTCAGGCAGCCCGAGTTAACGAAATTGTGTAGGGAATGCTTATTTGCTTTGTGGTGTGCACCGACATGCCGAGAGACATGCTTTCTCTCTTTCTCACATCTTTCTCTTTCACTTACTCCTGAGTGTGATCATCTTTCACTGTTTCCCTCATTTAAACCCAAGCTATAATACCCACTCTTCCCCTCTTTCCTCCTCACCGTTTGGGCCCCTCTTGTGCAGCTCCTCCTTGCCGTTCTTGCTGCTGCTGCCAGTTGCAGTCCTTCGGGCCGAGGAGCTTTTGCTGGTGTTGAGCTTCCCGGAGCCTTTACTCGACACTGAGCCATCTTCTTCACTTGGCAACCGTCTGTAGTGGCCATGGCAACAGAGAGACAAGAAAGACAGGAGAAGGGAGAGGAGTGAGACTTGCGAGTTTGCATGCAAACAGAGCATAATTTCACAGTTATCAGTGACAACACATTATCAACTTTAATTGTAAGTTTGATTGTAAAAAAATAATAAAGGATCATTGCAAAAATGACTACAAACTTGATGAGCCACACTTAGCTTGATTCCAGCAACAAGCCTCATCTTTTCACTAAGAGCACCATCTTGTGAACTCCATCTTTTGTCACCTGTGTCTCCTGCAGTGGGTACATGTTGTTTGGCCAAAAAAAGGTGACTGAAACATTCAGATCTAATGGGCAAGATAGAGGGGAAAGGTCTGAGAAGGGGGCCTTCCCAGGAGAAATTGAATCGCAATGCAAGGAGACATACCGTGACACACTGCTCGCTGTCTGCTCAGTTTTCAGCTCACTCTGAACTGTTCTGAACTGTGTTTCTGAACCAAGTTGATGCACTTTGTGCGAGTTTCAAAATGACAAATCAAAGTAAACTCATGAACAATTGATCTGCTATTTCAACAAGCTGGTGTTACGTTGAAATATGATCCACTGTAAAAACTGGCCTCTTTTACTTGCCCTAAACATTGAAGTTACACTTTTAAGTAAACTTAAAAAAGCATCAGCCATGTGTTCATTTTACTGAGTCATAGGCAGCAGGTTGTTTTACATTTATACTGTTAACAAAAATATTTTTTTCTCACTGTGGGTTTATATGTTTAATATTCAGACATTTCAAATAGAAGCAGACTGACAATTGATTTTGGTGCTCAGTTGTATGCAGTTTCCCTTAAACGTGGCGCTTGGTAAGCAGGATTCTCACTAAATGCCCTTTGAACATATCGATACTCCCTAAACTCACAAATTCAAGCAGTGTGACATCAACTTTACATTCTTCATGCAGAAGGGGCCTGTGGAGGTAACTGGGGCCAAATAAACTTATAAAGAACAAAGATAACAACTAGATTACTGTTATTAACTTCTATGTATCAGCAACTCCCTTTGCTTTGCTTCAGAGCTTGGTCTTCATGATTTTTGGAAAATTATATTCTTAGTGGCTGCTTTTCTAATGGTCCTGATCAACCTAAAGTCATAGATTGCCACAAGCATCTAGGGGAGAGGATGACTCCACGCAGAATATTTCAGTTTTGGTTTAAAATCTTCCGCGAACTAGCAAAAGCACAGAACTATAATCCCAAATCATAATTTACTTTGACATCTTTTTGAATGCAGTATTATGCAGACAGTATTAGCCCAAGATAGTTTATGTTTTGTCTTATCAAATTGATTAAATTTATTGATATGCATCCAGTTTTGCATTTCAAGCTTAAAACAATGTGTGAAACGGTGTTTAATCCTACACATTTCCATGCTGCTCTGGTAAAAATCCTCTGTTTGCACACACATCAATGAAATGGCTGTTTGAAAAACAACTGTGACCATGTGACCATCTCTGTTAGACTCTCACAGATAACACAGGTTTAACCTGCCTGTTCTTTTACCATTGCAGCTTTAAGTGTGACAGACAGTGTCTCTGCTTAATCCTCTGTTATATCCTCTCCTTCTCTCCATCACCTGAACAGCATTTCAATTCACCTCACCCCTTCACCACAGAGGAAAACATCCAGACTGAGAGAGATGTAAAATGAATACAAAGTGGTCACTCTGCCTCTTTTTGCAGTGTCTCTTTCTGGTCATTTCCCGCCTCACTGCAGTGGTTTAGCAACTCTTTGTGAGTAAATGTTTATTGTGAACCTCTGTGGCTTTAAGTGAACATGCAACAACATGCTTTCATCTGAACAAGGTTCTGATACAGCACATGTGATGCTAGTTACTACTAAAACCTCAATGTGCTACTTTCAGGATGGGATAAAAGTAATGGACAAGCAGAATAAACCCAACTCTGATTTTACTGGGCAGGTTGTCACTGCCATTTTATGCTCCTTTAGACATCAAATTGAAGAGTTACCCCAAATACAACCACTACTCGCTGATCCACAGTCTTTACCATCACATTGTAGGAAGACTGAATGATTTCCTTTATAGAGACCAAAGTTTTGCCTCCAGGAAGTAGTCAGGTTGCCACAATGTGACTTTGTAAACAACTTTGTGTCCTCACAGATAGAGAAATACAACTACAGACCCACTGGCGTGCAGCATAGATGAACACTGTTGACTAGAAAAGTCAATAAATGCATGAAAAAGACCTAAATAGCATTGTGTTAGTTTTTCATGCCTTGCACACAACATTATGTCCACAGACAAGAACACACTCACACACACACACACGCCTCAGGGCATGTAAGCCGCAGCAGCCACACAATGTGACAGATCTGTCTACAGGTGGTGTGAGATGCACACAGCAGCGGGTCTGGACACAACAGAACCACAGGCGAGGCTTTGTGAACACACACACATACACACACACTGAGTGCAGCCACAGCAGCGGCCACAGCCAGCGATTGGCCGAGCCACAGTAAAAGTCATGTGGTATTCAACAAAGAGCCGGAGGGATGGAGGGAGAAATACAGCGTGTGTTCCATGTAAATCTGTCTGCGAAGGCCAGAGAGAGGAGCAGCAGAATCAATAATCACAGTGCTGGAAAGTAATGTTCATCCCCCCTGCCTCTGTTTTGTCTCTGCACCTCACACACTGTAGCTCTCTGGAGGATGCACTGAGCAGAATAAATGCTCTCCCAATGAGCCGATCCTTCACCGTTACCCATCGTGGTTAACATTCAGTTTGCGCCTTCCTCTTCCCTCTTTTAATAATTGCTGCTGTCATTCCTAACTCCATTTCAATTGTTTTTGGTTTTCAGCTAACAGCAAATAAGGCGTAAAGTCATCACATCACTCCTTTTTTGTCAATACGATGGAACAGTCTGCAGAGAAAGCTGATCTGATTCAACAATAATTATCTTACTGCTCAAGCGTGTGAACACAGACTATTTTGTAGCAATAAAGTGTTGAACAGATTTGCATTTTTCAAGTTTGTGAATTTCAACCATGTTTTGGGAAAATAGTGCATTTAATGACTTTTACTAAAAACCTGCAAACCTTGAAAAATAAAACTTTCCCGTCATTGAATTCAAATTTCTTGCTGATTCACCAACCGGCCATCCATTTTTATTGTTTTCTGATCATTAGGAAATGTCTTCCCAGTGTTTTATACGACATTTTTCTTTGGTCATACATGTGCTGTGTAAGTATTTGAAGTATTTGTGGGTTTAAATACTAACACAAGGTTATTGGTTGCATCACACCAGCTGAGTGTTTCTCTACACAAAACAACAGGAAATTGTTCCCATCTCACAATTTCAGCACCTTTGACGTGCAACAAAGTGCAACTCCAGGAACTCCAGAACACGTGAGCAAACATACGCGTTACAGGTTTTCTTGTGAGACTGGGCAGCAACGCTTGTGACACTTCAGCCTCAGCTCTACATTGAGCTTCATTCTTAGGCCGGCTGGGAAAGTGGCGTGTGCTTCATTACACTGCTGCGTTGCAGCTGCATGTCTGTGTTCACACCAACCACCTTTCTGCTCCTGCTGCAGTGCAGCAGATGACTTTTAAAACAGCCCACCTCTGGTCACTAGCGGCGGCAGGAATTTGATTGTGTGTGGGCCTCCAGAAAACTGGATGGGCCAGTTAAAATAAGCCAAAAAAAACCCCAAAACAGCCAGACACTAACATTAAAGTTCGTTTAACTGTTACTTGTCTTGCTGGTGTGAGGGGGTGGCTATGGGAAGACTTGCTGGGGAGAAGGTGGCCGAGCTGGATGGTGACGTTATCTCATTGTCACTCATAACCGTACTTAATATGTCGGGTGTTTCTTTGTGAAGCCATATGAAAACAAGCTAATTTGCTTTGTTTTGTCGTGTTTACGTTTCATATCAGCTATCGTCTGCGTCTGTCTCATTCACTGCTTGCTTGAAAAGCTTTCGCACCGATGTCATTCATTTCATTGGATCACTTGCTGGTGACGATGCAGCCTGTGGGCAGGCTCCACAAGTGGGGTAGAAGCCGCTGATTGGTCGAGAAGCTTTCACTCAAAGCTTTTCTCAAGCTGCTTATTGGATGAACAGCTAGAATGAAAACTAATGCTGCGTCCGAGGGTGGGCCCGGGCCTAAAATAGGAAGCGTCGATGTTGTGAGAATTAAGCCTCACTCCCAGGAAACATAGATGAAGTAAGACGATCATATTCAACACTTTGGTGCATCTATTTAGGCAAGGACCATATAAGGGAATGTTCTGACACCATCGAAGCTTGACAGTGAAGGAAAAGCTGAACAACTGATGAAAAAGCCGTTATTTATCCCGCCTGAACACGGCTACAGCTTGTGGCAACATGTTTCCGTGGTTTCAGAGCAAATAAGTGTCCTCCTATTGCTTCCATTACTGCAACTGTCCTTGTCACCACGAGGCAGTAAATGAACAGATATGTACAGCTCTAACAATCTAAAAAATAAATAAATAAATAAAAAAACAGAATATGTTTAACCTCAGAGCACAGAAGTTCTGTCAGTGTATGTTGAGTGTTTGAATTCCTACTTGGAAAATGTGTGCGTAGCATAGCGCACATCACTCATTCCAACCTAATCACTGCAGAGAAGAGTAATAAATGCAGTCTCTGTTGCTGTTTTGGTGTGAAATCCTCTGCACCCATCTTGGACTGGTCAGAAAACGGGGCATGTAATTAGTGTTCACCCACGTGTTAGAATGAGCAACTCTACCTTAGGTGAAGAATGGCTCCCCATTCGATGTGTGTGTTCGTATGCAGGTTTGTAAAGCTGATTATCACACACTGACAGCTTTTGCATTACTTTACACCGTTACACAGAATGGCTCCCTCCGGCTTGGCCACAGCCAGGGTTATAAATATACATGCATTTATCATCCCTGAGAAGCAAAGCACAACTAATCCCAGCCCCATTCATTTTTGTTTTCCAATAAACAAATGTGAGGTGCTTTCACTGTCTTTGGTGCATTTCTGCATTTTCATTTCTGTGAGACGAGGCAGGATGCATCTCATTTATGGATACACATTTCCTCAAGGGAATGATGTCACCATAGAATCGGGGTGGGTGTCTGTGTGGGTTTAGCTTGTAGTAGAAAAACGCGTGGGGGCAGAAAAATTTTGCAAAAACTGAACATCATCTTGCTCTAAATGTTTTCAGTGTTCAGGCTGAGAGGATTAAAATTCACAATCTCTCTGAAGTCTTTTGGGAAGAAAAATGTTTTGGACATCTTGTCAAAAACATCTGAGCTGTTTGATTCCAAAACTGTTTGTGCTAATCACTGCTAATGTAAAGGAGACAATAACAGGAAAAATCCAGCTGGAAATAGTGAACAAAACAGCGATTCAGATGTAATACAGTTTATAGAGGGTTGGATTGAGGCAAATAGAAATTAGCAGCAGTCAATTGTACATCACATTTCTAAATATCCATTGTTGTGTATCTGGTCATATATCACTGAAGACATTTTCTCAGTAACTGTGCGGATTAATGAGCATCTTTTCAGCAAACATTTGGTGTGAAATCACCAAAAAAATAGGAATCATTGTGTTTTATATGCAAAGATGTTATGTGATTCCTTCCTAACCGCTCTGCCATGTTGCATCATCATGTTACGACAGCAGCCCAGAAGAAACAAACCGAACAGCGTCCCAAGCGTGCATCCTTTGCATTTTCAGCCGTCACCATATTAGTGTGGGTAGGTGAAGGATTTGGGTGCGATTTGCAATTTGAGCCACTTGATGTCAGTACATCCTACACGTTGGAACCATAAATCCGTAGATCTGATAATATCTTTTTAGTTAAATCTGTGTGTCTCTGCTTATAAGCTCAGAACACCACAAACTATAAAGAATGAAGTGCTTTCAATCACATACGTGATCTCATTTTCAGATTATTTGAGAGAAATCATTTCACTGAAATCCATCCATCCATCCATCATCTGCCGCTTATCCAGGGGTCGGGTCGCGGGGGCAACAGCTTGAGCAGAGAAACCCAGACTCTCTGTCCCCGGCCACTTCCTCCAGCTCTTCCGGGGGGACCCCGAGGCGTTCCCAGACCAGCCGAGAGACATAGAACACCTCACCAGGGAGGCTTCCAGGAGACGTCCTAACCAGATGCCAGAGCCACCTCATCTGGCGCCTCTCAATGCGAAGAAGCACCGGCTCGACTCCGAGCCCCTCCCGGATGACTGAGCTTCTCACCCCAGCTCTAAGGGAGGCGCAGACACCCTGCGGAGGAAGCTCATTTCGGCGATCTCGTTCTTTCGGTCACTACCCACAGCTCGTGACCATAGGTGAGGGTAGATTGACCGGTAAATCGACCGGTAAACCTTCTTCACCACGATGGGTCGGTGCAGAGCCTGCATCACTGCGGACGCCGCACTGATCCGCCTGTCAATCTCCCGCTCCATTCGTCTCTCGTGAACAAGACCCCGAGATACTTGAACTCCTCCACTTGAGGAAGGAACTCGTTTCTGACCCAGAGAGAGCATTCCGTCCTTTTCCGGCTGAGAACCATGGTCTCTTACTGAAATCCATGTAAATGATCTGTGTGCCTAAATACGTTACTTTTAATAATATGGGCTCATATAAATGCTGCCGTGTGTGTTTATTTCACAAATATCAAGTGCATCAATCATTGTAACACTTGTGAACATTTAGCCTTAACCCCAGATATGCTCAGTATGTTTCAGAAAATTAGCTTTTGGCTAAAATTATTATCAAGTGTATGAAAAGAAAATATCCAAATATCATTGGAAAATATGTGGAATTGTATTATATCACACCATTTGTAGATGCATATTGTGGATCCCTACAGACATCCTCTATTCCTCCCTCTTTGAACTAAATTGATCATCATGTTCTTGAGAGTTCATTTGAGACGCAGACCTGATTCTACAGATGTTACCATGCATCATTGTGTCTCCTGCTTTTTAAATGGACGTCTTGGAGCGGGGCATGGGCTTAATAACCTTAATTGTCCGTGTGCCTGATGAGGCTTGCAGGGTTTCACTTCTCTTCTGCAGCACACAGTGTTTGCCCACAGTTGTGGACTGCAATCCATCGATCTTAACCACTTCTTCAGATACCATTTCAGTTAAATGAAACCCTGTGTAAGTCTCAATTTCATGTTGCGGCTCATGAGTTGGGTTATTAAGAGATGCAGATCAATGACTGGGAGTGTGTGACCCTCAAGGGTTCACTGGTCTGATTTATTTTGCTTGATTTTATAGAGTTATCGCCCAGGGAGAAGCAGACCTGTCTCAAGGCCTCAGGCTATGTTCACAGGTAGAATCTCTCACACTGAGCAGAATATATTTTCTTTGTGCATTATCTCTGGTTTAAGATTTGCATTAACATCTATTGCAAAGTTTATTTGATTAACTTTGAGTCAAAGAACCTTTTGTGTCAAATCATGATTTAGATGAGGTTGTAAATTACCTCAGCAATTAATAATTCTCACTTAAATCATAAAGTCTTTATTCTTTCTTAACCAAATGTGCCAGTGTGTCTTGTCCTGTACTTTCATTACCCCCTACCTGAACCAGGGTTTGAATTCCCACCCCGCTATGACGTGGGTGTGCAGTTGGTGAGAGGTTGGGGTAGCTGATAATAATGCTGCTTGTGGAAGAAGAGAAGGTTGTTGTGGTGTGAGGAGCAGTGATGGCTGGCATTGGGGGAGTGACTCTGTGACTCGCCTCCTGGAAGTGTCGTGGGCCCAACTAGACAAAACACTTATGAAAGGAGGTTCCCACCTGATGACCCCACTGACATGTTGGTCAGCACTGCTCGCTGGTCTATAGGGATTATAGGGATCAGAGGTTCTTCATTAAGTACTGAGCCGGTATTAGAAAGTTAATTGTTGAATTTAGGGAATTATTCACAGAGTCTGGTCCATTTCTTTTGTAGCACAAGTTTCTTGTGTTTAATTTGAATTCTGACATAACCAAATGATTTTATTTGCTCTAACAACTTACATTTCAGCTTTCTTGTTAACACTGGGATTATCTTGGGATAACATCAATCTGTCAGAGTCTGCACTGCTTACTCGTGGCTTCTCCCCAGCTTAACTCAGTGATACACAAACAGGGAAAATCTCTGAACTTCACTGTTGAAAAGCTTGCTGGTTTTCTTTAACGAGAGGTTTTTGAAGCAAGGAACAGCATGTCTGACTGGCTCATTTTGCTGGCACTACCTGTGCACAAACACAGTTTGTAGTGAAAATGTGAATGAAGAAGCTCTGACACATCGCCAGCATGAATCATCAACCTTCTTAAGAATGAGGCACGATGAAGTCAGAAGCGTGACGTAAGGTCTTCAGCAGAATTAGGGGAGTTTTGTTTTACCCAGCAGCAGACTACAACACAGAGCTGCTTTTGCTGACAGCGTTTAGAAATGAGCATTTTGACAAATATATTCATGTTGGTATTTTTCACTTAATCTGTGTCAACAAGTCCAGGGTAAACAATATGTTGTTATTTAACTAAATGATACATTAACGTAAATAATTCACTGGGTTTATGGATCAAAGATCTAAGCCATGTAAAGTGTTGCTTAAACTTGTAAACTTTACAACCTACAAAAGAGAGTTGAAAGATTATAAGGTGGAGTTTCAGATGAACGCTGATGTTATTTTGTGTTTCATGGATGCAAAAAAAGGTAATTGTGCGCCATCTCTTATTGGACAATATAACTTAGCTCAACAGAGATTTAGCTTGTTTCCAAGTACAGGGACGGTGTAAACGTGGACAGGATTATCACTATGGTCCTGCAGGAGGCTGTGGTGATACAGAAAGTAACACAATTTTCCTGTGTGTGTCTGCAGAGTCAAGGTAAGATGTTACGTAAGGATTCTGTCTGACCAATCAGAGGTCTGTATCGGCTCAGCTCGCTCGGAGCTTCAGCTGGGACAGCAAAACAAAACATTCATGAGCTTAATCAAGTGGTGTACAATGAAACATAAAAAGCTCAAAGTTTCCATAAAAAAAAAGATTTTTTCAACTTCTCAGCACTTTGTGTTGTCAAAGTTAGTGTCTAATTTCTATAAGCTTTCCTAAGGGTTCATAAATCCTTTAAAATGGACCGATGCAGCTTCTGTACATGTGCTGTACTACAGCCTCAGACAAAATGTGACATCTGTTAATGTACAGAATGAATGTGTGTGTGTTATATATGTGATATCTGACCAAATCACTGCTCCACACAAACACGCATACAGGTTTGGAAGTTTTTTAAAATGCAAAACAAATCTAATTTGTAATTTGTTCCTTTGTTTGTTATATCTAACATGCAAATGAACTGCATTGATACGCTGACGTACGACGGCTTGTGTACAGTGTGAGAGTCAGTGTCTTACCTGTGTTTATCACTATATCGATTGGAAGCAAACACATTGCAGTAAAGTGAACAAATAAGTCAGTAACTGTCTTACCCTCCTTTGTGCAGATCAGCAGATGGAGGCCTCTTACTCGCGGTCCCATCCTGGTGGACCTTCTTATCTAGCGACAGTGACAGCGGAGCATCTCGCACAGGCAGCCCCAACACCAGCGTCTCCTTAGTAACAGAGATGGTCTCATCACCAGTTCGACCCATGTGCTTCTTGGCGTAGTCGAAGCCCTGGACAGGCTGGCAGGAAGAAAGAGTACACGGAAGAACACGGGTCACTAACGTGGGTGGGTTTTAACTTCAGGGAATCTTTACATTTTACCCTTTTTAAATTAATCAATTTACAGAAGCTGCATCAGACATTTAATTGCTAATTTTCTGCAAAGCAATTGGGAAAAGCCTTTGTTTTGCTTTTTTAATAGGTTTACCTGTTGGCTGATAGGCCCAAAGCGACAAGAAACATTAAAACAAGCGGCTGACATACACAAAGCACATGCAAAGACCTTTTTACTGCATCATTTTCCATTTTTCCATTTCACAGGCTGATGAGACAAAAATACCATCAATGCACATTATCGATAAATCCGTATATGAAAAGCAATGTCATTATAATTTATAAACCACAAAAAAAGCTATGGATGATATCACTCAAAATGCAAGCATACACAATGATGAATAGTTTAAACAACAATGTCGCTAACTCGGGCTTGGTTGGAGCTCTAGAATAGTTTGGATTCAACAGAATGATTGATCAATCAAAGCACAGGATGGCCAAGCAAAGCAGCCACGTTCGGTGAAAAGTTCACGTTTAATAAACATGCTTCAGTACAGAACTCTAAATTATTCAACCAGAAATAAGTTATAAATAACATTTATGTATGCAAAAACTACCCTGCTATTGTGCGGGTATTCCTTTATGCCACAAAGTTCATGTAATTTTCTCTTTTTTCTGCTAAGAATGACCTGGTGAGGAGATTCTGGCCTTCTTTTCATGGTATGAAAGAGTATGACCAGATTAAATCTATCACAAAGATTTAACTAACAATAAAATCATTTTTAAACTATAGGTAACCTTGATATATTTTCAGTACATTTTGGAGATCTTTACTTTAAACTCAATCGCTTAAATCTCTAAAAATCTATTTGTCATTGAGTAGGTTACTTTAAATGCACGGTATCAATTCTAACAGGATTTCTTCTTAAAACTGCTATGTGAAGTAAGTTAGGATCTTAGCTTGGGTCAGTGGAAGATATCTCCACCATCTGCCCTCAGTGATGACAGACCAGTTACCATGACACCCCATGTCACGAAAGTCCTGGGGAGACTGTTTTTGATTCACCAGAGTAAGCAAGTGAACACCGTTCAAGTTCAATCTACCCGCTTTAGCTAGGCCATTCTTTACAAAGCAGGCAGCACAATGAGGATCCTGTTCTCTGATTTCTCCAGGGCTTTTAATACAGTTTAACCTGTACTGTTATGCAAGAAGCTCCAGCAAATAAAGGGGGATACCTCCACCAATGCCTAAATTATCACTGATGAACAGGAGGATGAGTACAGGGAACTGGTCATTCACTTTGTGATGTGGTGTGGGAACAATCACCTCATCTGAAACACAAACTAAACAAAAGAGATGACTGTGGACTTTAGGAGGACCAGGAGTAAACCAAACACCATTTTCATTCTGGGGGAAGAGGTGAAGGTGGTTGGGAGTTCACCTAAACACCAGACTAGACTGGAAATGAAACACTGTCTCCAGAAAGGAACAGTACAGATTACTGAGGAAGCTATGGTTCTTCGGTGTTAGCACCAACACGCTGCATATCTTCTATAAGTTCAATTCAATTCAATTCAATTCAATTCAATTTTATTTATATAGCGCCAGATTACAACAATTGTCATCTCAAGGCACTTAAGTAATATAGTCCAATTCAAGCCAATTGGAATTCAATTCATTGTAATCATGATCCAATTAATTCTTATAGAGCCAATTCAAAAAATTTATATCCTAGCTAAGGAAACCAACAGATTGCACCGAAATGTGTCTTCAGTCCAATCTCCCGTCCTGAGCGTGCCTGTGGCAACTGTGGAAAGGAACGACTCCCTTTTAACAGGAAGAAACCTCTGGCAGAACCAGACTCAGGAAGGGTGGCCATCCGCCTCGACCAGCTGGGGTTTGAGAAGACAGAAAAGAGGGAAAAGAGGGGGGAAAAACACCATAACGCCATTCAAAGGATATCTGTTGGAACAGGGAAACATAGGTTAATAATCACAATAATGTCACATGTACATAAAATCAATTGTGAAATTAATCAGGGGGAAAAAGAGAGCAAAGTGAGGAAAGGTGTGACAGATGAGGTCCCCCAGCAGTCTAAGCCTATAGCAGCTTAACTATGGGATGTTTCAGGATTACCTGAGCCATCCCTAACTATAAGCTTTATCGAAAAGAAAAGTTTTAAGCCTAATCTTAAAAGTGGAAAGGGTGTCTGCTTCCCGGACATTTACTGGCAGCTTATTCCACAAGAGAGGGGCCTGATAACTGAAGGCTCTACCTCCCATTCTACTTTTAGAAACTCTGGGAACAACAAGTAAACCTGCAGTTTGGGAGCGAAGTGCTCTGTTAGGAAAATATCTTACAATTAAATCTTTAAGATATGATGGAGCTCGGTCATTAAGAACTTTATAAGTGAGAAGAAGAATCTTAAATTCTATTCTGAATTTAACAGGGAGCCAATGAAGAGAAGCTAAAACTGGAGAAACATGATCTCTCCTGTTAGTTCTCATCAGAACTCTGGCTGCAGCATTTTGGATCAGCTGGAGGCTTTTCAGAGAATATGTGGGACAGCCCAATAATAAGGAATTACAGTAGTCCAATCTTGAAGTAACAAATGCATGGACTAGTTTCTCTGCATCACCCTGAGACAGGATGTTCCTGATTTTAGCAATATTACGAAGGTGAAAGAAGGCAGTCCTAGAAACCTGTTTTATATGTGCGTCAAATGATAAATTCTGGTCAAAAATAACTCCAAGGTTCCTCACTGTAGAACTAGAAGCCAAGGAAATACCATCTAGAGTAACTATATAACTAGACAATTTCTCCCTGAAGCGCTCAGGTCCAAAGAGAACAACTTCAGTTTTGTCTGAATTTAAAAGCAGACAGTTCTGAGTCATCCAGGTCTTTATGTCTTTAAGACAGGCTTGTAGTCTGACCAACCTGTAGGTTTCATCTGGTTTCATAGATAAGTACAGCTGAGTATCATCAGCATAACAATGGAAATTTATGCCATGCTGTCTGATAATGTTACCTAATGGAAGCATGTATAAAGTAAAAAGAATCGGTCCAAGCACAGAACCCTGAGGAACTCCATGACTTACTCCAACGTGTGAGGAAGATTCTTCATTTACAAGAACAAACTGGAATCTATCAGATAAATATGACTTAAACCAGCCTAATGCAGTTCCTTTAATCCCAATAACATGTTCAAGTCTCTGTAACAGAATGCTGTGATCGATCGTATCAAATGCAGCACTGAGTAAGTCTGCGGTGGAGAGGGGAAACTGCTTTGTGGCAATCTGTTGGGGCAGCAACATCAGAACCAGAGACTCAAAGAAAACTCAACAAACTGATAAAGGAGGCTGGCGCTGTGCTCAAAACTACCTCTGGAGCTGATTATCCAAATAAGAATGCTGCACAAGTGACTAAACATGACGATACTGTTCACTCACTACACGACAAACTGATTAAACAACGGAGTGTGTTCAGTCAGAGGCTTCTTCAGCTCAGCTGCAACAGAGGACAAAGGTCCTTCCTGCCTGCAGCCATAACTGACTGTTCTCAAATAACTTATCAATATTATTTATTTATCAATATTCAAATGACATGATTTCCTTTTAAGTAACAGTAAATTATTGTTTATCTCTGTTCAGTTCAGTGCAATCCTTCCACAGATTTTGTGTTAATTAGTTAATATTTTTCAAGTGTTCAAGGTTAGCCAAACATAAACCCTGTTTTCCAGATAGATTTCTCTTATATGTGAATAGACATATTTGGTAGAATCATGAATGTTTAGACTTTAAGCTGCGAATGCAGTTTACTTTGCTTGAAGTAATTGATGAATGAACTGCTTTAACCTCACATTTACATCCAGAAAATGGATTAAGCCCAATAAAGCCTTAATTAGATGGAGAATGAAATTGTTGTGACAGTTGAGATTCTCGTTCCAGCTGAAGGACTGAACAGCCTGACATTGTTGCACAGATGTCAGAGAGCCAAACAGTGAACATGACACGGTCTCCTGACTATCAAAGAAAAAACTCCACATTAACGTTGCTTCTAATTCGGATAAAAGTAATTGGATGGACGCCCCTCTCTGAATCAGTTATTATCAGACACCAAACAGCAGAGCTCGCATAATGAAAAGTTGAAAAATAAATAAATAATTCGGCTTAGCAGCACCTTTGAAGTTAGAGGTTTTGGCATAAAGAGACAGAACATTAAAATGACTGCAGAGCATGTTAAGAAAGCCTCGACACATTCTTTGTAAGACTAAACGCCTTTCAATTTAAGGAAAAGAGAATAGGCACAAAAGAAGGAGAGAAAGACCAGCTTTGGGTTACACAACAAAGCAGATGAAACCCTGATTTTTCTTCTATTTTGAGCGACTCCTAAATAGGACGCCTAATGCACTTGATGATGCATGCTAAATTCTGAGTGCATGTGAGGATAGGCTAGGCGGTGTGGGCATCCGGCTGATGGCGTTGTTAATAATTTATCAGTCATACACACCGTTGTGCCATCAGATAGCTCTAAAACACGTGGCTGCAGCCACGGATGAGTCTCGTGGAAAGTGATACAAGCTCGTGTAAGCACACATAACAGCGAGAGGCTTAGGCTGCCCCACCGCACCATGAGTAGATGGACTGAGTGCGAGTGCCAGCACGAATAGTCTACCAACTGAAACGATCCATGCCGACAGTTGTGATGCTTTCGTGTGAACAATGCACAGAGAGTGCAAACGTTTCCTTGCCTATGGCTTCATGCTGTTCTCTCAGGTCGAGAGGGGCGGTGATATGTGTCTTTCTGGACAAACGAAGAGGCGGCACGTAAGGAAGGAAAGGAGCTGAAGATTAAATGAGCTGTTCCAAATATATCTCTCCACTGATATGCATATGGATCATCGTAGAAAACATTTGTCATTTACTGACAGGTAATGGCCATCATCAAGGCCAAGAGGTGCAACCTGAAAAAGTGCACCTGACATTTCACGACTTGTATTTCACCGTCGTTGCTCACACTCTGTCTTCATCTCTCTGTTCTTTTCTAATATGCAACTTCCTTCTTTTTTTAATTGTCTGTTCTTTCTTTCTAATTTTCACTCCCCCCCTTCTCTTCCTGTCTTCACGTGTCACACTGACAGTGTGTGGATTTAACAAATGGCCATCTTTCATCTTGTCTGAGCGGCCCAGTTTAATGAAGACTTTGGTTCCAGACAGAGTTTGCAGTACGGTGTGAGCCTCAGATTGGTCTGTCATGGAGATGAATGGTGGTTTTCTCCACATCCACACATCCATTTAGAATACTGACAGAAGGCAAGAGAAAGAGAAAAGAGAGGATGACAGCAACATGGGGTCCCACCAGTTCTTTCACAAAATGCTGTTTGAAGTATCTGTGAGCATGACCCCACTGCACCACCAAATTATCTCTCCTTTCCCTACAAAACAGAAGCTTTTCCTCTTGCTTAATTTTAGCTTGTGGCATTGGCCAACAGCAGCTTGATGAGGTGCAGCAGATGGATAAGATGTGCTTTATTCCCCCTACAGCCATATTGATCTAAATTCAGCTCCAGCAGCAGTGTGGATGAAGCCACAGAGTTACATGTGAAAAAAAAGATTTAGGTACATTTGAAGAGACAGAATCGCGCACACATCGGTGCCGATCTACATTAGTTAGATAAACTCCTCCTGGGGCGAGTTAAAGAATGATGCAGCAAAATGCAAATACCTTCAGTCATTTAAATGGCAGCTGCTGTATTGAACGTGCACTGAGCACCTTACAAATGAAAAATGGATTTCTTATTCTTTTGCTGATTCCACTTCTATTGTATTCTGCACAAGAGCTGGCTCTCTGAGGCTTTAACGCCTATCCAACGCAGCACAAAGGGAGGAAAAGCCATTTCAAAGAATGTTCCGGCTGCACAGCAGAGTGATGAAGTGAGCCGGATGCTGCAGAATCACTCGTTAATGCCTAAATACACACGAAGACCTAATATAAACCACAGTATTGATCAGCAGCTTTAGTTTGCTCTGCATGGTGGAGCTAACAGGGATGGAGCCCTTTGCACACACATGTAAACACATGTTATGCACAATTAATTGAGGTAGATCAGATGGGGTCTATTATTGTGCTGGAAACTGGTTGGGATTCAGGTGGCTTTAACAGAACACAAACACCTGTTGGTTCATGACACGGACTCCTTTTATACCAAGAATTAGCATTTGATTTGTATCTTGATTTCTAATTGGTTTCTCCCTGTTAAAAGGGAGTTTTCCATTCTTCTGTTGCCGACCACTTCATTGCAGTAATATAATTGTATTTAACTGAACAGTTGATAAATGCTTGCTTTCTCTATAAAGTACCTCGAGATCATATTTGTTGGGAATTTTTTTTATAAATAAACTGAAATTAAATTAAATTCATATAAATGATCAAAAACAGACTAAATGCAAATAGGCAGATGATGTAAGGAGGGGGTCTGGCTCTCAGCCTGGTGGAAATGCAACTCTGCCTCCACCTTATAGCTTATATTTCATATATTATATTCTATAGTTGTTGAATGGAATTTTGCGCATATTCCCCATAATGTTAATCACAAGTACCGTATTTTGCGCACTATAAGGCTCACCTGATTATAAAGCGCACCCTCAATTATGGGGTCCATTTCTGTACTCAACCCATACATAAGGTGCACCTGATTATAAGGCGTATGTATTACCTAATGTTCTCTGATTGGTTTACGGCTGCCAGCACACGTAGTGTATGTATTACGTCCCTGTGTCAGCGGGAAAAGGTCCGACGGTGAAGGACAACATCGTCGGTGGCTTTTACACTTATAAACCTATAAACTGCACATGGGTCTGCATCACCCATCTCAGACTGAAGAACAGACACTCACTGGGACATGGGCAAAAGCATTAATGACGACACGATTCAATCGCTAAGTACGAGCTCCATACAATCTTCGCCCCATTCAGAGTGAATGGCTGGGATCCGCCTGACCCTGGATTCACACCGAACGCAAAGCGAGCGACGGAAGTGGCCAGTTGGCATTCTTTTCCAATGTAGGAGAGCGAAGAGGCGCAGCAAAAGTGAACGTGGCGGTGAGCGGTGAGTGATGCGGATGGCGTTAATGCCCCGATGAATGCTCGGCGCTCCCCGTGGTGCACACATAAGGCGCACTGGATTATATGGCGCAAATTCTGAAAATTGAAGGCTTTTAGATGCACCTTATAGTGCAGAAAATACGGTATATGGAACAGAATAGGATAGAATGATACTTTATTAATCCCCCAAAGAAGAATTATAAATGTGATTTATATAAAACTGAATAAACTTCAAAGTCACAAATGAAAAACATTGACATTTTATTTAAAAATAATGCTTTTTGCATTATTTACAGACAAAAACTATCATCAAGGCAGAGACTACAACATTTGTTGATGGATGATGAGTCAGTTATGGATAAGTCTGGTAATTTCACTTGTCTCTACAGTCTCAGATTACTGCTGCAGGCAGGATTTAAGCCCACCTGCCCCTGCAGATGAAAGGGTCACACAGGGTCACATGATGTTAATCTTTTGTTGAAATTCTCTTCCAGGATGATAGTGTCCTGAACCACAGGGCAAGATAACCTTATGCACCAGAATGCTTGTCTCACAGAACCGTTTGGGAAGTGTCCATATACGTTTTGGGCTCTGATAGTCTTTTTTCTAACACTGAAAACGGGACAGAAAATGTGGCAGAAAAGAGGATGACTTGCAATAATAAGCCATTAGTCAGGACTCACACGCGGCTCTATAACCAGTGGAGGTGCACGGCGCTCCAGATTACTTCAACCAGTCCGATAACTGAAGTGTTACATGCACATCCAATCAGTGAGAAGAAGCTGGTACAGCCAGAGTCCAGCCGTCGCTTTCAGCATGAGATGCAGATTAGTCAGAATTTTTGGGATTTGGTCAGAAACAGAGAGTTTGGAGCCTGCCTAGATAGTTTTGTGTTGCAAGGGCTCACAGATTCTTTTTTTGGGGGGGTGAGCATGAAAATCATGTAGGTCATATGCTATGACCTCACCGAACACCTTTGGGAGATGTTGATTCAAAATGTTGGACAGTGGTTAGCTATCACAATCCAAACACAAACACCTTCTGAGAGAATTATAATTCATGTCTCCTACAGAGTCCCACACACTTACAAATGAGCTTATACTGACAGTGTGTGGTGCACCAGCACCCCCAGTATGAAACTTTCAACAGTGTGCACAACTTTGATATGTGAAAGTACAAGAGCTCCCTTTCAAAGTATCAAAATAAGGTATCGGCTATAAAAAAAGACCACAGCATGGGGTCACATCTTTCAGTGAAGGTTGTAAGGCTGTTTCACACCCAGAAAACATCATGAACAGGGTGTGTGTGTGTGTGTGTGTGTGTGTGTGTGTGTGTGTGTGTGTGGTCTGAGGTGTTTCCATTTTTGTATCTGCAACCATAGAGAATAAATACATAATTTTCTTAAGGAGTTCAATGTGAATCAATTTAGCTTTCCATGCAAATATAATCTGAAGATCAGTCAAAGGCCAAATTAAAGAGAAAATGCTAAAGCAACATGAATCAAATGGAGAGAATATCATCAAGGACTAACCTTGAAGAATTCGTGCAGGGAACAACAATTACAAATGTTCATTGTCTCCTATTATGGAATAATCCTCAAGAAGGGACCATTCTGTCCAGTCTGCTGACCGTGTTGCCACAACAGACCTAGTTCAGGATAAACTATGGACCGAGCTGCGTGTCATCTTCTTCATAATCTTCTAAATATGTCGTATGTAACAATAAGAAAAATAAAGAGCCTGGACAGCCGACATCAGTGGTCAATATACATATGGCCCTATGAGAAGAATATTTAGATGGCCTTAAAGGGGAACTCCGGTATTTTTAAAGCTAGACCTTATTTCTGGAATAAAATATGTTTATCTACTCACTGAGAACAGTTTGGCGAAAGTAGGCCTCCTTCGGAAGCTATTTAGAAAACTCGCGATCGGTGTATATCTATATCATGGAGTGAACGGGGCAGGGACAATGCAGCCTCTAAATAAGGCATTATCTGTCTTTATTTCACCAATACTTTAAGACGAATGAATGAACAAACGTGTACTATAGCTCTGTTAGCTCATAGGTGCTGTTATGTGGCTACTTGCGGCTATAGGAGAGCTAACGGAGGGATTTCTACACACACCTCTACTGGGACCACTTCATCCACATGCATGGCTGCAGCACAGCTCATTCACTCCGGTAAGAACGTCCATCTTACTCAAAGTCATCGGTCACGTTGTCAAAATCTGATAAACATCATGCCATGTTGCACAAAACTAGCAGTAGCAAACTCCGTGTGAAGTTAGCTGACTGTCAGAGAAAAGAGTAAATAAACTGTGCTGCAGGGGGGCGTGTGGATCGCGATTTATCTAAATAGCTTCCGAAGGAGGCTTACTTTCGCCAAACTGTTCTCGGTGAGTAGATAAACGTATTTTATGCCAGAAATAAGGTCTAGCTTTAAAAAAAAACGGAGTTCCCCTTTAAATGATAATAAGAATGACTAATTAATGTATATGTTAATCTAATAGAAATGTTTGCAACACTGCTGCAAGCAGTTTCCTTGTGATAAATATTCATCTTATTTGATCACATATACCAGCGCTCGAGTTCGCTGTGGACAAAACTGTGAACATGCACCCACTTATGAAACCTCATATTTCTGGACTCTTTAAATATTTGATGCATTTTGTCGTGAAATTCAATACTAGTAGCATTAAATGTTAACAAATGGTTGTGAGAGCAAACAAACCTTGCAGCTGAAAATAATTTGAATGTTAATACATCACGTTCAGGAGAGGCTAAACACAAACAGCATGCACATATGTGCGCTGGAGTTACACCAGCTCCATTACCCACCAACAAAATCCCGCCTACCATCTTTGCATCCATTCTTCCCGGCTCACTCTGCATCTCAAGGGTTTAGGCTGAGAAAGGCTGGACCAAAAATAACCCAAAAATACAGTAGCTCACATCCTCCATCACAGCAACAACACCAGCACTGATGGCTTCTGCTGTCATTTAAAGCCGTTTAGGATTTTTATCTGCTGCCTGATGGCTGATGGCCCTTTGAACCATATTATATTACACCATACAATTTAGTTGTGAACCTCATATTAAAAAGAATTAGGTTGGAGGTCTGTGTAGGGTTCCTGCTGAGCTACTGCGAGATGAGAGAGGCTTCATCCGAGAGGAAGAAACCCTTACAAGCGTGAAAGGGAAATGCACTCGCAGAGAGGTCATGTAGGTTGATGACACAACCTCGACTCACTTTGTATAGATGCTACAAATGAAAACAGATTGCTTTGGTTTGCAGGTGATGCGAATCCTTTTGCATTTCATATTTACAGCCTTCCTCTAGTCTAACAGAACTGAGCTCATTTCCCTTTACAAGCTGGCCTCTCCTTGTTAATTCAGTCCATCGATTCAGACCTAAACCATTTCAATCTTAAGGAACTCACTTGTGAAATTTATACCCTCTTTTATGGTTCACGTCCTCATTGCCCCTTCCCCCTATTGATCTCCTAGTCAGTAATGACGGTGGAATAACTCATGTCCACAACACAGAAGCCACATGCAAGAGTTTACCCAGCAACAGCCACATACAGCACATAGAGCAAAAGGCATCCATCGTGGCAGTGGTGCAACAAACCTATCAGAAAGCAAAGCAGTAACTCATTCATTCATTAACTGACTCGGTTGTCTTTTTGACAATTTTCTTATTAAATACCTGGTGGTGGTAACTGCCCTCTCTTCGATATGAGGTCTAAACAGGGAGAGAGTCAGAAGGACAAGGTCATGGAGGGGCTCAAAAGAACAGAACAGACACAAAAGGAAAGAAACCTCCATTTTAAAGCTTTAGCCATCCTTCTCTTTGGTGTTAATAACACTGCACACATCAAAGTCAACTGTCAACAGGCTGTCTGAGGCCTTAACGCCACCCCTGTAAGAAAAAAGATTGGCTCATTTTCCTGTCTGTGGCATACCCAAAGTAAAGTGAGCCCTGTTCCAGAGCCACATGCCTGAGTTCGATCTCTTCTGAAAGCGAACACGATGCATTTTTACGAAACAGTCAGAATTCTCTTAGCTCAAAGTTTTATTGAACTGACTTTTGTTTGGATTCTCTCTGGCACTGACAACATGTGTTGAAGTCACGACGCTGCAAATCTCAGCTTTGCAACGGTATGTTGCGCTGGCACCGACTCATACGCAGCACTTATGCATGAAGTGAAATGTGTTGACGATCCAGCAGCAGGTTTTCTAAGGAGTTAAATGCCTCTTAGAGTTAGACTGTAGTGACATCTAATGTTTAATTTGCAGACAGAAACCAAGCGAATGCACTTGTGTGAACGCATCCATTTCTAGCGTGCAGGATAACTGTCAGTGTCAGACAAAAAATGCCCCAAAAGTACAGAAATTTCTCCCTCTAAGGTGAAAAACAATCTAACCACTTGCCATATGTGAGTATTCAAAGAGCAGAGTGTCTGAGAGTCGATATAGCATTAGTAAATCAAGTCTGCATTTAAAAATAAAACAAACTGATAAAGCACGAACCTCTGTACAAATGTTTTGTTCATCGGCAGGCAGGTAACCTGAAATATCGAGCAGATGTCGATCTACTAATAACACTAATCGAGCTCCACAATTAGGAATATTTCTGCTAATCTGCTGATCACGCTAATTTTTACATGTTGGAACTTTTATAAAATGAGGCCGGCCTTTTATTTATCCATTTTTCACACCAAATCACATGAAAAAACAAAACCAGCCATTTCCAAGTCTGTCTCTTCATTTTGCTGCACCTACCCGGCGTTGGCAAACTATTTTAACTATTACAACAGCAGCATGGACAGTCTATGTGGGATTAGGTAAAACTAAACTCAATTGTGGTTTAAGTGAAAAGTTCAGCTTTCTGGAGAGAAACGATAGAGGAATCCGACCAATAATCAACAAAATTCCAGGCATGTCCATATTATGTTATCATCCAGTATCGTTAAGCTGTGTCTGCTTCCTTATCAAAGCTTACTTCTTGCCCTGTTGGACTTTGTTGTGGCGATGTCCCCAGCATCTCAGTAATTACTTTAGTAATTAGTGTTATCATAATCAATAGAATTGATTGTCAAAACAACCACGATGAGGCACATACTGTAATCAAACAAGAGGCGTCCTGTAATGTTCATGTCCGTGACCTGCTGTGGTGAAAATATGTTGAATTTAGTTTTAGACCCAGTTATTCGAGTGACTGTGAAATGTGAACGTGGATCTCACTCAGTTCACTTCAGCCTGATATGTTCACATCTAACTTCTACACTTTTGTTTTTTTGGAGTTGCTCACTGCACCATTACACTCTTTGTCAGAAGCTCCATAAACACGGAGCAACAATAGGAGGCATATGACTATACTTCTGCTCATAGAGTGATTAGCATTAGCAACGTTAGCAGTATTAGCAATATTCAGTGTTGGTTTATTCTTCTACACCTTAGTTGGTCTGTTTGATCTGATTAAAATCTAAGTGTGTGTGGTCCAGAGACGTGCAGCTCGGTGAAACTCCTGCTAATCATGATATCAAATGCAAAATGCAAGTCTAAGTTATTACATTAAAAGAAAAAAATAAATAAAGAATATTTTCAGAACAAATGAGGTTGGCAAGCTTGTTGCTTGTTTACCACTTCACTGCCTGCAATGACACAGGCAGCTGCTGCTCTGGCGTCACGTTCCGCACTGGGTCCAGGACAACCATCTGACCTGATCACACCATCTGGTAGCAATCTATTACAAACAGGCTCATTTGAAATGATTGATTTTCAGTTAACCTCAAATGAGCGGACGTTGAGCGAACACTGTTACAATGAAAGGGCCAACATTACCCTAAGGTTCCCTTCCAGTACAGTGAGCCCTGCCCATTTCTTTTCGGCCGATTGGTCTTTGCAGCATGCATGATTAGCAATGACCACAGGCTGTTGGGTAGTGAGAAAACAAACGAGAAAGGCCGACAGAGATGGAATTAATCTTTCTGACCTGAAGGAACAGCTTGACACGATTGTTTTTCTCTTTGATGTGTCACTTGCAACATGGTTGTGTAATCTTGTTGAAACCATACTAAGGATTTAATCTCAGGGATTTAGTGATGCAGTGACGTTCTAATATCTTAAGGTGACGGTAAGACAACTTCTAATTTATATCATTAAAACGGTTGGAGGAAGAAGAACAAGGAGGGATTAAATTTTATGGGCCAAATATAGGACAATAAATAAAAACAAGACACTGTGATAAAGTTTTACAATCTTACCTTGGAGCGGGTTTTAAAGGTCCTGAAGGCGCCGCCTTTGAAAATAACCCTGTTCCTCTTACACAGGATGAAGGCCACCATTCCAATCACCACCATCAATAAGAAGAGAGGCGTCAGCACAGCCATGATCCACAGGTTGCTAGGTGGTGTCTTTACCACAGCTACACACACACAAAAACTTAACATCAGTATACACAAAAATACTGCTGAGTGTGTGTCATCATGTTTGAACTACAGACATCTTTGTACATACATTAAAGAAAAACACATTTTTCTATCGGTGTACCACAAGGATCTATTTCAAGAACTTTAACAATCCATTTGTGCAGAACTGAATAATCACATAAATACAGACAATGGTGATTTATGCATGTGCTAATTCTGAACAGTAAGCTGCACATCTACGTAAAGGAACAATGGAGTAAATAGCTGATTCAATTACTTATTCATTCTTCACAATTCATTGGTCCAAAACTGTGAAGAAACTCAAGCGACAGTTGCTCTCTTTGTAAAACGCCGTGAAAGGGCAGAGGGTGTAAGATGTTCAATATGTTAAGTGTTTAAGTGCTGCTGGTAGTTCAATATTTAGTAAGTATCTAAACAATATAAAAAAGGATGAAGCATAACCATTTAAAGTTTATAGGAAATCCAATGCAAAACTGTTCAAGCACACACTTGTTTTCCTTGCTTTCACTTCATGTTCAGTAGTTGTACAAATCCTCATGCATTTTCCAAATTGAACTATCCTTCTATGAGTTATATCTAAAACTTTGTATTGTCTAAAATAAAAGAATTTGCTTCCATTCAATGTATAAAAAGAGTGCCAAAATATCTTCCTAATAACTTATTTCGCTGAGCTCCTCTGTCACAGAATTGTTTGCCACTGGGATGCGTTTTCATTATGAGGATTAATGCAATTGCTCCACTGAGCCCATAAAGGCAAACTAAATGAGTTTTACAGGAACACTGTGTTCCACTGCCAGTCTAAACACTGTTAGGAAAAGCTGTGAAGGGCAATGATGTTTGTTGGTATCTCTCCAGTTTGTTGACTATAGATTCTGAGAAAATGTGAGACCGATCGGGTGAGAGGGAACACTTTGTCCTCTCTGGCTGCTACAACACAAACATCCAGTAGCACAGCTGAAATCCAGCATTTTCAGCATGAAAATAGCATGAAATTTATCCAGCTATAATCTCCAAAACATAACATTACAGTACAGAACAGTATGGAGGCACAGTGAGGCTGAGTTCTAAAGCTTTATTTGCTGATTACTATGGAAATATATGTTAATTTATGGAAAACCGAAATGTTACAGAATGTCACGGTAAGCCAAGCCAGCTACGCTTCAGTTCAGCAGATAAGTCTTAAAGTGCAGTTAAACTGGAATGTTTTTAAGTCTGTGGTGTCTCTACAATGGCTGCTGAATGAGATTCAAATTGACAATGTTTCTAGGATATCCATGTATATGTATATATATATGTGTGTGTGTGTGCTGATGACTCAAAGAAAATCAGCTCAAATTCTATTCTTAATACTATTTCCAGACTTAAACCAGGGAGAAAATAAACAACAAACCTTTTTCAATCTAAGGCATACTGACTTTATTAACTGTGACTCTTCCATAAAGCGTTACTGTAGCACGCGTGAATGCAGCCATAAACTCACCCGTCGTTAAAGTTGCTCTTCAAAAAACTTTGAACTGGTTTAGTCACGTATTCAGGTGTAAATATTGGAATGACTTTAAATTTCTGGTAACGTTCTCGACATGATAAGGTTGAGAGACTGATGCCACAAGTAATAGTTATTGTAATTTCTGTACAGAGAATTTACATCTAGAACCAGGAAAGGAGCTTAGGTTTGCAAATAAAAGAAAATGAAAGGGTAACAGGAAGCTTGGGTCTCTCAGCAGCTGACTAGCTCGACCTACATGCAGCTCAAAAATTAAATAAGAAAGGTCTGACATGTAACACTGACAACTGACCTTTCAACAAGCATTCTGTGTGAAGCAATTTTTGCCCAAACAATGGAGTCAACACTGCAGATTAAACCTTGTTTGTCTAAAATATCCCATGACTTTTATATTGAGCGCTCTATTTTGTTGCTTCGTGTCTAATTTACATCATATGTTATCATAGCAATTAAGTAAAATCATACTTGGATAAATAAATTAAGTATGTATGACTTTAAAAGTAATGTCCGCTATGTAGAAATTGTGCCATAAAAAATAAACTCACATGTTGGACTAGACTACACCACATTACAAACTACGTTTTTGGACTTTTCACAAGTATCTAAGTTACTACAATGCCTACAATGTGTCCAGAATTTCGTATTTCCCGAAATTCAACACAGAACACTGAACACAGTCAACTTCACTCACTGTACTCGAGTGAAGACGTGTGGTTCACTGATTGAGTCAGCCAGAGCAGCAGCACCAGGTACCAGGTTTGGTTCCAGGCCGGATCAGATTTTCTGCCCATCCTACTTGTCTCTGGTGCTGTTGCTTTTTATGACCAACATATCCAAAAATGCCATTTCTTAAAAGAATACAGATTTGTTTCATATTGGCTCAATTCATCATCATTAGGTTGATACACATGTCAGAGTTATGTGTGGTGTTCCTCAGGGTTGTAGACCTAGACCCATTTAGTTTTTTGTATAAATGGTTGCTGTGGTCAAAATCATCAGAAAGATGTTTCATTTGTTATGCCGATGACACTCTGCTTTGCTATCCATGAAACCTGAGAAAGTTACTGACATTACAAGTTTTTCTTGGAGAGATAATTTTCTACCTCTGTCTTTAGTGAAAACTGAGGACGTTGCTTTTCACCCTGAAATCCTCAAAATCCAACCGTGTAGTTCGTCTGGATGTAATATATATAACATTTTTTATAGCTTGGCTGGACTGATCGAAATGCTGTTTCAGCAGGGTTACCGTCTAATTCCCTGCACATTTTGCAGTCGATCTGAAACACTGCAGCGAGAGTGCTGACTGGTGCACCCATGAAATGGTATTTTTCCCGTGTTACCCTCTCCATTTTGGCCCCCTATAACATTTAAAATGAATCTTTAAATAGTTCCTATCACATACAGAGGCCTTAAAGGCCGTTTTCCATCTTATTTTAACAGCCTTTTTGTCCCCCACCCCCCCATGAGGACTCTTCATTCTCTGGAAGCACTTTTGCGTGTGGTTTCCAGAATTTGCCAGAGAATGGGAGGCAGATGAGGGATCTTTTTAAAAGAGCTGACATTTAACTCTCCTGTTTGTACACTACTTGCCTTAAAATGCTTGTATTTCACTATTGTATCCTTTTATTATTGTAACATTTTATATCCTATTTCCACACTAGCATTCTTGAGTTTTGCCTTTGCTACGTAGGACACGAATAAATCTGGACTGAGTTAAAATTACATTTCATAGTTCGTAGGAGGGTGGCATTACTTTGTTAAATCAGTTAAAAGTTGTCTCTAGTCATGCTAAAATATTTTTTGATGGATGAATACTGATATTTGTGTTAATGAAACATTCAAGCAATGCTGTATCATCTGTGCGTGACTTGCTTGGTCCCTCACATGCATGATTTATGATCAAGTAATACATCACTGTCAGAGTATGATAACAAGCTTACGTTCAGCCTGCACTTGCACAAAGTATCCCAGCGTTAAAGCCATGGTCTGGGAGTCCAGACTGCTGAGGGTCTTAGCCGCTGTGGACCCAGTCATGGGTGCTCCGTTCAGCTGGGCGTAGTAGGTCATCTCTGCCGGGTTCTTTGGACCCGGGAGCCGACGGATGCTCACCATCTGGGAGAGGAGAAATACAGGTACATGATGACTGAATGTGTTAGCTCAGTTTATTTCAAACATACAGAATACAAGCAAAAGAATCTAATCTATGGGATCAATTTCTCTCCCCGCCAACACACTGCAAAATCTGTGGCCCAATCAAAACTCTGAATCTCATTTGCTTTGATCAAGTCAAGCATTTGCTGCAAGATAGCTGCACTTGGTGAAGACACTCGAGAATAACTGAGTCACTTAAAATCTCAATTTCCTTTCATCATACATCAAACACATTTTTTAATTTGACAAACACATCCCACGGTTTAATCAAGTCTGGTAATTTGATTTAGTCGTAAGAAGGAAGGATATGCGTTATTAAATGGCTGCAGGTTTTCTCCATTGCCTACACCCCGCGCCCGTCCTCCCTGTCGATCTCTCTGTCAGCTTCTCCTGCCTCCATTCTGCAGCCATAAAACTGGTCATCTGTGAAGACCATAAAACCTTGAGGGCGTGTAAGACGTGACGCCCATGAGGAGTCAAACGTGGTCTTAATTTGCAGAATATGGAGCAGGGAGGTGACATATACTAGAAAAACATACTCACAAGCCTCTGTACTCCTGTGCTTACGAGTACTTTCAATGCATGTAAGCGCACCATCATTTCATCCTTCACTGCCCCCTCAGCACAACACCAGAACTGTTTTAGCAATGAAAATATATCACAAACATTTTACTTTCCAAAGCAGTTTTTAATCTTCTAAGCAGGTACTGCAGTTGGTGAATTTATTCTAAAATTAATTTATTGGAAAATATGCTCAACACCCACTGATGTTAAATGTTTACAACATGGAAATACTTTCTATTTACAACCATCTTTCCAAGTTATTTAGCATCTTAGTGAGTGTCTGCACCAATTGTTTCATCTTAAATATGTTGCTTTTTCTGTGAATACACTGCTCCTCCACAGCCCTTCCTCTCAGAGTATCCCTGCTTTTTCTTTTCAAACCGTCTCACACAGATGTTGTCAGTGGCACTGTCCAGGGTGCTAAATCTGGAACTGTCCATGGTGTTGAATACACTCAAAACTGGTAACATAGCGGTGCACTAAGGACACCATTTTGTTCCACAAAATATTCAAAATATTCAAAATACAAAATATTCTGATATTTCATTGTGAATTTCCGTTTAGTTTGATGCAAACATTTTCCACTTGATTTCAGCCGGAATATCAAACTTATTATACTATGTTTCCATTTCATCATCTATTTCTTCCACTCCATCTGAATTCCACATGAGAGTGAATTTGATTTTTCAATCACCAGGCCAGCACGCAGCTTGACATTAACATGACATCCACCCATCATACCGATCGGTTAATGGCTGGTGTTCCTGCAGAGCTCACTGAAGCAATTGCTTTTCAAACCAGGAAAGCACTGTTTCATGTCATGATGCCAGACAAATCAATAAATAAAATGGGAGAGGATGAATTCAAAGGTCTGGATTAACCCCACTGACTCTGGTGAAGCCTATACTTGACATTTCAAATAAAATGCAAAAAACACACAAAATGTAACATTCCCTTCAGATCATCATTTCATTTCCCCCTATCTAACAATTAATCTAAATAAGCTGCATGATGTTTGGTGCTAATTAAGTCATTTTCTGACATGGCATTTGTAACATTAACAGCTTAATTAGTGATGACATACAGTCATTCAGACACTACTCACATTTCTCTTATTTCAAGTAAGGTATATGAACAAAGAGTTTTAGTTTTCTTTCACATCATGTAATATTGCCATGACAACATGGTGAGAACGCCGATGTTATCACCTCGAAACAAGAACAACTTTTCTCACGTTGCTGTTAAATGAGAAGCAGCACCACCACAAAACCCTGAAAACCCTTCTTGAGTTAAAGTTTGCCCATAAAAATTCCTATTCAGCTCACACGCCTGCTGCTTTTTGTTTAAATAAAATTGCACTGGACTGGACTTTAAAACAGTTTGCACTTATTTTTTGTCAAAATAATCATCATTGCTGCATGCATTAATGTGACTGTGCCGTAATGTTGCAGTATTGATTGGCGGCATTAAGAGGCATTAAAATAATCTAATTAAATTAAAATAGTGTAGCTGCAGTTCAGGCAAACAGCCATCGGGCGGCACATCTGACAAATCGATACAAAAACGGTCAGTGGAAGAAGATGGCCATCGTAAACTAAACTTACACGCTCTTAAACTACGTGGACAGGCTTCAACTGCGTGAACCAGTTACCTGTAAAACTATATCAGCACAACTTCCACTTCCACTGTGACCTTCTAGAGTCTGACAAATTTTCTAAATTTTTAATAATTTTCTCCTTTTCATCAAAATTAGAAAATTGCACGCTTATTGCAAATATCTCTAAATAAATCCTATAAAATGGTTAAGAAATTGATGCAAATACAGTATAAACATGCAATTACCACTAAATATGAGTAAATATTTAAACACTTTGAAGGGCTGAAGTCTGTACAAAAGTGTTAAGACAATGACATCATTTAGTTGAAAACTAGTTTATCTTACTTCACATAATCTTAACCTTTTGGCTCCATTGTCGTGACAAAACCTAATTTACTCTGACCTGTACGGTGTAGCCACCCACTGTGGTGGCCCGCCGGGATCTCGCTGTCCGAGAGCCCTGCCTGCCAGCCACCAGGAAGAGCTCAGCCAACCGCTGCTCCATCAGACTGGCAAAGCTCTGGTAGTTTGCCTCCAGGGAGGAGCTGTCTACATCCTGGATCACTGTGAGAGGAGACAAGAAAAGACACAGAGGGATTTAGGGGAGAAAGAGAGGCGTTCAGGCAGACAAAGAGGGGCAGAAGAATAGACGGATGAGGGAATGAAGGATGGGGTGGAGCGCAGAAGGGAAGGAAGGAGAAAACGGATAAAGAGAACGAGAATCTGAAGACAGGTGATGTGAGAAACTATCAAAGAGAGATCATTTGAGGACATGATTGATATTAAGAAGAACGGGGAAGGAGAAACTAGAGATGTGAAGTAAATGGGACACGGATGATGGTCCATTCAATGTCAAAGCAGCCCATCCTGAAATGTCTGTTTAAGCAACACTGAATTACAGATCACTCAGTCAAACACATAGCGATGCAAACATACACACATACGAATGGGCGACCTGTCAGTCTGGCTGCTGAGTGCTTCTCTTACTACAAGCTATGAGTTGCAGCAGTGGACAGTCTTCACACACACACCAGCATCATTCACACCCAACAATGATGTGATGTGAAGTGATTACTCCCTGTGCCCCAGTCAGGAAGCTGTGAATTATACATCAATAGGATTCCCCAGGAACAAACCAGCAAAAGAGTAAAAGGGAAGAGGGGGAGCTGCTAAGACAGGAAACGAGGAAGGGATGGAGGGCAGGAAAGAAGGAAAATCTACAGAGCCAACAGCATTCTGCTGAAAAGCAAAAACAGCAGGCAGCAGGCATTTAACTAACTGCTGTTTTATCCAATCAATGCTGCGCTCGATCACTGGTGATCACCCTGTAGCACCGCAGCCCATGCATGTGTTTGTGAGAAATTTACCTGTTATCACCCAGTAGTTCTTGGTAGCTGAGGACGTGTTGAGATTGTGGTATTCAAGGGCTGGAGAGGAACACAAAGAGAGAAAATTACAGCTACAGGACAGACTTAATTACTTTAAGACTACCCACAACACCACTCAGGATTGAGTTGATTTGGATCAGCAGTCCAGTTTTTAATCAACTTCCCTCATTGTGCACGTACAGAAAGATCAAAATTACAACCTCTATGTAATTTACAATTGCACATGGTTGCCAATGTTCATACAGTACTGCGAAGCCATTACAAAAACACCATGAAAACATCTCTTCCACCTCACACAGAAAGAAGAGTATTATTTCAAACTGAAAGTTTTAAGGGGGAATCTTCCTGATAATGCAGCCTTGTGCCTGTGAAAACAGTTTTCCTGGGTAGCATTTTCTCTTTGAAATGCTACTCTATATTGTGGAGGAAATCAGAATGTGAAAGATTTGTCTAACTTAGACTGTCG
Source organism: Leuresthes tenuis (assembly GCF_036924035.1). Classification (NCBI taxonomy): domain Eukaryota; kingdom Metazoa; phylum Chordata; class Actinopteri; order Atheriniformes; family Atherinopsidae; genus Leuresthes; species Leuresthes tenuis. The sequence goes on along the minus strand of NW_027325359.1, from coordinate 29,511,548 downwards.
CAGGCTCATTTTAGTCTCAACTTAAAGGAATATTCAACGAATTCTTTCCAATATAAGGGTCTTATTTACTTCTGTATCAGGCTGTAAAATATTAATGGGCTGAATAATTTTGCATATCCACATTGGATCCCGCTTCGGCAAAAAAGCTGTGATGTAATATGAGGGGAGCTATGAAAGATGGCAAGATAAACAGCAAAAAAACGACTGTGCATGTATTTGTTCGTGATAGGCTCAGTCTGACAACGTTAGTATTGCAGAGTCGCTGGGATGGACGAACCGTTGCGCTAAAATCTTGTGGGAGGCAAAATGTTACAGATAAGAGTACAATCTACATGTGAGGGAGAGCAGAGGCAGCTGCCCTGAGAAGATGGGAGTCAGTTGACAAAGTTGGACTACAAACAGTGTTGTCTGCACTTTCAAGACCACCATCTGTTGACCTGTTAAACGGGAAAAGAAACCGTACACAGTACAACCTTTTTCTGTAAAACTGCTGCTATTCACCCTCTCCTCATTCTTTCTAAAGATCCGGGGGAGCTCTACGTCTACACTGACCTGCTCAAATAAATAGCGATCACCATTAAATTCAAAAGCCCCGTCAAAATAGTCGAGCAGTCTCTCCATATCCGAGGCATCTGGTTAAAAGTGCCACAGCTACTCCTTCTATGCAATACTGTAAAATGGCAGCACAGTCTGACATCTTGTGCATCAGAATCATTAACTTTAAGCTGAGGACATCGAGCCTTTGACGTGTCCGACACGCTGTTTAAATGCTCTGTAGACTCCACCTACTCAGTATTATTATTATTATGTTGTGGACTCATACAGAGGTACGACACACATTAGTTGTGCCGTTATATGTCGAGGATGCTGGGGAGCCTGCCGTGATGAACTGAGCTCCTCTCCTCATTCTCCTCTTTTTACTCCCTGTATCATTATTGTTGTCATTAAATTTGAGTTTGTCTTTTCTGTTAGCATAGCGGATGTCTTTGGCCTGGTGTTGCTGTGCTTGTTAACCCCCCTTTTCTGTCATTTCAACCCTAAAATAATCGAGGAAGATGACCGCCCTTCCTGAGTCTGCTGGAGGGAATATTTTTCTCACTACTGTCTCCCTTTGCTCTGTGCATGCTTAGAGCAGAGGTGTGACTAAATTCAATATGATCTATTAGTTTCCTGAGCCAGGCAACTTTTTCTTTAACTGGCATGCATGCATACAATTATAATGAGTAGGACTGAACTTGATTATTTGAACTATTTGTATGCATCTAATTGGACTGAGTTGAACTTATTCACTTTCTCTTTAAAGCTCCTTGTTTTCTGAAGCTGTGCTTCATAAATAAACTAAACTGAACCGAGGCCAGAAGAACAAAAAGAAAAAGCTCTGATACTTTCCATAATGTTGTCAAAAACCCATAACAAACTGAGTCTGTAAAATACAAGCACTGGTACACTGCCGTGCATGTTTGCCCCATATAATTACATTGCAGCTGTTTAGTGGCGATGGTGCTCTCATAATTTCACACATTTAGACAGTCAATTATTACATGAAAATTGGAAATGAAAACATTGTAGTGTGGAATATTTGTCCTTAATTGGTAAGTTGACTGAAAGCCTTTGAAGTCATGTAGAGGAAATGTAACAGCGGTATGTTTGAGAGCAGCAGAAGTGAACGAATAGTGACTGTCTTCCTCTCACTATCCATCTTATCTTCACCTTTCTTTCTGCCTCCACGCCTCTGTTTCCTTCTCCACCTGTTTTCTTTTCAGCTTATTCATTTCCTGAGACTCCCAACCGACTGTCTCCTTCTGTTTTATGCACACTACTTCACACCCTCAGTCCTTCAACCTCGTTCTGGTCCTATTCATATGTCAACCTCTCCCCTCTTTTTTCCTGGTTTCACCATCTGTCTCTACCCATCTCCTCTAGGCTGCCAGTCCGCTGAGCGCTGAGTGTTTAAGCCTGAGTCGGTGGCATAGCAGGCAGCAGTAGCTCTTACCAGCCAGTTTCTGCACTCAGCCCTGCCTTCCTGACGCCTCTGTACTGTATCTGAGCACATTTACATTCACTACACTCTTCCCTTAATTCAAAATAGCTCACATAAGGGACAAAGAGCACCGAAGTGTGAAGGTTCAGACTCCTTCTGTGCTCTTCGGAGAATCTGTTCAATGTGCAGATGATTCTGGTGCATTCATTTTATCAACGCAGCTGCAGGAAAACTTAGTTGCATAATTCTATCAAATAAAAAGAGGAGGAAGAAAGTTAAACATGAGGCGATCCTGCACCAATTCAATCATGAAAGATAAATCTGATTAAAAAGGTACGTCTTCATTTATTATACAGTTCAAAAAAGACCAAAACCAACACTGAGCTTCCAGCTTCCAAAGCTTATTGTCAGCACTGACACTGAAATGTGCCTCATTAATACTCATTAATATACACATTCATCTTTAAAAAGCTTATTCTTAAGTAGTTAAACACTAAAGATTTTAGCAAACGTTACTCAAACAGGAGTTAATACTGTTAGTATTTTCCACACATCACGTGCTTTCATTACTATGTTTTAGTGATATGGGGATTAAATAAAACATTAACTACAACACTCATGTTTGTGTTTAATAACAGGAATGTGCAATGATGCAGCCGGCAATGTCTATAATCCTTTTTAGAGAAATCGGGCTTCGTCTATGAGACAGTACCAAGAGCCGAATGCAGCCAAGCAGGAAGAGCCAAATAGTTCCAAAAAGGTTTGTCCAAGAAATTAGAGAAAAGGTCACTGGAGGAGTTAAAGTGACCAAAGTGAAAAGCAAAGAAAATCCTCCAAGCTGGCACCACTGGTTCTGAGTAGCTGTTAGTCAGAATTTCCTTAACCGCTTTCTAAAGCAAGAAAAAGAATAAACCTTCAGAGATATGTCACCTGAAGCTGAACCCGAACGTTCATTAAAGGCATTAAAATAATATAAATGAAGAAAGTTGTAAAAATATGCGTTCTGTACTCTGCAGTTTGGAATAAGCAGAAAAAACAGCAGAAGTAAAACTCCAACTTCAATATTAAAGATTCGTGACTGACGTCTGCAGTATTTAATGCTGATGTAACAACTATTCATCAAGAGATATTATCAAACAACTCTCTTGTGAAAAACAGCGTCAATTGTTTGTTTTAATGATCTCCATCACCTGTATGAAGTAAGAGTCAATTCAAATGCAAAGCCTATACTTGTGGGCTCTCAGCATCCTTTACACAAACGCTTCCATCAGGGAGGAGGTTCAGCTTTCCCAAATGCAGTAAAAACTGATACAGGCAGTCTTTGATCCTACTCTTGTTGTTGTTTAGACAAAATGTCGTGATCTTGGCACCTCTTTAGGATTTATATGTCGGGTTGAGTTGTAAACTGTATTTTTCTGTTGAAGTCGGCATTCCAAGAGCATCAAAGTCTCATTCTCCACAAAAAAAAATATAAAAGGTTCCTTGTCTCTCTGCCATGGTGTTTAGACGCTAATACAACAAGAACTCTTGAGATATCTGAAGAACCTGGAGGTATACACGAGCAGAGGCAGACATGCTCCCACACGAACACCACATCCTTGGAGCTAATTACGTTTATATCATGCATACCTTTGCAGCATAACCACTGGTGCGTGACAGGGTAGAGAATATAAAATGTTACTATCTAAAAGGAGTGTGCATGTGCTGTTATATAAAGAACAAATAATAAATGGATCTCCAGTTCACTTTGGAATAAAGTACTCAGTACAGTCGCATGTAAATGGCCCTCAGCTGGAAACAGACACTGAAGGTCAGCAGTCAGATGGAATTTATCATGACGATGATCCATTTATCTTTCCAACACATGCATGAACTAAGCACTTTTATCTTTTTTAATATTACTATGATCGTTTGCAGCCATTCTCTGACAGATCATTTGTCAACTCAATCGATTCATATCTGAGTATATGTAACAATTCTCTTGTTGTTGCTGTACTAAAAAAAGGACCGTGTTTTTAGGAGAGCAGGCATAGTTTCCGTGGCGATGCCAAGCGGCTTTGGATGTGACCACGTGAAGAGTGATGTTTCAGCCCTTTGGGTTTTGAGAGCACACACAAACAGATACTAATCTAATCTCACCGGCCTAAAATTAGCTCATTCAGGGGACATGGACAACAGATTGCCGATGGCAGGATTCGGATGATAGGAGCTGTACAGCTGTTTGCCCTTTTAGAATCTCACAGATGGCAATGAAAGCAGGAGCAGAATACAAACAGAGCTCGTTTGGCCCAACTGTTGGGGCTAAGGCCATTTATTTCTATCAGCTGGAACCAAACAGAATTAGTTGATATGACAAAAATGAAAAAATAGAATTCTCTGAACTGGCTACTACTAACATATCCTACAGTACGGTAACTGATGGCCTAATAACAACATACCTCTGCCCTGTAGTTGGTCTTACTTGTGTTACTCCTTCCTGTTATTTAGACGTACTCGATAACAGATTTGCTGTCTTGTTGTAGGTTTATCTACAAATCCAAACTCATCATATTTCCCTGACCATAAAGAAGCACAGTCAGTAATTTCATGATGAGCTGCACAGTTTTAGACCTTTCATGTTACAACATCTCTTGCCCATCTTGGCTAATGCTGGAAAACTGACATCGTTGCACAAATAAGTAACTATTATTATAAATCTTTAGTCACATGTGAAAAGGAACGGTGAGTTGGTGGGTAAGGAACAGATACAGTCACAAGAAGACAAAGAAGCTCTTTCAGCTCTCAGGTTTCAGGACTTCTTAAAACCAACTCTTGAAATTAGGCAAATATAACCTCAAACGAACAACACAACATATTTCAGTGTCATCGTTCACGAAGCCAAAGTTCAGAAGCGGAGTGTTTGAAAAGCTAATTCCACCTACTGCTTTCATAGGAGGCAGAGGCCAGCACGAATGAAATGCATGGATGGTCATGTCCTCTTGATGTCACACTATAAATATTCTTATATTTCTTGTATAATCTTGGATATTTGTTTATTTGTGTCTGATGGTGTCAAAGGTGAGGTACTTAGACACCAACCGTTGTATTGGCTGTCCATTAGACTTGTAATTAGGTTTAACTAATGGTCCAATGGCTTCTGCACACCTTAACTAACCTTAACTAACACAGACACAATAGGTTAAAATGTTATTCTCTTTGCACCATTAAAAGTTGAAAATAATCCCTGAGCATTGTACCGTCTAAATCCAAGGTCACACCGTGCTATGAGGCACTTCAAAGACTCTGCAGGCCTCAGTTAGCATGTTAAAGGTTAAATTTCATGACAGCACAATTAGAAAAAGACTAAACAAGTATGACTTGTTTGGAGGGGTTGCAGGAGAAAGCCTCTTCTCTCTAAAAAGAACATGGCAGCACAGCTTAGGTTTGCAAAGCTGCAACTGAACAAAGCACAAGACTTCTGGAACAATGTCCTTTGGACAGACCAGACCAAAGTGGAGATGTTTGGTCATAATGCACAGCAGCACGTTTGGAGGAAACCAAACACAGCATATCAGCACAAACACCTCATACCAACTGTCAAGCACGGTGGTGGAGGGCTGATGATCTGGGCTTGTTTTCCAATGGTCCAGTCAAAGTCCAGACCTCAGCCTGATTGAAATGCTGTGGTGGGACCTTAAGAGAGCTGTGCATGAACCAATGCTGCAAACCTCAATGAGCTGAAGCAACGCTGGAAAGAAGAGTGGACCAAGATTCCTCCACAACCATGAGAGACTGATAACGTCACACAGAAAACCATTACTTCAACTTACTGCTGCTAAAGGTGGTTCTACAAGTTGTTGGCTCATGGGGTTCACTTAGTTTTTCCATACTGGCTTAGTTTTAGTTAAATAAATAATGATATGGTGTAATATGCCATGTGTTGTTGTTTATCTTAGGCAGTACTGACCTCGTTTTAAGACGTAGTAAGGACCAAATTATCTTTTTATTCTATCCTGATACATGAAAAAAACTTATTTTTCACATAACTGTAAAACATTTATTTGAATCCAATAATTCCTGAGGACCATATCTGCCAAAAGCTAACTTTGCCCTTTTGCCCTTTCATGGTGAAAAGGTCGATGCACAATCCAAACTGAGCTAAAAAGCAGCAGTGAGCTGAAGGGAACTGCACTGTAAAGAAAAAAAACTGCATAACCCTTTACACAGTCTTCTCATTATACAAAACTACATGTTCGAATAGCCCAATATACAACATAAAGTGCTTTTTGAGCACTTACTCCGAAGCTACATCAAGAAACTCCTCCTCCCACACTGGACCCATTGCAGTTCTGCAACATTTAATCAACAGAAGACTTGATCTCACTGGTACTTTACTTGACCCAGAGCCACCTGGAACAATGAAATACCCACATGAGAATGCTGTTCGTCCACTTCAGCTTAGCTCTTAATGTCACTCAGCAGCTAATCAACCTGCTGGACTTAACACTTCCACTTGCAACTGGATTCTGGACTTCTTCACTGAGGCCTCAGATAGTCCAGACTGGCAGGGTCAGCTCCTACTCCATCATACTGAGCACCGTGTCATCAAATTAGCAGATGACACCACAGTTGTGGAACTCATATGGGACAATGATGACACGTCGTACAGGCAGTCTGGTGCAAGAACAGGCCCCTGTCTCTTAACACTGAGAAGAGCTAATCGTTGACTTCAGAAAGACCGACACTGACCCCCACATCCCTGTTTATTACACAACATTCTGAATTCTGTTTTTACGTTACATACACCCTACTATCCAAGTGTTTTACCTCCTGTACAGGTGTGAAAGTATGAGCTTCCTCACACTGTAGCGTGCCTGTCTTCTTTACTTACACTGTATAAAGTCCTTTTGAATCCCCTCGCTTGAAAAGTAGGTCAAACATATGCTAAGTCATGAATCATGCATTGCCCTGCAGTGGACTCCCGGTAGTCAATGTTGTCGAAGGCACCCAACAAATTTTATGTAAGTCGGTCTCAGCCAGAGGCAGAATGCTGCACAGACTGATCAAAAAAAAAGGAAAAAAACCCACAACTGTTATGTAATAAGAAATATTAGCATAAGGAGAATGGGTTCTTCAACAGATGGTTGCAGTACTGCTGTGGAAAGCAAAAACAACTGGATTCAGGTGTTTCTTTGTCTTATTTCTTTGTTCCACTTGTCTCAATACTGATACCCTCCCCTGCAGGAAGTCTTCTCTTCTTCCAGCCTCTATTTTTACAATCCGAGCTATGTTCGGCACACTTGTTCCATCTTCCTGATGCCAAAAAGTTTGCAAAAAACACACGGAGCACGGACGTGGACTCAGTGTCTGTCTTTGTTTTTGTTCTATTCAGCCTGAAGGAAACAGTGAAGCCAGAAAGGAGAACATCCTCACACCTTCTTTGCACTTTGGTGGATTCTGATTTTTTTACATGTTGTATAACATAACAAGTGTGCTTTCTACCTTGGAGAAATATATTGCTTAAAGTAAAACAGAGGATAAAGGGATGGTCACAATTTTTCATGGTATATGTTGAAAAATTCAAGCAAACCACTTCTGAAACGTCACATTTTCAATGATAAACTAAAACTAACAGTGGGCGAGAACATTTTCAAGTTTTCCAAAAATGAGCCAGAATATCATTTTGTCATGAGGAGAACATAGTCAAGTCAAAATCAATCTTAGTTAATACAACTAAAGTGTGCAGAATCACACTGCTTGTGACGCTTGACAAACCTTCCAAAAACGAATTTCTCATTTTAATTTCCACTTACAGCTGTCTGTAAATGATTAGGAATGCAATATAATTATCTGGCAGTGCCTAAGAGAAGATGGCTTCGAGTCACAGAAAGTAAATGACTAAAGAGCCCCCTGAATGAACTTTAATTGTTTGGCTAGACAACATTAAATGTGGATTAGACCATTTTGGCTGAGTTTACATGCAGACATAATAGAAAAGCATTTATTTGTGTCTGTATTGCTTTGAACTGTCCACAAGCAGAGTAGCTGCTCAGAATATCATGACTCTAGATTGTCTTTGATTACATGTAATCACCGTTTCAAAAGAGATCATCGGTGTAGTTTGGGTCAAGGTGTAAATGGTAAACGGTTACACTTGCAGACAGTTTTGGTTTATTATTCCAGGATTCAGGATAATCTGGTGTAAGCAAATTACAGGGATGTCAAAGTTTGTTTTTTGTAATTTTTTCAAGCCATTCCAGTTAAACTGGGCCATTTTGGAGACATGTTACTCTATAGAATCTGATAATTACACAATTACAGTGTTTTTCCCCACACAATAAAGACATGTAAATGAACATTTCCATTGTCAAATTTAAAATCAAAAACTGTCATTTTAATTAATAAATAAAAGCAGGCTACTCAAAATGCACTTCATCTTAAAATGAAGCGTAGAAGAAGTTATCTTCTCCGCACCGAGCTTGTGGCCTCTGCGTCATTCATTCTCGCAAATATGCTCAATTGGCTGAAATCAGGGAAACTGTCAGGTTAAAGTCAAAGTTAGTGACGAAGGAGGAGAGGAACCAAGAGAGAGTGAGGAATCGGAGGAGAGAACTGCAACGGATCCGGGAGAAGAAAACGAGCGGGAGTCAGAAAATGATGAGCAAAGGAAACCGCAAAGGAGGGAAGGAGATGGCAACAAGGCAAAAGAGGTGAAGACGGTGAACACCAGACGGGGAAAAAAAGAAGAAATATGATGAAAATGATCTGGGTCTGGGCTTCACTTGGTTTGGTGATACAGACTGCCCAAAGCTGCAGTGCGTGGTGTGCAGTGAGGTTCCAGCAAACAGCTTCCTGAAGCCTTAAAAGTGGATGCTTGCGCATAACTTTGATGATTTTATTGTATGTGTGTTCTGGTCATTTGAGCATGATTAAACAAACTTTAATAAGGCTATAAAAAAGCTTGTTGCATTTTTTTTAAAAATTTTTTGAAGGTGCGGGGGATTGGGGGTGTGTCAGCCCAGTTGGGAGGGGGGTGAGAAGGTGGCTAAAAAAGTTTGGGAACCGTGCTTTCAAAGAAAGTAATACTAAAGAAACCCAAACTTTGTATCAACGCCGGCAAATAAAACCACACTCACCAGCATGACTGAGTATCAGAAAAGGGCTTTTATTTTCAAAGTTTTTCATTTTAAAAATTAAAACTTTGAATTCTCAATTTTGTGAATGACAATAGACATCAGACACTTCTGATAGATGAATAAATTCCTCTGAATAACTTGTAGATAAGCAGCAATAACTAACAAGAATGAGCTTCAGCAGGTTAGATTATATCTAAAACAAGTAAAGCTACTAACTATCTACACCCATTTCTTTATACTACAAATACCATAAAGCATTGCTTTTTAAATTCTACTGTTGTGTGTGTAAAGCTTTAGACTAGTGGCAGGTATCACATAAAATGAGTGTTTGTTCTTCCAGTTTCAAACTATTTCAACAAAATACTCCAAGTTAACGTGGCTTCTGTTGAGCCTGATCAGTTTTGATGCTAATCAGGAATCATCCTCCCCACAAACTGTTCAACCTGATTGTAAGATGAATCATGGACAGGTATTTCAGGGTTCGAATGTGGACTAACTATGGCCTAATGTTGGGCCTGGTAAAGACATATTTTAGCTGTACTTACGCTCAGCGATGACCAGGGGAGGGTAGAACAGAAAGTATCCCACCAGTTCTGCAGTCAGCTGGTTGAGGAGCCCACTGGATATTGTACCATTCAGGACTGCATCCTGATTCTTCACCACATAGACCAGAGTGACTGAGGGGGAGCCTGGCTCCTGGGAAACACTCTGGATCTGAGGACAAACAAACCAACACATCAATAATTGCATTGCCCTGTACCCCATACATGAAAATTGTGACTGATTTCAGGTCTTTATTTGCAGCAAAAACATAGCAAAAACAGCAAAAACATTCATAAAGTAATATCTAAAACTATCATGCCAATTGTCTAAGATGCACATAAAGAATGCATAACAGAGCTCCAGACGCAGTATGACACAGAAATGAACAAGGTTTTATTCTCTCTACAATAAGACCTGCGTGGTGTTCGGAAAGTAGCATAACTAAGTTACAATAGTTAAGGAATTACAATCGCATTCCTCCTGAGCGTTCCTGAGTGTTAATAATTCAGGGGGTAAATTATGAATGGACCCTGTATTTGCGACTGCTTGCTGAGACCTATTTTATGATTCTGACTTTGTGCATGCAAAGCAGCAGTCTGGAGAGTATCTTGACAGTCTGACAGAATGAAGTGAAAATAAAAGGAGGATTTATGCATGAAAGCATATAACAGCAATGTATTTTGATGACTTTTGGTTACATCTACAGACATAAACAATGTGGCTCTGCAGACAATTCCTCCTTCAAGTGAAAATGGCTACTAAAATGCAAAGTTAAAGCCCTTGTGTAGAGGAACAGTAACAGAGTAAGTATGAAAGCAGCTGGCCAACATCATACCTGGAGCATTATCACTCACATTAACCTGATTAGCATGCAAACATGACACCTTGGACTGCATTTCAAGATAAAGATAGCCCCTTTAACCCGTGCAGTACCTCCACAGTGAGCCTGTTGTAGGTCTCCAGCACTTTATCCTGAGCCTCATCGTAGGCATTCTCCAGCCTCTGCTCCAACATCTGGACAAAACTGCAGGAGTAGATGTTGTCTGTCGGCCCCACAAACCTCAACACTGGAAATCAGACATAAAAGAAGAAATAAATCATTCAAAAATATATAAACCAAGCATATGGCGCTTTAAATGTAGTAAACAGTGTCTTTGTTTGAGTAGGGTGGCTCATATAAGTCCTTATTAACAAATATGTTGTATTTATTTATAATTCCTGCTGCGTACGTTTGCTCTGTAGTGTATGGAACAAGAAGTGAGCATACAATGATCCAAATTAATTTTCTAAATTCACAACGAAAAACGTTATTTCAGATATTCTTTCAGTCCAAAACTTTATTATTGATTTCTATTTTGTTCTCAGTTTAACGACTATTTTTGCATCCAGAGTTATGATTTCATTAAAAAATAAATGAATAAATTGTACTATCACAAGCAAACATATAATATTCAATCACTGTGCACTATTGATAATAATGGGCCCAACACAAAGCTTTGGGACACACCAAAAGTAATATTAAACAGTTATTCAATCAGCCATAGACTGAGTGAAATTCAGGGACAGTCATAGTCACATCAGTAGGTTTGTTAATTGTTAACTTGTGTTTTGAGCCCAGAATCGAATATTTAGGCCGGAGCGACTTTGAACATTTGAAACCAGAAGTTATAAGCAGACTAGGAGATTACCAGATGAGAGAGGATCTGAGCTACCAAGAAGAACAACGATGAAAGCAGTGAAGACCTGAAAAGGACTGAGACAAACAAAGGAGCAGGTACACTGTGTGGAGCTAATGAGTAAGTGACAGCAGCGTGACAGACTGTCAATGAACAGATGGATGTGGAGCTGAGGACCAAACAGGTGAACTGAGGACAGCCAGGAGAAATGAGTAGAAACAAGAAACTGAGGACTGAAACTACCACAGAATATCAGTGATAAGCTCAAACAAAATACTGAACAAGAACACAAAACTGAGAGTAAACCAGAGAAAAAACTAAGAACTCAGAGGACAGAAAATCAAAGAGTGTTCAAGCCCTCTAATGCCATAACCCAGAAACAATAGGCAATGGTCAGCAGTTCAAATGCACCCGTAATGTGTATTTATTTGGTACTTCAGTTACCTCTGTGTTAATTCTGTTAAACTAGTTCTAGTGATTCTGAAAGCATACCGGTGTTCATATATTATACTATCATCTTCCATATTAAAATGTTTATTATTAATACATCTATAGCACCAAAAACCAATGTTACTGGATGCCAGTCTAAAAGCTGATGCACTATGGAAGAGAGATTTAGAAAATCTACAACAATCCACACTATTATGCTGTTTCTGGGATCTGGGAAAAAGTAGAGCTGTAGATGGATGTGTGCCAAAGAAAGAGGATTATCGCCCAGAACGAGAACAACTAATAATGAGTAGTTGTCTGTTCTGGTCCCACTGTTCCACACCAACAAGCTGCAGGCCAGGGTAAACAATATCGAGTCCATCAGCAGATTATAGATGATGTTATTAATATTGTCTCTGTCCTTCTTCCTCAGTCGCCCTCCATTCTCTTCCAGGGCTCCCTTTTTCCTCCATTTGTTTTGGTTTTTATTCCAACTCTAAAAATGACTGCTATGGGTGCGCTTTAACAATATTCTGACCTGAATTCAAACATTGTGGTGCTTACAAGTGCAGTTTAGATTCACAGACTCCACATTCTGCTCTTAGTCTGAATCACTTTGCAGGCACAAACACCGTTGACCCAGTTGGTAATTGTATGCAAATTGTGCTCTGGAGGATAAATTGGAAAATGCATTTATGGTTAATGAGCTGAACAACACAGAGATGGATTTTGGTCTGTGTTTCAAGTGCCTACTTCACATACACCCTCATAGTAATATATGATAACGTTTATACAGCAGTATACATCACATTCCAAGCAATTTTGTCAAGTTGCGTAGTTGAGTTGATTTAGAAGGAAGTCTGCTGCGAATTAAAGCTTCTGTAAAATCTGTCCCAACAGGATCGTCTATCTCATATCTTACTAGCTACATGCAAATGTAGCTACCAGCTAATTGCTAACTTTAATTGGAGCAAGTTGGTGTCGCTGTAAAAAGCAACCTGTCAGAACCAAGAGTGGAGAGTTGTGATAATCAATCAAAACATTACAGCTGCAGATCATAAAGGGAAAAAAACTCTCCAACAGTCTGAAGAGAATTGAAAAGTCTGTTGATGATTCTCATGTGTCATCCTCATCGTTCCCATGGTTTTGGATCACATGAATTTTCCGTAATTCTCACTTTCTACATCCGCTCATATGCAAGGCTTGTGTTACCTAAATATCTGCTCCAGTCCATGAGGGTCTATCTGTTCCCTCTGTCGCAAATGGTGCGTAAGCACCAGGACTGAGTGTGGCATCCATGAGCCAGGATCAATCTCCATTCAGAAAACTAAACATGCCGGACAAAGAAGACGAGGAGCAAATGAACAAAGCAGAAGACTGTTTTGATGAGACACAGAAGATTGTCATTATCCTCACCATTACAATGTTCTGTGGACCAGTTACATGCACTGGAAACTTTAAAAGTAGCAGTACATGCTCATCTGCAGAGTCCCAATCGGTTTGTGCACATAAAACCACGTTAACATGGATTTAGGTGAGGTCTTCGTGTATTCAACCGCATCCTAGGAGCCAAGCTCCAACCTAAACCTATGTGGGTTTGTCTCTGTACGGTCGTCCGAGTTCAAGATAGCTCCTCAACTATTAAAGCAGGTCCACAGGTACTTGTTTCTGTCCTTTCTTGTTGTTGTATTTGTATTTGTGCACCCATCTTTAGAGCTTTCTATCAGAGGAGTATTACTGATGGAAAATTCCATTTCTTGGAACCTAGGACTCCTTAGGTGTTTTGCAGGTCAGTATGACTATGCCATGAAAGTAAAGATGTTAAAAGAGAGTGCCTTGAAGTTTTTTCATATTCAGATTTGTGCTGAATCCTAGAAGCACTCCACACAAACAATAATTTTAAGGCTCCACGGGTGTGTTTGACATTTTATATAAAACCCAATAGGCTCTGAGGACATTCAGCTGTTACCATACAGCACTGATCATAACCGATGTCAAATTTCATTTAGTTAGTGCATCGGGGCACACAAGCCGATGTCAGATGAGCGAGGTGAAGGGTCTGTCACTACCCACTGTGAGTTGCTGCTCTACGACACAGCAAATCAAATAAAAAGCCAAAACCTTTTTGGCCACAGGTGTAGATCCCTGCAGTGCATTTGCATCTCCAAAATTGACTGTAATTCATCTCAATTTCAAGTGATTTTTGGGAAAATATGCTTGTATTAACTGTGAGAATATAAAGAAAACAAAGCTTGATATCTGATATCAAATTAAGTTATTTAGGTACTATCTAATGTACTCAATCAACAGCTGGAGCTTTGAGTGGTCAAAGATCTATTTACAACATTTATTTATCATTTAGGCCACTGTGACCATTTCCAAATACGTAGAATTCTGTATAGTCTGGTTGTTAATCAATAGGTTTATTAAACTCTAGTAAAAAGAAGCTCAGTAACTTTAATTGAACACTTATAATATGCCCACTCCTGGTATAGTTACAAACACCGGTTATCTTAAATATCTTACTTACTTACTTACTAACAACTTTAGTAGTCAAATCTGATTACCATATGTAACCAGCATCTAAGTTTTATGGATCTATGTCACTCCAAAGTGTCCCATTAGGCAGCAGCTTACAGGGTGACAACAGAAAATTACTCCCAACTCTAAACATACTGATTTAGTCAAGAGCCAGCTTTTAACGCAGAAGTTAACCCCAAACAAGTTGCAGGACACTTCCCCACAGCAATGTGGAAAATGTTCAGTTAGAAAATAGAAAGTACTTTTATTCACTAAAGCGAATCAATGTGTCGGCATAGATTCTCAGTCATCGAGATCTCGGCAGTCCTAAGAGACTGAATAAAGGTAACTGGACTTCCTTCTTTTTGGTTCTTGAAGTCGTGTTGCCTCTAATTCTTTCGGATGAGTTAGAATTAGTTTAGAATTTAAGAGGCCTGTCAGATCAGAGGGGAAATGTCTTAAAGAACCAAGAAGAAGAGGTCCAGCTGCCCTTAATCAACCTCTTTTAATTCATCATCAAAGCTGTAGTAGAGCTAAAGAAGTTCAAATGAAAACAGAAAATAAAGATAAATCTCATGCTTGGACTCAAGCACAAGTCTTCAGTCAGTTGTCTGTTCTATTTGCACTATAGATCGACGTTTTCCAGTCGCTTTCACAGACACTGGGTCACTTACCGCTACAGAGGGATAGCTGGCAATATGTAGCTAAAGAGCAGCGCCATATGTGTCAGAAAGTGGTGACGAAGAGGTGACGTGAAGCTGCTGACTGAGCGACAATTAGTGTTCATCAGACTGGTCCACTTTGGTTTTGTCAAGTAAATTTTCCTCTACAAGTTTTTAGGACTAGTGAGGACTCTTGATGTCATTTATGAATCAAAGTATAATCATACACTGAACCTTTAAAGAGCTCAATGTTATGTTGATATATTTTTTGATTGGATTTAGAAATGTGTTTTTAGTCTGATTAAATAAATGGACCAGTTTGCCTTTGCTTTGCAATCATGGGAGTCTGTATGTGATTTAGAGAATCAGAGAGGAGTCACGGAGAGCTGCTCAGTCACAAGCTTTCGTCACCTGTTTTCCGTGAAACTCAAAAGCTAAACATTGTTTTATCTTTGTCTTATCAAGCTTTCGTCACCTGTTTTCAGCTGCAGGTGAATACTTGGAGCAGGCATCCAGGTTGCCACAGGAACCAGAACTGCTTTAACCAGTGGGGTGTGCTGCCTGATGTCAGACAGAAGCTTGTCAAAACCGTAAACATTCAGCGCTTCAATGACCAAAGAGGAAACGTAGACAGTTTTCCCGCTTGTCACGTAGTAACCCAGAGTCACGTTGTGGGGGCTGCAGTCGTCGCGCTCCACCTGCAACAGAGACACAGAAGGGAAGAATTCAAGATGTGCTCGATTTGTATTCAAGGCAGATTGAGGGTATTTTTTTTACTTTAATCAACATGGTGTTGCGTGTTTATGTAGAGCGGCAAACTCAGCTTATAGTTGGCATGCTATGAAACATCTTTTTTGGGTGAGTGTATTTTATCTGTGGCTTTAAAAGACAAAAGGAATCGGAATCAGAATATTTCTAATCCTTGATTTCATTTAAATTCAAATCTGCCCTGAAGTGTATATTCTAGCTTAAGCCTTCAACAGTCAGATTTCTGACTGTGCCCTGGAAAAACACACAGACAACAATCCCGGTGAGTCAAAGGCTTGTATTTCTGGAACTGTACACCGCCCACCTTCCTCTACCCTCCACCTTCAACCACACTGAGCAGCTGTCTGTTGTTACCGTGGCTTCTTCCTCTGTCTTCAACCAGATTTTTCTTTCCTCTCTCCCCTGAACACTTGCTGGCTGCTCCTGGCTGGCCTTGTTCTCCCTCTTAGTGAAACTGTATCTCATTACCTCTCTTATCTTATCCCCTCTTCACTGCGTGCTGACAAAAATCAAACAAAATTCACCCGGGCACATGTCGTCTTTACCGAACCACTTACTGTAAACTTCCTCTAAAAGACCAAGTTTCTCAAGCAGCTCTTTAGCTTTTGATTATACTCGGTGACTCATTCTTTTGTCCCAACAACCCACCTTTGGGTTTTGCATTTCATTAAAAGACAAAAAAGAGCTTTTGGACCTTTCATTTTAGAACATACAGAATGAGTGCTGAATTAAATGTTAACTGTTCCCTTTAGAAAATTGTTCTGTGCTGCAATATTTCTGACTGTGGGGGGTTTCGTGTGCTCATATCTTTGTATATCAACACCTCCAAGGAAAGCCAATGAACAACAGGAACAACATTCATATCGTCAGGAAAACTGACCTTCTAATCTTCTGAGCCCCTTAAAGACCCCCACTGATGCTTTGTGTCCTAACCAGTAGATGTAATAGAATTATTGCTGCATATGTTTTTGATCTTGGAGTAGACAATCACAGCCCAGTTTCTTGTATTCAGACACATACGATGCGTCCAGTTTGACGGTGGTCGAGCCTGATATTCTGGTAACAATCAGTCATGAGCTCATACACGTGATGAATCAGGCGATTTGATTAGCAACCACCTCTGCTGCGGCTTGAAAACGTTGAAATATTCTCAACTTTCTACCGCAAGCAATGCTAGCAAAGCAGCAAATCCAGAATTCAATTTGGCAATGCAATACATCACCACGTTAAAAGGGAATAAGACGCGAGACATGTGTGAACCAGCCTTAATAATACAGTTTAGAAGGGTTGAAGGTATATTGTGAGACCTTAAGAAAACAAGTGGGTGTAACAGTAGAGCAGCAGCCAAAACTGAAAAGGAAACCTGAGTTTCAGCCCTTTGAAATTGATTTTTCCTTCCTTGTGATGGTGGATAAACAAATGCCTTCTGAGAAGCATCAGATAAAAGAGATGTCATGATCTCTCATCTCTGTTTAAAGCAAAACAACCCTTTCTTTACCAGCACGTGTCACATATGATCTTATTAAGCATTCTTCAATTGCTGGTCATATATTTAAGACTCACATCTAATAATAATGACTAAATTAAACTAAATTCATCTAAATGACCAATTAGTTGGGAGTAAATTTGGTACTTTTGACACCCCTGTTCTAATGTCAGCTGATTCTATATTGTTTATAAATGGCTCAAAGTGTGTTGATGGTAAAACTTTGCATGATTTCTTGACAACTTATTCTATAAAGCATCCATTACTGGTGTACAAACCGTTCATATGTCGTTAATGATCATAAAAATGACAACATGTATCATTAATATGTATGTGGTGCCCTTCGAAGGCTGAAAAAGCTCCATCCCACCACATGTAAACTGATTTAATCTGACTTAAAAAACATGAAATCAAAGAAGTCTGATTTACAATAAAATAAAGTAATTCATTCAGCAATAAAATCAGCACATTTTCCCTACACCATACAATCAGACTGAATCCATCTATTTTGGTTATAAAAGAATAAAAAAAGCTTTACAGAGTATTTCAAAGTATTACCTGCCTGTAAACATATTCAGGTGGTTTGAGACGATAAAAGCACTAAAGGCTGGAACATTTATTACAGTGTGTAATAAACCATTATTCTAATTATCTGCATAGTGCACAAATGCTAATCACGCAGGTCAAAGAAGAAAAATAATCTATTTCAAATTCTTCACGTTCCCTGGAAAAGCTGCGAGGTTGACTTGCTTAACCTTTGTTTTGCATATTTGAAAAGCAGTTTTGGTACCAAACAGAGCCAACCAGACCTGACCTTGCCCTCTGCGGTCCCTTTGCTCATCTGACAGCTGTAAAACCGGTCAGCTTTACACGCAATTATGGTTTACAACATTGTTCGATGATGCAACGCATTAAAACCCACGCTGCATGCTAATTTCATGCCATTTGACCATCCCTGTTCATGCTGAGGCGAGTATTTGCTCATCAACATTGCCCCTGTATCCTGTCTTTTAGGGATCTGAACTATTTCATACCTTCTTGTTGCTATTGCCATCTTCCAACGGATTGATCTTGATTGTCAAATTAGAGCCTACGTTATCTGATGGAGGAGATGAAGGCTGATTGTATGTGAGTGTTTGTGTGTAGCAGGGGGTAGATGAAAGTGGACTGGAGCTTAGAGACTCTGAGTCACTTTCCGTGAAGGCTCACAAACAACTGGATAAAAATAGAAAAAGCTGGCGGATGAAGACAGACAGACACTGAGATGAAGAGAGGCAGGTGGACAGACAGAGAGGCAGACAGGCACAACAAGCAGATCAACAGACAGGCAAGACAGACAGGTTGGCAGAAAATCAATCGACTCGGACTGAGGATGCAATCTTCTCTGGGAGATAAAGGATGGGAGTAACACGAGAAATGTAAATATAAAAAAATACGAGCAAGAAGATGCTGAGAGGTATCGTTTGCTAGAGAGAGATGAGACAGAGAATGAAGATGAGACAAAAATAGAACCTGTGGTTGACAATAAACATTTCAGATGGAAAATGACAGGCAAAAAATATTACAACAGGAAGCTGCACTTAACTGCACTGCTGTGGAAAAAGAAAGACTTCATTTTGGAGTGTAATAAACTCCCAAAGCTAACACAGTCTGACTTCTCAACAGGTCATAAATATTCAGACTCAAATGCGGTGTGCATTAGTCACCTCTCCCTATTGGTCTCTAGCACCATTCATGAGAGTCCTTGTGAGATGAATGAGCAGGTGGACAAATCAGGAATACAGAACAATTGTCAAATGATGACACAAAAATAGGACAACACTATAATACAACAAAGACAAGAGCATTAGGTTATTCTACTGGAGTTGGCTGTGACATTCCTAACCTCACTACAGATGCATCTTATCCTAAAATAACATTCTAATGAATGTCTCATGGTCCCTTGTCTATCTCACAAGATGTTTATATCAGTCTGCCAACAGATTTCAGGCAGTTTATTCCATCTCTTTCCTTCCCTCTCCTTCACTACGTGAAACAACACCATCCGATCTGCAAGCTACAAACTCAAAATAGCAAGTCTGACAAGGTCATATTCTTTTTCTGCCCTTTATTTACAGACAGGAAGATGCTGGTGACGTACGAGGGACTCCTGGTCAATGGGGCAGGCAGGCTCGGTCCTTCCGGTCGTGGCTGTGGTGATGTTCTTGTACCAGTAACCTGCACTTAGATGGCATTAACCTGAATTAACCGGTCACTGATATGTGTTTACTTTCCACTGTTCTCTCCTTCCCTGCGGTTATTAGCCATTGACCTGTGTTCACTGTGTTTACAAGCCACTAAACTATAGCATTTTACTGGCTTTAGACTGTATTTTTTACCCACTGACTCATGTCTTCTCACCACCTATGCATAGCCCCTTTCCCACTCCTGCAAAAATCCCATTAACACCAGCTCTGAAGTAATCGTTGATGTTTATCACGTTCCCTAACGAGACTAATTCTCACAAATTGTTTGCATAAATGAGCACACTGCTAAATTATTACTTTGTTTAAACATTTCATAAAAGGACTTTCAGTTTAGGTTCTCTCCGGGTACTCCGGCTTCCTCCCACCGTCCAAAAACAAAAAGGTTAATTGGTGTCTCTAAAATTGTCCCCAGGAGTGAGTGTGAATGTGTGTGTGTGTGTGTGTGTGTGTGTGTGGTTGTTTGTCTTGTTTGTCTCGGTGTGGCCCTGTGATGGACTGGCGACTGGTCCAGGGACCCCGCCTCTCCCCCGATGACCGCTGGGATAGACTCCAGCCCCCCCCCGCGACTCGACTGATGGATTAAGCGGGTATAGAAGATGGATGGATGGACTTTCAGTTTATAAACTGGCCACATCTTGACGTGGTAATATTTTCTCACTCTTCCTCGCAAAAGTGATTAGCTCACACTGTAAGAGCATCTCTTAGGAGCATCTTTTCACAGATTTTTCCTTGGATTTTAATCTGGGCCATTCCAGAACCTGCTGCTGCAGCTGAAGACATTCTTTATGTGATTTAGAAACATGCTGTGGTTGTTGCGGTAAGGGAAAAATGCCCTTTCCCCTCAGAAATCTGAAGGTTTTTAGCCAAATTGACTGATGTTTAAAGCTATTAAGGCTTTATTTCATTTGATCATGCTTTCAAAGCACCAGTAAGAAATTTAGACTCACTCAATATGAATGGGTGGCACATGCCAGAAAGCCCTGCTGCTCCTTTAAGGTCAATGTAGGCCTCTTAGCAGCCTCTACAACCACTTCTCATCAACTCTGGAGGCATGTTCTGTTTGCGGTAGTGTCACTGTTGTTTAATATTTTCTCCACTCGATAACCCCCCTTACAGTGAGCCTAAAACCTTGGACGTTCCTCTGTAACTCTCTCCAGATAGTTGTCTTTCAATCATGAAATTCTGTTCTTCATTAAATGTGCATGTTAAAGATGGACGTAGTCCCCCAAAAGTGAACCCAGTAGTATGTGAGTGCCTTAAAGTGCAATACTATTAAAGTTTGGTTCCATCTGATTCCCATTTTAAAAAACTTTCAGCTCTGTGACTGAAGACTGAGTCGATGGTTTCTTTTCCATGAGTCATTACAATGTCATTAGCTAGACTCACTCTGTGTAATACAAAAACAGCACAACAATCTAATTGATATTCTGTGGTTATTATGAAAATAATTCCATATTTATCGACGCCAGAACTCACTGGTTCAGAGCAGCATTTCACAAATCACTGGCTGACATCGTGATGACTAAATCTACTTTTTATTCACAATCTTTGGGAGAGTTTTGTAGCCGAAGTTGTCCGTATAATTCCTCAGGAAGAGTTACACTTTACTTTGAATCAACCGGGGTCACCTCGGTTCACAGAAGAGATTAAACTGAATAGAGTCTCAGAAGAGAGACACATTAAATTAAAACTTAGTTTGTGATTTTAACATTTATATATAACATGGAGACAGGAAACAGTTCCTGACTGCAAACCCTGATAATAAATATATGAGATGACCTTTGTGGGATAAGATTGCATTAGAATAAGTATCTAAAACACTTTTGTAGAGTATTTATTGAACATCTGTCGTTGCAGTGTTGTAGACCCACATCACAGCTAAGTGTAAGTATGGTCAGATTCTCATTGCACTCTTTTACTAAGTCCTGAACAATGTTTCCTTCCATCTCTGCTTAAGCCCGTCACATTTTCCATCAAAGTCAAGCTAAAAAGCTTAAGAAAAGACATTAAACCGTACCCCGGCATTTTTAACGGGAAAGGGTAGACTTTCAAGGACTCTACATTCAGGATCTAAGGGGTTTTGTTAATTGCCACTGGCTGGAGGTTATGTACTCCTCTAACACGCGAATCACTGTCACATGATTACTAGTTATTGACTTTTAGTTAAGAGCCACGAGAAGGTGTTAATTAATCACAGAGCTGCTGTGACTCTTGCTGGAACTGTAAGAAAAACCCACCTGTGCGGAGGCATTGGAGTCATTCAGGGCTCTCTGCAGAGCATGGCTCAGTCCTTTAGAGAGGTTCTGTTTCAGGATCAGATCCAGACGGTTCCTGCGCAGCTCAATGGACAAAACTGTGGAGGAAAAACTTTTTAGAAAGAGGAGCTCAGTGACTATGTACAGTTTATTCAGGTTTAGCTTGTTTGCCATCTTCAACGACACCGTATCCCTGCTTGTGCTGTAGACTCAAAGCCATTTTGACATAAGAGAGTATTAGTAAATTCATTCTTTAAACATTCCCCAAATGCTGCCAAGTAATTCCCCATCATCCCTGGTACATACAATCAAAGGCTGCAGTCGCCAGCCTCTTATCCATGTTAGCTGTTTTATTACAGCATGTCGTGCTCGAGGAAAATCTCTGCTTGCTTTCGTGCATGTTTTTCCTCAATCTGCGCTCATGTACTTGGTCACATAATAGGTACACTGTGCCCAAGCTTCTGATGTGGCGATTTGTGTGTGAACGCCATGACACAGCAATCAGTTTCCAGATGAAAGCATAAAGCTGGCCTGTACATAGAGTTAAGTGTGCAATTTAAAAATGGACACGCAGGGTTTGAACAAACAAATAACAGTAAAATCTGACACCAGGACCGTTCATCTTACAATATCTACAATATTACAATTATCCATTAATAATTCCCACATTTCAAAGACTAGTCAGAAATGTATTGTTGTTCCAAACAATCTGAAAGATGATGCAAAGGTCTCGTACCTGTTCTGACCCAGAACATCTCAGTCACGTTGCAAGGCAGTGGAAGTTCCTCTGTAATGGTGGTGGAAGGAGGCTGTGTGGTTGTGGTCGGAGGTGGCGTGGTGTGGACCGGGATGAACTCAGTGGTGGCGGGTGCCTTCGTTGTGGTGGTGGCGGCAGTAGTGGTGGTGGCAACAGTGGTGGTTGTGGGTGCAGTGGTGGTCGTCGTGGGAGCAGGAGTAGTGGTGGTGGTGGTTGGGGGGACAGTGGGGGTGGTGGTGGGGGCAGGCGTGGTTGTGGAAGTGGTCGTGGGCTGAGTTGTCGTCGTCGTGGTGACTTCGAGGCTTGTGGTTTGCTGTGCGGTTGTGGCAGTTGTGGTGTTTGGTGGTGAAGTTGCGGCGCTCCCAGTGGTCGGCGCCTGGGTCGTCACCTCTGCGCTGATAACAGTAAGAGTGGTCGTTGAGGGCGTTGCCTTGGTTACTGTTGTAAGCTGAAGGCTGTCATCAGTCACAGTGTCCTGGCTGGTGTTGTTAGAAGCCGTGGTGGATTCCAGTGGTGTCGTAAGTGTGGTGGAAAATTGTAAATTTGAAGTGGTGGTCGTTGATGGGGATGTTTTTATCGTGGTGGCTGATGTAACTGGCTGCTGTGAGGCGTTTCTGGTGCGCGCAGGCATGGTGGTGTTCCACTGGTGGGTGGAGAAAGGGCTGGTGACGTTAGCAGGAAGCGTGATATCGTGGTCACCCACAGTGGACAGGAGGGATTCGGGGACAGTGGGCAGATCCCAGGCTGGCAGGCTGCTCACCGAGTCCTCTGCATGAAGGAAAAACGTTTGGAAATCAGACAAATGTTTCTTGATCAGGAACTAATGAGCTCAGGGTTTAACCATGATTAAGAATATAAATATGCTTTCCACATGTCAGGCATCAACCCAGCTTTCAACTCATCTTGTAATCCATTGAGCCACTAAGCTACAGGTAAACATCACTGAGGCTGTAAAACATCATTAATTCCTGTAGACAGACTATTTACTAAAGAGTAATTATTCCTAAATCACCCCAAATCATTACTTTTTTGTCTATTTATGTCAAACTGCCAACTAAGTCAAAAATTGCATTGAAATTGCATCTTTCTGTTGACCAAATGTAATCTGCCAGTGAAATATGACGTTGGAAACATCTTCATATGAGCTGATTTCATCTCTTTCAACTCACAACTGAATAAAGTGATTGTGTTGATGTTTGAGGCACATTTTCAGTGAATTAACATTCGTGATTTTGATTGTTGTACGTCCTAAATCACGCCAAATCATAACCATTTCATTCACCATGTCCCAGAAGCATTTTTAATTTTATTTAATATAACAATAAATGTGCTGAAGAAAGATCTTAAACTGATATTCAAACCATTTACAGTCAGAAGTCACAAGTTGAAATCCAGATTGGTACTCTCTATGATTTTACTGTGATTAACAGATTTAAGTTGTGAATCTTACTTATTTACAGTTGTTTGTGTAATTCTATGAATTAATTCATGACAAAGACTGAACTGGGCTGGCAGAAAGTGGTCTAAACTAGGCTGCAGATATCCATCATCGCTTCATGAGCGTTAAAACTAAACACTGCACTGAAATAACAGCTTGTGCTCACTGGGAATTTACGATAAATATTTGGTTCAAGCATGCATCTTTGTCCAGAATCCACTCTTAACCAGTTCATATGTGTCATTATCTGTGGTTTTATGCTCTGTTTTTCCTGTATTTTGAGTTTTTCTAGTAGTTTTGTGTTATGATCTGCGGTTTGTTCTGTGTTTCCATTGTTTCTTCAGTTTCATCATTTATTCTTCAGGTTCTGTAGTCTTAGTTAGTTTATCTTTTCCTGCTGTCTGTTCTGTATCTGAGCTCGATCTTTATTCTATAGTTTCCTCGGTTCCCTCAGGTTCTGGTCATTAGTTCCACTCATTCGCCTGTGTTCAATCCTCTCAGCCACTTTGTCCTCAGGCTCCCACAGTATTTGTCCCCCCTCAGCGACGATCAGATCCTCGCTGTTACAGCGACTTGCACCATTTTGTGTTCAGTTTTCAGTTTTAGTCTAGTTCTGGTTAGTTTTCTCTGTGGCTTTCCAGCATTTTTGGGTTTTGTTTTTCCAGTTATAGTTTGTACGTATTTCCGGATCTTTTTGTTTAGTAATAAATGACTTCAGTCCACCTTCTACCTCCTGTCTTCATCTGATCATCATTTGCTGCTCTGCTTTTGGGTCCTTACATCAACATCTTCCCTTAAACACTGGTAATGTAATATGAAACTACATCGCCGGCATGCCTGCAGAATGCCTCACTGAGCACCCATACTGCTGTGCTGAACATGAATCCCTAAAATCTTAATAATTAAATTTTAGCATACATAAATAAGTCATTCACCCACTGACTCCACACCTTGCTCCAAATGAACTGTCCCCTGAACAGCACAATGTGAAGCAGTGCATCATAATGCCTTCAGGGAGGTTCCACAGATGTAAATATCTGTAAAATATGAGAAAGTCACTATCGGAAGCAGCTGTCAGGTTCGTGAAAAACCTGCCAACGCTCAGTTTTCTCATTTTAGAGGAACAGGGAAGAAAGATAAGGAGGTTACTGTCAAATGGAAAAGATCAACAGTGCAGCAGTTTCAATTCCAATTTTGATGTGTTAGCCACAGAGGAATTTAAATGCCAGGGCTTTGTGTAATGAATCTACTTTCTGATATGACATACACTGAAAGTGTAAAAGATGCTGACGTAGATGAGAGGCAGATGATCAATCCTGGTCAGGCTGAACTCCAGATTGAATCTTATCCTCCCTGCGCATCACTGACTGAGGACTTTGAGTATTGTGATGTGAACTGATAGGACAGGACACACCGAGCAGCGGGATATTAGCTTGTGTTCATTCTCTGATCAGAGGCTCACACCTTTATGGATAAATTACCTTGATGGTGATTCTACTGTGACGGGAAGTGAGGAGACATGGAGAAATGGGACGGGATGAGGACGACAACAATGATGATGATGAACATGATGATGACAAAATGAGGAGGATGATGGTTGTTTAAGAGGCTGAAAAGGACATTTTGATGACAGTGGTTACTCATGGTTAAGGCTGATGACACAATTATAACCAATTTCACTGGATGAGCTCATTTTCGTCCATAAAAATATTCCATTAATAACCCCAAATATTGATTTATACAGACTGTATCTGTGCTTTGGAGCCTATTTGCTATGTTAAAAGATGTGACTCCTTTGACTTTGCCTGGGAAGCTGTGGGGGAAGTAAAGTTAAGCCAAGCATGAACATCAGTCATGCTTGTTCAACTGAAAATGAAAAAAGAAAAAAAAAACTGGTTTGGGCTTCTGACTGGTTAAAGAATCCCAAACAAGAGCCATAGTGTTACCAGTTCACCATCATAAGTTTAAATGTGTTGGTAAAAATGCTTCATACTAAACAAGTCTAAACAAACACAAACTGCAGACCACCTGCTGTGTTTTCTTTCTCTTAAAAACACTTCCAATGACAATACTGGCTGGTGTTTACATTCAAATCGTAAAACTATACCATAGTGAGAAACTGACCATTTGCTCTGTCCCACCCCCTTTAACTATTACTTTTAAAACAAGCAAGCAAACTGCTGCCAACTGTCTAAAAGCCTGCTACAAAGGGTGCAAAGATGAGTTTGCTTCTCTCTTTAGTCACTGGGATATTCTTTAGAAAAAGAGTCTAAAAGCTGCTAAATATTGAGGATATTTGCACTATGGAATCAAAATGGCATCGAAACCAAAACTCCTTACAAATAAAGCAGAGATGGGAGGCAGAAATTAATATGGTTACACCGCAGGAAGCCTGGGAGTGGGGGTGTAGTGAGGCACACCTGGTCACAAGTTCAAATACACGGAGGGAGCTTAAGTGGAAAATAATTGTTAGATTCTTCAGGACTCCAGAAATAGTATCTAGAATGAGCCAGTAACATTCCAGCTTATGCTGGACGAATCGTGGAGCACATACTGCCAATCATACCCATATATTCTGCTTACGTCCCAAACTAAAGACATTCTGGGGAGAGGTATTTGATGCTCCTAAAGAGGTTTTCCAGAAGGATATACCTCAGGATCCTACTGTGGCTCTAACAGGAGTGATGCCTAAAGGGTTGAATGGGAAATAGCTTTTAAATATATTACTTACAGCAGTAATAACATATGGCTCCAGAAGGTTTGGGACCTCTATCAGATGGAGCACATTACATATTACATATTGGCAGCATTTTGGGTACCCGGCGGAAATGATAAATGGCAGTAGAGTGACTGATGATACACAGACAATATGCAAGCAGTGTATGAAAATAATGCCGTACACCGCAGTAATTAAGTTTCAATTTGTGGAGGAAGAAGTTTATTAAAAGCTCCTGCTTACATCATGCATGTAAAGAGTTATAATAAAATGCATGTGCAACTCGGTTAAATAAAAGTCTGTTGGTTCAGTCATATTTTTTCATGGTAGTTTTCTTAAAATCTCGGCTCGTTCTCGTGCGTCACACCCCTGCTGAATGTGTATATTTGATTTAATCTATTTAATGTATTTAATTGGGAGTGGAGATTTGGATTTGTTTTGTTTCTCATTTGCTTGTAATCTTAATTTGGATATAATGTGTATAATTGTCATCTATATACTAAATGTTGTCTCTGAAAACCCTATAAAAAACAAGTAAAAAAAAAAAGGCATCAAACAGTGAGGATCTTTTGGTGGACCTGTCACTTCTTTACATTACAAAAAGAAAAAGTGATTACAGGCTGGATCTGCTTTGGTGTCAAAGAGAGTTTAAGCAGCTGATAAAAGAGCTGTGGAATTATCCCGGTGGCTTCCAGGTATATTTAGTTGTTAGTGGTCCTGTTTAATAACCTGCTGGTTATTAAAAGTCAGCCTGTCAGAACACAAACGTACTCTGTTTGTAGGTATGTTGTTTAGGTTTTCTTGATGAATGAATGTCCCAGGTAAAACCTTCAGTGATTTAATGTACAAGACGCTGATAATGCTATGAATATAACGCTATGAATCTACTATTCTGTATTAAATAAGCCAGTTATGGCTCTTATGTAATCAAAATGTCTCGTAAATCTTGTTCGGATGCCAGTAAAAACATTCTTGGACAAAAGTTTATGGTTCTTCTTTTTATCTTGATGTTTTTCCAAGACTCCAACATTATTTTAAATGTGATTGGAAATGACACGGCCCAACGACTTTTGTTTCTGTTAGAACTAATAAAGCAAATTTCATCCCATCTTTGCACATTTTATCTTGTATTTTGGGATTACATTGTATTATTTGGGATGTATTATAAAAAATAATGTGTAGCTCTCATTAGGGCCACGAGCACATTGCTTCAACATGTGAGCAATGAAAGACTGGCAGGTCTGCAGTGCACTGCCTTATTACAGATGCTAAGACCTGACAATCAAGGGGGAGGAGGCTATGCAACAGTTGATTCCATTGTGAAAAGCTCCATGCTTATATAAAGAACCATTACATACCCAAACTGTTGTTGCTGGAGGAGCTGTTGCCAACATCCACAGATGTGTTGGTTGGACCTGCTGTTTGATTGACTGAGTTTTTGCTGGATGGAGAGGAGGGGGAAGAGAAGGAGGAGGTCAACGTGGATGCTTTTATCGTTGAGGAGGATGAAGCCTTGGATGCTGATGAAGACGAGCTTTTGGTCCAAGCAGCTTTAGACAGCAACCCTAAAGGTTTTGCAGCTGCCGGTGCCTGCAGCTCTGCTGTCTCTGCCAGCATGGTAAGAACAGATGAGAAAGCTGCCCGCTCTCTGCCCGTCTGCAGCCTCTCCTGCCCCAGCCAGGCAGCTGGGTCTCTGGGAGCGCTGGGCAAGTCACCCTCTGCTTCCACAGGTTTCCATCCAGCTTCAGCCCAAGCACCAGTTTCTCTCATAATCCCAGTCTCAGCGTAAACTTTGCCACCGGCTCCGGCACGCACTCCTGCCTCTGTTTCTGTCCAGACTGCTGTTCTCGCCTCAGCGAACACTCTACCCTCAGGCCAAGGTCCAAGTTCAGCCTCAGAACCAGCATCAGGCCCATCTTTGCCTTTAAACCCAGCTCTGTCGTTAATCCCAGGTGCTGCAGAGAAGTTGGAGGGTGCTTCAGGGTCCAGAGGTATGTCAGCCCGCCGCATTGACTCATAATGACCTCCCTCAGCTGCTGGAAACAGAGACAGTAGGCGAGAGAGATGGAGAAAGGGATGGATGAAAGAAGAAGTAGAAATAGTGTTTAATTAGAAGGTGTGTGCGACAGTATGACAGTGAACAGTTCGACTAATCAGTCCCCCAGGCCAGACAGAGACGACATGTGCCCTTCCTTACACATAACCGACTCATGCACACACACAGCTGGAGGCCTCTAATCATTAGTTTGCATAATGCCATCGCAACTGTCCGACTGCCAAGAGATTTAAACCTGCTCTGCTCGATCGTGCACAACACACTCGTATTCAAGTCGCTGCCAAACGCACACACATATATGTATGCATATTATTCCCCTGCCTCACAAATACGTATCAGGAGGGATTAAAAACCTCTAAAACTGCGATTGTGGAAAAATAGTAATAATGTCAAAAGTAGGTCACTTATGTTTTTAAAGGATAAAGCATAGGGAATTAATTTCAGTGTCCCAGGATGCCTAAATTAGGACACACACACACACACACACCCCAGTCAGCTGTGAGCTCACAGATACAGATCTGATCCTTTCAGTTAGCTACGCAGACCTGTGGATTATCATTATAAGATCCAACAAAACCGATCATCATACCTCAGAACACCAAAGAGAATTAAATAAACTTCCCAAGCACGGTCGGGTGTTTATTGTGGATCTTTTACATGAAAACTGAGCGGCAAAGATTACATCCTGTCAAATAATTTAACTTCAGCCTTTAGCTCCATTTTGAAAACTGTCTTCATCTCTTCAATAAAGCCTGAAGGTTTGGCAGACTGAGGCGATTATCCCATCTAATGCATTCAGTCTCAAAGGCACCTTGCCTTAGTGGAAAAGAAAGATGAGAAAAAGCAAGGCTGACCGTCTGACACGCTTAGTGGCTGCCGCTCTGAGACACACGCTTTTTATCGCATCTGCTCATTTGTTCTGAAAGTAGATATGCTTAGTTTTGATGGCGCTCCAGGTTGACATTGAGGATCTTCTGGTTTCCACTCAAGCAATCATTAGATTGTGATTTTTTTTCATCTCAGCACATGCTCATTTCAGCCATGTGTGTCGCACACTTCCCACGCTGCTCTAGTCTCTGTGGAGGATTGGTTAATTAAAAGACAGTGATTTTGAGCTAAAGAGGCTTTGCAGAACACGCTCTTGGCTTAGCTGCTGTATATCCTCTGGAAACCTGCTATAAAGCATTTCAAATAGCGCACCATTAACTACCACCACTGAGCAATCTGTTCCTTGTTACACGATGTCATATCATAAATGTGATTAAAAGAGGAAGTTGACAACTTTTATTCAAGCTTCTTTTGGCTCAGAGTTGTGTGTTAGTGCTCTATTAGTCAGTTTTAGAGAGAAGGTAAAGTCAGAAATGGCAGAAGCAATTACTCTGGGTATTACAGGGTGAGTAACATGCCTGCTGAACTTAAAAGGCATCCTTCTTTTGGTTCAGATTAATCTCATTTAGAACCACCACAGCTTTTCTCTAGACACTTTGATATGAAGCGGGATAAACACATTCAGTCAAACACACTCAATGATTTTGGGAAAAGCAGTAAAACACAGTTTGCTGCAGCATCTTTATCCATTACTTAAAATGATGGACTAAATGCATTTTTTTCAACTCAATCACATCCCTTTGCAATAATCTAAAATTGTTGTATGTTGAAATAAAGTAAAAAGCTACATTAAAAGCCCATAAAAATCTAATTAAATGTTTATTACTCACAGTATATCAGTATCTGCCATAGCAAAATCAGTTTTGTAAGTATCCTTACAGATATGCGAGTGTTTCCTGGAAAATAGTTTAAAATGTGGATTAGTCATCCTTCAGCAGGGGGCATGAAACTTTCTTTTTTTTTTTTCAAATTTCAGAGCTAAAACAGTGGGTGTGGGGAACTCGTGCAAATAGTTCTGTGCTAACCATTCTCTGGGGCCTATAAAGGGTCAGAAGATGTGGACACTTCTGGGGGCATATACTGCAGATTGTAACTAAGGCTATGTTCACATTAACAGGCTGAAATGTCTAAAGTCCGCTTTGGTTCATATTGGAGTTTTTTTCAGGGCTGTGTTTATTCTGATTATCATAAAACAGCCAAAGCCAACTGTCAAGCTTTTCTTGACCTTTTCAATCTTATCTTATACAACTGGACAAGTGTTTGCTGTCCTCTGGAACTAAATGTCATCCATAATTTTGCTGCAGCAGTTTCAGGTCTCAGAAATACAGCGTTTTTCAGGTAGTAACATCTTTTAGTGCACAAGCACTGCTTCAGTGGACCGTTTCATTCCCGTTAAAGTCAGATGCCAAACCTTTTGGTTATGATTGTGAACTGTCAAACATAATCTGTTTTGAATCTTAATCAGGATTGAACGACGTGACGTGGCTGTTAATGTGAATGTAACCTCCCGTCTCTGCCTCTTTTTTCAATTGTGTACAAAAAGCTGTGGCGGTCAGCTCTAAATCCATTGTTTAATCTGTCTTTTCTGGGCTACCGCTCAGACGTGATGGCGGAACATGTCAGAGCGGAGAGCAGGAGTGGCAGCTTTGCACCATCTTTGGTTAGAAATGGCTTGTTCATAGATCATGAAAACAAGATTCCACACTAACTAAATAAGAGATTTTCATATACTTAGAGCCTGACTAGCATAATGCTGTGGTCGTCATTAAGCAATGCATTTCACAAGCCACTGTGAGGACACACCTTGGCTTGGCTCTCCTATCTGGTCCCTGACTCCACTGTGAACAATGAATCTCTGATGAATAACCTTTGCCCCAAACTACATGAAGATCACACTAAATGTCACATACTGTGATGTATTGGGAAAGGAGTTGCCCTCTGGTCAGTGGATGTTGACCTGGTTTCCAACCCCCGCAGACGGCAACTGTGAGCTGTGGTAAAGCTCCAATTTAATTTAATCTGTTATGCTCTAACTAGCTGGTGAAAATACGTAGTAGAATATTTAGCCACTACAGATAGATAATAATGTCAGGAATTAGTTGTAATTACTGCCAATCATACACATATATTCTGGTTAGGTCCAAAACTAAAGACATTCTGGGGAGAGGTATTTGATGCTCTTAGTTAGAATTAGCAGACCCAAACAGCGCAGAGGGGAAGGTGATTATAGGACTTAGTCGTCAGTGAGACAAGACAATCAGCTCCAGATGAATGCTATTGTTGCTCTGTGTCTGCAGAACGATTACTAACCATCCAATAAAAACTAAATGGCAATAATAATGTGTGCTAATGTGTTCTTTTTCCTCCAAATATTCTGAAAAACGAAAACCGTGTTGACTGTGTAATACTTCTTTTCCTTTAGAGTGTTGACTCCGATCAGCCAGAATCTGCTGGGACGCTCGTTTTACCATCAGGAATGAATCCCTGGTTGTGGAGTAAGCAAACAGTGAAAGGATAGATGGGATGGACTAATGAAGGGATTGATATATGGTGGAATGGATGGGAGGACTGCAAATCCATGTTTGTTAGCAGTGTTTTCTTCTCCAACAGTTGCCACCTGCTCTGGCTGAGAGCAACATATGTGACTCTGCCATCAGACCTCTGACAAAACACCAGGAAAGAAGAACCTCTACTGAGAACAAATATGGACAGGATGGATGGATGAACTCGATGGATGGTAGAACAGAAAGTGTGGATTAAAGATGGATAAATGAGGATCACACATGACCTGACCCGCTTTAGGTTTTTGGACAAAATATGCAGGACGTGTTTCCTGTTTCTATGCAAGAACATTCAGCTCATAGGAGATTATGAGAATCATGACATGGAAATGGTTCACAAAGCGCTGGGGCCATTTACAGGCTTCAAACTTGTAATCTTATGCATTTATTATAGTGCCTTGCCAGCTGGCTCTGCTGATGCCTGGCTGCATCTCTTCAGATTCCAACACAAACCTAAAGCTTTGCCAGGTAGCTGCAAGCTTTCCCAGCATTCAGATTAACCATTTCCAGGTGCCTGTCATAATATAATGATAATGTTTACAGTCTGTGGCCATCCCTGTTTGGAATACTTGGGGTAACCAGCGTTGGTCCGAGCTGCCACTCTGACTGTGAGCAGGACAGGTGGTTAGGAAGTGTGAAGACGGTGCCGAGCCAACTGGTCCTCGGCTCGGTGAAGCCCCATGAAAAAATGAGGAGGGGAGTGTGGTTAGCTCTATCTGCCAGCTAGCCAACCGGTGGTGGCAGGTTTTCATTCAAATAATCATGCCACACACCAGATAAAAACAATACATGTCTTAATCTCCATCTTAGAGCTGCACCGGCCAAGATTTACCTATTCCTACGCCAGCTTTACTGGTGTGATTTATATCATCAGCCTCCAGTGTCACATTATCTGTGCTGAAGAAGACACTGTAGTTTCAACCCATTAGTAAAAGCAAAACAGCAGGCACTGGCAGAACATTTTTCAGACAAAGAGAAGGAGCACAGAATGCTCTAATGATGCCATCACCAAAAGAATTGCTACTTCAATTTCTGCATATTTCAGAAAAACAATATTCCTAATTATTTAGTCAAAACTTGTTTTTTCAGTATAGCTTGAGGCTAACACGTTGTTCGGGATGGTTTCATGTCTTATCTCAAATAACACAAACTACAATCTGCATATAACTGAAGAATCAGATGTTATTTCTGTGTGAAGTCAGCAGCATATCGAATCATTTACTTCACAATCACTTGGCACTTTATTATTATTGCATATTTTTACATAAAAGGCTTTCTTTTAGATTTCTTGTTCATGGAGAACTTTGAGGTCATATCTGAAGGGCAAGACAGACGAAAAACATGCTATTATTATATAAACTTTACAATAAATGATCCGCGGAGTGTGCTTACTTGGCAATTATTAATACATCAGATTCTGTTTTAATTCCAATTATTGTTTCCTGCAGAAATAAAGTGTTCAGAGTAGGAGTGCTGATGGCAAGTTAAAGCCTTTATATTTTCAACGTGGTAGAAGACTCAGTGGGAACGAGGATGGTCCTCAGCCAGTAGATTTTGTCCAACACAGTGATGCCGTCCAACAGGATGGGTGCTCGAAACCATTTCCTGAAACTATTCAGGGCATCCATCTGTCTGAGTGGAGGCAGGGATTATTGAACTGAGGGATAGTTAGGTAAACGCATCAGAGGATGGAAGAAGGACTGAAAAGAAACACAAATGTGACTTCAGTGTAAATGTTTGGGCTGTTAGTCTTAAGTCATTTTTCCTCAGCAGATTAGTTAGGACTAGGAGTGTTACTATGACACGAACTGACACAATACAAAGTGTTGATTTGTTTGTGTGACAAAGAGCCCAAAATTACAGCCAGAACACAAAAAATAAAAAGAGAGAAAAGTTGACAGATCTTGCATCATGTCATTATTTTTACGACTCAAGAAAATCAAGAGCAATTTAGTTCAGCATTCTCTGAGTGGGAGACAGGGATGTCTGAAAAGTGTAACTTCCTTTCCTCGGTGATATGAAAAAGAGATGGAGAAGTGTTAGAAAACTGCCTGACAACAACATCCACCCAAAGTGTGAACTGGCTGCAACAGAATCTCACACTGACTGAACGGTGAAAATGTTTGTTCAGGATTTATGGTTATAAAAAATACAAGATTTCACATAGAAACTGGATGGATGGATGTATGGATGGATGGATGTATGTATGGATGGATGGATGGATGTATGGATGTATGGATGGATGGATGTATGGATGGACGGATGGATGTATGGATGGATGGATGGATGGATGGATGGATGGATGGATGGATGGATGGATGGATGGATGGATGGATGGATGGATGGATGGATGGATGGATGGATGGATGGATGGATGGATGGACGGACGGATGGGTGGGCGGACGGATGGACGGGTGGATGGATAGATGGATGGATGGACGGACGGACGGACGAACGGACGGATGGATAGACGGACAGATGGATTTATGTATGTATGTATGGATGGATGGACAGACGGACGGATGGATTTATGGATGGATGGATGGATGTATGTATGTATGGATGGACGGATGGATGTGTGGCTGGATGGATGTGTGGCTGGATGGATGATGGATGGACGGACAGACGGACAGATGGATGTATGTATGGATGGATGGATGGATGTATGGATGTATGGATGGATGGATGTATGGATGGACGGATGGATGTATGGATGGATGGATGGATGGATGGATGGATGGATGTATGGATGGATGGATGGATGGACGGACGGATGGGTGGGCGGACGGATGGACGGGTGGATGGATAGATGGATGGATGGACGGACGGACGGACGGACGGACGGACGGATGGATAGACGGACAGATGGATTTATGGATGGATGGATGGATGTATGTATGTATGGATGGACGGATGGATGTGTGGCTGGATGGATGTGTGGCTGGATGGATGATGGATGGACGGACAGACGGACAGATGGATGTGTGGATGGATGGATGGATGTATGGATGGATGGATGGATGGATTTATGTATGTATGGATGGACGGATGGATGTGTGGCTGGATGGATGGATGACGGATGGACGGACAGATGGATGTGTGGCTGGATGGATGAATGGATGGATGGATGATGGATGGACGGACAGACGGACAGATGGATGTGTGGATGGATGTATGGATGGCTGGATGGATGGATGGATGGATGGCTGGATGGATGGATGGATGGACGGATGTATGGCTGGATTTATGGATGGATGGATGGATGGATTTATGTATGTATGGATGGACGGATGGATGTGTGGCTGGATGGATGGATGATGGATGGACGGACAGACGGACAGATGGATGTGTGGCTGGATGGATGTGTGGCTGGATGGATGAATGGATGGATGGATGATGGATGGACGGACAGACGGACAGATGGATGTGTGGCTGGATGGATGGATGGATGATGGCTGGACGGACAGACGGATGTGCTATTGGCTGCATTACAACTCAATTTGAAATAGACGCACACATCTTTTTGATATATTCTTTTTGATGTTTCTATGCCTGTTGGACTGTATCGATGTGACTTTATTGTGCTACGTAAAAGGAAATTTATCATCAATCCTTTTCTGATGAGAAACTTTGCCCGTATGAACCAAACGTGTCATCATTGTGATTTGATTTACGATGGCGCTGTGCGTGGTATCTGTCACCTCGGTGCAACAAAGTTGCAGTGTTCGGGCCTTGCTGTGCTTCTTGTACAACCCCAATCAATAACAAAGCTTTAAACATAACATTTCAAGAGTTGAAGCACCGCAAATCCTTAAATCCCACAAGCTAACTTTAAATTCCTCTTGTTCTTGACCTTGGGATAAGAGAAAGCTTAACTGACCCCAACTCATCAGTCATTCTCTCCTTGTGACTTTTGACAGATTTCACAGAAGCTTTGATCATTTAGTGCCGCAGTAGCCAAGCCAAATTGTACTGATTCTAGGTCAGTGTCCAAATATAGACCGAGAGCTGCTAATCAGAAAGCAATCGAATAAAAGGCCATTACTGATGAACAATTCTTGTGTGCTTTGTCAAGGCACAATAAAAGACCTCCATCCTCCACTTCCTCTCAGTCTGCACAGATGAAATTAGACTATGAATGACTATATTACATGAAATGAAAGCTAATTGAATTACATTAGCTTGTCATATGGTGTGTGGTTCACGCTAAACCAAGTGGAACATGATATTTAAAGGAAAATTAACATTATGAAGTTTCGATAATAGGAGAAATGTCCACACATTGATGGCTGTGGCGGTGCTCATATTGTTGTAAAATACATAGTTTTACACTCAGAGGCTCGTGCGTTTAGTTTTGCTTATTTAAAGCAGTGAGACATCCATGTTTTAGATAAAAGAGGTGTTAAAGTAGACTGTGACCTTCATTACACTAACGTAGGAGAGTTTGAAAGCTCCATAGAGTTGAAGTTCACATATTTCCCAATTCAACTAGAAAGGCTTTTATTATTTTTCTGTTAAATGCATGAAAAGCTGCTCTTAGATTTGGAAATCAGCAGGAACGCAACCTTTCCTCACTGGTTCCACTATATTCAAACCACGAACAACTGAACAGCTGTTCAGTTGTCAGGGCTCCTGGCATCACAAATAAATGCAGAAACGATCCTTTAGCATCGGTTTGCAGGGTACTTGGTAAACATAGTGAAACTGTGTACTTCCAGGTCATTATCTGACACTAGACTGATGCTGCTTTGTAAAAACCAACCAAGCTCAGCTCCACGCTCAACTGTTCATGGTCAATCTTCACAGAAGCAGTAAGCCACAATATTTATGCTCATTTGTTAGTCTCAAACTCTGTTCCCAGCTTCTCTGTTTTCTTTCTGTCTGGTTTGTTCTGCTTTTTAATTTTTGTTTAGTTCATGGTTTCCCGGCTTAGCCGTGCTTTTGGTTTCAGTTTTTGATAAAACTCAGTTAAGTTTCTCTCCACCTCCGGTCTGCTGTCTGCATTTGGGTCCCCCACAACCTTCCTCCATCAGCTACCCTCACGTCCTGGCATTGTTGTAGCTGTTGCAACACTTTTGCAGACCAAGTCCGTGCTCTATAGAAAAAAAAACACTCCAATTGAAGTCACTTCTGATGAGGGAGCACAAAAAGTCACAAAATGTCAAGCTGAAATGTCAAACATTTTGGCTGAATTCAGACTGAACCATGACAAGAGATGCTGTGCCAAACCTGTCAGAGAGTTTCTACCAAAAGCTCGAATGAGATCCTTTATTGATTCACCTTTTAAAAATATTCGCTTTCAGAACCTGAGAGAATTTTGAACTTCCAGCATTAATTTTCAACTAGAGGATGCAGTAATTGTAAGTCTTTGAATGCCTAATTTCCCTTGAATCAAGGAGGAAGAGAGAAAAAGGAAGAAGAGGATTTATGTTCATCCTGAGAGATTCCATCTTGTGCATGCATTTAAGAAACCCACGAAGCCACGATGCCTTCTTTATACAGCAAAACATACAGCAAAGTAATTCAATCAAAATATGAGATCAATCATTAAATCAAAAGAGGCAACACAGAGGCTGAATCTATTTAAGGTAACACAAATCAACTGCCCTGTTCAGCTTGACAACAGAGCTGCCTCTGGTGCTGGGTCTCCACAGCAACCGCAGGGATGCTGTCACCGGCGTAACCATTACCTCACATACAGAAAGAATCAGCGCGTTCTGTGATAAAGTCAAGTCTGCTCCGCCTGTTGTTGTATCACCTTGAGTTACAGCAGCAGCGACACAGAGCCGTAATAAGGTGGCGCGATGTTATCAGGAACAAACACATTATCAGCGCCAATTTTCGAGTTCGCAACCGAGCGGAGCACAAAATTAACTCATGTCATTTGACAAACACGAACAAAAAAACACAGACAAGGAATCTGTGGACCGGATATATCTATTGATAAAGTGAATTGGTGGGACGCATGTTTAGTTGCTTCTGCTGTTATTCATTTAACAAACAGCCTTCAGCTTCCTGTTACAGTAAACCATATGATCACACTCTACAGATTAAAATCCATTCATGGTTTCACTGGTGACCCTTTTTAAAAAGCTTATGATAAGAGACCGCATTGGACGTCATTTCTAATAGCAGAATGCATATGAGAGCTTAAGAGTAGGTGCCAACAGTCCACAGATAAATTATAAATGAACCCATAAATTGATCCAAAATGAAGCCATCTGAATAAAATTACAAGGATTAGTCAGCTGCACAAGACCGAGCAGACAAAGACTAAATGTCTGCTTCTATCTGAGTTTAATCACCGATCAGCGTCTCAGCAATTAGAACAAAGTTTATAAAAATAGGTCACTATTTATTAGAGTTTTGATTGAAACTGAAACTAATAAAATGAGAAGTAGATTATATTTAGACCTCAAGCAGTAAGACCTTCTGTTTGATGTGGATGCCAGTGGGCTCAGTGGGCTTCAGCCCCCACTGAGTGGGCTGCATTAAATATACAACCCTCCATGCAGTATGCAGCAAGCTATAAGAAACAACATGAAATGTGAGGCTTGCATCAGCCATATTCCCGTTTTTCATGCTGACATATAAACACACAATCCCACGTTTTTGTGTTAACTTTGCATTCATCTCTTCAATCTTCTGGGTCACGGGCTAAGCTCACTTATCACCTGAAATCAAATTCAACTTTCTAAATGTTTGTCTGATGATTTTTATTCTATTCTATTCTTTCTATCTATAACGATAGCACAATAGCATGTGTTTAATATCAATTCACGCTGCAGCAGTATAATTTATCTTCAGGGATTCATTCATTAAATTTAAACGAATAAACAAAATGTTCTCATGTGGTTCACAATGATTACGGGGTAAAAACAAATCCAATGTCCAGCAGGCAACGCTGACATGTTGCACCATCGAATCTGACAGCTGAAAATCACTTGAATTTTCAAAGAAAAAAGGGAAATTTGACAAAAATCTGCAGAGCATCACAGATGCAAACACTCACAGGAAGTGCACCTTCCTATTTAAGAGTCAACCACAGTTTTTAACCCACTGCTCCACTGGGCCCTGAGAAGAGGATTATTTCTGTCTTTTGACCCCTCAATTGATCAAGAACAAATTAAATTATATCGCAGTAGCTCCAGTGTTCAACAGGGCCTCGTCCTCTTCCAGGCCTTAGGACACAGGTAAACTATGCATGTGTTCCTGCTGCTGTATTTGACATCAGAAAGATTTCATGAGCAAATATGTCATATTACTGGAGACAAAGGCACTAAACCTTAGTTTCATTTTTGGGTTTTTGCAGATACTTGATTGTTAAAATTGTTCTGCAAAGAGGATCAACAGCATAAAAAATATGACAGATGGACCACACCATATCCACTCAAATTGGATTACTGAGTTCACAAGTTCAAAGTGGTGAGGAGACAGCGATTAAATGAAATACAAATGCAACTATGTTGGAATTACAGCAAAGCATGACCTACACGCTTTTATAAGCTTTGATTGTGTTTGTCACATACTGTGTTTTCAAATGTTATGATGCATGTCTGACTTTGGGAAAATCCATTCAACGATGATGCAGCTGCAGCATCTAAATTCAATTTTGGTCTGAGTAAATTATACCAATCAGAACCCAAAATTGACTTTGCATTCCTGTTGTCACAGCCTTAATCTACTACTTAGTCCATAAAATTACAAACTGCAAACCGGCAACATATCGAGGACATCTTAGGTGCTCTGTTTATTTTCACACAGCCCGATCCGATGTCACAGCACTGCATCACCATCCAGGAATCTGAGATTCAATCACCACTGACCACAGCTGATTACAAGTGATCAGATGATAAATGAACAAGCTGTACTTTTCCAGCTTCCTGTTTATATCAAATTTAAGGCGACTGTAAGCATGAAGATGCTAGGAAAATAGATTTATTAAGGTTGAACATTCATGACACATAAGAAAAGAGAAATGGGAAAAGTAGAAACTGACACTAATAAAACAGTAATGAACCTAAAAGAGCTTGAAGTAATACAAACAGCATCTCAGGTTGTTTTAGTCTATTTAAGGCAGAGTCATGCTTTTGGAGGTTAGTATCGAACAGTTCATGGCACATTATTATTAACTACACAGCAGTCAAGAAAAGTCAGAAAGTTGGCAGAGAAGTAATACTGATATTGCCTTGTTAACTGATCGAAACTGCCAGGTAACTAACGGGAAGCAAAGCAGTTCAGGGCAGTCAGCTGGGATATGTACTGTTATTGGTTAGTTTGAGCTTCCTGGCAGACTGTCTCTGTGCTGCTTCGCTTCTCATCAGGCATCTGGCAATGTCTTGAAATATTTAGGCTGCCTGGCTGCTACCCACTCCTACTGCTCGTCTCCCTGGGAGATTTTAAAATGTTGCTCTGTTGCCTATTAAACTGATTCTATTGCACAGAAACCTGCAGGTACTCAACTAGTTAGTTGCCTTGTTAATGTTGTAGTGAGCTCATGGCAGCAGAGAAACAAATGCTGGCTGTAGAACAAGATCATGAGCAGGAAACAACATGAATAGTGGTGAGGTCCAGTGGTTTTACTCTCTGTTTCACCCTTTAATACAACTACTGAAATGCTGGTCTGCTGTAAGCTAAAACATGTGACACAACAAGAGAGAAGTCAAGTCATAAATGTTAGTAACACAGCCATATTCGCCTAAAGTCAAACCAGACCATGAAAGGTCATATTTGCAAAGCCTGTGACTGGGCTAAATTTAGCAAGGGTGACTTTCACTGCTTCTGAATTCAACTCTGGATTCCTGAGAGGAAGACATAATACTAATCATGTAAAAAGCTGGATGATCCCTCGCTTCTTCAGCCCGAAGAACACGGTGTCAATGATACCAAAAGGATTTTAAGATTTTCACTCATCAGACCGCAGGACAGTTTTCTCCACCTTACATAAGCTCTGGTCCAGAAAAGGCTGCATCTTTTCTGGATCGAGTCGCGTTATGTATTTGCTTTGCACGGTGCAGTTTTAAGTTGCTTTTGTGGATGCGACGACAAACTGTGTTCACGTACAATGTTTTTCAGAAGCTAATGCAGTGATTTCCGCCTCAGAAAAATGTCTGCTTTGAATGCAGTGCTGCCTGAAGGCCTGAAGATTCTGTATTGCTTTTTATTCTTGTCCCTTGAGTGAAGAGAATGACTTGAATTCTCTAAATCTTTCAGTTATATTACTGTATGTAATCCAATCAAAGGGCATGTCATTGGTTTCCAGGCTCTCAGTAGTACAGCAAACAAACAACGAAAGACTGTGAAATAAACACAACAACAAAAACTAACTGTGCTGTAATGACACTGAACACAGCCTGCATAGCTGCATCTTTCCTCTCTGGAACCATCAGTGGATAGGGGGCATATTTGATGTATTCCTAACTCTAGCTGGGATTGTGGGCAAGACTAGAACATCCTAAATCAGGCTAATATCACCTGCTTCACTGGAACATACGCTGCAGTCGCTATCTCCCGCTATCCTACGATTGGACCATCCAGTTGCCAAGAATGACGGCAAAGGCTCCAATTGATGGTGAGTTGGCATGTTTTTATGTCATGTGAGGATTGGCAACTGACTCCTTTTTTAACATTAAGCCTGTCACAGATAAACCAAGGAACGTAACACAGAAGGACACGTTATTACCCCGTTAACACTGGTAACATATAAATCAAAACTAACCCAAATAGTTTAGATGGAAGTCTAATAACCAAAGCGTAACTTATGGAATTCAAACAAAGAAGCAAAAAGGTATTTTCTTCAAACACGTCATCCTGTTCAAATCATGTCCCCGTCAGGAAAGATACAGTGGGGAGAGAAATGAGGGAGGAAATACTGCTCCAGGGTGAGTAGCAGACCAGAGAACATATTAAGGCCCTGTAGTAAACAGTGCTGGCATTTTTCAGTCTGTCAGCTCATAAAACCGACTTCACGTGAATGCGA
The DNA here is from genome assembly GCF_036924035.1 of Leuresthes tenuis. Lineage (NCBI taxonomy): Eukaryota > Metazoa > Chordata > Actinopteri > Atheriniformes > Atherinopsidae > Leuresthes > Leuresthes tenuis. The sequence goes on along the minus strand of NW_027325359.1, from coordinate 29,469,472 downwards.
CGCTTTCAAAGCCCACAACAATACAGCAGGTATCTTCATCATCATACGTTAAACATGACGTTGTAGTCTGCTTCATCAGATGCAGAGAACATATAAGATGGTAAAAATCTCTCAATGTGGTCACGCCTCCATATTTAATTGTAAGAGGAGCCGTTGTCTGGGTGCTGTGATACAACTTTTGTTGCCTCCGTCTTGAAAATTGAAATTTCAACTGAGCGTGTTCTGTTTTCATTGAAAAAGAAACTGTTATAAAAAGGAATTTAATAATTGCAAGGATTGTAATTATTGATAGTTGATGATGTGGAACAACGAAGCAGAAAAATCTGCATCAAAACCAAAATGTCCACCTGAGTTTACCTTTATGATTCAGCTGCAGGATTGTGAAAGCAAACAGTCTTCACACATACCTTCAGAACATGACAAAGGCTGATTAAAGATGGCCCATTAAAAGACATTAAAACGTAAGCAGGGAAAGGTATCCCGAAGACGCTGATCAGCGCTCATGCAATAATTAAGATGAATGCACACAGGCAGAAGGCAGCATGGCGCCTCATCTGTGCTGCGCGGTCGCAGAGTCCCGTGTGACGGGCCAACACAGTCATGTGATGAGCTCCGAAGCGCTCAGTGGGTCGGCCAGTCTGGCAGTCTGCTGCGCCGTGCACGTACACACACAAGTGAACGCACACCTGAACTGACATTAACACGCATGAAAACCCCTAAAGGCCAGCAGACATTTATTCTGAGGTGCACGAGCAAAATTCCAGCGCCGCAACAGTCGGAAACTCACAAACATTTTCAGGCTCAGGGTCCAAAATAGACACAATCTCACAGATATGACCCCATTTATTCTCGTATTTCTATGTGTAACACAAACCGAACACACAGATCTTAATGTTCAGCCTGACGTCAAAAATAAGAAAACACTAACTGTAAAGCTCACAACATTTTTCAAAATATCATCAGACTATATTAAAACTTTCAGGAGACGAGAAGGATGAGAATGCAAAGAACGTATGGCATCAGGAAGAGATCACACAGATCTGAAATCAAGGTAGATTCGTTTGCCTGTTGATCCACACAAAAAAACAAATCAACATGAAAGTCAGGGGACTTGACTTGAACATATCTTACAGCCTAATTTCCAATCCCAGCTGAGTACAAACAAGACTGAGCTGAGGCTGTGAGTCCTAGATTTAACATACATTCTTAAACAGTTTCCAAAACCAGCGCGGCTGGCTGAGGCTAATGACATAGCTGTGTTCAACAACCTCCCATCTGGCCAGGATTGCAGCTGCTGTGCTGCGACTGACGTGTCTGACAACCATCTGATCCACTGCAAACCTTCAGCATGTCACAGACAGCAGGGAGGATATCCATCACCACAGCTGTTTGTCAGGCTTCCTCTCTGTTTTTAGAGTCTTAATGTTGACATCAAATAAACAGCTCTGATGCCATTAAAAACATCCAAACTCTGAACATCTTTACAACTGCAGTTACAAAAAAGTTATTTGAAAATCTCAAATCAATATTTAACTCTCAATAGATCACAGAAAACATATCAACTGTTGAAAGTGAGGCATTTTCGTTATTTCATGATAAATATAAGCTCATTCTGAATTTGATGGCAGGAAAACATCTAAAAGTTGGAAAAGGAGTAAAAAAACAACATGAAAAGTAAAAAGTACTAAAAAAGAACAGCTGGAGGAACATGCTGCAGGTCAGTAAAATGACTGGCTATAAAAAGAGCACCTTAGAGAGGTAGAGTCTCCTAGAAGTAAAGATGGGCAGATCATCTTAAATATTAAATATTCTACAGTATAAAAGAAACCTTGAAAACAGCTGACACAGCTAAAAATCCATATTCAATGTCATTGATCTTCAGGCCCTCAGGCAGCGCTGCATTAAAAACAGACCTCATTCTGTCCTGGAAATCACTGCATGGACTCAGGAACACTTCCAGAAATCACTGTCTGTGAACACAGCTCACCAGAACATCCATAAATGCCGGTTAAAGCTCTAAAGAAGCCATAATGTGAACATCTCCTTTAAAATGGACTGCAGCAAAGCAGAAAACTGTTCTATGGTCAGACGAAAACCGACACAACATCCTCAGGACTACAGATGCAGCTTGTTGTCAGCACTGTGTTAAAGCCTGCATCTCTGATGGTATGGGGGGGGGGGTGCATTAGTGTCTATGGAACTGACACCTTCACATCTGGAAATCAATGCTGAAAGGAACACACAGGTTTATAGAGCAGCATATGCTCCCATCCGTTTGACTTCTTTTTCATGAGAGGCTTTGCATATTTCAGCCAGACAATAAGAAACCACACCCTGCATCTATTCTAACAGCATGGCTTCATAGTAGGAGAGTCCGGGTTCTGGACCGACCTGCCTGCAGTCCAGACCTTTTATCAGCTGCAAACATTCAGAGCATCGTGAAAAATACAGCAAAGATGATCCAGGACCGGCAGCTAGAATCCTCTATCAGACAAGAATGGGACAACATTCCTCTCCGAAAGGTGCAACAAGCGGTCTCCTCAGTTTCCAGATGTTTCCAGATGTTGTTAAAGGAAGAGGGGATGCTACACAGTTGGTGCCATCAGATCCAAGATGAGCTGATATTTTTCATGAAACATTAAAACATTTCTCTTTCAGCATCAGCTATGTTTTCTATGCTCTACTGTGAGTAAAACTTTGGTTTATGAGATTCATAAATCATTGTCCCAACTTTTTTGGAATCGTGGCTGTAGTTCATACAGGCCACACACACTGTTGTGTACTGTTTAATACACGAGTAAAAGTAACTTTCAGACTGTTTGAGCTGCAGCCTCGCACGGATCATAAATACAGGATATAAAACACATTACTTCAAGAAAAAACTGGCACAAAGAGCTTATTTTCCTCAACAACAAACATTACTGTAAGTTACGACCCAGTGTTGGACGGAATGCTGCATAAGTTTAGTTTGAAGTAGATTTTTACTGTCAAATATGCTGCTCTAACTTTAGCCCACAGCAAGGCAGTGCAGATTAATGTGCTCACCTGGGCATTTGAGCACAAAGCTGCCCCCATCCTGGCATAAAATGGTGAAAGTATTCCAGATTCACTGTCTACGCTCACTGAGACTGAGAGGTTTGAGGTATTTTTGTAGAAAGTTTTGATGAATATTTCACGACGCAGTCATCTTGAGTTTTTTATGTTTTGTACTGGTATCATAAAAGAATCTCTGCAGACTCTAAGCATCAACCTGCAGATATAAAACAACCATATTTCAACCAACTACTGTTACCATCTCAGACACAGACAGCTGTGGAGGCCCGCCGGTGTGGTCGCCTACGAGCCTGGAAGCCACAGACGTCCAGGAGCACATTTCCCCAACACACACACACACACACACACGAGTGCCTTCGGGAAGAAAATACATTAAATACAGCAGAAATAAGGTCATTCGAATGAAGTCATGGTGAGTATCGCTGCTCTTTCATTCTGCACATGAGCACGCAGGAAGTCAGAGGAAACTTTTAAAAGCTTTCTAAGGCCAACTATCAAAGAATCAAGTGTTCTTTACACAATTATGTAATGTTTGAGCTCCATTAGCATTCTTTGAGTGTAACTGATTATTAGACTGAAAATTAAAGGAGATTGTAACGATAAAAGATTTTAATTCTTAAATCCCAAACCTGTTTGTGTGTTTTTTTTATTTCATTCAACCCCCCAAAAAACCAAAGATATAACAAAACTATTTTTAAAAACATGTCTTCTGCCTGTGGAAATAATAAATTTACCCATTTTCTATGCAGATCAGCTCATATTTGTGTCAATTTAGAGATAATGGCAGAAAAAACACAAAGACAAGAGTAGAGGTTTGGCTCAGCTCCATCACAGCTTTCCCTTGTATTATTCCATTATTATTTCACTATGTGAAGCACATCCATTTTAAATTCATCTTCTCAAACCATTGCTTAAAAGCTCTCTTCATTCTATAATACCGCAGAGTGGCATCATCCTCTTTTCATCATGGAAATGTCACGTGTGTGTGGTCTATTGATTGTCTATTATGCAACATATTCTAACCCACTCCCTAAAGTCGTGTTTCTACATGATAAAATATATATGTGGAAACTTATCTCTTCATTCTCTGGATTATGCAAGATGGCCAGATATTAGCATTTCGGCAACAATGTAACAATAGGCCAATAGAATAACCAGGAAATTGAATGAAGGGTATCACCTATTTTCTCCAAAGCAATAATGTGAAGCCAGAAATAATTATGCTAATTCAACTCTAATGTACTGACTGTAATAGCTGTTAAAATACCCACTACTTGGCCACGGAAATAGTCTTAAATAATGAAATCCATCTTCAACATTAATTTTAGTGTTCCTACAGATTCATACACAAGCTTTCTAAAAATGAACCGAAACAAACTCTGCTTCACTGTTCCAGGCTGATGATGACACGCCGCACTTTCACCAATCAGGGATTATGCTTCTGTTAAGATGAGTACCTTTGTGGCTATTTTTAACAGCGTGCATCCAGTGAGATTGTCCACGGCAGACACAACGAAAGTGTGCGTCTTCCACACACTGAACTCAAAAACCTTCGACTCGGGTGCAGCAGCACATTACATCACCTGCTTATGTCAACCACACAAACCAGCAGGGTGGAAGTGGAGTGACACACGCACACACGTATACGTCTGCTCAGGCCGAGCCGACCAACGGAGGAAGAGTCGGAGCTCGAGAAACGCATGCACATACGCGCCAGCTCGGATCCATCTCTCGCTTCGTTTCCCACAGCCAACCTGCTGCTACTGAGGCTTCGCTTGCGTGACAGCAACTCTATGATGACAGATCGCCGTGGAAGTGTTCAAATGAGTGTTTGTGTGGCAGAGAGCGCATGAGGTATAAGGCTGATGGATGGATGCTGCCTTTCTTGTTTGTTTCTCTGATGCATTTCTAAAGGTTTGTTATTTTTTTTGGGGGGGGGGGGGGGGGTTTGCCGTCTCTCAGCTACAAACACTCAAGCTGAGAGGTTCTCAGGTTATATGGAGGCAAAACCGCTGTTGAGAATAGAGCACACAAAGAATAGAACATTTGAGTGGGAGAAGAGGAAACAGCATTTGTTTAAGTGTTGACGAATCTATGGCCGGCACCAAATTTTATAGTCTATTTCAAAACAAACAGGAAGCCCGTAAAAATGCCAGGAAAGATATGAGACACACATTTGGATCAGGCCAACAGTCTCACAGTAGAGCCGTGGACCATGTGAAGCCAATTTACTGCTGTGTACCAATAAATCTGTCAGGCAGTCTTGCACTGGAGACACAATTCATCACAGTCCCAGCAGGTGAAGATTTGGATTTTTAAAAAAGGATCTAAGCACAACCAGCTCAATAACCATGGCAAAAACTGGATCTAATGAAAGCAGAGGAGACTGCATGCGATATTAAACACGCTGTGGAGCAGGGGAAAGGGGTTCAACGAACAGATTCCTCCTTTTTGACACAAACTAGACGAGGATTGAGGGGTTTTGAAGCAGAAGAGGAAGCTGTGCATCACTAAGGAGCAGTAAAGAGGATCTTGATGCATCGTGGGTCAGCGGTGCTCGCGTCTGAAACAGTATTTTTCTGCACCGAGACGACTCCCCGAGGCTCGGCAAAGCAACTTTACAGCGATAAAAATGTTATTCAAAAAAGACGCAGCAGAGCGGAGCAAAACAAAAATCTATTCATGCATCAACACCATTAAAATGCTTGAACACTTCTGGCAGGATGTGACGCTGCAAACACATGTGGCTACTTTAATCACACGCTAAGGACTGAGGAAGAAGCTCTGTGGCGTCTTTTCACATAAATTGCTGGTTTCTATGGCAATGAAAACACAACAATCCCTACCTCATTATAATTCTATGCCATTAACATAGTAGACGGCCCTAAATGTCACACACCGGAGCTTCATTATAACACTGGAAAGCTCTGCAAATTGACCCTAAAGCTGCGCAGCACAGGAAATGTAACCAGAAAATATGTTTACATAGACTGCAGCCAATTACACTTTGAAACCCACATTTTCAGTTGTTCATTTGCCTCGCATTACAATGAAACACACTCCATCAGAGCGCGTTCATGTGTCCAGTATGAACGCGCTCTGATTGCGGCTTTGTGCCGACACGTTTAAGCGTATTTCTGCTGTGATGTCTGAGATGAGAGTAATTTGGGTATTGAGATGCGCTTCCCCTTTTTTCATTTTTTTGGGAAAATTGGGAATAATTCTCCACTGAATAGCTTGTGGTCTTCTTCTTGACTTCTGCATGGATTTTTCCCCACTCAAACTGTGTGTTTGTGAGTAACACAGCGAGCTAAAGACTTCTTTATTTGAAAGTGACAGGAAGGACACCACCAGAGAGGGCAGAGAGAGGGGAGAGACGTGCAGAAAAGGGCCACGGGCTGAAACTCCAACCTGGGCCAGCTGCATTAAAGACTTTCATTGTTAGGAGCGTTCCTTTGGGCAGTTCTGACGTCTTTGGCACCAAGAGTCAAAAGAGGCTTGAAGCAATGAGGCTGGAGATAATCAGGCCAATCATTTCTCATTATTGTTGGCCACTTTTCACTGCATAATTTTGAATAAAAAGCCTTAAGCGTTAAATGCAGCAAAGTAAACAATTTTTCTCAGAGTCAGTTATCATGAAAATACAGATGAGATCTCCATGTAAAAATAAAATTATCTAAAGAGCTGATTGTGAAGATCGCTGGTTTGAGATGCACAAAATTTTGTATGTAGATGTGTTCCATTTCTACTCAGAAGTCAGGATTTCTGAGTTTCCAGGAGGGAAAATTAACGTGGAGCACCCCCCAAAGTCAGATTTCATCAGCCCCAAACCTCAGTTTGATCTCATAATCAAAGACTACCTAAAAACTGGTGGCAGCAAAACACGATGTGATGCGTTGTCATCAACTTGCACTGCTAATAATATCTGGCCATATCATTTAGCAAATCCTACCGGTTTCTGGCACATGAAAGACTTTCACATTGGGTGTGACATCATTCCCAGCTCAGACCTTTGAGACAAATGGAAAACAGCAGAACTGGAACTGAATTCAAAGGACTTTACGGTGCATTTAGGTGTAAATTCTATAGCTCTGTAACATAATGGGTGGAGCTGAGTGAGGTTGTTTTCTGTCATCCTGAGTAACAAATTCAGAAAATATACTGAGAGGGTTATTGTGTAAAGCTGATGAAGCTTCACCCACAACAATTTTGCTTGATAAAAAGGTCCTCAAGTAAAATTCAGAAGATAAAGCTTTTGGTTTACTGTAGATGTTCAGTTTGGACTTTATCTGAATCCAGAAAAACAGCCAGCGGTGTTTCATAAGAGAAAACCTCACTTGGGTCAACGGACACCCCAAAATATCTCTTAGTGGCTTTTATTGCCCTGCATCCCCATAACAGCACCCAGTGCAGTCCGTTTTATTTTTAGGTTTCAATTTCAGGCCCTGCAAAGGTACAATGGAGAGCCACAGTCTGTTAGACTAAGTGGTGTCTGTTTTTGGAGCCAAAAATCATCACTAGGGGGAATACAATCCAGTTTTATCGAATCAGGAGACGAATATCAAAGCCGCACTGTAATAAAGGAGATGGTCTTCTCACCAAAGGGAAGTTGCTTCAGCTTCATCTCATTTCTAAAGATTAAACATTTCTGATTTTTCACTAAAAATCCTTAGTTTGTCCCAAGTGTTTTATCTAAAACAGTGAAATAGATGCACGACTTCGCCAAAGAAAGCACAAAGTAAAAAAAACAAACTAAAACAAAACCAACTGCTGTGAAATACCGAGAAATTGAGATCAAATTAAAAACGTAATTATACGTAAAAGTCTGTGTTTATTGTCCCACACAATTACCAACAGAGAAATGGCCTTAAAGAAGCTAACAGAGATGTGAACCAATCAGACATTTTTATCAGCATTTGAATTGAAAAATTATTTGCATAATCATACATTCCATGTTTTTCAGTGAGGGATGAAGTACGAATGTCATTTAATGAATTTCTAACCATGCAATTTAAATTTTTAATGCAAAAACCATATCAGAAACAAATTATTTAAAGCAAAGAGCACTTTTATGTCTCTAAAGCATGCTTCAGGGGGTTTAAATGCTTCAAATAAGCAATAACATTATGATCTAATTAAATCACTGTGCGGTTATGGAAACATAAAGGCAGGGTAGTTGATGACTGAAGATTGTATTAAATGTTTTAGGCAAAATTAAGTGTTTCAGTATCAGTCCTTGACCAAAATATATTATCTCATTAAAAGAGTGAAGTGATTTCATTTGTACTTTGTAAGCCACTAAGAAGAGACCTTCTTATTTTTATATTTTTGAGCTTTCATGTGAGTTTCCAGTTGAGAGTCCAGTCCCATCAGGTCTTCTTTTCACACAGCTGTCCTGCGTTTGTCTGCTGGAAACTGACAGTCTTCCAAAAACATGTGAAAAGTGCCAAATTATTGAAGACAACAGTTTCCTCTGAGGAATGTCAGAAAGGAGGACAGGCCTCTTTGTAGTGTGACACACACAAATCCACATACAGACAAACACACACTGCGGTATTCCACACACTGACGCTCAGTACGGGAAGTTAATTAGCTCATAAACTCTTATTAACTGAAGAACACCCTCAAACAGAACACATCACACACTTGTGTCATCAAACGAGTGCACACTCAGACACACACAAAACACGGTCATAGTGGATTAATTTGAACATAGATCTGTACTTGTGTGTCTGTGTGTGAATCTGTATTGATTCTCTGCTAAAAAACACAAGCCAAAACTACTGCAGGATACATCATGTGACTCTGCACGAGCCAATGAGTGAGCTGAGCACATTCGATTGGCCCTGAGCACCTGATGTGCGTTTGCCCTTAATGTGTCCCCTGTGGTGGCACACGTGGGTGTGTATATGTGTGTGAGCGCAGACCGCCACTTCTTCACTGGCTGTAGAAATCTGACATTAATCTGATTAAATGTACTCGTCATAGTCTTTAACTCGTATGTGAAGGTGCCTCTGCACAGCTTTAATGAGAAAAAACTGCAAAAAAAAGACTTGTTTCTCCACTAATTTGCCAACACCTGTTGTGTAATTATCTGAAGTGTAAAATAAAGCACAAACACACACAGAACTTTATCGTTTAAGAGCAGAATGACAGCACATCACCTCAGTCATTAGCACTACCAAACATGCGGTTCCGCACAGTTTTCTCCACGATTGTAGGACTTTCTGAGCCAAACTTACAATGCCTCTGTCACCAACTACCCCGATCCTCACAGTGACAGCCTGAACCAACAGGCACACTGGTTTTTAAACACTTCCCTCTCACAGAATCTAATCTGGGTTGCTGAGCGCTTACAGCTCCCTAACACCTAAACTAGGTCTCGAACAGCACGTCTGATTATGCACAGTTATGAATATTTAACTTTTTTCTCGGGCTGATAAAAGGACTTCAAAGTGTGGATAGAGGTCGGGACCATGCGGGATGACTTGGATTTGTCTTGGGGGTATAATTACCTTTGTCATCAAAAGCAAATGTTCTGTTTACACATCAATACAACTTTGGTTTACCAGACAGACGTAATGAGGAAAATGCTTTGCCACGTGGAAATGGATCCTCTTGATTGCTGCCGATTGTAGGACTTTGCATATATCGGCAAATGAAGTAGCTTTGTATGCATGCTGAGGAATGTAGCATACTTGTTGATTTTATTCTAACATTTTTCTGTCCGAACAATTTTAATTCATCATGTTTTGGGGAACTATCTGCAGTCTGCATGCACTGAGTGCGTAAGACTACATTCAAACACCCGGGCTGAGGTTAAATTAAAGATAAGTCGTTTGCAGACATCATTCTGCTCCTGACACAGTCTCCATGGAAACAGAAAAGACATATTTTAATAAGCTTATGAAATGGAAAAAACTCATTTCTGGGTGGCCAAACATTAACTGGTTAGATGTTCATGCTGTCTCATTTCGATCATTGCAACTGAAGCTTTGGGGTCAGCCTTTTACACTGGATATGATTCAGTAGAGTTAGTTATTGAATTATCGCTTCAGCATGTGTTTGATCGGCTCACAGAAGATAAATGTAGGAATCCAACCATTTTCACTTATTTAAAAGACTGTATTAAAACCAAACTCTCTTTACTGGATCAGCTTTGATGTTTTTTTTTTTTATTAAAAAGACTTCAAACTTCTGATTTAAAACTTGTCTCTACACATAAAAAGAATCAATTTAGAAGCATTTATATAGACTGAGGTAGTCAAAGCAGATTCTAATCAGAAAACTGGGCTTTAACAAGGTCAAACTGCAGATGATGTGGTGAGATGGAAGCTTCTTTCATAAAAGCATTATGAAAGCACCATATCAGCACAAAATAAGACGAGTCATTAATCCGCTGATGTCTCTCCTCATAATGATTCATTTATACTCGCCATTCTCAACCTGGTGGTTTTCAGCTTTTGTCTCTCTGTATTTACCTACTTAAAAACAGCCGTGATCATCACACAGTGTATTCTATGTGACCGTGTCTGTTTCAGGTAGACATAGCAGTAATTAGCGAACTGTAGAAAGGAACATTACCAACCTTTTCAATTATATATGTTTTAAAATACAGTAATTTAACATGGCCTCTTATAATGCTGTAAGTCAACAGCAAAGTTGGGGATAAAACTGAAAGGATTTGCACAGAAAACTCCTCAAATTCTGCAATATATACAGTATATAACAGAAATCTGGAATGGTGCTGCACTCGTGGCAGCCTGCTGCAGTAGCTCTGGACATATTGAGATTTTCTAACAAGACTCTCACTGTGAGAACACTCATTAGCTAAAACATTTTTCGATTCACGGTTTGGGTCTTTGAATGATGTCTGCCTGTGGGAGCAGCTGATTGAGCTTTCCAAGGTCCAAGTAATGCCTGGAATAAGACCCCAAATCCAGAGAAGCTGAAGAGGAGATGTCAAGGATCCAAACTGAGAGAAAGTAGGAGGAACTTTAAATAATTTCTTCCCTTGATCATGATGGGAAATGTGAGATCACTGGCAGACAAAATGGACGAGCTTAAATTCCTGACGAGGACACAGGAGGAATATCAGGAAATCAATATTATTTTTCCCACTGAGACGTGGCAGCAGGAACAACTCTCGTATTGGTAGACGGAAGATGCAGACAGAGAAGACAACAGATGGCGTAATCCTGGACATGTCACTGAGAAGGAGCGTCTCTGCACCCCAGATGTTGAACTGCTGCCTATTAAGAGCTCACCTGTGTTACCTGGCGACGCTGTGAGTGACTCATCAGCTAAGTTGTTGAAACGACACAAAAGCAACACGTCATTCATGGCAACCTGTGAAGTTTGTCAGCTGATTTTTATTTAATTTCATATTGTTATGCATCCATAACAGTTAATAATAATCTATACTGCAGTGATGTAATTCTTTTTAAAGGATTATTAAGTATTATTAAGGTAAAAACTAAAGGGAAACCCTGATTCCCCTCAGAGGCCATGGATTGTTGTCTGTTTTGTTTTTTACAGGTGTAGCAGCTGGTTGTCTGGTTTTTGTTTCTATTTTTGTTCTGTTTCCTCTTCTTTCCTCTTCTTCTTTCCTTGTCCCCCGGTCCAGTTCAGTTCTATTACATGTCATATATTGTCAACAGAAATAAATAAATGGGCATCAAGGGGAGCTTTACATTTTTAAAACTTCCCTTGGCAAAGCAAATCTGTTTGGCATCAAAGGTATTCAGACTACAATTCTGCTGCCATAATGCTGAACAGAACAAGGGGAAAAAAAACAAAAAAAAAACTAAAGGGAAACAAAATGTTTGTCAGTGCTAAAATGAATCGAATTAGCACTCTTCAGCTATTAGAAACAAAATGGAGTCTTGCATAAAGACTTTGATATTTTGACCTTACATTGGTCTAAATTACAGAAGAAAAAAAAGCCACTCCTCCACTGCAGCTCAGAACAACAGTTGGTGTGAATTAAGCTTAATAAAGGCCAGAATAACATCTTCAGGTACAAAAACACACCTTGTTGGCTTCAAGGCCAAACGACACATCAGGAAGAAGCAGAAAGGCACTTGGACAGATTCGCCCACACATTCAGAGCTGTGAGTGAATGATGGAGCGAAGGAGGAAGGAGAGCAGTTGATCTGATATATGTTGAGTAGAAGCAAAGGAGGCCAAGCAGATATAAATCCTTCCCTCTTGGAGTCAACCCTTAAGAAGCAGAGGCTGATTAATTTTTCATTCTGTCTCCCACTTTGTTTCTTTCTCCCCATTTTTTTTACTTTTCAGACACCACAGCAGAAATAAATCCCTACTTGTCTGTTTGAGGGCTGAAAAGCCTTCCCGCAGGCTAAAGGAGCTCGCCGACACCCAGCTAAAAACAGCCTCTAACATACAAGTTTCATGTGAACAACTTAATCTCTGTCACTGATCACAAACTGGATTAGATTTTCAGAGTCTGGGAACATCTTCTAAGCAGCTGATTTCAAAACAACCAGCAGTGACTTCGGGGATACAAACACATCCATGACAGAGTGGTAGAGCGGGTAAAAAGCTTTTGAGGCAGCACGTCCAGTTATATAAGAGTTACTGGAACAGCAGGGAATTCTGACAAATGCAATGGACTCTTTTTTAAGTTAATTTTATTTCAGTTGCAGAACATAAATCGTTTTCCCTGATCCTGAGGCTGAGGAGCCCCACTTTCTGAGAACACTCTGCTCTGAAAGGCACCAGCTGAAGCTTTACTGCATTCAAAGAAAATCACAAGTGAAGGGAGACCCAGGACTGGGTTTTTATGTATTTAAATATGGACAGCCATTACAGAAATGATGACAGTGCTGCTAATGATTATGGTGATGATGACAGCAGTGCTGCTAAGTGTCACATATTTTCCCCAGAAGCTGAGTTGAGACAGAACTTCAGCTTCTGTCACTTCCTCTCAGTTTTTTTTCTCATGTTGTCATCAGATTTATATTTTCTACTTCTGCACTAGATATTCTTTTTTTACTCACAAGATAAACTTATTTTGTGCCTGTCTGCTGCTGTTCACACATCCACCTTGACATCTCCTGGGGGACATTTCAATTTCAGGGAAATCTCATTTCATCTGGTCAGCCGTCTGTTACCATGCCCTCCATCAGGATGGAGTTCTTGTCATTTGTTGCATGTGCGAGGGTTCAAAAACCTTGTGAAAATCACTCGATGATGGGGTCATGCCTGATCCTATTTTGTCAGTTTAAGCACACCACCCCTAAAAGCTCAAACCTGAACAGCACCAAACAAATCTCTAAAGTTGCTTTTACAAAGCCAAATCCCCCGACTGTGAAAATCATTAACAGTGTCCAATCCGTCAATTCAGCTTGATCTATGACATAATGCATAACATTTCCCTTTTGGATCCTTAGATAATGACAAAGCTGTCCTTCGTATACAACATATTTTTAGGGAAGCTCTGCTTTTTTAGATGCTGCTGACAAACTGGAGTCAGTTAGCCTTGTTCAAGGAACTTTAGATATTTGAACAATTCAGTCCAATTATAGCAGATATGAAGCCCCAAAAAACTGCTTTTTGACTCAAAAACATCCTGCTGATGTCTTGAGTAGGGCTGAACGATATGGAAAAATAATTTAATTGCGATTCTTTTTTAACAAATTTGCGATTTAATAAGCGATTATTTTTTAAGTTCCTCGTCTTTTGTATATTTCAACAAATATAGGGATTATATCTTTCTGTTATAGCAGACAAACTCAGCTCAAAATCAAACTCACTCATTGCATTTTTTATACAGCTCCGGAACAGCAACCTGGCTGAAACATGTCCGGGGGGGCATGCTGCACCGCTTATCCAGGGTCTTAATTAAAGCTGTAAACCCAGGCTTGGTCACCGTGGTGATGAGCATCACGTCAAAACTCCGTTATTGCTCGAGTCATTTCTCCGTGCCGTTTTGACGAACTTTCACATGGAGTCACGCTTTCCAACATTTCGGTTAACAAGCGCTGTGGGTGCTGTGTTGATGATGAGATGCGCTGCTGATGCCATTTGAGCCATGCAGTTATCATGAGGCTTTATGGTGTTTTTTTTAATGTTGAAACAAGTTTGTCGTGTTGCCTCTCGAGGTAGCAACATACCTGCATACCTGGTTTTGCAGCATACCTGGCAGTGCTGTGCAGCGTCCTCTTTTGTAAAACAACTGAAGCACTGCTCCTCTTAGACACTACAGTTTCTTTAGTGTGGGCTGCTGTCGTGGTTGTGCCATCTTCCTCTGGTCAGTTTAAAAACTTTTTCGTGTTGAAAGTCACATGACTTAAACTGAAACAAATGCAATTAGAAAATCAATTTTTTTCACATCGCAATTTAATCGCAAATGCAATTAATCGTTCAGGCCTAGTCTTGGGTATGGTGCTATCTTCAAAAGGTCTGGAAAATATCTCAGATGCTCGATGCGTGCACTCACGCCAATCATACTACCAATGACGTAGTGCAGAATAAACTGGGTTTACCCACTTCTAAACCCCTTCTACTGTGCATCACATTCAGCAGTGTGGTCCAAGAGCAATTTTTTTCCCCGATAGCAAAGAGATGATCCATCCTTCTCTGCTGCGTTTACGCACTAATTTCATAATAATGACTGCCTCTGAAAGTTAAAAAGCACATGTTTAAGACGGATATCTTGACTATATGTATAGACTAGACAGACATTACTGGGTGTGCATGCAGGGGGTAAAACTGAGGTCAGAAGTGATAAATATCTTTAATAAAGGTACATTTAATGGGTTGTAAATTCTTGTTGACTCAGTAATGAAATAACTAACTCATAAAACTCTATTTCACAGCTCAGAGGTTTAATATAGACCTGTGGAAAACATAAGCTGAATATTTACGATAAATTATACTTTAGTAGTAAGTTGCAGCTACTGTAAATATACTGTATCAGTTATGAGTGACAGCTAGCTTAGCGGCGGCTGAATGTAATGTTATTTGGTTTTAAATATGCTGAGAAATGACCCAGATGCGTCAATATTCAAAGAAGTAAAAAAGGAAAATCTGCATGCATGCACATCCTTAAATGAATGTAAATGTTTTCTTTTGAGACACAAAGTGGGCATAGCAGACACTATACTTTCCACCCTTTTACTGGGCGGGACACACAATCTTCTTTCGCTCTAAGCCAAAGGCTGTGATCCCACTGGAATACTGTACAACTTCCATCCTATTTGCTGTTTGGTTCAGTTCATTGCCTTTTCATCTCTGTTTAAGATCATGGCTCTGGCAGACAAACCAGGATGATCATTTCTCTCTGTGCCCCGTTTGGGCATGCGCCTCTGTGATGACACTGTAAAACTCATCTATGAGGGTACCATCTTCCCCGGGCACCACTACATTCTGTTATTATCCAACTGCTGCGTCTATGGTTGCAGGTTTTCACGTATTAATCGGCTCTTATTGTGCTCACGGCGTCTCCATCTGGCAGGCTGTGTACCGAGGCACACCATCTTAGTGAAGGAGAAACGAATGAGTGCAGGTCAGAAAGAAAACACATTGAAAAAATAAACTTAGCAGTTGACAGATATCCCTGCTCTTACTCGCGGTGTCACTCAAACAATGTCAGACTCCAGGATATCTGAAAGGTTTGGGATCTCTACCAGATGGAACAGATGACTTACTCGTTAAGAGTTAAAAAATGCACCTTAAATACTAGAACCCTGTCAAGTACTTCATTGTCATCATGCGGCCATGATTCTATAGTTTCTTAGTTTCTGAGAGACGTAAAAGGAAGGAGGGGAGGAGATTAGATGTGTACCGTTTTCTTCTTGATGGAGAAAATTCAACAAAAATGAAGTAAAAACCTGACAGACCCACATCCTCTCCGGTGCTTTTGGTGGAGTTAAAAGTTTAACCCACGAGGGATTTCAGAATCTCATTTTAAATCATTACACCCTTTAACAGAACATGTAGGACCCGCCATCTTTGCAACAAGAGCAAACCAAGTAGCTTTTCTGTGAACACAAGGTGCCATCAAAGTCCAACCAAGCAGAAGTCAGGACTGGCACCTTCAGTCTTGTAGGTGCAACATCCAGGCTCTACTTTCTGAGGCTGTAAGAGCTGCTCTGCAGATTCAAAATAAAAACGCCCATCTATAACGTCCAAGGCTGATTTAGTTTCTGACATGTCAACTTTTAACCTTTAACCCTGATTCTAAACTTAAGGAAACTTTAGAATAATAACACTGATATATTGAACTACATCAGCTTCATTTATTCATTACAGGATTTATTTCAAAGTTAAAAAAACTATACATATATAGTTGTATATATGTATGAGCATCTCTTTGTTTATTTCTACTATTTATTGGTTTGATTTTGGGTCAGCTGGACATGCATAGACATGAGGAAGACTCGAGGTGGCAATTCTAATTAACTTCAAATGAACTTAGTATGTTCATAATGACTTTGAATGACTGAACAATGTGGGAATTCTGAACATGATCACGGTGTACATATGCACATATAAATGGTACACGTACTATATGGAGACTGTCAGGATTGTACAAGGCTGTCCCAATACACAATGCAGGGAGTCATTAGTAAGTACACAGTAATTAAAATGCAGCACCTTTCCTGCATCACATGACACCTGGAGGGAAGCAGGATGTGCATGAACACAGATGTTTGCAGCAAAGACAAACCTGCACACCTCTGCATTTACAGCAGAGGTAAATCAAGACAGAGACAGTTCAAACGTAAGCTCTGACACAAAACCAAGACAATGAGGGTGCAGGGTGCACACATAAATGCTCTCATGTAAAGAGGCTTTGTACATCAAAGTGCCTCTCACTTGAAAATAATTAACCTTCCTAAAACACACCAGCGAGGAAGCACGGGCCCCACAAGATTAGAAAAATACAAAGTGTGTCTAATTGGGATTATATATTAATTTTATCCAAGAGTTTCTGCCTTTGTAACGGGGCCCTGCCATGAATAATGTATTTAACGTCCAAACTGGGGAAATATTTACAATCTGCACATAAGCCCTCGAACAAACACATTCCAAAAATAGCTTATTAACTTGAGAGAGCAGCAGAGAGGAGCCGTCTTGTTTCGCTGATGAATCTGAGCAGTGTGTGCCTACATGTGAGTGACGAGGTGCACAACAGCTGAGTTAGAGTCTGTGCTGGAGATGTGAAGCCTGGCCGGTGTGGTCACAGTCGCTAACACGACATGAGCAGGAGTGGGATTCAAAATGGAGCTGTGTCAGTCGTATCTTCAGAGATCATCGGCGTTTACGTGTTTCTGCCTGGCAACAGTGAGAGGAATGACAGCGCTGCCAGAGGAGAAGTTTAACATGACAGTGGGAGTCAATACATACAACACCTGCAGTGGATAAACGTCCGAATGCATCATAAATGAGAAATGCTGTAAAGAAGAAAATTAAGCTAGTTGCCAATAAGCGACAACTCTCCATACTATTACTAGTGAAAATTAATCAGTGATGTCTTCCTTTCATTGCCTTTAATGTGAGGATAGCGTCGTGCCCGTGGCTCTGATTTCAATCAGTGTCGGCAAAAGCTAAGCTCATTCCTTTTTCCTTGTTGGTGTGAAAAGCTCCAGCTGTGCATAATCAGAGCGACACACAGAAGTACAGAGCAAAGTGCAGCCAAGCAGAATGATGCAAAATGAACCACTGCTGCTTTAATGCTGAGAACATGTGCTGGGACGAAGCAGTGGCCCCTCAGCCCCGGGGACCAGAAGCATTGGACCCTCCAAAGCCTGAAACAACCTCTTAGATGTGCTGCAACCTCTTTGATCACCTGAGCGCCTGAGACAGGGAAAAAACCCAGAGCAGAGGAGAGGCTGAGGACAGCTGAGGTCTGAGCATGAGCAGCTGGCATGAATTAAAGCCACTGTGTGAATGATTTTCTTCGTTACACGGCAGCAGGGTTGATTGTGCTGCCCTGCTCCCTCTTCGTCAGGTTTGTGCTCCAACTGTTGTCACTCATCTTGATTAAATGTCTGTCCACATCTCACAAAAAGTAGGCTCTGCTGAGATGCTGTAGCATTGACATTGTGCTACTCTGGTAAGCTAATTTGGTTTTACATTGGACCCACTATTAACTGTATTTTGTCTTTTCTTCGTTTCGACTGGTCCCAAAACTTTTCTTCTTTTTCTCTGGTTTCCTCCATCACGCCATCAAATCAAGCTGCTACAAAGGCAGCACGTGTGCACGTTGTGTGACGTCCGTGTGAAGCAGAAAATATTTGTGGAAGTTAACTCGATTTTCGGTCATCGACTTATTGGACTCAGTCGTGGAATCGCTCCAGGCCTTGATCCTCTCAAATCTGAGGGAATTTCATTGAAAAATAACAGATTAAGAATAATTCTGAGTAAACAGAGAAAAGACCCTCTGTGGAGCTCCAGTTTGTCGACAAATGAGTAAAAAAATCATTGAAATACTTAAAAACAAAGAAAGATTAGAAACATCGATACGGATGTCAGAGCTACTGTCGGCTGAGTATGTGATTCTTACGGTACTGTAGGAAAACCATCACCTGCTGGGACTGATAAAACATGTGGAAAAAATCTTTAAAACACGAGTATTCATCATCGATTCGGGACAAAATGATCCAGCCATCACAGCTATGTTCTTCAAGAAAGCCAATAAACCCAAACATAACAGGGCTACAGCGATGCTCAGTGTTTAACGACATTTACTTCATCCCACATCTGTGCTGTCGGGCCCATGCTCAATAGTCATCACATTGATCATATCGAGTAGATTTATTCATGAATAGCAGGTGTCATATTTATTATAGAGTTTCTACTCAAAGTTGACAAAACGGCAATAAAATCTCTGATGAATAAAAGCAGTTTTTCTTCTCTTTCTATTCAAAAGTCCATCCATCTGACTCTATCTTTATGTCATATCCATTTGTTTGATTGATTTGAGCGCAAAAAGGTCCACAAGAAATGATCATGTTGATATCTGGGGATGACGTGAATCTTGAATCTACTCTCATTTACACAGAAACGCATCAGTGTGGAGGCTCTGGCAGCTCGAGTAAGATTCTAAAGTGTCTCCTGTGACAATCTGACCACTTGAAAAGTGTCGACCTTCTTCCCTGAAAACAGTGAATCTGCGGTCTGTACATTTACAGCCTTGTTAGCATCAGGAGATCAGATCAGAACACTGCCCTTTTATCGAGGCATATCTAATGTTAACGCCTGCTCGTGGCCCTTACCAAGAACATTTGAAAATCACAAAACCTTAAACAATCTGACTCCCGTGAGGCAGTTTACATAATCATCACAACCTGAAGTCATCCACAACCTGAGCTAACTGACTTGCAGCTGTGGTCTGATGTTCCGCAGAAGAAGTAAGAATAATCATTTAGTCACGGCTCCGTTCGTCCAATTACCGCAGAGCAGCGCAGGAAGAGCTGCTGCTATCAGTCATGGCTGCATTTGACGAGTCAAATTGCTGCTGAGAGTGTGCGACACCCATGCAGTGTCGGTGTCATGACTGATTAGAATGAACAATCAGAAGAAGGCAAATAAAAAATAATCATTAATTAATTCAATTAAAAGTCTAGAGTGCAGACAAAATACTTTCAGTTGTCATATGCACAGCTAAATGGAACTGTTTTCAGCCTGGATTTAAACATTGTCAGAGTTGAGGCCTGTCTCACATCTTCTGGAAGACTAATAAATAAAACTAAAACGCAGCCTCACCTTGTTTAGTCCTGACTCTGGGCACCAGCAGGAAACCCCTCCCTGAGGTTCTCAGAGTCCCAGTTGGTTCATATGGCTCTAACATGTCAGAGATGTACTTTGTACATGAGCAGAGCCGTTTTAAAGTCTATTCTCTGAGCGACAGGAAGCCAGTGCAGAGACCTGAGCACCGGACTAATAATCACTTCTGACTGGAGGGGATGTGAGTATTTGTACAGCTAGCAATCCAGGAACTGTTAAACTATCCTTCAAACCAACTAAATGTTCAACAAAAACCATCAACAGCTGTGAAACAGGATATAAAGCAATACTTTTACATTTGCCGAACAGCATATATGGAATCTCATGCATGTAACTGTTTGCTTTCTTACCCATAAATCATGAATGTTGCCATCATCAAAGGCTTAAGAATCCTTTCAGCTAACTTCCCGCAGCACTGTGTTTAATTTTCCAGCATTTGGTCACATTCCCTTCATAATGCATCTTGTGCTTTGACACCAAATAGATTGAGCATAAGTGAGCTGCGGCTTTTGCAAATCTTTCGGATTGAATCTTGGAAATGTTATTTACTTGAGTGCTGAAGATGACACAACGGAGCGTGTGGTGCCATTCATTTGATTTGTCAGGGTTTCTAAACCAATGAACTGAGCGCTCGTGTGTGAGCAAAAATCCTTATGAAGGCAAGTGGGTGACATCAAATAGAGCAGGTTACAGCACAGCAAGTGCTCTCATGTGTCAGCCATCATCAGTGTTTCCAGAGGAATCACTCCATGTGCATTAAACACGAGCTCAGAGCCTGAACGCACCGTGAAGCTTGTGGAATTCACCGCCATTATTCTGGAAAATGCACTAAAAATTGACATATGCAGAAGACTGCAAAGTGAATTATAAATATTCACAGATTTAATCATTGGTATGTCATGGCTAAACAGGGGATAGAATACTATGAGAGGTTCTGTGGAAGTGAAGCAGCAGCATGAATACAATCATTTTTGCTTTGAGTCCACAGTCACAATTAATTCAACCTCACAAAGTGACTAAATATGATTGATTCTTTTATTTTCCTCTCTCTTGTACAGTCACGTCTGAAACTGGGCGGAAACGCAGAGATGCCGATGACCTTTTACTGCTCATCTTAAAGTAGTGGCCTTCATCCCCGTGCTCCACCAAAGCAGTTTAATTCAACAAACTGGGAGGTTTATTTTTGCATAATCCACACAAACCAAACCAACGAAGAAACCCACCTCCTATTGGTCGGAGAACAGAGCTAAAAAATACCTTTCCTCTGCAGCACAAGGAACGCAGAGACTCTCAGAGCTCTGATCTCCAGCCAACTCGTCCTCTGTGAGAAACCACAAGAGACGAAGAGTAACCAGCGTCTGCTGTGTCTAATCAGCACTATTGATCACTGTAATTGATGACAGCAGACAAATTATCATCAGCGTGAGGATTTATCAATGAGTCTGAGGCCAGACATTCTATTCCACACAGTCCCGCCCTCCTTATTGGATTCCAGGGATTTATCAGATTCATCCATTTAAGACCCAAAAACTCATAAACATCCTCTTATGCTCCGCCGCCAAGGCGCTGCATCGTTGATACAAACAGCATGAAAACTCCCAAGTAGGGCTTTGGGTTTATCAGGAAATCTATGGTTTTTAAATGTACCACATGTATTTAACCATGTAATTTAACCTCTTCTACACATAAATGAGCCAGATTAGAGCTTTTCGACACTCGTTGACCTCTCTAAGCACGAGAAAGTTCAGTACAAGCCACGTTTTCATATAACTCAACTCTCTACCGTTTCCACGTAAGCACAGCTGAATCACTGCACAGATGCTGTCGTTACGTTACTCGAATGGTGATTTTCTCAGATGAGGCTGGGCTTGTGAAATGAGGATTTTATTAGAGCAGAGCGACCATCTGGAAATGCTTTAGATGGCGAATTCACACTTAATTGGCTGATTTTCAGGCACAATTTCTGAAGCATTTTAGACAAAAGAAATAGAAACATAAGTGAATGAGAGCAGCTTTACTGGGAATTCAGCTGCACTAATTCACTGGGTTTCTTTAAAAAAAAAAGCTGAAAGATGGAACTTTGGAGCAAACCCGTTTGAGTTTAGTTGAGTGTAGCGAGACTAATTCGATCCCTGACTGCATTATCTGGGTGTGTTAGTTCGGCTTTCCTCACTTTATTCTTATTATTTTTATACTATGTATATATCTCTGGCTTATCCTCTGTTCTATTTTGTTGTCAATAATACAGCTTATTATGTGTACTGTTTGCTGCTGCATCGAGAGAATTTCCCCTTGCGGGATTAATAAAGTACTTTGATTGATTGGGAGCTTCGATTTTAATATGATTTCGATCGGACTAACAGGTTTATGTGCATTTTAAAAGTCCGTTTTTTACAATACAATAATTTCTCTCTTTCTAATTTCATGTAAACGCTGACTGATTACATATTCATACATATTTTACATGTAGACGTAAAAGTAATGGTCCAGACTGATTGTGACCCAGTGTTTGGGAGGCGGAAATGTTTTCTATTTCAAAACAGAACATACAACAATGCAGAAAAGAGATTTACAAACACAGGCACAACCAGTGCATTTCAATAATGACCAAAGCTAGTCACAAACAAGCAGTCCTGAGCCTGTGATTCACCAAGGACACAGGTGAGCATATTCCTAATCCAGGACAGGCCGGGGAAGAATGAATCTACTTACCTGTTCAGTTCCTGTTGTGAGTGTGCTCTCTCAGTCAGTAAGAATGGAGTTACTTTCAAATATATTTAGATAAATACACTCCTAAACTTCTCAATTTAACTAATGCGCTATGTGTTATTCTTTTTTATGGTTTAAGATCGGACGGCACATATATATAAGTGAGGAAAAGTCAAAGCCAAATAACAGGAATAAGAAAAACCCTAAAGACTCATATCATAACCAGCCATCACCACAGCCTACTGTCCACCACCAAGACATCTGTAAACCGCTTCTGTCACAGATGGCATGTGAGTACGTGGCAGGTGAAAATGTGGAAGAAATGAGGGTCTATCGACAGTATAAAACAAGACAAGACAACAAAAACAGAATAAAACATGCACTTTGACTTCACTCAGTTAAGAGCACAGTCACCCTGCAGATGTTCTGGTAACTTCTTTATCTGCCATTAAAGATAAGTTACATTAATGCAGAATCTAAACCAACACCTGTGCAGCGTCTCACAGCCATGTCAAGCGTAAAATCATGCATTTTTCAGAGGAATTATGTAGCAAAAAGATAAATAAATCACTGAAAATTCCTTGAAACACTCTCCTCTCCAAGCTCTGGTAGGAAAACTCATAAATACATGTTCAACTGGCTCTAAAAGATCATCATGTCGACACCATTCAGGTGCTCATTTTTTTGCACCAAACACAAACTAAAAGTAAATCTGGTCCTAAATGTAAAAGCTATGAGTCCCTAAAATTAATGTTTCATATAAAGTCTTTTTTACTTATTGTTTAATCAGATATTTTCTCATTTACAATTTTTATCATGTTTTACTATATTCTAACAAAGAAAAGTTATTGTATTGCTTCTGTTGTTGTAAAATTTACAATTTGAGCTCATTTTCTTTCCCAAATCGTTGTGGTTAAAGGTGTAAAAAATGTACTATATTCTTTTTCCCCAGAGAGTTTGCTGATAAAAGATAAACTGATTCTGATCTAAAATCTTCCCAATAGATTTAAAGCTGCAGTTGGGAAACATTAGCTTACCGTAAGGGGTGGAAGCAGCGGTAAATGGTGAACCTCGACCAGCAAAATTAATTGAACACATCAGATGTAACAGTCTTACCATTACTGTCATTCCTTATACTTACAATTATTACACTGAGAGGATGTAAACAGAATGAGTTTTTCACATTTCTGAAGACAAAACACTCTAACATGGAGCACGTTTAACTCGAACGGTGCTGCGAAAGCTTCACACACACTGATGACGTCTAACAGCAGCAGCACGCGCTAACCCAAATGATGAGGAAGCCAGATGTTCAGCAGCTGCAAGCAGAAGGTTTGAGTTCACTTTGAAACCCGGAAAATCTCACAATGCGGCTCACGGTGTGTCATCTGACGCTGATTATTAGGCAACAGGCTCTAAACTTGGCACTTACTCAGATGTAATTTCAACCCCTGATGGACAAACGCAGATACATGGCGAGAAAACTACTAGCTACGGATCTGTTCCCATGGCAACGCCGACAGATAGATCTCGGCTACCGACTGAGGGATGAGCATCTATTAAAGAAAACACCTACACACGCGTACTCTATGGACACAAATACATAAATAACACACACCGGCTGGAAATCAGCCTCCAAAAAAATCTTCCACCGGTTACACACTGAGAAAATAACAGAAACTTCAATAAAGAGCTCGAAAAAAACCCAGAAAAGGCTGAATTATTGTGTAACCAGATACAAGAATCGAGGTCAAGTCAAAAAAAGCTCAATCTTAAGTGGCACAGCAGCTTGAAATAAAAAAGGGGAATGTTTTTAGGGGCGATTTGCTTGCACTTAACAAAAGAAGCTGTGCAGATAAACGGTCTTTTTTCCCCAAAACACTTCAACAATCTTCCCTTTTTCTTACATCTGTGCATCATCCTCAAATATACATTTATTCATTGTGTTTGGGCTTATCATAAGACGACAGCCACCTTTATAACCCTCACCGAGTGACGGTGGACGTTTAAGTAAGAAGAGTTTAATCTGAAAATGTCTCTCAAACCGCACGTCGGCCGGACTTAAATTGATCTCTGAACCCAGAGCAGCCAACAAAGCAGTGAGTCAAGTATTCACACCTGCTCTGCAAATACTTGTTTTGGTAACTAAGCACTTTTATCACGTCTACTTTTTGATTGAAGAGGACAGATCTTTTGCTTTTAAGCCTTTAAAGGATTATTTCTAAGCACTTCATTTAAACGTGCATTTCCAATGGAAAATGGGAAATTTTGATGGCGAGGCAGTGGGATATGTTAATAAAAAATGATTTATTTAATTGAAATTTTCTTCTTCTTTGCCTTTGTTTGTGTTTCATAAGGATCCGAGGGGTTTTGTAGGTCTGCGCTGTCAGTTTAACGCCTGGAATCTTTCTTTAACGAGCCAAATTAAGCTTATGTGCTATAAGAAGAAAATATTTATCTCCAAAACAAGACGACCCCATGGTTGGTTTGTTCATGCATGCGGTAATGACCTATAATGACCTTGATGATGATTAAAAAATTTTTTTTTTAAAAAAGGTGCCATGGCATAGCAGAAATACTGTGTTTTAGTCCTAATGATGTTTTTAACGTTAACCAAGTGATTTCTACCCCTAAAAAATGATGCTGTGGCTTAAACCAAACTCCAACTGATAAAGGAAACACGTTTGCTCCAATTTAAGAACACATCAAGCTCCTTAGAATTGTACAAACTCTGTTTATACTTCATGTACTGTCATTTCCGTTTATATTTTCACGTTTCCAAGTATGTTCAAGTGTCCTTCATGTTTTCCTGGCAAGACAAAGAATAAATTGGTGGTTAAGACTCCAAAGCCCATCATCACTGCAGTGTGTGAAGACGTGTTCCCCCATAAATTTGTTTTGCTAAATGTGACTTCAAAAGGGGTTTTTAGTCAGTTATCAAGAAGTTTCCTTTAAAAACCTGCGTTCATTTGTCCGAACATGCTGTGGACAAAGCCGCGGGACTAACACAGTAAACGTCTTTGCTGCCACCTTTGTTTTGACGTCTGTGAACACGCAAAGATCATAAATCATTGAATTGTGTCAGTTTATTCCACGTTTTTGCCCTCGGACAAAATCAGCCCGGCTGTCCATTTAAAGGAAAAAGTTTTCCTCCAAACGCAGAGAAACGGGGACGCGGTCAATGCTGCGCTGCGCTCCGGCTGCGCGTTCAGAAACATCAGTGAGGGCCTCTGTGAGACCACAGCCGAGGTTTAAATGCATGACAGAAGGAACGTTAAAGCGCGCATTAAGCCCAAAGCATCGTAAATTAAACGTGAGAACAACAAGAAAGCCTTTAAATCACCAAAATAAAATCATTCTACACTGCAAAGCACAGCTTTTGTTGATCCACGTTCCCAGTTGAAACGAACCGAGACTCCACATAATGATCTTCCACTTCATTTGATAATAGTTAACCGCATTTGGAACGGTAGTAACAATCGAGCCAGCCGAGTCTAAACCAGAGTCGGCGCCACTCAGGAGCTGATCATGTGGCGATTATCAGTAAAATAGCACCACACTCTCAGATTGAGGTAATACAGCCTCTGGTTCTCACCGTCAGCGGCCACAGAGCTCTGCATCATCAGCATCACGGCGATGGTCACAGACCACCGGGCCAGCATCCCATCCAGCGGCCGCGTCTTCTTCTCGGTCCTCGGGGAGCAGGCGGCCACTATCCCCGCTTCCAGGATCCATCCCGTCTTGAACAGATCCCCTCCGACCCGGGGGCCACTGCTGGCGCTTCTGGAGGGGAGCGCACGTTTGGGAGCCATTGGTCAACCAATTAATCCCGAAAGGAGAGCGTCTAACGGCGCTGCTGTGGTGAAAGGCATCCGATCAACCTGCCCCCGGTTCGGACAAGCAGAGCTCCGCTCTCCATGAGCCTGCCGGAGGCTGTGAGGGTCGGAAAGCGAACTAATAGGTTTGAATTTTTCCTTCTCACTCTGCCCGTTTCTGTGCGTGCGCGCTGCGTGCGAGGTCTGAAGTCCCTAATGCGACCGCAAGGCACTCTCCATCTCCGGCTGCTGTTAGCGTCAACACACCGCTGCAAAACCGGAAGAGACTTTCTACCATTTTCAGAATAAAAGCGTTCAAAACATGTGGAAGCGCGGGTAGAAGCCCAAGAAAATGGGATTTTTTTGTCATGTCAGAATGAATATATGCAATTTAAAAGTTTAAAGACGCCTTCAGATAAATTGTATGCAGGTTATTATAGCAACAAGAAGTCTGGACCTGTCGGCAGAAACATTCATACAGCACCAAGAACAAATGAGTTTGGCCCACAAATGAGCCAAAACAGATAAAAACCAGGTCTGACACCTCTTTATCAAACTCTACTGTAGATATGTTTT
This sequence comes from Leuresthes tenuis, assembly GCF_036924035.1. Lineage (NCBI taxonomy): Eukaryota > Metazoa > Chordata > Actinopteri > Atheriniformes > Atherinopsidae > Leuresthes > Leuresthes tenuis. The sequence goes on along the minus strand of NW_027325359.1, from coordinate 29,442,560 downwards.
AACAAGCAAAAGTTTTTTAGAGATTTGAAACTCAAAATAGAAATCAGAGCATAAAAAGATGAAGGAACTGGTCAAAATACATGAAAAATGTTCACATAAAATGGTGCCAGGTGTCCCACAGAACCTCCGCTAAGATTTCTTATCCGATTGTGATCTTACCTCAGATTCAAGGGCCAGAAGCAGCTCCTGGAACGTCTCATCCAGTCCTCGGGATATCCTCGTGTGAAAATGTAAAAAACAACAATAGAAATCAATGAAAACGGCATTTTAAAAGCTATTTAAACTTGCAAAAAGCAAAGTCTGCTGCTGTTTGACCCGATTCCTGATGAGAGCACTGTCAGGTTAGAAAGGTCAGTGGATGAGATGCTAATGAAGCATAAATGCTTAAAAAAAAGTTGTTTTCTTTTTAAACCTTTTTAAACCAAGAGTGTGCATCCAAAATGTTTTGTGGCAAGTGTGTTTAAATTGTAATCAGTAACTCATTTAATTGGCTAATCTTAGCGGTGCCCTCCTAACAAAGTGCCCCATTAAATAACCCCATCTGCATGACCACAGACATCCAGAACAAATGTGGCATCTCCACACTGAAAATATCCAAAACAGGTTCAAAATTCACACTTGAGTGTTTCAGGCTTTGTTGAACTAGCATCTCTGGTTCACTTTGAATGAGGGTTTGAGAGATAAAGTTGAAAAAAGTTAGACAAGGAGCCGCGCAAACGCCAGCGAATCCGAAACGTCAACCCGACTGTGTGAACCTGCCTCAGCTGTCAGAGCAGCAGATAAACCTAATGAATTAGCATCCAATGTGCTGGATTAGTGGTGTCCAATTAATTTGGATATTTCAAACTTCACCCCTGTCTTTTTCTAAACCCTCTCACGTAGTTTAAAAGCATAAACCAACGTGATTATTTAATGTATTAAGCAGCCAAATGATGCATTGAACATGTGAAGCTGCAGGTAAATGATAAGAGAAACAAAGAAGAGGAAAATGACTTGCTTACCACACATGGTGTTGAACTCTCCTTGCATGTCTGTGGCTCCTGTGACCCTCCTTACACCTCCCCTCTGGCTGCCCACTGAAACCTCGCTGCTTCTTTATGAGTAAACACTGGTGTTTACTGCAACATGTGTATCAGGATCTGACGCTTCACATCAGCTCGAGTCTGTCGAAGGCTCCACGGGGTCCGTGACACAAAGGCAGTATCTGATGCCCTGGGAATGAGAGCCTTAAAAAATATTATTTTAAATGTACTGTGAATATGACAGATGTGTAAATGGTCAAACCACATCCGGATTTGTTTAACTCAACCCTATCGCTTGTCCTGTAGAGGAGATGCTCCACACATTACCTTCACTGGGATGTTACACCTGAGGCTAAAGCAGGTGTGGACTGTACATTAAGCTCAGATCCTTCAATGTGTGCAGCAAGATGCTGGAGATCTTCTACCAGTCTGTGATGGCAAGTGCCATCTACTTTGCTGTAGTCTGCTGGGGGAGCAGCATCAGTACCAGGGATGGCAGCAGGATCAACAAACTGATACGAAAGGCTGGCACAGTTATTGGACTGAAACTGGAGACGTTTGAGTCAGTGATGAGCAAGAGATCACTGAACAAACTGCTCTCCATCATGGACAATCCTTCCCACCCTCCATAAAACACTGCAGGGACAGCAGAGCTCATTCTCCAACAGAGTGATTCTTACAGTTCACCATCAGACTCTTTAACAGTTCTCCTTTGGGCAACAGATGAAACAATTTGCACATTCATTACTCTGTTTGCACCAATCAATTTGGGTTCAGTGTTGATTTGCACAATAAAAAAAAAATAAAAACATTTTTTTAAAAAGTGTCATAACCACTTTATTCTGTCAATACTTTTATTCTTATTATTTGAATACTATGTATATATCTCTGGCTTATCCTCTATTCTATTTTGTTGTCAGTAATATAACTTATTATGTGTACTCTTTGCTGCTACATCGAGAGAATTTCCCCTTGTGGGATTAATAAAGTACTTTGATTGATTAATCAAGCCCAAAGGAAGAAATGTAAACCAAAACGAGACAAAAGAAGTGTTAAGACACACAAAATGACCATGAAACAGAAAAAGGTTTCAACGGGATGCAGAATGACGAAAAATCAGCGACACAAACATTCATGAGGAATCGAAAATGACAAGGATACGAAAGGAGAAACATAACTGCCAAAAAGACCAAATTAACATGATAGACTTCAAAATATTGAAAATTAAACATGTGCTGTAAAATGTCCCAAAAAGAGAAAGAAATGCTACAAATAAATACAAAACAGTCCAAATGAGGCAAGGAAAAAGTTACACAAAACTGGTCAAAAAAGTGACCACAATTTAACAAATTACCCCCCAAAAAAAGATGATCCAGGAGTTCATTTGTTCCATAAAGTGTTGGCATTCTCAGTGCAGCTAAAGCTAAATCTGTCAGTTTCTGGCTAATATGAGCTAATTCACAGACCTTATATACAGTCCATCAGCAGTCTTTAGCTTTCACAATATACACAATAAGTTTACTTTCTGGTTTGTAAACTGAATTGGTTTGGTTGTTTTGTTTAAGAACGAACCTTTACGGTTTCATTTAAGTAAAGAATCTAACTTCCGGTCGTTATGTTTGGCTAACTGCTGCTAGCTTAACGCAGCTTCTAGCAGGTAGGTAGAAACGCTCTGTGTGCTTGGTATAATTTATGGTAATGTGGACGAGTTACCTCACCTCTAAAACGGAGATGGGTCACATTTAGTCCTTTCTAAAAACCGCTGCATGATTGAGGAGCAAAAGCAAAGGTAGGCGGTAAATGTTTCTGCTGCTGCTCCTCTGGGTTCCAGCGGGGGACCTGCGCCCCCTGCTGGGAGCTGAGGGCAGTGCAGGCGGACAGGCGCTCCGGGTGAACTCGTTCATCACCAGCCGGTTCCCTCCGAGACCGATTTACTGCAAAAGATTAATCATTCCAGAGAGGGAACAGCCTTAAAAGACCTTCCATTTGTAAATGCTTTTATATCAGGAGGATAGCTTATTTGCACATATTTAATCTAACTAAAATGTGTTAACACTGAATTCCCCGAACAAATACAGTACAAATACAGTTGCAGATATTTTGTACTGTTACTAAGGTGTCACTGGACGATATATTTCCGACCTCACTGCGTCTAAATGAGCTAATTCTACCAGAAAATTTAATTAAGATTCAATTAGGTTTTTCATGATGTGAGCTGTCAAAATGTTTAAGTGATATATCCGTTTTTGTTGTGGCTATTCATAGAGAAGAAATGTTCAATTCTTCGCCAACTCAGAAAGATTTGCAGATGCACTACATTCACATCGTGTGTACCACCCAAAGAAGTCCATTGTCCAAACAAATTCTCAGAGTTTTGCTGCTTTAATTGTCAAGCAAGCAAACTAAATTTCACACCCTGCAGAGGTCTTACTTTCTTGTATCTTTGTCGTCATTTTCCACTCTTCTTGACAGTTTGTCACAATTTTTCCATCGTTTTCAGACTCTGCTGCATCTGTGCAGTGTCCATGCTGGTCTCATGCTTGCCACACAGACTATAAAGTGCCCATTGAGTTGCCAGGTTCAAAATTAACTCAAAACAAAAAAGGAGGAACTCAAACTGTAAACAAAAATGCAGCCTTTCAAAATGAAAAAGGAACTAAATGGAATAAAAGTTCAATTTCTGACAGCTCTTGATGAAACACTAACAATGAAAAAATGCTTGTTAGTTTAGTTGATAATCTATCCACCAGTTTGAGCAGACTGATGCAAGTGGTTATGAACTGTAGACAGCTTTACTTATGTGCCAAAACACCTGCAATATGCATGTATGACTGAGAAATTCTGATATTTTAGCACATTGTTGCAGCTGATAGTGATATAATTATAGTGATTATATATGGGTACACTGACCATTTAAAGGTTTTGTGTTTGTTAAGTTTGATATTTCTGACTATCAATGTCTCGTAGTCGTCGGACTTCGGTGACATGAAAGTGGGGATATTTTTTAAAGGGTGAAGTTATGCAGCATTTAAAAAAAAAAAATCTGCATTAATAAAAAATCTTTTTTTAAAAATCAACGTTTTGGCCCCAGAGGAAATTACCAGTCACACAAATGAAATGCTCATAAATTCCTCCAAACATACTCACACCAAGGCAGGTGTGTTCTTCCTCTTGTCCACCTGCAAAGAGTTCCTAACAAGCATTACCTGAAGGGGATAATGGACTCTCAAGGGGCTTCAAAGACCACAGGTGCAAGCATCTGGGCCTTTATGTTGTTGCATTGTAATCATTGCTTCATTACAGGAGGTCAAGTTGCACAGAGCAGAGAAGGGAATGTCTGGGCCATGATAACAAGGTAAGAGCTGGAGGCTCTCCAGAGTGCCTGACGAGGGGAAGATGGGTGAAAATTAAAGAAAAGAAACTCAGACTCCGACACACATGCCGCAGAGCGTGTTCTGCTGGCACGGTTTGGGTCCGGATGCAGGGAAGAGTCTGTAAGTCGCTCGATAATCACGACCTTTGTGTAGAGATGAAGCGCTTTAATCCTGATGGAGGAAGTCTCTGCCAAGATGCCGGTGCTCCTGCAGGACACAGCGTGATCACTGAAAGGTCTGAAGAGGTGGAAAATGATGGGAATCGTATGCTTTGGCCTCCACAGTCACCAGATCCTAACGGACAAAAAGACGCGCTCGCCCACCGCCTTCCAAGCACAAATTAAATATTCCCTTCCAATGCTTTTAGAAGAAAAAACCATGACGACAGTGAGTGAAGCAAAAGATTTTTTTTTTTTAATTCAAAGTGAATCTCGACATTTTACACAATAAATTCATAATTTGACACTCACCAATAAGAGTCACCAAGAAGGAACCCGCTTTTTGTGACAAAGTACATAAGGCTTGGTCACATTGAAACTCACTGAGAACTAGAAAGAGGGAGGGGGCAGGAAAACGACCACAAACTGATAAGACACACATCATTACAACCAAAATATTAATCATTTTCCCAGTCCTCATACTGTTGAATATTGCACAGTGCAGTTGCTACAAGTTACACTAGTGTAGCATTTAAGATTAACAAAACAAATCAAAAGGATAAAATAGTAAATCTACACATTTAAAACGGTAACTGCCTAAATTTTGAAATCATGTCTACATTTTTGTGTCCAAATGCAGCTAATTTTAACCTGATAATTAGATAGTCGTTGGTACAAATCTTAAAAGTTTAATTTCACACGATTCCTCTTCTGCCCGGTAACCAAATGAGACATTAGAAAGACCCACGTTTATTAATTTGGTGGTTTTAATATGTCGGAGAAGGCCCAGTTCTGGATTATTGCTATTTGTTCAAACTGAGCAGATAACAACGCCTAATCAGGTAACGATTACATTTTAAGAAGCATCTGAGCAGTCTTTTGGCCTGCCTGGCTGCTTGAGGCTGCTGGGCTCCATGTGCTTGCTAAGCTTTGGATCCAGGACAGTGTGACCCCTCTGGTGTGTTTTATGATGCAACCGTCAGCATAAAGCTTCAGGGGAGGTGAGATTATCTATCCAAAGCAATCAACCCAAAGTGGTGGGGGATTACAGCGTGGGACATCACCTGTGCTGCCCCGACAGACACACAGGAATCCCAGAGCGACGCCGCACGCCACAGGGTTTAAAAACATCTTCCTTAGAGTGGAGCACACGTTGCTGTGCCATGACACAAACGCAGTTAGAACTGCAGGCTGCACCCCAAGCTGAACAGTGCATCCTCCTCAAAAATCATCAAGACAGTAGCATATTAGGACAAGCACACAAAATACACCAATTACTGAAGTAACATAGCAAAACCATTATAATGTAATACAATATTTAGGTTAAGGTGGGACAACTTTGGACCTAAACTGTGAATATGACTGGATAAAGCATTTCGAAAGAACCCCTGACTGAAACGTATAATCTCTACCAATGGTTATAGCTGCATACAAGAACTATCCACCTCCTAATCACAAAATGAGGAAAAATGCTGTGTTGCCAACCGAAACGCAACAAACGGATGTCGTGACGTCCACGAATACATTCACGGTGTGAGAATAAAGCTTTGCATTTGTGTAAATTTAGTTTATTTAATAGTACTGCACGATGTTCTTGGTAAATAAAACATTCCCTGACTTGGACTTTCTTAGGATTCTGTAAAAAAGCGAAATGGTTTAACTTTGGGGCTCGTGATGTGAATAAATGACGTCATCTGTCAGCCACTGCTCGAAGAAAGGCACTAGTTGTACAGTACGGAGAGTTGCAAATACAGTCCTATTAAAGGAAATAAAAAGCCATGTCATCAAAAGAAAGATGATAAAACATCAACAACACACTGGTTACAGAATCAAAGAGTGAACCCAGCCTACGCTTGAAATACCGATGCTAAATACACACAAAAAAACACACACACATACACACACACGCACACCAAAAAGCAACGGAATAATAAAAAAAAAAGGAGGGAAAACTTCCATTACAGCAGTTTACAATCACTTCAAAACAACAAAGCCAATATACAGAGGCACTAGCATATAGGAGTAGCATTCAATATACTCTATGATCAAAATAAAACCCACTTCTATTGTATCCAGTCGTCGAAACTACAATACAAAGGAGAGAATGCAGGCTAGAAAGAGATTAATCCTCGAAATTCACAGCTACGAAGTGGCAGATAATCAGTACATAGCAGCTTATTATCTATACATTCCAAATACAATTTGCCAAACATAGCTCAGAAAAATAAAACCTTAACCCCATTTTCAAAATAGAGATCTCACAATATATTCCAATATTGACAACTGCAACAGTATGCTGGAGGTGAAAGAAGAAATATCATAGACCATGCTTCAGAAATGATTAACGAACAGTCTTTGGTGCTGATTGGAGTAAAACGCCAGCCGATATGACGGGTACAGACACAGCTCCACGACACGCAGGAAGTCAAGAAACACCAAAACAAAAGATCAAGGCTCTGCATCCACCCTGAAGGAATGTATCAAAAACTGACAACAGGCTTCAATACGGGGAAAAAGCTTCGTCTCACACCAATGTTTCTACAATTACTGATACAACTCTAATACTCAAAAGCCCAGCGATGATACTGTAAGTTGATAAGATTATTTCAAACACTGAGAAGCATTTTTAAAGTAAAACATAAAACAATTATCCGTTTTAAGTCTACGCCACTCCCAAACTCTAAAACATAATGCATTAATGCAGTTCTAGCCTAAATGCAAAATAAAAACACAGCAACCCAGAGTATCTAGATTGTATTGCAGTTACAGTAAACAGTGACAATACTGTTATGAATTAAGTACTATAGTGAATAGAAATTGATTATCAAAATATCAAATCACTCTTTTATGTACATAAAAAGCTAATTCAGTCAAAGCCCTATATGTGCAGCCTCTAGCTAAATTAAACCCACACTCTGAGTTAGAAAGCAAACAAGTCCAACTTTAGTAAAACCAACCCACACACTGACCTCCTATTTATCCAATAAGCCCAACTTATTCAGAGTCTGAAGGTTAAGTGCTGCAAGCCCATTTAAATCTACAATCTATATGCTCCTGAAGTAACGTCAAAGACTCGAGTTTTAAGGCACTAGAAGATGGCAGTAGCAAAGTCTGCCTGAAACAAAGACAGGAACGTTCAATCCGTGTTACTGCAGACTGGGATGGCTTAACGAACAGATCCGACCGGCTTGCACATGCTACAAGGCAACAAAGATAAAGGGAAAGGGGGGAGGCTGAACGGCCTGACAGCAACAACTACTCACGATTTCCAGCCTTGAAATCAGATCATTTTTCTCTCAACAACAACCAAAACAGGAGGTAATGTGCAAAGGACACATTCTCAATGAAAATTTCCTTATTGTCATATGAATTCATTCGCTCTGGCGAAGCTTTGCAGTTTCCTCCACCTGCTGACATGATTTCATGCAAAGTCTTTCAGAGCCGAAGTCGCTCCGACGATCGAACATGATCAACGACTCATGGCGTGAACCCCTCAGATTTCAGAGGTTGTGAATTTCCGTCCCGGAAACACCGAAAACGCCCTCAGCACTGTTACAGTTGTTTTTCTTTATCCATCCATTGTGGAACAATGTCATTCGTCTTCCTCTCATCTTCTCTTCGTCATCACAAGTGTTTATTCTGTGCTCTGCTGCCAGATCTGCCAGCCCAGGTCGCAGACCCAGTCCATTTCCCCTTGCCCCTCCTCACCAGAAGGTAGTGCTGCGGCCCCGTCCTGCTCCTCAGATGTAAGAGAATTGGGGGTGGTGGCTGAGCTTGGTGGGGCTCAGAGGGAAGCCAGTGTAGGCGGCTGGGGAGGCCATGTAGGGGTGAGGAGGGGGTGGGGGAGGGAAGGGAGGCTTGAACTGGTGCGGGTGGTGGGCGTAGCTGGGCTGATGGTGAGGGTTGATAGTTGGAGAAGGGAGGAGCCTGTGTGGGTGGGGAGCGGGGTGTCCAGGATGATGGGGGTGGGCGCTGATGCCCAGGGTCACCTGGTGAACTAAAGCGCCTCCTTGGGGGTGGGAGAGACCGTAGCTGTGCTGGAGGAGGGGGGGGAGGGGGAGGGCGAGAGGGCAGGATGGGGTGGGGGTGGTGGGCGGTGGTGAGGGGGCCGCTGGAGGGATAGGGCAGCAGGGTGTGTGTGGGCAGGCCCTGGGTGTGAGCGTGCTGAGCGGCTGAGGTGTGTGTGGGGCTGCTGTGATGCAGGTGTGTGAAGGTGTGTGTGTGGACAGTGGGCGGGATGTAGGCGTGCGGGCGCAGAGGCCCATAGTTGCCGTTCCACTCCTTGTTGACGTGGTTTGAAGTGTACGCCTGCACCTGAGAGATCAAACGACACAAACACGGAAACTCGTTTAACTCCCAGGGTCTCTGCAGTCAGTCACTTAAAGGGACAGTTTGACATTCTTTCATCTTTCTTTCAGCACAGCAGCTCCACGGCTGGTGCTAAAAAGAGTTTTACGACCCCCGGCAAGGAAAATATGGACATTCTCAGATATGCAAAACATCTGAAGACCATAAAACAAACCTCAAAAAGTTTCAATAAAACTGTTTTTTTTCCAGATGAGGTAGAGGAAAAAGTTTAGTTTGAGAGGAAAACAAAGCCTTAAAGTACCAACCAGCTTTTTTAATAAGCTGCAAAAAACTCTATAAAAGAGGCAACTTAACCTGACAAAAACATATTTTACACATGTGCAGCAAGCATTGAAGTATTTAACCAAACCTTTAAGTTAATCTCTGACAGTATTTGTCTTTAAGAGAAGAGAATTACAGAGATATTCTTTTCTGGTAGACAGTGTAAAATATATCCCATTAAACAGTAAAATGTCCTCTTAACCGACTTCAGGCGTCTGGTATGAATCTTGTGGTGCCTTTTTTCTTCTTCTGTGGTTTCTGTGGATCATGACATGCTGGTCTCTGCATTATTTTTGAAGCTGAACCGTCTTTAAAGTGTGAGCAGGGTCTACATGAGGTACGTCTGCTCGTATTTCAGGGATTTACAGGACACCAGAGTTCAGTTGTTTTGTATCACATCAGCTACTAATTTGATGAATGATTTTCTTCCAAATACAAGATGTTTGCAGTCACAGCATTTGGCGAGTACATCTCCCCTTTGTTACCTTTATTTTTACTCCGACTTAATGTAAGCGGTGGTTTAAACTTTCACCTGGATGATGCAAAGACGAGCCCTCATCTGTCAAACTACTTTATGTAGCGTTTTTGAGTGTTCCTCAACTTTTTCTTCCTGTAGATTTTGCAGGGTGACTTTCTTAAAATACAACTTTACACTTCAAACAGAGAAAAGGACAGAAACTGAACTGACCTGTCCAAAACCAAGAGGGTGCTGCGCCGTCACCTTTTGTTGCCGGGACAGGAGGGGGGCGGATGGGAGGAGGGGGATGGAGGAGGGAGTGCTCTGTTGTCCTACGAGGCTGCAGCGCCCTTTGGACCGGGACCAGGACTCTGAGAGTGGGGCGGGCGGAAGACAAATGTTAGTCAGGCAATGGCATATATGAGGCAAAAATAGATGTCAGGTGTAGTCTGCATGACCTCCGAAACTGAAGACAGCGAAGTAGAAAAATAAGAACTCAAACAAGAAGGCACGCCAGGGTAAAAAACAGTGTAACGGAACCACATATTAGCATTTTTTGGCAACAAAATTACAAGTTTCCACTGATGTCAAAGAACCATCAAACCTTTTTTAAAATCATCATCATTAGAGAAGACAATAAAATCAATAAAGGTGGGAAAACAGATTTCTGGCACTCAGAAGGGGCATCAAAAGAGAAAAGTTGATCCTTGGACTCTGATCTGTATCAGCGTTAAACCATCATTAATTAAAATTAATTGATCTCACATCAGTGCCTTGGAGCAACTTTTGCTGCATGATGAGAACCAGCAGAGAAAAAAAAAACAGTATAGCCAAATACCAAATGAAATGCATCCACCTTTCCCTCCAAGCAAAAGGAGCTAAACAGACTTTGTCTTCTACAGTAAAACACTGACTATGGTTTGGCTTTATTCTCTTAAATAAGATGATCATTTTAGGTACTTTAGATTAAATCAGACAGATGAGATGAGTTACTTCAGGAATTGATAAGAAACCAGACAGCTTTCCCTTTAACTTGAATGAAGAGAAAGCCATGATAGATTATTTCTGGGCAATGTCAGCATTGCCTACAATGGATGCATCTGGAAGGTATTAAACTACAGTGTGAAAATCTCTGCTGGTGTCTCTGATCACCTGTTGAAGCCTCTATGGCCCACTAGGGGGCAGTATGCCCCTACTGCTTCCATTAGACCTGCAAAGCAGACGCCACCAAAGCACATATGACAGACCACATGATAAGCGATAAGAAGGCAGCATGTTTATGGTTAAAAAAAAAGAAAAAGAAAGAAAACTATTCGTCTTGGTGAGATGGCGCACAAACATTTTCATGAAGAGCTAACCAACAAATATGTAAAAATAAACTGACCTGTTCTCTGGACACGCTCCTCTGTCCCGTGAGTGTTGTTGTTCTGCACTCTCATTGGAGGAACTATCATTGTCCGGACGCCACGAGGAGTCTTGCCCTGCTCATGAGGGGAAGGAAGCGGCGCTACCATGGCAGCCAAAGGTGGGCGGTTGTTGTTGTTAAGGTAACGGTAGGCACTGTTGCCGCGTGGGGAAGTTGATGTATCAGATGTGGGGGAGCCTTCCACTGTGTCACACCCACTCTCGTGACCGTCATCCTCAGACATGCTGAACGGGAGCAAGGTAAGGCACATTAGGACTCAACAAATCAGAATCTCGGAGCTCGTCAGATCGTTTTTCTTCATTTACTACCTGTTGGGTCTCTTGCACGGTGAGACTGAAGGGCTGGACTGAAGAGAGTTGGAGGCAAACGAGCTGGTGCTGAGGCTGCTGTCAGGGCTGCTGAGGGAACACACTCTCTCCATAGACACACTGGTGTTCCTGCAAGCCTCACACACGCACTCTTCTTTACACCTATGGACAGAATATCACAGTTTGCTTAGGATCAATCAGTTCAGACCTGATATTCGTAGTAGTCTTGTGCTTAAAGCATTTGCTGCAGATTCAAACTCTGCTGTGCCAGGAATATGTTTTCTTGTCTTTTCCTTCTTTTGGACTTTCGCAGTTTTATTCCCACTCACTCATTCAGACGGCAGCTCTGAGGATCTCCATTCCCAACCTCGTCCTCTGTATCGCTCAGATCACTGCGGATGCTGATCACGCTGGGAGCTGGGCTTGGCGTATCGGTCATCAGGACCGCCACGTCTCGTTGTGCTTGCCTGGAAAGATCTACCCGTCGGTTGGCACTTGGCACTGCCTCTTTAAAGCAGCTCACTTCTTCCTCTGCACCATCTTCTTCCTCGTCTGTATTTGGAATTTCCGGTTGCTGGGATTGCACCAGAGGAACCTCCCTCTGAGGTTGCACCCTTCCTGCCATTGCCGGTCCAACAACATCCACCATTTTGGGAGTTCGGCATGTTGATATGTGGATGTTGCTGGAATGGGACAGGTTCCTTTATGTAGAATAATTTATATTAGATTTTACAATCTCAGAGCAGTTTCATTTCAAAGATGTGAAACAGGAGCATAATCTCACCTGTTGTGACCATGTCTGTTCCTTTTACTGGCTGGCTGTGGCCACACAACATGAGCTATGCCGATGTTGATTGGCTGATGGGCAGAGAGGGCTGGCATCTGATTGGTCAGGAGAGGCTGTTGCATCACTGCATTATAGTGGCTGCTGTGTGAACGCACTTTTCTGTTAAGAGATACAATGTTTTGTTTTTCAAAAATCCAGGAAAAACTACACTTTGGGCACCATGTGTCCAAGCTTTGCTGTAATGAATGTAAACAAAACTGCTATAATCTGTTGAAAGATCTTTGAAATAACATTACATCCACCGCTTTATATAACCGTTTCTTTAATGCACAAATATCTAGTAAATGCACTGGAAAAAAACCCTCAAAAGCAAGTTTTACAAACAGCGGATTTTCCGAGAATTAAAGTTTCGATGACTCAGACTTTGGTGACTCACCCCCAGTCGCTGATCCTCTGTGGGCCAGCTGTGGTGTCATTGGTTAGGGAGGTAGGGGGTGGTGGAGGTGGGTGAGAAGGAGGAGGACCTACAGGAGTCATCTGTTGCCAGGCTGCTGGGACCAGAAGCTGCTGGCCTCTGCTAGACCAGGCCTGCTAATAAGAGCAGAGTGGAGATAATCAGGGAAAATATGCACCCATCTCCTGATCCACCTCCGTGTCAGATCAGCACAGCATCACAGATCAGCACCTGATGATGGGTTTAAAAGGCCAGAGTTTGTGAGGTCGCCCTATAGAGTCCACACTGCTCCAAATCACGACTTTATAAAGTGTTTTAACTGACTTAAGTTAACACTTTTATGCAAAGAGCTGTGGAAGTAGGATGTGCCTGTATGTTGCAGTCCTCAAATCTACAGGAGCCATTATAAGCCACAACACTGCAGCAGGTACCGGATTTGCTTTGAGAGTCTGTCTCTGTGTAAGTGCCATCAAGGCAAGCTGCGGTTCTGGAGATGCGTAGTATACCAGGAACCACGACAAATGCTGTACTACCGTGGAAAATGCAGTCCTAAAGCTTCACAGATGAACAACTGAGATAAAGACGAAGGGAGAGTTCTAGAATGTGTGTACTCTGACTGATAAGCGATCATGTGGTAATTCAATGTGACTACTCGGTACTCTTGGGTAAGCGCGTCAGCGTGCTGACGTTTGTTGTGGTTAGTGAAAACCACTAGCAAGATAACATCTAGATGAGTCTTACCTGAGCTATTACACCAGGTCTCACTGGCATGGGTTGTATGGGAGGGGCCTGAGTTACCATGGGGACAGAATATGCTGCTGGCTGGTTAAGGTTACCTTTGGAGAAAAAAAGATAAGCATAAAGTTATTTATGCAGCTAAAATGTTATTTTAATGGCATCTTAGAGAATCTATGCACCAGACAATTCCACTTTTCAAAGCCCACCCAAGAACACAAATATCAAATAATAAATGACAAAATTATGTATGTGTACAGTGTAAATACCTTGTATTGTGGGGGGACAAAGGAGCAGAGCAGGTGGGAAAGAGTCACTGCATCCAAACTGACCATTTCCTGTCAGAGCAATCCCAGGGTGCATCACTGACGGAGCCGACTGGGTTATAGACTGCCCGAGACAAGTGTACGAGGAGGCGGTGGAGGAGGAAAGGAGAGGAGAGGAGCACAGACCGGGTGGGAAGATGGAGAACACAGAGGGGCGGTGTGGAAAGGAGGGGAAGAAGGTGTGATTAGAGGACATGATGGGAAGGATGAAGAGAGATCAAAAGAAAGAGCAAACAGTCAGGAGAAAACACGACAACAATGGGCGTGTTTAAATGACATCAGTTTAAAAATAAAAAAAAAAGTTATCGTGCAAGTCAGACCTAAACCAGACTTTTAAACTGCCAGTAAACCAAAGTCCAACCCAAGAGAAACATCTTTGTTATCTCTGCCAAATGCATATCGCTCATGATTTTTAACCTTCTTCATTCATTCATCTGCTTATCTTTTTTATTATCCATTTTTACTGCTGACGGTGAGTTGACTGTCCGATGCACCAGGCGGAGCAGCTAAGCTCACTATGACAATAAAGCTTTCTCTCCTACATTGTTGGAAATCGTGCTTCTCAAAGCCAGACTAACACACCCGTATGATGCAGCTGGCTCCCGCGTGTTAGACGCTCAACTAGACTTAAATGAGTTGAGATGTTTCACACATGCTCCACAGTTTAGCCTTTTCACATCTTTTAGGAAAAACAGCCAAATTCTCAGTCGCAGCTCATCTGTTCTTCATTCTTCCGTTTCAACTCTTGCTTCTTTTAAAGAAAACTTAAGACTCTTTACTGTTAAGACTGTTTACCACTGCATTTGATTGATTGATCTAAACTGAAGGACTTTGATGAATAACTTTCACTGCACTGTACCTCTCTCTTTTGTTTTTATTGCTTTTATGTTCTATGAAAAGCACTGAATGTTTAATTGTGCCATGTAGGTACATTTTCCATGACTTCTTTAGTCAGATCACTGCACTGTGAGTGAAGAGCAAACCATTAAGACTGTGTCAACTCGTGGTTGCTTACAGCATTTGCAGACTGTTGCTCTGCTCTATAAAAAAAGATTTTATGAAAAAAAAATCCCCATTCAAGTAACTTAAAGATCTCCTACAGAAAAAGAAGCAGCAGAATGTCTTGAGTCTCAGGTTCACAGTGTTGTGGTGTCACACTCACTTCAGTCAATAACGACATGCACACATGTCACTGTACTGAATTATTGACGGTGTCACACGAAGCACAAATAGCAACACAAATATTCCTCAATGACACATACAGCACCCCCTCACTAGCCAAGTAGTACACATGTGGTGCACAGAAACCCCACATAGCCAAACACTGAAAGTATCTAAAGCGTTTCTGAAGTAATCTCGTAACTGCAAGACCGAGAATCTCACCTGAGTGTGGACCGGTATGTTGCTGTAACCCAGAGCAAGGCCGGAGGAGATGGTGGGGGCAAGAGGAGGTCTTGAGAAATGAATGGTGTTCTGGTTGAGAGCATCAAAAACTGCATTGCTGGGCCGACTGTGGCACATGTCCATGATTCGGAAAGATGACTGTACACTGAAGGAGGAAACAAAGCAGAGCAGTGAGAAGGAAGTTTGTACTGTAAGCCATGCACTCAGGAATCAAACAAGGAGCAGACAGAGCCTTACTGGTTACTGTGGGGGTAGTCCAACAGGTGGGTCATAGTGAGGAAGGGGTGATTTAGGACAGACGCGGGAACAGTCCTGTCCTCAGCGTCGATCATCAGCATGCTCCTAAGAAGAGAAACAAACTCCCGTCTGTCCGCCTTTTCTGCTTGCATGTCGCTGTTATCAGGACTCAGCACCAAGTTCACCTGATAAAGACAGAGAGAGAAAATGAACATGAGAACAAAACAGTGCAACAGCCAACACGACCATTAATGCAAGTGTCTGCACTGCACTCAGAAAGTATCAGAAAGCATTTCTGGCTCAGTTTAGATTTGATCAAAGTCACACTTACGTGTGCTATGTCATCCAGAGAGCTGAAGATGTACTTTCTGGCTTCTTTGGATTTAAGTCCCGTCTCTTTCTCATGGGCCTCAGTCGTCTGCAGGAATAAAAGAAACAAGAATAAATAACCTCCAGTAGGTACGATCAGATGAAAAGTAAGTATAACCTCTTTAATAACAGGTTGTGAATCGATGATCTTAAAAGAATAATAATCTGGTTCCTACTCGATCTCAAAATTAAGTAGCACAACCTCAGATTAACAACAGCACGTAGCATATTATCATTTGTATAAAGTTAATCAAGTTCAGTTGATTGGCAGCACTTGGCTGCTACTTATCCTCTAAATTCCTGCAGAAATATGAAGGGTGCGCTTAGTTTTTTACTCACCATTTCTGTTGAGTTTTTGTTAAATAATGACATGATGTAATGTGTCGTGAGGTTGTATTAATTTAATCTGAAAAGTTTGTCCTGATACGTACAACCTTCGAATTAGAAGACAATGTACCTTCTTCTACACGTGAAATGAAGTAAGTGGAGTATGAGCATGCTTATGCATCTGTAGCCCACGCGGAGGCTCACTTATTCTGCCTCTGTGCTCATATAACGGCACAAAGAAGTCGACAGCACCACAGACTGTGTGAAAGCGACTCGTGTGTGCTGGGTTTGCTTCAATGATAAGCAGTGAAAGGTCAAAATATAAGATAAAGTCAGCAAACTCTGTTTGCCTCCATGCAAATCTGTGTAGCCAAATGGTTCCAATTAGGCTTTTACTGGAAAGGTCATGCAGAGATAAACATTAGCTTACATTCATTCAAACTTTATTTAGAAGACGCCCAGCAGGTAGTCTAAACACAGTTTCACGTTTCCTTGAGCTTTGTCCTGTTTTGAAAAGCTTATGCAGACAATTGGGAGGCAGCTGCCACTTAATACTCCCCCCGAATTTCTGATAAATGTCCCCCCCATTTATCTGCATCTCCATTACCCAAAAGCACAGCAATCAGTGACTGTTCATGATGAGCGGTTGCCAGACAGATGTGCACTTCGCTTTGCAGGTCTATGTGTTTTTGTTTACATCTGTGTGACTTGAATATAGTTACTTTTAGTCTCCAGGAGGCGTAGGGAGAGTCAGATTCTTTGGTGAAGAAGCGTGAGGTCTTGGTCCCCTTGTTGAGCAGCTGCTCTGCTGGCAGCCCCTGAGTCTGAGAGATGTACCGGATCTAAGCAGAGGAGACCGAGCACAGAGAGGAGAGAGCGAATAAGAAAAGTCACAATCACTTGATATTCAACCTGAATGGGATTTATTTCAACAGATTTCTAAATCAGCTGAGCTGATGCAGTCTGAAGCAAACCTGCATGCAGCCAGAGCAAAATGCAAGGCGAGTCATGAGATTATCCACAACAGGTAAGCTTGCGTTACAGTTTGTTGGAGTTTGTTCAAGTTGCCTGTTAAAAGCTGCAGAGTAAAGCCGCAGCGAGCCCGACGTTCCAGTTCTGAGAAGGATAACTCGGATTATCCTTTTTCTCTTGGAACCACCACATAAGTAACAATCTTTGTGTCTTGTTTCTTTCATTGAAAATGGCAATTTTCACATTTTCAACCAGGTTACAGGAGCTTGTCACACCCAGGCTTGAACATGAAGCTCTGCAGGTTTGTGATCGCAGTGTGGCTCGTAAGAGCTAAAACATCCAAATACAAGTTGATTTATTGAATATCCAAAGAGAATAGTAAAGAAAAAAGCATCTACTCTGAATGCAGATTGGTGATGCTCACTTTAATATCGTGAATAACGTGCAGCTGATTCAGTCGGACAGCTGAGCTGTCTACCATGTGACAAAATTCACCTAAAACTTGAAGCCAGATGACACCTCGTGTGATGTGTCAGACTCAGGTTACCTGCAGCTGGTCAGTGACAGTTAAACTGGTACTTTCCCACATTATCAAACAGAAAAAACGCACGTCACACATTCAGCAGTGCTTAAAGTGTCTGAGTTATGGTTGTTAAAAATGCTCTTCCTGTTCTCCCAAAGCTTATTTTCACCTATACAACCTTTACAGCCCTGCAAAACTAACAGTCTGACAGATTAACAGGCCCAGCGAAGACGCAGCCAACCAGTCACACGCTTAAATTATGTGTAACAAATTCACAGTAAAACCAAACGTAGCTGAAAGACTTAAAGAACTGAAAGAACTTAAAATGACAGACCAAAACCAGTCGATCCATGTTGTTGATCTTATGACCGCAGCCTACATTTAAATCAATAGCAGCAAGTACAGACACGTTTATTTCTTACTGCTAAAAAATGTCAGTGGAAATGGTCTAAAAAGGGACACAGATGGTCAGATTTATTACACACGAGGGTTTGCTGAACCCAGAAATATGACACCTAGATTTCATTTAAATTCATGACACGTGTTCACCAAAAGGATCCCAACTTGGATCTGATTCATAACTCAGGTTGGACTGAATCCCTAAAAAAGGAAACTTCTACATGTTGGCATTTTCTTTGCTTTACTAGTTTGCTTGTTTTTGGATTCACGGACAATAAGAGTGACACAAAATCCAAGAGTTATGAATGAACTTCCATTTTGGAGGCACAATTTGGTGTACGCAATATTTTTTTCCCTCTTTTATTACAAATGTTGCACATGTTGGACATTAAGAAAGGTACTAAAAAAAGGAAGATGTTCACCAAGAAAAGTAATCCTAACTAACTCAAACTATGAAAGCCAGTGGTGGAATTTCAGCTGTAAAACTGAACGAAGTAATGCTGGATTTCCCCGTTTTTGACTCTACATTCGATACAAACAAAATATTCTTGAACTTTCTCGCAGTAAATGTGGTCAGTTACACAGTTATACTACAGTATAAGCCGGGAATTCACAGATTCTGGCCATACAGGAGGCAAGATTGGACCATCAAAACTCAACGTGTAGTGTCAGGTGTAGCATGGTACGTGTTTAGAAATACTGGCACCAGCTGCTCGCATGCTATAGCTAAAAGATAAAAGCTGGTGCGATTCCAAGAGTTCATGTTGGAACTTGGAGTTGGAGCTTTATCAGTTTTTGTCTCATTGACTCCTGTGAGGTGAAACATCTGCGAATTTCCCAGATATGGTTGGAATTTTCTCAGGCCTGCGCCATCTCCGTCAGCCCTTTGAAAATACGAACTCCAGAAAATCCATGACGAATGAGAATATTACAGGGATGGGTTTCACAGCCTGTGTGTGTGTGTGTGTGTGTGTGTGTGCACGTGTCTACGGCCTAGAATAAACACACCGACTGGACAGAGGGCACTGGACTGAGAACCTGCTGATGGTGCACTGAATGTGTGTGCATGTGCAAGCATGTGTGTGTGCGTGCATGACTGTGCACATGTCTACCATCGGGCTTATGTTTATAAATACATTTTGCTGTGTAGAGTGGAACTGCAGAGAGCCTTGGCATAGAACTGCATGCTTTTGGGGGCTCAATGTGCACGTGTGGGTGTGCAAGAGTATGTCCTGGCATGGCCCTGTGACACAACAGAGTTGTTGATGCTCAGAGAAGCCACTATCTGCAACTAATGACTGGTCAAACTGCTCGTACTGCGGGGGAATCAAGACACCGTATCAAAGAATAAAAAATAAAAAAAACCTTCAAAAAACAGATAATCGATCGTTATCTAGTTAAGTGAAAACACGATGAGCTGGATTCTGTTCTTCTCAGAGTTGGTCAAAAACAAAATAATCTTGTGCTGGTCTGTGTATGTGGAGTGGACCTTTCCCATGCTCCATCTCGCTTGCCTGGGGACTCCACTTAAGAGTCCCAGTTGTGTAATTCAGACCACACAACCCTGTGGGAAGATAATCAAACATTGCCAAAAACAATTTCCTGATTCGCTCATTTTCCAGATGAGTATTAGGCGAATATTATGGTGGATTTGCTGGATTCCAGTCATAAAGCGAGAGATAACGGAGCAAAAACAAATAAAAAGTTAGACATCTTTAGGGTCTCTAGGGTTTGTAGTTGTAGTCTGTGTGTGAGAAATGTTACCTGGTCGTACTCCAGGGCTCCAGGGTAGAGGGGCCAGCCCAAGAAGAGCTCTGCTATCACACAGCCCAGCGACCACATGTCGATGGCCTCGCAAAAAGGTAGGCCCAAAATAATCTCCGGAGCCCTGCAGAGAGAAAGATAGAACACTCATGAACACACTGGATTAAAAACACCAAATATACAGATTCACAAAAGTAACAGGGCTGGGACCACAAAGCTCAGTTACAGAGAATGTTTGTGAGCACAACTGGTACTTCACATTGTGCGCCACCTTTCTCAACCTCAGGGTCTCCTGAAGAAACTTAAACATACCGGCCGTGACTAAACTTAACCACACGATTCAGGTTCATGCAGCAGGATCGAACGTCATCTCATTAATGCATAAGTATAGTGACAACCACATTTTATGGGAAGTTTGGTCCCACCAATATAAAAACACACACATAAATCCCAATTACAGGCAGTGCACTCAAGAGTAGGCACTGGTCATAAAATACGGACAGATCCCTGTGACCACCCTATCATTTTGCTGACAAAAATTCATACTGCTTTACCCTTAATAATCCCATTTTGGGTCGTATTATTTAAGCAACATTTAAGATCCCACCACGTCACGACTTCCAAGAACATGCAAACAATTATTGATGATTACATCATCAACAGGATACTCTGGACTTTGCCAACTGCGCAATGCAAATGGGACCAGTAATCTTCCATGAGAAGTGCGAGCTGATGTATGAAAACAAAGAGCTATTAGAAGTGGACGGACACAGCAGCTGAGCAACAGTGCTACAAATAGCAACCGCCGCTGTGACGGCCACAGGGGAAATGACAGTTGCCAAGCAACAACTGGACGCAGGACCATAATGAAACGGCATTACTAGGTGAAAAATGAGGCCATCAGTCATCGCTCTATGTGCATATGGCTGGAGGAGTGTGTGCGTGTAAACAGCGGATTGCACGTGAAAGTCCAACAGTTGTTACACTGCTCATGCCGTCTACCCACCTTAGCCTAAAGGAAATTACACTTTGCCATTTCCTATTACTCTTTCAAAAAGAAGAAGTTAAGTTACGCAACACCAAAAAGAGCCAAAGGGGAGACCATCTCAGACATTTACACAATAACCTTGTGAAGAATGGTCCGAGACACCGATAGTGGTTTTCCTGGGATGAGAGCAGTGCGACACCAAAGAAAACTGACGCAAAAATAAAGCACATTTGCATCAATTTGACTTCAAATTTTAAAAAATGCTCCATTTGGACACGTTGCAAAGTGCCAACACACAAATATGCTAACTGTTAAAGCTCACCAAAAAAGGAGAATTTTTTTTTTTTTTAAATGTACTGTGCTCACTGAAAAAGAGGAAACTTCAGCTTTTAAATGTGTAGACTGATATTTTCTGGTCCTGTTTTTTATTAAAGAGGAAGTGTCACCTGCAGGCAATATTCCCAACAGACGACACAAACCAAGAACTGCTGTTTGCTGAAGGCCTAAGGCAAAAATACACCAATAAATACACAAACATGGTCGGGGGAAATGGGATTAAGAGGTCTAAAAAAAACAGAGCAGTGGGTGGCTCGTTCCTCTCAGCTTTAATACTATGGCTACACCAGTGTCATACAAGCTATGGCCCCAACTTTCCAGAGCTGTAACATCTCATCACATAACACCATCTACATCCACACGAACACACACCCCCACAGGTGTTTAGTGGGCAGGCCAGGTTCCAGAACCAACTGGTTGCACTGGAGAGCAGCAGCTATGACAAGAACAAACAGTGAATACAGCATGGCAGCAGTCTTTACACATGTACTGTATCCACAGGGTGTTTATGTAAATCTGAGATGCTGAACATGATGTGACGGAGCTTGGTACAGGACACGTTTGTCCCTGAGCTTTAACATCGAGACGCAACGCTGATCCACGATTATCACGTATCAAACAAGTCCAACAGCATTACTAAAGCTTAATGCGCAAGACTGCGTCTCATGTTCCACAAGACTGAGCTTGCATGTGCAGCAGCCAGAGCAACGCAAGCAGAAAGCAAACATAAGCTCACACGTACAAATAGAGCTGGAACTTTTTGTTGCTTTTCATTCAACAAACTGTTAAGCTTTTTTCTAATTTTACAGTGAAGGGAAAAAAAACAGAGGCCCAGATTGTAGTTGAAAAATGGCTGAATTGGTGACTGGTCACAAGACAAGAACCTCAGAGCAACAAATTAATTTAATAGATCAAGAAAGAGGATTCACATGGAAAGATTCATTACAATCAAATTCAATAAAAACGCGTTTGACAGTAGCTCCACTATAGCTCATAGGTGAGGACATTTCTCGTTTTAAAGATGCTTCATGAGGCAGAAGTGATTTCTGCATCAACATAGTGACTGAACATAATCAGGAGCCTCCATTCTAAGCAAAGCTCTAGTAGATAATATCAATAAAGGATCTTTTCCTGCCTCAAAGGAACACGACACTGCTGCATGTGACTGCCTGAAACACAGAGGATGTGCTGATAGCAGTGACTGTTATGGATGAGATGGAGCAGAAGGAAACCAAAAGAAAGCAAACTAGATAAGAGGGACACAGAAAGTCAAATCTGCCTTCCAAAAATTCTAATGTAGGGACCCATGTTAGTGTAGATGTTAGGATGTACCCAGACCTAACATCTGCAACTCTAAAGAACACAGCCAGCTTGACTTTTTGACCAAAGATGAACAAAGTGCTATCAAAGTGCTGAGGGATGAGGGAAGGAAATCACCATATCTGAGGCTGCTTTCGGAGCAAAGGGTCTACAAACTCAAACCGAGTCATAAAACCCTCGGTTTCCAGGTGTCCTACTGAGTCTATACCCAAGTTAAACCTCAGGTAAACTAGTTTCGGAGAAAGTTCACTAACCTTACCATTGGAATTTTTTTTTCTTTAGTGACAATTGAGTCAAATGCAAGATACAATATGTAAAATACTGAAGTGTTTCACTCAGACACCGGTACTGAAAAGATCCAGCATATGTAAGACGCTGATAAGCAGTGTCAACAGGTCGGCTAAGACCTCCTTTCATGATCAATTTTACATAAATAAGCTCAAAGGCTTCACGACACAGAGGCAACTATTCCAAAGGAGAACGATAATCAACCAGACTTATGTGCATGGATTCATGAATAACCAGGAAACAAAGAACCTTGACGTCAGAAACGGAGTCTATCAACATGTTAACATAAACGTCTTCCTGTGAGCTCTCCTGCATCCTTCATAAGATACTGTAAACACATGCTCACAGCAGAGGGTCTGGCCTCCACTGACACATTACCAGCCAACTGGGACGGGTAATATCTAAGCAACAAACATGGCTATAATGGCTTTTCAACACAATTTTTTTTTTTTTTTTTTTAAATCCCCTCTTCTTGTTCCGTTTTGTGAACCTACGGAGCGTAAATGAGAAGCCAGTGAGCAAAACTCAACATTCGGATGAGTTTTTAAAAGAAAATAAGTCTATTTGAGGCCGTTTCCAAGGTTCTACTCAAGATTTGTTCAGATGTGAATCTGAACAAATCATGTGAATACCTACATGACTTTGTTGAGGAAATGTTGGTGTGTCAACGCCACGAGACTACGTGTAAAAGTAAAGTACACCTCTTAAACAAAGAAATCACATCCTGATGAAGGAAACCCAACACGACCCATCCAAATCTGTAAGCCTGCTAAGACGATAGCCGTCTCTCTTCCACCCGATCTGCTGCTAAGCTGAATTATTCACATAGCCCAGTGCTCCATTTTCACTGTGGGTAGTTTTACGTCACCTCACCAGGGCCTACTGTGTCATGCTTCCATGGCAACGACACATTAGTGCATGACAAGCACTGAAAAAGCTTCTTCCACAGAGTCATACCTAGAAAGAGGCACTAAGAAAAATTAACAGAGTTCAAGATCTTATAACCTCAGAGAATTGTGAAATTAAACGCAAACTGCTGTCCAAGTGATGAACAACGCAGAGCTGCAGGGAAATAACCTTTATGTGGATTTAAAAGGGTCAATTTACTTCAACTTTATTACAAACTTCATGGATCGAACAATTGAGTTGATGAAAATGAATAGATTTAGAATATAAATTCTTAAGAATAGCAGTGCCAGACTCCAAAGTCACAAAGTAGCAGTGTGTGGTTGTCCTATAACAGGAAGCAGGTGAAGAAAACCTGATTGTTAGAGACGAACCCGGTGAGGAACGGAGTAAACAGGGACATACTTACAGTATGTGGAGGTCTGAATGGAAGCTGTACTGGGAAGTAAACCATTTTCTTTCTTTCTAGTGTACATTTTAAAAACAATGTCTAGGAAACCAGGAAGAACTTGTATTTATCTCAGATACACAGACAGCAGTTTCAAATGTCGACTTTGTATCGAACCAAAACATCAGCAAAAAAACTTTTACTTTCCAAAGTGGACCTTAGCAGCAGCTGGCCAAGACCATTATCAGGAAGGACTTTCCTCCCAGTAACAACAACACTGAGTTATTAAAGCTTACGCTAAAGTGCATGTTATTTTCTTCACTGGACACCAGAGCCCACTCTCTAAAACACTGATAACACTACACGATTTTAAGCCAGAAAAATGATGGAGGCCGCACAAAAGTGGCCAAGATTGGACACATGGAGATGTACCAGTTTCTGACAGAATATCTAATGTGTTTGAGATTTTCAAAGAGTCCGAGGGGAACACGCTTGAACTGTCTGAACAGTCGGAACCGCCTGATAGAGATCAGAAGAGACTAGCGTTTAGACTCTAATGGACCTCTTGTCTCAGATCAGCCATGTAAAGTAAACACTTCAAAAATAAATGTCTGAACACAAAAGAAACTAAATAGTAACAATTCAGCTGGATGTGTGCGTTTAAAACTGGAAAAAAGGCTCAGTCTGCTTCTTTCCCTCAACTTCAAACCTCATGACCTGATGGAAGGAAAACATTCACACGCTACTCCCTCGGCTGTTTACAGCTCAAAAAAGAAAAATCTTGACACATTAATCACAGACGCCCTTCATCAAAGCTCAGTTGATTTATTGTGCGTGAGGAGCTACAAGCAATGAGCGACTTGGAAACCTGGAAAAGGTTACAGCAAACATCGGCGTGTGCACCAAGGTCTCTTTACGGCTTCCAGCCAGCAACATGAAAACAGAGTGAATGAATTGAGTTGTGCTTGTAATATTAATGAGAGAGAGACTCGTCTGCATCACAGTTGGAACTGCCTCCAGTCTTTTCGTGTGTGACTTCTGAACGCAAAAGAAACTAAATGTTTAGTGTTAACAGCAATTTAGCAACTCTAAACACCTTTTAGTCTGAACTCAGCTAAAAGACACCAAAATACTACAGCTCACCATCTTCACAATCCCTGTACTTGGAATTTAATTTACATTTAATCTAACCCACATCTGAACTTCCACAAGTGTGTTAAAAGTACAAGAGTTTTAATACCCATAAAGGGTTTCCTTTGCGTCTTTAAAAATAAAAGAACTGACCAGGAACATACCCTTCTAGAAACTCCCGGGAAAACCCCAGATCTGTTTAAAGAAAGAGAACGAAAACTTCCTCTCACCACTGTGGTGAAGCCTGCATTTTTTGGCCCTGCTCTGTGGTATCAATACGGTACATTATACAGTACATGCAATATGAGAACACAAGATGAAAAAAAGAAAAAGACTGTCCTGCAAACCATTCTCTCAACAACCGCATGCGTGCTACAAACATGGAAAATGGAACGTGCAAAACATTGCGACATGTCAATATGAACGCAGATATTTATCCAACTATGTGAAGTATGGGCCTGAGGGTGCACACTGCACAAACTCAATGACAAATAACCCCGTACCACCAGCTACTGTAATCTAAACAAGCGCCCCCTAACATTAACACACAGCGGAGAGGATGTGGGATGTGCAGCAGATAAACAGAAAAGAAAGCCATGAAAGTGGATGTGTACGTTTCAACCTTTGCATCGACTTTAAACCTCCTGACCCGACAGAAGGAAAAATGTCTTCAGGTGTTTACAGCTTTGTGGCTCAATAAGGTCAAAAGCTAAAAATCTTGACATATATAATCAGAGACGCTTCATCCAAGCTCGGTTGGTTTACTGTGAAACGTGCACGGGTGCAATGCGTTACAGACGTGAAGTACCCTGCCCCTGCAGCTGCTGCACAGACCGAGGGACACGTATGAACACACCCAGACACACACAGGAATGTTTTTTCCGGGATCCAAATGTGGGTTTTCATATACCACAGTCTTCTCCAGCCTTTTGTGTCCCGAGTGACCTCGCTGAAATTCACTGCGTGTCCATTTTTAACTGCACTATGATCTCAGAGCTGCCAAAACTGCTTAAAGACAAAAACACACATGGGCACATACGACCGCACACTCTTACACACTTAACCGGGTCAAACGCAGAGCAAACCCTTCGTGTTATGTAACAGCTGTGGCTCCGCGGCAGAAGAGGGTCTAGAAAGAAGCTTGCTTTCGCTAGAATAAAGGAAGTTTCACATGACTTTTGCTGACATTTTGCTGCTATTAGGGTTTTACAAATTAGTGTAATAGGAAGCTCAAAATGTCACATCCCTATTCGCACGCCGCTTGACCATAAAAAAAGTTTAAATAACTACAAAAGCGCTTTGTTCCTAACAAAGCAATAAAGTCAGCACTGTTAAAGAGTGAAATGGCGGATGTGTGCAGCGCATTAGTTGCAGACATACACAATATAGCAACAGTATGTGTAATGGGTTGCACAATGTTTGCCGACGTTGCAACAGTTCGCTCGATCGAATCGACCCATTTGGTCAGCTTGTTGTTATGTGGTTTTGAAAAGAAAGACTTGGATGTCATCTTCTGCAACTTCTACATGTCAACTTGTCCATAATGAGTCCAAAATAACTATGGCAGGACATTTAACATGTTTTCCTTTGTTCAATCTGTAATTTCTTTTCAATTAAAGCAGTTCCTTCAAGTATTGTGCGTCATAATGTAAGCTCAGGGGCTTAAAGCTTAGCCACTTAATGAAGTTCTTTTGCACAACAGTGTTTTGTGAAGATCGCAGCCCTGTTTCATAAGCACATTCTCCCTCTTGCTCTTGGAGACATGTCAAGTATTTCATGACGAGGTTCCGCATAAACGTTTCAGTTCCTCTACACATTACAAAGCGAGCAGGAGAGTTTAGGGTGTGACACTCAGAGGAACGCACAGACACGCATAAAAGAATCCATACATGCAAAAATATACGATTCAGCACAGCTGAGAAAGACAGCAAACAAAGGGAAACAACTGGAAGAGGGGGAACTCCCAGTGAGAGTGTGCAGGTTAATGCAGACCATTTCTTATTACATAAGCGCAGAGACGGCCCGAACACACAAGGCTGAGGAAAGACTTCGCTAAGCCCTGTGGGAAACACACATACACATAAACAACCAAAGCCCACAGACGGGGCTGAGTCACATCACTATGCTGGCATATCATTATGTGACATTTCACTTTGACGTACCTGATCTACCTAAAAATATTCTACCCTGTGAAAAGCATTTCTGAACATTGCGTACCAACTGACAACCGCCTTCACTTGAGGCCGTTTCTATTACAAAAATGTAACCTGTGGTTGACATTCAATACAATTCACTCTCCCATGCATCTTTTCTTGTGTGCCAGCAGTGTAATGTAACCTCTGCTTTACCACAAGTGTCTAATCAACACTAAAACTCAACGTTCCCAGAAGCCCAAATATCACCAGTTACAACTTTAGTCATTCTTACGCAGTCAAACTAAGACTGGATTGTGCAAGCGGAGAAAGTTTCAGATGATAGTTTCGCAATTTCAAACAGTCCGACCAGAAGATTGGAAAAGATTCAAATCAAAAGTATCACCGTCACCCAGGAAACCAAAGTTGTAGTAAAAGTGTCATGAAAATAAGTGCATGGTGGATCATTCAGAAAGTCAGCTGAAAGAAGAGGCGCTCACCTGTAGTATCTTGACTGCAGATAAGTGGAGCAGACAGCCTTGGAAACGTGGCTGGCCGAGCCGAAGTCGATGACTTTGACTCTGTAGGGCTGCCTGGAGGGATCCACCAGCATGATGTTCTCTGGCTTCAGGTCAGCATGGATCAGACCCAGAGACTTGAGCTTCTTTAGGGCTGTTGCCACCTACAAAGAATTGATAAATAAGAACAAATATGTCACTCTGCATTTCTCAGCCTCCAATTAAGATGGGTCAGGCCCAAATAGTCCATTTTTCTGAGCATCAGAGTTCATTCACATCGGTATACAGTTCTGTAACAGATGCCACTCTACCTGCTGCAGAATAGGCCTGATGATTTTGAGTGGCAGTGGGCTGAACTTGTTTTGTTTGAGGAAGTCATAGAGGTTTTGCTCCAGCATTTCAAACACCAAGCAGGTGTGGCTGCGGTGCTGAAAACACTCCAGAGCCCGCACCACGTTGTGCTCCTCTGCATTCTCGCTGCTCAGCCGTGCCAAGATGTCCACCTGAAAGTTCAGGAACAACATCGATAACAGACCGTGTAGCATGCAGAAACATCTAATGCCGTTTGTAAAGATTAGAAAACATGACAAGCAGTTTTTTGTTTATTTTGTTTATATTTTAATCCACATCTTCAGTTTAAACATCGACAATATTTTTGGTCAGCTCCAAGAAATCCTCACCTCGATCTGTCCCTGACGTGCATATGATGGGTGGTTCTTCAGTATTTTGACAGCCACCACTTCATTCGTTCCCCTCTTCCAGCACTTCACCACTTGGCCAAATGTGCCTCGACCCAGAAACTCCAAAACCTCATAGCTGTTCTTTAAGGAGCACAGAACCTCATGCTGAACTAGCTGATAGTCACCATCTGCTGATCCGGTTCTAGTCACTGTAGCTCCTGCTAAAACCTCCGTACTGCCGTTAGGCCTGATTTCAGTCCCATCGACACCCATTCCAATGCAAGTCACCGCTTCAACCCTGTTGGGTTGAGCAGGCTGCAGCCCTCCACCCCCTACTCTGACAGTGTCTGCGTTGTTCCCAGTGCTCGTCTGCAACATGGCCACAGGGGGAGGAAGTGAAGGTAGAGCAGATACCTCCTCCACTATCTGCATGGTTCTGATGCAGCTGTTCTCCTGCAGTTGTTCCCTAACTTCACCTGTCTTCTGTTCACATCTCTGGGTTGCACCTTTGTCAAAAAGGCCGATGTATCCTCCTCTCAATTGTACTTTTCTGTTTCTGGCCTCCTTTTCCTGTGCTCTCGCACGCTCTGTACTGAGTATCCCACAGTTCAAACCTCCACCGGATGGAGTTCCGCTACAGTCTCTTCCAAGGCTCACTTCCTGTGGACCTCTGCTTCGGTCAACAGGCTGCTGATCCTGGATCTCAGCTGGACCTTCTCCAAGGCTGTCCCAGCTGGCCGTTCTGTGTATTCCCGCAGTCTGTAATGCCCACTGCTCCGCTTCACCCAGCTGTATCCCCCTGTGAAGTCTTCCTAAATCAGCACCAGATGAGGATGGGATAACGTTGTTGGGATATGCGATACCGTAGTTGACTCCGATCACATAGGTCTTGGGTGGGGGTCGGTGCTGAAAGGCTCTGCTGGTGTTATTACTGCAGTGGACTTCACCTGTGTATCTGCTGGTACCACTGCTGCTGGTTCCTAAGGCACTTGTTCGATCTGAGTGCAGGTGTGATGGATAAACCAAGACTTGTGAGGCCATACCTTCAAAACACAGAAAGAGTGAAAAAAATAACATTTAGTAACAGTTTTTTAAATTTGGCTAATTTATCAACATGCAGAGATAATTTATTCACATTTTTAAAAAATAATGCAACGTAAAAATGTAATTTGCTATATAAAAATAAAACGCTAATAAAAACAAAGGCATCATAAAATCTTGCCTGAGCAAATACAAATTTGAGCCATCATATCACCCTGACTGGAAAAGGGAAGTGCCACACAGTAATAGAAGGTGGGGAAAGCCCGATGCATCTCTGGCTTGTCCCCTGCGCACTACACAGAAGATACGTTTCACACAGTAAAACCACACAGCAACAGAGGGAAACTGATACACCACCAAGTGTGATGAGTATGCTGTCCCTCAGCAGGATTTTACTAATATAACTATGATCCTTAAATTACTCGACTGATCCCATTAACTAATTAGAGTCTTGCTGTCTGGGACCCTACTAACTTGCTGTTCCGGGACCAAGAACACACGTTGTCAGGTTACGAAGCTGCCATGACAACAAAACAACAAACTTAGTTTGGATGGCTTTTAAAAAACCAAATCCGAATTTATCAAAATGATAAAGTAAAGTCAAAAGAGGGCCGTTTGAGAGCTAAGGCAGTTTATTATGATAGCAATGCTCCAGCAGAAATGCTGTAACCAAGTGGCTTTTACATACATAAACAAGGCAAAGGCAAAGTCCCATCTGCTTCTAAATTCTGGA
Source organism: Leuresthes tenuis (assembly GCF_036924035.1). Taxonomy (NCBI): domain Eukaryota; kingdom Metazoa; phylum Chordata; class Actinopteri; order Atheriniformes; family Atherinopsidae; genus Leuresthes; species Leuresthes tenuis. The sequence continues at coordinate 29,412,428 of NW_027325359.1, read as the reverse complement.
TCAATATATGGAAACATGATTTGCATTGAAACAACCTACAAAATGGATTCTCATTTATACTGCATGTCTTGCAGTTAGATAATGATTACTGCAGTTTCAATTCTTTTCATTTAGCTCATTTCATCTTACCCAGGTTTTTTTTGTGTTTTCCGTATAAACTGACACATAAGAGGTACCCTGAACATTTTCATAATACAGCTGTTGTCCTCTATCTGAGCATGCAAACAGGGTCAGGGCTGAAAGCATCACAGCAACGCAAATTTTCCTAATCTTGTGCAGTATTTCACCTGCTGACTGATGGTTCCAATAAGGCTGATCATCAGGGTCCTCAGAGAGCAGCAACGTTACTTTCTCAAAAATGCATCAAATGAACTGCAATTATGTTCAATTTGTGTAAAGTGAACATCTTATTCTTTTATTCATATATTTTGGAGAGTTCAGACTCGCCCAAACTCTTGAGACAGAATTAAGAAAAATTCATACAAAATGATAAACTATGGCCCCAACCCTGAAATGTGAAGTTTATGCGCTATTCCAAGTGTTTACATGTCTGCCTGTCTCAGTTTCTTAAGTAGACACACGTGACAAAGGCATTCATTCTTCCTCATACAACTTTTTCTATCGAGACGTTGTAGGTACACAAAGAGCCTGTGACATTATGTCCACGATATGCAGCTACGAATGCAGGTATTTGATTGTTTAAGTCATAACTCCAAAGATGCACATAGATCAAACTTTCAACAATACATATACTGCTTTCTAAAGCCACACACGGCTTGAAGGCTTCTGTTACACTATCTTTAAGAACATTAAGAACATCTTTAAGAACAGTCTATGGCACACAGCCATAGACTGTGCTTGCTTGGCCTTAAATTTACTCCGGTGACTCCGGTTTTCAGGCTTGATCACATGTCACATGCACTCAGGAAATTGGAAGTCCCAAGCACAAAATTGCATTCAACAATAAGGGCTTGGAGCGAGACGGTAGACTCCCACACTAATAGCCTTTACACACACAGGCTGAGACAGGCAGAGAGGTGTGCCTTAAAGTCAACATTATGAGAAACACACCTCATTTCTGACGAGTAGAGGTGGAGAGCTTTAACAGCCACTGAGCAGTAAACAAAGTGCACTGAACACCAACTGACTACCGGTGAGTTAAACGACCAACACTGGAAAGGTTAGTCATGACTCAAGGAGCAAACTGCAAGCTGGAGTAGCTCCTTGAAACAGTTAGATTTCCACACTGCTAAGTACAGATCAAGTTATGCGCAGTCAGACAATTCTTCTCTTCAATCGTCCCCCGCAGCTGCAAGCCTGGCAAATATTGATAATAACTCGATGATGCGAGTGACAAAGAATTAATGGCACCACAGCAAAACAGCCACCACCATATGGCTGGTGTGGTGTAAATATGTCACCCTTGTGATGCCTAAAGGACACACGCACAGTCTCAGCTGTTACACCTCCCGCTGAACGAGGTAGCCTGATATCCCCCGGGACGAGGGGATCCGTGCCTGAAATGGAGATCCATCTCAGAAGCGTTTGCGCATCTGTGGACGAGTCTTTGCATGCTCAGCTGGCCTATTTTTTGTTTGTTTGGGCATTTTCTTTTTTAAAACAACTGTAAAACATTCCACAATTTACTAGAGATCAATCTAAGTGACAGTTTACTTAAGGGAGGTGAGGGGAAGGGTGGAGTGTGTGCGAGTACGTGCGTGTGTCTGTGTACGTGTGGGTTTGGGGGATGGGCAAAACCACGCGAAACACCTGTTGAAACTAATGTTGTGACAGACAGAGACCTCAATAATCTGTATTTTGTGCTCCGTAGGACGGATGTTTACTCATTAAAGTGTCAACTGAAATAACACGACTTTCCTCTTCAAACTTACTGTGTAGCAGGCACACCAAAACAAGCCGTTTATGTTCTTTTCAATGCAGCGTCTCATAAAATGCACAGCGACAGAGGCAACTAAAAATCAGCACAAAAACAAGTGCGCACTCATTTCCCATCCCCGAGCAACAATTATGAGTTAGCTCAAACTGATTAGCTTTCGGTGCTAACACTTAACTACCAGAGAACAAACTGAAGTTAGCAAACAAGCTAGCTGCGAGCGAAGTGCTCTCCACGTTAAAAATAGGATTTAGACAAACAACAGCATATCACAGAAAGTGTATTTGACCCCTAGCTTTTAAAGCAAGACCACGTACCTTCAATAAGACCAGTAATTCACATCACCCAGAGCGTCAAAGAACAGGCTAGCAACGAGGACCCGCACCACAGTCAAACCCTGCAACGGTGCTGCTGCTGTTGCTGCTGCCATCTTGTTCAACGACGAGGACAGACCGAGCGACTTTTCGCACATTTGGAGCTCTTAATTACGCAAAAAAACAGGCTATTACGAAAACCAGCTGTGACACATGGTTTCGACAGCCGTCTCCGGTTTTGCCAAGCGTTGGTCTCGCGTCTACTCGAGATGAGGATCCGTGTTTCTAAACTTTTGCATGTCAAAACGCCTCGTCCCCGACCGAGATAGCTGGTGGCGGCTAGCTGTTGCTGCTGGTTCGGAAGCTTGTTGCTTCTCCGCATGTGTGGAATGTTGGGGAGGGGAGGAGGAGGAGCAGAGAGGCAGTAAAAGTGCTGTGTGTCTATATATGTCACACTGACACCGAGTAAAAACATTTCACTGACTTCCAGGGTAGTTTACAACACCAGATAAATTTAGGTAGGCTTAATTTAAGCTCTTTCTTATGGTGTGTTGTGTTAAAGATTTGCTTTACTGCGTTTACTGTTCTATATTTACTGTCTGAGCTCATTCAAAACATCTTATTTTTGGATTTATTGAAACATTTTCCTCTATTTATCAGTTGAATTGCATATCAAAATGTTTACTAATGTGGCATCTTAGCATGTGGGGAAAAAAGTACAGTGTCGGTGTGGATTCTCAGTCATCATGGCCAAGGTTTATTATTTCAAGTTGTTAGGATTTTTACACATAAGATCAGGTCCTAAAATGCTTAAAATCAAGTAAAACAGCCTCAGATTATTGTCATTATTCATTTAACAGAAAATAAGCCATGTGAAAAAGTAAGTCCACTCTTTCTTTGTCCATAAGAACTAAGAGGGTCAGTAGCAGCTGGGTGCTTCTTATCAAATTTGGAAAAAAAAAAAAAACTTGAATAATCAATCATCAGCAAGTGTGAGCTCCTCTATAAAACCTAACATTTGAGCATGAGCATTCAGGTGTGTTAACACAATGCCAAGGAGGAAAAACATCAGCAAAGATCTTAGAGAAGCAGTTGTTGCTGCCCACCAAGCTGGGAAGGGTTATAAGGCCATTTCCAAACTATTTGGAGTCCATCATTCTACAGAGAGAAAGATTATTCACAAGTGGAAAACATTCAGAACAGTTGTCAATCTTCCCAGGAGTGGACAACCCAACAGGTTTCACCCCAAGGTAAAAAACCCAAGAGCTACATCTCAGACTCTACAGGCCTCAGTTAGCATGTTAAAGGTTAAAGTTCATGACAGCACAATTAGAAAAAAGACTGAGTAGTATGGTTTGTCTGGAAGGGCTGCAGGAGAAAGCCTCTTCTCTCTAAAAAGAACATGGCAGCACAGCTTAGGTTTGCAAAGCTGCATCTGAACAAAGCACAAGACTTCTGGAACAATGTCCTTTGGACAGACCAGACCAAAGTGGAGATGTTTGGTCATAATGCACAGCAGCACGTTTGGAGGAAACCAAACACAAACACCTGACTGAAATGCTCTGGTGGGACCTTAAGAGAGCTGTGCATGAACCAATGCTGCAAACCTCAATGAGCTGAAGCAACGCTGGAAAGAAGAGTGGACCAAGATTCCTGCACAACCATGAGAGAGACTGATAACGTCACAGAAAAAACCATCACTTCATGTTACTGCTGCTGAAGATGCTCCTACTTCTACTGAATTATGGGGTGGACCTGTTTTTTCCCCACACTGCTTCTGCATCTTGGCTGAGTTGTTTTGAATGAATAATAACAGGGTGTAATATGTCATTAACCATAAACTATGATTCATCTGAAGCTGTATTTACCTCATTTTAAGTGTATCATCTTTTTCATATGACAGCGTTCTACATGCAATAGTTCCTTGAACAAACTGTTAGTCTTTTACAAATCCTTTAAAGTTCATTTCTTGTCTCGTTATGTTGTGCTTGTTTTGTTTCTAAATGGTTCTTTATCTATCAGTAAAATGTATTCAAGATCTTGATTGCTGTTAACCATACTAATTAAACATGTGCAGTTGTAAACAGAGAATACTGTGTCTCTGAACCCTTTTTTCCTCATTAAGGCCTCCATGTAAACTAATTTCTAACCCATCAATAACATTTCATGAGAGAAATTTCAAGCTGGAGTTCTGTCTCCGCCTACTGTCTCATACGTGTATTACAGGCACACAACTCTGGACATAATAATGATATCATTCTAAGAATATAGCTCAGTCTAACACTGATGGGTAGGACCCCACATACTCACCATTATATGTTTTAGGCATTTACTTCATGATAAGTTGGTTCCACCTGTCTATTTGGCATGTTTTTTATATAATGGTTTAACATGTGTAAGAATTAGAAAAAGAAGCATTAGCTGTGGGACAAACAGTGCTTTATTGGCTTGTTACATGGACTTCCAAAGACAGACATTAATAAAGTTGATGTAATAAGTTAATGTTATTAATTTAGTGAACCGGAGACATAGTTCTGCCTAGAGTCGTGATAGATATTAGAACCGTCTTCACACCCCCTCATTTTTAACAGTTAAACATGGAAAAAACTGATCTCTGGTCTGGTATATTTTGAGCTGAGTCTGTCGACATCGAGGACAAAGATCCCTGTTGTTTTGGATTCAGGTTACGGAATTATGACTACCTCTTGTTGGAGTTATTTATCAATGAAAAAAGTAAACATGAAGGCTTTCTGGCTGAGGGTTAGCATGAAGTATCACAGACTCTGTTGTTTATATCATGAAGCTTAAGCAAGAAGACGATTAGCTTTGCGTAGCATGAAAGCTGGAAGCTCGACATAGCCTGCCGGAAGGTTAAAAATGTACCAATTTGTACGTCTGATGTTCGTAAATAAACACATTTACAGAGATGCAGAAACCACTGAATATGAGAGCATTTGGTGTCTTTGTATCCTCTGAATTGACCTATAGAAAACAACCGACAGCATGCAGCCTGTTGTTATGCTTATTCTCTTTTACTTAAGTGCAAGCAGTGGCTAAAATGGCATCACTAACAGTGAAGGCTGTGGTGCTGTTGATGAATACTTGGCTAAGATCTGTATTTATGTCATGTTTCCTTGTGGGAATCAGTCCCCCGATCAAAGAGCTTTATATTAGATTGAATTATATATAATAATTATCCTCAAAATGGTCATAGATGTGTATCACATGGTGAACAAATGTGTCATTTTGGGTACTTACAAAAGCACGTTCCAGTCCACAGACACATACCAAGCAAAACTAAATCAATAATAACGCTGACAAGCAAATTCTTTACTTTCTGCCTCACAGACCTGATTATTTTCACACTCAAGTGTTAAAGTACTGATGGGAAACTGGACTTTCAGTGGGTTCGTGTGTTAATTCAAGCCGTTTTTCCTCCAAAGACACAGAAAGCTCATTATCTCCACGTACTAGAAAACATTCTTTTACAGATACTATAAATGCAATTATAGATTGACAGCAACGGCTGCCACTCTACTCTGAAAGAGTCTATAACTGTATTTATGTCTCGCACACAGAATCAACCATTCAAATGAACAGGAAGCTATTTGGGTGCTAAATTGATCATATATGTGTCTCCATTTTTTTTTCATGTGTGCATTCGTAAGATTGCTCTGCATGTCTTCAAACTGCTTGGCATTTGTGAGAACCCAAAATGACTCAAGAAAACATCGGTGACCGTCTTGAGACTTCATTTTTCTACATCAGTCTGAAAACTCCCAAGCAGCTGAGACACATCTGGAACAATTCAGAAATGTTGAATTCAGTTCACTGTTTAAAAGCTTAAATATCTAACATCAGAAATAAATACACACCACTGGTGATGAGTGACTTCCTTCTCTAAGACATGTGATAAATACAGCTTCTCAGACAAGCTTGTAACCATAAGTACTGTTCAGTTATTTGTACCACAACACAGGAGTTAAGTCCTGCTGGTAATACTTAATACAAGTTATGCAAAGATGGCTACTGTAAAGGTCACAATTCTGCGCTCTGATACTTGATCAAATAAACAACACTGTGAGTGAATGGTAGGAGTTTGACGACGTCAGTTGAAGGTGCACGCTCTGTGGAGGCGGCTTTTCATACTGATTACAGATCGGCTTCCTCAATTCTTCTCTACATCCAAACCGTTACTAGAGAGGGGAAATTGCAGAGCTACAGACCATTCTCAGCGCCCCCCCTACAACATGTCATGGAGTCTATGTCTCCGTGCTGGAACTCTCCCCTGGTGTCAGTATTTTCTGGAGGATCTTTTGATAGAACGGGGAGAAGACCAGCTTGTTGAAGTTGACGAGCCGACTGAAGCGAACAGCGAGCTCTTGCAGCTCTCTGCTGACCGGAGCCAGACCTCCTGGGAGAGGAGGAGGGGTCTTGTGTTGACTCGACTCCAGGGCAGCCAGGAGGTAGCTCTGAATTCGAGAGTCTGCGAGGAGAGAGGAGCTTTTGTTACTACCAAACAAATAAACAGAGATGAGAGGGACATAGAGACATACAGCAGGGGACACTGTTCTTACCCATCAGCTTACGGACTTTGTTGTCCGGCTGGGTGACAGCTAAGATTTGACCCTTCAGAGTGCTTGTTCGGTCAGCAGAGAATGGAGAATAGCCATGCTGACTCAGACACTGGCTAAGCTCAATGCACAGTTTCTCCCCGATGGTGGCTAAGGCCTCCTGTGCACCAAAAGACCTTGAGAAGAGCAATAGTTAAGTTTAAAACTTGTCCCAGAATGAAAAGAAAAGTTGTGAATGCGTGACAAACATGGGGAAAGTGTTAGAACACAGTTACTGCAGCTGCAAATGAAGCCAAGAGCCAGGGTGACACAGCTAGCACAGCTAAGCTTCACCTCTAAATTTAGTGTGCATGAGCGCACTCCTGGAGTCTCTGCTGGGTGCCTGACAGCCTCAGAGTCCATGAAGACCCTCTGCAGGCCAAGGTTGTTCTTTTTTTAAACTTGGAACAGAGGCTAGTTGTTCTCCTCCAGCTTCCAGACTTTATGCAGAGCTGAAGGAACTGTTGCTTGGCTCCAAATATGTGTTGAAAGGCATACTGAGCAGTTACCGTTTGTAGCGCTGAGATGCTGCCTTCTCCCCAGCGCTGCAACAGCAACAACGTGTACATCCATGAGATGTGCATGTGAGTTCATCAAATGCTGCAACTTTAGGCTACCATCCACAGAACTTAGCAACAAAAACCATCAATACCATCATTTATAGCAACACCGCATGGCTTCAGCTTATTGCAAGAATCTATACGACAGCAGGTTGCAATGATTCCTTCATCTCAGACGCCGTGCGGCAACCTGAGCTCCATGCGTCAACCTGAGCTCCATGCTTTCAGGAACAAACTCACTGTGTCTTGTGATACAACATATCCTCTGTGTATTGCATGCAGGGGTAACCGCTGACACGCTTACGTCTGTCCATTACCAACTCTAAGCTCGTGTGGTCTCTCCTTCCAACTGGATTTTTGACACACTCTGCTTAAATAACTAATATTACCACAGTTCTTATGTGCTTAAAGAGAAAGGATTTCCCTCTTTACTAAAAACCTGAGGTCACTGGTTCATTTGCACACAGCATTTTGTAGACATATCGTAGATAGTATTCTGCTTTATTCCTGAAATCTTGAGTTCGTTTTTGACACTTCGACTTTTATCTTTAAACTATAAGCCGACTTTATTCTTTTATTTTATTTTCTAAATAGTATTTCAACTTTCCTCACAAACTTTCTGCTTTATTTGTGACATTATCCACCATATTCAGTCTTTCTTCTCGACTCGAAGTTTATTCTCATAATCTGAAAATATCTTTCCCTAATATTCTACACAGTCTCTGCACAAATGCTGCAGCCAAAAATGTCCCAAAAGTAGCAAAATAAGATGCAGAGGCTGAAGGAATGTTCTGCTCTGTATGCCTTTAGCACATAAAAAATGGAAAAAGAAGCAGCCCCATAAAGGAAAACACCCACAACCTGTAGAAATGCGTAACATTAAAAAAAGTATACCTCAGTGCTGAGTGGAAAAGCAAAAGAAACAGGGCTGAAATCATCTTTTACCTCACCGAAAACCCCCGAGCAGTTTATGTTCTGGTTGATGCTGGTCGAACTCGAGTGTGAAATGTGACATTTTTCCTCTAAGATTTCTTCTAAAGATGCGTTCGGTGGTTTCAGGTAAAATAATGAGCTAAAAGACAACACCGACATACTTTTGCTTCTTCAAATAGCCAAAATAAAGCACATTAACGCCAGCATTTCTGTTTACCTTGTACTTGTCTACACAGTGTGTGTGTGTGTGTGTGTTCAACATTTATTTTCCTTTTTACCTGAGTGGTAAGTAAAAACAGGTTTGATTAAAAAGTACATTTCTGCAGACGTGAAAGCCAAAAACATTAAGGTAACTGAGGCTAAAACCTTCCACAGTGTCGAGGGGAACTTTGTCCCGATTGCATTACATGTAGAAATCTAATCGAGATGAGATCATAAGTGTTGTAAGACTTGAAACAAATAAGCTCAAAATGCCCTTGCGATCATATTCAGGGTCACAAGCCATGCATGAATAGATTATCGGAGTAGAGAGTGATGAAAAAACACCCCCAGAGATGGTGTTTCATCCCAAATTTCAAACTAATCCCACAGCACCACACAAATCAAAGCATAAGTACTCAACTGAATGAATGAACACATTACCGGCAAACTGTAACTTCCAAGAAAAAAACAGCTCAGTTTCGGTCACAATCGGGCCATTACGCTCCTGCTCTAATCCTCTTTTGATCATTCTCACGGAGAATAATCAGCAGCTGAGAGATCGGACTGAATCCACTGAATTAAAAGCAAAGTTGGCAACAGAAGCTTTATAAAATGGACATCTGAGTATTTACAGTTGCACTCAGGAAACATTTGTACTCACAGAGTGTGCATGTCTGCAAGCATGACACTGACAGTGTTTTTTAGGGTCTCCATCAGTCCTGGCAGACCTGAGATAGCCTCTCCTGTTGTAGTGTAGACGATGAGGAGCACAGAGGAAAGCAGAACTAACTGCTCGGCTTCCTGCTGCATCGCTTGGAAACGAACCTGATCCATTAACACGGTCTGCAGAGAGAAAAGAGACTTTGGTTGTTGGGTGGAAAACAAACCAGAGGCAAACAGTGAGGACTGAGAGTTTACCTCTGGGAAGGGGTCTGAAGCGTGGTCCCATCTGAGCAGCCGAAGATATGCGAGATTGTGGACATTCAGGGGAACGAGCGATGGCGAGTCATGTGAAGCCGCGCTACAACTGCCCGAGTCCGCTTCTCTCAGGCTTTTCACAGTGTCTTCAAGCCATTTCTCAGTGTAGTCTAAGGCATCTGCAGAAGGAGGGACCATTTTATTCTTTTAATACTGCTGGAAGGTCAAAAGAGTCCAAGTTTATATAACAGTGTTTCTCAATCCTGGTGCTCCCCGCCCTACATGTTTTCCATGTTTCCCTGCTCCAGCACACCTGATTCAAATGAATGGGTCAGGTCTTTAAGCTCTGCAGAAGGCTGAGGACGACCCATTCATTCTAATCAGTTAAACAGTTAGGTTTACTCATTTTGCACATTGTACATATACACACAGTAATAAGATTTAGTGAAATACTTCCCGTTATGTGTCTTTTCAGCAGAGAGAAGGTGAAAAGAGCAAGAAGAACGCGCAAAGCCTAAAACTGGCCTTAAAAATAACATTGAGGTAAGTCAAATAATTATTCTGTGATTGAATTTCAGCTAAATTTCTTTCACAAAGCAAACAAATGGTTCATAGCTCCACTTTTCAACCCTGCAAATCTAAGAACCTGAGCTTATCAACGACAGCTTCTTATTTGTGGTTTAAGCCACTGATGTCTGCAGATTCCAACCCAACATAACTACAGAATAACTCAGAGATTCCTTACAGGGTTGTTTCTCCAGAAACTCTTGGAACTTGTTCCTCTCATACTCAACCGACTGCTGCATGAGATGAGGCCTGATGCTGCTCAAGGCAAAGTTAGCCATGTCCACCTTCATCAGGTCCAGTGTGGAGAATATGGCCCTTAATGCAGAGAAGACGTAAGTAAAACAAGTCGACACAGTGGGAGAAAACATACATCATGGTGAAATTGCTCTGTGAGCTGAAGTTTAAAGGTGGGTCTGCTTTTGTATTGAGTAGCTGTTAATCCAATTTGGCCATCCAAACAAAAGAACATCACTCCACAACAAACTGACTTCTGCACTGTGATGTAGGGGGATAAAATGACATGATCTAAGAATAAACTAAAGCCTGGGACATGCAGAGCTAATAGCATTCTGTCTCTCATCTCATGGCTTACTTCAGCAGAGGCACAATATCAGTGATCTCCTTCAGCTCATTGATGTCCTTGTCTCTGCAGGGAGCGCACAGGGAGCCCATCATCCCAACGATGAACTGGGACAGTTGACTGATGTCGAGAGCTCCGTTTTCAGCCTGCTGCTGGATTAGAGGCAGATCCAGAACCTCCTCAATACGGGAGCGCAGGCGACCATGGCCCGGCAGCAAGAAAGACAGCAGTGTCTGGATTAAAAGTAGAGATGAAGGAAGGTAGATAGAAGCCTTAGAAGTCCCTCAGCCGGGACCTCCTCAAATATACAGGATCACATGTGAAGAGACGTCGGCCTCTAGAACAAGACCCGAATCTTTTCAAATCATTCTTATTCCAGATTCCGACTCAAATGTTTGCACATTTTTGTACATAAAGCATTTAATCAAGGTGCGACTGTTTTGAGAGGCACAAAATGCAAGAAATATAAAAAGGAAAATTAAGGATTTTTGTTTTTCCCAACATTTTATATACTTTATATAATCATTCAGACCCATTTAGAGTTAAGGAAGCTTTTAGAAATCCTAAAATCCAAACATTCTTTGAAAAGAGGCCCTGTGATGGACTCGCCCTCTCGCCTCTCACCTGATGACCGCTGAAATAAGCTCCAGCCCCCCCCCGCGACCCGACCGACCGATTAAGCGAGTTTAGAAAATGGAAGGATGGATGTTTGAAAAGAGCCATTTAACACCTAATTTTTCTGAAAAACCTCAAGATGTCGATTTGAACTCAGCTGTCACTGACCACGAAACAATCATGGCTCAGCCTCAAAAGAATAAGTTTAAATATGAAATAAAACCATTTGAGAGGTTCAACGTGGCTTTTTTAAACAAAGAGATAAACCAGTGTTGTGTCTACTCATAACATAACTTAAAAACTGTCAAACACAACACAGTTTGACAGACAGAAAATAGCATTTCTGCAGCAACAAGGTGATTCCCAAAGAGCTATTAGCTGAAAACTTGGCATATCTCAGCATGGTGTGCAGTGTGTCCTTAAAACATTTGAGGAAACTGGACAAGTGGAGGACAAAATAAGAAGTGTCAGGCCTAAAGAACTATCTACAGCAGATGAACAGTATCTGAAAGTGATGTCCTTAAGAAAGAGGAAAAAATCCAGCAAAGACCTGACAGGACCTGAGAGATGCATCTGGACCTTCAGCTGATCCATCTACTGTTGGCCCAAGCCTCATCAGAAATGGTCTCCATGGAAGGGTGGCTGTCAAGAAGCCATTCTTAAGGAAGGGAAACAGGGAGAAAAGGCTGAGCTATGCCAAATGACACAAGAAGTGGACTGAAAATCAGTGGCAACAGGTCTTATGGAGGGATGAATCCTCCCCAGAGCCCGGACCTCAACGTTACTGAAGCAGTGTGGGATCATCTGACAGAGAACGGAACAAAAGGCAGCCAACATCCAAAGAAGAGCTTTGGGATGTCCTTCAAGAAGCCTGGCCAAAAGAAGGCAACATTTCCAAATGATCAAACAATTGTTCATTCACCTAAGGGCATTAATGGAGAGGTGAGGCCCAAGAATAAGGAACAATAACAGCTCTCTATAAATGAGAAACCGTGCAGGCATCAGGGACGTCTCGTATCAAACTGAAATCCACAAAGAATGTTTTTATTTTCATGTTTTGTACGAGTCCGACCAATTAAACAACTGATCTGTGTGTTAATAAACTGATACATTTTCCTGTTTATCAGAGACTTCACCTCTTTAATCTCTGCCAGAAGTTTGATGGCGTGGTCGTATGATGGCGGCTCCTCTCTCAGCTGAGCTTCCAAACAATCCCAGAATGCTTTGTGCATGATCTCCTTCACTTTGCGCTCCAAACTGTAGCAGAACAAAAGACAGACTCCTGAGTCTGCAGCAACACAGAGCTCACGGTAAGACAAAGCCAGGAAAAACATTTCCAGTATCAGACCAAATCCTCACCTTCCTTCAGGAAGCTCAGTGGGCTTGACTTGAAAAGCCTGGTTGACCATTATTTCATGAGCCAAAGCCATGTTTGTGACTCCTTTAGCCGTCTCCATCAGCTCCTCCACAGAGACGAACCTGGGCGGGCTGGCTGTGAGAATGAAAACATGTTTTTAATCACACAAAATCAGGAGACTTTCAGTCGGAGATCAAACAGTGCTCAAGGACAAGAAACTGGGTGAACTCCTACTTTCAAACTCTCTGTTCTTTTGCCTCAGAAATAATCCAATTCATCGCTATGAGCATAAACACAGAGTCACAATGTTTCACTCAGATGTTTAATGCCATCATCTGTCACGTGTAACACTGTGTAAAGCTTATATTTGAAAAAACACCAGCGGGAATAATCATATGACAGGAACAATCTGGAAATCACAGCTAATCTAATTTTAAAAGGTTTTCTGCCTATAACAGCAGACGGAAAAGAACAATGTGGAAGAGAAAATTTTGGTGGGAGAGTTTTATATGTACATTTACCAGAGCAAAGAAAAAGAAGGAAACACGACCTCCTCTTTCAGAGGGGCTGAGTTGAATGTTACATCTTAGAAAGGTGTCATCCTTACAGACATCCTACAGACTTAGAAGAACCCATCCAGTCTGTTATGTCCTGATGTGAGGAGCCAGTAACCACTATTACTCATGAACACAAAGCCCCCCAAAGCTGTAATAACATTATCAAATAATGAAAACCCTTGACATGTAAAGCTTGCTCTGTTATTGTGCCAAAGGACCACAATTAGCACGTTTGTCTTATTGTTAGTTGGCTGTTTTTCCTCAAGATTGTCCAGCTAAAATGAAAGAAGCCACGAGTGCCCCACAGAGCAGACAGAAGAGTTTTCTCCCCACTTGATGTCACCCTGCCCCTTGTGGTGAAAAACTTTAAGGATCCACCTTTAAGGACACGACGCACAGCTTACAGAGATACGCCAAGCTTTCAGCTTTGGAAACCACCTTCTTGGTGTAAAGTGTTTGTCTTTGTTTGTGGCAACATTTCTACGTCTTCGTGGTGGACATTTAATACAGAGGCATCATCTCTGAACGTTTTGTTGTGAGTAGGAACACTCTTTTATCCTTCTCCTATGCTTCAGTTTCCTCCTTTGCTTTAAAACCGTGTTATCTTTGGGATTTTTCATAGATGCAACTAAAGAAATGGGAGCAAATTATGTGTCTTTAGGACAGGCTGCTGGAAACAAAGTGCCTGAAGACTCTATTTAAAATGGCTTCTTTGCTAAGTTGTCTGTTATGTGCAGACACAACACTGGTTCATCTCTTGAGTTTGGCACCTTTTTTATGCTTGAATGATTCATAGGTCAGTGTTAAGTGGCATATTAGGTGACACAGTCCTCTAAAAACTGGACTGGACTGAAAATGAGTGAAAAAGCAGCCAATGTTCAAACAAAAACATTCATTTTGGGTCTTAATGCTAACTGTGCGTCTGTTTTAGATGCTATAATGAAGAGAGAAAACAACCCTGCACCTCACCTTGTGGAGTATTCCCTCTGTGAGGGCTCGGAGTATTTGCCCTGACCCTCTTCCTCACCGTGTCCTCAGAGGCATCCTGCGCCCTCGCCTCCTTCGCCTCCTTGTCTCCTCCACTCTGGAAACGGTCTGTGTCCTTTGGCATGCTGGAGTCTGGAGGATAACAGGTTATAGAGGTGGTTCATTTTTAAAGCTACACGCGCAGATATGCTACACCTTGAAGCTATGATCGTTACACGTTGGATTTTCGTGTTTTCGCACAAACAGAGGATGTGGAGGGCTATTTTTGTGCTGTTCAAATGATGACATCATCATCACTGGTAGAGGAGGGGGAGAAGAGTCAAAGCGATGCTAAAGTGGTGAACACGACAGAAGTAAACAGAACCGGTACTGGGTCTGTCTTCAGTCTGGTCTGCGGTACTGACCTGGGAGCTGAGAGATGGGTTAGCTGTGGGCTCAACTTATCCAACGATGGGGTTGTTCAGCTCTTTGTCAACAACAACAAAGCCGGATGACACAGCGACTCCTTTATAACCCGCATATAGCTCCGTTCTCACGGCCACAGATTTATTCACAGCCGCTCACTGCCGGACACCGTCCTCTACCGAAGGGAGGCTTGGTTTCATCCTCGGATACTTGATTTTGTTGAGGTCGCAGCCGTTTCTCCAACGGGTCAGACTCTTCCGGTACTGGGTGGGGCTAAAGTGACGTCGAAGTCGAGCCTTTTCTCTCCTGTTCCTCACCAGTCAGTTCATTTGGTTTAAGGATTCATTTGTTGAGCTGGTCCCTCTACACAACTTTGCCATCTTCTTTCTTCTAATTGATACAGAAAAATCTCAGCTGGGGTAATAATATTTTATCACATCAAATCTTTATTTGAATCAGTTTCATTATTAATACATTTGACAGACATTGTCTTTAATGAAAAGATTGTGATACAATGGCTTTTGTTTAATAATAAAGCAAATACATGTGCAAACATCCTGAAAGCATCTTTCATATTCACATATTTACAATACTCTGACTGTTAGTCACAAACATTACTGTAACACAACGAATAGTTGAGAAAACTTGAGGAAAAAGGCAAAATGCTGTAGCGGTTCTGTTAATTTACTCATCTGAAGAGTTCTGTCTGTTCAGGACAACACTTTGACCTACAGAACCTAAGTCCACACAATACATAATCACCTCACTGAGTAAAGTAAGAAATGCTGCAGCTGGAACCCTAATTTTTCCTCAACTTTCTTTGTTTACAGTGTTTTGTTTGAGTCAGATACTTAACAAAAAAATATTTCAAAACAAACAAAAAGATGTCACTAAAACACAAAAAGTACATCTATAGATAACTACGAATAAACATAACAAAAACCTTTCTTTTAATACATCTACAGCTCACTGACAGCAGAGTCACCAAAGTACTGGTTGAATATCTCTGGGTGGGACTGGTAAAACTGTCTGAGGCGACGCTTCCGCTCCTTGGCTGACACCTTGATATCCAGGTGGATGCTGTTTAAGAGCACCCACAGTTCCTGGTTCGTGGTCTCCTTTGTGGTTTCAGTGTAAGTCCTGCTGGAGACCTGCTGACTGATCGTAGAACCTGCAGGACAAAGAGAAAAGAAAACATGTTAACACAGAAGCAACAGATACTTTTCTTTGTTTACGGTGTGAACTGATTTGTTTTGGTCACTTAGAGACACAAAATTGGATTAAAAAGATGTTAAAAGCTTGAAAAGCCATTTAAACATTGAAGATGAAGCTGAAGTTGAAGCTTTTACCTCTGAATTTTGGTCTCCACACACTCCTGAGGGAAATATCTGCTTCGTTGAAGCTCACCTATATTGAACAGTTATCAACAAACTTTGACACTCAGCTGCTGTGCTGGGCAGGTAGTGTGTAATAAGATCAGTACTCCTACATGTTGTTATTTGGATTAAAGGAGCTGCATTAGGCTGGTTTAGGTCATTTTTATCTGACAGATTGTTCATGCAAACAGAATCTTCCTCTAACACCAGAGTAAGTTATGGAGTTCCTCAGGGATCTGTGCTTGGACCGATTCTTTTCCGTTTGTACATGCTTCCATTCAATCATTTTATCAGACAGCATGGCATAAATTTCCACTCTTACACCGATCGGTTATATTTATCTATGAATAAAGATTAAACCAATCTTTTGGTTAGATTACAAATATGTCTGAAAGACGTGTAAAAACCTCAATGGCTGATTTCTCTGCTCCTACATTTAGACAAAACCAAATGTGTTGTATTTGGACCCGAGTGCTTCAGGGAAGATACCGTCTACAGTTATTCCAGATGGCTTTACCTTGGCTTCTTCTACTACCGTGGAGTTTTTTTGACTGGATTAAAATAAACTGAACAATGTAAAAGAGTGTCAGCCAAAACACTGAAGTCACAGGCCAGCAAACCCAAACAACAAGCTGCAAGATGCTTGGACTACAAAACAACTGCACCAGAAGATAATTAAATGTGGTTTTGTTACTCCAAGTTACGTAGTTAAAGGGGAAATAATAAAACCGCCACCTTGTGCATGCTTACAATGGGGAATTGAATGGAAGAGAAATTTCAATGCCATCTGTTGGTTTCCTTAGCTCTGCAACTTTTCTAAAATTTGTCTTCTATGACTTGAATTAAATGTAATTGGATTATGATTGTACTATAGTGAATTGGATTAAAAATGGCTTGATTAGGACTGTATCCTTGAATTGAATATTCAATGAATATAATACAAAATAAAAAATTCAACAAATAAACATTTCTTTCTGTGCTTGGGAGCTTATAATTAGGTGTCAAAGTCAGCAGCTAAACATCTGTGCAGAAATATCTCATTCAGTGGGACCCTTTTACTTTGCAATCAACAGCTAATCCTAATCGCTTAATAAAGAAAAGAAACGATCAATGTTCTTCCAGTCCAGTCCTTCCTATCTGTGGTTAGAGACTGTATGTTTTCTCATTGGGTAATAAAGTGTTCAAATCCACACTAGTTGCAATGAAAAGCTGTAAATTCATGATTTAAAAGAGAGAAGTTGTATTATTTCTGTGGTATTTTGGCCATTGCATGTCACAGGTAAGACTTGTCTGCTTTAACACAAGAATATTGTTTAATGTGGCTTTAAAAGTATATTTAAAAAACCTGGATAAGGAATAAAGAACAAGGCAAAGCCTCAAGACACCACCCTGTTTGAAAATATTCAAGATAACATGCCAGGAAAAGTCGAAGAAAGCTTGCTCTTCTTTCACTAATTCCACACATTTGAAGTGTTTGAGAAATAATCTGTAATGGATACAAGTGAGTTTTCTAAAAAACCTTTTGCTTTAAAATAAATAACAGCATCGTTACAAGCTGAAATACCACGAAACCTACATGTTTCACGTATTAAAAGAGTTTAAAACCAAAATCTAAAAACAAATATTTGAAATGTTCTTTGATGTCAGTCTTCAATATTTTTTTCCAGGTAATAAAAGTGGTGTTGTCGATAAAATAAAAAAAGTATGTCTCAGTCTACTTTCTTCAGTTTCTAAAATATAGTCCAAGTGTTGGACACTGCTGTTGACATTTACCTGCACCCGTCACATCGGGCTGTTTGCCCTGAGCAAGGCTGGCCAGCTTGTCACTGACTCCTTTGTGCAGAGCCCCCGGTATCTGGAGGGAAGACAATGAAGCATTGATTAAACTGTCATTTGCTCTTTTCATTGATCCCATAAACAAAACTTTAAAAATTAGCCTAATTTGATTATACAACAACGTTAGTGACACAGTGCAGCATTGTCAGGGCAGGAATGAGTTTAAAAAAGGCTCCGATTTGAATTAAACTGGATTATTTAACTGGAAACAACACTCCAGGAGTTTTAGTGTTGAATTCTTGAAAAGGCAACTAAATGTTTACACTATGTATGAAACACTCACTCAGTTAGAATAATGCTCCAAAATAGTTTCTGAAAATGGATGAAAGCACAAGCTTTTCTGTAGCTACTCGAGCTAGCTACTTACATAGAAGATATGCTACTATGTCGCTGCTTGAATTAAAGCCCTCTGAGAGGCAGAGCATTCAACATGGCTGCTACCGCTGCTAGTCGTGGGATTGGAAGTGTAACAAGTTACCAGCATCTCTGATTAAAGGCTGCTGGTCTCAACTGGGATCTTTGCAACATTCAATTCAGAATCTGTGGACCACGGACATTAACATCTAGCCAGCAATGAGTCTTCTAATGTCTGTATGAACCTGGCTTCTACAGTGGGATTTTAGAGCAGAATTACAGGGAATTAAGGTGGATAAGACCCCAGTTAGAATAGAACATTCTAGTTGTATACAGATACAGATTACAACGAATGTCTTTTATTTCATTTAGACATTTGTAATGAAAACTGTATGTCAGCACAGTCTTGAGGCAGTTAAAATGGTCTGGGGCCCACACTTTTTGCTGCTTGATCATAGTCTCTAATAGGCTTTTTTCTGTTGCCCCTCAGTGTATAACACGAGACCTGTAAACCTTGTAAAAGGCAGGTTACAGGTGCGATTTATCCATCCATTGAAATGTCAATAATAAATTCTATTTGAGCATCTTTAAAGACTTTAAACATTAAGTCACAATCTGTGCAACCGAATAAAACTATTCAAACACTCATCAATGATACATTAAGTTTAGTGATGTCACTTTAGAGAAACACTTAACTGGCTGCACTGTCTTTTTAAAGTACCCAGAGATCCATTTAGGGGAGTGGTGTAATGCAGTCCAATAGCGCTCAGTTACCTTAAAGATTTCCTTTATGTTGCTAAGCATAAAGACCAACATAAGGTCCTCTTTCTCCTTTGAAAAAGACTTGCTGTGTAGTATTGCCCGGGAGAAGGACTTCTTCACTGCCAGTCTGTTCTCCATCTGTCAAAATACAGACATTGGGGAGTAGATATGTGGAAGAAACTAATTTTCATGCTGCTTTGCAAGAGGCTGCACCATTTTAACTATCTGGTATTCATTTCTAAAGAACGTCTGTTTCAAGGGTAAATAACGCCCCTGTTCTCACCTCCTTGTCCACTTTTATCCCCTGTGGATCAGCTGCCAGAGACATAAATGTGAGCAGCCTGCGTAGCTCTTCTCTGCTGCTCTGTGGCAGCAGCTTCAGACACAGCTGCAGCGCCTCAAGAGCCTTATCTAACTTGGCTTTCACTAAAAACCCAAAAAGAGACGTACACCAAGGAGCCAGAAAGGTACACAACATTCAGTTTGTTGCTATTTCAGCCGGAGTTACATGAAAAAGATGCTCTGTTACGTACAAAACGTCTGGGTCGCAGTTTTGCTTCTTACCCAGCAGGTCGGTGATGGCTGTGTAGATGTCAGTCATGTGCTGAGGCAGCAGAGGGGGCCCGTTTGTGGTGCTGTAATGTTTGACCAGAGTCCCAAACAGCAGCAGCTTACACTGGGCCAAGCTGCTCTGGGAGAGACAAGTCTGCCCCTCACCGCTGAAACCTAGAGTTAACAAAGTTCAGATTTTAACACTGTACAGTTACCACTGTTGGATTTTAATGTAACATCTACAGTGCACACAAAGCCAACTTCCAGCTCGCCAGTGGAGGCAGAATTATGAACATAACACAATATGAACAATTGAAGATTGTGTAGAAAGTAGCAGCATGTGCTTTGTTTTTGCTAATGTCCTACAGATCTGTCTCTCTTGAGTTATGGTTACCAGTTTCTTCACTCCACATGTTGTGAAGCTGTTGCTTGTTTTGGAGAAATGAAGATGACAAATGAGAGAGGATTGTGTGTTACGTGCTAAGGTAGCCATTTGCTTTCTGTCGTCACTGCCGCCTCACTTCTCGTGCACGAATTCAGTGCACTAAAAAGGCCAATCGCAATGGAGATGGATAGAACAAAAGATGAATGACTTGCTGAAGCAAAAGGAAAACATGTTGCTTGTTTTGTCTCGAATCGTCTTTCTATTGAGAGACTACAACGAAAGAGGGGATGAAGCCAGGCCCCAAATCTAATGGCACTTCCGTTCCACATACTGTAGAAATAAGGATACCCAGTAATGACAGACTCACCAATTAATCTGCTGAGCGTAGAGTCTTCCAGAACACTTTAATATTCTAAAAACTTCCCTGTCTCCCTCCGTCTTTCTCCCAACTTTTTGTTTTGGATGTGTTGCATATTAAATTTGATGTTTTCGAAAAACAATGATGCTGGTCGGTGAAGACACCGAAAACTACGTCTTTGGACTGTCTGTTAATCAAAATTTCAAACAAATAAATGAATGACAGACTTAGGTTTGCACTTTAGAAGTGAGGATACCAGCTCCCACTGATTATCGTACTGACTTGAAGCACTTGCCTCCCACTTGGATGCTGCTGCCCGCCGGTTCTCGGCTGCTGCTCTCCTTCTCTTGGGGGAAACAGTGAGGCAGCTCCCTGCTCAGCTCCACAACAGGCTGGTCAGGGAGGAAGTCCAAACAATCCAGAGCTGCACAGAGCCACTCATCTTCTCTGAGGGAAGCACAAGAGCATACACATGGAAATGTATGATTAGAGTTAAATATTTGGAGGCTTAACACAGCAGCAAACAACTCTTTGCACTGAGAGCAGTCACCCTTCTTGTGTATGCTGGAATTCCTGTTGCAGCCTGAAGCAGACAGACTTCCAGAACTCATAACATGTTAACTGGAAATCAAATATCTTGAACGATGTAACAATTTTTAAAATGCACCCAAAGAAGAGCAGAGAAAGGAGGTCTTTTCAGCATCCATTACATATAAAAGTGGGCGTAACGCACTGATCCTACCATGCAAATCAAATTTAGAAGAAACTCTACATGTTGTTAAGGATACTGTTAATGTAATCATAAATAAAGCAGAGGGCTGTAACAAAACAGTGGACAGACATCAGAGCAAGCAGCAGCATCACACCTCACTGACATACTGTCGTTTAAAATGACAGCTCTAAACTATGATAGCCTGTTCCCTCAACTTCTCTCTCCACGTGTGTCTTTCTTGCTTGCAAGACGTGTGACAAAGAAATTTGTAAGGAGAGGAAATGCAATGTAAAAAATAAAGACGGTACATAATAAGCGTACTCTTTAAAACGGGTGTGGATCAGCTGGACAAACAGTTATCATTTTCTCAAGTTTTGGAAGATATGAATATTTGATCAATAGCACCACCATCAGCAGATGGAGATGGGTAAAAAACTAGCCCTGCTATTCTAAAAAGAGGAAACAAATACGAGCCTTTCAAACCGTAAAATCTAAAGTGTGGTTGGTACCCCGCCTTTGTGTTAGGCTTAGCTCATCAATTGTAGGCGATATTTTCATGTGAAGATAACATTTTCCAAAGCAATAAGTGTGCTTTGGTATTTCTGAGATGAAACCTGAGGAACCGTGTAAAAAGACCTTCATAGGAAGAAACTTAAAGACTTCAGTCACTAATCAAAACCTCACAACTCCTTGTTAGTGTGAATAAATGCAGAAAGAGACCATGAGATTCAAAGACAATCATACTGGGAGTTCTTGAAGGCCTTGAGGATATGTCTGTCCAGGTGGTTGCTGCTGTAGATCAGGTCGGGGTTACCATGAGCCACCAGGTTGGTTGGAGGTGGAGAGGTTGGGCTCTGGATGCACTGAAGCACATTCTCCAGCAGGGGGAGCTCCACGAGGTTTAAGAGCCTGTGCAAGGTCTGTTCCTGCCACACCTCATCTACCACTGTAGAACAAAAATAAATGGCTTCTGAACTGTACAGCTCTTAGTTGCTGCAAAATTGTCGGGGGTCTGTACATTTTAATCTGGCAGGAATTGCCAACACTGAGTCCATTAACATGATTTACAGTACGCAGGAATGTAAGTGGAGGTGGCGCATCAGTTTTGTGCTGCCAAACCAATTAATCTATGGTGTTCATCTTTCTCAGTTTGTCCAGAATTGATCATTCTGACAAACTTTTCATCCAAACAAAACAAAACGTGAACAGATAAGCATGGTAGCAGGAACAGGAAACCGATAATATTCCTCAAAAGGCACCCTTGGCCCTGCATGCCTTATGCCCAGCACATTCTGGGATACGATCGATTCCCTTGAAAAAAAAACATCCGTAGATTAAATGTAGCTCTTCCGCCATCTCCCTCCAAAAAATATACATACAGTACACTGCAAAAGTCTTGATCCACTTGTCATTTAATTTTTATATTTTGCTCCTAAACAGCCAGACTTGGTCTTGAGAAATAGTTCTCCAGACTTTATGTGCATCTTTCAAAGCTTTTCTTTGGACATCGGCTCCTTTTTCACCCATTTTCATTCCAGTCATTATACCTGACCAGTTACAGAGAAACATTTCTGTTTGGCTGTTAAGCCCCTATCTACAGCAGATGAACAGTATCTGAAAGTAATGTCCTTAAGAAAGAGGGAAAAAATCCAGCAAAGACCTGACACAGGACCTGAGAGATACATCTGGACCTTCAGCTGATCCATCTACTGTTGGCCCAAGCCTCATCAGAAATGGTCTCCGTGGAAGGGTGGCTGTCAAGAAGCCATTCTTAAGGAAGGGAAACAGGGAGAAAAGGCTGAGCTATGCCAAATGACACAAGAAGTGGACTGAAAATCAGTGGCAACAGGTCTTATGGAGGGATGAATCCTCCCCAGAGCCCGGACCTCAACATTACTGAAGCAGTGTGGGATCATCTGACAGAGAACGGAACAAAAGGCAGCCAACATCCGAAAAAGAGCTTTGGGATGTAAATGTTTCCCTGGAAAAACTTTAAGAAATAACTGGAGGCTGCAGACTGTTCTTTTTTTCTTTTTTTAACGGAACTGTGTGTTTCAGGGTAAGAAAAAAGGCACATGGTAATGAAGGTAAACAGGGTCACAGGACTGACTTACACGACTGTGGTAAAACCGAGTCCGTCAGTGCTCTGCTGGGGCTTAGACTGTCCACAAGTGGCTCCAATGAAAGGTTAGCAGTGAGACGAGTCTGAAGCGGGCTGACCAACATAGACGCCTCACAGACTTTGACAGGGGTGGACATCTGGACGTGTGGCTCAGTGGGACACATCTGCTTCTCTGGCCTGAGATGGAAAACAAAGACAGCTGAGTGCTCACACTGATGACATCCTGGGAAACTCTTTATGGATCAAGACAAATAATGAATTATCATAAGCAGATAAAGACTTCACTGTCGTACTTCATAAAATACAGAACTTCTGCTAATGGTGTGTCAATTTAGATTCATGCGACTGAGAGTTGTAAGATGAACATTTTAGAGCAAATACCGGTCTGGAGGAGCTCTGCAGAAGAGTCTTTGAATCCCATTCACAAGCACACCTTTTTCCAACTCATCTACTGAAGGCGTACATCCACCTACAAACCTGTGTGAAGGCACAGGCTAATGTAAGTGCACCGTGACAGCACATTCACCTTCCATTATTGCTGGATTATCTGATTTCAATTATGGATTTTCAAACAAGTTTGTGTATTCATCGTCTCAAACCTGTACAGAGCACTCTTACTGTCCTGAAACACATCCCGCTTCTTGTTTTTGCCAAACACTTTGGTTCCTACTGCCTCAAACACATTGCACTCCAGCAGGGCCTGGCACACACACATCACCTTGTCCCGTGACACACTGGCACCTTTAGTTTTAACCAAACAGATGGGTTAAATGCCTAAAACTGAAGTCACGAAAGGTGATTTGGGTAAAATCGAATCCTCAGATGTTGAATTAGAAATCCATAGAAACACACCCTCAAAACCCCTGGCGTGAGTAATGTGTTCTGACACGACATCCACAGCCTCTGAACCAAGGAAGCAGTCGCTGTGGGACTTGAGGTGGACCAGTCTGCGCTTCACTGTCACAGTAGACTTGAGGTGGGAGATTAGGCTGCACCACATGGAAGAAGACTGGACTGGCTTGGTGGCAACTCCGAGAGCTAAGAGAAAGATGCAGAGAATCAGAGTACAAACAAGAGCAAACATAAGAGAAACACAGGAGCTCTCACCAAAACCAGTTCTTTGCAAAGTTGTCTGTTATGTGTAGACACAACGCTGGTTCATTCCTTGAGTTAGGTGCAATTTTTACGCTTTAATGACTCACATGTCAGTGTGACGAGGCTCAACAAACAAAACAATACAATCCTCTGAAAATGGTCTGGCTCAAAGACAGAGAAAAAGCAGCCAGCGTCCAGAGAAAAATACCATTGCTCAAAACCACCAGAAAGTCTGGATGCTAGAAGGAAAACATAAGAGGCGGCAAAGATTAATTATCTGGAAGTGGAGAGATTAAACTAATTTTCTTTTTGAGTAAAAGTAACTAACTCACTCTGAATCCTGTCCAAAACTCCCCGGAGTATTTTATGGCTTTTACTTTGCGGTTGTTGCTGCGTGATAAGGCCTCCCAGGGCTGCAGAAATCAACACTGGTTCAAACGCGAGTTTAATCAACTCACCTTGAGGACGCACACACAATTTCTCTGCAAGGTTCAACGCCGCAGCTCTTTCTTTTATTGAAGCCATGTTTTTTTGACGGATGCAAATGCTTCTGGGACGCACGTCTTTAACTGTGAACCGGCGGGAGCACAAGCAGAACGACGCAAACTGCAGCTGCAGGCATGTCTATGCCGAGAGAAACCTCTGCTCCATGTGCAGCTTTAACTTTTTACCGCTAGATGGCAGCAGCCACAAAGTCACACTGAGCTCGACTCGATGGTGCAGGATTTTAATTGAGACGTTGAGGTTTTATTGACTTGGCTTCATGTTGAATCAAAAGAAATGAAAGAGAATTTTGTTTGATCCTCTCCCGAGTTTTAGCCAGGGATGCCTTCATGTTCTGGCATCTGTCTTGTCTTCCTGCTGATCATCTCACATAATGATTATTAGTTAAACAATTTACAGACAACATTGTCCAATTTATGTCAAATGTGACACATGTGATCTTTATTTCAGAGGTCTCTTTAGAAATAAGACTACCATGGATGCAGTGAGTTCCAGTTCCTGGGAAGTAGCCTTTAACTTTTACCCCTCTTTATTTGAAAATAAGTCATGTACTCACTTCATTGTTGTCTGCCTCATCAATCTTGTCAAAACTTGACAGATTTATCTGTTGACACTTGAAAAGTGTTGGGGATTACCATAGTTTATGAAGTAGTTTAAAACACTTCCACCTCTACCAGCTACAACATCGATGACTAATATTGGTCCATCAGTATTAACATAACGCTACAGATCTAATATATGGAGGGTTTATGCTTTAAGCTTATTAAATGCTTCATTTGAATGAATTAAAATGGCATCAGCAAGGCACAGAATCATTCAGTTAGACCTTGTTGCCTCTTTAACCTTCTGCTCATTTTGCAGGGCGCATTTTTAGTCACCATCTCATAGAGCACGTGTTGAACTCAGTTGAAAGTTGAGCCTTCTCCACCAGTTTAGGTTTGGTATTCAGAAAAATCTCCTACATGTCGCTGTATATTCAAATAATGTGTTAAATATGATTTATTTAAAAACAAAAGATTTGCACCAAATATGTTTCTGAAAGGAACATAATTCACTTTCTGTGAAAAAAAATATGGTCTGGTTGGTTGGGTTTCTTATGGATTAATTCAATCTTTTGATGCCTGTCAGAACTGGACCTTCGGGTAACTAGGTTGCCGTTGCTAACCATAAAATGGGTCCTTTTCTGAGAAACATAGGATTACAATTACAGCAGAGAATAATCTCGGAGCAGAACAATCTGAGACCTCAAGAATATACAGCAGGGGATTCTAAACTGTCCAGTAGCAGAATTGCAGGTTGAAATAAGAGGGATGCGACAGGGTACACTGATTTAACCTATGGGGGCGCTTTGAATCTATATCTGCTAATGTTATGTCATGGTTATGCTGGGAGCCTAAACAAACAAAATGTATTAATTTTGTGGAGGCAGTAAATGACAGTTGTTTTCAGAAGACTTAGCTCTTACCTCTTTATTTTTCTTTTACATACACACAAGTTCAACAAAGAGTTTGTGAAAACTTGAAAACAAGTCTACCAAATGCAGCTATACCAAGTGTAGGCACTGGAACGCCACACAACAATAGCCAAGGACAGAACATGGTGTTCACAGTTAGAAGAGATCCCAGATTTTATGATCATGGACCAATCATTGAATCATTTTAGCAGGATAACAGCAGACCACTGGGCACGTTTGACATCATGTAAACCGGATGAGTACACCAAATATCAGAGCAGCTGGGACATGATACGGCTCATTGTCCAGACAAGAGCCAAAGTGTCACTTCACAGTGCTTGACACTTGTGCAGAAGTTCTAGGTGTTTTGTAAAAGTTCTACAGCCAGTCACTGAGCTGATGCTGTGGACTGCCAAGCTACCAAAACTGGAAAGGAATGAATAAACAGTATGTGTAAACCTCTACCTCAGTAAGCTAACAGCTGCAGAAGACAACATGATTATATCCTCTTTTAAAGAAAACCCTTTGAAACAAAGACACCTGGGGTCATCAGGTGGCTTATCTCAGCTGTGGGCAAAGCTATTCACAAGTTTTTTGGAACACAGAAAAGAAAAATCTACAGTTTCAAAGAAATTATGTTTGTGGAACCAAAAATGCAGGAAGCAGCTTAAGCTGGAGTTGGAGAGAGCAACCCAACAGAAGAATCAAATGCTGATGAGAACTCTCCTCTTTGTGGACTGAAGAGGTTCAGGCTGCTCCGGATCCATAACACTATCACCAGAAAAGTCACCACACGTCCCACACATAAATGGTCTCGTAGAGGCCAGTGGCTGCCCTCAGATCAGAGGAAAAAACTGTGAAGAGGCTGCAGAAGCAAACAGAGAGAAATTGTTTTGATGATACATAAGAGACTGAGTTTTTGGGCCATTCTTCAATCAGAGAAGAGCTGCCTTTATTGAGTCCATCAGTAAGCTGCTGTTTCAGTGTATCTGCAAGTTGAGGGTGAAGAAATTAATATCACGAAAAGATAAATTAATTTAAAAAAATACACACACACACACACAATAACATAATAATATCTTCTGCCAAAGTTATAGAATCAACAGCTAACAGCAATAGAATAAATAAATAAATAAAACTATATTTCATAAGTTAATATTTCAGAACATAGGACAGTTTTTACATGTCAAAATCTTCAGTCATGTCAGTCTGAATTTTTAAATGTAGCCAACTGCACTGTACTCCAACATCTATAGGAAGCTCATTTTACTTTGGGTTTTGCCAGATTTGCTATTATTACTACTTTTATTTAAGCCAATTGCTTTTATAAGCTTCTGAGTCTTACTCAGCAGTTATTATTTTATGCGTATTTTACTTAGAGATTGAAAATCAGCACTAACAAATTAATAATATTCAGGTAAGTTCAACACTTAAGTAATTTTTGGTGCAAATACGTTTCTGCTTGTTTTGTCTTAGAAAATTTTACAAATACTTCATCACTGATTTGAAGGCTCATAAGTAAAACATCATCATTACCACTTATCAATCCGTAATTGTAGCAGACTGCTTTAAAGGTCAGTATCTCCTCTTAAAGGACTGCATTAGTAGAGAAAGAAATGCAAACATGTTTTGACTCCCAAGGTCATGTAACTGAAAAGATTTAATCTTTTACAAGAAATTGAGCCGTTAGCATTAGCCATCTTGCTAGCAGGGTTAATGGCCAAATGTAGGCTAATATTTACGAACAAAACAATTATTTTTCTTTGCTCGCACCAACACATATTTTAATTTACTGTAAAAGTTAGTATTTATATTCACAAGAATGAGCTCATTCAGATTTCTTTTTGTGCAAACCTCAGAAAAACATTTACAATTTTAGAGCTAGCTAACATTTAGCTAGTCATTAGCGTTAGCATGTGTTAGCTAGTTTAGCTCTTATAGCCCCCAGTACTGTTATGGTGACTTCGAGAAAACTGGATACACCCTCAAAACATCTGTAAGTGTTTTAAACTAACGTCTTACTTTGAAATAAAATTAAAAATCTGCTTAATTTACTTTGGAAATATGCTTTGTAAGGTAAATGTATTCTATCTTGATCACAAACTGGCGTCAGCTAAAGTTGAGGAAAGGATTTGTCTTCATTTCAGACATAATGTTATGTGATTATATGCGATTAAGTCTTGGTAAAAGGCAACATTGTACACCAAAGTTATCAATTCTGACTTAATTATAGATCTCTACTTAAAATTGTTCACATTAAGACAGCTGAAGGAGGGACATGATGATAATGTTAATTTACAGTTTGAAAACTCACTTTATCTGATAAAAGCATCAATGACTTGTGAATTACAATAAACAATAAAATTAAAGTATATTACTGTCTAAAACGCATTATGCACATATCCCTTGTTTACTATTTTGTATTTAACTTCAATTTAAGTGGTCAATTGTGTTGTTAGGACATTGATATAAAGTAGAAAATGCACTAATAGAACTTTTTTTTCTCTTCGCTTACACTTTGAATAGAAGTATAAGTAAAGGGAAAATCCCAAATGAGTTATTTTTATTATAATTTACAATCCAGTTTCCCTCCAAAAAAAATAAAAATTGTGTAAAATTATTGTGTAAAATAATGACGATAATAAAGAATTTCCACTGTCTGATCTCATTTAAGACAGATAAACATGAAATGTGAAACTGTCATTCATTCTGATGAACCATCAGCTAAATGCTAAACGATATATACAGGTTTTAATACATCATACTTCTCAGAAAAGATCTTGCTTATTTCAGCAAGACAACAATCTGGGTGCTAAACATGTCACCCAGACATTTCTTCCACTGAAAACATTGATATTTCCCAGGTGTTGTGATGATGAGATCCTAACAGTTATAGTGTGTTTTTTAAACTAAGGATTTGTGCAGTGCAACAGTGAACATGCGTCTTCCTCAGCTTTTTAACGACTCTTCCTTGAAAAAGGTTTTTTGTAGTACACCCCCAGTAGTTCAGTGTTGCATTGCTGTCAGTTGTGCTTGATTACATTCGTGAGAATATCACAGCTTCGGTGTAACTCTCGGTTCTTGGTGCATTGCACAGCAGTTAGTAACAATGCTCAACTGGGGATACCACAGAAATTATCTTGCTTTATAAAACTACAGTTTAGTGATTGGTGGTTCTTTTTATTTGTCTTTGTGGCTCAGAGGTGGTGGATAATACTTGCTTAACCGAGTCGCCAGAAAAGCAAGTAAAGACATTTCATCTTACTCCCTCAGTCACACTAACAATCAAGCTTTCACACTGTGTACCTCAGAGACATTACACACCATCACCTTGACACTAACACACATTTGCACTTATTCCCTCCCTCCTCAGCCTCAGGTCACAGTGTCATTTTATGATAGTAGCCAATTCTATCAGGGATCATTTAATTCTCCAACATGATTGATACACGTGCAGTTCAAATGGGACAAAAAAGCTCTGTTCTATTAAGAGATCAGTGGCTAGTGGAGACCTCCCACTTAAATAGTTATATTTTCCACCCGGTGTGTGTTTGCATGTATGCAGTGTGTGAGTCATTCACTATCTAGCTTCTGTTGAGGGGACACAGACAGTTCCAGAGGACCATCCACAGGTCAAATTAAACAACCCAGATAATTTAAAAAGCATTGACAGTGCAATTTGTCCATTCACTGTTATTGCTCTGACCCCTATTAGTGTCAATGGGCAGGTTCATTTGAACCTGGATGGCTTATTGAGATGTTATTCTCACACTGCAATGGAAGTGGTGTAAAACAAAGAGAGAAAAAACCCCTAATGGTCATTCCGAAGGCATTAGGTTGGATCACAGTGATTGAGAAGCATTATGAGGCTTTAATGTTCTAGACTATTATTCCCACTAAAATCATTTAGCAGTAAAAATTGCAGATGAGTAAGTAATTATAAGCCTATGAGTGAAAAAGCAGAGCGTTACTGCTTATTAAACGGCCCATTCTATTAACCTTTTTTGAACAAAATGTTTTTTAATCTCCATTAACAGCCAGAGGAGGCCCAGTGCCACCTTCGCTTGCCCCGGAACAACTCAATGGATTTTAGCACGGACTCTGGGACACTCCCCATCCACACTGCTGTAAGTTACTTTTGACACCACACGACAAAGTAAATAACATTCATGAGCTCATTTGTTTTTCATTTGAAGAATAGACCAAAAGGATTTTTTTTAAATTGAACACAAAGGACTATAAACCGTAGTAATAATCTCAGATTTTCTGCACTTTCTGGTCTTTTCTCTTTTTTTCTTGCATTTTTGTTTAAAAATCCCTAACGTATTCTCTTAAAACTGCAGTTTTCAGGCCAGTGCCGTCATCTTCCTCAGGCAGTCTTTGTAATGTACTGTTGAGGGGTGGCTGTGTGACGTCCCTTTGAAAGATGTGGTGTTGAATGCCATACGTGTTTCTCTGAAATCTCAGTGAACTTTTCTGCATTAATGCTGCCATCACAGAAGTGTAAATGAGCTTTGCCGAGGATACTGATGCAATCATACAGAGCCTGGCCTTTGGACTGGTTGCTGAGTTCAGTCTGGATACTCCTTTTGGTCTTTGGTCCAGAACACACAGTTCAGTCCTTCCAATAAACATCTAGAATACTGATTGATTTGACCACAATACACGTTTCCACTCCATATTACTCTCCATATTGTAGTGCCTGGCATAGGTTTCCCACAGTAATCCCCTGTCTGTGTGTTTATATCAGCTATTGATGAATGAGGGATCAGAGATCACAGGTGTCCAGCTTAGGCTTGCTCCTTTGTCCTTTACATGGTAAAATTCCTCCACATTCCTTGAATCCTTTAATGATATTCTGCGCTGTAGAGGGAGGACTATACAAATTCCTTCCAAACTATCTTTAAGGAACATTGTTTTCAAACAGTTCAGCCTCAGCCTTTCATGGATATTTCTTTTCTACAAAATCCCGATTCCAATCACTTGTTGACACATTCATTTGAAATAGCTTGGGTTCCTATTGTTTGCGATTGAATAAAAGTGATAATAAATCTTTGCATTTGTTTTTTAATTAGCATTTTCCATCCACGTCTTTTCTGATTAGAATCTGAAAACTAATGTGTTGACGTCAGGTTTGGTGTTTTTTAAATGCAAACATTGTTTCTGTCTCTGTCCAGCTTCTGTCTCTGTCCAGCTCTGACTGTCAGACAGAAAGTGGACAAACAGTCTTACTCCAGTTGTTGGAGTTTAAAACCCATCTGCTTGAAGTTGTGGAGGAGCTGCATATTCGAAGGGTATGTCAACATTTATAAATACCACTGCTGCACTATTATTCTGAGGCTCGTCCAGTTCCAGACAACAAGGGTCACAAGACAAGGTTTTCTTTGGAAGGCCTCTTTGTTGTTCGCTGGAAACAACATTTATCACACAAAGAGTTCAGCTACACTTTCCTCTTTATAACGCTATAATGTTGTCTGTGACAACCAGCCCAGTCTCACCAGAAATTGAGAAATAGAAACATGTGTTTACATGTTTGAGACGTAGTAGTTTCACAACTCAGGCTTAAAAATGTTTCGTTTTGGGTTGCATCACCTCACGTGACGAAAGCGCCGACCATTCAGCATTAATTGTCCATGACAATGTACAGTTTCCTAAATATAACCATTTATTTTTGAACAACTAAACTTAACCATGTACATTAATTCTACTCTAATTATGTACTTGTACGTGAAAACATGAGCGAAATGGAAAAGTAAGTAATCGTGGAAGCAGAAAACAGGGTCAGGATTTGTTCCAGCAATCTCCTGCTTTAAGGTCAGAGGGTTTAACGGTTTAACGTCCAACATTTTACATGGCGGTGCCGTCTAACAACTGACATCGTTACCTTGCAAACTTCAATGTCGTCATGTCCCGACAGGAGAGGAAACCGTCGAGAACAGTCGAGAAACGAGGATATAAAACGTCGCCATTATATGATTTTTACATGTTTTTCGTGGATCAACAGCGTATTTTACAATCTGTAAAATCATCATAAAAAGATCATGTTGATATTTTTTTGATTTAATTGAAAGTAAAGCAGCTTTTCTCACCACATGAAGCAACAACATTCCTGCAACCTATAAAAATGTTCATCCAAAGTCGTGGTTCCAGTCGGTGTTTCATATAATCCCTTCACACAAAAATATGTCGCAAATTCTTAATAAAAAGATACATTTTTGCCAATAAAAACAAGTGAATTTCAAGAATTTGAAGTGCTTACAGATTAGAGCTGCAAACACTGAAGGCTCACCGTATGGTTAGAGAGCAATGCGATTTTATTCAGTATTATAACATCCTTAGGGCAAGCCCCTTTAACCATCTGGATAAGTGCCAGATAGGTTTCATGCACATTTCATTAAGATCGGGTCACATAAGCCTTTTAACCCTTGACCAATAAGTATAGAGTAAATTTACCCAAGAAGAAGCTACAAAAATGAATAAAGCTTTCAACCCTACAGCAAATCCCTCCAACCTTAGAGCGTCTTCTGAGTGTGCTTAAAGGTTAAGGGAGCAAAAATGGGATGTTGGTCGTTTGTTGCCGTTGGTTTTTATTGTTATTGTCATGTTAACTCAAACACAAACATTAGATGCTGTGTCTGATCCTCCTCAGGCGAAGTAGCACTTTGTAGTTGTGCTGTTCACGAGGTGGAGGGGTTAAGAAGCAAGAGGATGTCATGACAGTGCCGGACATTCCTGAGCAGGTCAAATTCCAGTGGATTTGTTTTCTTTTTTTGATACAGTGCATCTCGCTGCTTTAGATGGTGAGAATGTGGTCAACTTAACCCCGACTGCGATGATTTATACGTTCAGTGATGATCAGTTCGATCAGGAAAGTCCAAAAGTTACATGTAAACAAAGACAATGTTGTGACTCACTCAAAGAATGGAAAACTTGAAGATAAACTTCTTCAAATCCATCACATTTTATGCCCAGATACTGGCAAATACTTTGGTTTTTAGGGGCCAATAAAAAGCAGCCATTCAAAACTGCAATTAGACGCTTGAATAATTTATGATGTAAAAAATCATGAATTTTTACATGATTTAGTAAAATCATACAGTGTGAGGTATGAGTCAGGGAAATATAAAGCTTTTGGCACCTTAAGCCATCAGTTTATACACAGTGTCCTGTTTTGATGTACATGGACCACCAAGCTTAATAAATTTGCTGCATGTTTTCACAGCCTTGTTTTTAAATACCTCACAATGATTATTCCAGTCAAAAAATAACAGCTTTTTTTTAATGCAATGCCACACTTTAATAGGAACTTGTAAAATAAACTCACTGAGTTAACCAGCTCCCACATTCACATAAAAAAGTCCCGTGGATATAGAGAGCAATTGCTTTTACCTGCCCTCTTCAAGGGAAGAGGGAGGATAGGGATGGCTTTCCACAAATATCACCTCCCCTGTAATGTTCCTCTTCCACTGGGTGCTTCTACAAAAGATACGGAGGACTGAACCAGGGAAACTTAAAGCAGTTTGTGGCTCAACTCCAGAGTTATTTGCCCAAAGAGGCGAAGAGATATTCAGTTTGTTTTATGGCTGCTATGATGACGGTCACCAAGCCATCATCCCCATTAAATTTGTTATTTAATCTAGCAGGTGTCTCATGGGTGTATGTCTGCTTCTTAAACATTCTTACATGTGTTAGTTGGGTGTCAGGGTTAATGGAACTTATGCCTTCTTATGGTTTAGGATGCAGAGACACGTTATGAGGATCAGATCAGTAAGCTCGTCCTGGAGAAACAGGAGCTGGAGTGGGAGAAGGTAAAGCTTGGCCAGCGCTGCAGTTAGTCTTTAGCATGATGATTCTACACGATGATCATCGCTCACTTAGTCTTTTTACGACAGGAATCTCTGCAACACCAAATTGAAACGGTGACGAAACAGCACACAGAGACCGTCAGCGCTGTAAAGAAGCAGGTATGTTTTCACTTATGCTTTTCATATCCTGAACGAGACTTTTCACAATGCATTAAAACCCTCTGAGTAATGTGTTTTCATTCCTCAAGTTTCAGGCCAAATTACGAAACACCGAAGAGGAGAAGGTACAAAAAGCTCATCCTGAAAATATCAACAGTCAGAGTAGTAGTAAATTCACTTATGTCAGTTGCACAGTCTTGGCCTTCAGAGTGAATTCTTTTGTGGTATTTATTGCTTTTTTTGGACACTCACAATAATAATCTAACATTTCAGGGGAAATACCAGGTCACTGCTGAGTTAAAAGACAAGGA
Organism: Leuresthes tenuis; assembly: GCF_036924035.1. Classification (NCBI taxonomy): domain Eukaryota; kingdom Metazoa; phylum Chordata; class Actinopteri; order Atheriniformes; family Atherinopsidae; genus Leuresthes; species Leuresthes tenuis. The sequence continues at coordinate 29,378,143 of NW_027325359.1, read as the reverse complement.
GATTAACAACTTGAAAGAAGAACTGAAGTCACTGCAGGTACTGAGATATAAAACACTCACAGCTTCTTCTTTCTGTGTCTGTCTTATAAAAGCTGAATTTATCCAGTTACCCTTTTAGCTTCATTCTTCATCCTTTCTTTGCTATCAGACAAATTAATTCGGTGTTAAACTCCAAGTAGAAAAGAAAAGTCGTGCTCGGTCAGAGTCAAGGGCGCAGGGTGTTGGTGCAGAGGCCTAACCCAGTGCTCGTCTGCAGGCTTGACACCACAGAGGTGATATACGGCCGTCCCCACGGTCCACCGCACTTTAACAACCCAGCCATGTTACTGAGACAATAGAGACCGTTTTTGATATTCTATCCGGGAGACACTGGCTGCGCTGTTTGGCTAAAATGAAGCCCATTCGTGATCAATCATGAGACACGGTCTGGTACATTTCTTTAATCTAACACATTTACAGATGAGTGACAGCCAGGGATGAAGAGCTTGACTATGTGTGAATGATTAAATTAATCCTTAATTAAATCTAAATGATTTATCATCACATTTATTTTAATTGCAGTAACGACTAAATTAAAATCCACACCAATAAAGCTAATTTTATGTCTTGAGATTCATACAAATGATGAGTGTTATTAACCTAAGCCTTTTGGCTCGAAGATTTCTTTTTAATTAAGAGTTTATTTCTAATTTGCGGGGACATTATGCTTGTGTCACAGTTTTAAAAGTCTAAATAATATAATATTTTCTGTATTTTTGTGTTGAAAAATTCTCCTTAACATACCAAACAAAACTTATTTTATAAATATTTGAATATGGTGAAAGAATATTTCCTCTATTGGATTGTTTTGTTGGTCAAATAAATTTAGGAGGTAATTACTTATTTAACTTGAAAATACTGAAATAAACCCTCTATTAACGTACCGTATTTTGCGCACTATAAGGCGCACCTGATTATAAGGCGTATGTATTACCTAATGTTCTCTGATTGGTTTATGGCTGCCAGCACACGTAGTGTATGTATTACGTCCCTGTGTCAGCGGGAAAAGGTCCGACGGTGAAGGACAACATCGTCGGTGGCTTTTACACTTATAAACCTATAAACTGCACATGGGTCTGCATCACCCATCTCAGACTGAAGAACAGACACTCACTGGGACATGGGCAAAAGCATTAATGATGACACGATTCAATCGCTAAGTACGAGCTCCATACAATCTTCGCCCCATTCAGAGTGAATGGCTGGGATCCGCCTGACCCTGGATTCACACCGAACGCAAAGCGAGCGACGGAAGTGGCCAGTTGCCATTCTTTTCCAATGTAGGAGAGCGAAGAGAAGCGGCAAAAGTGAACGTGGCGGTGAGCGGTGAGTGATGCGGAGGGCGTTAATGCCCCGATGAATGCTCGGCGCTCCCCGCGGTAAATTCAAAATGGCGGAATCCGGTGCACACATAAAGCGCACGGCCATTTTTTGTGAAAATTTAAGGCTTTTAGGTGCGCCTAATGGTGCGGAAAATACAGTACTTTAAATCAGATCACAGTGCCTGAAAAGTTATCTTTTGATTCCTGAAAGGGTTTGAAATACTCATTGTGTACATATTTATTCATGGAAATCTTTCAATGTGAATATTGTAGGTAGACAATTAGCATCAAACTCATAAAGAAAATGTAATCAGAGCCCTTAAAGACAGCAGAAGAAACTTTACTTCAAAGCAATTTCTTTTCTTTTATGCAGAAAAAGGAAATTTCCAGCATTCTTTAGAACAATTTGATCATTTCAGCTGCTTTAAAAAGTCTATTAGATCCTCATATATATGTTTTGTGGTTCCAACTTTTGCAACGAGAGGACAAGGACATTTTTATTGATGTCCTTGGGTTCATGCCTCTTTGAGACTGGAAAATATCATCAACAGTTAAAACATTTCAGCCCAATGTCAACATCTATATTCAGTCAAATACACAGGATGAGATATTTTCGATATTAGGAAACTGCACGTGCGTGTGAATATGATTAACATAAGAGCCACAGCTATAGAATTCACCAGGCTACACTTCTGGCACACCAGTGGCTCCATTCTTATGGGTTGGTCGGATAGAAAGATTTCATCTTGTGGTCCTTCTATCCAAAAGTAAAATTTGCCCCCGACATGAAAAATAAGGGACGGGTGAGCATGTACCTAATCTATTTATCGATGTCCTTTTACTTGTGTTCAGGCTTTATTAATGGGGTTAATTCAACTTTATAATGACAGTCTGATATATTCTGTGATGCAAAAATGGTCAATATTAACACATCAGACTCCAACAGACTCCATTTACAAGCTGTTGCTGAGCTTTAGATAGAATTTACCCATAAATTTCTTTCTTTTTTCACTTTGACAACTGCAGGTGCCACCAAGTCAAGTTTTGCAGCTGCTCTGGGAATATGTGTTGTAAATATGAGGCAGCTTGAGTTTCTTTGGTTCAAGACTGTCATTTAAAACTGTAACGCCTTGTACTTTCACTGTCTGAAATCCCAAATTGATCGATTCTAAGAGCACGATTGCTGGTTTTCTTTTACTGCTGTCACACAGTTGCTGAAGTACAACTTGGAGAAGACATCAAGCGAGCTGGTAAGGAGGGATTTTTCCATTTATACAAACTGTTGACAGAGGGTTGGTGGGAGTGAGAAAAATTAAACGAGAAGGATGAGGGACCGGTGCTAAAGAGGGATGGGTTTTAGAGGGAAGAGCTCATCGGGAGTAACAGATAGGGAGTGTGTGACACTTTGAACTGCCAGCACAGCAGGGAAAATATCTCTATTAAAATATTTTATAACGGGTCCTCGCTCGGTTTAACCTTCCTCGCAGTGGCTCAGCAGAGAGGGAGTTGAAGAGCGCTGGTAGAAAGGATAGTTGGAGAAAGTTATTCAAGGGAGAATGAAAGAGAAGGGAGTAAGAGGAAGAACAAGAGAGGGAAAAAAATCTGCTCAGCTTGATACAGACAATCAAAATATAATGGCAGTTTGAAAGGTAGTAAAGTGCTCTGAAGCATGAGCTGAGTTGATTCCTTCAGCCCTCTCAGAGGGACACATTAGCTGTGTCCAACCAGGATCTTCTCAATCACTTAGCAGCTTCTGCTTTAGTACTCCGAGTCTTTTGTTTCCACTTCCTTTGTGCCTGGCTTTAAAAGACCCCCCCCCCCATATTGAAAAAAGTTTCACATTAAACTCTTTATTTATTAAGGTATTTTTGCTGAGCCGTGGACAGAAGTTCAGTACCACTATTACACTTTTGTGGACTCTATAATTTCTTATGTGCTACATAAATATGGTCAAATGGCCATAAAATTTTTACACAAGTCCTAAAAGTACTAAAAGAGAACTACAAATGATGAACAATCTCGATAAAAAAGATGAATTGGTTGTTGAATTGGCTTTTACTTTTATTGGTTTTTGAGGTAATTTATATAATATTACAAATCTGTGAGTTGCTCAAGTATTTGAACCTTTATTTTCAGTATCTGTTGACACCTGTTTGTGCAACAACTGCAAATAAATAGTTCCAGTAGCTGTTTATCAGCTCGGAGGAATTTTAGCTCTGAGCAGCTTCAACTTTGGGATGTTGGCGGTTCTCCTCACATCAACTTCTTCCTTCAGGTCCTCCCACATTTCTCTCAGATTAAGTTGAGGATTTTTACTTGGCAACAACTTTATTCTTCTTTAGCATCGCTTGTGCGTCTTACTGCCTCTCTTCCCAGGATCCCCTTGCGTAACAAATCAAAGGTGGTTTTCAACATGTTGCATCATCTAAATTATATTTAATCAATCAGTCAATGACAAGGGGAGGAAAAGAACCGGCACCTAACCGGCAGGAGACACTTCAGATATTTATTTAACAAACTGAAACACAGCAGGAATACTGAGAAACCTTCGTCACAAATAACAAACAAGAGATGCAGAACTGGTGGGCAAGGGAACGCTATACGGAGGATTCGGCCAAAGACCGAAAACAAAGAAGCGGCATGATTGGATGAAAGAAAGCAAGTGGGCAATGAGCAATGGTAAATAACTGAGGATGTGTATGGGCAATGGCAGGTAACAGAGGAAAAACTAACTCAAGAACAAAGACTAGAATCGAGGACAAGTGTACTTTAAACCTACATTTAATCAAGTTATTTCAGTGGCTGAAGTAAACCAAGCAGCATAGATTGTGATGCCTAAATCTAGCAAAACGGAAAAGCTGAGGAAAGTTGACTTAAGGTGGACTACTTATGATGACTCAGTAGCTTTTGTCACGATTAAAAGCACCAACCCAGCATTTACTGAGATTTTTCTACATTTGGGATATGTCACAGGTTTCTGATATTGTTGCAGACACTGTACTAACAGGGGCTGACGTGGGTAATGAGTGGGTTGTCTTACAGTTGGAAGATTGGTACCTCTATCCCCAGGTGTGCTCATAGGTGCATGATTTGAGAGAGTAATGTATATGCTTTATAAATGTTTGTGTGAATACATTGTGAAGCACTTTGGAGAACTTAGAAAAGGCGCTTTATTAGCCGTTTACAGCCACCAAGAAACAATTAGTATCTACCTCTTAGACCCAAGGGCCTTAAAAACCAGCAGCATTTGAAGGCCTGTGAGTGAAAGTATGTAAGCATGACCCACTTACCGGTGAGACGCAATCCAAGATGGATGCCAAACGATTAGATATCCAACATATGAGCTGTTGGACAAAAACTCTGCACACAAGGATGAATGTTTTCAGGAATATTTATTCCACTACTATCTCACAGGGATGTTCTGAGTTAATTATCTTCATCAGACGAGCGTTCACGCCTCATTTAAAAAAACAACCAAGGCACCGGTCAGACTGACTAAATAGAAATATGTCAGTGAATTCATGTTACAAACCCTAAACGCTATACATTTATGTTGAGCAAACTTTTCTATTTAACCAATTTAACATGAGCCATAGTTAGTTTTTTCAGTTCTAACATGGTTTAGCCAGGGATAGCGAGGGGAGTTCAATGCGTAGTGCACTATTTATAGGGTTTTCATTGAAGCTGCTGGGTCTGGAGACTGCATCCTGAGTCAGATTTTCTTATGTTGTAAAAGGATTGGTGCACATAGTGTTTCACACTGTAAGGATGAGTATAAATGACAATGTCCAGTACCTGGGAAGCTTTTTCACCCATTTTTGTTTGCGTAGAGGTCACTCATTTTTACTAAAGCCACTCCACAGGAACAGAAACTAGCTTTGCAGAACCGGACAAAGGACACCCATCTGAATCAGCTGGGGGAAGTGGAGAAAAGATTCAATGCCCTTTCCAGGCAGTGCGCCATCGTCAAGCAGGCTCATGAGAAACTAGAGCAAAATGGTAAGAAATGGAGTATAAATATTCTCCTTTTGTCAGTAGCTGTAAATTTCCATGCACACCAACACCAACCCCCCCCCCCAAAAAAAAAATGGGTGTGCTAAGTAAGAAATGTAGATAAATCAGATTGAAATGCTTTGCAAATTCCATAAACCAATCTGTTATTCGCAGTCGAAAATGTATCTGTTTTCTATGCTCTATTTGCAAATCATTTGTTTCTGTTGTGTTCTTTGGAATTAGGCTTTTTATATTCCAGAGGCAGCAGCCTCAGCGATGTTTCACCAGGAGGGGCTGCAGAGCCTGAAAGCCTGAAATGTAACATGGTGCTGGAAACAATTCACAGGGAATCTGACTTGATACTGTAATAAGACTCATGCTCATGCAGAACTTCAACAGCACATTAATTCAAACAAAAATCTTCTGTCACTTCATCCACATCATTACTTTCCACATCTGGGTTATGAACAGAGGTCACTGTCATGTTCCTTTAAATGCTTCGCTAGAAAAATTATGATAAGAGTAAACTGTGGTTGTGAGGAAGTCTCCAAGGTCAGCAGTGAGGTTTAAGACAGCGTTTGGTTGCTTTAAGTGAACCAAGAAAGAATTTCCACACCACTGACACCAGCAGCATATCCTGCTGACACCAGACAGGATTGATCCATCACATTATGTTCCTGCTCTTTGACTTTCTCCTCCTGCTGCTCACTTATCTAACATACTTTCCCTCTTCTTGCTGTCAGCTAACAGTAGTGTTATTGTCAATGGATCCCAGACGTGTAATTTAAGCCCTGAAGGCATTTTTTTGGTCCAGGAGATCAAATATCTGGTCCTTTACAACTATGAATGGGAACCAGTGGGCACTACAGCAGGGAAACTCTTTTTTAAAATGTTGTAGTTTGATCAAGGACTAATGTTTGCTGTTGACTTAATGTGTGTCATTCCTGCAGTTGATGAGGCCATGAGAATAAACAGGAAACTGACTTCTGCTAATCAAAGACAAGAAGCAATAATTGTGTCACTAAAGAAGGTACCTGGACTGCGTTTTGGACAGATTGTATTTGTCTAACTGGATTACACTAAATAGTTTTGCTCCTAAACCTCGTCGGCACTTTCAGTTAGCAATAATCAAAATCTACAGTTGCGTAAAAAGTTTTAAACAAAGTTATCAGCTCGATTAATCTAAGAGCCGTCAGTCTGAGTGATCTTGTGCATTGCGGGGTTTCTCTCTTAGGAGCTGGATGAAGTCAGTAACAAGCTCATTAAGGTCAAGATGACATCGGTCACACATGACAAGATCCACAGTCCTGCAGGGAGGGAGCAGCATGTACAGGAGCTGCAACAGAAACTCAGCTTGGTAAATCATCGTCATTAATAAACCACAGTGCTTTCAGTACTACCAACTCATGCAGTAAAGCTGCTCATGTTTTTCTACTTTTAGGAAACTGAAATGAACAAGAAACTCGGGCAGGAGAATTTAACTGAACGAGCAGAGAAGCAGGTTAAAAAAAAACAGTAAAAAAATATATATATTTAAAATGATTTCAGTGTGCAAATTAGATGAGAAAAAGCTAATTGACTGTGTTGTGTAACCCATGTAACTATTAGGAGCTGATGAAGTCTCTGCAGCATATTCAGCAGCTGTTGTTGAGTCAGACACAGACAGTGAGGAGGGTAGAGTTGGAGCTACAGACTCAAACACAGATGTACCAGGTCAGACTCGATGTATTTATGCTGAACACACACACATCAGCTCTTATTTTGAGCAGTTTTCTGCTTCATGCAACAAGATTTATCCCATTTTGTTCTATCTCCCACTAAAACATTTAATGATGTGTAATCCGAGATAATTATTGGAACTCAGATCAAACATTTATTCCCTTTTGATGGTAGAGTTAGAGCTATTATATACAGAATTGTCTCATTTCTTTATATCTAACCAGAAAAATGGGTATCAGGTGCAAACAAATGCAAACATAAATGAGTTTGTACAATTCTAACGAGCTATCTGGTCTGAGCTCCTTTATTCTCCAACACAGCCTGAACCCTCTCAGACAAGCTTTCTGTCATGTCTTTAAGGAGTCTTCAGGAATAGTTCTCCAGGCTTCTTGAAGGACATCCCAAAGCTCTTCTTTGGATGTCGGCTGCCTTTTGTTCCGTTCTCTGTCAAGATGATCCCACACTGCTTCAATTATGTTGACGACTGTGTTCCTTCTCATAAATTTACTGAATATGGTGCCGTATATCACAAGTGTACACTTGTGAATACATTCCCCTCCACATCTGAATGATAGTGTGTTTGGTTCTGCATTTATGGCTTTACGGTTTATTGTTCTCTCCTCTTCACTCTCCACCTTTTCTCATTTTAACTCTCCCATTCATTAATTTATTAAAATCATTATCAAAATGACACAAGCCGTCTGATTTGTATAAGCCAGAAGTCCTCTCTCTCACTGTCCTGTTTAAAATCTTCTGTTCACGTTAAATAAACACATAAAAATTTAGTATTGCATTAAAATTCTATGGGCAATTAATTTTACTGCAGGCCCTTAAGCAAGAACACGAGGTAATGCGAGACAAAAGCAAGGCAGTGGAAGACACAGCGGCTCAACTGACGGAGAACTACGCAGCTTCCAAGACTGGCTGGGACAAAGAGGTAGAAATACTGGTGTTCAGGGAACACGGCGTAGTTAAGAAGTGATGTGGACAAGGGAAAATGTCACTCGATGAAATGATGTCTTTGATTTGTTTGTGTGAGTAAACAGAAGATGATGTTTCTGGATCGAATCAAAGCTGAGCAAGAAGCCCAGCAAGCGGTGAAAGAAGCTTATGACGAGCTTCATCAGAAACACACCGAGCTGTCCTTGCAGACCAAAGCACAGGCCGAGCACATTCAAGAAAAGGAGGTACACACATCCGTCCAAAAAGCTAGCTAGAGTGATTCTGTAACAAAACACGATTCTACAGAGTCTGGTGGCAGCGTTGCACATACTGCACACACACACACACACAGACTGATAACTGACTTTCAAGCCTTTCAAGGTGTTAAATTGCACAAAATACCTGCAGAATACACAGAAAATTTCAATTTGTAAGGTCTGTTCATTTATTACAAACATTATTTCCAGAAAAGTTCCATAAAAAAAATCCTTAAATCTGTAATTTGCTAATTAGTTTCAGATTTACTTTAGTTACTTTTGCGATTGTCTTCCTCCTGAGATATGAAGAGTAACAATAGTAATATTAAACGTAGAAATACACACATTAAAAACAATACAATTATACAACTATACAGCAATTATGGATATGGAAGTAGTGATAAAAGATCAAAAATAGACTAAGTATGAAGTTTAAACCTTTATTTATCAGACAGAAGTACAAAGGAAATGATTTTCTGTGTCTTCACTGACAAACTTTATCATAATGAGACAAAGTGTACCAGTTTTAAATTTGATGCAGCAACACACTCAAAAACAAAGTGGTGAGAGAGGTAAAGAAAGACGCAGATTAGAAAAGTGACGGCGTTCTGGAAGACTCTCCAATCAGGAGATTAACTGGTGACAGGTGAGGGTGTCAGGATTGGGTATAAAAGGAGCCTCCACCAAGATTTAGTCTTCAGAAGCAAGGGTGGGTGGTTCCCTCAGTTAAGAAAGAAGTGCAGTGAGAAATATTTTCAGAATCTACAGAGCAGATTATTGTGAAAACATTCTGGGAAAATCTCAGTGTGGAAAGGCCAAGGAGGAGCTTAGAAAGCCATTTTCACTCAACACAGTCCACGGCTGCATCCAGAAATGTAACCTGAAACTGTTTTACACAAGGAGGAAGCCATATGCCGTAGGCCTAGTTCTCTGGACACCAGCTCATCTCAGATGGACAGAAAGACAGTGGACACGGGTTCTGTGGTCAGATGAGTCCACGTTTCAGCTGCATTCGGGTAAAACTCACACCTACTTCTATGTGCCAAAGATGAGAAAGAGCATCCAGGCTGTTATCAGAGAAAGGTTTAAAGTCTGTGATGGTATGGGGGTGCATCAGTGACCATGGCCTGCCTGCAGTCCACATCTGTCTCCGATTGAAAATGTATGGAGCACCATGAAGAGGAGAATCAGACAACAACAACTGTTGGGAAGCAGAAATCTTATTTGTTGTATTTGGCAAGAATGGACACAGATTCCTCTGAAAAACACCAACAGTTAGTGTCCTCAGTTCCCAAACCATTAAAAAGAGTCATGAAGAAGATGTAACACTTGTAAACATGTCTCTGTTCCAACTGTGTGTGTTGCTGCTATCAAATTCTAGATTTGTTTATATTTTCTCATATCTAAAAGGAAGGTTAAACAAAGTCTTTTTCCTTTTATTTTACAAGATTTCACTGCTTTTTCAGAGGTGTTTTTAACACATGATTCATTCAGCTTAAAGAAAGAAAGAACTTCCTAAACAGTTGAGTTTGTATTCTTTATGCAGATGAGAGACAGTGTTTCTCCGCAGCTGTTTCCTTCAACAGTCGGGGACATCAGAGGGAAGGGAACTCTTAATGAGACCATCTCAAGGCCTGGGCTGCCTGGCCTCAACAGTCTGCATCACCCGGACTCTTCTCAGACCAAAAACCCAGACCGTATGAAGGACACAGAAGCTGCCTCTAAGTTAGCCGCCACAAGATCAAATGGAGGTCAGCCAGCAACATATAAACATGCAACAGATAAGAACATTTATTGCTTCTAATTAGAGGATCCAGATTTGCCATTTCAAACAGAATACACAAACAAAACAGTGAGAAACTTTCAGACACACAGAGCATCATTCTGTAGTAACTTATATATCAATGTAGCCTTTTTAACCAGGTGATTATACGCTTTTTTTAAACTTGTACATTGTGTTCTCTTTCAGGACAAGACATGCCGAATCACCACCAAGAATCACAAATAACTCAACACATCTTAAATCATCCAAACACATTCACCTGCTCATTTACAACAAACAACCTGTTCAGCCAGTGTGACAACACTGAAACAACCACAGGGTCCAATGTCTTGATCAAAACCGTGAACAGCTCTGAGACTGATCACATGATCGTTTCAGATCAGAGCGAAGAAAAATATGAAGACGGGAACAGAGAAATGAATGAGACAGAACAGGGACGAGAGGATGACGGGAAGCAAGCTCTCAGAGAGCAAGAGGAAACTAACACAGAGCAGCAGAACAGAGAAGAAGTTCCCAAAGATGTGAACAACGGACGAAATGCTGGAGAAGCAAGAACACTCGTAGCACAAACAACAGATAGAACAGACATGCACGAGGCTAGTGTGGGGTCAGCAAAGGGAAGAGGAGGGACCAGTAACCCTGAAACAGAAACAGAAGATAGAGCAGAGGGAGAAGTAACAGATGGAGTGGAAGACAGTGGACAGACAGCACAGCATGCAACAGAAACACAGATACCAACTCAGACAACTACTGATACGACTGAAAAGAGCCTCACACTGCAGGTCAATGACTTCATGGACACTCAGTTACCTTTGAACGTCTGTGACTCCTCAGACTTCTCTCAGAAAGTCAGCGAGAAGGACGCCGACTGTAGCAACTTGGACAGAGGGTTTGAGAATGATGGAGAAGAACAGAAAATCAGTTTAGATGAGCCTCAAAGTGTTGCTCAAGAGGTGCAACCTATCTGTCACGATGCTGAGCCACTTAACCAACAGTCAGTATGCCGGGTCATTGAGAAACCCACACATGAGAAGCACTCCAAGGAAACACCAGGGGAGTTCCCTGAAGAATGTTCTGAAGTCCTGAAACAGTCACGTGCATGTACCGCACAGACAAACGGTCAGTCTCACCACAACACCCACGGCCGAGAGAGGGAAGTACGTCAAGCGCAAACTACTAATCCGTCGGACGTTATGACCATCAAGAAGCACACAGATGAAATGTTTGATACACGTGCGAACGAAGGGGGTGCACTTGTCAGAAAACTGTCCGAACCACAACCGTTGTCTCTGAATTCAGAAACCTCAGCGCGGGAGAGTGGCCAGCTGAGGTCTGTGGTGGCTGACGATGAGGACGGTGCAGATAAGAGGAGAGACAGTGAGTCAAATGTAAAGACACCTGTCAAAAGCCACGGGAGCCCTTCAGCGTCATCCTCTTCAAAAGAAGCCATGGAGGCTGCACACCTTGGACGTGAAGCGGAGCACATGAAAACTGATCAGGTGAAAAATGACGTGGAAGCAGAAATAACTAAAACGGAAGCTGATTTCAAACTGTCTGCTGATCCAAGTCGTGAGAATGATGAATCATCAAAGGCTGATGCTGGGGAGTCTTCTCTGCCCTGCAAAAAGACTTACAGGTCATTATTTGAATGGGGCGCAGCTCAGAGAAAAGTATTAAGTTCCCGAGCAAAGTCTGATGTCTGCTCCATGCATCAGTTATCCCAGGTAAACCAACTTAAAAACCAATAAGTGCTATCACAGGGTAAATTACCTGCTTTTACTGTGTTACCGCAGCTTGTAAAATCTCCATGTGTTGAAGAAAAAAGTGTAATTTTTCCACACATGTAGTTGTTGAAGTCAGCCTACAGCCAATTTAAAAGGAGCAAAGAACACCCAGAAACTTTTTTTCAGGATACCTGTATGTCTGGACAAAATGCCACTGGACCCGATGGAATACTTGGACATCCACCAAGCACACTGCTGTTCATCAGAAGCAAGATCAACCAAGGTGATGGCTAAAATATTGAAACCTCACTAAGTAAAACCTTGCATGAGTGAGAACATCTTGCATAGTGAAATTGTTGTGCGTCTGTATTTCTTCCCTCATTCATTATGATTCATTCTCTCTTTCTTGCCCTCCCATCATTGCTCTCAGTTCCATCGATGATCACCAGGGCATCGGATCTGTTCAACACCTCCAGCGTTTCTGGGGCTGCAGCTTCATCGAGGGGAGAGCAGCAAGGAGAGTCGGAGGCAAAGGAAGGGACCTGTAGAGAGACAGCAGCAGGATATATGGTGAGTTTTTAAGGAGTAAGAAACTGCTGTTAAGCTCCTCACTCTGTTGCTCCACTGGTAATCGTCTATATCAAACTTCTTTCAGTTTCTTCGTCTTTACCAGGTCTTAAAATAGGTAAATAAAGCCTCAGATGATAAACAACACAACATTGTGTTTTTTTTCTTTCTTTTTTTTTTTTTTAACAAAAACTAAGCCAAAATAGAGAAGCAATGTGGGAAAAACTAAAATCACCCTGACTGCTTCCATAGAATTAAGAGGGTAAGAAGCAGCCAGGCGCCAATAATCAAATGCACTTGTTTAAGCAGAAGCTTTGTCAGTTTGCTGCTCTGCAGCATTCAGGTGTGTTAACACAATGCCAAGGAGGAAAGACACCAGCAATGACCATAGAGAAGCAACTGTTGCTGCCCATCAATCTGGGAGGGGTTATAAGACCATTTCCAAACTATTTGGAGTCCATCATTCTACAGAGAGAAAGATTATTCACAAGTGGAAAACATCCAGGACAGCTGTCAATCTTCCCAGGAGTGGACGTCCCAGCAAGTTCACCCCAAGGTGAAAAAGCCAAGAGCTACATCTCAGACTCTACAGGCCTCAGTTAGCATGTTAAAGGTTAAAGTTCATGACAGCACAATTAGAAAAAGACTGAGTAGTATGGTTTGTCTGGAAGGGCTGCAGGAGAAAGCCTCTTCTCTCTAAAAAGAACATGGCAGCACAGCTTAGGTTTGCAAAGCTGCATCTGAACAAAGCACAAGACCTCTGGAACAATGTCCTTTGGACAGACCAGACCAAAGTGGAGATGTTTGGTCATAATGCACAGCAGCACGTTTGGAGGAAACCAAACACAGCATATCAGCACAAACACCTCATACCAGCTGTCAAGCACAGCACAGCTAAGCACCACAGCAAGTGGTGGAGGGCTTAACATCTTGAAATCAAGGTGTTGCAATGGTCCAGTCAAAGTCCAGACCTCAGCCTGACTGAAATGCTGTGGTGGGACCTTAAGAGAGCTGTGCATGAACCAATGCTGCAAACCTCAATGAGCTGAAGCAACGCTGGAAAGAAGAGTGGACCAAGATTCCTGCACAACCATGAGAGAGACTGATAACGTCACAGAAAACCATCACTTCATGTTACTGCTGCTGAAGGTGGTTCTACGTGTTACTGAATTATGGGGTGGACCTAGTTTTTCCCTCTGCTTCTACATTTTGTCTCAGTCGTTGTTCTGTAAATAATGACACAATGTGATGTCATGAGTTGTTCATATGAGGTTGTATTTACCTGATTTTAGGAATAGGTAAGGACCAGATTATTCTTTTTCTTATGTCCTGATACGTGTAACCTCAGGATACATTTTTCACAGGATTGTGGGACATTCAATGACATCTGTTGAAGCTCATGCCCAAGCACATTGTTTCAAGCTGAGGCCAAAATAGTCCTGCATTTCAATTTGAGGTCGAACAGCTTGGAATGTCCACAGTCTCGTTTCTCTGTGAAATGTGTTGGTTTTAGGTCATTTCTGGCCTTACATTGCGAGCTATATGATTTTATGTCATGTTTATAGGTTGCACTGGAGCTTAATGAACACATCTGTTGAGCTGACACGAGAACGAAACACTTTAAATGACTTTTCAGCGTGTTTGTGTCCCAAAATCTCACAGTACAAGTTTGTATAAGAGTCCAGGTCAACAGAATAAAAAACTGCCTTTGTCTTTGAGTTCTGTGAACTCAGGTGTTGAGTGAAAGGACATATCTGATGTATGTTGAGCTCATAAACTCTGTAACAGCCAGACGGACAGAGAACGAATGACCTGTGGAAGAAAATCCACCTAATGACGCTCGGGTACCTCTCCTCTGTCACTTACTCAGTCTTTATCTGTCTCACTCTCTCTTCCGCTCTCACTTCATCATTTGTCTCTCACTCACTCTCTACGTCCTCCTGGTATTTTCCTCTTTTTCACCCTCATTCACTGTTGTCACCATCGCTGCTCTGTCATTCTGTGTTTTATACAATCCAGGTGCCGGCAGTTGAGGGAGATAAAGCACTGCATGCTCATACAAGTATGAGGAAAAAGACTGATATTTTAACAAATGGGGCTAACGGCCAAAGCCTTTATTTCTGTCTGCTGGCTCAAAGTGCTGGGAACGTCACACAGAGTTCAGACTGGGCCTGGCTACTCTCTTTGGACTGGATACTGTTACATATCATTTGCTACTGCTTATTGCATGCCTTGGATTTCTTTATCAGTCAGTGTTGCATTTCTCCAGGAGGCGTTCAATCTTGAGAAAGAATCAAACCTTAAAGTGCTTTTTCTTTGCAGGCAAAATATAACACAAACATTGCTTTTTTTCCTCATCATCGCATAGGATAGGATAGCGTCTCTGTCCTTTGGTTCCTCCCCAGTCTCCACCTCCTCCAGCATGGGTAGCAAACTGTCATGGCAGACCATCCCTGAGTGAGTGAATTTATAGAATGGATGGATGATCAATCTGTTTCCTACTTGTTCCTAAAAAAGTCTGATTTCAACTGATGTTCAAGTCAAAATACAATCCTTTTTCTTAGAATTTTGACTAACACAACAGTTGCAAAGCACTTCCTGTTTCAAGCATAATGAGTGTCCATTGCTGTACTCATTGTACACATCAAGCGTGTTCTTATGACTTTATGTGAGTCACAACAACAGCAGCAACGACTTCTTAATCTTCTGCTTACCAACAGCTTCCTCCCACCCATAAAATGCTGCAATTACATAACTGTCAGCACTACATTTACAAGAACATAAGCATTAAATATGAAATGATTAGATAGCCTACAGAATACCTTATACGTATGGATTCATTTCTAGTTTATCTGTCAGTTTCAAGTCTTACACTATCTCCTTAAAGCCGAAACTCTTAAAGGTACCATAGCGTGCCTAAACATGATCGATTACCATCTATTGTCCCGTCATAGTTCCCAGAATTCCTTGTGTGGTAAAAATCTCCAGTGTGCCCCTGTTGCAGATCATCAACCGCGACCATTTTATGTCCCACAAGGAACAACTGATTCACTACTTCTCTGATCGGATGGATGGTCATTAGTCTGATTGATATCTAAAATATGTAAAGTAGACTTAGCTGGCGGCAGCTGATTCTAAAATAGTTGGTTTAGACTTAGTTTAAGAGTGTTGAAGCATGTTGGATTAACAGGTAGTTGCAAACCACACAATCAGATTTCCTGTTTTCAACAAAGTCATCCTGCAAACTGACCTATTTAAAAGCCAAACAGATACATCTTCCTGACACATGAGTGGGTAGAATTAAAACCATGTTTTCAGTAATTTAGTAAACCCATTGAAAGGATATATCCTTTTTTCCTTTTGTGAGTGGGGTGAGTTACTTATGAGTGGTCGTGTTACACCTGTGGTAGACGGTGGTCAGAGCACTCTCGGTTTGGAGAATCAGGGAGGAACTCTGACTGGGGAGCGAGTAGCTTCTCAGAACAGAGCCCAAAAACTGTGCACGTTGTCCCTATTTTCTGCGTGTCACTGCACACACGATGGCTGGGTAACAGCCACTTAGAGCTGCCTCTCCAAGTCAAAGGCATGTTGAGAAGTGTGTGTCTGTACTATCTCCTGCAACTACCACTTATCGCTTCAGTCTCCACATAGATCAAAATAAAATCTTCTCCAGATTGCCACTTGTACTGTTTATACAAAGTGGAAATCATATATCTTCATAACAAGCGTCAAGTGGGAACTACATCTAAGTAATGGTCGTTTTTCCTTCCAATCAGGTGTAGAAAAGCTCCTGCTGCCGCTGCAGATCCTGGTCCAGAGTCGAACTGCGAACCCTCCTGCTCCCAGGAGAGGGAAGAGCAGCAGTCATCGTTCAGAGCACAGATTGACAAAATTGAACAGTTCCTCAACACCGAGAGGCTCCGTCTACCCAAAAGACGACGCACAGACAACTGAACCACCAGACACTGACATCCGTTGCAGGTCCAACATGACACAACTAAAGCTTTTGTCACACATGCAGGTTTGAATATTCCCAAAACTTTACTGTGTAGATGCTTTACTGATGTGTTTTACCCTGAGATTAGAGGTTAGACTTGTGCAGTTCCTTTAAACACTACCTGTTCATTTCACTGTTTCATTTGGGAAGGAATCGGTTATTTGTGTGTGAATGAAGACAACATCAATTATTCAGTTGGATGTTAATATGCCTAAAATGTTATATTTATAACATGTTATATTTATAACATATTTATAACATTTAATTTTATCATACAGTTGTATGTGGTTAAAGTAATCCAACTTTGGTTTGCACCTGGATTAAATTGGAAGTTGTGAGTTAAATCTGTTGTTTTCCAAGTGTTCAATTAAAGAATATATATATTTATTACTGTGTTATCGCTTTGCAAAGAGTTTGTCTCTAACGATAAAGAATCCATGTTGATCTAAGAGTTATTACATGCTGCTACAGCCCCACAGACACGATGACTGGCTCTGCCTTACACTCAGGCACAGGTTTAATTGAAATAATACCTGTTTATGTTCTTTTACTGGGATGCATTTACAATGTGCCATCCATTTCACAGCAAACAGCCACATAAATAAGGAGCCGCAGCACTGTGGTTACAGAAAAGGCTGGGAACAATTAGCACGCTAATTAACAGCCTAATCAACATTAACTTCACGGTCAGGGTTGCATGTCTCAGAGGAACATTAATTGTGGAGGCACCTTTGGTCTACACCACGTTGTTGTTGTTACAAGTTAGAGCACAACTGCTTCGACTGTGTTAACACCTATTAACTGCAATTAAGAGAGTTAACAATTATTGCAACAATTATCACTAAATACAATAACCTTGATTAACTGGAATCAATTAGTGAACCTACAGTCCAATTAACACATTATAACGAGCCTCTCGTTAACTTTATGTTCCCGCTGTGGAACATAAAGAGCACGAAGCAACTGACCACAGACGCTTGTCATTAGTCTGATTGCTGTTTACTGTATGTGGCCTTCAGCAGGTTCTTGTTGATTATTCTTAGTAGGTTGAATTAACTGAGTAGCAGTAAATACAGTTATACTGCAAGCTAATCTGTTATAGAAGTCTAGCGGATACATTTGGTTTAGTCGTTTATTGAAAGAGACAATATAAAATCAGTCTCTCAGAAAAAATCCAATGATTTGAACTAAAATGAGTTTCTATTCCAAACAACTTTTTTTAAACTAATAGCCACAGTTAGATTTCTGCTTTGTTCATTCGTATTTCTTAACCACAACCTATCATTTCCTTTTCTAAACTTAAAGGCTCGTGTTTTGTGTGGAAGCTGAGAGCGGCCTTGCCTTTAAGTATCTATTTTTGAAGCTGTTCTCTCAAGATCACAAGTTGATATTTTTGTTATCTTCAGATAACAAAGCTTGTTTTCATGCGATAACAAGTTCATTTCTCTGGTTTTCTTGACAAATCGGCCGTTTGTTTTCTCGAGATCACGATATTGTTGAGCTGAGCAATGTATAAGCCATGTAGACATTATTATTACGGATAAGCATTTAAATAAACAGTATGTATCCGTGTAGACCTGGAATGTAGTTTCGGCTTTCCAGTGTATTTAAATGCAATGTATCGGGGCGGCTGGAGCTCAGGAGGAAGAGCAGTCATCTGCCGGTTTGAAGGTCAATGTTTCAAGCACATGTGGTCCAGGGAAGCCTGTGTAGCCATAACACTGTATAGACTAAGATGTGCTGTATGAGTCTGTGTGTGAATGGGAGGATGTGGCTTGTATTGTGAGCTAGACTAGAAAAGTGTTAGCTTTCAGATTATTTAAAAAAGTAAAGGTAGTTACTGTCATGTTAAAATCCTCCATCAAGCCCTGCATGGAAAATCTATTTTTAGTGAAAGTAAATCAAGCTGAGTCACAAAGTTTGGTCAAAATCTTGGAGTAAAAATACTGATTTGGTCCTTCAAAATGATGCAGTATTATTTTTTATGACTTATCAGTGCTGAAGTGTGTTGGTCGTTTTATAAGTATAGGATCAATAACAGGAAATAGGTATAGGAGGAATCTGTGGGGTCGTGATATGCCTAATGAGGCACTTCAAGAAGAAAAAAGTATGTTTTTAATCTAATCTTAGATTTTTGGTAAGATATTGAATGTTATTAGAATTAGAAGAAGAGGCCAGGAAATTAAATCTGCTTGATACAATAATCATGTTCTGTGGAAATTACAGCGTTTCCTATTGAAATATAGAAGAAGAAGTTAAATGTGTGAGAAAACTTTGTACATGAGTCATGTACTTTGTGAATATCCTCGTGAATCATCTGCACCGCTCACAGCTTCACAAGTGAAATATGATTTCACAGTTTGCTGCTCAGTAATGAATTGAAAGAAATCGGTGACCAAAGAGTTATTGGATGTTCCTGCGCTGGATCTCTGTGAGTTGAGAAAGTTTTAGTCACATGCCTCTGGCTGCGGAACATCTCCTCCAACAGATCCACAGCTGTCCTTGTTGACTTGATGAACAAAACACCTCTCTGCTCCTTTAAGCTTTCACAAGCACTCGACTCACTCTCTAATTTTAAGAGCGTGCATTTTAATGATGGCACAAGGTCTGCGCTTGATCCATCTTACTACACTTACTGATAATGAATACGCCTGAATGTTAATGCCCTCATAAAGAAATCTGGAGCGTTTGACGGCTGAGCCCACCGCTGCTGACCCTTATCCTTTCTTGGAGGAAGGGAGCAGAGGGGAGGAGAGGTGGGGGAGGTTTGGAATATAAAGGACTTAATTTCAATACACTCACGCACGCGAACACATACGCGCTTTGTATTACTCTCAGTTTCGGTTTCTCCTCTCGTTTCATTGCACGTACATTCACACTCCTCAGATATGAAGTGTTGGCGCTTTGAAACAGTCAATTACCCTCTGCTGAGGGAGGATACCTGCTGTTAATTACTGCTCATGGTTTTATATGGAGAGTAAATAAAGAGACCGCTGACATTCACATTCCATCAATGCGTCCCTCAGCACATACTGTATTGTGTGTGTGTTTTATCTGATGTAAAAATAACCCCTCAGAGGTAGGAAAAAAACATTATAGACAGGACTTGTATCCAACAAGTCCACCAACCAGTTTCTACAATAAAAGGGACGTGCTCAGGTTTAGGGAAAGCTCGTTTAGAACAGATGTTTTCTACTGAAAACACCTGGGTATCGTGACTGACTAGATGGTCAGGTCATGGTAATCATAAGAGCTTGAATAAGGGCAACTGGACTTCTTCTTTAAGTCTATTTGGCCCTTATTCAAGCTCTTATGACGACTGACCGGATGTTGAATGCAGGGAAAGTTGGCAGCTAATTTCTGAGCTGCAGTTTTTACGGGGACATTCTCGCATGTTTGCTCATCCATTCAAAGCCATTTTACAAAGTCACCGCAGCTTCATTCTGGGCCTAATGCCTCCAAAAAAAGGTTGTAATTAATTAAAGAAATACAAACAAATCAATGCCTTTTTTTTTCCAGGCAGTGTAAACAATCCATTCTCCAGTGTTGACATTGTATTGTGAAGATGGGTCTGAAGAGGTAAGACCAGCTATTCTCTAGCCCTGGGAGTCAAATGTTGACGTTTTGGGGCTTTGACAAATCGACCATGGCAATATTACACACTGAAAGTAAATAAAGTAAACATAATTTTGGAGCGTTTAACAGCGAACAAGTGACGGGGTCAGACTGAGGGATGGTTGGGTAAAGTCACATACATTTTTAGACCAAGTTGGACGGTGAATTTTTTACCTTTTCTCCCTTCTTGGTTAGGTTTTGTCACCATCCATAGCAAGATGAAAACCCAAATGCAGAACGAAACAGGCAGTAGGCAGGCACATGACTGAACAAGAAGAAATTACATCAACAAAACCAAACCAAAAGAGTTGAAAAGCTAGGAGACCAAAAACAGATAACCTGCCTAAGACACCAAAGCAGGACTGATGTTGAAGAAATGTAGAACAGCGACTAAAATCTGGCATTTAACAAGGAAAACCAGGAAGTATTTATAATAGGGTGGCGAGGAGTGGATGCAGGTGAGTAACGAGAAACAGGAAACAGGTGTAACATTGTGGTCTGGACACAAGATAAGGGTAACTAAGGACACCTTGGGGAAAATACCAAGTCACAGGGAAAGCCTGATATACTAAAACGTAGGCTCTTACAGGATAAAACAGGAAATTAAGCAAATATTAATTAACCAGAGCAGGTTGAGTGGAAAGCAAAACTAACTGAAATGCATAAAGAAAAAAAACTACATTCAAAAAAGGGCAAAACGAAACCCAAATGAAAGATGACCAAACACTATTGATCATGAGAAGTTTAGGCAGCAAAATATCCTGGTTAGGTTTAGGAAGCAATACTATTTGCGGTGGTTCGGGGTTTACAAAAGGAGGCTGTCAGGTCTAACAGTTCTTGGGGGGTTGCTGGTGTTTTTTGAGTTTGGTGAACTTATAGGTAAGGTTAACCTTCATGAGCTTTTCTCTGTGGTTACATTTGCAACACAAATAAACACCGAAGCGTTGCAACAGCCGGTGGTTTGTAGATATCGGTAAATTTCTCTGAGCTGTGTTTGATTTTTTTTGGGTGGGTTCCACTGCTGTGTTTATGAATTCAAAGGTTAAAAGGGAGACTGATGTTTTTTAAACATTGAACAGTGGTCTCCGGTATTAAAATAATTTGTTCTGTCAAGTGATGTCTCCTCATCTTACACCATTTCAGTAGTTTACATTACATGCTTTGTGCCATGCTGTGTCATGACAAAACAACAGCCAAAATCTGATAAAACTCACCAAGTAACAATGCAGAAATGGACAGTACTTAAACACATCCTCCCACCCACCTTAAGCTCCAACCCCAAATGCAGAGGCCCACAGAGTAAAGGAAAAAAAAGTCCCAAGTTTGAATTCAACCCTGATTTACTGCCCCATTTTATTGAAATTCTGTACATGAGAAGGGAGGAAAGCAATATATTTGCCAATCCTCCAGCTAAATGGGTCTCACCACCTCTAAACATTGTTGAATATCCTGAGGTTATGGGGCCATGTTTTGTCATATTATACCTCTTTGCCTCAAAAGCCATCACACTAAATCTAGCCGGGAATTCGTATTAAACGGTGCAGTAGATGTCTGCAGAGGCTGAGGCTGAGTGCAGTCCTGGCACTCTGAGCATACTCTGCAGCCTTAAAGTGAAGAAGTGCAGCTGCTGCTTTGGCCCCGTAAAAATACGAAAATGAGCAGATGATTATGGAGAGAATAGATTCTGCTTCTCTTAATTGATGTTACATTGTAAAGAAGATCTCGTTTAAATATATTTTTTGACATTATGAGATAAATTAATGTTAAGAGTAACTGAACTACTTACTTTGTGCCTACGTGTGTTTGTGGCATTGAATGGTGAATGAATTTAGAAAAAAATAGATAAAAAATCATCATAAAAATCATCATCATCACAGGTAATGATTGTTTTAATTACTTCTTTATGACAAAAGCTTATGTCAAACACTCAGGAAGAGACTGCTTTGGCCCTTTGTGGTTGCGCTTTGAAAAATCGCACTACTAAATGTAATAGCGTTTTTCTACCAGTTGGGGGCAGTATGATAAATACGTGAAACAATCTGAGCTGTGGGCTGCTCTTACTTTGGAAGTCAAAGTACCAAAGATCTGCTCAGTTATAGAGTGAAAGGAGTATTTGATTGAGTGTTGAGTGAATAATTAACATTGTCCAGTACAGCTTTCACCTGTGCTTCTTTGAAATTTTCGACACATCGTTCTCTTTGCTATAAAATCGGTTGTTGTTGGACCCTCCTGGATAGGGCTGACTTCTACCCAATCAGCCTTTGTTCTGAGCTTTTTGGAGGACTGCACATCTGTCACACATCTGTGTTGAAATTGGCCCTTAGGTTCTGTTTCAGGTGGCATAGAGGTATCCATCTGCATCGCTGTCATCCGCCATAAAGTGAAGAAGAGCAAAGTTAGAGGACCAACAACAGCACCAACACAACTAAGAGCAGCCCACAGCTCAGACTGCTCCGCATATTTCTGATTCTGTCCCCACGTGGTTGCAAAACGCAATGATATGTATACAAGCGTTTGTAAAGGCCCCATCAAAACATAAGCTGAGATGTTCAAATGATATTCTACAAAAAATGCAGCAATCTTAGCGCATTGTTTCATGAAGACTAAATGTCATAAATCATATTAGTATAATAAGATACAGTATGATATATTGCTTCATCATCAAGCTTGGTCATTTATTAAACTCAAGAATGTTGTTGTCACCAGCTGCTTACTCACACTAGTGTTCTCAATTTTATCGACATGAATCCCAGTTAGTACGACTGTATTAAAAAAAAAAAAAAAAGGAATTGTGGGACTGAATTATCTCCTGTCCTGAGAGGATGGTTCCGTGTTTCCCATCTTAAAGTAGATGATAAGGAAGCTTAGAAGCTCCTTTCCTTTCTCCTTTCACCAGGGCTGCCATTTAAATACTTCTGGATCACATCAGTGTTTGGAACTTTCCTAAGCAAAATAAAATAATTCAACTGGACCCATTTGAGCAGAAATTAAAGTCAAGATACTCAACTCATGCAGCCAGTGTGAAGCCGGCCTCGCAAATGACAAATTTCTCAGAGGATTTGCTCATTTCGGCCAGACAAATCCCATCCTGCAAGTATCACAGCAGCATGGCTCTGAGGTAAAAGAGTCCAGAACCGACACCTTTATGACACAAAAACACGCGAGCAGAGGCCTGAAACTGTTGAGCGCTGAAAACATTTGCTTTTAAAACAGCACCCGCCGCTCTGCACTGTTGCTAAATGCTCACGTTTTCAGTCTCACAGGGTCCAAATTATTTTACCCAAGTTGAAAACTTCACCACCAGCTGGAGCTCACATCGATACATTTCCCAGTGCTCTGAAACAGCAACCTACTGGAAAATAAAAGCACTTTTCTGATTTTTCCTCCTTTTCATCCTTCTAAAAAGCTGAATGGAAAACCAGCCTGAATCTACAAACATCTCAGTTTTTCTGCTTGTATTTATATAAACAATAAATCCACCCGTTCAGTCATCAAACACATCAGAAGAAAATTTAAAGTAAAACCTCAGTGTTTTAGGCTTTTGCGTAGTATTTCCTATTCTTCAGCTTGATATATCGTTTGTCTTCTATGGTTTCTATCTCTCCGCATTTTTACTGCAGTGAAACCTCACGACGCTGATAAATAACAGGCTTCACCTTTCCTTCGCAGGGCTTAGCATGACTGACTGCGCTCTTACTCTCTCTGAGAGTGTGTCCTCAGCTGTGAATCACTTGTGTTGAACACACATACACTCGCACTGCTCTCGGCTTTCACCCACGTGGAGTGAGGAGAGCAGAAGATAATCTCTGAAACGTTGCCCCGCTGTCAAAGGTTAGCAGAGTTGAAAGGTCGCCCTGTGCATCATTTATACACTCTTAAATAAGCCCCGGTCTTGTGTTGCCGTCTACTCTCCCTTTCAAACAGTTACCTGACTCTACAAGTTGTCTTTCACATGCATGAATCTGCGTACTGAGAGATGGGACCAACGGGGAAGGAGAAAGAGAGCATTGTGGGAAGAAGTTTAACAGAAAACAAACATCACAAAGAATGAGACAAAAATGGGGGTACATGGTTATAGTTTTAAAAATGGTAGGCTCTAGTTATGCCATGCTCTTGAAATTTGCCCTAAGTTATAGAATTTCCCCTAGATATTTGAGATATTATTGTAAATATTAACAAAGCTGTTTCCATGGAAACTAAAATCGAAGAGGATGATCATGTGAAATGATAATGAACATGCATTGGTGTGTCCACACATTTGGCCTCGAGCAGCCAACCAGAAACATTAAAACATTCAGCTTTATTCTAAATTTGTCCATTTCGATTACTGTTTTTTTTAAAATCATGACTCTAGGGCTGTGCAGTGGTGCGGTGGTTAGCACTGTCGCCTCACAGCAAGAGGGTTCCTGGTTTGAATCCCAGCTGGGACATCTCTGTGTGGAGCTTTCACGAGTATGTGTGGGTTCTCTCCGGGTTCTTCATCCTCCTCTCACTGGCCACAAACATGCATGTTGGGTTTATTGGTGTCTCCAAATTGTCCCCAGGAATGAATGCAATGGACTGGCAACCTGTCTCAAGTGAACCCCAACTGTTGCCCAGTGACAGGTGGGATAGGCTCCACTCTGTACATTTCAAAAGAACTTTAAATGAAAAAGTCTGCAAATAAAGACTTATAACTACAGCTTAAATATGCATGAATAAACCCACCTTGGGGTTTAATCTACTTTAAATAGAGTCAGAACAAACTGTTTTTTAATTTACAGTTCAATATGTTAGAAATCTTCAACTTTCTGACATTTATAAGGTAGATTTCATGGATAAACTGTCAGATAAAATTGAATATTCTCATGTAATTTTGGCACAAATAGTGAAACATGTTATGTTTTTTTAATATGAAAAATAAGCCTCATTAACAATTTACAGATAAGTAACAAAGGCTGTGTGATGTGAAAAATCTTTCCTTTTTTTAAATAAATGACATTTCAGGAAAGGATGGAGATGAGCAACACAGTCATGTGAAAACGGACGTGTACTTTCTTCCAGAACATGATTTCCTTCCACGTCTAAAAATCTGGTTACACAGAGTCATGATTTATTTAACAAAAACTAAATTGTAGATTTGCTGCTGTGTTTGGGATCATTGTCCTGTTGATGAGCCAGTTTCAGGCCAGCTTTAGCTTTCCAAACAAGCCATCCTTGTTCAGTCTTTTTCTAATTGTGCTGTCATGAACTTTAACCTTTAACATGTTGACTGAGGCCTGTAGAGTCTGAGATGTAGCTCTTGGCTTTTTCACCTTGGGGTGAACTTGCTGGGACGTCCACTCCTGGGAAGATTGACAGCTGTCCTGAATGTTTTCCACTTGTGAATAATCTTTCTCTCTGTAGAATGATGGACTCCAGATAGTTTGGAAATGGCCTTATAACCCCTCCCAGATTGATGGGCAGCAACAGTTGCTTCTCTAAGATCATTGCTGATGTTTTTCTTCCTCAACACACCTGAATGCTCCAGAGCAGCAAATTTCCAAAACATCTGCTTTTATAGAGGTGCTCACACCTATTGATGATGATCAATTAATCAAGTGCATTTGATACTACACCCTTGATTGTAAGGATGTACAATAAGAATTGTTCATCTGAGGTTGTATTTACCTAATTTTGAGACTTGTTACAGACCACATTATTTATCTTATGATCCTTATCCTTATGATACTTGAAACCTCATAAATAAAAGAGGGTGCACTTTCTTTTCCACATGACTATGTCAACAATGCTGAAGCCTCCAGCTAAAATTCCCAACTTTGTAGTTCTCAACATGTTATACTTGGACAAATGTGTCCCATGATAGACGGTCTCTGTTCTCAAAATGTTGTACCAAGGTGCTGAATAAATCTGAGCGGAGATTTGAGAGGGAGCAAATGATGTCATTACCTAAACTCCTCATAAATGGCTTAGCTTTCACATGTTTAGATCTGCTGATTTTGAATGATCGTCTGTCAGATGGAAATTCAGGAACACTTGATAGAAAACACACCATTTGGTTCTGCCAGGCTCCTTGACCTGATGTGCTCGGGGCTTCTGTCATTAAACATCTTTAGACATAGAAATCTGGTAGACTGACCTGGGGTCCGGTTCAATAGTCTTTTTTTACTGAGGAAGGTTCCTAACTGAGAGAAATTAGCTGCAAGTGTCTGAGTAGCAGCCATGATAAAGATGTTACAGTTCTCTAAAATGCAAAGGAAAGGAGTTCCAGCGCTTCCTTTATTATCTCTTTTAGCATCTCTTATGAAAGAAAGAAGCTAATTGCATCCCACAATTCCTTTTGAAAAGACTTAAACCAGTGCTGGATTATTTTTATCCAGTAACTGAAATCTGACTGAGTAGCCTGGGAGAAAGAGTGACTTTTTGCTTCCTCTCTTGAATTACTCACATTGATAATAAAGTAATGATTTAACTATGACTTATTATGCTAATAGAATACAAATACAACATGTGATATAGCCACTGTGTGACAATGTGACGATCCAAAGCACTTTTTGCAGAACATCTTTTGAGCATTAGCAGTTTCAGAGCTACAGACCCATATTACAGCTTGGTCGAAGCTCACAGCATCTTTTTCCAAGTCTTCACCAATTTCTCCTCCCACCTTTCCTTTATGATTCCCCATGATGTTTTCCAACAAGGTCGAGGGAAAGAGCTCAGTAAATGATTAGAAGGGGTATTATTTTTTTGTGCTAAACCCCTGATCTCATTCTCAGGACCTCAGACTGTAGCATGTTGCTAACTGGTGCTGCTTCAGAGGAGCATAATTAGTTAGATTTTAGGGACCACAGTTTTAATCCTTTGTAACTCTCATTAGACCATTCCTGGTTTTTTTCACTTCCTCACTCTTGCTGCTTGGGCAGAGATAAGAAACAATCGTGGCTTAAAATCACAGCTCTCCGTGACATAGACCCAAAAAAAATAAAACCAAAGGGTACACAGTCTGCCAGGGGTTCCTGTACTAAAGTAGGAAGGACCACCATGGTGGCAGACATACGTTTCTGATTTCCTGGGAAGGCTTTAACTTCTTATGGGTACACGATCCTCCCACAGACCAGCACTGTCACTGATGCCTATATATCTACTGGGATGTGTGTGTGTGTGTGTGTGCTTGTAGGTGCCTCTACACATGCACTTTCCTCCAGAAGATGAAGACACTTTGTTATTGATGGAGAAGAGGCCTAAATCTTTGGTCTGGGTCACAAATACACACAAGTACCAATGCACACGCACGATGCGTTAGGTGTTGGCCTGCAAGTCCCTCCCTCAGCGGGTTGCTCACGGTCTAAATGGCGGAGAACTCTTATTCACTCCAGGAGATCCCATAAACCTGCCACAGCCATGAACTCTGCCTCTTTGTCTCTCTAGCTGTTCATCTGTACCGCTTTCTGCTTTTCTTCATCTTGTCTCTGAATCCCAGTTTTAGTGTATTTATGAGTAAATGTTAATTTTCAAATGATTCAGCAATGCAAAGCCCCACATATATCAGATGGCCTTCTGAGTTTCAGACACACATCCACTCTCCTCTAAATCACAGCCCAGAGCAACCTGCCAAGCTGCATTCAGCTACAAATGTATTTAGTTACCAGATTAAAAATGTCAGAGTTCGGAGGCTGCTTGGTATGTTACATCCCTGTGGCATTATTCTTGTTTTGACATAGCCATAGCTTCTTCTCATAGATAATAGCTGCAATGTTTGACCTTGTTTTCTTAGATTTTGTTTCAAATAGCTGGGACCTGTGAAGCTGAGACAATAAACCAATGTCGTGGCAAGTGATTTGTGTAAAATTCTGACTTTGAGGAATTTTCCTACATTTTAATACAACACATCTAGCATAGAAGTATAATCTGAGTGAAGTGAAATTATATAAAAAAAAGAAAAGAAAAAGACTAAAGCATTAGGACAAGAATGTGAATACATACAACTATATCATGTGCTTACTTTGACTCTAGCTGGAGCAGGTTATGGGAATTACTGTATTACTTCCATGCATTTCATAATTATCCTTTGAAACAGGCCTCTGTTTGCATGCACACAATAAAATGGCTGCCATCTTCAGTGTAAGAGAGAGCCAGATTAGCCTCTTATGATGTTTGATTTTCATGGTCCTTGATCTTCTGATAAAGCTATCACAGTAGAGCCTGTTTATTTAGCATCCAGCAGTGTTGTAGTCAAGACCACCTACCAAGACATCATCTAAACTAAAGTCTATCTGAAGTTCTGAAACATATTTATAAATATACAATCTTTAAGTTATTGTCTTGAACAGTCTTAAATACTCAGGAGGCTTATATGCACACATAGCTCAACACTAGAGAAGATTGTGAACCATTCCCAGGCCTGTAACTGCCCAAGAGTGCTAGGTGGCTGAGCTACCGCAGTTCACAACTTTGGTTTCCAGCCTCCTACCACGCCATTGACCTCTTCAACCTATTGAACATTGAACATATCTTCAACAAATTCATATACGGCTGTACAAATGCAGGGCTCACACAGACTTTTAATGACAGTGGTGTTACATCCCACAGCTGTAGGGGGAGCCAAACAGCGAAAACATAGGATTTATAGGCCAAATGTCCAAAAACACTACGTAGCGATATGCTCTGTTTCAGCAGGAATTAGTAACAGGTAACGTCACAGGCCAAAAACAATCTGCAAACAGTTTAGTTGGTGGCAAATGGTACCATTTACCATTACCATGGCGTGCTGTGATTTAATCTTTACTCTTTACTAACTTTAGTGCAATATTCTTTGTTGTTAGCAGCTTTTTCTTCTTCTGTGTACCAGTTTTCTCTGTACATCAAAGTCCTGAGCAACAACGGATGGCATTGGCCACTTTGACTTCTAGTGAATGCATATTTATGTGACAAAGTAGCTTTTGAACTGTAGGAAATGTGTGTAAAGCTGCTTTCACTGAGGATGTGTTAAGCATTGGGCTTGTACCAGGGGTAAGGTGCAGAGCAGGGGAGGAGGGTACAAATTGCATCCAAGTTCGTTGCCAGTTGCAAGGTGACAAGATAAGAAGGTGAAAAGATGTCCAGGAAGTAGGTTGATTTTTCAGACTTGATGCAGATGTGGATGTTGTTTGTATCTCTCAAGCTCTCAGAGCAGAGGAAAGCCCTGGTGATACTGTTACTGAAGAGAAGGAGGAGACATGCAGCAGCTAAAAGGGAGTGATTTCATAATATCCTCATGACAAGACAGGAGTTTGGAGAGTCTTGGCTAATCCAGGATCGGATCCTGTAAAATGACCAGTTCCAGGTCTATTTCAGGCTGAGTAGACGCCAGCTCTAGCATTGCACAACATATAGACATGAATGGGTTTGGAAGCACACATTCTCATGTCAAAGCCCCTTCATCAGCCTTTGAAAAATTATTTTCAGCACCAGCATTCTAGCCTAAAAGGATGAACTGATGCGAGTATTGAATGGTCCTAAAGGTACACTTTGCATGCTTTAACTCTCTGTTAGGAGTCCGGTTGGGAAAAGATTGTAGACTGAGGTCAAATAGATCATCTCATATCTTTAACACATTAGAAAGCTTCATTATCCACTTTTAAACAGTGTGACACCCCAAAAAGTTAGCATCTTACAGTTTTACATTCTTTGGATCTGCTGAACTGTTGTTAATTTATATCCTGGACTGGACTGGTGGTGTTTTTTCAGGTGTAAGAGCATCTCTTGCCACATGGCAAGCTTAGGTGTAACCTGATTTTAGTGTCTTCCTTAAGATATCTCTGACACTGTAAATTCACAGGCAATATAACACAGATCCCATTTCAGTGGTGCAGAGAAAATAACTCAGGAGTAGAGAAAGTGATGTGATCATGATTTAACACACAAGTAATCCCACTGACTGGCCTATTAAGCACTCTGATGCATCTCAGATCTGTTTGTTTTGATAGCAAAGCAGCGACACAGATGAATGTCTTTCCTTATTATGATTCCATTAGTAGAGGTAGTGTCATTTTCCCACTCTGCAGTTCATGGCCTTTGTGGTTTTACATGGTCTGGTCTGCCCACAGATTGACTGCCTGCTAACCAGAAAGGGCCTTCCCAACTGGACACGTCTGGATGACCCCCTGGTATGCTGGGGGGGCAGGACCCTGGAGATAAAGAGTGGATAAAAAGACAAAACAAGCACAACCATAATGGAAATTTAATGGTCTCACAGGAGGGTAATATTTTCTTTGTCCTCACTAGCCACAGTTTAAGTTTGATCAAGTCCAAGGATAAGAATATAGAAATTAACACAGACGTAGGCCCAATGAGACAGTGTTTAAATTCACGTGACATTACAGATCTGATGATTGTGGCCTTGAGCTTTGTATAGAGTCATCTTGGCTCGATAGTTGGTGACTGGGATTCAAAGTTAACATTGCTTACAGGAGCTGTTGTTCAACAATTAATACGTCCAAACAGACATAGTCTGTCCAACGTCAAATCTCAAGTTATGCCATTATGTCCTGAGCCAAACCCTGGTCAAGCCCAATAAGTTCCAAATCAGGGTTCTAGGTAAGCACAAAGTCCCAAGTCAGGACCAGTGAGTCCCATGTCAAGTCTAATATAGACTAAGAAGTTTCAAAACAAGCCCCTTGTTAAGATTGAGAGGTCCCAGCTCAGGTTTTTAGTCAAAATTTACAATTGCAATGTCAAAGTCTGAGTCAAAAGTACCAAATGCTAATTAACTTCCCTTTTAAAGACCAACAAGTCCCACGTTCAGTCATTAGTAAAGAATTGCATGTTCCAAATCAAACCTCAAGTGAAAAGCAAGTCTCAACTAAAGTCTTTAATGCAATGCAGTTGACAGAATAAGCATAATTTTGTGTTTCTAGACACTAGAGATATACAATATAATAAAGGTAAAATCATAGTTAGACTGCATTAATATAGCACTTTTCAAGCTTATTGATTACTCAAAGTGCTTTGAAGTTCTAGACAAATCCACCAAATTTACACACAAAAACAGCCCTTTAAGTGTTTCATACATTCAGCCCTTTCTTCATCACTTCCACCAACCTCACAGCTGGTAGATTCACAGCCATTTCTCACATTGCAGTTATTTGTTCTGTGGAAGCACTCAGGCAATTGTGCACAGGCACGTGCCTCATCCTGCACAAGCGGACGCCTTATCAACCAGCAAAGAACCATATGTTTTAGAGGCACGTAAATGGTACTGGTTCAAATCAACAGCACTGGAGACCTTCATCATGTTTTGTCTTGGACACGTCGGTTCTGGGGTTTTGTTTTATTCCTAATTCACTTCTCGCTCTGTCTTAGGTGTAGTCAGCGAAATTATATGGTTGTGATGGGAAAGATCATAGTTTAGTGAAAAATACAGTCTTTCAGAACCGCAGAGTTTCCCTCACAGAGCATCAACATGTTACACGGTGAAAGGACAGCGGGTTCTTTTTGGTTGAGAGAACTGCAGATTACCCATATTCAAGGCTGAGAACCTCTGACTGATCTGCAGTTTTTTAATAAATTAGCAAACATTTTCTGGGCTGCTGTGACTGGCTGGAATGTCAAATCCCAAGGTCATTGCTAAAAATGTACCCGGTCAAACCACAAGTTGAGACCAAGTTTCGTTGTAGTGTAAGAGAGTGGGAATTATGTCAAGTCCAGTATGAGGTCAAGGCTTTTCATTTCACAGTGAAAACTTGTGCAGGAAGACACAAGAATCGTGTCTTAGGAGAAAAAACCCACTTATGAGGCAAAGAGGTCATTTTTCATTTAATTTTTACATTAAATAGTTTAACCTCAGACTCACACTGTGGGTTGCTATGGTTGCATATTACTCAGCACAACATTGCACATCTAGCAAAGGGGGGCCGCGGCAGCACCACAGCTCACAGTCACTAACCCCCACAGACTCCCCCAATGCCTTTAAAATGTTACAGTTGATCTCATTTATCACAGATCTGCTGCATGTAAAGTCACAAGTCCTCCTTCAGATTACATTACCCAAACGACTTTGAGCCACACAGTTCGGTTTGTGAATGAAGCTCTTCAGGTTTCGTGTTTCAAAGCTAAGGTTTGCTTTTCTATTTTTATTTTTGAAGATCAACATGTTCTGCTGAGCAATTATTTTGGAAATGGCTCCATGGGTTGATTTACAGATACACGAGGGTCAGCGCTTTGATTTACTCACTTCCTGTAGTTCCTTTCCGTTATTTGTGCCCCCCCCTTCTGTGAATGGTTTTTCATAACCGATGAACATTTTTCATTGTAGATAACCATTTGTTATCGGGTATGTTGCCCAATTGATAAGTAATGAACTTCTTCCTCAGTTAGCTTTTATTAATTTCACAGTCAGTTTTTTGCAGACAATAGCTTTTGATAACAAATTGATCATGTGATGGATAAAGTGTTTTAACCTTCAAATAACTATTTGGAGGGAGTTAATAATGTGAGCTGAAGGTAATCTGTTATTTGTTGATTGATTGTGTTCAGTCCAGCCTGTAATGACCTGTCAGATGTTGGGGGAAAAATGAGGTCAAAGGTCACCAGATTCTGATCAGTGGAGATCCTGCCCACTGCCACTGTGGTCATCTCTCTGCATCTCTGATAAAGACGAACCATGTTTGCTTTCTTCTTGTCGGAAGTGAAGTTGGGCCGTCCTCCAAGAGCAATATGTGGAACCAGAAATAGAAGTTTGAGATTTGCTGGGGAGTTCTGATGGAAAGAAAACAAAAGATAGAGACGTCAGGAAAACGGCGGGGAAGCAGAACATCTCCAACTGGGCTTCGTGAGTGACTGCTCACTCATTTACAAGTGAAAAAGGTATTCTAACTTCCTGTTATCAAATCTTCGCCGCAGCATGAAATACTTTCACACTACTCTTAAAATAATCTACTATTAAACTTGATGACTGAACCCATACCCCGTTATCATCATTCCCTGTCAGCCCATTTGTTATTAAAGTGCAGGAATGTGTCTGGTACTTCATCATGGCGTGCGGTGCTGAGCGGTCACTCTGCAGCAGGAGGCCTCATGAATGAGCTACGTCCTCAACTCGCACATGCAACAAAAACACACTTTGAAATGACTTCACATGCACCTACTATATCGTAACAAGACACGTATGAACCCAGCTGGAGATGGCAGAGAGCTGATGGGCTGTTTGAGCACGTTGTAGTGCAGTCGTGGCAGAAATATTCGGATCCTTTAACAGAAATTCTGAGGCATCCATTAGTGAGCAGCAGCGTGTTACTGTTGTTAAATGTGGAGCTTCAGTCATGTGAAAAAGTCCTTAAAATGAGCTAAAAACAACCTCGTATGAACGATAATAAGAGCAAGGGGAGCAATTAGTATTATCATCATTTTTAGAAACACAACAGATATGATGGTATACAAATGATGGAATCATGATGGGCAGCGGTGGGCATATGTGATGTAGGTTTATTTTTAGTTATTTTTAGTTCAATTTTGAGCTGAACAATCAGAGCTGGAACGCTCAGAGTGAAGCGAAATGACGAAGGAGGAGTTCTTGACTGGACTGTAGAGTAACACCCTCTAAAAAAGCTTCCTCCCGGATTCTTCAAATTAAGACTGAACTTTTCTATATTTCAGTTCCATCTTCATACCTAGAAAACAAGGAGGGAATAGGAGCATGGAGAGCAGCAGCCAGAGAACAATAACTATACCAGCGCACCTATAGCAAAGACAGTAGTAACATGTTACTGACACACACACAAAAAACAACTACAAACCAGAAAGATTACACACACACACGAAAACTCCTCTAAAAAGTCCCAGAAGTGATCTGTTGTGACCACAAAACAGATGGTGTTGTTCACAGTGGTCCCATATCACAGCAAAGTACAAGTTTACCTCAGTAGCGTTCACTCATCAGTATGTTAATGACTGCTGATGTATACGGATGCAGCGTCCACCTACAGCTGAAGCCGCACATACCACACCCTGGCTCTAAGTAACCTGCCTGCAGTGAGCTCCAGAACTCATCAGGAACAAAGCTTTTCTTACCACAAACTAAATCAAACATAAAGCTCGGCGAGGCATCGACTCCAGGAAAACTAAACCCAGTGAGGAGACTGGCAGGAACAAACCAGAGCCGGGTCAGCTGGTGCAGGAACACATACTGTACAGCAGCGACCACGGCCAGGTGAACAGGAAGCCAGTAAATCAATGACAAAAGTCAACTAGAATACAACATGTGGAAAAAGAAGAAGAAGAAGAAGATCATGATAGGAAACACCAGACCATGACGGATGGCCTCCAAAGAGCTCCATGCTTTATCTTTATTTACAAAGGTAAAAACATTTACTGAAAGCTGTATGTGCTGAGAGTGAGAGAGCTTTGCTTGAGAAGGTTATACAGTAAAAAAAACCTTGCAAATAATAGGTGCCCCATGTTGGTGTCTGCTACGCTTTAAAGGTGGCTTTTTTCTGTCTTTGGGGGCAGATATTAGGGTGTCTGAAGTCACCAGCAAGTATAAAACTCCCCAAAACAGGTATTTTTAAGGTATATTTCAAGGCCAACTGGTATTTGTACCCAATCCTGTCTCATACAACCTAATAAGACCTCAGAAAACCGTGTCAAATTGTTGAAAAGGGGCATATTATGTCACCTTTTTGTCAACGGCAGCTTGCTAAAAATTCTGACTGTGGAAACTTTAACGTACTGGATTGTTTTATTTGTATAAATCAGACAGCAGAAGCCAAAGACTGAAGTGTTTAAATCAGCCTAATAATTCAAGCATTTCATTTAGTGAACAGGATTTATTTCAGCTGCACTGAAAAATTACTTTTCAATTCCCTTCTGCTCTGATTTGGAGCATTTTTTAAAAGTATTGTCATCATTTGGACCTGCAAGTATGTCCAAATGATTTAAAAAATTGTTTTTTCAGAGCTAAAATCAAAACTTTATTGTAACTCAAACTTTAAAACTCTATTTTGCCATCAAAAATAGATTAAATTTGTCCTCAGACACAAAAATTTGACTGAAATGTCTAAACTATGCAGGCCAAAACCACACTAATATGTAACTGAATGCCTAAAACGTAATACTTTTTAATCAGTAAGTTAATAAGTTAACATTTCTTTTACGAGATTCATATTTTTTTGTAGTGTAGTTTATCTTTATCTTCATTTTCTGAAACGCTCCAGTTGACCAGCCGATGAACCCAGTACGCGCACACACACACACACACACACACACAGGCAGAGTGATATCTGTTTTAGTGTTGTTCTCAGTTTTCCTGCCAGGAGTTTTATTGCCAGCGGGATCATCTGCTCTGCTCTGACTCCCTGTTTGCTACTTTTCTGTGCCGGTTGGCTGACTAAGTCTGGCTCATTATGAGCAAGTGACAAGGACATGAGGAAGATGGAGGACAAACGGGGATCAACATCGCCGGAGAGTCAAGTAGTTTTATCCAAGACAGAAGATTCGGTGGAAACACTGTAAACAGTTATTCTTATTGCCAGTTTTGGTGGTTGTTGCATCTTGCATGCACATACTTTGATGTGTGGCTGCGTGGAAAAGAAAGTACAATCAGGGTTTATGTATCAGGACATAATAAAAAAATATCTGTTCTTCAACAGGTCTGAAAATCAGGTAAATACAGTGTGAAAAACTAAGTGAACCCCATGATCCAGCGACTTGTAGACCCAACTTTTAGCAGCAGGAACTTTCTGTGAGATGTCATCAGTCTCACATCTTTTTGGAGCAACTTTGAGCCACTCTTCTTTCCAACGTTGCTTCACTTCATTGAGGTTTGCAGCTTTATGCTTTTATGCACAGCTCTCTTTAGGTGCATTTCACGAGTTTGGGATCATTTTCTTACTGCATGACCCAGTTTCAGCCAAACTATCTCAAATTATCACAGTTAATCTATTATTCCAACTCATTTACAGTGTTATAAACACGATGACTAACCGTTTTATCTCTTTTTTTCCTCATTGTTGATGTAAGAAATGTAATTATGTTGTGAACTTTGAATGTTTTTTTCTTTTCTTGCTCCACCTCCATCATCACTCAGTTATCAGATCCCACCGTGACCTTCGCTCAGTTACTTTCATTGTTCACATTTTGTTGCATTTCACTCCTGTCTTTGCTCTTTTATCTTTCTCTGTTGGTTTCTAAGTGGTTCAGGGTGAAAGTATGAAGCCATTGGTTGTTAGATCACCTGAAAAAATAAGGGGGTCGAGTCAAGTTTTGGCTAAAGGCAAACAGAGGTCGATAGCAGTCTGTTTATTTATCCTATTTATAGCCTGTTTTTACCAGTAGACCATGCTTATCAGACAAGACTCGATTCTGGTTGCGTGTTTATAAAAAGTCTGTTTTTGTATTTTTTTTCCACCCCAGTAGTTGCACTTCCTCTGACCTGTGCAAATTCTAGACTCTACCTGCATAATTCCCCTATTTCAAGGATGTAGATGTATAATATGTGCATGGCAGAAGAAAAACAAGTTAACCAAATATTCTACAAGATACTGATGAATTACAAGATCTTTCCAGAATCAGACAATTTCGAGTGTCTGGTGAGTTAAATCAAAGACATCTCAAGGGGGTCAAATGTTTGGATCTATTTTCAGATGTATATTAACTCATGTCTGCAGCCTCATATTGTGTGGGGTGGACTTGGCTGGATATTAAGAAGAAAGAAGTGATTTGTTGCTCTGCTATTCAATGCTGAAAATATATATACATACTGATTTGGAAGTTCTTCCCTGAGCCGTCCGCTCAGAGACAGAGATTGTATCTTTGAAGAATTGCCTGCAACAGACAGAACATAACTTACTTCATACAGTCTGCTAAAGCTGATAGCAAGCCAACATCTGTGTGTGTGTGACTGTCTCTGTATATCACTACCTCTCCCACTGTCCTCTCCTTCACATCTGCTTCGACAAAAACATTGATAAAGTCTGCACGTTTGTTCTTGGAAATCAACACTTCCACAAGAACATAGGAAATTTCTCTCCAATGCATTATTAATACTGAGTTATTGCTGTTTTTAGGAGGGAGGTGTTCATTATTTCATTACAGTGGCAAAGATAAGTTGCACACAAAGTGGAAAAATACCTCAAAGCGTTGGTTATAAATGACCAATGATGCATTAAACAAACGATGGCTCTTCAAATATGAGCAGACGTAAAACACTGTGGAGAGAAATATGAGATGTCTCTGTGGCAAAGCAGCAGTAATCACTATAATTATAAACTTAGCGGATCATATAATGAAACCTGAACGGAGTCACTCACTGGCAAACAGAGAGACTTTACCATCCCCTCAGCTTATCAAAGCTTTTTAGCTCAATATTTTGCTTTTACAGGCCACCGTGTTGCTAGTTTGACTCATTATAACAGTAATATTGACTTATATGGGTTTTTATCATCCATTACTTCTACCTTTTTAATGAAAAAGTGTGGTTCTTTCTGTTTTTGTACATGAAAAGTTGAGCGAAAGTCGTTCATAAAAGTCGGGCAATGAGAAGTGTAGTATTAGTTAGTTCAAGATCCAAATTTATGTTCAAAATATGAATTCATAGAAACAAAGTTGAAAGAGTTTAAACTTGTGGGCATAACATAAACTGTTATAGTGAGAGCTGTGCGTTGCTGTTTTTTTACAACACAAACGATATCATTCAAACAAAACTGAGATAACAGTCTGAAGTTAAACATCCCTACAAACAACTTGAACATCTGCTACAAAGTGGATGAAAAAACTTCAAACCTCAAATAAAATCAATTTGTTCCCGAACAGTTACATGACCACAGTTTATCCACACATGCATAAAACTGAGTAACTTCCAAGTAACTGAGCCACTCGGTTTGTCACATCAAAGCTCTGTAAATGCTGTTAAGACTCAAATGCAAAGCCAACAATCATATGTTCCCACTTCTGCTCAACTAAAAGCAAAGTATGCCAAATGTTCTGTCGGCTCCAAAAGGGAAGACTGAAGACCCAGAGTCATGGAGCCAAAGTTAAGCGGACTCAGGAGAAGTTGTAAAAGGTGCAACGGTGTTTATTAGTTCACAGGTGGGTATGTTCAGAGGGGAATCCAAACAGGGGGTCGAGCCTCTGGAAGACGGAGAGAGTTGTTGGTCTTTATAGAACTAGAATGTCCTTTACTTGGTTAAATGAAGGTGGAATCTTTTGTTGGGGGGGGGCACTGGCTGTGGCGAAGGAAGGCCGGAGAGGCAGGAGGACGAGCAGGCAGGTTGTTGCAGGGGTAAGTAAATCCAATGCAGGTAGTTGGCAGGAAACTGACTCAAGCAAGATGAACCATGGAAGGCGAACAAAACCAGGAAAAAGGGAGCAGACGTCTTTCAAATAGAACTCGAGAGAAACTCAACAAGGGTGGATGGAGAACAGGTGACCCAGACGGGAACTCTGCAGCCTGGAGTCAGCACACCCAAACACCACAGCCAGGCATAATCATGACACCCAGTGGATTACGTACGTTTTTCAATGGTAACCGTGCCACTAAAGTAGGAAAATCTCTTTATGTACAACTCAAGAATTCTAATAAAACACAGCAGAGGAAATCTGAAATAGTGACTGAAATGCAACGTGTCAACAGTCCGAGTTAACTATCTGTCACCAAGGAGCCATTTTAGTCGTCATTTCATGACCGCAGTGTTGCCTGAAAAAACTGTCACACGTAAGGCAACAGTTGTGCTGTGAAGTCAGAAATGACCGTCATTGCCACTCCATTCCTGTCTTTTGTTCATGTTTTCAGCAGCTAACAGTAAGAACATTTCTTTGTTTCTGTAATGATTTTTGATACTGATTAGAGCATCATTAGCCATCTATTTCTTAAGCTAAGTAAACTATACAAGTAATGATGATATTTGATGTTAATAACAAAGCAAAACGCAAGAATACACGTTTCAACTTATTCAGAGAGTCATCTGAAGCTGAGGTCATGCAGAGATAATGATAACCTTTTAAAGTGTCACGTTTCCACTTCACATCTGAACAGCTCATTGAATGTCACATTTGCAAATATGTGGAACCCAAAACTAAATGCCAGGGTTGAAACTTTTCTCTTTTTTCAGTTGGTAGTTACTTCAAACACCCATAGAGAGGCTCTCAAACACTGGAAAAAATTGATTTTTCCAGTATCATCCACTTAAAAATGTAATGTGTGAGTTTTTTTTAACCTTCACTGTAAACTCAAATAAGTTCAAAATACTTTTGTGGAAACCGATTACCTCTAAGTTTTTGAGTAAGTTAGAATATTTAAGTTTGGATTACTTACATTTTTTAAATAATTTACATTCAAATAGTGTTGTTGTTGTTGTTTTAATTTGTACTGTACTTAAAACATGTGTTTATATTTTTTCATTTCTTTGTAATGACTTGTTCTGATGCTATGGCACTTTAATGATCAACTTCTTTAAACTAAAAAAAAAAACGGTTAGTAACCAAAAAGATCAGTTTACACAGCTCGTAAACTACAATTTTTTTCTAGTTTAGAATACTCAAATAAACTTCTTCACACACCAAATGTGTTTTTATTCAGGTGTCTTTTTCTCCAAACCACTTGGGAAACTGTAGCATTTTCTGTTGGAACCATCTCATCACAAAACTCTGAACTATTTGCATGTATCCTACTTTTGTGTGTATTAAAAGAAGAATATACATTTGTGCTGTAGTTACAGTTTTTAAATGGACATTTTATCGTCTCACGTTTTTTTAAATGAGTGAACAATGTTTCTTGTGAGAAGGGTTGTTTCAAGTTACACACAGAACAGGTAAAAGCTGCCCTTTCTGCTTGTGCTCCGTCACTTGCACTGGGCCTACACACATCTCTGTGAAACCGTGACAAATTCATTTTCAAGGCATTAAAGGACAGAAATGTACAAATACAAGAGTCATGGAGACATGGTAGCGGGCTAACTGTAGAATAATGGCTGTGTTTCAAGCGATAGTGCCGGAATAACTGTGTCTGCAGACACAGTACACAATTTGCACTTCCACTCCATTACTCAAACAAAAGTCGTCTTCAGTGTCTTTCTTTCAAGATCAATGTTTACCACAGACGTTCTGTGCCATTCACTGCTCTCAGTGCTCTTCACTGGTCTCAGGTGTCTGATCCTGTGGGATGACATAAAATAGTACTCTGAAACCACTCAAATAATGCTGTCCAAATTTCTAATTAGAATATTTTAGCTAAAAATAAATAAAGTCATTCATAAATTTTGAAATAGATTATGAACCCTTTCCAATCTTTGTTAAGTGCTGTGGACTAAGCTATTTTTCTGACGAAAAAGACTAAACAACTGTGCAACATACTGTAAATTCCAGACTGTAGCGCAGCTGAATATAAGCCGCACCTTCTAATTTTAAAAAGAAAATCCATTTTGTACTTCTATAGGCTGCACCTTATTATAAGCTGCCACGTTGTAATATGAGATATTTACACAAAAAGATGTTACACGTGAGGATTTTTAAACTTTTAATTCATGCGTATTGTAACATAAACAAATACAAACTGCATTAGTGCCCGTAACAGTGCCTGTAAAACATTTTTTTAAAAAGCCTACCAGGAAAAGTCATTGATTGCCTTCTTCATCTTCCTCCTGCGTACTAAAACCATCAAAGTCATTTTCTTCAGAGTCCAAATTGAACAGCCTCAGAACTTCGTCTCTCACTTCAGTCTCTTCGTTGTCGCTCTCACAATCTCATCTCAGATTGATCGCCTTTAATTTAAAAGCTGCATCGTATGCATTTCTTTGTTTGTTTTCCATGTTGAGGGTGAGTAC
This sequence comes from Leuresthes tenuis, assembly GCF_036924035.1. Taxonomy (NCBI): domain Eukaryota; kingdom Metazoa; phylum Chordata; class Actinopteri; order Atheriniformes; family Atherinopsidae; genus Leuresthes; species Leuresthes tenuis. The sequence continues at coordinate 29,337,414 of NW_027325359.1, read as the reverse complement.
AAATGACCGATGTACAAGAACTAAACAAACTATTCGTTAATTTTATTGGTCTAATGTTAGGAGGCAAAACTTATATGAGCCGCACCATATTATAAACCGCGGTGCTCGAAGCCTGGGAAAAAAGTAGCGGCTTATAGTCCGGAATATAGCCTAGCCTTTATTATAGTTATATCTTATAGTTATAGAATCTCTTAACAATTAGGGATGACATTTGCCTTCATTGATATTTCTTTTATCCCTTTAAACATAGAAAATTGCATTATCGGCCTCACCAATAAATACAGTTAAAAGCAAAGACAATCATCATCAACATTAAATTTAATGGATACATCTTACATTAAAAATGAACATAAACATTACCTTGTTTGCCAAGGATGCCTTGTGCTGGGTACCAACTTCAGCCTACAGGGAGATACATAATTAGTATGGAGGTAGAAGAAGTGTACGTCATTAAAAGAACAATTCCAGGCAAATTCAACCTGGGGCTATAGTTTATTAATAAACTATAGGGGGAGGTGCCACAGAGGGGCATGTGGCTTTACCGGATTATAGGGCTTATTTTCAACCAAAAGTTAACATTACCAGCAGAAACACATTTATAAAGAATAATGCCATCGACTGAAAATATCTATTGTCATTATGATCATTGCACTCAGTTCACGCACCACCTCCACACCAAAGACCAGTAAATATGACCGTGTAAAATGCTGAATGTGTAAAAAAGCGCAGACAAACAAAAAAGTTCGACTTCGTGGTGGCATTTATGCAATTAAACAACATGCAGGTGAGTTTTAGAAGCCCCTTTTAAGGGTAACTTCAACAACCGATGCATTCCGCTCGCTTCACCGCCATGTCGGTTTGATTTTGCCTCGTTCCGTCCCGCCAACGTAATGACGCACTTATGTCATTGCGTTGCACGCCCCCGAGCATTCAAAGGTTTTGAGTAAAATAGTGATGATCACTCAGACAATTTAAGTAGCACGAAATGATAACTACATTCCTCGTTCGGAACACTTAGTAGCTTAAAGTTGGGTTGACTTGATTGGGGATTTTTATTGCTGTTTTCACAATATTTTTGAGTTAGTGTTCGGGTTTACAGTGTTTGACTAGCTTGTGTGCAGATATGTCATGTATATGTACAGTAAAACCAGTGATCATTGACCATAGTTGGCAAGCTGTTGCATCATTTCTGCTTTTTTTAGTCTGCCTGCTGAAAGTAAACATACTAAAGGTTATAGTCATGTTTACAAGTGCTTTCGAGGATATTTGTTTGCTCCAGTCTCCAGTTTATAGGCTGAGTCCTGCCTCCGGTTCCAACTTCCAGTCTATTCCATCAACAGAAAAGTGAGCTAAGAATACAGTGAACTTCATACTTCAAAATATGACATTGCAGTCATATCAGCTGGTATTTAAAGAGGATGCGAGGACAAGGTTATATTGATTATATTGTTTTTTTTTCTGACTTCCAGCAACTGAATCATCCTCAGCATCTGTTTTATTTATCGTTGTGTGTAGACAGTTTATTTAAGGTTGTCTAGAATAATTTTTTTTTAAACTGAAGTTGTGCAGCTGGTTGCACTACTTTCCTTACCTATTTATTGCCTAAAAGCAAACGTTGCATGCTCCTTTTTCCATTGTGCGTTTATTCAAAAAGCCACAGATAGATGGACACTTGAGTCTGGTCCAGGTCAGTCCCGTCCTGTGTCTGCAGGGAGCGACTCTTCAACGCAGATTGTACATTCGAGATCAGTGTTAACCAAAGAAAACATTATTCTGAGGTTGAAGGTCATGACAGCGGCACTTTGTTCATTCCTTATCATTCATTACCACCATTTGTGAGCACCAAAACGTTTGAAAGCTTAAGAACAGTCCATTTGGATTCAGATTTTGCCTTTTTTTTCTCCAGGTCCCTTCATATCTCTCGAAAGGACAGTGATACATCTGCCATGTTAACCCGAGTGTGACCAGTGTGTAACCTTTCCTCAGCCTCTAATCTGTGAGCTATCAAACCCAGGGAGTGTTTCAGCTCCAGTGTGCACACTCAAAGCATCCGACGTCTGATTCAGTTTTGTACCGCAGGTAGCTCATCTCTCTTTATAATCCTGTCTCCAGCTCTTTCACTCCCCTGTCTTCTCTTAATAGAATTTTGTCTTTAGGGAATTAAAACATAAGAGATATATTTTCTATCCTTCTAGATGTATTCTTGTGTTGCTAAATCCGAGTCATTTGTCGAGCACCGTCTGCAGTGCAACTGAAAATTCTGCTTTGTGTATGATGATGAAACTTCGGTAAGAACATAGTAAATGAGAAACAAACACAGAGTATTGATATCAGTTTGGCGTGTTGTTGGCCAGCTGTGTGCCGCAGAGCTCATCCTTCCTCCTTCATATCAGTAAATAGCTCAGATGGGAGGATCCACAATGGACACACTCAGAAATTTTTGCATCTTCTGTAGGAGAGCAGGGAGGAACCACTTTGGCCCTTGATAATAATCCAGACACAACCAGCTGAAACAAAAGAGGCCTTTACACACTCAGATTTTACACAAGCTGGGACACACACCTGGTTAATGTGAGCACACGCACAAAAGCCCAGATCAGTGCATTTGTAGGAATTGTGTCAAGTTTTTTTTACTGCATTTACTTTGAAGCCCATTTGTGTTTATACAGAAACTTTATGCTGCTTTTACAGCATTTTGAATAATATCTTATTACAAGAAATAAGTGAATAAGTGAAAATGCAAAGAGGATGTTTGGAGATGAAGTTCTCCATTTAAAGAGGCCCCACCTTAACACCAGTCCGCTGCGTATGGAAAAACAAAATATTTCCCGGGTCACTGGAATCTCTGTGTTTCTAGAGAAAGCAAAGGGGGTTAAGCTTGTCTAGTTTTCATTTGAAGATAATTTGTTGTTCGTCGAACTGGAATGTGTTCCATTGGCCGTTGGGGCCATCAATCTTTAAACCAGCTTGGTCAACTGGTCAGATGCCTGAGTGCTCCTCAGGGATAAGAGGCAGCCCCGTTAACTCAGAGAGTGTTTCTCTTAGTGTGAAGAAAGAAATGAGAACAAAAAGGAGAGAGAAAGAGGGAGATTTCAGCACGTCACCGTGCTGTTCCTCCTGCTGCTGCTGGCTTATTTCTCAGCCCGGGTCCTATCAGAGATCTGAAGGCTTATCATGATGGATCAGAGTACATTTATCTGCAAAACACAAAACAAAAAAGACGAATGCGTCTTTGTGTTCAAACGCTTAAATCATCGAAGTTGATCGTGAGGATGATGTTTGCGACACCAAAGGTACAAATTAAAACTATGTGTGAATGAGGAGGTTCACAAGAAATGTGCACAGCAGCATATTTGATTTATACATTTAGTTTAGTAATTCCTACTGATTGTTTTTAAGTGAACATTGATTTTATGTAACCATGATAACAAAGGCATATTAAGCAAGATGTTCCTAAAAAAGTAAAAAACAACAATATATAGCCTCAAATGTTTATTAAAAAATACAAAAGCACTACTTCTCCAGCTGTGTTTCATGAGAAAATATGTAATATGTACTTTTGTCCATGTGTTTAAAACATAGTAGTGTCATATTAAAGGTAAAGAATTGTTAATAATGTTTTATGTTGCCTGGCTTGTGATATTATGCCAAACTGCTGCGAAAAAAAAAAATCCTTGGACAATATTGGGTTTGATGGAGGGTTTCTGGAATGACAGTCAGAGGCTGAGCAGCACATTCAGCCCTTCCTACTGCTTTGTAAGAGTTTTTGGTCGTGTTCAAGTTGTACAAAATTCCTTTTAGGACAATTTGTCATAATGCAAAACAAAGACCTGCTCATGCAACTACAGATATACATCAAAAAGTCAGCAAAAAGAAATGAGCAGAATACAGGGAGAAACTCTGTACAAAACATACAATAAGAAAAATGTCCTACTGCTAATTTATATTGTACTGAAGGAATCAGGAAATAAAAGCCATTTTAGAAACAAATTATAAAGAAAAAAGAATTGCTGAGTATGTCCACATGTATAATTACCAGGACTGAGGAAAAGTGGTGGTGCAAGAGGAGGGAGATCCGCTCTGAGCAGCATGCTACGTGGATTCGGAGATCGCTTAAAAAGGCATGAAAAACATGGCTTTTGAATTGAATCATCTGTTTTCTATACCCACTAAATCCAGTCCCAGAGTTATGCCTTTGAGCAAAATGCCCTGGACTAGTCACCACAGACACACATGTGACAAACAATCGTGCACGCTCACACTCAGTCCTAGGATCAATTTTAGAATCACCAGTTAACCTAACATGCATGTTTTTGGATGGTGGGAGGAAACCGGAGGACCCACATATACACGGGTATAACGTGCAAAATCCACACAGAGGAGCCAAAGCTGGGATTCAAAGCCCCTTCTGTGAGGTGACGGTGAAAACCACCACAGCACTGTGCAGCTCCCAGTTATGTTTTTTAACAACCTTTCTATGGCTCTGGATACAGGTGAAGGGCCTGCTGCTGGAAACGTCACATGTGTCTTTTTAGGGAGCTCTTTGGTGTACTGATGGATTCAGTTCCTTAGTTTTTGTTTCTTAGTTGTTGTTTCTCTGGTCTAATACTCAGTCCGATGGATTAATGGATGTCCGTGTCTTCCTTTTGACGTTTAACTGACAGTCAAATCTAACAGTGACAGTGAAGCAATGACAAAAGAAGAGAAAACGCAGATTGCATGACACATTAAATACACGTCACATTACATTTAGGAAAAAACACTTTTATTTGTGGACTTGAGATAAAAGTGCACGATTGATTTAATCATTTAAACAACTGTTTTGCCAAATAAACTTTTTAACATCCATTATTATGCATAATAATGCCAATAATTAAATTATTTGCATGTTGTAGCAGTTAATTGAGCTTTTCAGAGTCCAATTATTGCCTGGAATAAGACCTCAAATCCAGATGAGATCAAGAGGAGATGTCGAGGATGCAGAACAGGAATGATAAGGAGAGAAAGGAAGAGAAAGTTTAAACCAGAAATATGGTAATTGGGAGACCACAGGCAGATAAAATGGAAGAGGCTGGAACTCTGACAAGAATGAAGCGGTAATATCGGGAAGGCATCATCATTTGTCCCACTGACACATGGCAGCAGGTGTGACTCCCAACACCTCCATCTCAGACTGTATGAACAGACTGCTGAGTGTTTGTCCATGTTGTCTGAGAGAGTTCACCTATTTTACCAGCTTACGCTGTGTCATCATCGGCATCATCGGGGACAGAAACAACACTCCCATCCTTTCATGGTGATCTCTGAAGATTTAAACCACATATCTCCATGTTAGACTTCCAATTTTACAAAAGTTTTTGTTATCTATGTAGTTATTCCTCATCAATAACTGATATGTCAGCATTGTAATTTTCCTCCAGGGAGTGGTTAAGTATTATTGAATTGAGCTGAATTCAACTTGGATGATGAAACTGCTAGGTTTTGGGTATGTGTACAGACCCTTTCACAGCTTCTGGTGCGACCAGGCTGGTCTGGCTCGAACAAACCAAGACTGTATGTACACAGTCATATTCTGGGGACTTGCCTCTTATTCGGGTCAGAATATTGAGGTGAAAACATGGTTTCAGGTCGTCTCACCTTGTGTCAGTCTGCACTTCTTATGCTCATGTGCACATGCACTCCTATTTCCCCGACTCTCGTTGACGGCTGAACAAAGTGGTCTGACGCACCGCTCCTCCTCATGACAAGCACTTTTAACACTGTGCTCCTCCCGCCTCCCTCCTCCTCCCCTCCCGCTAACCTCCCTCTCCCTCTCACTGTGTTCCTTACGGAGTTGAAGAGTTGAATCGTGGGTCAGCAGTTCTTCGAGCAGAGAGCCAGACTAGATTTCCAGATGGTGAAGTCACCATCTTTCTCTGCTCATCGATTTAACACAGATAAAGCTTCACTCACACACTCACACACACATGAAGAACTCGCCTAAAGACGGCTTTAACCAGTGCTCCGACATACGCAAACAACACCCTGCTGCCGTGTAACCGCTGCTTTCCTCTGGAGTGTTTAACAAATTGAGACATGTCAGTGTTGTAATTGGTTCCAGAGGAAGAGCACGATGGGCCGAAAAGCGCTGAGTGGACACTTCCGTTAAGAGGGGGAAAACCCACTTTAATTGTGATACTTTAAAGCACCAGACAGCCTGTATATGTGTGTGTGTTTGGGTGGCACTTTGCCAGTATCTCTGGCCTGTTAAACATCTATTTGTCGTCAACGGGAGGGACAAACAGACTAATGTAAATACCGATGTGTCAGAAAATCAAGGCATCGTGTGAAAGTTGGAGGGCTTGAAACAAGTTGTCTTAAGAATTAAGACTAAATTCATACAGCTGTTTGCCACTGAAACATCTGAACCAGTGATATAACAGAGCGGTTTCATGCCCTGTGTTTGTGATCTGCTTTAGAAGACGACAAGGAAATTGTTTAAGCTCTGATGATGATTGTTACGGATAAATTCTCCATAGCAAAAGTCGTGTCTGGTACCGTCTGTGTGTGAGTGTGTGTGAGTGTATGTGTGTTTGCTGCCATGACAACAGGACAGCTGGCAACACCAGGAACATCAGTCAAAGTGAGATAACCTTAAGCAGGCCTGCGGCCTTAGATCAGAAGCAGTGGCATTGCTGCAGGACAACACACATGTATTACAGGAAGCTACGAAGCAAGGGAAGACCAGAACACAACTGGTTACAGACTTTCCTGCTTTGTGCAAAGCAACAAAGTCAAATTAAAAGTTAGATAGCTTGACTTGAAGTGTCAGCTTGTTGATTATCCTCCTGTTGCTGGGTGAGCAGCTCAGCTCACTTTCTCTAAAAACATTCAAAATTGTATAAAGCATGAGTGCATGATTAACATCCAACGCGTGGGGCAGACGTGTGGTCGTTATTTAGCGTAGACGCTTGGAAAGTAAGGGAGTGGAGGTCAGAGGTGAACAGTTTGTCCTGATGTGCGTGGAGCTGCAGTTTGTGTACCGGCCGCCAGGTAACGCCTCCATAGAGACTCAGTCATTCAAAGTGGTGCATTTCAACCTGAATTTCAATAAATCGTCAGGAAGAAATGCAATTGAAAAGTTTTTTGCCTGCAAATATGCTTTGTAAATATGAAAAGATGAATAATAATCAATGCTAATTATTTTCCTGTGCAGGAAGAGGTGACACAATAAAGATAGAGTAGGTCCTTTAAGCAATGTAGATTATTTTGTTTGTTTTGGGCTAATTTTCTTTGTTGTAGTTTTTTGAGGAACAGTCTCGTCATTAAGCCTCTGCAAGAAGCTTCAGTGACACATATTCCCACATACCCATAAAGCCCTGATAGTACTCATGTATAGCTTTGTGCAAAAGTCTTGACTCATCCCTTATTTCCAACCGGACAGACTTTCTTGTAATCTCGAGGAATAGTTCTCCAGGCTTGTGATGGTCCTTAATACTGCCACCCAACGCTGACCTATGAATTATTCAAGTACAAAAAATGCACCTAACTCAAGAGATGAACCAGTGTTGTGTCGACACATAACAGACAACATAGCAAAGAGCCCTTTGTCATTTGTATCTTTAGGTACTTTGTTACTAGCAGCCTGTCACAAAGACACATCATTTGTTCCCATTTCTTTAGTTTCATATATGTAAAACAGCAAAGATAACACAGTTTGACAGACAGAAAATAGCATTTCTGCAGCAACAGGGTGATTCCCAAAGAGCTATTAGCTGAAAACTTGGCATATCTCAGCATGGTGTGCAGTGTGTCCCTAAAACATTTGAGGAAACTGGACAAGTGGAGGACAAAAGAAGAAGTGTCAGGCCTAAAAAACTATCTACAGCAGATGGACAGTATCTGAAAGTGATGTCCTTAAGAAAGAGGAAAAAATCCAGCAAATACCTGACAGGACCTGAGAGATGCATCTGGACCTTCAGCTGACCCATCTACTGTTGGCCCAAGCCTCATCAGAAATGGTCTCCATGGAAGGGTGGCTGTCAAGAAGCCACTGAAGCTTGTTAGGATTTTACAAAGTCTGGTTTTACCTTATTGTCTGTATTTCCATTTATATTTGCACATGCATCAATAAATCATTGCTCCTATTTCCTGTTTTTCTGTCATTATTTAAAAAGAATTGAGGTGCAGCTCAAGACTTTTGTTCTGTACATTATAGCACAATACAGTAGTCAGAAAGACGATCATTTTTCTTTGTATTTAGCTATTCATATATACATATGTATGCATATGTACATATACCATATACAAAAAGTATAAATTTTAATTTGTTAAATTGAACTAAAAGTTCAACATTTAAAAAGTCTTATAGCATTTGAATCTGGGCCATAAACGAAGCTGCATTAAATTGGGATGATTTAATCCCATATTATTAAGGGCTGGATCCAAACGTTGCCTCAGCTGAAAGGTGTCTCCACACATCTCTTGATAAAATCTGAATTATCTGGCAGGGGAAAATAAAACTAAGCTGACCCATCTCACAATTTTCTTTTCTGTCAGAGGAGCTGATAATAAAAGCGAGAAGAACTGTGTCGCTAAAGCTGTTTTTAAGGAAAAATATCGTCCCTGATAATCACATTTAAAAAACTTCCACCTAATAAGTCTGCGCTGTATTCATCTAACACAAAGATGTTAAAACTTCAAGTCTCCTTCATAAAATCTAACTCATTTTTATCTGTAAAAAGAGTCAGGCGGTGTTTTAGGACATAAGAAAAACAACTAAATTCGCATTCTGAAACCTATTCAAGGAGCACATGGACGTGTTTGTGAATGAGTTTCCGCTGCAGAGTAAAGACGCTTCATCACGGGTGTCTCCTCCTCCTCCTCCTCCTCCTCCTCCTCCTCCTCCTCTTCGTTCTTTAGATCGTCCTAAATTATCGGCAGAGGGTCATGAAATGCTGTTGATGCGTGTTTCTTGGGTCTCACTCTGTAACGTGATGAAGACGGTGCAGTTTAAAAGTGGGACACGGGACAGCAAAACAATTAAATAATTCAGCTGTATTTTCAGTTGTTTAAAGCAATTTAAACACTAATTTAACGGCAATTTTGAAACGTTTTCGTGTCGCGGTTCATTGTGGAAACAACCAAATGTTCAAAGAGCAACAAATTTGTGACAAATCAAATTAGTTATCTCCACACTTTATTTAATTTTTTCGTGTTTCCTAATTTATTTTCTACATGAACAGGAGGTCTAAGTCCACCTGCGGATCCTTTTGTTTTTCCTTTGACACTGGTGCTATAAGTCAAATTAATATTTGCATTAAATGAACAATTATCATCCCTTCAACCGACCAAAAACACAGCAACAAAGAATTTTTTACGACACTTTCTCATTATTTATTACCGCTATAATTACCAGAGACAGCTGAAAATTCAGATACAACTGTAATATAATTTTAATAATTCTTAGTTTCTATAATTTTAATATAATTATAGAAATAACCTGCCAATTTGTACGAAAGTGGAAGAAAAAAAGGTAGTTTTCAAACGTTTTTTAAAGGGTTTCCGGTGAATTTCTTTCTTTTTTTCCGGTTTCCAAACAGTTTCTACATTAATTATTTTTTAGGTGTCACCAACCTTTATGATATTAATTTTACTACAATTCTAACATCTGTGCAGCTTACAGCATCTCACCGAACAAAGTCAACAAAAAAAGATGTAATAGTTTAAATAAAACAAACAGCCTTACAGCTTAAAGCGAGCAGCCAGAAGATTTATTGTCTCGCGGGCCTCTCATGCGCAACGCCACTTTGAATCTGCCAAATGTTTAATTAGACCTTCATCTTCCATTTTAAACCAATTAAAAAATAAGTAGAATAATAATAATTGACTTTTGGATCTGCGTCAGAAGCTTAGTTTAATTTCTCTTTAAAACGGATTGGTGCGTGCGGCCGGGCCTCGTGGCTGTCTGTTTCCACCTGGGTGAGAGTTTAATTTCATCCCTTTCATTTTTAGCTCTTAAATATTCAGTTTATGCGATTTGCTGAGAAACATTATGTTATTTCATGGTTTTACATCCATGTAATATAGCGGCTTGTGTGATATTTTTCTGGAAATACTGGAAAAATGTTTATTATTAATGAAAATATTTTTGAAAAATTAAAACAGCTTTTATTTAAAATTTTGTCTTTAAGGTCAGAGTTTGTTTTTTTTTAAATAATTTTCTGCATTAGTGTGTGTGAGTGTGTGTGCTGTTCAGCATACAGTAAATGAATGAAGTCAGAGGGTTCTGTTCCTCATCGCTTCCTGACTCCACCTCCTCCACCCTCCTCACTAACGCGCACACACACACACACACACACACACACACACAAGACACACAGACAGGCTGAGTGTGGAGGGAAAAAGAGGGTTACTCCTCCTCACTCCTCCACTCCTCTTTCTCCATTCACAGAGAGCGCTCTGAGCAGAAACCCATCTCCTCCCTGAATGGACTCCATCTCTCTGAGCCAAAACACTCTTTTACTGCTGCTTCGGACGGAAACTGAAGACCACAGCTGATCACCCCGTGCTTTTCTCTGTGGCTCAACTTGTGTTCCCGGCTGAGAAAACTGCAGACTTTGCTCTGTCGCCATGAACTTTTGTTGGACTTGAGGAGCTTCCAGTGAGGCTGAGTTGTGTTGACAGCAACTGACTCAGAGAGGGCTCGCGAAGTCACTCTCTTTAGTCTGACGGATTTGGAAGGTGGTGGTTGTTCTGGGTCAAACAGGCAGGAACTTTAAAAGTTTAAAAATTGCCTCCCATTTTTCTAGTTTTCACCCCTGGGCCACAATGGGTTCAGATGTGCGTGACCTGAACTCCCTGCTGCCCCCGGTCCCTGCGGGCCCCAGCCCAGGCTGCCCAGCCCTGCCTGTCAGCACGGCTCCTCAGTGGGCTCCTGTCCTGGACTTCCACACCGCCGCCTCCCCTTACTCCTCCCTGGCTGCCCCCCACACCTCCCTGGGGGCCCACTCCTTCATCAAACAAGAACCCAGCTGGGGAGCCACAGGCGACCCCCTCCACCACGACACAGACCCCCACTGTGGCCTCAGCGCCTTCACCGTACACTTCTCGGGGCAGTTCACAGGGACTGGGGCCTGCAGGTACGGAGCAGCATTTGGGGCGCCCCCTCCACCAACGGCCTCCAGCCAGCCGCCACCTGTGACCGCCCCGCACCACCACCAGCCCCCCAGCAGGATGTTCAGCAACCCTTCGTACCTGACCAACTGTATGGACACACAGCCGGCAGCCCGCAACCAGACAGGTATGGCTGGAAGATGACAGGTGTGTGGGAGGGTGTCCCCGAAGCTTTGGAGCTTTAAAATGAAGCCTTTTTATTAGTTTATATATTATTATTATTATTTAATTCATCCTCTCTGTAAATGTCACTCTGTGTCAGAAGAGTGAGTTTTCCCATATAAATCTGGAACATCATGACTCAAAGTGAACTGAGCCAATATGGACTAATCAGCAGTATTACACCGATAAAAACTGTATCAGAAGTTATGTGCTGGGTTTAAAGCCACTGCCTGGAGGACTTTGATTATCTCAAATTGAAAAGGCTATGCTTCACTCTGATATGTGAAAGATAAGTTGATAGTAGCTCATCTCAGCACATGCAGGTTATCAGAATATATAAAAATTGTACATATAAAGAGGCGATGCAGCAAATAGACTCACAGGTATTTTACTAACAACTTACAAGCTTGATATCTAATCCTAAGGAGCCTGTGTTTGAGTGATATTTGTGCAAATGGTACACTGAAGACCAGATCAGACTTACAGTAACAGTTGTTTGGACCCTGATTCTTTATGAGTTCAAACTCTTTTTGTATCAGTAAACATTTCACAGCAGATATGCAGCATTATTGATGTTTTTGAGGCTTTATAGCTTGTAAGTCCCTCATAGCATTAATCTTTGAGGAGTAACTGCATCACTGCAATAACTAAAAGATTTCTACCCACTCTGAAACAACTTTCCAAAACCGGAACGTGTGTCCCACTAAAACCTTTTATTCCCCAGCCTGTGAGGAGAGTTGAACCGTAAAACAAAGAAAAACAACTTGAGAGGTTAATCTGCCGCCTTTCATTAGAAATTAGTGGCTTTGCTTGTTATTTTTCTAAATTAAAATGCTTCTACGCACACATCGCTCCGGGTTCGAATGGGTTAAAAGGGGGAACTTCTTTGAGTTTTTTATTCGTCACCACGACTATTTGAGTCTGGGCTTTCTCACGTCTCATATCGTCTCCACATATGTTTACAGTAGCTGTAGCTGTAGTTTGAAAAGGTACAAACATCTTAGATTCAGTAAAGCACTCACTAAATTACTCACTCTTTAGATTTAAATCATCAAACAAATTGGATTTATTTGTGTTTTTCGACTTCATTTCTACTAATTCATACTGAGTTTGAATGATAAGCTGCAGTTAGTGAACGCTCTATTTATGCATCTGCAGAAAGTAGTAATATGTAACAAAGTGTGATAATAAGTGTGGCAGTGAGTTGAAATGTGTCAGAGGTCAACAATGGGATTCGTGCTTTCTGTATTTCTTCAGCTGTTGTCACCTAATCCCTGCTCTTCTCAGGCAGGATAATTAATCTGTTAGTGACTACCCTGCTGATTAATTAGCAATAACATGCTTATCAAGCAGATAATTCAGGAATAACATTATTATCAAAGAGCCTATCCGACCTCTAACCCGGTTTATCTGTTCCCCGCTGTGGCTGGACAAGCACAAACAAACAAACTAACAGCAGGATTCAGGTCGCACAGTAGAAGTGATAGCTCAGCAGGGTCACTCAGAGACCAACACATCCACATCTTTTTCTCTGTGGGACAAGTTAATTCTGTTTATGGGAATCTTTTTTATACCTAACATGGGCGTAAAATTCTAACAGTTAGTTTCTAAAGCTGTTAAAAAAACAGACGAAAGGGAATGTTAATGATGACAGGGTGAAAAACAACAGTTTTAGCAGAGAATGTGAGGTTTAAAAGAGTCTAAAAAATATAATTTTCCCTCGACTTAAAGGGGTATTCCATGGGGTTTTCCAGACTTCAGGTTTTCCAGTTGAATACAAATTGACCTTATTGCTTCTCACCTCAGTGCTGGACTTCAAGGAGGCAACAAAAGTATCAAAATACATGCACACACACACACACACACACACACAGAAAAGTCAGGGGTGAGTGGAAGATAAATGGAGGCGTTTAATGAGTTTTTTCTGTTCTCCCTCCTCTCTGCTCACCCACCGACTCGCAGAGTAAAGTGAAAGTGCTGTGTTTTAATTAATGAAGCATGCATGTGAGAGGTGCTGTGTGTGTGCGTCGGTGTGCCGGTGCACGTGAGTGATTTATGAGAGCTTGTGGTGCCCTTTAGGTCAGTTGAAGTCATGAGTCAGGGCCGACTCTTGGTGTCAGGCACAGATCTCCTTAACGGCAGTGTGTGTGATTTAAGGAAACTGTTCATGTATTCACCAGCCGGGTTTCTTCTTGTTTTAATAACACCCAATTCAACACTTTAATGTCCCCGCACCGAGGAAAGGAGAAATGAAAGGGTTTCTTAGGCCTAAACAGATAGCGTCAGAGATGGTTCAATCCATTCATTTTTCATGATGGAATGATTCAAATGTGCTCTATCAAATAGCTGAGCTGGACAAAAAAAAAGCGTTAAGAAGCAACTGTTTCCCACAGAAGGAGAACAAACCTTCAACCACAATTTTATATGAATGTACGACAGATAACTGCATCCCAGCTGGGATTAGACAACAGAGATTTAATATTTAATGTGTGCAAAGTTGTGTGAACACCATTTAAAATCAAAGCCATGATTTCTTTTACATTTTTAGGTTTAAGATGCATCAAATCTGTCATTATTTCACGTGTAATAGCGTCAAACTTTTGCTCCCCTTGGCAGAAAATCATTATTTGATTTTTTAAGCACGTCAGAGTTTCACAACACTGTGTGAATAATGTGAAATGGGTGTGCATTTACTGTGTCTTGTCTCCGTGTTGCAGGTTACAGCGCAGTCGCGTTCGATGGAGCCGGTAATTACGGCCACACTCCTACACACCACAGCTCGCAGTTCTCCAACCACTCCTTCAAACACGAAGACGCTTTAGCCCAGCAGAACACAATGGGTATGTGAGTGTATAACAATGTCAGCGTCACATTTTCTCACAACTGGGCTCACTTTTTCGTTCACAGAAGCTTTTGAAAGACACACGAAACTGAAGAAGTGAAGCTGAGAAAAGTAGCTAGAAAACATCTGGAAATGTGGCCTTCAGTAAGGCTAATTATTTTGCCTAGATAATTACAATTTAATTCCACTCAGTTGTTTAACACCAATTCACAACAAAATGCCTTCTTAATTCATTTTAAATAGCTAGAAACCCCCTCAGGGAAAGCATTCATTATATATTTTTCCCCTTTATGATGAATACAGTATTTCTTGATTTCATTTCATTAATAGATGGCTAACTGTCCTCGTACTTGGAAGCACAGCACATTATGTATTATCAGTGTGTTTTATTTTCAATTCCTTTAAAATTCTATTTTATTCAAAAGTAAACACGAGAGTCGTTATTCATAGTTAGAGACAATTAAAAAGCTTTCAGGTGCTTCTGAATGAATTCAAATCAACGTGAAGAATTAATTTACAACTTAATCCTGTTATATATGTGATTTACTGATACTGTGTGTTGTGTTTTAGCTTCAGACTGAGCTGGATATTGTTCTCTGAAACTGAATTATTGCACTTTAAAGACTTTCACGCTAACATAACAAGAAAAAGAGACACCAGTGTTATTTATTACAGTATAAATAAGCAGTTTAACTGTAAATTTGATTAAATGTTACAGAATCTATCAACACATTACAGTTTATTTATAAAAAGTAATTAAATCTAATTCAATTTTTCACAAATTTCCAATGTAAATACAAATATATGACAGTGATACCGTTATTGAGGTGGTGCAGATTTCTTATATAACGCTATATTTTACTTTAGCTGCTTTGCAAGCTTTATGTCACGTTTGCTGCAAAACTTGTCAAAACCTGGCCAAATCTGACCTAATCTGCACGTCAGTGTTGATTTATGCTGCTGATGATTTTAATGCTTTCATCGGCTGATAAAGAGGACAATATCATTCCTGCTTCCTTTACATTTAATTTGTACTAAATCCCAGCAAATTATATCAAGTCCAGTTTGTGGGGTAAAACATTAAAAAAAGACCTTTTTATGTATTACCCAGTCACTTTTTCAATGTTAGCATTAAAATGACTGAATTTAGCAAACAAAATAATTTTTTCTCCATCGCTTGAAGCCAGTGTTGGAAAAGATGCATTTGTCATAAGTCAAGATTACTCAGCAATTTATTCACTTTTTCTAAAATAATTTATATCCAATTTATTCCAGTAACTCACTGAACATGTGATGTCAAGGAGTGTATACGTGTGTATAAAACGCAGGATTATTTAGATGAATTATAGTTCTTTGCTGTTATTAGTTAATTAACAGCATTGAATTACCTGTTAATTTATGTGCAACTGATGTAACCTGAAGTGAAATTATTCTAAAATACAAGAAGATACTTTTTTTAAATCCACCATAACAATACAGCAGTTTGAAGCAAGATGATTTTTTTAAAATTGCAGATGATAATTATAAAAAAAAATAAAAATTCGGGTTGGTAGGGTTCAGCCTTAGATCGGCTGTGGTGCTTGAGCATCCGAGTGGGGGGGGGGGGGGGCTGCTGCTTCCCTGCTTACAAAGGAGTCAGCTGAGGTGTTTCGGGCATCTGGTTATGATGCCTCCTGATCTTCTCCTTTTTTGGGAGGAGATCCTGAACACGCCGGAGGGAACAACGCGGGATCCCCCTGGAGGAGCTGGAGAGTGTTGTTGGCAAGAAGGATGTCTGGGTTTCCCTCCTGGGATCTGTTGGCTCCTCGACCCGACGTCGGATAAGAGGAAGAATATGAATAGATAGTTTTTGCAACCAGCTTTCACTTCATCTCTACTGATTTTATCAGTGTGAAGTTCCCATTTCTATGGCATTATAACTTCTCCCGACAAAATACAACAGTGTGTATGATTATAACTTCAGTGGCTTTGTTTTGCCAAGCTGACATCGGATTATTTAAAGTCATTAACTGTCTTCTATGCAGATTTGGAGAAGCTATTTTCTCCTTTCTCTTTAAACGACAATGCACCAGAGTCTCTTCCATTTAGAACAAATATAGATATTTTCTTGTACTTTGAGCCACTGTGTGAGCACGCAGTTGTGTATTTGGCAGCCGCACGGCCCTCACCCAGGGAGTGTCTTGTCCCTAATTCTGACATCTCTGCAGTGACCTTGCCTGTCAGAGGCATAAATCAGCCACATCCTGACTCACAAACTCCCTCGTCCCCTCCTCTCATCCCTTCTTTCATCCACCCACTGATCTTCTGATCTTTTGAATCCCTCATCTGCACATGCTGTTAATAAATATTCAAATGGGGGGTGTTTGGTGGTACTGAAGTTGTAAATTCATGTTGATTTTTTTCTTTTTCTTTTACAGCAAATTTGCTGGGAGTGTTAGAGAAGAGAAAATATGTTACAACAGAAAGGCCAAAATGACTCCTTCTTATGTTTAGAAGAACGAGGAAGGTCTGACAAAATGAGAAATGAAGGAGATGAATGACAACTTGCATCCACAGGTACATTCCTGTGTTACATAATGTGTCCCTGTGTCTGTCTGCGTGCATCACAGGTGAGCAGCAGTATCCTGTACCTCCTCCTGTTTATGGATGTCACACACCCTCAGACAGCTGTGCAAGCAGCCAGGCGCTGCTGTTGAGGAATCCCTACAACAGGTAAACACAAAAACATTTTACCTTCATGTTGGGACACACACGCCCTGTCCAAAATCTATTTTTATGTGAAACAATCGAAGCTGGAAATGTTTCAGAAACCATTGTTGATTGCTCGGGTCAAACAGCAGTAATTCAGCGAAAGGTTGCAGGATGCAGCTCTGAACAGGATGTTCACCTTCAGGACAGGTCTGCCTGCCATTGTGGCTTCTCTTTTTGTTTTTATCCCGCTTCCTTTGGTTTCTTTTTATTTGTTTCAGCTGGTTTCGTGCTAAATAGACCTTTCTAACTGTGGATTTCTTGTTTACAGTGTTTTAGCTGTTTGAAAACGTGTTACTTCTCTACGCAGCGGCACATATGAAAGTCACGGTGCATTAAAGAAAGTGAAGAAACAGTGGCAGGAAGTTCCAATGGAACATTTAGAAAATGTGAAAAAGCCTCTGTAACACCATCAGTGTTACTTTTCTGTAGTTCTATTCACTACTGGTGCTTTACTCATTGCTTAACATAGTGATATTTTCCTCAAGGTCAGATGCGGAGTCGGCAGAATTTGAGCCTTTTGAAGCTCTGGAGTTGGATTCTTTCACAATCTAATTATTAAAGCTTTCATACCAACTTTGATACACAATGATCTGGCTCTAAAAAACATGACTCCATTTGCAACATTTTGCAACTCTCTCACCAGACATTAATAATTAAAGCAGAGAACTTTTTTCATGTGTTTTGATAACCCGAAGGATGACCTTAAGTATTATTTATGATCCAAACTGATTTAAGTTTATCCAGCAATTAGAAATCACTTGAAAATGTGTTCTGTAATAAAAAGTGTGATCAGGGAAAATAAAGCATAAAGCCAGCACAGACAGCAGGCTGCTCCTCATGGGGACAAAGCAGGCTATGATTTGCTGCATTAGATAAATAACTGGAACCCTATGTTTCAAAAATATGTCCGCGCTGCCGTCTTCTGAAAGAAAGCACAGTTATAAGCAGCCTTACTTTTGTCAAACCATTCACCGATGGTTGGTGGCTGATTAAGGTAATTTTTCCCACTTAGGGATGCATTTATTGTCTATTCAACTACTAGCTATATAGTACACAGTAGTGAGTCAGCCATTTTGTAAGGTTGTTTTCAACTGAAACATTTCATTGTCTATATAATGCTCCATGTGTTATGTGGTGTACTGAAAGCAATAAATAGAGTCAGCATAGACATTATGCATTGCTACCCTGAGCTAGCAGTTATGGGGCTAAAGTAGTGTGCTAACGCTAGCTAGGGCTAGCAACTCCTAACGTTCACGGCTAAATTTGAGTTTTTTTTTATCACCCCTTGAGAATTTCTGCTGAACAAATAATACTACTTGGACATATCAGCCGTGAAGTACCTAATCGCTTTTTTTTGCCTGAGACACAGGGGTTAAGAAATCATGAGTGAAATTTGCACCAGAAACATATTTAAAACTTTAGTTGTTAGCCTATAGCTAGGGCTAGCAACCACTAACATTTACGGCTAAATTTGAGTTTTTTATCACCACTTGAGAATTTCTGGTGAGCAAATAATACTATCTAATTGCTTGTTTCTGCCTGAGAAGCAGGGCTTAAGAAATCATGAGTGAAATTTTTCAATAGAAACATATTTAACACATCTAAACAGTAAAAGAAGTTAAACTGTAATGTATATTTCTTTAAACCATTTGCATGTGAGCTAGCTGTTTACCAACAGTTGTTTAGTTCTGACATTGCTTTTTGCGGATAATTGGTATATTGAAGATAATCATACAGTTCAGTCTGCCTGTGCTTGTGGATATAGTACAATATTTAAACAATTAAGGGCTCGCACTGCTTTGTGCTTTCTGTTAGTGTTGTAGAAAGAGATGTTAAATACATTTTCTTGACCACAAACACCAAACTTGAGCTGTTCCAGGTTAAACCCAAATTTCGTGTGTACACTTCTTGCCAGCGTTTATTTATGCAAAAATACTAAAAATGTAGTTTAACAAATGGATTTTTAGGGGATTTCCAACACTTTGTTTTTAAAACAAAGGGTCAGAAAATGTAACAAATGTAAATTTACATTTTTGTTTGGTACTGTACTCTTTGATAATCTAGCTACACTGCACGATAAACAGCATTAAAGTCCAAACAGTATAGACCACATATCTTAGAAAGCTTTCTGTCTTGTTGTCACCACCGATAGCAGAGCAGTGATGATGCAATGGTTGGCCATCCATTGATGAATAAATTGCATTTTCTCTTAATAAAGCATGAATTTCACTGTAAGATGCCACTTTTTTTTTCTTTGTTCCACCATTTCTGGCTTCCTAGGCCAAACACTGTTCATCACTCTTGTGCTGGGAAGTACCTACTCTGAGGTAGGACTCAGAAAAAAAAAAATCAGACTGGAGCTCAGGTCGGGGGAAGAACAGCGTCCTTAAGCAGGATACTAAACCCCACTTTGTCCCAGACATGCTCATTATTGTGTGTTTGTCAGATTTACATTCCATGTGAAAAATGCACTGTAAATGGGTGAATTGAGAAGCACTTTTTTTGTGTTCGACAAACGGTTCATCAGTGTTCCTGTTGCGTGGATGCACAAAAAAAAGGGAGACCTCCTCTAACAAAAACTGGACTAGATATTTGTAGACAATTTCAAAACTGTTATGTTTAACTTTCTCGTTGTCAAGGACCCAAGTTTCCAGGAAAATAAGGATGCCATCTTACATTTCTGGAAACCACAAATATGTACAGTGTCTTTTTAGGCTTATAATAGAGGGAGGCCTGCTGGAAATAGTTCTCTTGTTTTATGCTCATTGTCAGTTTCAACCTTTGGTAAGTCCTGTTGCTGATGTTCTTATATTTTCTTTGATTTCACTTTAAAAAACAACAATGCCACAGATTAGCACATAACATATTGAGTCTGGCCACAGTTTGGGAGTGAGTAAATACGAGCCAAGTCGTCAGGAAAGAAGACTGTAGTAGATACCGAGTGCCTGTATTCAAAAAACATGATATACCTTTACTTATGGATCGTGTATTTTGCACATTATTCTGATTTTCCTGGAGACTGGGCAGGGTCAAACTGACTTAACTGAGGGCTGTAAGCTCAGTTTTTCAGAGATCTACCAAGTACTAAATACTTAAAGATTCAAACGTTGGACAATTAGACATAGTTTTTTCCTTTTTTGTTGTTTTCCACTTTATTGCAAAAACAAAAAATATTTGACAAAGGGGAAAGAAAGTTGTAGAACCAAAGGACCTGATGAGTTAAATTGACTATAATAAGCACAATATTAAAACTGCAGTGAAGTAAAACTCAGAATGATAATGAATGATTGGTGAAACAATAATTGATCTATTATCTAAGGTCATCAGCACCCTCTTAATAAAAAAACTGTTGTCCTGACATTTTTATACCAAAATCTTTACTGTGTCCTTATAGACTTGTATACATGTGCCTAATTGTTACAGTTGGAGTCATTGTACACCAGAACTCTTCATCACAGCCAGCTCACCGCAAGCCACACCCAACCATAACCCTGAATCCATTCTTATCTGCCCAAATTCCTCTACACCAGAGCTAAATGTTCCCCAAAATACTGCTTAAGTTTAATTCAAAGTGTCAGCAATGAGATCATTGTGAAAATGACTCACTGAACATCACTGAAGTCTGTTTGATACGGAAAGAAGTTCAGAAGATAATCTTGAGGCAACGTAAACTACCTCATCACATAGTCTCCAAACTGTTTGCTTGTTGTTATGTTTCTAATGAAACATTCTTCACATGCCACTGATCCACTGTTGTCCATCACTGGCAGAAGAGAAGGAATTTTCTGTAAACACAGCATGGGTGGATACTAAGTGTGTTCATGTATGTGAGGGAGAAACAGGGAGATGAGAGTCAATTGTCCTGACTTTCAGACTGAGGGTTGTCTTCGTCCTAAACATAACTGATATCTGCACAGCACACACACATTCACACACAAATAGGTGGGAAGGCTATTTATGAGTTAATTTAGTGTAATCTTGCAGCCTGGTACCATCAGGCCTGCATTTACTCTGTAAGCCGTCAGCTTGGTCCACAGGAACAGCATGAAGTAAAAACATGCCAAGGTCTTATTAATACACACTTAAAAAGAAAAAGAAAGGCTCTCTGGGTTTTATCAAAGGAAGAAACAGAATGAAATTCCTTAAGTTGTGCACATTTCTCTGTCTATCAATAAATAAACATCAAACTGGTGTTGAAGCAATCATGATGTAACCCACTGGTTCCAAGTACTGTTTTCAAGTGCCTTGGTCATTATTTGGCAGTGGCCATTTTTTGTTGTGGAATACAACAGAATATAAAGCTTTAAATGGCAAGTAATTGCACAGAATACAGCAAAATAAGATTATGTGCGGTGTTAAAAATGCTTTCCTCTTATTCAAAGGTTGGTTTGCTCTTCTTGCGTACTTGCTGAAGTATTACTGCTCTTAGAAGACATTAACACTCAGTCTCCTTCCTGTGGAGTCACACCCTGCAGTTACGTCTCTTAGATATGAGAAGACTTTGATGCGTGATGCAGCGGTCACAGCGATATTTGATGATGGAAGCAACTAAAAAGGATATGTACACACACAATGCATTATTACAATTTCACCTTCTAATGCACGTCGTGATGATTTCCTAAACTTAATCAGGTATTTTAAAATGACTAAATTTAACCAAGTAATTCTAAATACCTAACCCTAACCATGCACCAATGTGTAACGGGGTTGAAATAGCTTGTAAAAGAGCAAAGAAAACAATCTATGAATGCAAAAATCAACATTTCAGCGTAAAGTTACTTTAAAGCACAACTAGTCACTACAGGGCTCGATCTTGACTCTCCCTCTTGGCATTCAGGTCCGTCAACCTGTCCAATCTTCAAATGTGGGCATTTCATTGCCATTTAAATGTGATGGAATAGTTAATACATCATTATTTTACAGAATGCTGCGACACCATATTACTCCTTGGAATTATTTTCATGTGCTATAGCTTGAAAAAAACAGCTAAACATAACTAATTAGATTAAATTTATGACTGTAAGCTTGTGACTATTTCATGTTTTGCTGTGTGACTGGATTGACCACATCACTGCACTTTTACCAAAGAATGGTTGAGGTTAAGCTTAAAATGTACATTTTTGGGGTTAGAATAATGACTATAGTTACAATTACACAAATACACGGTTATAAAGGTTTTATTCATACGTCACAATTTGTTCAACAGAAATCAACAGCTAAGGGAAATGTTGCGATCTCACAGTATATAACCATGGATTTTCAAAAGTGGACAAAATACATGATTTCGGACTGAAATTCTTTTGATTTCAAGGGAAAGAGGTTCTTCCCTCATTTCTGGTGCCGCAAACCTGATTTCTTTGCACATTTATTTGTTTACTTTTGGCTTAGGTTTAGGAATCAGAGCTACTTGGTTAGGTTTAGTGAAACTTTACCCCACTTTATGACATTAGTCCAACAGGCATGCTGAAAACAGACTCAAAATACTACAGTTTGCATTCATTTGTGACACTTGGATTCTGACAAAACAGCAGAATACTAATCGGAGTGAGAATGTAGTCATTTTTATGTTAACTACGAATGCTACACTTATTTCAGCAATTTGATAAATGCATCTTTTAGTGGATTTGCATGAACTTCTTGTGGATAATATTTCAGTAATTTCACTTTCTATGTGAGACAACTGTTGCTCCTTAAGACAAATACGCAGTTTTGTCTTGTGTTTATTGTAAAGAAATTAAAGAAATATGTTTTGTTGTTTCTCTGCAAATAACCTCTGCAATACAAATTATGTGTTCAGGGCAGAATATTTGGACAGAGTACTTCCATAAAAAGGCTGAAGGCTGACTCAGAGACGGGTTTCATCAGTCAGCAACGGAGAAGAAATATGCGATGAATCATTACTTTAAATATTGTGCTCAGCCTCCATTCTAGCAATATTTCAGCAGAAATACCTTTAGGCTCCGCTGGCTGCGTGCGCCTGCTGCACTGTAAAATAATAGCAGTGTAATGAGCAGGGTACCAGGCACCACATCTACCCTGTTCAGTCTGCTATGAGCCTGCAGGTGGAGTGATAGTGGATCTGAGGTTTAAGGGGGTGAGGGTTATAAATCCAGTCTGTGTGAGAGAGTTTGTGTGCACATGAATGTGGAGTCTGCTGTGTTTCATGAGAGATGGCTGTTAAGCAAGAATTTAACTTTAGTGGTGTCTGAGGAACTTTCTTTTTCTTTTTACCTCTGAGTGTGTACGTGTTTGTGTTGGAGTTTCAATCAGTGCGAGACCCGTACAGCAACATGAATGGATACACACAAACAGACGCACGCACATTCGTCCTGCTAAATGACAGTCCATTGCACAGTTCATGAGCTTTTCTTCTACATTTTGTCTTTCCTCCACAGCGGTGACAATTTATATCAAATGACCTCTCAGTTGGAGTGTGTGACATGGAACCCTGTCAGTACACTGGCACCCACCATAAAGAGGTAGGAATTCCTCCATCACTCTCTTTTAACAGCAGAGATCGGTCAAGTTTGTGCCTGTTGAGAAAGTGGATAAGGTAACGAGTGGCTTAGGGAGATAGAAGAGAGTGAACATTTTTGAAAGAGCATCAGCAATGATCAATGTGCGGTACGGTGCAAAAGTCTTGAGCCTTGTCAGAAAGACAGGAAATAGGTGGAGGGATTTATTGAAACATGTGCAAAGATAAATGTATAGCATGTAATACAAAAACAGAGTTTGTATTATTTGAAAGTCCATATCTGGTCTGAGCTCCTTTATCCTCCAACACAGCCTGAACCCTCTCAGACCAGCTTTCTGTCATTTCTTTAAGTAGTCTTCAGGAATAGTTCTCCAGGCTTCTTGAAGGATATCCCAAAGCTCTTCTTTGGATGTCGGCTGCCTTTTGTTCCGTTCTCTGTCAGATGATCCCACACTGCTTCAATAATGTTGAGGTCTGGGCTCTGGGGAGGATTCATCCCTCCGTAAGACCTGTTGCCACTGATTTTCAGTCCACTTCTTGTGTCATTTGGCATAGTTCAGCCTTTTCTCCCTGTTTCCCTTCCTTAAGAATGGCTTCTTGACAGCCACCTTTCTGATGAGGCTTGGACCAACAGTAGATGGATCAACTAAAGTACAGTTTTTTTTTAGGTCTGTCCTCCACTTGTCCAGTTTCCTCAAATGTTTAAGGACACACTGCACACCATGCTGAGATATGCCAAGTTTTCAGGTAATAGCACTTTGGGAATCACCTTGTTGTCTGTTAAACTGTTATCTTTGGCGTTTTTCATAGATGAAACAAAAGAAAAGGGAACAAATGATGTGTCTTTGTGACAGGCTGCTCGTAACAAAGTACAAAGATACAATTCAAAACTGGTTCTTTGCTAAGCTGTCTGATAAGTTGTCTGATACTGTGAGTTGGGTGCTTTTTTATGTTTGAAAGATTTGTAGATCAAGCTTAAGAAACAAGACAAATCCTGCGAAAATGGTGTAAGGACTGGACTGAAAATGCAGCCAATGTCCAAAGAAAAACTTTGAAAGAAGATCGATTGACCCACAACCACTTTAATTGATGTTGATGCTAAGAAACACATGAAAAAAAAAAAGGTTGCATCTAGGTTTGCTTTGTTGCTTTTTGCTATTACAACAAATAACACAGTATGAACTGCTGACGTCACATTAATAGAAAGGCATGCACAGTAGAGGTGGGTTTATATGGTTTCTGATGAGCTGCTGACTAAGCTTCTCATCTCTGGTTTCACCTTCGTTGATTAGGTGCAATACCGAGCTGGTTCTTGATGTGAAATTTCATGGTGAAACAACATGGGAAAAATGGAAACACTGTAACTGTAGAAGGTCTTGCTGAGTTTTGTGTGTTGTTGCGTTGAACAAACAGCAGTGACTGTGCAGCAGCGGTGTCCTCGTGTGAAATGAGTTCTTGAGTTGATAACGTCTGCTGTTACTGTAGAAACCCTCATTAAAGGTGTTATTTTCAGCTGCTGTCCGTGTGCTTTACACAACAACTGCATGTTTGGCTAATTGAATTATTATATGACACAATGTTGTGAGAGAACGGACTCTGTTAGGCTATTCCTTTACTGAGTGAAGGGCAAATATGGTGCATGCACTGTGGCTCTTTTTGTCACTCCTAAGACGTAAAAGACCAATGTGCCTGTGACTTAATGCTATCATTTTAAGAGACTGATGAAGCCAGTAATGTTAGCTAACTCAGGTATGAAAGGGCTTGTGTCTGCTCTTATTTTATTGGCCATGAGTTTTGCAGCATCTCAGTCTGACCGAGACAGACGTTGACAGTAGGTGATGCGCCTGAGATATAATTAGGCTTTTGAACATTTAAGAACCTAAACCTCTTGTTGTAGACTAATTAATACATTTTAAACTTGTAAATCTGCAGAATATACACTCTTTAAATTGACAATGCCAAAAGATTGAAAAGAGCTGGAGACCTGAAGCCCTGTTTCAAGAACCATCCAAAGGCTTAAGTAAACATCCATCTCTGAAACCCTTTTAAGTTAAAGAGATGTTTAAAAAAGCATTGCAATATTAAGACCCTTTTAGATTCTTTTTTTTTTAAACCCACTGATGGAAAACAAAGAAGCTGCAAAACAGATTGCTTTGTGAAATAAGAGTAACCGTGTTTATGAAATGCTTTAAAATGCTCTTAACTTCTTAGATTACATCGTGGATACCGTGAATGACATGATTGATATTAAGCAAGAGCTGTAGTTTGACCATGTGAGATCGTGAAGCTGAGATGATTTAATAGCTTTTGTGTTTCAAAGTTCTCCCACAACTTCTCAGCTCTCCTGTCTCGCACATTAGGAGATACCTACAAAGTCACTGAAGTATCAGTATCCACTGTTTAGACAAACATTAAAGCACTATGTACTGAGCTGTATGTCACTGTGACCTGAATAGCTGCATGCTGGTTAGCGTCTGTGTCGGCTCACAAATACCTTTCTACTCTGAGCCAACAGGCATTCATCATAGTTAGCAGATTAATGTGCGCGTTTGTGTGTGTGTCTGATACAGACAGAAAGAGGTGGTCGCAAGTGGGGATGTCTGCTTTTTGAAGGTGTTGGGTTTTCAAAAGCTTGTGGAGAGACAAATGTAACATTTCACATGTTCTTATAGAGACGATGGTATTTTTTTGGTACAAAAGCACTCATCAACATGGGTTGATGTTTGAGGTCCGATTGTGCTGTAGCTCCGGCTGTCTCCACTTTCTGCTGTCAGTGATGGGAGGGGAAGGGAGGTGTGAGGGAGTATTACGGATGAGGAGGAAGAGAACGAAGAGCAACAGGAGGAGGAGGCCATCAGTAGAGATAAAAATGGACAGGCTGAAAAGAAGAACATGAGGAAGAGGAAGTGTGGTGGGAGTTGAGCTTCAAGAGGAAGTCCATTCCCAGGGTTTAAACCGTAAACCTAAATATCTAAACAACGTATCACCTTTGTGATCAGGGATCAGAAGACTTCAAGTTGTTGTTTAATAAATCATCTGTTGAGGCCCAACCTCAACAGAAAATGTAAAGACAACTGATCAATAATTTGTAATAAAGATAGAACTAGAATTCATCAATAGTTAGTAACCTACCTGGTAACCAGGAAAATGCTTGCTGCAGATAGGACCCACATCTGGTACCTTTGAACATGTGGATGTTTATTTTTGAGGTCAAATCAGGTGAACCCAGATAAACAACAAAAGTAACAAAAAGTAATGGTCACTAGCCTAAATTTCTTGGGTGAAAGTCTCGTGTCAGGACTTCAACTTCAATTCAGGTAGAGCAAACTCTAAATATGCTGTTTGGGACATTGTTGTCGTACTCTGATCCATGATGATATGTTGGACACAAGAGTTCTTTACCAGCCAAGAGGAGACCTTGGCTGACTTCCTGCTGAAGTGGTAATGCGATGAAATGACTCAATAATTCATCTCGTCTAGATTTTCCTACAGTTACTGGACCGAAGTTATGAATTACGAGCATACGAAGAATGTTTTTCTGTGCTTTGCAATACAAGAGTAATGAATTCACCCCTTTCATTGCTGCTCCTTTTCCACAGACTCTGTATGGGAAAAGCGGGCTCTTGCTGTTATAGCCATTCTTTAAGTAACAATAATATTTGGTTAATTTATTAATTACCGTACTGAGTCTTTATTTTCAATGTAAAGGAAAAAAGAGGAGTGGATAATAAGCTTTGATTTTACTGGAAGATTGTGTTGCCTTTGGATAGAGCCAGGGTAGCTGTTCATCTCTGTTTCCAGTTTTTACAATAAGCTAAACTAGCTAGCTGCTGCCTGCAGTCGTGCATTGAATACACATGAATGAGAGTGATTTTACTCCTCTCATCTAACGTTTAACAAGAACATAAGCATAAGAAATTCTAAACGAACCGTTAAATGTGGAACAAGTTGTTTGAGAAAGCCCTCGAGTGGTTGCTGATTTATGTCTGTGCACGCTGTTCAGCATGAGTTTGAACACGGTGCACCAACTCCATTGATGCTGCAGGAAGGTTTTGGTTGGGGCTGTCAACACAACCCTCCCAAACTCTTCAGGCGTGCGCAGTCAGAACCCTTTGGTGTTATTTTTCAATATGCAGAGTTAGAGTTGTGAAAAAGGGTGTATGAAACCAAAGCTTAATCTTTTCCTGACCTCAGGTTAGTAGCTTTACTGCCGACCACTAATCAAAACTAAACCAACTGAAAAGACAGTGGGCTTGTATGTTTATAAAGTCCTGAGTCTCTTACCTTCTTATGTATTCTGCAGCTTATTCAAACACTTACGCAACTAAAGACACAAAAAAAAGGGGGTGGGGGTGGGGGGGGGGACTTGGTTTATGTCAGATTCATCAACAGTTTTCACAAAACAGCAGTAATTGAAGTCTGGGCTGGAAAAATGTATCCTCGGGAAGCTTTAACAACGAGAAGCGTCACCTGTGCTCAGTGATGGTCTTCGTGAAGTTGGGCATCGTTTTGTTTCTCTTATTGAAGACAGAAAAACACAACAAGCTCGTGAATATTTCAGAGAAGTTTTAGAGTCAAACCCCTTGCGAACAATTGGTTGTTTTCGCTCTGTTTTCGCTTTGTAACGCACTGTCGGCTTTGTCAGGTCCGATTTAAAGTGTTGAATTGGTGCCAGGTTTGTCATTTACACAGATATGACCTTCTGATTGGTTGTTTAGCATCATGACATTAGTGTAGCATGCTAATGCTAATGCTACACTAATGCAAGGAAAATGATATTCATTGGTGCAGTAATTTACACCATTTTTACAAATGACTGACACTTTTTGGTAAGATTTATAACGTGATAATTGTAAAAGTTGTGGCATAACATAATTTCCTTAAGCATCACATATCTAAATTGAGTGGAAGAGTTAGCTAAGGCACGTTAACTTGATCTAATTCTGGATAAGGTACAGTGTAGTTACTGAAATATTTGCTCTACCAAACAGTAGAGCAGGACATTACAGGGTTAATAAAAGCTGATATGTAGAAAACAATCAATATGATGCGTTTAAACTGAAATCTGGGTTGTTTTGAGTCTAAATACAATAAAAACTTGCCTGATACTGAACACTGAGCTAATAAGAACCCGACTTAACACGAACATTGTTTTGTGTCTGGCTTTTATCTCATTAAATTATGCACAGACTCCTGCTCCATTCTCACTGCAAAGTTATCACATCATAGTCGGCAGCTGCAGTGCAATTTTATATTTTATTCGTTCTTCCCCCAGACATGGCAGGGGGTTCTGCCTGATGTCATTTTGGTGTATAAAAGCCCTGACAATATCTAATATCTTTGCAGCAAAATACTGGACTTTACCGCAGTGCTAAGCTTTGTTCCGATGATACACCAAAAAAGTTTTTTTTTTTTTTTTCATTTTTATATATATATATATATATATATATATATATATAGAGAGAGAGGAGAGAGAGAGAGATAATTATAAGAATAAATGAATAAATAAATGTATTTTTTTCTGGTTAGTCTCTGTTTAGTCTTGCCATTTCCTCAGTTCCCTCCTGCCAGTCGTCAGCTGCCCTCCCTTCACCTGTGCTCATTATCCTCAGCTGCACCTTCTCAGTAATCACTCTCCCCACAGTGTTTAGTGTCCCTGTTTGTTCATAGCTTTTGTCAGATCCTTACCGATCTTGTCAGGTCATGGTTGTCACTGTCACATTAATGTTCATATTCTACTCAAGTTATTATTCTTCACGTTATTATTCGAACAGGTCTGTTTGTTCCTCGGTTTTTGTTTGATCTGCTTTGTTATCTGGACTTCCAGCTTTGCTGCATTTTATGTTATAGTTTCTGAATAAATCAAGTTTTCATTTGCAATCTGCATTCGGGTCCTCTCACCTCGTCGCTATGCCGACAATCTGTGACACACGTGTGCAGTTGACACGTTTGGAGTGTGTAGAATCAGAGCAGTTTTGGGACTTTTACAGAGATGCACGAGGGCCTTTGTGGACATTCACAAACAAACTTTAAATGTACAAATATTCTTTTCGATGTACATTTAGTTTCCTTTAGTATCACTTACATTAGCTGTGTTTTTGTCTTAATGCCGAACCACATCTCTACAGAGGTTGTCTGACGAATGCATGTTTAACCCAGTGAGGGTGTCACACGTTTTAAACACAGAAATAGTTTTTACATCAATTTTCATCATTTAAAAAAAAAAAATAATTTTTTTTTTTTTTTTTTTTAGTAAAAGACGTCCTGTATGTGATGAGTTTTGACATTCAGCAAGCCTATTATCAGTTTGCAAAGTTGGCATGCACTGACTTCTTGGTCATATCTTTATTTTGTGTGGTTTCAGTGTAATAGCTGAGATTATTATGCACATACTGATGCAACACATGGGGTATCAAATTATATAAAGTGCCTTAAAAGGTGATTCTAAGCAGATATGTGACATTTATTTTACAGACTCATAAGGAGTCAGTAATGGTGTTTTCTTAAATACAAAAAAATACCAATGAATGGTTCAAAATCATTTTAACGCCGTTAAATCAGTGTATGTCCCTGTGTCTGTGGGAAAACTGAGGCAGACAAAGAGCACCTTATGAGTGCTTGGCTGTAAACTGTACATTCCCACTGCTGCAGCACAGGATGCAAAATCCTCCTCCCGTCCTCCTCGATTAGTTAGACAGACTGAAATATAACACATTTCATAGACAAGAGCTTTCTGTTTCTCTGTTGTTATCATAAGAAGATATGAGGGGCAACGCAGGCAGCTGCATTACACAGAGCAGGTTTTGTTCTGCAATTTAAGTCGGAGTGAAATGTTTGGCTGAAAGTGTTTCTTTGGCACCAAGTTACAAAAAGACAACTTAAGCAATTATATGATAATCATACAATACAGAAATGTGATACTAAATAGATTTAAAGTTTAATTGTTTAGACTTGTGTTTAAATATTATTGGATTTTATGCTGTTTGATATTGCTCATATTTTTACAGTTTCAACATTTCAAACACAATCATTGGATAAACTCATAATAAATACTGTTATTTCGTAAGAGTAAAGTTTATATTTACATTCAGCTAACACTGGCTTTAACTGCGACATATATAGAGCTGAAAAACATACGGTTAATTCACGGTTTTATAGCGAAATATTCCACATAACTACACACTTGGCAGACCAGTCTCCTCGTTTATC
The DNA here is from genome assembly GCF_036924035.1 of Leuresthes tenuis. Lineage (NCBI taxonomy): Eukaryota > Metazoa > Chordata > Actinopteri > Atheriniformes > Atherinopsidae > Leuresthes > Leuresthes tenuis. Next base: position 29,306,821 of record NW_027325359.1, on the reverse strand, counting down.
TCCCATCATCCTGAAAAGGATATTGCAGGATTTTACTTAAAAGACTCTTGAACAACAATTGCGCAGACGCAACACGCGGGTTCGGGTGCAAATGCATTTATTGATTGATTGAGTGAGGTACATTACAGGCCGGAAATAATCACATCACGTGGAGGGCACGGGGCTGACGCAACTACGTCGTCGTTCACCTGTGACTGAGACAACGTGTACTGATAAACCGATAGCGGCAGAAGGGAATAAAGACTAACGCTACGCGTGTTAGTTGTAGTGACTGCGGACAGGATAAATTTACCTCTGCTTGTCGTTTTGTCTCCCGTGGTCTTCGGGCATAAGAATTCCCCGGGGGCACGCGCACCTTGTTAGATCCGGGACGGAGTGGACAAGTGGGAAATAGGTAGAGGGGAGTTTCATGTGTGTGAATATGTTTTTAACTAGTGTAAAATATATGTGTGTGTTCCTTAGGTTTACTCTGGGTGTGTTAATGGTTGTTAAGATTATATATATTTTCTAGTGATGAGTTATGTAAATATTTCTGTAGATATAGGTATGTGTGTGTCTCTGCTTTTACCGGGTTAAATGGTATAGTCCAGCTCATTATGTGGGCCACATATATAAGTGGGCTGTCTGAAAATGTCTGTGTTGATGTAGGTGTTGGTGGATGGAAATTATTGGTAAGAAAAATAAATGTATCTGGATCATCTATCTTGTAATTCTCCTTATTGCCTCCATGGCCGCTCTGGCATTCTAACAAGAATGATGACCTTTTGAGGCCAATCCGTATTTTAGATCCAGATTGTAGTTATTCATTGTTGGCAGAGGTTTGCATTTCTAGATCTTCTATCGTGATGTTCCATGTGTATTATTAATCAAATTAATAAATCGCAAAAAGTGATGAAATTAGCTTCTTTCTCAGGTTTCAATCCTTCCTTACATTCCTTGGACTGAATGCATCTTTGAAATGCCCTGAGATGACATTTGTTGTGATTTGCACCATATAAATTGAACTAAATTGAATTGAATTAATTAATTTGAAAACAGTGTGGAGATGAGGTGCAGCTATGATCTAGTGCTTTTGTGATAGTCGATACTACATGCTAATGCTTTCATGCTAACATGATCACTGAAACTATCTATTTGACACAGAACCCTTAAGACACATGTTAGTTTTAATGACCATGTTAAAACATTTAAGGACATTTAACAGATAATGTTCATCGTGGAAAGTTGTGCTGTTGATCTGGCCGAAAATAACAAACAATGCACATGCATAAAGTGGTGACATGTCAATAAAAAGGTAGCTGAAAATGCAATTTACGGTCAGTTTTACAGTAAATGGAGCCATAATTTGCTAAATGAAAATAATACATTGTTGATAAACTCACTAAGAGGAAACAGATAAAAAGAGTGGAGCCTATTTCCTTCAAACTTATGTTCAATCTGACTTCTTTTCACAACCACGTGTCGCTGAAGAATGCAGGTTTAAGGCACTTATATCTTGTTTTTTTTTTTGTTTTTCAAATCAGGAGACCAGATTCACATCTCAAACACAGATTTTGTTTTCAGTGGACATCAGGATTAATACTCCAGGAAATCTGTCAGTTTCTCATTGAGATCTGCCTGTAACCTCCAAATAGCTTTACGAATGCACGAATTTGATCTCCAATATCACCTCTAACTGGATCACTTTCTCCTCCCGTACGGCAGCCTGCTAATTTTGTTTACTGGTTATATTGTAGCCGAAGGTCAAAGTGCAACTTGTACGCATAAATATTTTTCCCAACCATCCACATAAGCAGAGGCACCACGGAAAAACTAGATTTACAATCGTCTGACAAAAAGGAGGAAAAAAATAATCATCCCCATACATCAATACGAGTTACATCTCTACAGTGAACTCTGGTCTGTAATTTGCATTATGGGTTTGTATGTTACAAGGTGGACATGTCTGAATAATGTTGCCTCCCTGAGATGATTGTACCTGCTTACGATACGCTCAATGAAAACAGTGCTTCATGCTTTACTTTAGAAGTCCATTTGGATGCCTTTAGTTCAATAGCAGAGAAAATCTTCCATTTGCTTTTTATGGTTTAAATAGTTTTCTACTCTTACAACCATTTTCAGTCAGCTTTTCTTCACACTAACCAATGATTTAGCAGTGAATAACTCTGATTTCTCTTTCTGTGTTGGCAGCCATGCAGCCGGCTACGACAGTGACCCCAGCACCCCGATGGTGTACAGCTGCAGCACACAGTACCGCATCCACACACATGGAGTCTTCAGGGGCATTCAGGTGGGACTCGCACTACTGCTGCACACGTGCACGGTTTTATTTATCATCAACGGGTCGTCGTCCGGTCACACAGATCTTCTGTCTGCACACAATTACTCTACACCTTCCTTTATGTACATGTTTAGAATCACACATGGGGCTGGCTGGACTGAAAACTTTGCAGCAAACAGGAAGAAAAACACACGCCTGAGACAGAGAGAAGAACATTGTTTTTTAATGGGTTGACTCAGAGATGAGAGCCTAATGCAATGAACAGGCTATGTGAGGAGGAAATGCTGATATGTAGCAGAGCACAGATTTACAAACTCGTACACACGAGTACCTTTACGTGCACACAGACAAACATTTCATGCACATACCCAGCTTTTAAGGTCAAGGGGATTCTTTTTTTTTCCCCATAAATCCATTAGCGGTGGAGAAACACACACATTCCATAATGATACACTTTCCATACGAGGATCAGCATGTTAATAAATCATTAGATTTTAATTATTGTCTGTCAGCGGCTCTAGAGGACAGGGAACAGGAGATTCTCCAGGCCTGCTCTTACGCTGCAGCAGAGATCTTTCTTTCAGGGGTCTGTTTCATTAGTCACCCTGTTCCCTTTCTTTCTTTAAGGTCTGGCTCCGGACAAAAGAATAAACAATACCTCATTCTTATGCCTCTTAAAGTATAATTTAAGAGCTGTTAAAATGTGAGTTAACAGATTGGGTGAAGCAAAGTGTTGCTTTGCTCTATTTATTATAGGGATTACGCTAATTCCCTGTCACTGCCAAAGATAATTCAGTTGGCAGCTGAGGAATTTCATTCCTCATTAATACTGCTTCTAACCTTCGTAGAAAACGTGTTGAGACTAAATCATGTGATTAGGAATCACATTTAATTTTATTACTTTTCTATCATGAAATTACATAATTTTATTGGTATGAAATCAAATGAAGTAGCAAAACCTTCCGTAAAACTGCGGCTCTTTGTCACCGTCAGTGGAGCTGTCATCACAAACTTAACTTTTCAATTGTAGCCCCCCCCCGCCTCTCTTTAGGCTCTTATATACAAAGCCAGTGAGCACATGTCAGGAGGGAAGTTGTTTTCAGCTGATTCACGTAGTTGAATCAACATAAATTCTGTCAGAGAAAGAGATCATTCTGATTGGCTGTTCAGCGTAGCTTGAAATTCTATTATTTCACCCTTTTTGTGCAGTTTGTCCTTATTTTTTTCCACTGCAACTTCCAATCTTCTGTCACAACCAACAGGCCAAACAAAACTAAAATTAAATACATTTATCTGTAACTAATATCCACAATCTTCTATGGTGAGCGAGCAATCATAAGCAATGCGGCCTTCCAGTGTCCCTAGTTGAATACTGCAAATAGACTACTTGCTCCTCTGCACTTTAGATTTATTATGCATGCATAGAACGTCCTTGCTGGCAGTTGGACGTGATCTTCATGGTGTGTGAAGTGACCATAAGTTAACCTAACAGCATCTTAACACCAGTCATCTAAAACCAACATTATTCATGTTACTTTCTACTTTCTTAAATTTATTTTGAAGCTGCACATCACAAAGAAGTTCCAGTTTTACAGAGTTTTTTTCACAAACGATCCCATGTATGTTTTATCCGTTTTAAAACCATAAATTCTATATAATAATGTGTCTGTGTATTTGAATTACAACACGTTTTGCTTTGGAAAGCTTTCTAACACTTTAACATGGTTCATAAACATACCCTCAGGTTTTAGGAGGCCAATAGCTGAAATAATTAAGTCTGAAGTTTGGTCAAACCTTTCACTTTTAAGGTCAATTTGTTACTTTTGCACGATTTTTGTCGACATTTGAATGTAATAAACATATAAAATGATCACAAAGGAGAAACAAACATGTTGCTTTCAGTCTTAATGGGTTAAAGTGTCTATTTGATCTACTTTTAGGTAAAAAAAAAAAGAATGTGTCTAATGATTCATGTTTTTGATAATTAACTGTATAACGAGTCATCATAAAAGATATGTTTCAATTCAGCCTGTAAGTTTTAGCATACATGCTGTGAACATGGCGACTCATAATCAGATCACTTTAATTTAGACTTTAAACTTGTGCAGTTGTCATTGTGGGGGATTCTACCAGTTTATATCAGCATAGTTGTAACTGCTAACGGTGCAAACTACAACAGGGTTGACCTCTAATTCTCTTTGGTCATAATGCTAAACACTGAGGAAATTAAGAGCAGATGGTTGTAAGCAGGAGGAGATGGATGGAGAGGTGGAGACATTTGAGAAAGAAAACACAAAGGAGAACCATGTTGTGTGTTAAAGTAACACAGCAGGTGATGTTTACACTTAGTCTACAAATTAAGTAAAGTACAAATTGTCTCTGTAAACACACGTTATTTTCTATATGCTCCAGTGACATCTGCAATGAGCAAAGCAGCGTGGTGCTCTGGAAGAGGGTCTGTCTAAAGAGCGTGACTAACAGCTCCCTCTGGGCTGCAGTCAGTCTGGGGTCATTTTACTGCTAATTCCCAACTCATGAATATATGACTATTTTATTGTAATGATCCCCACAAGTCAGACACATCACATTCATGTATTTACACACGACAGATTTAACTGACTGTTCAGTTATTGGTGTCCTTGGAGAGTTTTCGTTGATTTTTCCTCGAGTGGTTTAGCTTCAAATTAAACTGCTTGCTGTGCGTTTGTGTGCAGGATGTTCGGCGGGTGCCCAGCATCGCTCCAGCCATAGTGCGGTCAGAGAGCAGCGAAAAGCGCCCGTACATGTGCGCCTATCCGGGATGCAACAAGCGCTACTTCAAGCTGTCTCACCTGCAGATGCACAGCCGCAAACACACAGGTGAGAACAACTGAGACTGGAAAACAGGCAGTAAAATTGAATCTATTTCTACTGTGCGGACATTTCCATGAATGATGGAAATGTTCGCATTTGCAAAAGGCACACTTTGTGTCAGCAGCAAGATTTTCTGTTATTTCCATCACCCTAAGCTTCTCTTCTGCTGGTACCTGGAAATATTTCCTGTTTTGTGAAATAAATAAATGCATTTTCTCTCAGATCTGATGCAGAGAAAACCACTAAAACTCTTCACAGTGATTGATGAGCACTCCCTCCATATTTTCCCTTCAGTTAAACCTAAATTCTTTAGACCATGTTGCCGTGTAGATTTACAGATAAACACAGAATATATTCTATCAGTATTATTATTGCACGTGTGGTTATCATAGTTGCATTTTTTATATCAATTATGTTGTTATAAATTTTTATGGACTGAGAGTAGTAATCTCTCTCATTTAATATTTAGTATCTTTGCTCATATTGTCACATCATTAAAAGACTATATAAATGTGGCTATATTACAAATCCACACCACACTGAAAATCATGGAAACTTTACATTTCGATACACATTTAGGGCCCAAATTAGTAGTTATGTTTGTATTCTGCTTCTAAAATCAATTAAAATGTTCAGACCTTAAGGAGCTCATCTGATTATACATCTGGACCCAGAGTTATTTAAAGTAATTTATTATATTTTCCTTCATTTGCAGCTGTGTTCAGTGCTTATATTGAATGCTGTGTGCTGACTTTTGTGTATGTTGATGTCCTTGCCATGAATTTCACCAGTCTGTCCGTGGATTGTGGTGTGTTTGTCGTGCTTTGTAATTCGTTTGGAGGACACAGGCTGTAAGAAGTGGATGCAGTCATTGTCACGCACTGGTTTTTAAACTGCTGCATTGAAGCTTCGACTTGGGGATTCGGACGTTGCCATCTCACACGTTTATATGTCTTTGGGATCTTTTATCTACTTAGATGTGAAATTATTTTCATCAGGCTCACAAGCAACTGAGCAGAAGGAGTGACTTGAGCCAATTTTTTGTGTCGTTCTGTGTTGTACCACTTTGGTAATTAAAGGGGAAGTTATTTAGAGGCTATATTGTCAATGCCCCGTTCTCTCCCGTTATATGGATATACGCGGCTCTCGAGTGATTTTTATCTCATTGCCATGGCAATCATCATGCGTGGCTGCCATGTTACCGGTGGAAAGCCCTTCACATTCAAAAGTGACAACTTGGTGGGCATTCGAAACACAGTGGGTTCATAAAATGACAGTAATACGGTATTTACACACTAACTCTAAAGCTCACATCCATCATTGAAGTTTATGGAACTGGTTGGGGTTTTTGTTTGTTTTCTTAGGGGTAGTTTTACTGCTCTGATCCAATGACAAACTGATTTTTTTCCAGCATCAAGCTCTTTTTGACATACAGTGGAAAGAAGACAAGGTGAATTGGATAGTGGAAACTGGTGGTCTTCTTCATGATTTGTGGTTCCAGTATTGCAAGCAGAGGGCCAGACTTGACAGCTGACATCCTGTAATGCAATTGGGAACGATCAGGATAACTCCCCAGCTCTTTCTTCAGTTACTCGCCTTGCTTTTGATGCCCGGTTTGATGGTCCCAAAGAACCACAAAATCATGCTTATTGGATGGCTTTCTGTGTGCAACAGTTTTTTGTTGGATGACAGATGAATGCATATGGAAAAAAATAAGGACTTGCAAAGTTTTTTTTATGTAGCAAGTTATGAGAGTGTGTTTTTAAGACTTTTTCCTATCCTTGACTTGCTAGTTTTTAATTAGTTTAACAGAACCAAGCGCAGAAAACACCGAAAGGGACGACAAAAATGACGTTTTAACCATAGAAATATTGAAAATACTGGATTGCGACACAAACAAAACAGTAATTTGTCTTGAGAGACCTTTTCAACCTCAAAATGTGGGATTTGTCACCTGTACTTTCATGTTCACATGCGGGAAAAATAAATCAAAATTTGTGCACCAGGACATTAAATCACACGACTGTGAAGGTTTTAAGGACTTAAAAGGGTCTGTGCACCTGATTTTCCCATGTTTGGGTTATCAGCGATATCTTCCAATGTGAATTAAAAAGCTTAAAAGTTTAGATAAACTTCTCATATCTTTGTTCAGGGGAGAAACCCTACCAGTGTGAGTTCACAGACTGCGGCCGCAGATTTTCCCGCTCTGACCAACTGAAAAGACATCAGAGGAGGCACACAGGTTTGATCGACTTTACTCAGTCTGACTCTGTCTGTAGTATATTTTATTTTATTTTCCCAGCCTTTGCTCTCTTTTCTGCTGCTCTTCTTTTGCTGTTTGCATGACAGCTATCTCATGGACAATAAAGTGCCCATTTTGCATTTTGTTTTACATTTTTGCTCTGAACTGAACTCCGTCAGATAAAGTTCCTAAATGCTGGCCAATCTTTGGAATGGCTTCCCTGCAAGCCTCTGCTCTACTGTTTTTTTCTATCTCCCTCTGTGTATGTTTGTGTGTGCGTGATTTTGAATGTGTGTGTTTTCTGTATGTGTTTTGTGTGAACTTGGCCCGTCTGTGTTGAACGTGTGCGCATGCTTACTGTACATGTGTTTAGGAGTTAAACCGTTCGAATGCGAGACGTGTCAGAGAAAGTTCTCTCGGTCTGACCACCTTAAGACACACACACGGACTCATACAGGTAAAACAAGTGCGTAAACTTTTATTTTTCCATTTCTTCTTCATCCATTTGATGTTTATAAATGTTTTAGACTACAGATATTAAGAATATCAGCATAATGATCTAATATTTCTTTAACCGTTATCTCCACATCCCTCCTGTGCTAACTGTCCTCCTCCTGTCTTTCCTTGCTGTACTCCTCCACCCTCCTTTCTCAGGCGAGAAGCCGTTTAACTGTCGGTGGCCGAACTGTCAGAAGAAGTTTGCCCGGAGCGACGAGTTGGTGCGACACCACAACATGCACCAGAGGAACCTCACCAAGCTACAGCTCTCCATCTGAGTTTATTTTTTCAGCCCAGGTCACAGTTTTAAACGTAAATACGTTGGTTACATCTGTGTATGCTTTTACCATCTCTGGTTTATTCCCCCTAAAAAAAAAAAAAAAACTGCCGCCGTAGAGTTCAGTGGAGCCCTGATAGGTCGATCAGATTTTGAGCTGTCAGCATATTTCGGTCACTAGACTGTAAAGCTGCAGTTCTGTTTCTGCAAAACACATGTATGAACAAGTATGAACCTCTGAGATATGGAAATTATCTCATTTGGCATCAGTCCTTTAATGCACCAGCTGCTCATTGAGCATCGAGCTGTAGAGACCGGAATAAGTTGTTGGATCTTCCTCTTTGAGACCCTTGTCTGTGTGTGCACATTTTACCAACATGCATATTCAACCATATTGGGCTGTCACACATTGAAAACAGTGATTTCAGCATTTGTCCGTGCACAAGTTGTCGTGTTTCTTTGTCGTGTGCAGTACTTCGAACTTAACTTGTACTCAAGTTGTACACTTGTACTTAACTTGTAGCAAACCAGGCATGATCATTCTTCTCACTGTGACTGCACTTATGCCCTTCAAAGTAGAAATTGTAAGTAAGTTTCAGTTACCTCTGACTTGGGTTCAGTTTAGGCACCAAATTCTACAAGGTTAGGCTTTGGAAATCATCTGTAAATGGTCGTCACACAGTGAGGTGTTTTGCAGAAATGTAAATTGTCAACATCTTATTCTGGCAGCTAAACTGAACTGCTTTACGAAGATAAGTTCATATTTTTTCGAAACCATTCTCTATTCGAATAAGACTGACAATACTTTAGACTATCATTACTGTCAATGAATCCCAAAGAAAAGACCAAAACCAGCACTCTTTGAAAAATGCAGACCTTCATTCAACTGACTTTGACCATGATCCTAACAGAGCTGAGGACAGGTTTTACCTGGTTCATCTACAGCATAAATCCGAAATAATCCGGTTAGATGCTGCAGGCACTGCTCATGTTATAGTAGATGCACGGTGCAGGTAAACTCATCTTTGCTTACCTCACACTGCTGTAAAATCAAATGTGACATCTTTCAATTTAATATTGCAAGTCGCTGTACAATACTGACGTCTGATGAGCTCTTTAGTCTCATTATCTCATGCCAGTTGTACTTTTTTATGCTCTGTCAGTACTTTTATGGTCGTTTCTCGGCCGTTTCCCCTCATTTGATGATAATCTTTAAGATAGAACACAGCAGGACTGAACTGTACATATTCAATTTTTAATTAATTCAATCCTGCTCCTAACAGTTTCTTGTCCACAGGAGCAGGTAGGAACCAAAGTTACTCAGAGAGAAGCAGTTTAAATGTTATACCTTATTATTGTTTGACATGATATAATCATGCTCATAGACAGAAGTTTAGTTTTAATTTAGTATTATATTTCTATTTGGTGACTTAAAATAACATATTTCGAGGAGCTCTCTCTTTCCATCAAGTCAGAGAAACGTTTACTTGTGACTTATGGCCGTTATGAATCTACACAGCACATTTCACAACTCTGAGAGTGCACTCACGGCCTCCTGAGTCACTCCGTCACCATACAGAAAATACATTATATCTAGGACTTCGACCTGATCTCGAGTGACCGTGCACACCTTTAACACCACACCAAACCCTGGGGCAGCTATCGAGTGGCAGGGAGAAATTATCAAGAAAATTCAAGGAGGGGAAAGGAATAAAATCAGAGAAGAGATGCCAAATATGTAAACAATGAGATACAAGAAATGACACGCTGGGCCGCTGCCTCAAAGGACCACATGATTGAGACGTGTCCAATGTGTTTGCGACGGTTTATTCGTTTTTTTTCTTTGGTCTTTGCTTGTGATTCCTCACATTTGGACTTCATCCTCACTCTCAAATTATTTGAATGATCATAATTAGGATTAGATTTAATATACACAAATATGTTTAGATGTTACATGGTAGGGGTTAGAAAACTCTACAGAGCTCAAATATTCTAATATTCATGCTTCCCCAATACAGTATATAAGTAGTTTGTTCATAACCCTCAATGCGGTTCATAGTGGCGTCCTGTAAAGCTCCGCGCCTACAAGCAGAAGGGAAATACGGCTCATATGAGGGTTTCAGCAGCAGATTCTTAAGTCTTTTGTTCAAGAAGCTTTTTACAGTAACACCGTCACCTTTATGGGGGCCATGTTGCTGGTTGCTTTGGTTACATGTAAACACAACACATTGCAACAAAACATCGTCCCTCTCTGGCTAGCTTTATGGAATTAACTATTGGGCCTGGTTAGAAATAAAAACTGCTTTGGTGAAGTTTTAAAACAATCATGATCAACTGAAGATCGTATTCTTTGAACATAATTGTCGTCTATATCACCTCAAGCCTGTCATGATAAAATCATGTTTTGTCAAGTTACATAATAAAACTGAATTAGGAAAAGTTCTAGAAACTAAAATAAGCACAAAATTGCACTTTTTTTCTTTAGTGACAGCAGGATTTTTGGAGTAATATAATTCTGGGAGGATAAAAGTAGATTTATGACATATTAGATTAATTATTTGAAGGCAAGCCATGATGTTTTCCACACCCCACCCTAAGTTGTTTTAATATCTAAACCTAACCAAGTAGTTTTTAACCAAACCGTGACTGAAAACACAAGCGTTCAAACTTCTCTGTCAGAAGGGAGACAAACTTGGATCTTCTGGATCGTGACATTTTCCTGAAAAGCCCGTGAAATAGTCTTTCTATATCCTCCTGAGACCCAGCAAGAGTTCCACTGCTTTATTTAAAATACAAAATGGTCGACAAGAATAAGACGTGTTATGCTGAGCAGCGGAAATCCTGCGATTTGTTGGGGTTTGTCCAATGAAACAGAAGATCTGTCCAAAATGCTGTTTCTCATATCCACCAGCATGTTTTAGGGACACGAGAAAAGTGAGTCACTGGATGAACCCCAACAGATGACAAAAATGCATTTCTGGGTCCCCGGAGGATACGCAGTTTGCTTGTGTATCCATGAAATTTAGAAAATGTGTGAAGGGCACATTTTACAAACCTGGTTTCAAGTGGGTTTTTTTTAGCGGTGATACTATTTGATATAGTTAAATTGATAAGTTAGCTGGCGTTACTTGAGCAAATATTGCTCAAACAAGCAATTATAAGCAGTGTTTTGGTTTTTTTAATGGTAAAAACGGTGGGTTTGGCTAAAAATCAGCTGTGTGTGCTCATCCAACAATAGGACAAAGTCGTCAAATTGTGCAACTGCAGGTGTGGCTTTGCAAGAAAATGCAGAAGGATGGAGTTCACTGTTGTTTTTGGTCTTTTCGTGGACTTGATTGACAATAAATAAAACAAAACGTCAGTTGTACAGGCTCCAAATGCAGTTTCAGACTAAATATATATAAAAAAAAATCTGTATTTACCTTACAAGGTCTTCATGGCAGGACTTCTGAACTTAAATCTTAAATCTTTGCACTTCCAAGAATACTAGACTGTCTTCATCTTAAATGAATGTGACATTTCATTTGTCAACTGTAGTTGTCTTCCACCAGCATGATGTGCAGTGAGGTCAAAGGTCATCGTCAGCTGCACACATGCTCCTGCAGCTCGGCGCCTTTTCAGCTGTTGTAAATATCTCTTATGTGGAACTACTTTGGAAAGGCGTATTTATTATCTTTTTGTAGACAACGATTGCTTTCACTGGAATGATTTAAAGCAGCAGTTCCCAACTTGCTTCTTGGTAGCCCCTACCTCCACCTTTATTCTCTTGATAAGTACGGATCAATATCGGTAAAACAAGACTTAATTTCCTCCTGAAGCATATGTAGCAACTCAAAGCTACTGTTTGGGTTTTTTCCTGATGACGAAGTCACACATATGCATGTGTGGCACAGCAAACAGCCTGAGGCACTGAGGTCTTAGCATGCTAATGCATAGAAAGCGGGAAAAAGAATTCTACCCTGACATCTTACACCCCCTACAGCTGAGTCAAAAACACATTTAGATGCCCTGATAATGGGTGGTGTAGAAACCCACGCACTGTTTTATTTGTCATCGAAATTGTTGAAGCTCCCTGTCTGACCATTTTCCACCTTTGTACTGAAGTTTGCTTGCACACAACAAGCATCATAGCACCACATGAAGTTTGATTTGAGACCCTGCAACCCATGCAAACATACTGGCAAACATGGCTTTTAGTCATAAATGCATCAGTTGTGTTACAAAGTTGTAGATGCTTCTTTCGAGATTTCTTAAAAGACACAAGCGCTCGCCCATGTGTTAAACCAACATACCCTGGTGTGTAAACGCAGTGTTTGATGTACTTCACACTCAAACAGACCTTGAACATATGTGTTATAATTTGACAATTGTTGTGCAGACCCTGCGATCTTTGGTGCCCTCCTTTGTGGAGGGTGGGGGCAGGTTGGGAACCACTGGTTTAAAGGACAGGAGGTGTCATTTGTTCTCTGTGTACTCATATATGTGACAAACCTCTCTGCCTTTTTTTACAATTTCACAGTCACACAATAATAGATCATGTTGCTTTTGATTTGAAAAGATGAAATTATAGTCAGTCAACAGTCTGTGTTTGCAGTGTGAGTATGAATCATGCAGAGCAAACGCAAACATACCTTTAAGGTGAAAAAGATGAAAACTTAGCTGTTTTTTTTTAGTAATGTGAGGACTTTTTGTCTTTCCTTTATGTTGGAGCTAACTTGCTTTTGTTTCTGGGGTGTTTAAATATTGCAGGACTTTGGCAGTGTATTCGAGCTTTAAAATATGTCTGCTGGGTCACACTGGCTCTATGGCTGGGACATTATGGTCGAGATGTAAATAATACTTCTTCACCATGGGGAACTGAGCTTTTTCCATGGGGGAAAACATGTAACTTAATTGATATATATTAAACTTTTCTTAGATTGGCTCCAGGAACTGTTTATGTTCTTTTTGTTCTTTCATTGATGTATATTAATATTTGAGTCACAAAGAAAGTTAATGTTACTGAAACATTTTGTACTCAAAAGTGTGAGATGATTGAAAATGATGGTTTCTCTCTGTTTAAATGTATTGTGACTGTTTTGATACAGTAAGTTTGTCTCCGTTGTCTTCATTTATCTGTGTCTTTGCTGATATTTTTAAGATATTAACTCCAGCCAGTGCCGTTCAAAGCCCACAAACAGTGCACAAAAAGCTTATCTCTGCACATAATATGAGCATTTAATGAACTCTATCATTAACCGCTGAACCGCTATCATTAAGAGCTATTTCTTAAAATATTCAAAAATCTTGTTTACATAAAAGACTGACCCAAGTTCCTCTCATATCGCATACAAGAAGGCATTCTTCTTCACGACATCCTCTCTTTTTATTAAAAAACAGACATTTTTTATTAAAAAACAGGGAATTGAAGTCAATCAGAGAGTAGGATTGTGAGTTTTAGGTTCAACCATCCCCAGTTGCACAATCACAAACACACAGTACAGTACAGTACCATCCACTTTCCTCTTTATCTCTCACCAAATTCCTCATCACATTCCTTGGCTCTCCTCTAAGATAAAAATTTATGTGTTTTTTTTCTCTCAGTCTCTCTCAAACCTTCCTCAATCTGTTAGCTTAATTTTATTCAGGTCAGAAGTCCCGGCTTTACGAAAGTTTTTGTTCTCATCTTTATGGAAGTCCACCACCGACGCAGCGTAAATTTGTTTATTCTTTTTTTGTGTGTAAAGCAGCAGAGCAGAAAACAGAGACAGATGGGTGCAGAGATGGATAAAGTCAGATACAGTAATGTTTCTTTTGTGAACTTTTATCATAAGTTTAGCCAAAGTGTTAGTGTAAATCAGACAACGTGTCCGATTCCCTCCGTGGAAATCCCCTGAAACTCCCCAGGGCTCTTGTGCTATATCTCAGCTGTCGGACAAGGCCTACATCTCTCATCTCTCTTTCTCTCTCTGCTCTTTATGTGTGTGTTTGTGTGCGTTTTAGTGTTTCATCTCTGCCCCATCCTCATGCCGACAAGGCCCTTTGAAGCCTGATGTCTGGTCAGTGTAACTGCAGTTTTGTCCACTTTCAGTAGTCACATTAGACACTGGATCTAAATCTAGTACTTAGAGCAGATACAGAAAACATGGATTGGGCCCCATGAAAAGTAGAGAAGTAAAAAAAAATCATATGCATGCCCATCTCCGGAGTGCAGTGGCAAAAACCTCTATATTTGATATAACTCCTTATGACTTAAAGATTCATCATAAAGATTCAGAATACCGACAGGACATTTCTTTGTATTGTAACATATGATAAAATGCAGAAAATAAGGCAAAAACAGCTTGAAAACAGGCTTGAAAGTCAATATCTGATCTGAGCTCCTTTATTCTCCAACGCAGCCTGAACCCTCTGAGACAAGCTTTCTGTCATTTCTTTAAGTAGTCTTCAGGAATAGTTCTCCAGGCTCCTTGAAGGACATCCCAAAGCTCTTCTTTGGATGTCGGCTGCTTTTTGTTCCATTCTCTGTCAAGATGATCCCACACTGCTTCAATAATGTTGAGGTCCGGGCTCTGGGGAGGATTCATCCCTCCATAAGACCTGTTGCCACTGATTTTCAGTCCACTTCTTGTGTCATTTGGCATAGCTCAGCCTTTTCTCCCTGTTTCCCTTCCTTAAGAATGGCTTCTTGACAGCCACCCTTCCATGGAGACCATTTCTGATGAGGCTTGGGCCAACAGTAGATGGGTCAGCTGAAGGTCCAGATGCATCTCTCAGGTCCTGTCAGGTCTTTGCTGGATTTTTTCCTCTTTCTTAAGGACATCACTTTCAGATACTGTTCATCTGCTGTAGATAGTTTTTTAGGCCTGACACTTCTTCTTTTCTCCTCCACTTGTCCAGTTTCCTCAAGTGTTTTAAAAACATTTTAGATGAAACTAAAGAAATGGGAACAAATTATGTGTCTTTGTGACAGGCTGCTAGTAACAAAGTCTATGAAAGTTATTTGCTGAGTTGTCTGTTATGTGTCGACACAACACTGGTTCATCCCCTGAGTTAGATTACCTTTTTAGGCTTGAATTCATAGGTCAGAGTTGAGTGGCTTAACAAACAAAAAAACACATTCCTCTGAAAATGATCAGGTACAATGACTGGACTTAAAATGAGCAAAAAAAGCAGCCAATGTCTTAAGAAAAACTTTGAAAAACCTCCAGCGAGCCTGGAGAACTGTTCAAGACCACTTGAAAAGATTAGAAGAAAGTCTGGCTGCTTGGAAGGAAAATATAAAGAAATGATAAGAGGATCAAAAGTTTTTCAGTTTTATGAAATGGAACAGGACACATTTAAAGTGTAAACATATTTGTAATAAATGGAAATCCAAGACTATTGAATAATAGCACATAAAACTAGTCTGCCTTATGTCTTCCAAGAGGGATTTGAGTTGGTTCAACGGTATTAAGATATCCAACTTAAAAAAATGTAGGGAAATGATTCAGCTTAGAAGTGGGGATGGCAGTTAAAAGTTGATTTTCCAAGCTCTGCATTTACACATCCACTCTTAAGGATGATATATATTTTTGTGATCTAGGACAGTGTGAAGTGGAGTTACAGCTAAGTAGAAATGTGAGATAACCCAGGAGTTTACCAAGAAGAGCTTTATTGTACATAAAATGTAATGCCGTTCTCCTCTTACTGCCAAACCGGTTTTATCCAGGAGAATACAATGATGCTTTCCAAAGGCATCCCCAGTTGTAAACCTAAGTTATGTCACTGTAATCAAAGATGGATGTGGACTTGATGTGCTTTCTGCAGTTCTGGATAATAGAAGCTTCTTGGCATGTCTGGCAGAGCCAAGCTCCAACACAGAGACGATGAGGAGCTGTGAAAGAGCAAACTGCACCGTGAAAGATGGATGAAAATGTTGATAATTCTGCAGGGATCACGGCTCTTTGCCAAGGACTATGGAAGGCCGTGGATTCAGGCCATTTATTTGTAGTAATGTATTACAATAATATATTTCAGTGGGATGTAACGTGTGTGTGAACAACTGAAAATATCTGAGATATGTTGACCAAACAAACTGACTTTATTCATATATGTAGTTGTTTTCATGGCTATTACATGTTCCAGGACATAAATCAAGAATTTCTCTCATTAGCATTTCCCCGTTTTCTGTGTTGCATTAATCAAAATGGGACAATTTATAGCAAAATCCCTTTAATTACACATTGAGTTGGATTGAATGCAAACAGTGTGAAACGCTGCCAAAGTTGCCATCATGAAACATGAAGCCATCGTCTCAATAGACCTTTTGACTGGTCAAAACAGGAAAGGAACAGATGGAAAAAATGACACAAAAACAACTGCAATGGCTCAGTTCCATTAAGTTTTTCCAAAGTCTCAACAACAGGACCTCAACTTAATGTAATCCAGCCTTCATCAAAGTGAAATATCAACAATAAAAATGTTTTCAAGCTAACTTTAATTCATCTAATCATTTTCGTACTTTATCTCCTTAAACTTGTCCAAATATGTGCCGTGGAAATAGATCTATTGAAGTCTGCTTTAATTTGATCAGCTGTAGTGAAATATTTCTTATTGTGCAGCATGAATGAGCTTAATGGATGTCACAAAATTGTATATTCCAGATCCAGATTAATGCAATTTCCAAATGTGTTTAAAAAAATACAGCACATGGTTTACAGAAATTATAATAAATTCTCTCGATATTTTAGGATTTTGTCAAGCAAATACATTGAAAATGAAAGCACTTAAAATTCATATTTTCTCTTGTCTCTCCCAAATAAGATATTGGTTGTCTGGTTTATAGTTTGATTTCATGCTACAGGACTGTAGTGATGATAAAGTGAAGATAATGTAAACTTTTGCCCAATGGTGAGTAAATCCAGTCACGGTGTTGGCAGTGTTCTGATTGTAATGTCTTTTTTCCACGTCTGCTCACATGAAACAAAACCGTTTTTTTAATCGTGTTTTGTCTGGAGATAAGAGTTGACCAACAGTAGAAGCTGTTTTCCAGACACGAAAGAAAAAAATATAAGAAAATACTCAAGTATCAGAGGGAAGAGATAGAAGAAACAGTTTCTGCAGTCAAGTTGTTTTTATATTTGTGGAAACAGAAGTGGAGATGATACCGTGGGTGATTTTTGGTCCTGGTACGGCTCAGCACTGCTCATTCCTCTGAATCTGACCGACCAAACACATACATGCAGACTGCTGGAAGAGCTCAGTGCAGTTCGTTTCTCCAGAGGCTGCACTTCTTCATTTTCTGTCAGAGACTCATGTTGCTTCGAGGGGATAAAACTTCTGGCCTGAGTACAGCAAAGCCACATTCACAGGAGAGATTTAGATTTAAAATGCAGGCTAAGTGTTGAATAAGCAGAAATTGTGGAAAGCATCGCTTTCTTTTTGTTTCGCCTCACTGAGTTTCCCATAAGCTCATTTTAACATCAGTGATAACATTATTAAGGGATGATCAGTGGTCTCTCGCAGCAGATCTACTCTGTCTTTTCCATTTTGTACCTCTGGGTATGATTGTAGGGAAATCTGTTTTATTGCTCTGTGGCACAGATCAGGAAAAAAAAGTGATGCTCCTTCAGTCCAGATTGAGCTGCAGCTTTGATACTTTCTGGCTGCTGCAGATTAAAGGAGGGAATCGTTTCAAGGAGAATCTCTACAACACGGTTATCCTCCTCAGTAAAGCTGAGCGAACCCCACAGGAACTCCAAGAAATGACTTATTCAAGAAGGTAACGTCAGTATTTCAGATACGTTGCTCCAGCTGTAGTCCGTATAACTGGTTAAACTGGTTACATTTATATGCAAAAAGATTGATTATTTAGATAAACTGTAAGTGAATGTGAGTGAAATGCTGGTGCATGTCAAAAATGTTAAATCTAATAACGGTAGATCAATTTGTCTCCTGGTCGGCCATTTTGTAAGTAAACCTGCCATCTTTACACTGTAAAGCTCCGAATATATGTTATGCTGTCATTTATTTACTTCTTATTATAACGGTATTACATTTTACCACAGACTCTATGAGTCTGCTGTGATGTTATTACTTTTATAATTTCATTTTGATACTTGTAGCCTGTGACATTTCAACTATTTGTTAGAAATATATAAACAATAAAATAGTTCAGGGTGAGAAGCTCAGTCATCCGGGAGGGGCTCGGAGTAGAACCGCTGCTCCTCCGCATCGAGAGGAGCCAGATGAGGTGGCTCGGGCAAGTGGTTAGGATGCCTCCTGGACGCCTCCCTGGTGAGGTGTTCAAGGCACGTCCCACTGGGAAGAGACCCCGGGGAAGACCCAGGACACGTTGGAGAGACTCTGGGCTGACCTGGGAACACCTCAGGGTCCCCCGGAAGAGCTGGAGGAAGTGGCCGGGGACAGGGACGTCTGGGCTTCTCTGCTCAAGCTGCTGCCCCCACAACCCGACCCCCGGATAGGCGGCAGATAATAGATGGATTTATAGTTAATTGCTTTTAACTTAATGGATATTGTTTGTCCACACAGGTGTATTTATTATTTAGGGCTGTGTGGGAATATTCTTCTAACTCCTGATTAAGTCATTTTTTATTTTCCTTTCATTTGCTTCACAAAGGCTACGGCAGGGTTTGCTCACCAAATATTTCAATAAGATATTCCAGTTTTTTTGGTTTGAACTGACACGTAATCTCAATCTGCAACCCTCGGTCCTTCAGTTTCATGGTTTGGTCCTTTAGATTTCCCACCAACAGTCATCATTTGTTTAAAGATGGGTGTAGACATATTGACATCGCCCACTGATTTGTTGAGGCCTCAAGTTTAGCATCTTATCCTTCACTTTGTTTTTTTGAGTAAGACGTCACTAGCGACCCTCATTTTTTTCCTAAAGCATTACCTGTTTCACCATCAATATCCCATTTTACAGAACATAACACTTGAAACTTTGAATTTTCAGGTAGAAGTTATGGACGCTGTGTTCTCTGTGTCAAAGAGGAGTGAGATCGGATCTGTCGATGCTTTTCATTGGTAACTTTCACATCTGCATCATTAATGCAGAAAGGTAAAAAAACATGACATTATCACAAAGCAGAGAAATTTGTAATCAATTTTGTACTTTGTGCATTTCGCCTGTTGGTAGGACATCTGGTTTGTGTGTCCAAAACAATTTGTGTGTTCAGCCAAGGAGGTAAACACGGCAGCCAGTAACTCAGGAGAAGGTTAATTAGATGAAACACATGTCTGCTTCCAAAGAAACCATTTTGTTTTCCTGACCTTAACCCAGTGGTTTTTAACAGCTAACCTTAATCAAGTAGTTTAAAATGCACAAAACAGCATTGAAACAGTGACTGAATCCTAAAACTACATTTCAAGGTGAAGTTGTTTCAAGACATCAGATGCTAAGATGAGACTTTTTGTGCATCCATCCCCCAACCCTTCAGACCTCCAAATGCGGACTTTGTTACGACTTAAATGTGAAGCAGCAGTCATTTCGTGACTATTTCACAAAATGCAGAAACATTGTGTTCCTCTGTGGAGTTATTTTTGTGTGCAGTAGAACAAAAAAAGCAGAAAAAATTAAGTATGCGGACATGTAGCAAGCGATTATGTTTTTGTGACTAATTTTCCATTTAGCTGGGAGACTGGGTTGGGAAGGTTGTTGAAATTGTTATATATATATATGGAGCAACCAGAACCTGTATATGTCTGCCATCCAGATGTGTGTGTTTTTCAGGAAGAATCTTGCTTATTTCAACAAGACCGCATTCTGCACATATTACAACACCTTGAGTCCATAGTAAAATAATCCAGGTGTTAAACTGAGATTTGAAGCATTATAAAATTAACTGTTTTGAAGCTGAAAGTTTACATCAAGAATAGAATAGAAAAACATTTAACTTTTAACATTAGAATTGGTGAGTTAAAAGAGGAGGAGGTATTTTGTGTCCTCTGCAAACCAGTGCATTTTGTACATAATCTTCCCTTCTGAAAATAGGTTTTCATGCCATGAATGGTTGCTACGTGGCTCAGGTGAGTGGCTGCATTCGATCAAAGATTTCTTCAGGTTTTGCCTCATTCAAAACATCAGAAAGCTCCTTTTCAACATTAAAACCGATAAGTAAAACAAGTAAAATCAGCATCATGCATACATTCTCAGAGCCACACCAGCTCCTACAAAAAAACTAAACAATATCAACCACCAAGGATAATAACTGCTAAAGTTGTGCTTGTAAAGCATAATGAACACATCAAAGCTACCAACATGTCTTTGAGTAGAAAGTGTATTACTTTAAAAAGTGTTTGTGTTTATTCCTCCTTTAAAATTCACTTTTTTCACCATTTGCATCTCTGCATGTTGTTTTTCCAATTTTTCATATACTGTTAAAATGAAAGTGGTTATACGAGTACAAAAGAACAAATTACCGGTCATAGTTACAGTCAAGCACAACAGCAAAGATAAAACAGAGCAGATAAAAAGATAGACAGACAGTAGGAAACAATAATCTAACTATTACAGCTACTGGAAGCATTCTGTCCAACTCACCAGTGGTGTGTGTACAGTACAAAAGCTGTGCCCAAACTAACTACGACCCCATTATTTCAGAGTGGTCCTGACAGAAGAAAACAAATGGAAACAGACAGAAGAAGAGAGATGGTCTGCAGCTTTGGGGGTTACCCATGCAGCTGGGCTGATGTGCTGCAGAGGTCAGAGGTCGGGACAGATTCAGACTCTCCGACACACTTTAAACACACACCTACACACCAGCCGCTCTCCAAATCCCTCTCATGTTGATTTGTTTCTTTTCAGTGAGAAGAGGAGCAGAGAGCAACGATGAGCTTCTTAGGACGACCAGGTCACACTCTTAATCTCTGTGTCTTTTGTTTGTTTTCTCAGGTTTAGAACAAGCCCTCTCATGACACTGATGTGATAAGACTGGCATCTGTTTCTCAGTGAATACCGATGTTCCATTTTAGGTCAGAATGATACTTTAGTTTTTGAACAGCTAAAAGCTCATGTGGAGGGATGATTTTCACAAACATTGCACTTCCAATGAGGATTGGTATTTCCTGCTGCCACTAAAATGTTGTTTCTGGGTCTTGCTCCAATCAAGCTGAACAGCAACATTTATCTTTTTTTATGTGAAAGCTTCATGTTATAGTCAGCATCTTATTAGACTTCACATACACAGAGAAGTCACTTTGTAAAAATAGAAATTCCTCTGCAAGTTATTGAAAGTTCAAGGCCAATCAACGTTTTCAAAGTGAGTTGTGTCTCCCTGGTCACCATTCCAGTGACTCTGTCTCCACCTAGTGGTCAACCTCTGCCACCACATCTGAATACGTTTGAGCTGGACCCTTTTGGAGGAGGTAATGGATACTGAATGACTCAACACTGTCAGCCATTTTTAAACCATCCATTTATTTTCCACTCCTGCTACACCACCTAACGGTCACAAGCATGACAGTCCAAACACAGAGACAAGTAACCATTCACGTTTATCACCACGGCAAAGAATAACTAATTAACCTTAGATGCATGTTCATGGACCACAGGAGGAAGCCGGTACCTATGCTGTATTCAAACTGTACTGTTATACATATAATTCAGTCAATTTTACATAAATAATATTTTTGTCTGATTAAGTTGGGCCCCAAATGCAGTTCGAAGCAGATGAATGACAGAACTGGAAAGGTTTTATAAATAAGACAGAGACCAGGGCTCTGCTGAAAGATGATATCCAGAAACACCAGCAGAACTGAGCAGAGATGGAAAATCTGACTGACTGACAAGGTGAGAAACCGGCTGTGGCAAACCAACACTGTACAGACAAGGATCTGACGCTGAAGAAAGGAAACAGGAGACTATTTGAAATGAGGGAGATGACTTAATGCAGAGCAGGTGTGGCTATCTGTAATGGGTGTGGTATGGAGTGTGCAAAAATAATAATTTATAAAAGTATATTTAAAAGGACTGTAAGTTCTTTAAAATCAGGCGAGAGAGCAAACAGCTAAAAATCTAGAAAACAGCACTGCTCAGGTACATTAAAACAATTAATTTGAAGTGAGCACACTTGTTGTCTCAAACTGTTCAGTCTTATCGGTGTGAGAGTTGCAGTGCACGTGCCGAACGCTGACGGTAGCAACTCCGTCGGCCAAGGGTCAGGGGTCAGTGTCCACGATCCGCCTCTGCCATCCACGCTGGCCTCGTCTCTGGCGGGAAAGGCAAGGCGGCAGTCACCACCATCCCGTTTACTCGCTTCTTCATGGCCTTGTGGCTCTTCTTCTTCCCTTCCTCCTCGCTCTGCTCTCTTTATATTTGCAGGTGATTGCACCCATGGGCACGTCACAACTGGGTCAAAGTTTTTTTCAAAATAAAAAAAAAAACACACTTGCCAGCATACAGAGCATGCAATAAAAACAGAAATCATACATCAAATTAAAGGTACACTGGGTTTTAAAAACACAATAAATACAAGTGTTTACCCGTGTGACATATCAGACAAAAACCTGCTGTGACAGGAAGCAAAGCTCACTTAAATTAACAGTGGCAGCAAGAACCACAAAGTAAAACAGGAAGTAACCAAAACACAACAAATAGGTTTAAAAAATTATTTGTCAAACACAACCAAATCCACAGATAATTTGTAATAAGCTTCATTTTCCTGCATTGTGCCAACCAAACATGCCCTTTTCAATGTGAATACTTTCAGAATGTATAGAAAGCCCCTGAATCCTAATTTTCAACTATTGCAACTCTCATTATGTATTTTCTACATGCCAAAAACGTTATTTTTCCGTGTTCAGGTACTTTTAGTTTAATCAACACAAAAGAAGAAAACACAAGTTCAATCAACTGCATCTTCCTCTCCTGCCCTCCATCGTCATCCTCTGCTGATGAACCAAAACTGTAGAAACGATTATTTAATTTGATCATGTATCACATATATGTGATCTGACTAAAACCGATCTGTTGTCGTTTTACTTTCATTTCCCTTCCTCTGAAATAAACACAAACCAGCTGACTGCTGTTCAGGAACGATTCTAACTTTTGTTTCGCGGTTAAGTTTCGTTTCTGACTAGCGGCTGCAGCCTCACTATAAAAATCAGCTGTCCGTCGTCGGGAGGCTCTGAGGCGACATGTTTGCGTGGGGAGAGGACTGTCAGCGTGGGTTTTGGGTGAAAGGCGACTGCAACACCACCAACGCCACAACGGGTGATGGGGTTCATCGTTTGAACTTAGGATATCACGTCACAGATCTGTCAGCAGGTCACAATGTGCTGGCTTTTGTCAAAAGTAATGGGAATGCGTTCATCATGCGCACTAATGAGAGCAGAGATGGAGGAAGAGTGAGAGGAAAACAGAGTGAGTGTCACTTTTATTTGATGAAACCAACAGCCACTGTGGTGTCACTCGTGTAAGAGCGGACTGTGTGTTTGCAGGGTTTGTGAAATGTAAGGAGAAGATTGAAGCTGTGAGCTGTGGTGATGATGTGGTGACGCTCCTGTCCGAGAGAGGCTCGCTTCTCTGTGTGGACACAACTCAAGCTCCCTACACACCCAGGTGAGGAAAGACAAGTGCACGCTGTGTTAAAAAAAACCCCGCAGTTGGTAAGATCTTGACTTGCTTCTGTTTGCTGCTCTTGCAGGATGTTGGAGGCTTTTTCTAACATACCAGTTGCTCAGGTTGCTTGTGGGAGCCAGCATTCAGTTGCCCTCAGCAAAGGTACAGTAATATGTGCAGTAACGTGATGTATGAGAATATAATGTCATTTTTGGGGGGATAAAAGCACATTTTTGTCCATGTACAAACAAAATTGATGTTATTGTTGATATTCTGAATTTTATTTAGAAATTTTCCTTGTTTTTGTATATCTGTACCTGATTTGAAACTATCCTTAACACTATTACATGAGTAGTTACTATTGCTCCCATAATGTACCACTGCTGTAGTCAGTGTGTGGCTTTCTGTTCTCCAGTATTTAGTGAATCAGTTCAATAAAATGTCATCAGAGTCTGTGTCTTTACACTTAGGAAGGACAAGCTTTTTCTCCTTCGATAAGTGGACGTAGTTTCATTGGCTCTGTCACGGCTAATGCCTGGCTGACTCACGAATAGGACCCGAGAGCAAACGCTGACACTGGGAGTTTTGGGTAAAAGACAAGGGTTAGGGCTTATTTAAAGACAGGAGATGTGGCGAGTGTCGTGTTCGTTTGTCGGAGAGAAGAAATACAAACTCCAGGTGGTTCAAGGTTCAAGTTACACAGCGCTGTGGACCTCTCTCTGCCAGGCAGTCTGATCAGAAAAAGGGGAACCACTCTAATATACCTTTATTATGCCTTACAAATATGATGTAAATATTATTGATGCTAAAACTGAGGAGGAACCATGGTTTATATTTGGCTCCTTGATTGGTCCTTGGTCCGATATCAGCCTTGTTCCCCATTTCTGCTCCATCCAGATGTCTTCTCCCTGTGTGGGAAAACTCCTGCCTATCTCCCTGTGTCCCATACTTTTCCACTATAGGCTTCATCCCACCTGTTCTGACTCCCCCTGTAAGCTTGTAGTGGTTTCCCTCGACACTCAACTCAGTGTCTTTCCTGTTTTAACCCTTCACACCTTGGGATCAATGCTTGTTCCCCTCAAAAGGAGTGTATCGACTCTGTGTAAGCACAATGCATAAATATGTGTTGTAAAAGGTTATGTTGAACCCTCAACATGAGCCAGAGAGTGGATCCAGGAGAACGGGAGATGGTTAGTGTTGATCTGAGAGAGGGATTTATCCAGGTAAAGGTGTAGGTTTATCTTTACTGAGTCCAGGTTGGGTTGCAGAGTGGAGGGAAGGATGCTGGCTGTGGTGCAGAAGGTACCGAGTCAGCGTTGGGGCGAGCAGGTAGGTTAGTGAGCAGCCAGGTGCCTCTGAATCCACGGGAGAATCCTAAATCCTTAGCTTGGAAGTTTTGTGTTAACGTATATGGTTTTAACTCATAAGAAGAAGCACTATACAGTACTTGTGAGACATGCATAGACATAAGAGAGCAGTATAGAGCTTTTCATTCTTCACGTTGATTATCATTTATGAAACAGGATGCTGGTGCAATCTGCCATCTGCATGTAAGCAGCGCTCGCACACCTGAAACCCAGAAGGGCAACACAGACCAAAGCCTGCAGCAGTTTCATGTTATGAAACCATGAAACTGCTGCTGTGTTGAGAGGTTTGCATTGAACTCAGATGCTGTGATTTCCACCACAGATGGTCAGGTGTACACATGGGGCCTGAACTCCAGAGGTCAGCTGGGTGTGGGGAAGAGAAATTCTGGAGCCAGTTCACCCCAACACCTCCGATCTCTGTCAGCCATCCCCGTGGTTCGGATCGCAGCAGGAGGAGAGCAGAGCTTCGCCCTCTCTGTGTCCGGAGGTGTGTTCGGCTGGGGCAGAAACGACTTTGGACAGCTCGGACTGGGAGACGCTAAAGGTGTCGTTTGATTTTTTTTTTTATTTCTTTGTGATTCACCATAACATTGATGTTATTTCTTAATGTACAGTAAGGATACAGCAGTGTTTTTCCACCAAAAGAAATGTGCTTTTTTATTTACATATTAACCCGAACAACATCTTGAATCTTTTTCGACAGACAGACAAACACCAACCTTGATCCCAGGTTTGAACCTGAAGAAAACGTCTTACATTTCCTGTGGAAAGGACCACACCGCCATTTTGACCAAGGTTAGTCAACAAAAGCTCTCTCAGTAGTGCCAAGATTAAGAACTGGACAATAGTATGATATTTAATATAATATTTCTATAAGGTGATTGATGATTGCTTCATGCTCAGACCTTTTGCATTCTCTGTATCGAATTACTTGACATTCATCACGTGGCCTCCGCTGTATTTTAATGGGTTTCAGTCGACATATTAATGTTTTTGAATTTTTTTTCCTTGCCTTTCAATGGTCATGATTTGATGCTAACAACCGTTAACTGTAACATGTTCACATAGACTTAACAGGTATTGGCCAATATGAAATTACCTCCTGTGATTGATCAGATCTTCTCTATTAACTATTTAACAAGTGACATTTTCAGTCTTTTTGTATGTTTAAATGTTCATTTTAACTATTGAAAATAAAAGCAAAGAAAATACACAATTATTCAGGTTGGACAACACACTTGGAGCACAATGTTAAAGAATATCATCACTTCAGGGCCTCGGTTGTCTCCACCAGCTCTTTAGGGAATTATCTTCTAGTTTAATGTTCCTGTATGTGCACCATATAGTTGAGATGGATCATATGAGCTGTTTGCTATCTATTTGCCATTTAAAACAACAACTGAACCATAAATGTCAGCCCTGCCCTCCTAGTCCCCAGACAGGCAGATAGTTGCTCTTTGTGGTCGCGGTTCCCCTGGAGGTTTCTTCCTGTTAAAATGGAGTTTTTTTTCTTTCCACCATCACCTGCTGCATGTTCAGGAGAGGGCATTGAATCAAAGAGATGTTTCCTTAAGCTGTATCTCTGACGTGTACTGAGACAAAATTTGTTGGGATTTGAACCTTATTGAATTGAATAAAAACACTGAGCTGAAAGAGGCTGAAAAGGTCTGTGGAGTTGAGGGAAACTAGAGTTCATTTTAACTTCTGTGGGACGTTAAACCGTTTTTGTGCTGTTGCTCACCCAGGATGGCGTAGTGTTTACCTTTGGCTCCGGGCAGTACGGACAGCTTGGACACAACTCGTTACGGAATGAACTACGACCTCGGCTTGTTGCAGAACTCTGGGGGGCAAAAGTCAGCATGATTGCATGTGGAAGGTACTTCACAGCTCTCTTTATAATGCACCACCTCTATTATGTTTATTTTATTCACGCAATTCATTTTTACATGCAGTGTGCGATCAGTTTGCCAAGTCTCCTCGAACCAGAGTCGAATCACACAGAAAAACATATGCAGAAACACTATAGATTTGAACTGGTTTATAGTTTCTATCACTGCAGCAGAAGTTCTGTTCATTGTTTTGTTGCAACATTAGCTGGAGTTGTTGGGCAAACAAAAAGGATTTTGAATAGTCTTTTTTAACTTAAGCGTTCTGTATGACAACAAAACAGTGAAATTTTAAATTAAAGATGGCTATGAATCCCTATTATTACAGGAAAAGCTTCTCCCCGGATGAAGTTCTGAGACTGTAGTAATATCAGGCACGTCTTTGTCATACATTTCTGTTTCTGACAAAGCGTTTTTGGTAACTCTGTTTTAAAATGTTCTTTATAAGATGCTTCACTATTATACAGCTAAGGAGACTTTAACTTTACTAAATACTCAAAGATATCTTAAGCTGTTTCTATGAGAACAATAAAAAGGAGTCTGTCAAAGTGTGTTTATGGCTCTGATGAAAAGAAAAAGTGTTTTTATATTTTCTACTCAGGCATCACACGTTAGCGTTGATAGACGTGAAGAGGGTCTACTCCTTTGGTTGTCGAGAGCAAGGGCAGCTGGGTCGTGAAGAGAAGAGTCATCCGTCTGTGCCGCTACCCGTTCAACTGCCTCAGGGTAACTATGTCTGTGGTATAAATGGCTTAATTCATGAAGGTGCAATAAATGGAAGATATTCAACTTTATCTCTACGTTTCAGACACAGGTGATCCCAAAATTACAACCATTTTCGCAGGGGAAAACTGTTCATTTGCAACATGCTCTTCTGATGAGGTACCGTCACTCACACACATGCAGAAGAGACCAGGATAGAGTGAGGTTTAATGTCGTGAAAATCAACTCGGCTTGTCTTTTTTCACAGGAAGTTCACAGGGATTCAAATGCTGACAGCAACATAATTCGGCGCTGTCTTGAAGGCATGATCGATAAATGGACTTCTGAATGTAATTCAAAGTCATGGAAAAAGATCAAACAGTAAGTATTATGCAGCAGAACAATGTTAAATCTGTCCTTCAATGTCCTTGAATGCTCATTTGGATTGGAAGCTTTAATTCTTAGTGAAATGTACTAAAATGCTTCCTCTCTACAGGGACATCTGGAGAACGTTTTCGTCTGCATCCTGTCTGAATAACAGCTTCCTTGAGCAAAGGTAAAGTTTTTTTTCCTTTCACTTATCACTATGATATAAAAGTTTAATTAACAATGTGACGACCAGAGTCATGACCCCATCTCTGCTGAGTTTGGTCCCCAGTAGATAAATAGGATAGGTAGGAAACCTCCCTGGAAGATAAAGGCTTGATTTAGCTGCACAAACACGCAACATGTTCAACTAAACCCCAACTATTTGAACTATAAATGCTTTATGAGGACTTAGCCTCTTTGTCTTCTTCTCAGTGGGAAACACCTCCAAACATCACCAAAGTACCACGGCCTGAACTTGAAAATGGCACGGCTCTCTTTCAAGAAACTGGTGAAGAATGACAAGGTTTGGGAGGAGGTGTGTAACTAAATTAAACTTTCCTAAAACTTTTCTAAACGAGATGAATGTATTTTCCAGACACCAACCAGAGCTTAGGTGTGTTGGAGCAGGGAAATATCTAAAACCTGCATTACAATGGTCCTTGAGGTCCGGAGTTTGACATCCCTGGCTTAGACACTTACACTCCACACCTGAAGCTGCTGTTTGCTCACAATCCTTTTCAATCTCACAGGTTGAGGCTGCAATTTTTCACTTGCTCCCTCTTCTTGATACGAATCCAGTGGGAGTGGAGGGTTTGAGGATCTACGTGCTTCTCAATGAGCTTCTGCACGTGATCCAGAAACACACACGGCAACAGAACACGAAGCTCGCTGAGGCGGTTGCTGCTGCTGTAACAAAGTTGCCTGCTAAGAGCCTCCAGATCATAGGTACTGTCATGAAATATCTCTTGTTAAATTAACATAACGAGGCATTGTTAAAGGGACATTTATGTTCACAATTGTTCATGTTGTCTCCTTAAGGGGACTGGTGGTCCTCACTGTCACCCTCCACCATGGTTAGATTTGTGAAGGTGTGGAAGAAGGCCCTCGCAGTGATCTTGTCGTCCAGGCCTGTTCGTCGCAACTCTGGAGTCCGAAGTCTGCTTCAAGTCCTTCAATATATGCACAATGTCAGTGTCAAACTCCTAAACCCTTAATCCGAGTCACTGTTTTTACAGAGTTAACCTCTTTGTCTGTTTTTCACCCCAGGAATGGTAATGAAGGCCTAATAAATACTTTACAGGTTAACAGCCGGGTTGCAGAGTCTCAGAAGCTTCCAGAGAGCGATTTTCATTTGTTGCTCGATTTTAACTTTCTTATTGAAGACGTGGAACTTTGGTATCTACGATCACAACGCATGGTGAATAAAAGATAGAATCACTTTACGCTTTCCTGTCTATCTTTGTTTCTGTAGTTTTTCATTTACATAGTTCATTTACATTTTGTTAGTGTCTCTTGTTTGTTATAACTGTGTGATTTACATCCTTTCAGTTCGAAGCTCCTGAGCCACTCGTTCTCTGTAACTTTCCAATCGTGTTGGATCTGCAGGCAAAGATACAAGTTTTTTACATGAATGCTGAATTCACCAAGGTAACTGCAAGCTAACTATGAATTTGGGAATTTGGGTCCCCAGTGCCATCTTTCATGCCTGACACTAAATAATGCTCAAAACATGCACAATGACGTAAAGTGTTACATAATTAAAAAATAATTTGAGAAATTTCATTTTGAACCAGGTCCAGTCTACTCTGCAGGGACAATCCTTCTTATTTTTGATTCTTGGATTGAGTTTCCCTGTTTCTCCAAACCTTGAGCTGGACCTGAGGCGAGCATCACTTTTGGAAGACACCTTTAAGCAACTTGCTGCTACTCATCATAAAGACTACAAGAGGCCACTTGATGTAAACTGAGCAACACACAAGTCATATTAAAAAACATTGCGTTACTTAGCTTCTCCCGTAGAAGCAACGATTTTGGCAGAAAACCTTTACTTATGCCCTTTTTGTTGTTGTAGGTCTTTTTAGATGAAAACCCTGAATCAGATAACGTCTACGTAAAGGACTTTTTTTATGAAGTCTTTCATGAAATGATGTCGTCTGAATCTGGGATGTTCGTGTTTAACGATTCTGAAACGCTGGCTTGGTTCCCCTCCAGAGTAAGACTTTATTTTTATATGAAATCACCACAGTGTAGACCCTGACTTCACGGCATTTACTTGATTCCCTATAATAAAGAAGAGCTAAACAACATATATAAATGATTTCTGATTTTAGTTGCCTCTGACATTTTCATCAGGTACCACAGGAGGTTCAGCGATTCTACCTGTTTGGGGTTCTGTGTGGACTGGCTTTGTACAACCAGGTCATTGTTCACTTACCCTTTCCACTGGTGCTGTTCAAGAAACTGCTCGGAGTAAAGCCTTCAGTGGAGGACATGATGGAATTCAGCCCAAGTGTTGGCAAGCAAGTGAAAATTAATCTAAATCACACTGATTTAGATTTTTACATGATTAAATCACCTTAGTTTCTTTATATTTTGCTTCCAAGCAGCCAGACTTTCTTCTAATCTTTCCAAGTGGTCGTGAGCAACAGTTCTCCAGGCTTTCTGAAGCTCTTTCAAAGTTTTTCTTTGAACATTGGCTGCTTTTCACTCATTTTCAGTCCAGTCTTTATACCTTTTTCAAAGGAATTTGTTTTTTTTGTTTTTTTTTAAGCCATTTAACACTGAACTATGAATCATTCAACCATGCAAATGCACCTAACTCAAGGGATGAACCAGTGTTGTGTCTCATAACACAACACATAACAGACAACTTAGCAAATAACCAATTTTGAATTGGATCTTAAGGCACTTTGTTACTAGCAGCCTGTCACAAAGACACATAATTTGTTCCCATTTCTTTAGTTGCATCTATGAAAAACACCAAAGATAACACAGTTTGACAGACAGAAAATAGGATTTATGCAGCAACAAGGTGATTCCCAAAGAGCTATTAGCTGAAAACTTGGCATATCTCAGCATGGTGTGTTTTTGCCTTATCTTCTGTAATTCCATCCACGTTTGTCCATGTTTCTATTAATTACTGCATCTTTTTCCCATTTTATGTTTACTTTACTTTAGTTTAATTTTATTGTTTTAACAATGTGTCTGATTGTGTCTGAAATGATGGGTGGTTCAAGAGTTTTGTGATTTTTGAATGATATTTCTTAGACAGTCATGTAAACATTGTGGTCCTCATCTTGGTTTCTTTAAGGAGTCTGCAGTGCATCTTGTATGAATACACAGATGATGACATAAAAGACCTGGAGATGGATTTTGAGGTGGGTGTTTTACAGATGTTCAGCAGCTCAGTCTAATAAAATCCCAAAGCAGCCATATAAGTTTCCTCTTCTTTCCTTAAAGATCACCTGGGATGGCACTGAGGTTGATCTTGATCCTCAAAATCCTAAAAAGTCGGTAACAGGCCACAGCAAGTAAGTACCATCAAAACATTTGGTTTCATTCTTTTGTGCGAGTATAATTTGAAATAAGTAAATGAGCTGTAATAAATTACAGTTTTTTCTTCATCATGTTTGTAAACCAGAGTTTGTCTGAGTTGATTTAGGACAGAAGGACAAATTCTTCAGAAATCTTATTATTAAACACATAGCAGAGCGCTGCGGTTTAATACGTACTGTAATAAACTGTCTTAATAATCAAATAATAATAATCAAAACTAACTGAAGAATGATCTGATAATTCTGCTTGGCTCCCTAAGTTTTAACATTAAGAAAACTCATGTTGAAGCAGATAAGCTGGCATTTTTACTCAATGTCTCCTTTGGACCCCTTATTAATCGGCCCCACTTTCAGTGGTGAGATACAAACTTCAGCCGGCTTTTTGGTCCTATCCAATTTGTTGCTCTTTATCGCTCCAATATAAACACACACAGAAACGTCTGCAAGATTTTTTTAACGGACTAATCCTTCTTAGGCAGGAAATGGGATAAGTCATCAATCCTCACAACAATCTGGTAACCCAACTGGTCATTATAACTATGCATCATCTGTGTAGAAACTAAACATTTGTTTAACATAGGCAGATGTCTTGTTATAATCACATATATGTAAAAAACAAAGAGGCCCAGAATAGAACCATGAGGTACACCATAAGTGAGATTCTAACAGAAAAAAGTCAGAGCTATGAATTCAGTCACTCGCTGTACAGAGCAGTTAATAGTTTGACATATGTGTGCATGCTGAGTCACTGCTTTTATCTGCTGAACAGGAAGAAGTTTGTGGATGCCTACGTGAATCACGCCTTCAACGCATCAGTCGAGACTGTGTTTCAGGAGTTCATGCGGGGCTTCTTCCAGGTGTGTGACAGGGATTTGGTGAGGCTTTTCAGGCCAAAGGAGCTGCAGGAGGCGCTGGTGGGGGAAGACTTCCAAGACTGGAAAAACCTGAAACAGGTACCCAAACACATTTTCATGAGTTTGTTTTGAATGCTGTCTATTACAGAAACAATCTGCAAACACAGATACTCATACCAGCTTCTTTCCCTGTGATTAGAACACAGTTTATGAAGGTGAGTATCACGTCAACCACCCCAACATACAGATGTTTTGGGAGGTTTTCGATGAACTGACTGAGAATCAGAAGAAAGCTTTCCTCTGTGAGTATTGCAACATGTCCCAACACAATTAATATTAAACACATTAATTAGGATTATGCTGCAAAAAAAATATCGGTAAAATTATAGCAAGATGACTAGAATCTATTTATAAGCACTGTTTTATATGTCTTGATGGTTCTTGAATGTTCCCACTGAGCATATCAGAAATATTGAAAACAAACGCCAGATCTTCCACTTTGTTTGAAATATATCTAAATTTATGACTTTCTTACATCAAATATCTTGATTTCTTCTATTAAGTTTGTCCATCAGTTTGACATATCAGGCCGTTCAGGCGAGGATTTTTGGTATTTAGCCAATGCAGATGAACTTGTGTGTCAAGGCATGTAGCCCTTGAAGATGACACTTATGTTTAGGACAAATACTGATTGGTTTAAGTTAGCTTGAGCTGAGAGGAGCCAACAACAACCCAGTTGATATGGTTTCATCAAGAAGAAAAATTCTTGACAGCTTGCAGATGATCAAATAATCATGTGCATTTAATTAGCACCACTTGGCTGCTACTTACCCTCTTAATTCTCATAGAAGCAGTAAAGATGGACTTTTTTACATGCCGTTTCTGCATTTTGTGTTAGTTTTTGTTTAATAAATAAAAACTGTGATTTGTTGTGAGTTGCTGTTCATCTGAGGTTGTATTTAACACATTTTAAGACGTGGTCTGGATCAGATTGTTTTTGTTATGTGCTGATATCTAACCCCTTAGAATTGAAAGAGTGCATACTCTCTTTTTCATATAACTGTACATGTAGCTTGTAGACCATGTTTTTTTTTCATTTTACTTTATAGAAATGTACAAATGTGTGTAAATGTTTACCAAAAGATGTGCACGTATTCAAATGGAGACTTTAAAACTGACTGGCATTCCCTAACGCCTGTTCTTTATATATCAAAAAAGGTTCATGCCTTTATATATGTTCATCTATATCAGTGTGAATTTCTTTATGCAAACCTTACCTCAGAAACTTAACAGTGACTCCTTTTTCCTCCACCAGGGTTTGTGACAGGATTTGACCGGCTTCCTATTCTCAACCTGAACAAAATTAAGATGAAGATCACAGTTAAAAAAGTTCAAGACCTCTCCCACGACAAGTTCTACCCTGAGACACATACGTGCTACTTGTTGCTGGAGCTGCCTTTGTACTCAACAAAGGAGATCATGCAAGCCAAACTGGTGGAAGCCCTGAGCAGCAACAAAAGAATCGATCACTGATTAGCACCATGTCCTGAATATTCAGGATTTCCTGCGTCTGTGCTGAGCAGAAGACTTTAAGTTTAATTTAGCAACAAAGCACTTTGGGAATCGCTGAGAATAATTAAGTTTGTGCATATAATAATGCATAGCGTGACATGTTTTGTGGTTTTATTTGATTCATGGTATTTCAGTGGTGCCAATACGTCTGTGACTGTTCGATCTGTTCAATTGTGGAACCTCACATAAAGACTGGCAGATGTTTTGTTCTTGCTGTTTTGGTAGATTTCGCAATGTTAGCTGAAGAGGGAAGATTAACTATTAAAATACACTGGTGTGATTTGTGCACTCATCCAGCTAAGAAGTCTTAAGTTTATAACTGTATTATTTGTTCCACATAATAATATAAAACACAAAGTTTTCACAGTGGTGGTGTTACTAAAATGTGTGACATGCCAAGCATTTAATGCAGGGAAATATTTGTTGAATGTAAAAATGTTCATGGTGAATAAAAACTATTTTGTTCTATATTTATGTGCTTTGGCAGAACCTTATGGGTTTACATTAAGATAGAGCCAAAAGCTGCTATGTTTACTAAAATTAACCCATGTTTTAGTACAAAAATCCAAACATTTCACGCCATAAAATGTTTAGTATTTATAGAACCTCATGAGGAAAGTGCACAGCTGTTGTCAAAGGAAAATTAGCAATATGCAAAGCCTGGATGATGGTTTTATTGATACAGAGTAGAAACAATATTTATTAGGATTTTGGATTTCTCAGGTGGGATGTAAAGTAGTCATACTAAGAGGAACGTTTACACGCTCCTCAGTATCCAGTTTGAAGTCATTTACAGCTTTCGATTAATGGTGTTCACACTGAAAATCTGTTTTTTTTTTTATATAGTATATATATATACACAGGGTGCGATTTGCCGGATGGTGAAGTCCAACTTTCTGTTTGCGTCATCCGCGCCAAAACAAAAGCTTAAATCAAATGGAGAAAAAATTAAAGAATCCAGAGCAGCATATCGTCATATTTTACAGGACCACAACAAAAAATACATAGGCTACTGACGCACAGCTGTCAATGATTAAGGATTTGATATGAAGTTATTTAATAATAGCATGCGGTTATAAGAGAACTGGATGAACACGGCATCTTTATTGTTAAGAAAATTAAACTTTGATAACTAAATCAAGCCATTTAAGCAACATAACAGCATTATTTGTATCCTTGAATGTGTCGTTTATTCAGTAGCGATACTTAAAATAACCAGGCATAGCAGATAAAATACACCACAAATGAAAAAAAGAAAAGTCTGCGCTCATGACTCCTGGCTTTCATGCATTTCCAAAAGTGGACCTTCTCTCAGATGACCTACTGATGAAAATTTTAAGCAGGGTCGAGACATGGCTTTCATCCATAAGGTCACTGTGAGCGTTCATAATGGCCAAATGTGTTAGTCTCTCCTGCGTCATGGTGTTGCGCAGCCAGGTTTTCAGCCGACTCAAGGCTGAGAAAGAACGCTCGGATGCCGCTACAAGGCCAGACAAATGGGAGGGGGTGCGGCCGCACGTCTATGATAGCATCACGACACGTAGTTGTTGCAGATTTGTCGGCTGCACATCTATGATGAGAATCTCCCGCTCCACGACATCCCAAAGGGTGCACTGAGTTGCGCCCATGCGATTGGCTGATGAGCTACTTGTGTTAACAAGCGATTGAACAGGTGTGCCTAATAAAGTGGCCGGTGAGTGCATATATAACATATAAACTTTATAATTCTTATTTATACCACAGTACAGATAGTCATTTGACTGAGTTTTCTGAAAGAGGGAAGTGTACATATTCAACACATTCATGTGATATTTTCTTTTATATTTGCACTCATAATTATTAAGACTATTTTCCTATGGACACATATTATTGTCTTAAGTACACAGGAATTAGTATTTTTGGTTGTTGTATATGAATACTTGTGTTACTAAAAGTAAAGTTTCTTTTGATTTTACATGTAATTTAGGGTCTTGCGTTAGTTATTTGTACATTTATATGTTATTTATAGGCGATTGCTTTCAAATGACTGCAACAGGGCAGCAGTGCCTCTTGTGGCAAAACATGTGTCCCCATGAAGTTTTGCCTGGTCTTTTCAGTTCAGTGGTTCACAACTTTTTTCAATGGGACACCCAAATCAGTATCAAGAAAGAAAAAGCTGACCTCTAAAACTCATGAAACATTATCGGCAACCTTTTCCAGAACACTTTTACTTCCAAAAAACACCATCTTGAGCCTATATATCTCTGGCTAGGGATTAAATGGCAGGTGTCTATAACATCTTCAATATTAGTACATTTCTGGCAAAATAATCCACAAACTCTCACGATCTTTCTTGAATGTATTTTACGAACAATAGTCGATTGTAATGTAAATTACATTCATATGTCATGATAAATGATCCTCATGCTGGAATACAGCTTGTTTAAAGATTTTCTATCCTTTATTTTCGCCAAGGGTTTATCTTGTGAGCAAAAGTTATTATGTGAGGAAGTTTTTTGGTGCACATAAAAAACAGTGAACACAAGTTATTGTGCTCCGCCCTCAAGCGGATCCATGGCGAACGGAGGCTATAGTAAAAAATAAATGATAAAATAACAGTTTTTGCCAATCGGGGCGTGTAAGACGTAAATGAACTGGTATCGGTTTTCAAACAGGCTCTGATGGGTCATCTGTGACGTGAAAGACAACAGTGACAGCATATTTTTGTAGAAAGGAAAGACAAACTCCTCAAAGAGTTTCGTTTTCGTTTTTCGTGTCAGAGCAAAAGCAGTCTTTAAGCCTGTGACTCGGAAGGCGTGTCGTTTTCATGTCGTGGTGTTTTTGAGTTTTGTTTTCCTTCCCAGTTTGCATTAATACGCTAGTTTCGTTTCTGACTGCTGGGTCTTAAACACCAGCTGTGCGCTCTATAGAGCGGCATTCATCAACATGTTTGCGTGGGGAGAGGACTACAGGCAGAGCTTCCGTGTGAAAAATGGCAAAAGTGTCCCGACTGCTGATAGAGTTCAGCTGTTAGACTTCACTTTCAACATCGCGCATCTGTCAGCGGGGCATAATGTGCTCGCCTTCGTCAAGGGGAACGGAGACGCGTCCGTCATTGGCACAAACGAGAGCGCAAATGGGGAAAGACTGAGAGGGAAACAGAGTGAGCATCGGTCTTATTATTCTGTCTTTAAAGTGTTAGGAAATTCCTATAATGACGTGGTCACTATTTGTGTGTTCGCAGAGTTTGTGAACTGTCAAGAGAAGATTGAGGCTGTGAGTTGTGGTGATGATGTGGTAACACTGCTGTCTGAGACAGGCTCAGTTTTCTGTGTGGACTCCACTCAGAGACCTTACACACCCAGGTGAGGAGAGATGTCAACGTGTTTCAATCGTAGCTCACTTTCATAATCATAGGATAATCGTGTGTAAGCTGGTTTCTGTTGTTTCAGGCCTCATCGAGCTTTGTGTAACTTACCAGTGACTCAGGTTGTTTGCGGAAGCCAGCATACAGTTGCTTTGACCAAAGGTACAGTTAATCATAGGTGTAAGTCCAAAGGGTGTAGACTGAAACCAAGTAATGATCACTGATTTAAAATGAGACAAAGAGCTGAATATTTTGAAAAGTCTGGTTGATCTCCCTGTAGGTGGTCAGGTGTACACATGGGGACATGACTCCAGAGGCCAGCTGGGTCTGGGGAAGAGAAAGAATGGAGCTGATTCACCCCAACACCTCCAATCTCTGTCAGCCATCCCCGTGGTTCGGATCGCAGCAGGAGGAGAGCAGAGCTTCGCCCTCTCTGTGTCCGGAGGTGTGTTCGGCTGGGGCAGAAACGACCGTGGGCAGCTCGGACTGGGAGACACTACAGGTTAATAAACTGTAAACATCTAAATGTTCAGATGGTTACTTAATATACTGTAGTGTCCGATATTCACCACCTGTGCAAAATTGTTTTGGGAAGTGATAAGAAGTCTGATAACTACCAGCTGTGTAGGGAAGTCTCAGGCTAAATCAAGACATTTTGAGAATAACATACTCCCCAGTTAGTTTGTCCAGAAGAGACTCAATAGAAAGGCAAACACCATATCCGGTCTTTGTGCTTGTTGATGGGAACATGCAACATCTTCAAGGTCTCTAAGAACCAGCAGATTCTACTTAACGAAGAGCACAGATTTTAGGGAATCCAGGCTTGACACATCTCTCCAGACTTGATGCATCATTCTATAATTCTGATACCACCTGGTTGACAATAAAGGTTTCTGTTTTCGACCAAGTCGGTATCAGCAGAGTTCTTCCTGCATCATCTACACACAGGCTGTTTGAAGGCGACCATCCTGAACCTCCTGAACCTCCTGAACATCCTGAACCTCAACTTCATATTTTTCTTACAGACAGACATACACCAGCTGCTGTTCATTACATGAACACGAAGAAAGCTGTTTATATTTCCTGTGGAAAGGAGCACACTGCCATTTTAACTAAGGTTAGTTGGTGCTAGAAGGTTTTAAATTACTTTGTATGAATTACTGTATGAAAGCCTTTTAAACAGTCAAACATTTCACTCAAGGTTTATTGGCACTTAATTTTGCTTAGTTATCTTTCTCATTAAAGTGACTCCCACACTTCAACTGGATAACTTTTTACATTGCAGGATGAATCTGCGGTAAATATGGAGTGTAAGTTTAAAAAAAAAAGAAAAAGAAAACAACAATTAAGGCAATAAGAATCATCTCGATAGGCTGAGATTAGTCATTAGACCATCAAACATTTAAGTCATCACTTAGCTTCTTAAAAATGTCACAGATGCACCTGAGTGAAATTATGGTTCATGCTTTCAGCACCTCAAATCTGCAGAGCTAACCATGATAATGTTCATTCATACAGTTGAATATAGTTGTTCTTGTTTATATTGAGATCATTTGACTTAATAAGCTGAATAGGCTAATGTGAGTTATTTGGAGCGAGATACAAGAAACATAATTCGATGGCTTGTAATTGATCTTGATGTTATGTGCTGTTCAACAGCCTAATTTGGTTAACAATATCTTATCAAGTAAAATTTTAGGAATTTTTTTCCATTGTACTGTAAGTTGTACAATTATGTAAATTAATGTGGGGCTACTAAACGTCCCGTCTGGTTTTCAGGATGGTGCCGTGTTTACCTTTGGAGCTGGTCAATATGGACAGCTTGGACACAAGTCATTGGAAGATGAAGTCTGTCCTCGGCTTGTTGAAGAGCCCTTGGGAGAAAAGGCGAACAAGATTGCATGTGGAAGGTACTGTAATAACAGTTGTTGTGACATTTAAATTCAATCTGAAATTGAAAAAGGCTGGGATTCTGTGTAGAATAATTCAAAACTGAATAGAGTGATTTGGAAATCTCAGAAAAACATTTGACTATTTCATGAAAAATAGGTGCACGTCTTGAATTTGATTAAATAAAATAAAAGTTCGGACTGGGTCAACTAAAGGCTGGAAAAGAAGGTGTTTCTAAAGACAAACAGCCCAACGGAAATGTTGCAACCAATCAGGTTCATTGACAACAGGTCAGTGATATGACTTGGTTTAAAAAGAGCACTTTAGAGAGGCAGAGTCTCTGAAATAAAGATGAGCAGAGATTCAGCAATACACAGAAAACTGTGTCTAAAAACTGTGGAGCAAATTATGGAGAAATTTCAATCTAATGTTCCTCAACATGCAGCTGTGAAAACTTTGATTATTCCATCATCTGCAGTACATAATATCATCAAAAGATTTTTTTTTTTAAATGTCTGTGTGCAAAGGACACATCTGAAAATCTCTCCGGTAATCTCTTTGTGAAAAAAAAAGCCAAATGAAAAGTTTGCCGTCTTCTCTGAACCAAAGCTCATTTAGAATGGACTGAGGCTCAGGGGCTTCGTTGTTTGAAGGAGAAGTTATTAAATGTTAAAGAGAAGAAAGTTTTGCCCACACATTATATGGGGACACCACCAGAGGAGTCAAGAAAGGCGTATTAGTGCTCTGCAACCCAGCTTCCTGCTGCTCATTGACGATGCGTCGGTCGTGCAGAGTTCTTTAAGAAATGTAGAGAATTTTGTTCCTGATAAAGTGAAATGACTGTAAAAATGTATCACTGTTGAAATCAATCTCTTTCAGATATCACACATTAGTGCTGTCAGGCTCCATGAAAGTTTACTCCTTTGGATGCAATGAACAAAGACAGCTGGGACGTGGAGAGGAGACATCGGTGCCACTGCCTGTCCAGCTGCCACAGGGTAAATACTATTACACTTTTAATACTAATAGAACTGAATTAGATGAGTCAAGTCTTTTAAAGGGTCCCGTATTCAAACACAAATCAAATAATAGGAAAATAATTATAGAAATAATCAAAGGATCTTGAATACAGTTGCAAAAAGTTTGGTAATGGTGATAGAGAGGGAGAAGTGAACATTTCCGCAGTCTGGAGAAATAAAAGAAAAATCGAATGAAAGGTGCAGAGAGTCGACTGGATACTGGAGAAATAGCTGAGAATAAGTGTCAATAATGACTGAACGAGCATCTGAAAACAGAAAACTGGTTGGCAACCAGAACTGAAATCTTACAAAAGAAAATATTTAGCCATTCATGCACTACACGACCTCGTGCTTGTGCAAAAGTTTTTAAGAGGAAATTAATGTTGCTGTACTTTAAAGCATGAAACTGGACCTGTTGTGGATTCTTGGAGCATGCTGCTGGTAGCTAACAAGGAATAAACAGATAATAAGGCCATTATGGGAGGTTAAACTACTGTAACTCTTACAGTAAGAGTTTGCTCATTTCAAGGATGAAAATAACTTTATTTCTGTTATTATTTCAGACACCACAAACGGTCTCATAATTCAAAACATCTATGCGGGGGGAGACTGTTCCTTTGCAACACACATGCCGAAGGTATGAGCACAGGTACCGAAAGTAAAAGAGGTGTGTAACATCTCTCTGATGCCAAACCATTAATGCTGTTGTTTCTTTCATAGGACATTCACAAAGGGTCAAACAGTGGCACAAACAGCAGCACAACACAGCACACTGTTGAAAATATGATTGACAAATGGATCTCCAAATGTGATTCAAAGTCCTGGAAAAACACAAAGAAGTAAGTATACTCATAAGTGGTTGTTTTTCTTCCATGTTATCAGTTTGCTACACAGACTGAAGAGTATCCTAAACGCAATCTAAAACTCTCTCGGTGTTATAAACTAACCATATGAACCCTTCACAGGGAAATTCATTGGACTTTTTCCTCCGCGTCGATTATAAATCGAAGCTTTCTTGATGAAAGGTATACACAGATCCTCTTCTGAGTAAAATGATCACATCTTTTTATCTGCTGAATTATTGGAAATAATGGTTTTGTTTTCCTCTTAGCAATGATAAGCATTTCCAGGCCTCGGCACTCTACTCCGGCTTGGACTTATCTCTTGCCCAAGAAGTTTTTGAGAAACTGGTGAAGACAGATGATGTTATGTCAGAGGTATGAAACCAGATTAGCTTTCTGCAACTGAACCAGAAAGAGTGGGAGGCTAACTTACACATGTTTCAGTTGTATTCACTTGCATGTAGTTCAATTAGTGTATACTCTGTCAACAGGTGGAAGATGCTGTCATGCAGTTGCTTCCTTCTCTCGATAAAGAACCAGTGGGAGTCGAGGGGTTGAGGGTCTTCCTGATTCTCAATGAGCTCCTTCGTGTGATGCAAAAACACAGACGACAGCAGAGCACAAAGCTTGCTGCGGAGGTCGCCGCTGCTGTACAAAAACTCTCTGCTAAGAGCCTCCAGATTATAGGTAATGTGACAGGTTACATTTTGAAATGTCTTAATATGTGAGAGGATGCACATGCTGTTTATCATGGGCTCATTTGGTGTGATCATGTCCTTGTCTTTAGTTTGTGGCCAAAGAAAAGGCTGTTTGCTTTGAATTTTTTGTTCCTTATTCAAC
Organism: Leuresthes tenuis; assembly: GCF_036924035.1. Lineage (NCBI taxonomy): Eukaryota > Metazoa > Chordata > Actinopteri > Atheriniformes > Atherinopsidae > Leuresthes > Leuresthes tenuis. The sequence continues at coordinate 29,264,885 of NW_027325359.1, read as the reverse complement.
TAATTCATTCGTTCATTTATGAATGATTTTCTATTCTAACGTAACTGTACAAATGGCTGATCAGCCTGTGAAAGGCTCCCTTTCATTTATGTTGTGATCCTCAGGGGCCTGGTGGTCTTCACTGTCGCAGTCGTCTATGTGCAGACACGTGAAAGTATGGAGGACAGCCCTCTCAGTGTTCTTGTCTTGGATGCCTATTCCTCACGACTCAATAACAAACACCCTGCTAATCCTCCAGAATATGTACAATGTCAGTACCAAACCCACCATGTTTCCTTAAAATCCTTGTTATTTTCACCCAATCTTTCATGTAATTAACTCTATCTGTTTTAAAGGCCAACGAGAACAATAAGATCCCTGCAAAGACTTTCTGCACTGAGATTAACCCGACTTTTCTTCAAATGGATCTGGAGCGCTGGTGTTTAATGGCAAGTCACCCCCTCCTCTCTCCAGCTGTTTTTGTCACTCTTTGTAGCATTCGTACGAGTTAAAAATAACTGATTTTGTACTTAAACCACATGGTTTTCTTGATTTTCCTTCAGAATGTGAATGATCCACCGCTCATCCTTGGCAGCTTCACATTTGTGATGGATCTAAAGTCAAAGAAAATGGCTTTTGACCTCAACTCTCGACACACTCAGGTGACTTCAGTATTACCGTAACACAAGCCTGTAACAACACTGCTAACAGGTCTGTAAGGGTTATAAGGTATTTGTTTACAACCCTTTACAAAACCCTTTCATGCGAACAGATTGTCATGATGTGAAAGTCGAAGAACAATCTGATTCTAAAGCTGCATTATTCAACATCTTTCTGTTACATTTATGTACAACTAATGAAAGACCGATTTGAAGACAAGACGCACAATATTATTTATTTTTTTAAACGACAGATGAATTGATATTACGTAACAGGAATCATTTGTAGTGACAAACCCACAGAGTAGCTGCACATTTAGCTCATTGTATCCATCCTCCTCCACAGCTTACAGTTCCAGCTACAAAGATAAAAAAAGTTAATCAGAATACCCTTGAACATATTGAATCATTTAGCTACTAATCATATGGATAACTCCCTTTAAAATGACTTAATGAATGTGGATATTGCACTCATATTTATCTATGTAAAGGTAAAGATGCTTAACAGCTGCTGGATGAGTAAACAGGCAACTGATTCTCAGTCAACTTTATGAGATGATAGTTGTTCTCTGATAGCTGTACAGCCATGAAGTGGTCAGTAGAATTACAAAGCTTTACAAATTACACTCAAATGTAATTCATTCTCAGTTGCTTTTCAAATTATACTTTAGATAGCGCCTCCAGCGATGGGTTCTGTCTGGCCTTTTGGATACCCCCTAAGTAATTATTTAGACCTGAAGCTGAATCGAGAGTCATTTTTGGAGGACACCTTCAAACAGCTGGCTGCTGCTCCTCACACTGATTTCAAGAAACCGCTTGCGGTGAGTATTGGATTTTACCCTCATAAGGCTGAGCCTCACCTCCCTGTAGCTGCTGTCGGCTAATCATGGCTAACATCTTCTGTCTCAGGTTTATTTTGATGGAGACACAACATTCTCAGACGTCTACAAAAGAGACTTTTTCCACCACCTGTTTAAAAACATTGTGAAAACCAAGCCTGGGATGTTCATGCTCAACGAAGGCAAAACGCTGGCATGGTTCTCCTCCAAAGTAAGGTTTTTTCCTGCCCCAGGTGACCGGCTGTAATGGAACAATATGCAGTTTTAGATCTTGATTTCTTCTCCTATTACTCATGCAGGCAACGGAGGAGAACCGGGCGAACTTCTACCTGTTTGGGGTTCTGTGTGGATTGGCCTTGTACAACAGCAGTATCATACAATTGGGGTTCCCTCTGGCTCTGTTCAAAAAGCTGCTCGATGTGGAGCCGACGCTCGAGGATATGATAGAGTTCAGGCCTGAAGTTGGAAAGTAAGAATTTAATTGAATCAAGCAGAGATTTGACATTCAGATCATTTTAAAGATCAGAATGAATCGTGACTACTGCACAGGTAACACTTTCACAGCTCTTATAGGATAACTTGTTTTACTCTGTTTTAAGGTTACTGCAGAACACGCTGAAGTGTGAGGCTGATGACCTGGAAGACCTAGACATTTACTTTGAGGTTGGTGTTTAAACAAAAGGTGTCCATTTGTCTCATTTGTTCATTCATAGTGTTACGTGATTTCACTGACTTCGTCGTCTCTAATTTTCAGATAAACTGGGATGAGACAAACGTTGACCTCGATCCCCAAAATCCAGAAAAGAAGGTCACGATTGAAAACAAGTAAGACTATAAAGACACAGCATTGCAGGCAGCAGCCGTAGCATTGAAACGTTGACCGATTTAAAAACCTTTGTCTGCTGAAAAGGAGAGAGTTCGTGGATGCCTACGTGAATTATGCCTTCAACACGTCAGTGGAGGGTGTGTTTCAAGAGTTCAAGCGAGGCTTCTTCCAGGTGTGTGACCAAAATCTCCTGAAGCTGTTTCGGCCAGAGGAGCTGCGGAGAGTTGTGGTGGGCCGAGAAGTCTACAACTGGGCGAAGCTCAAACAGGTACAGTCAAGAAGGGCTCATTCTGCTGTTGTTGTTTTGTCAGCACCGGCGACAGAATGACCACGTTTCGTTTTACTGTGCACAGAATACAGTTTATGAGGGGTTCTACCACGCCGGTCACCCCACCATACAGATGTTTTGGGAGGTGTTTGATGAACTAACTGAAGACCAGAGGAAAGACTTCCTTTGTAAGTACTCACAGTATCTCTTTAACTAACATAATTTTTACTGATTTACAGCTTAATGATAATCTAATTAAAATCAGACTCTTGTAGATCTGTCATTATAAAGGCCACGGAGCAATGATTTTGTGAGGGTTTATCCTTGTTTATTTCATGTTTGTGGCAGAAAAGCACAAGCACACGGAGAACCTCCTACACAGCACCAATTTCATGCTATTCTTTGTTATATTAGTATAGGTTCTCAGTAGGGCTGGTCGATAAAACGATAACAATAGCTACAGAGGAATAACGTTTCCTCAATAAAGATATGAAACATGGTCGGTATACTTTTCGATAGATTACATTCGTCCATCTTTTGACAGATAATATGAATAGCCAACGAGAGTTGCGCCGTGCTTAACCAATCACGTGGCTGGAATAGAGCCATGCCAGCAGCTAGTCATGGCGTGTTTGTGCTGCTGCATAAAAAAAAGAGAATGAGTGCTCCCTCGGAAGAAACTAAGGAAGACACAGCCCAAGGCGTAAGGGATGACACTGTTGATGACATTGTTGATAAGAAGGGCCCGAAAAGTTCGGTGGTGTGGAGGTATTTTTGTTTTTTGAAGTCCAATACGAAACAAAAATAGTGTTCACTGCAAATTATGTCGAGCATATGTTCCATAAGACGAGAAATACCACCAATCTTTTTCATCACCTGAAGCAGTGCCACCCGTTTGAGCACGGAGAATGCAAACTTTTACAAACACAGCCCGGAACAAGTGCTAATCTACCCCCAATAACAACACCTGTGCAGCAGCAACAGAAGACCACAGAGTCTGGCACTACTAAATTTTAACCTCTTCCAAAGTGCATCCACCAAGACCTTGTGTACTTGAGTTCTAACAAACATGAGCATGTTTTCTCCCTAATTAAACATTTGCAAAGATATTCTATTAAAAGACTGAAACTTCCCTTTCTCATATGTTGGCATGCTACATGTTGATGAACAGATTGTCACCAAAAGGAGTGTGTGAATACATGAATTTGTACGTGCAAATAAGGGAAGAAATCACCTGCAAGGGATATAATCTTCCTTAATTGTACTTGAAACTGCTGCCATGACTTTATTTACTTATCTGGACTTGAAAAGACAGAATCGTTATTAGAATGAGATGACAGCCCAAAGAAAATTCTATATGATTAGTCAATATTACTTATCCAGGTGTTGTTCCCTGATATCAATACATACAGCAGAGTTACAGATCAGATGAAGCTGAAACACAAAATGAATGGAAGGGCTCTGATTTCAACCTTCATTGCTGTTCCTCAGGGTTCCTGACTGGATATCGGAGGGTCCCTATCCTTGGCATGGGCCAGATAAGGATGAGAGTTCGAGATAAAGTAATCCTGAGCGGCTCCTATGATGAGCACCTACTCGAGTCTCTGACGTGTCACTCTATTCTGGAACTACCTCCATACTCAGCCAAGGAAATCATGCGAGACAGAATGACGGAGGCTGTGAAACCAGAGAGAGGATTCAAAGGCTGATTATCAGCTGGATTAAACGCTGAGTGATGAGTGTCCTTTAAAAAGTGGACCAAACAGTACTTTAAAGCTCTGTTGTTTTTTGTTTCTTTAAAGTATTCATGTTTACATCATGACTTCTCAGGAAAAAAGCCTAAACTTTATGTGCTGATGATAATTGTTTGTTTTCCATTTTATGTCTGACAATTTACTAAATTAAATTCACTTGAATCCAACATTTTTCAGATTAAACTTTAAACTTATTATGATTATTGCCTATTGTTTGCTGATTGTTCTGTCTTTAACTGTATGATACATTAAGATAATCAGATCTGATGACATTATTTTGAGTTTTTGTTAATGCTATATTTTACATAACTTTATCAACTGCTCTCTGCACAGCGCTGAGTTTTTTTTACATTTGGTGTTGAAGAATCCCTCCATGCTGCAAGTTTCCTTAAAAACCTTTTATTACAAACCTACTGAGGTCAAGCACACTATGCAACATTCTTACATAGTGGATCAGTCTAGTTTCTTCATGTGTCAGAGAGGAAGGTTTAAAAGTCACAACGCAGCCCTTTACTGTCTCCTTCTTCACAATCTGCTTCTTCATGTGGTTCCTAAGTGGATAGTTTGCAAATGGGTGCATGAAGTCAGCGTTAACTGAGAAAGAAAGACAGAAATGTCACAACCGCTAGATGGCGCCATTATTTCGTTGTTCGGTACTGAAGTGAGACAAAAAGCAACAGGGTTCAGATCATCTTGCAGACCGATGCAGCTTCACAGTGAAACAATACTTGAAACATTAAACCTTTACACAAAACCAGAAAAAAATCGAATCGAGACAAATTCATGAAAAGGAATATCAGAGATTTACAGGGAAATAAATGGACAAAGACAAACACACTCCCATTTGCTGCGGAGGAAAGCTCTAAGTGACAGAAGTAATCAACCATTCTTTCATTACTGTGATCTTTGGTTCAACATTAGGACTCATTAGAGCGGGGTTATTGAATATTTCTGGAGCAAGCTGTTGCACTTTGCAGACAGATCCTTGCCACTTGCCTTTTATTTATCTCGCCACAGCTGCGGAGAGGTTTGTTCGGTGAAATAAAAGTTCAATAAAATTACAGTTTTTGTCAATGGAGTCTGTTGGCTGTGGCTCCTGTCTGCTCCTCTAAACTGTTGAAAACTTTCTACTGTAGCTAACACACCAACAGTGGAGAAAAGGCAACAGGGCCAAGCTTAAACTGTGGCATTGGCAACTAACAATGGCAGCTGCCACAGGTTGCCAGAGGCTGTCATGGGGGCCCGGAGGATGCCACTGAGTGCTAGAAGGTACCAGAGGCTACCACAGGATGCCAGAGGGTGCCAGAGGCTACCAAAGGATGCCAGAGGCTACCACAGGATGCCTGAGGGTACCAGAGGATGCCAGAGGATGCCAGAGGCTACCACAGGATGCCAGAGGGTGCCAGAGGCTACCAAAGGATGCCAGAGGCTACCAAAGGATGCCAGAGGCTACCACAGCGTGAGAAAGGCTGCCACAGCGTGCCAGAGGTTACCACACAGTGCCAGAGGCTGCCACGGAGTGTGAAAGCCTTTAAGACACTGCCACAGCCATGCCATGACTTCTGCCACCGTTTGTGAAAGCCAACGCTGATTTTAGACCCATAATACAAAATCACTGCATTTACTTGAAATGGAAACTATGTCTTACATAGCGTTTTGTATTTGTTATAGCGTCCAACTGGACGTGCTGAAAGGATGACAAATATTCAATTTATTATAGAGCATGAACGGTTACTGTTGGCTGTAACCACGTCAGTTCTCAGGGTGTCTCATCTAAAATCATGAATGTAAGGTAATGTATTTTATAGGTCAAATCAAACAGAGAGAAAATCTGTAGGATAGGACTTACAAGCGTCTGGGAGAATAGCTCAGACTGTTAGGTGCATGCTTTAAACTTCAGAGGTTGCACGATCAAAACTTGACTAAATTTATTTTCAGGTGCAACATTAAAAGTCCCAATGGGGGAAGGAGAAAATCCTGCTGCAATACGACCAGTTTTCTACCCAAAAGAATTCAACCTGAACAAAATGAATCAGTAATAAAAATATTTACATCTATTCAGACAGAACAACACAGAGAATAATTATATATTTTCTATTCAATTTTTATTGAATATTTTTTTCTTTTCTTTGGTTTTTCTTCTTGTCTTTCTCCAAAACACCTGTACGAACAGAGGGCTTTCAGCTGGTGTTCACCACAGATGGAAGAAACGTTTTCGTCGGTGAACCTTTCTTGATAATGTAGTTAGGTGTTCTTTGGAAGTGGACACGATTATGTTGGCAATTAGTGGGTCATCTAAGTCCATGAAAGTTGATGTTTTGCTCAGAGAGGGCCACTTCCTGCAAATGTCCTTGTATATAACCTTCTCAAGGCCAATAATCTTCTTAGGGGCGACGTTGAACTCTTCATCCTTGACTTCAGCCCAGATTCTGTCAAAAAGCCATTCACTAGCGTCGTCAAACTTTCTCTGAGGGTAAGTCAGTGACAATTTTTTCATGCACCGCAAGATCAGTTTCTCACCAAGAGTCTTCACAGCCTTTTTTATCCCTCCCCTTGTTGTTGCATCCTCTTTGTGTTTATCCTCTGATCCGATGGCAGCAGCTGGAACAGTTTCTTCAGGTCCAATGGCAGCTTTTACACAGGTTTTCTTCAGAGGGGTGCCAGAGTCTGGTGTAAGTCTTTCGGCGTCCGTTTCAGCTCCTGATTCTTCCCTTGAACAGCTCTCCTCAGAACTTGTGGCTGCCTCCTGGCTGTTTGGGATCACAGATTTCTGATCTTCCTTCCCTGTGGCTCTTGACAGTTTGAGGAACATTTTGCCTGCTGAGGCGAAGAACGCCTTGATGGTGGCAGGTTTCTTGGGTTTCATCAGCTGGTCTTTAAAACAAGAGATGATCAAGTCATCTATTACTGGCTTTTCTAAATAAGCTACAATCATCCTTTTTGGAGGGTTTGAACTCTGTTGGCAGATATCTTTGTAAATGGCCTTGCTGAGTTTTTGAACTCTCTTTTGGTCCATAGGCCTTTGATAGTCTACTTCCTTGACTTCATTCCAGATTTGGTCAAAAACTCTATTTTTGACTTTATCAGTATTTATTGGATCGTGGCCGTTAGATTTTCTGATGGCCCGCATCACTGTTGCTTCAACAAGACGACTGACAAATGCCTTGAATGATTTGTTCTTTTTTTTCAGCTCGTCTTCATCTTTTCCTACATTAAACAGAGCATACACAGAGCTATTTGCTTGAGGCACAATGGTCTTCACAACTGTGTCCTTGAGAGGCTGCTGCTGAGGTCCAGAATACTTCCTAGGGGGCGACTTTGACAACTGCTCAGCCTTGACAAAGTCCTCCACAGGAGTGGTCTCTGTAATCTGCTGTGGTGTCGCTGTGTCAACAGGTTCCTCCCATTTACAAAATTCTTTGATTGGTTTTCTCCTTCTTTTGGGCTTGGTTGTGATTGGAGCTATAGGGGAAGCTACAGGCCTCTCATCAGGGTCTAATTCATAAACTTTTACTTTCGTTGGACAGCTTTTTGACAGCTCCATATTGTCCTCTTCTTCGTCAGAATTTATCGGTCCATACAGTGGTCGAACTGTGATCCTCAATGGACATTTAAAGATCAGGTTAGGTAACTGACTAAGGTCTGAACTAAGACATTTAATATCAGGTCTTGGTTTGACGTCCGGGGTCTTTGGGGTTTCCACATGGTCCTCCTCTTCATCAGAGTCCATTGGTCCATAAAGTGGTCTCACTTTGATCCTCAAAGGGCGTGAAGTACTGGTTTCTTCCATGTCGAAAGGTTTGTGGGTTAAGTCCTTTGTATTTGCTGTGTTAAATATTTTGTATATGCTGTATGCTCTTGAATTGTCTTTCAAAGTTATATTGGAATGAATATTCTTGGAATATGTTTAGATACTACACAAAGTGGTGACGTAGTTGGTCACGTCATAAACGTTTTAGCATCAAAGTAAGCCCCGCCCACCGCTCCTTTCATCTGAAAAAAAAAACTTGGGTCTAGCAACTGTTGCTAGGCAGCCGCAGGAACTCGTATCCACGAGCGCATACGCTGTCCGTGTTTAAAATTGAAAGGTATTCTACCGAGGTTTCTTAAATCTTACTTCAGAGGAAGGGTCAGGAGCCTCCACAAAGGCACAATGTGGCACTGTGACATATATACATAAACTTTTATTCAAAATAAATATAATCGTAGTTAATCGTTCCTGTGAATATCACACTTTATTTCTGACCAGTGTTCATTAAATAGCAGGAAAATTATTTCTGATTCGTTCTGAATCAGCTGGTGCTTTATACTTTCACTCCTACTTTAGTATGATTAAGGATAGTCTGCTGGTTTGACTGATATTTAAGTAAAATTTCTTAATTGTTAAAAACGTAAATTTCCTGTCTCAGCTCCTCACTTTTCTTAGTTGTCTCGCTTTTAACCCTTCCATGCACGATGTCCACTTGATTACACTTATTACAAACCTACTGTGGTCAAGCACACTATGCAACATTCTTACATAGTGGATCAGTCTAGTTTCTTCATGTGTCAGAGAGGAAGGTTTAAAAGTCACACCGCAGCCCTTTACTGTCTCCTTCTTCACAATCTGCTTCTTCATGTGGTTCCTAAGTGGATTGTTTGCAAATAGGTGCATGAAGTCAGCGTTAACTGAGAAAGAAAGACAGAAATGTCACAACCGCTAGATGGCGCCATTATTCCGTTGATGGGTACTGAAGTGAGACAAAAAGCAACAGGGTTCAGATCATCTTGCAGACCCCGATGCAGCTTCACAGTGAAACAATACTTGAAACATTAAACCTTTACACAAAACCAGAAAAAAATAAAATCGAGACAAATTCATGAAAAGGAATATCAGAGATTTACAGGGAAATAAATGGACAAAGACAAACACACTCCCATTTGCTGCGGAGGAAAGCTCTAAGTGACAGAAGTAATCAACCATTCTTTCATTACTGTGATCTTTGGTTCAACATTAGGACTCGTTAGAGCGGAGTTATTGAATATTTCTGGAGCAAGCTGTTGCACTTTGCAGACAGATCCTTGCCACTTGCCTTTTATTTATCTCGCCACAGCTGCGGAGAGGTTTGTTCGGTGAAATAAAAGTTCAATAAAATTACAGTTTTTGTCAATGGAGTCTGTTGGCTGTGGCTCCTGTCTGCTCCTCTAAACTGTTGAAAACTTTCTACTGTAGCTAACACACCAACAGTGGAGAAAAGGCAACAGGGCCAAGCTTAAACTGTGGCATTGGCAACTAACAATGGCAGCTGCCACAGGTTGCCAGAGGCTGTCATGGGGGCCCGGAGGATGCCACTGAGTGCTAGAAGGTACCAGAGGCTACCACAGGATGCCAGAGGTTGCCAGAGGCTACCAAAGGATGCTTGAGGGTACCAGAGGATGCCAGAGGGTGCCAGAGGCTACCAAAGGATGCCAGAGGCTACCAAAGGATGCTTGAGGGTACCAGAGGGTGCCAGATGGTGCCAGAGGCTGCCACAGGATGCCAGAGGGTGCCAGAGGCTACCAAAGGATGCCAGAGGCTACCACAGCGTGAGAAAGGCTGCCACAGCGTGCCAGAGGTTACCACACAGTGCCAGAGGCTGCCACGGAGTGTAAAAGCCTTTAAGACACTGCCACAGCCATGCCATGACTTCTGCCATCGTTTGTGAAAGCCAACGCTGATTTTAGACCCATAATACAAAATCACTGCATTTACTTGAGATGGAAACTATGTCTTACATAGCATTTTGTATTTGTTATAGCGTCCAACTGGACGTGCTGAAAGGATGACAAATATTCAATTTATTATAGAGCATGAACGGTTACTGTTGGCTGTAACCACGTCAGTTCTCAGGGTGTCTCATCTAAAATCATGAATGTAAGGTAATGTATTTTATAGGTCAAATCAAACAGAGAGAAAATCTGTAGGATAGGACTTACAAGCGTCTGGGAGAATAGCTCAGACTGTTAGGTGTATGCTTTAAACTTCAGAGGTTGCGCGATCAAAACTTGACTAAATTTATTTTCAGGTGCAACATTAAAAGTCCCAATGGGGGAAGGAGAAAATCCTGCTGCAATACGACCAGTTTTCTACCCAAAAGAATTCAACCTGAACAAAATGAATCAGTAATAAAAATATTTACATCTATTCAGACAGAACAACACAGAGAATAATTATATATTTTCTATTCAATTTTTATTGAATATTTTTTTCTTTTCTTTGGTTTTTCTTCTTGTCTTTCTCCAAAACACCTGTACGAACAGAGGGCTTTCAGCTGGTGTTCACCACAGATGGAAGAAACGTTTTCGTCGGTGAACCTTTCTTGATAATGTAGTTAGGTGTTCTTTGGAAGTGGACACGATTATGTTGGCAATTAGTGGGTCATCTAAGTCCATGAAAGTTGATGTTTTGCTCAGAGATGGCCACTTCCTGCAAATGTCCTTGTATATAACCTTCTCAAGGCCAATAATCTTCTTAGGGGCGACGTTGAACTCTTCATCCTTGACTTCAGCCCAGATTCTGTCAAAAAGCCACTCACTAGCGTCGTCAAACTTTCTCTGAGGGTAAGTCAGTGACAATTTTTTCATGCACCGCAAGATCAGTTTCTCACCAAGAGTCTTCACAGCCTTTTTTATCCCTCCCCTTGTTGTTGCATCCTCTTTGTGTTTATCCTCTGATCCGATGGCAGCAGCTGGAACAGTTTCTTCAGGTCCAATGGCAGCTTTTACACAGGTTTTCTTCAGAGGGGTGCCAGAGTCTGGTGTAAGTCTTTCGGCGTCCGTTTCAGCTCCTGATTCTTCCCTTGAACAGCTCTCCTCAGAACTTGTGGCTGCCTCCTGGCTGTTTGGGATCACAGATTTCTGATCTTCCTTCCCTGTGGCTCTTGACAGTTTGAGGAACATTTTGCCTGCTGAGGCGAAGAACGCCTTGATGGTGGCAGGTTTCTTGGGTTTCATCAGCTGGTCTTTAAAACAAGAGATGATCAAGTCATCTATTACTGGCTTTTCTAAATAAGCTACAATCATCCTTTTTGGAGGGTTTGAACTCTGTTGGCAGATATCTTTGTAAATGGCCTTGCTGAGTTTTTGAACTCTCTTTTGGTCCATAGGCCTTTGATAGTCTACTTCCTTGACTTCATTCCAGATTTGGTCAAAAACTCTATTTTTGACTTTATCAGTATTTATTGGATCGTGGCCGTTAGATTTTCTGATGGCCCGCATCACTGTTGCTTCAACAAGACGACTGACAAATGCCTTGAATGATTTGTTCTTTTTTTTCAGCTCGTCTTCATCTTTTCCTACATTAAACAGAGCATACACAGAGCTATTTGCTTGAGGCACAATGGTCTTCACAACTGTGTCCTTGAGAGGCTGCTGCTGAGGTCCAGAATACTTCCTAGGGGGCGACTTTGACAACTGCTCAGCCTTGACAAAGTCCTCCACAGGAGTGGTCTCTGTAATCTGCTGTGGTGTCGCTGTGTCAACAGGTTCCTCCCATTTACAAAATTCTTTGATTGGTTTTCTCCTTCTTTTGGGCTTGGTTGTGATTGTAGCTATAGGGGAAGCTACAGGCCTCTCATCAGGGTCTAATTCATAAACTTTTACTTTCGTTGGACAGCTTTTTGACAGCTCCATATTGTCCTCTTCTTCGTCAGAATTTATCGGTCCATACAGTGGTCGAACTGTGATCCTCAATGGACATTTAAAGATCAGGTTAGGTAACTGACTAAGGTCTGAACTAAGACATTTTATATCAGGTCTTGGTTTGACGTCCGGGGTCTTTGGGGTTTCCACATGGTCCTCCTCTTCATCAGAGTCCATTGGTCCATAAAGTGGTCTCACTTTGATCCTCAAAGGGCGTGAAGTGCTGGTTTCTTCCATGTCGAAAGGTTTGTGTGTTAAGTCCTTTGTATTTGTTGTGTTAAATATTTTGTATATGCTGTATGCTCTTGAATTGTCTTTCAAAGTTATATTGGAATGAATATTCTTGGAATATGTTTAGATACTACACAAAGTGGTGACGTAGTTGGTGACGTCATAAACGTTTTAGCATCAAAGTAAGCCCCGCCCACCGCTCCTTTCATCTGAAAAAAAAAACTTGGGTCTAGCAACTGTTGCTAGGCAGCGGGAGGAACTCGTATCCACGAGCGCATACGCTGTCCGTGTTTAAAATTGAAAGATATTCTACCGAGGTTTCTTAAATCTTACTTCAGAGGAAGGGTCAGGAGCCTCCACAAAGGCACAATGTGGCACTGTGACATATATACATAAACTTTTATTCAAAATAATTATAATCGTAGTTAATCGTTCCTGTGAATATCACACTTTATTTCTGACCAGTGTTCATTAAATAGCAGGAAAATTATTTCTGATTCGTCCTGAATCAGCTGGTGCTTTATACTTTCACTCCTACTTTAGTATGATTAAGGACAGTCTGCTGGTTTGACTGATATTTAAGTAAAATTTCTTAGTTGTTAAAAACGTAAATTTCCTGTCTCAGCTCCTCACTTTTCTTAGTTGTCTCGCTTTTAACCCTTCCATGCACGATGTCCACTTGATTACACTTATTACAAACCTACTGAGGTCAAGCACACTATGCAACATTCTTACATAGTGGATCAGTCTAGTTTCTTCATGTGTCAGAGAGGAAGGTTTAAAAGTCACAACGCAGCCCTTTACTGTCTCCTTCTTCACAACCTGCTTCTTCATGTGGTTCCTAAGTGGATTGTTTGCAAATAGGTGCATGAAGTCAGCGTTAACTGAGAAAGAAAGACAGAAATGTCACAACCGCTAGATGGCGCCATTATTCCGTTGATGGGTACTGAAGTGAGACAAAAAGCAACAGGGTTCAGATCATCTTGCAGACCCCGATGCAGCTTCACAGTGAAACAATACTTGAAACATTAAACCTTTACACAAAACCAGAAAAAAATCAAATCGAGACAAATTCATGAAAAGGAATATCAGAGATTTACAGGGAAAAAAATGGACAAACACACTCCCATTTGCTGCGGAGGAAAGCTCTAAGTGACAGAAGTAATCAACCATTCTTTCATTACTGTGATCCTTGGTTCAACATTAGGACTCGTTAGAGCGGAGTTATTGAATATTTCTGGAGCAAGCTGTTGCACTTTGCAGACAGATCCTTGCCACTTGCCTTTTATTTATCTCGCCACAGCTGCGGAGAGGTTTGTTCGGTGAAATAAAAGTTCAATAAAATTACAGTTTTTGTCAATGGAGTCTGTTGGCTGTGGCTCCTGTCTGCTCCTCTAAACTGTTGAAAACTTTCTACTATAGCTAACACACCAACAGTGGAGAAAAGGCAACAGGGCCAAGCTTAAACTGTGGCATTGGCAACTAACAATGGCAGCTGCCACAGGTTGCCAGAGGCTGTCATGGGGGCCCGGAGGATGCCACTGAGTGCTAGAAGGTACCAGAGGCTACCACAGGATGCCAGAGGGTGCCAGAGGCTACCAAAGGATGCTTGAGGGTACCAGAGGATGCCAGAGGGTGCCAGAGGCTACCAAAGGATGCCAGAAGGTGCCAGAGGCTACCAAAGGATGCCAGAGGCTACCACAGCGTGAGAAAGGCTGCCACAGCGTGCCAGAGGTTACCACACAGTGCCAGAGGCTGCCACGGAGTGTAAAAGCCTTTAAGACACTGCCACAGCCATGCCATGACTTCTGCCACCGTTTGTGAAACCCAACGCTGATTTTAGATCCATAATACAAAATCACTGCATTTACTTGAGATGGCAACTATGTCTTACATAGCGTTTTGTATTTGTTATAGCGTCCAACTGGACGTGCTGAAAGGATGACAAATATTCAATTTATTATAGAGCATGAACGGTTACTGTTGGCTGTAACCACGTCAGTTCTCAGGGTGTCTCATCTAAAATCATGAATGTAAGGTAATGTATTTTATAGGTCAAATCAAACAGAGAGAAAATCTGTAGGATAGGACTTACAAGCGTCTGGGAGAATAGCTCAGACTGTTAGGTGCATGCTTTAAACTTCAGAGGTTGCACGATCAAAACTTGACTAAATTTATTTTCAGGTGCAACATTAAAAGTCCCAATGGGGGAAGGAGAAAATCCTGCTGCAATACGACCAGTTTTCTAGCCAAAAGAATTCAACCTGAACAAAATGAATCAGTAATAAAAATATTTACATCTATTCAGACAGAACAACACAGAGAATAATTATATATTTTCTATTCAATTTTTATTGAATATTTTTTTCTTTTCTTTGGTTTTTCTTCTTGTCTTTCTCCAAAACACCTGTACGAACAGAGGGCTTTCAGCTGGTGTTCACCACAGATGGAAGAAACGTTTTCGTCGGTGAACCTTTCTTGATAATGTAGTTAGGTGTTCTTTGGAAGTGGACACGATTATGTTGGCAATTAGTGGGTCATCTAAGTCCATGAAAGTTGATGTTTTGCTCAGAGAGGGCCACTTCCTGCAAATGTCCTTGTATATAACCTTCTCAAGGCCAATAATCTTCTTAGGGGCGACGTTGAACTCTTCATCCTTGACTTCAGCCCAGATTCTGTCAAAAAGCCACTCACTAGCGTCGTCAAACTTTCTCTGAGGGTAAGTCAGTGACAATTTTTTCATGCACCGCAAGATCAGTTTCTCACCAAGAGTCTTCACAGCCTTTTTTATCCCTCCCCTTGTTGTTGCATCCTCTTTGTGTTTATCCTCTGATCCGATGGCAGCAGCTGGAACAGTTTCTTCAGGTCCAATGGCAGCTTTTACACAGGTTTTCTTCAGAGGGGTGCCAGAGTCTGGTGTAAGTCTTTCGGCGTCCGTTTCAGCTCCTGATTCTTCCCTTGAACAGCTCTCCTCAGAACTTGTGGCTGCCTCCTGGCTGTTTGGGATCACAGATTTCTGATCTTCCTTCCCTGTGGCTCTTGACAGTTTGAGGAACATTTTGCCTGCTGAGGCAAAGAACGCCTTGATGGTGGCAGGTTTCTTGGGTTTCATCAGCTGGTCTTTAAAACAAGAGATGATCAAGTCATCTATTACTGGCTTTTCTAAATAAGCTACAATCATCCTTTTTGGAGGGTTTGAACTCTGTTGGCAGATATCTTTGTAAATGGCCTTGCTGAGTTTTTGAACTCTCTTTTGGTCCATAGGCCTTTGATAGTCTACTTCCTTGACTTCATTCCAGATTTGGTCAAAAACTCTATTTTTGACTTTATCAGTATTTATTGGATCGTGGCCGTTAGATTTTCTGATGGCCCGCATCACTGTTGCTTCAACAAGACGACTGACAAATGCCTTGAATGATTTGTTCTTTTTTTTCAGCTCGTCTTCATCTTTTCCTACATTAAACAGAGCATACACAGAGCTATTTGCTTGAGGCACAATGGTCTTCACAACTGTGTCCTTGAGAGGCTGCTGCTGAGGTCCAGAATACTTCCTAGGGGGCGACTTTGACAACTGCTCAGCCTTGACAAAGTCCTCCACAGGAGTGGTCTCTGTAATCTGCTGTGGTGTCGCTGTGTCAACAGGTTCCTCCCATTTACAAAATTCTTTGATTGGTTTTCTTCTTCTTTTGGGCTTGGTTGTGATTGGAGCTATAGGGGAAGCTACAGGCCTCTCATCAGGGTCTAATTCATAAACTTTTACTTTCGTTGGACAGCTTTTTGACAGCTCCATATTGTCCTCTTCTTCGTCAGAATTTATCGGTCCATAAAGTGGTCGAACTGTGATCCTCAATGGACATTTAAAGATCAGGTTAGGTAACTGACTAAGGTCTGAACTAAGACATTTTATATCAGGTCTTGGTTTGACGTCCGGGGTCTTTGGGGTTTCCACATGGTCCTCCTCTTCATCAGAGTCCATTGGTCCATAAAGTGGTCTCACTTTGATCTTTACAGGGCGTGAAGTGCTGGTTTCTTCCATGTCGAAAGGTTTGTGTGTTAAGTCCTTTGTATTTGTTGTGTTAAATATTTTGTATATGCTGTATGCTCTTGAATTGTCTTTCAAAGTTATATTGGAATGAATATTCTTGGAATATGTTTAGATACTACACAAAGTGGTGACGTAGTTGGTCACGTCATAAACGTTTTAGCATCAAAGTAAGCCCCGCCCACAGCTCCTTTCATCTGAAAAAAAAACTTGGGTCTAGCAACTGTTGCTAGGTAGCGGCAGGAACTCGTATCCACGAGCGCATACGCTGTCCGTGTTTAAAATTGAAAGGTATTCTACCGAGGTTTCTTAAATCTGACTTCAGAGGAAGGGTCAGGAGCCTCCACAAAGGCACAATGTGGCACTGTGACATATATACATAAACTTTTATTCAAAATAATTATAATCGTAGTTAATCGTTCCTGTGAATATCACACTTTATTTCTGACCAGTGTTCATTAAATAGCAGGAAAATTATTTCTGATTCGTTCTGAATCAGCTGGTGCTTTATACTTTCACTCCTACTTTAGTATGATTAAGGATAGTCTGCTGGTTTGACTGATATTTAAGTCAAATTTCTTAATTGTTAAAAACGTAAATTTCCTGTCTCAGCTATTCACTTTTCTTAGTTGTCTCGCTTTTAACCCTTCCATGCACGATGTCCACTTGATTACACTTATTACAAACCTACTGAGGTCAAGCACACTATGCAACATTCTTACATAGTGGATCAGTCTAGTTTCTTCATGTGTCAGAGAGGAAGGTTTAAAAGTCACACCGCAGCCCTTTACTGTCTCCTTCTTCACAATCTGCTTCTTCATGTGGTTCCTAAGTGGATAGTTTGCAAATGGGTGCATGAAGTCAGCGTTAACTGAGAAAGAAAGACAGAAATGTCACAACCGCTAGATGGCGCCATTATTTCGTTGTTCGGTACTGAAGTGAGACAAAAAGCAACAGGGTTCAGATCATCTTGCAGACCGATGCAGCTTCACAGTGAAACAATACTTGAAACATTAAACCTTTACACAAAACCAGAAAAAAATCAAATCGAGACAAATTCATGAAAAGGAATATCAGAGATTTACAGGGAAATAAATGGACAAAGACAAACACACTCCCATTTGCTGCGGAGGAAAGCTCTAAGTGACAGAAGTAATCAACCATTCTTTCATTACTGTGATCTTTGGTTCAACATTAGGACTCGTTAGAGCGGAGTTATTGAATATTTCTGGAGCAAGCTGTTGCACTTTGCAGACAGATCCTTGCCACTTGCCTTTTATTTATCTCGCCACAGCTGCGGAGAGGTTTGTTCGGTGAAATAAAAGTTCAATAAAATTACAGTTTTTGTCAATGGAGTCTGTTGGCTGTGGCTCCTGCCTGCTCCTCTAAACTGTTGAAAACTTTCTACTGTAGCTAACACACCAACAGTGGAGAAAAGGCAACAGGGCCAAGCTTAAACTGTGGCATTGGCAACTAACAATGGCAGCTGCCACAGGTTGCCAGACGCTGTCATGGGGGCCCGGAGGATGCCACTGAGTGCTAGAAGGTACCAGAGGCTACCACAGGATGCCAGAGGGTGCCAGAGGCTACCAAAGGATGCTTGAGGGTACCAGAGGATGCCAGAGGGTGCCAGAGGCTACCAAAGGATGCCAGAGGCTGCCACAGGATGCCTGAGGGTACCAGAGGATGCCAGAGGGTGCCAGATGGTGCCAGAGGCTACCACAGGATGCCTGAGGGTACCAGAGGATGCCAGAGGGTGCCAGATGGTGCCAGAGGCTACCACAGGATGCCAGAGGCTACCACAGCGTGAGAAAGGCTGCCACAGCGTGCCAGAGGTTACCACACAGTGCCAGAGGCTGCCACGGAGTGTAAAAGCCTTTAAGACACTGCCACAGCCATGCCATGACTTCTGCCACCGTTTGTGAAAGCCAACGCTGATTTTAGACCCATAATACAAAATCACTGCATTTACTTGAGATGGAAACTATGTCTTACATAGCGTTTTGTATTTGTTATAGCGTCCAACTGGACGTGCTGAAAGGATGACAAATATTAAATTTATTATAGAGCATGAACGGTTACTGTTGGCTGTAACCACGTCAGTTCTCAGGGTGTCATCTAAAATCATGAATGTAAGGTAATGTATTTTATAGGTCAAATCAAACAGAGAGAAAATCTGTAGGATAGGACTTACAAGCGTCTGGGAGAATAGCTCAGACTGTTAGGTGCATGCTTTAAACTTCAGAGGTTGCGCGATCAAAACTTGACTAAATTTATTTTCAGGTGCAACATTAAAAGTCCCAATGGGGGAAGGAGAAAATCCTGCTGCAATACGACCAGTTTTCTACCCAAAAGAATTCAACCTGAACAAAATGAATCAGTAATAAAAATATTTACATCTATTCAGACAGAACAACACAGAGAATAATTATATATTTTCTATTCAATTTTTATTGAATATTTTTTTCTTTTCTTTGGTTTTTCTTCTTGTCTTTCTCCAAAACACCTGTACGAACAGAGGGCTTTCAGCTGGTGTTCACCACAGATGGAAGAAACGTTTTCGTCGGTGAACCTTTCTTGATAATGTAGTTAGGTGTTCTTTGGAAGTGGACACGATTATGTTGGCAATTAGTGGGTCATCTAAGTCCATGAAAGTTGATGTTTTGCTCAGAGAGGGCCACTTCCTGCAAATGTCCTTGTATATAACCTTCTCAAGGCCAATAATCTTCTTAGGGGCGACGTTGAACTCTTCATCCTTGACTTCAGCCCAGATTCTGTCAAAAAGCCACTCACTAGCGTCGTCAAACTTTCTCTGAGGGTAAGTCAGTGACAATTTTTTCATGCACCGCAAGATCAGTTTCTCACCAAGAGTCTTCACAGCCTTTTTTATCCCTCCCCTTGTTGTTGCATCCTCTTTGTGTTTATCCTCTGATCCGATGGCAGCAGCTGGAACAGTTTCTTCAGGTCCAATGGCAGCTTTTACACAGGTTTTCTTCAGAGGGGTGCCAGAGTCTGGTGTAAGTCTTTCGGCGTCCGTTTCAGCTCCAGATTCTTCCCTTGAACAGCTCTCCTCAGAACTTGTGGCTGCCTCCTGGCTGTTTGGGATCACAGATTTCTGATCTTCCTTCCCTGTGGCTCTTGACAGTTTGAGGAACATTTTGCCTGCTGAGGCGAAGAACGCCTTGATGGTGGCAGGTTTCTTGGGTTTCATCAGCTGGTCTTTAAAACAAGAGATGATCAAGTCATCTATTACTGGCTTTTCTAAATAAGCTACAATCATCCTTTTTGGAGGGTTTGAACTCTGTTGGCAGATATCTTTGTAAATGGCCTTGCTGAGTTTTTGAACTCTCTTTTGGTCCATAGGCCTTTGATAGTCTACTTCCTTGACTTCATTCCAGATTTGGTCAAAAACTCTATTTTTGACTTTATCAGTATTTATTGGATCGTGGCCGTTAGATTTTCTGATGGCCCGCATCACTGTTGCTTCAACAAGACGACTGACAAATGCCTTGAATGATTTGTTCTTTTTTTTCAGCTCGTCTTCATCTTTTCCTACATTAAACAGAGCATACACAGAGCTATTTGCTTGAGGCACAATGGTCTTCACAACTGTGTCCTTGAGAGGCTGCTGCTGAGGTCCAGAATACTTCCTAGGGGGCGACTTTGACAACTGCTCAGCCTTGACAAAGTCCTCCACAGGAGTGGTCTCTGTAATCTGCTGTGGTGTCGCTGTGTCAACAGGTTCCTCCCATTTACAAAATTCTTTGATTGGTTTTCTCCTTCTTTTGGGCTTGGTTGTGATTGGAGCTATAGGGGAAGCTACAGGCCTCTCATCAGGGTCTAATTCATAAACTTTTACTTTCGTTGGACAGCTTTTTGACAGCTCCATATTGTCCTCTTCTTCGTCAGAATTTATCGGTCCATACAGTGGTCGAACTGTGATCCTCAATGGACATTTAAAGATCAGGTTAGGTAACTGACTAAGGTCTGAACTAAGACATTTTATATCAGGTCTTGGTTTGACGTCCGGGGTCTTTGGGGTTTCCACATGGTCCTCCTCTTCATCAGAGTCCATTGGTCCATAAAGTGGTCTCACTTTGATCCTCAAAGGGCGTGAAGTACTGGTTTCTTCCATGTCGAAAGGTTTGTGTGTTAAGTCCTTTGTATTTGTTGTGTTAAATATTTTGTATATGCTGTATGCTCTTGAATTATCTTTCAAAGTTATATTGGAATGAATATTCTTGGAATATGTTTAGATACTACACAAAGTGGTGACGTAGTTGGTCACGTCATAAACGTTTTAGCATCAAAGTAAGCCCCGCCCACCGCTCCTTTCATCTGAAAAAAAAAACTTGGGTCTAGCAACTGTTGCTAGGCAGCGGCAGGAACTCGTATCCACGAGCGCATACGCTGTCCGTGTTTAAAATTGAAAGGTATTCTACCGAGGTTTCTTAAATCTTACTTCAGAGGAAGGGTCAGGAGCCTCCACAAAGGCACAATGTGGCACTGTGACATATATACATAAACTTTTATTCAAAATAATTATAATCGTAGTTAATCGTTCCTGTGAATATCACACTTTATTTCTGACCAGTGTTCATTAAATAGCAGGAAAATTATTTCTGATTCGTTCTGAATCAGCTGGTGCTTTATACTTTCACTCCTACTTTAGTATGATTAAGGATAGTCTGCTGGTTTGACTGATATTTAAGTAAAATTTCTTAACTGTTAAAAACGTAAATTTCCTGTCTCAGCTCCTCACTTTTCTTAGTTGTCTCGCTTTTAACCCTTCCATGCACGATGTCCACTTGATTACACTTATTACAAACCTACTGAGGTCAAGCACACTATGCAACATTCTTACATAGTGGATCAGTCTAGTTTCTTCATGTGTCAGAGAGGAAGGTTTAAAAGTCCCACCGCAGCCCTTTACTGTCTCCTTCTTCACAATCTGCTTCTTCATGTGGTTCCTAAGTGGATTGTTTGCAAATAGGTGCATGAAGTCAGCGTTAACTGAGAAAGAAAGACAGAAATGTCACAACCGCTAGATGGCGCCATTATTCCGTTGATGGGTACTGAAGTGAGACAAAAAGCAACAGGGTTCAGATCATCTTGCAGACCCCGATGCAGCTTCACAGTGAAACAATACTTGAAACATTAAACCTTTACACAAAACCAGAAAAAAATCAAATCGAGACAAATTCATGAAAAGGAATATCAGAGATTTACAGGGAAATAAATGGACAAAGACAAACACACTCCCATTTGCTGCGGAGGAAAGCTCTAAGTGACAGAAGTAATCAACCATTCTTTCATTACTGTGATCCTTGGTTCAACATTAGGACTCGTTAGAGCGGGGTTATTGAATATTTCTGGAGCAAGCTGTTGCACTTTGCAGACAGATCCTTGCCACTTGCCTTTTATTTATCTCGCCACAGCTGCGGAGAGGTTTGTTCGGTGAAATAAAAGTTCAATAAAATTACAGTTTTTGTCAATGGAGTCTGTTGGCTGTGGCTCCTGTCTGCTCCTCTAAACTGTTGAAAACTTTCTACTATAGCTAACACACCAACAGTGGAGAAAAGGCAACAGGGCCAAGCTTAAACTGTGGCATTGGCAACTAACAATGGCAGCTGCCACAGGTTGCCAGAGGCTGTCATGGGGGCCCGGAGGATGCCACTGAGTGCTAGAAGGTACCAGAGGCTACCACAGGATGCCAGAGGGTGCCAGAGGCTACCAAAGGATGCTTGAGGGTACCAGAGGATGCCAGAGGGTGCCAGAGGCTACCAAAGGATGCCAGAGGCTACCACAGGATGCCTGAGGGTACCAGAGGATGCCAGAGGCTACCACAGGATGCCAGAGGGTGCCAGAGGCTACCAAAGGATGCCAGAGGCTACCAAAGGATGCCAGAGGCTACCACAGCGTGAGAAAGGCTGCCGCAGCGTGCCAGAGGTTACCACACAGTGCCAGAGGCTGCCACGGAGTGTAAAAGCCTTTAAGACACTGCCACAGCCATGCCATGACTTCTGCCACCGTTTGTGAAAGCCAACGCTGATTTTAGACCCATAATACAAAATCACTGCATTTACTTGAGATGGAAACTATGTCTTACATAGCGTTTTGTATTTGTTATAGTGTCCAACTGGACGTGCTGAAAGGATGACAAATATTCAATTTATTATAGAGCATGAACGGTTACTGTTGGCTGTAACCACGTCAGTTCTCAGGGTGTCTCATCTAAAATCATGAATGTAAGGTAATGTATTTTATAGGTCAAATCAAACAGAGAGAAAATCTGTAGGATAGGACTTACAAGCGTCTGGGAGAATAGCTCAGACTGTTAGGTGCATGCTTTAAACTTCAGAGGTTGCACGATCAAAACTTGACTAAATTTATTTTAAGGTGCAACATTAAAAGTCCCAATGGGGGAAGGAGAAAATCCTGCTGCAATACGACCAGTTTTCTACCCAAAAGAATTCAACCTGAACAAAATGAATCAGTAATAAAAATATTTACATCTATTCAGACAGAACAACACAGAGAATAATTATATATTTTCTATTCAATTTTTATTGAATATTTTTTTCTTTTCTTTGGTTTTTCTTCTTGTCTTTCTCCAAAACACCTGTACGAACAGAGGGCTTTCAGCTGGTGTTCACCACAGATGGAAGAAACGTTTTCGTCGGTGAACCTTTCTTGATAATGTAGTTAGGTGTTCTTTGGAAGTGGACACGATTATGTTGGCAATTAGTGGGTCATCTAAGTCCATGAAAGTTGATGTTTTGCTCAGAGAGGGCCACTTCCTGCAAATGTCCTTGTATATAACCTTCTCAAGGCCAATAATCTTCTTAGGGGCGACGTTGAACTCTTCATCCTTGACTTCAGCCCAGATTCTGTCAAAAAGCCACTCACTAGCGTCGTCAAACTTTCTCTGAGGGTAAGTCAGTGACAATTTTTTCATGCACCGCAAGATCAGTTTCTCACCAAGAGTCTTCACAGCCTTTTTTATCCCTCCCCTTGTTGTTGCATCCTCTTTGTGTTTATCCTCTGATCCGATGGCAGCAGCTGGAACAGTTTCTTCAGGTCCAATGGCAGCTTTTACACAGGTTTTCTTCAGAGGGGTGCCAGAGTCTGGTGTAAGTCTTTCGGCGTCCGTTTCAGCTCCTGATTCTTCCCTTGAACAGCTCTCCTCAGAACTTGTGGCTGCCTCCTGGCTGTTTGGGATCACAGATTTCTGATCTTCCTTCCCTGTGGCTCTTGACAGTTTGAGGAACATTTTGCCTGCTGAGGCGAAGAACGCCTTGATGGTGGCAGGTTTCTTGGGTTTCATCAGCTGGTCTTTAAAACAAGAGATGATCAAGTCATCTATTACTGGCTTTTCTAAATAAGCTACAATCATCCTTTTTGGAGGGTTTGAACTCTGTTGGCAGATATCTTTGTAAATGGCCTTGCTGAGTTTTTGAACTCTCTTTTGGTCCATAGGCCTTTGATAGTCTACTTCCTTGACTTCATTCCAGATTTGGTCAAAAACTCTATTTTTGACTTTATCAGTATTTATTGGATCGTGGCCGTTAGATTTTCTGATGGCCCGCATCACTGTTGCTTCAACAAGACGACTGACAAATGCCTTGAATGATTTGTTCTTTTTTTTCAGCTCGTCTTCATCTTTTCCTACATTAAACAGAGCATACACAGAGCTATTTGCTTGAGGCACAATGGTCTTCACAACTGTGTCCTTGAGAGGCTGCTGCTGAGGTCCAGAATACTTCCTAGGGGGCGACTTTGACAACTGCTCAGCCTTGACAAAGTCCTCCACAGGAGTGGTCTCTGTAATCTGCTGTGGTGTCGCTGTGTCAACAGGTTCCTCCCATTTACAAAATTCTTTGATTGGTTTTCTCCTTCTTTTGGGCTTGGTTGTGATTGGAGCTATAGGGGAAGCTACAGGCCTCTCATCAGGGTCTAATTCATAAACTTTTACTTTCGTTGGACAGCTTTTTGACAGCTCCATATTGTCCTCTTCTTCGTCAGAATTTATCGGTCCATACAGTGGTCGAACTGTGATCCTCAATGGACATTTAAAGATCAGGTTAGGTAACTGACTAAGGTCTGAACTAAGACATTTTATATCAGGTCTTGGTTTGACGTCCGGGGTCTTTGGGGTTTCCACATGGTCCTCCTCTTCATCAGAGTCCATTGGTCCATAAAGTGGTCTCACTTTGATCTTCACAGGGCGTGAAGTGCTGGTTTCTTCCATGTCGAAAGGTTTGTGTGTTAAGTCCTTTGTATTTGTTGTGTTAAATATTTTGTATATGCTGTATGCTCTTGAATTGTCTTTCAAAGTTATATTGGAATGAATATTCTTGGAATATGTTTAGATACTACACAAAGTGGTGACGTAGATGGTCACGTCATAAACGTTTTAGCATCAAAGTAAGCCCCGCCCACCGCTCCTTTCATCTGAAAAAAAAAACTTGGGTCTAGCAACTGTTGCTAGGCAGCGGCAGGAACTCGTATCCACGAGCGCATACGCTGTCCGTGTTTAAAATTGAAAGGTATTCTACCGAGGTTTCTTAAATCTTACTTCAGAGGAAGGGTCAGGAGCCTCCACAAAGGCACAATGTGGCACTGTGACATATATACATAAACTTTTATTCAAAATAATTATAATCGTAGTTAATCGTTCCTGTGAATATCACACTTTATTTCTGACCAGTGTTCATTAAATAGCAGGAAAATTATTTCTGATTCGTTCTGAATCAGCTGGTGCTTTATACTTTCACTCCTACTTTAGTATGATTAAGGATAGTCTGCTGGTTTGACTGATATTTAAGTAAAATTTCTTAATTGTTAAAAACGTAAATTTCCTGTCTCAGCTCCTCACTTTTCTTAGTTGTCTCGCTTTTAACCCTTCCATGCACGATGTCCACTTGATTACACTTATTACAAACCTACTGAGGTCAAGCACACTATGCAACATTCTTACATAGTGGATCAGTCTAGTTTCTTCATGTGTCAGAGAGGAAGGTTTAAAAGTCACAACGCAGCCCTTTACTGTCTCCTTCTTCACAATCTGCTTCTTCATGTGGTTCCTAAGTGGATTGTTTGCAAATAGGTGCATGAAGTCAGCGTTAACTGAGAAAGAAAGACAGAAATGTCACAACCGCTAGATGGCGCCATTATTCCGTTGATGGGTACTGAAGTGAGACAAAAAGCAACAGGGTTCAGATCATCTTGCAGACCCCGATGCAGCTTCACAGTGAAACAATACTTGAAACATTAAACCTTTACACAAAACCAGAAAAAAATCAAATCGAGACAAATTCATGAAAAGGAATATCAGAGATTTACAGGGAAATAAATGGACAAAGACAAACACACTCCCATTTGCTGCGGAGGAAAGCTCTAAGTGACAGAAGTAATCAACCATTCTTTCATTACTGTGATCTTTGGTTCAACATTAGGACTCGTTAGAGCGGAGTTATTGAATATTTCTGGAGCAAGCTGTTGCACTTTGCAGACAGATCCTTGCCACTTGCCTTTTATTTATCTCGCCACAGCTGCGGAGAGGTTTGTTCGGTGAAATAAAAGTTCAATAAAATTGCAGTTTTTGTCAATGGAGTCTGTTGGCTGTGGCTCCTGTCTGCTCCTCTAAACTGTTGAAAACTTTCTACTGTAGCTAACACACCAACAGTGGAGAAAAGGCAACAGGGCCAAGCTTAAACTGTGGCATTGGCAACTAACAATGGCAGCTGCCACAGGTTGCCAGAGGCTGTCATGGGGGCCCGGAGGATGCCACTGAGTGCTAGAAGGTACCAGAGGCTACCACAGGATGCCAGAGGGTGCCAGAGGCTACCAAAGGATGCTTGAGGGTGCCAGAGGCTACCAAAGGATGCTTGAGGGTACCAGAGGATGCCAGAGGGTGCCAGAGGCTACCACAGGATGCCTGAGGGTACCAGAGGATGCCAGAGGGTGCCAGATGGTGCCAGAGGCTGCCACAGGATGCCAGAGGGTGCCAGAGGCTACCAAAGGATGCCAGAGGCTACCAAAGCGTGAGAAAGGCTGCCACAGCGTGCCAGAGGTTACCACACAGTGCCAGAGGCTGCCACGGAGTGTAAAAGCCTTTAAGACACTGCCACAGCCATGCCATGACTTCTGCCACCGTTTGTGAAAGCCAACACTGATTTTAGACCCATAATACAAAATCACTGCATTTACTTGAGATGGAAACTATGTCTTACATAGCGTTTTGTATTTGTTATAGCGTCCAACTGGACGTGCTGAAAGGATGACAAATATTCAATTTATTATAGAGCATGAACGGTTACTGTTGGCTGTAACCACGTCAGTTCTCAGGGTGTCTCATCTAAAATCATGAATGTAAGGTAATGTATTTTTTAGGTCAAATCAAACAGAGAGAAAATCTGTAGGATAGGACTTACAAGCGTCTGGGAGAATTGCTCAGACTGTTAGGTGCATGCTTTAAACTTCAGAGGTTGCACGATCAAAACTTGACTAAATTTATTTTCAGGTGCAACATTAAAAGTCCCAATGGGGGAAGGAGAAAATCCTGCTGCAATACGACCAGTTTTCTACCCAAAAGAATTCAACCAGAACAAAATGAATCAGTAATAAAAATATTTACATCTATTCAGACAGAACAACACAGAGAATAATTATATATTTTCTATTCAATTTTTATTGAATATTTTTTTCTTTTCTTTGGTTTTTCTTCTTGTCTTTCTCCAAAACACCTGTACGAACAGAGGGCTTTCAGCTGGTGTTCACCACAGATGGAAGAAACGTTTTCGTCGGTGAACCTTTCTTGATAATGTAGTTAGGTGTTCTTTGGAAGTGGACACGATTATGTTGGCAATTAGTGGGTCATCTAAGTCCATGAAAGTTGATGTTTTGCTCAGAGAGGGCCACTTCCTGCAAATGTCCTTGTATATAACCTTCTCAAGGCCAATAATCTTCTTAGGGGCGACGTTGAACTCTTCATCCTTGACTTCAGCCCAGATTCTGTCAAAAAGCCACTCACTAGCGTCGTCAAACTTTCTCTGAGGGTAAGTCAGTGACAATTTTTTCATGCACCGCAAGATCAGTTTCTCACCAAGAGTCTTCACAGCCTTTTTTATCCCTCCCCTTGTTGTTGCATCCTCTTTGTGTTTATCCTCTGATCCGATGGCAGCAGCTGGAACAGTTTCTTCAGGTCCAATGGCAGCTTTTACACAGGTTTTCTTCAGAGGGGTGCCAGAGTCTGGTGTAAGTCTTTCGGCGTCCGTTTCAGCTCTTGATTCTTCCCTTGAACAGCTCTCCTCAGAACTTGTGGCTGCCTCCTGGCTGTTTGGGATCACAGATTTCTGATCTTCCTTCCCTGTGGCTCTTGACAGTTTGAGGAACATTTTGCCTGCTGAGGCGAAGAACGCCTTGATGGTGGCAGGTTTCTTGGGTTTCATCAGCTGGTCTTTAAAACAAGAGATGATCAAGTCATCTATTACTGGCTTTTCTAAATAAGCTACAATCATCCTTTTTGGAGGGTTTGAACTCTGTTGGCAGATATCTTTGTAAATGGCCTTGCTGAGTTTTTGAACTCTCTTTTGGTCCATAGGCCTTTGATAGTCTACTTCCTTGACTTCATTCCAGATTTGGTCAAAAACTCTATTTTTGACTTTATCAGTATTTATTGGATCGTGGCCGTTAGATTTTCTGATGGCCCGCATCACTGTTGCTTCAACAAGACGACTGACAAATGCCTTGAATGATTTGTTCTTTTTTTTCAGCTCGTCTTCATCTTTTCCTACATTAAACAGAGCATACACAGAGCTATTTGCTTGAGGCACAATGGTCTTCACAACTGTGTCCTTGAGAGGCTGCTGCTGAGGTCCAGAATACTTCCTAGGGGGCGACTTTGACAACTGCTCAGCCTTGACAAAGTCCTCCACAGGAGTGGTCTCTGTAATCTGCTGTGGTGTCGCTGTGTCAACAGGTTCCTCCCATTTACAAAATTCTTTGATTGGTTTTCTCCTTCTTTTGGGCTTGGTTGTGATTGGAGCTATAGGGGAAGCTACAGGCCTCTCATCAGGGTCTAATTCATAAACTTTTACTTTCGTTGGACAGCTTTTTGACAGCTCCATATTGTCCTCTTCTTCGTCAGAATTTATCGGTCCATACAGTGGTCGAACTGTGATCCTCAATGGACATTTAAAGATCAGGTTAGGTAACTGACTAAGGTCTGAACTAAGACATTTTATATCAGGTCTTGGTTTGACGTCCGGGGTCTTTGGGGTTTCCACATGGTCCTCCTCTTCATCAGAGTCCATTGGTCCATAAAGTGGTCTCACTTTGATCTTCACAGGGCGTGAAGTGCTGGTTTCTTCCATGTCGAAAGGTTTGTGTGTTAAGTCCTTTGTATTTGTTGTGTTAAATATTTTGTATATGCTGTATGCTCTTGAATTGTCTTTCAAAGTTATATTGGAATGAATATTCTTGGAATATGTTTAGATACTACACAAAGTGGTGACGTAGATGGTCACGTCATAAACGTTTTAGCATCAAAGTAAGCCCCGCCCACCGCTCCTTTCATCTGAAAAAAAAAACTTGGGTCTAGCAACTGTTGCTAGGCAGCGGCAGGAACTCGTATCCACGAGCGCATACGCTGTCCGTGTTTAAAATTGAAAGGTATTCTACCGAGGTTTCTTAAATCTTACTTCAGAGGAAGGGTCAGGAGCCTCCACAAAGGCACAATGTGGCACTGTGACATATATACATAAACTTTTATTCAAAATAATTATAATCGTAGTTAATCGTTCCTGTGAATATCACACTTTATTTCTGACCAGTGTTCATTAAATAGCAGGAAAATTATTTCTGATTCGTTCTGAATCAGCTGGTGCTTTATACTTTCACTCCTACTTTAGTATGATTAAGGATAGTCTGCTGGTTTGACTGATATTTAAGTAAAATTTCTTAATTGTTAAAAACGTAAATTTCCTGTCTCAGCTCCTCACTTTTCTTAGTTGTCTCGCTTTTAACCCTTCCATGCACGATGTCCACTTGATTACACTTATTACAAACCTACTGAGGTCAAGCACACTATGCAACATTCTTACATAGTGGATCAGTCTAGTTTCTTCATGTGTCAGAGAGGAAGGTTTAAAAGTCACAACGCAGCCCTTTACTGTCTCCTTCTTCACAATCTGCTTCTTCATGTGGTTCCTAAGTGGATTGTTTGCAAATAGGTGCATGAAGTCAGCGTTAACTGAGAAAGAAAGACAGAAATGTCACAACCGCTAGATGGCGCCATTATTCCGTTGATGGGTACTGAAGTGAGACAAAAAGCAACAGGGTTCAGATCATCTTGCAGACCCCGATGCAGCTTCACAGTGAAACAATACTTGAAACATTAAACCTTTACACAAAACCAGAAAAAAATCAAATCGAGACAAATTCATGAAAAGGAATATCAGAGATTTACAGGGAAATAAATGGACAAAGACAAACACACTCCCATTTGCTGCGGAGGAAAGCTCTAAGTGACAGAAGTAATCAACCATTCTTTCATTACTGTGATCTTTGGTTCAACATTAGGACTCGTTAGAGCGGAGTTATTGAATATTTCTGGAGCAAGCTGTTGCACTTTGCAGACAGATCCTTGCCACTTGCCTTTTATTTATCTCGCCACAGCTGCGGAGAGGTTTGTTCGGTGAAATAAAAGTTCAATAAAATTGCAGTTTTTGTCAATGGAGTCTGTTGGCTGTGGCTCCTGTCTGCTCCTCTAAACTGTTGAAAACTTTCTACTGTAGCTAACACACCAACAGTGGAGAAAAGGCAACAGGGCCAAGCTTAAACTGTGGCATTGGCAACTAACAATGGCAGCTGCCACAGGTTGCCAGAGGCTGTCATGGGGGCCCGGAGGATGCCACTGAGTGCTAGAAGGTACCAGAGGCTACCACAGGATGCCAGAGGGTGCCAGAGGCTACCAAAGGATGCTTGAGGGTGCCAGAGGCTACCAAAGGATGCTTGAGGGTACCAGAGGATGCCAGAGGGTGCCAGAGGCTACCACAGGATGCCTGAGGGTACCAGAGGATGC
This sequence comes from Leuresthes tenuis, assembly GCF_036924035.1. Classification (NCBI taxonomy): domain Eukaryota; kingdom Metazoa; phylum Chordata; class Actinopteri; order Atheriniformes; family Atherinopsidae; genus Leuresthes; species Leuresthes tenuis. Next base: position 29,234,542 of record NW_027325359.1, on the reverse strand, counting down.
CAGAGGGTGCCAGATGGTGCCAGAGGCTGCCACAGGACGCCAGAGGGTGCCAGAGGCTACCAAAGGATGCCAGAGGCTACCAAAGCGTGAGAAAGGCTGCCACAGCGTGCCAGAGGTTACCACACAGTGCCAGAGGCTGCCACGGAGTGTAAAAGCCTTTAAGACACTGCCACAGCCATGCCATGACTTCTGCCACCGTTTGTGAAAGCCAACACTGATTTTAGACCCATAATACAAAATCACTGCATTTACTTGAGATGGAAACTATGTCTTACATAGCGTTTTGTATTTGTTATAGCGTCCAACTGGACGTGCTGAAAGGATGACAAATATTCAATTTATTATAGAGCATGAACGGTTACTGTTGGCTGTAACCACGTCAGTTCTCAGGGTGTCTCATCTAAAATCATGAATGTAAGGTAATGTATTTTATAGGTCAAATCAAACAGAGAGAAAATCTGTAGGATAGGACTTACAAGCGTCTGGGAGAATTGCTCAGACTGTTAGGTGCATGCTTTAAACTTCAGAGGTTGCACGATCAAAACTTGACTAAATTTATTTTCAGGTGCAACATTAAAAGTCCCAATGGGGGAAGGAGAAAATCCTGCTGCAATACGACCAGTTTTCTACCCAAAAGAATTCAACCAGAACAAAATGAATCAGTAATAAAAATATTTACATCTATTCAGACAGAACAACACAGAGAATAATTATATATTTTCTATTCAATTTTTATTGAATATTTTTTTCTTTTCTTTGGTTTTTCTTCTTGTCTTTCTCCAAAACACCTGTACGAACAGAGGGCTTTCAGCTGGTGTTCACCACAGATGGAAGAAACGTTTTCGTCGGTGAACCTTTCTTGATAATGTAGTTAGGTGTTCTTTGGAAGTGGACACGATTATGTTGGCAATTAGTGGGTCATCTAAGTCCATGAAAGTTGATGTTTTGCTCAGAGAGGGCCACTTCCTGCAAATGTCCTTGTATATAACCTTCTCAAGGCCAATAATCTTCTTAGGGGCGACGTTGAACTCTTCATCCTTGACTTCAGCCCAGATTCTGTCAAAAAGCCACTCACTAGCGTCGTCAAACTTTCTCTGAGGGTAAGTCAGTGACAATTTTTTCATGCACCGCAAGATCAGTTTCTCACCAAGAGTCTTCACAGCCTTTTTTATCCCTCCCCTTGTTGTTGCATCCTCTTTGTGTTTATCCTCTGATCCGATGGCAGCAGCTGGAACAGTTTCTTCAGGTCCAATGGCAGCTTTTACACAGGTTTTCTTCAGAGGGGTGCCAGAGTCTGGTGTAAGTCTTTCGGCGTCCGTTTCAGCTCCTGATTCTTCCCTTGAACAGCTCTCCTCAGAACTTGTGGCTGCCTCCTGGCTGTTTGGGATCACAGATTTCTGATCTTCCTTCCCTGTGGCTCTTGACAGTTTGAGGAACATTTTGCCTGCTGAGGCGAAGAACGCCTTGATGGTGGCAGGTTTCTTGGGTTTCATCAGCTGGTCTTTAAAACAAGAGATGATCAAGTCATCTATTACTGGCTTTTCTAAATAAGCTACAATCATCCTTTTTGGAGGGTTTGAACTCTGTTGGCAGATATCTTTGTAAATGGCCTTGCTGAGTTTTTGAACTCTCTGTTGGTCCATAGGCCTTTGATAGTCTACTTCCTTGACTTCATTCCAGATTTGGTCAAAAACTCTATTTTTGACTTTATCAGTATTTATTGGATCGTGGCCGTTAGATTTTCTGATGGCCCGCATCACTGTTGCTTCAACAAGACGACTGACAAATGCCTTGAATGATTTGTTCTTTTTTTTCAGCTCGTCTTCATCTTTTCCTACATTAAACAGAGCATACACAGAGCTATTTGCTTGAGGCACAATGGTCTTCACAACTGTGTCCTTGAGAGGCTGCTGCTGAGGTCCAGAATACTTCCTAGGGGGCGACTTTGACAACTGCTCAGCCTTGACAAAGTCCTCCACAGGAGTGGTCTCTGTAATCTGCTGTGGTGTCGCTGTGTCAACAGGTTCCTCCCATTTACAAAATTCTTTGATTGGTTTTCTCCTTCTTTTGGGCTTGGTTGTGATTGGAGCTATAGGGGAAGCTACAGGCCTCTCATCAGGGTCTAATTCATAAACTTTTACTTTCGTTGGACAGCTTTTTGACAGCTCCATATTGTCCTCTTCTTCGTCAGAATTTATCGGTCCATACAGTGGTCGAACTGTGATCCTCAATGGACATTTAAAGATCAGGTTAGGTAACTGACTAAGGTCTGAACTAAGACATTTTATATCAGGTCTTGGTTTGACGTCCGGGGTCTTTGGGGTTTCCACATGGTCCTCCTCTTCATCAGAGTCCATTGGTCCATAAAGTGGTCTCACTTTGATCCTCAAAGGGCGTGAAGTACTGGTTTCTTCCATGTCGAAAGGTTTGTGTGTTAAGTCCTTTGTATTTGTTGTGTTAAATATTTTGTATATGCTGTATGCTCTTGAATTGTCTTTCAAAGTTATATTGGAATGAATATTCTTGGAATATGTTTAGATACTACACAAAGTGGTGACGTAGTTGGCACGTCATAAACGTTTTAGCATCAAAGTAAGCCCCGCCCACCGCTCTTTTCATCTGAAAAAAAAAACTTGGGTCTAGCAACTGTTGCTAGGCAGCGGCAGGAACTCGTATCCACGAGCGCATACGCTGTCCGTGTTTAAAATTGAAAGGTATTCTACCGAGGTTTCTTAAATCTTACTTCAGAGGAAGGGTCAGGAGCCTCCACAAAGGCACAATGTGGCACTGTGACATATATACATAAACTTTTATTCAAAATAATTATAATCGTAGTTAATCGTTCCTGTGAATATCACACTTTATTTCTGACCAGTGTTCATTAAATAGCAGGAAAATTATTTCTGATTCGTCCTGAATCAGCTGGTGCTTTATACTTTCACTCCTACTTTAGTATGATTAAGGATAATCTGCTGGTTTGACTGATATTTAAGTAAAATTTCTTAATTGTTAAAAACGTAAATTTCCTGTCTCAGCTCCTCACTTTTCTTAGTTGTCTCGCTTTTAACCCTTCCATGCACGATGTCCACTTGATTACACTTATTACAAACCTACTGAGGTTAAGCACACTATGCAACATTCTTACATAGTGGATCAGTCTAGTTTCTTCATGTGTCAGAGAGGAAGGTTTAAAAGTCACACCGCAGCCCTTTACTGTCTCCTTCTTCACAATCTGCTTCTTCATGTGGTTCCTAAGTGGATTGTTTGCAAATAGGTGCATGAAGTCAGCGTTAACTGAGAAAGAAAGACAGAAATGTCACAACCGCTAGATGGCGCCATTATTCCGTTGATGGGTACTGAAGTGAGACAAAAAGCAACAGGGTTCAGATCATCTTGCAGACCCCGATGCAGCTTCACAGTGAAACAATACTTGAAACATTAAACCTTTACACAAAACCAGAAAAAAATAAAATCGAGACAAATTCATGAAAAGGAATATCAGAGATTTACAGGGAAAAAAATGGACAAACACACTCCCATTTGCTGCGGAGGAAAGCTCTAAGTGACAGAAGTAATCAACCATTCTTTCATTACTGTGATCCTTGGTTCAACATTAGGACTCGTTAGAGCGGGGTTATTGAATATTTCTGGAGCAAGCTGTTGCACTTTGCAGACAGATCCTTGCCACTTGCCTTTTATTTATCTCGCCACAGCTGCGGAGAGGTTTGTTTGGTGAAATAAAAGTTCAATAAAATTACAGTTTTTGTCAATGGAGTCTGTTGGCTGTGGCTCCTGTCTGCTCCTCTAAACTGTTGAAAACTTTCTACTGTAGCTAACACACCAACAGTGGAGAAAAGGCAACAGGGCCAAGCTTAAACTGTGGCATTGGCAACTAACAATGGCAGCTGCCACAGGTTGCCAGAGGCTGTCATGGGGGCCCGGAGGATGCCACTGAGTGCTAGAAGGTACCAGAGGCTACCACAGGATGCCAGAGGGTGCCAGAGGCTACCAAAGGATGCTTGAGGGTACCAGAGGCTACCAAAGGATGCCAGAGGGTGCCAGAGGCTACCAAAGGATGCTTGAGGGTACCAGAGGATGCCAGAGGGTGCCAGAGGCTACCAAAGGATGCCAGAGGGTGCCAGAGGCTACCAAAGGATGCCTGAGGGTACCAGAGGATGCCAGAGGCTACCACAGGATGCCAGAGGGTGCCAGAGGCTACCAAAGGATGCCAGAGGCTACCACAGCGTGAGAAAGGCTGCCACAGCGTGCCAGAGGTTACCACACAGTGCCAGAGGCTGCCACGGAGTGTAAAAGCCTTTAAGACACTGCCACAGCCATGCCATGACTTCTGCCACCGTTTGTGAAAGCCAACGCTGATTTTAGACCCATAATACAAAATCACTGCATTTACTTGAGATGGAAACTATGTCTTACATAGCGTTTTGTATTTGTTATAGCGTCCAACTGGACGTGCTGAAAGGATGACAAATATTAAATTTATTATAGAGCATGAACGGTTACTGTTGGCTGTAACCACGTCAGTTCTCAGGGTGTCTCATCTAAAATCATGAATGTAAGGTAATGTATTTTATAGGTCAAATCAAACAGAGAGAAAATCTGTAGGATAGGACTTACAAGCGTCTGGGAGAATAGCTCAGACTGTTAGGTGCATGCTTTAAACTTCAGAGGTTGCGCGATCAAAACTTGACTAAATTTATTTTCAGGTGCAACATTAAAAGTCCCAATGGGGGAAGGAGAAAATCCTGCTGCAATACGACCAGTTTTCTACCCAAAAGAATTCAACCTGAACAAAATGAATCAGTAATAAAAATATTTACATCTATTCAGACAGAACAACACAGAGAATAATTATATATTTTCTATTCAATTTTTATTGAATATTTTTTTCTTTTCTTTGGTTTTTCTTCTTGTCTTTCTCCAAAACACCTGTACGAACAGAGGGCTTTCAGCTGGTGTTCACCACAGATGGAAGAAACGTTTTCGTCGGTGAACCTTTCTTGATAATGTAGTTAGGTGTTCTTTGGAAGTGGACACGATTATGTTGGCAATTAGTGGGTCATCTAAGTCCATGAAAGTTGATGTTTTGCTCAGAGAGGGCCACTTCCTGCAAATGTCCTTGTATATAACCTTCTCAAGGCCAATAATCTTCTTAGGGGCGACGTTGAACTCTTCATCCTTGACTTCAGCCCAGATTCTGTCAAAAAGCCACTCACTAGCGTCGTCAAACTTTCTCTGAGGGTAAGTCAGTGACAATTTTTTCATGCACCGCAAGATCAGTTTCTCACCAAGAGTCTTCACAGCCTTTTTTATCCCTCCCCTTGTTGTTGCATCCTCTTTGTGTTTATCCTCTGATCCGATGGCAGCAGCTGGAACAGTTTCTTCAGGTCCAATGGCAGCTTTTACACAGGTTTTCTTCAGAGGGGTGCCAGAGTCTGGTGTAAGTCTTTCGGCGTCCGTTTCAGCTCCTGATTCTTCCCTTGAACTGCTCTCCTCAGAACTTGTGGCTGCCTCCTCGCTGTTTGGGATCACAGATTTCTGATCTTCCTTCCCTGTGGCTCTTGACAGTTTGAGGAACATTTTGCCTGCTGAGGCGAAGAACGCCTTGATGGTGGCAGGTTTCTTGGGTTTCATCAGCTGGTCTTTAAAACAAGAGATGATCAAGTCATCTATTACTGGCTTTTCTAAATAAGCTACAATCATCCTTTTTGGAGGGTTTGAACTCTGTTGGCAGATATCTTTGTAAATGGCCTTGCTGAGTTTTTGAACTCTCTGTTGGTCCATAGGCCTTTGATAGTCTACTTCCTTGACTTCATTCCAGATTTGGTCAAAAACTCTATTTTTGACTTTATCAGTATTTATTGGATCGTGGCCGTTAGATTTTCTGATGGCCCGCATCACTGTTGCTTCAACAAGACGACTGACAAATGCCTTGAATGATTTGTTCTTTTTTTTCAGCTCGTCTTCATCTTTTCCTACATTAAACAGAGCATACACAGAGCTATTTGCTTGAGGCACAATGGTCTTCACAACTGTGTCCTTGAGAGGCTGCTGCTGAGGTCCAGAATACTTCCTAGGGGGCGACTTTGACAACTGCTCAGCCTTGACAAAGTCCTCCACAGGAGTGGTCTCTGTAATCTGCTGTGGTGTCGCTGTGTCAACAGGTTCCTCCCATTTACAAAATTCTTTGATTGGTTTTCTCCTTCTTTTGGGCTTGGTTGTGATTGGAGCTATAGGGGAAGCTACAGGCCTCTCATCAGGGTCTAATTCATAAACTTTTACTTTCGTTGGACAGCTTTTTGACAGCTCCATATTGTCCTCTTCTTCGTCAGAATTTATCGGTCCATACAGTGGTCGAACTGTGATCCTCAATGGACATTTAAAGATCAGGTTAGGTAACTGACTAAGGTCTGAACTAAGACATTTTATATCAGGTCTTGGTTTGACGTCCGGGGTCTTTGGGGTTTCCACATGGTCCTCCTCTTCATCAGAGTCCATTGGTCCATAAAGTGGTCTCACTTTGATCCTCAAAGGGCGTGAAGTACTGGTTTCTTCCATGTCGAAAGGTTTGTGTGTTAAGTCCTTTGTATTTGTTGTGTTAAATATTTTGTATATGCTGTATGCTCTTGAATTGTCTTTCAAAGTTATATTGGAATGAATATTCTTGGAATATGTTTAGATACTACACAAAGTGGTGACGTAGTTGGCACGTCATAAACGTTTTAGCATCAATGTAAGCCCCGCCCACCGCTCTTTTCATCTGAAAAAAAAACTTGGGTCTAGCAACTGTTGCTAGGCAGCGGCAGGAACTCGTATCCACGAGCGCATACGCTGTCCGTGTTTAAAATTGAAAGGTATTCTACCGAGGTTTCTTAAATCTTACTTCAGAGGAAGGGTCAGGAGCCTCCACAAAGGCACAATGTGGCACTGTGACATATATACATAAACTTTTATTCAAAATAATTATAATCGTAGTTAATCGTTCCTGTGAATATCACACTTTATTTCTGACCAGTGTTCATTAAATAGCAGGAAAATTATTTCTGATTCGTCCTGAATCAGCTGGTGCTTTATACTTTCACTCCTACTTTAGTATGATTAAGGATAATCTGCTGGTTTGACTGATATTTAAGTAAAATTTCTTAATTGTTAAAAACGTAAATTTCCTGTCTCAGCTCCTCACTTTTCTTAGTTGTCTCGCTTTTAACCCTTCCATGCACGATGTCCACTTGATTACACTTATTACAAACCTACTGAGGTTAAGCACACTATGCAACATTCTTACATAGTGGATCAGTCTAGTTTCTTCATGTGTCAGAGAGGAAGGTTTAAAAGTCACACCGCAGCCCTTTACTGTCTCCTTCTTCACAATCTGCTTCTTCATGTGGTTCCTAAGTGGATTGTTTGCAAATAGGTGCATGAAGTCAGCGTTAACTGAGAAAGAAAGACAGAAATGTCACAACCGCTAGATGGCGCCATTATTCCGTTGATGGGTACTGAAGTGAGACAAAAAGCAACAGGGTTCAGATCATCTTGCAGACCCCGATGCAGCTTCACAGTGAAACAATACTTGAAACATTAAACCTTTACACAAAACCAGAAAAAAATAAAATCGAGACAAATTCATGAAAAGGAATATCAGAGATTTACAGGGAAATAAATGGACAAAGACAAACACACTCCCATTTGCTGCGGAGGAAAGCTCTAAGTGACAGAAGTAATCAACCATTCTTTCATTACTGTGATCCTTGGTTCAACATTAGGACTCGTTAGAGCGGGGTTATTGAATATTTCTGGAGCAAGCTGTTGCACTTTGCAGACAGATCCTTGCCACTTGCCTTTTATTTATCTCGCCACAGCTGCGGAGAGGTTTGTTCGGTGAAATAAAAGTTCAATAAAATTACAGTTTTTGTCAATGGAGTCTGTTGGCTGTGGCTCCTGTCTGCTCCTCTAAACTGTTGAAAACTTTCTACTGTAGCTAACACACCAACAGTGGAGAAAAGGCAACAGGGCCAAGCTTAAACTGTGGCATTGGCAACTAACAATGGCAGCTGCCACAGGTTGCCAGAGGCTGTCATGGGGGCCCGGAGGATGCCACTGAGTGCTAGAAGGTACCAGAGGCTACCAGAGGATGCCAGAGGGTGCCAGAGGCTACCAAAGGATGCCAGAGGGTGCCAGAGGCTACCAAAGGATGCCAGAGGGTGCCAGAGGCTACCAAAGGATGCTTGAGGGTACCAGAGGATGCCAGAGGGTGCCAGAGGCTACCACAGCGTGAGAAAGGCTGCCACAGCGTGCCAGAGGTTACCACACAGTGCCAGAGGCTGCCACGGAGTGTAAAAGCCTTTAAGACACTGCCACAGCCATGCCATGACTTCTGCCACCGTTTGTGAAAGCCAACGCTGATTTTAGACCCATAATACAAAATCACTGCATTTACTTGAGATGGAAACTATGTCTTACATAGCGTTTTGTATTTGTTATAGCGTCCAACTGGACGTGCTGAAAGGATGACAAATATTCAATTTATTATAGAGCATGAACGGTTACTGTTGGCTGTAACCACGTCAGTTCTCAGGGTGTCTCATCTAAAATCATGAATGTAAGGTAATGTATTTTATAGGTCAAATCAAACAGAGAGAAAATCTGTAGGATAGGACTTACAAGCGTCTGGGAGAATAGCTCAGACTGTTAGGTGCATGCTTTAAACTTCAGAGGTTGCACGATCAAAACTTGACTAAATTTATTTTCAGGTGCAACATTAAAAGTCCCAATGGGGGAAGGAGAAAATCCTGCTGCAATACGACCAGTTTTCTACCCAAAAGAATTCAACCTGAACAAAATGAATCAGTAATAAAAATATTTACATCTATTCAGACAGAACAACACAGAGAATAATTATGTATTTTCTATTCAATTTTTATTGAATCTTTTTTTCTTTTCTTTGGTTTTTCTTCTTGTCTTTCTCCAAAACACCTGTACGAACAGAGGGCTTTCAGCTGGTGTTCACCACAGATGGAAGAAACGTTTTCGTCGGTGAACCTTTCTTGATAATGTAGTTAGGTGTTCTTTGGAAGTGGACACGATTATGTTGGCAATTAGTGGGTCATCTAAGTCCATGAAAGTTGATGTTTTGCTCAGAGAGGGCCACTTCCTGCAAATGTCCTTGTATATAACCTTCTCAAGGCCAATAATCTTCTTAGGGGCGACGTTGAACTCTTCATCCTTGACTTCAGCCCAGATTCTGTCAAAAAGCCACTCACTAGCGTCGTCAAACTTTCTCTGAGGGTAAGTCAGTGACAATTTTTTCATGCACCGCAAGATCAGTTTCTCACCAAGAGTCTTCACAGCCTTTTTTATCCCTCCCCTTGTTGTTGCATCCTCTTTGTGTTTATCCTCTGATCCGATGGCAGCAGCTGGAACAGTTTCTTCAGGTCCAATGGCAGCTTTTACACAGGTTTTCTTCAGAGGGGTGCCAGAGTCTGGTGTAAGTCTTTCGGCGTCCGTTTCAGCTCTTGATTCTTCCCTTGAACAGCTCTCCTCAGAACTTGTGGCTGCCTCCTGGCTGTTTGGGATCACAGATTTCTGATCTTCCTTCCCTGTGGCTCTTGACAGTTTGAGGAACATTTTGCCTGCTGAGGCGAAGAACGCCTTGATGGTGGCAGGTTTCTTGGGTTTCATCAGCTGGTCTTTAAAACAAGAGATGATCAAGTCATCTATTACTGGCTTTTCTAAATAAGCTACAATCATCCTTTTTGGAGGGTTTGAACTCTGTTGGCAGATATCTTTGTAAATGGCCTTGCTGAGTTTTTGAACTCTCTTTTGGTCCATAGGCCTTTGATAGTCTACTTCCTTGACTTCATTCCAGATTTGGTCAAAAACTCTATTTTTGACTTTATCAGTATTTATTGGATCGTGGCCGTTAGATTTTCTGATGGCCCGCATCACTGTTGCTTCAACAAGACGACTGACAAATGCCTTGAATGATTTGTTCTTTTTTTTCAGCTCGTCTTCATCTTTTCCTACATTAAACAGAGCATACACAGAGCTATTTGCTTGAGGCACAATGGTCTTCACAACTGTGTCCTTGAGAGGCTGCTGCTGAGGTCCAGAATACTTCCTAGGGGGCGACTTTGACAACTGCTCAGCCTTGACAAAGTCCTCCACAGGAGTGGTCTCTGTAATCTGCTGTGGTGTCGCTGTGTCAACAGGTTCCTCCCATTTACAAAATTCTTTGATTGGTTTTCTCCTTCTTTTGGGCTTGGTTGTGATTGGAGCTATAGGGGAAGCTACAGGCCTCTCATCAGGGTCTAATTCATAAACTTTTACTTTCGTTGGACAGCTTTTTGACAGCTCCATATTGTTCTCTTCTTCGTCAGAATTTATCGGTCCATACAGTGGTCGAACTGTGATCCTCAATGGACATTTAAAGATCAGGTTAGGTAACTGACTAAGGTCTGAACTAAGACATTTTATATCAGTTCTTGGTTTGACGTCCGGGGTCTTTGGGGTTTCCACATGGTCCTCCTCTTCATCAGAGTCCATTGGTCCATAAAGTGGTCTCACTTTGATCCTCAAAGGGCGTGAAGTACTGGTTTCTTCCATGTCGAAAGGTTTGTGTGTTAAGTCCTTTGTATTTGTTGTGTTAAATATTTTGTATATGCTGTATGCTCTTGAATTGTCTTTCAAAGTTATATTGGAATGAATATTCTTGGAATATGTTTAGATACTACACAAAGTGGTGACGTAGTTGGTCACGTCATAAACGTTTTAGCATCAAAGTAAGCCCCGCCCACCGCTCCTTTCATCTGAAAAAAAAACTTGGGTCTAGCAACTGTTGCTAGGCAGCGGCAGGAACTCGTATCCACGAGCGCATACGCTGTCCGTGTTTAAAATTGAAAGGTATTCTACCGAGGTTTCTTAAATCTTACTTCAGAGGAAGGGTCAGGAGCCTCCACAAATTCACAATGTGGCACTGTGACATATATACATAAACTTTTATTCAAAATAACTATAATCGTAGTTAATCGTTCCTGTGAATATCACACTTTATTTCTGACCAGTGTTCATTAAATAGCAGGAAAATTATTTCTGATTCGTTCTGAATCAGCTGGTGCTTTATACTTTCACTCCTACTTTAGTATGATTAAGGATAGTCTGCTGGTTTGACTGATATTTAAGTAAAATTTCTTAATTGTTAAAAACGTAAATTTCCTGTCTCAGCTCCTCACTTTTCTTAGTTGTCTCGCTTTTAACCCTTCCATGCACGATGTCCACTTGATTACACTTATTACAAACCTACTGAGGTCAAGCACACTATGCAACATTCTTACATAGTGGATCAGTCTAGTTTCTTCATGTGTCAGAGAGGAAGGTTTAAAAGTCACAACGCAGCCCTTTACTGTCTCCTTCTTCACAATCTGCTTCTTCATGTGGTTCCTAAGTGGATTGTTTGCAAATGGGTGCATGAAGTCAGCGTTAACTGAGAAAGAAAGACAGAAATGTCACAACCGCTAGATGGCGCCATTATTCCGTTGATGGGTACTGAAGTGAGACAAAAAGCAACAGGGTTCAGATCATCTTGCAGACCCCGATGCAGCTTCACAGTGAAACAATACTTGAAACATTAAACCTTTACACAAAACCAGAAAAAAATAAAATCGAGACAAATTCATGAAAAGGAATATCAGAGATTTACAGGGAAAAAAATGGACAAACACACTCCCATTTGCTGCGGAGGAAAGCTCTAAGTGACAGAAGTAATCAACCATTCTTTCATTACTGTGATCCTTGGTTCAACATTAGGACTCGTTAGAGCGGGGTTATTGAATATTTCTGGAGCAAGCTGTTGCACTTTGCAGACAGATCCTTGCCACTTGCCTTTTATTTATCTCGCCACAGCTGCGGAGAGGTTTGTTTGGTGAAATAAAAGTTCAATAAAATTACAGTTTTTGTCAATGGAGTCTGTTGGCTGTGGCTCCTGTCTGCTCCTCTAAACTGTTGAAAACTTTCTACTGTAGCTAACACACCAACAGTGGAGAAAAGGCAACAGGGCCAAGCTTAAACTGTGGCATTGGCAACTAACAATGGCAGCTGCCACAGGTTGCCAGAGGCTGTCATGGGGGCCCGGAGGATGCCACTGAGTGCTAGAAGGTACCAGAGGCTACCACAGGATGCCAGAGGGTGCCAGAGGCTACCAAAGGATGCTTGAGGGTACCAGAGGATGCCAGAGGGTGCCAGAGGCTACCAAAGGATGCCAGAGGCTACCACAGGATGCCAGAGGCTACCACAGCGTGAGAAAGGCTGCCACAGCGTGCCAGAGGTTACCACACAGTGCCAGAGGCTGCCACGGAGTGTAAAAGCCTTTAAGACACTGCCACAGCCATGCCATGACTTCTGCCATCGTTTGTGAAAGCCAACGCTGATTTTAGACCCATAATACAAAATCACTGCATTTACTTGAGATGGAAACTATGTCTTACATAGCGTTTTGTATTTGTTATAGCGTCCAACTGGACGTGCTGAAAGGATGATAAATATTCAATTTATTATAGAGCATGAACGGTTACTGTTGGCTGTAACCACGTCAGTTCTCAGGGTGTCTCATCTAAAATCATGAATGTAAGGTAATGTATTTTATAGGTCAAATCAAACAGAGAGAAAATCTGTAGGATAGGACTTACAAGCGTCTGGGAGAATAGCTCAGACTGTTAGGTGCATGCTTTAAACTTCAGAGGTTGCGCGATCAAAACTTGACTAAATTTATTTTCAGGTGCAACATTAAAAGTCCCAATGGGGGAAGGAGAAAATCCTGCTGCAATACGACCAGTTTTCTACCCAAAAGAATTCAACCTGAACAAAATGAATCAGTAATAAAAATATTTACATCTATTCAGACAGAACAACACAGAGAATAATTATATATTTTCTATTCAATTTTTATTGAATATTTTTTTCTTTTCTTTGGTTTTTCTTCTTGTCTTTCTCCAAAACACCTGTACGAACAGAGGGCTTTCAGCTGGTGTTCACCACAGATGGAAGAAACGTTTTCGTCGGTGAACCTTTCTTGATAATGTAGTTAGGTGTTCTTTGGAAGTGGACACGATTATGTTGGCAATTAGTGGGTCATCTAAGTCCATGAAAGTTGATGTTTTGCTCAGAGAGGGCCACTTCCTGCAAATGTCCTTGTATATAACCTTCTCAAGGCCAATAATCTTCTTAGGGGCGACGTTGAACTCTTCATCCTTGACTTCAGCCCAGATTCTGTCAAAAAGCCACTCACTAGCGTCGTCAAACTTTCTCTGAGGGTAAGTCAGTGACAATTTTTTCATGCACCGCAAGATCAGTTTCTCACCAAGAGTCTTCACAGCCTTTTTTATCCCTCCCCTTGTTGTTGCATCCTCTTTGTGTTTATCCTCTGATCCGATGGCAGCAGCTGGAACAGTTTCTTCAGGTCCAATGGCAGCTTTTACACAGGTTTTCTTCAGAGGGGTGCCAGAGTCTGGTGTAAGTCTTTCGGCGTCCGTTTCAGCTCTTGATTCTTCCCTTGAACAGCTCTCCTCAGAACTTGTGGCTGCCTCCTGGCTGTTTGGGATCACAGATTTCTGATCTTCCTTCCCTGTGGCTCTTGACAGTTTGAGGAACATTTTGCCTGCTGAGGCGAAGAACGCCTTGATGGTGGCAGGTTTCTTGGGTTTCATCAGCTGGTCTTTAAAACAAGAGATGATCAAGTCATCTATTACTGGCTTTTCTAAATAAGCTACAATCATCCTTTTTGGAGGGTTTGAACTCTGTTGGCAGATATCTTTGTAAATGGCCTTGCTGAGTTTTTGAACTCTCTTTTGGTCCATAGGCCTTTGATAGTCTACTTCCTTGACTTCATTCCAGATTTGGTCAAAAACTCTATTTTTGACTTTATCAGTATTTATTGGATCGTGGCCGTTAGATTTTCTGATGGCCCGCATCACTGTTGCTTCAACAAGACGACTGACAAATGCCTTGAATGATTTGTTCTTTTTTTTCAGCTCGTCTTCATCTTTTCCTACATTAAACAGAGCATACACAGAGCTATTTGCTTGAGGCACAATGGTCTTCACAACTGTGTCCTTGAGAGGCTGCTGCTGAGGTCCAGAATACTTCCTAGGGGGCGACTTTGACAACTGCTCAGCCTTGACAAAGTCCTCCACAGGAGTGGTCTCTGTAATCTGCTGTGGTGTCGCTGTGTCAACAGGTTCCTCCCATTTACAAAATTCTTTGATTGGTTTTCTCCTTATTTTGGGCTTGGTTGTGATTGGAGCTATAGGGGAAGCTACAGGCCTCTCATCAGGGTCTAATTCATAAACTTTTACTTTCGTTGGACAGCTTTTTGACAGCTCCATATTGTCCTCTTCTTCGTCAGAATTTATCGGTCCATACAGTGGTCGAACTGTGATCCTCAATGGACATTTAAAGATCAGGTTAGGTAACTGACTAAGGTCTGAACTAAGACATTTTATATCAGTTCTTGGTTTGACGTCCGGGGTCTTTGGGGTTTCCACATGGTCCTCCTCTTCATCAGAGTCCATTGGTCCATAAAGTGGTCTCACTTTGATCCTCAAAGGGCGTGAAGTACTGGTTTCTTCCATGTCGAAAGGTTTGTGTGTTAAGTCCTTTGTATTTGTTGTGTTAAATATTTTGTATATGCTGTATGCTCTTGAATTGTCTTTCAAAGTTATATTGGAATGAATATTCTTGGAATATGTTTAGATACTACACAAAGTGGTGACGTAGTTGGTCACGTCATAAACGTTTTAGCATCAAAGTAAGCCCCGCCCACCGCTCCTTTCATCTGAAAAAAAAAACTTGGGTCTAGCAACTGTTGCTAGGCAGCCGCAGGAACTCGTATCCACGAGCGCATACGCTGTCCGTGTTTAAAATTGAAAGGTATTCTACCGAGGTTTCTTAAATCTTACTTCAGAGGAAGGGTCAGGAGCCTCCACAAAGGCACAATGTGGCACTGTGACATATATACATAAACTTTTATTCAAAATAATTATAATCGTAGTTAATCGTTCCTGTGAATATCACACTTTATTTCTGACCAGTGTTCATTAAATAGCAGGAAAATTATTTCTGATTCGTTCTGAATCAGCTGGTGCTTTATACTTTCACTCCTACTTTAGTATGATTAAGGACAGTCTGCTGGTTTGACTGATATTTAAGTAAAATTTCTTAATTGTTAAAAACGTAAATTTCCTGTCTCAGCTCCTCACTTTTCTTAGTTGTCTCGCTTTTAACCCTTCCATGCACGATGTCCACTTGAGTGGACGGAAATAAACACATTTTTTTAAATCAAAATAAATGTTGTTTCTTTTTTTGTCAAAGTTGCACATAGGCCACTAAAGTGGACGTTAAAGCATCACGTTTTCTGCTTCTGTTCCTCACATGCACAATGTCCATTCCTTGTGACATTTCAGTAACTCCTTAAATAATGGGTGTAAAAAAATATATAATAATAATAATAATAATAATAATAATAATAATAATAATAATAATAATAATTTGTTCTTTTTATGGCTAAAGATAAATAAAAACACTTGATTGAGGCTTTCATAATTCGTGCATGTAAAGCATAGAGTTCATTACGTTTTGCTGCCACCAGATGGATCAGTTGGACGTTTGTTGCAGCATTTTCTTTATGTTCATTTTTCATTTTACCAGGCAGCTTCTGTGATGTGTTTGTTGTGTTGAACACACCTACCAGAAGTTCTGAATAGGTATGTTTATTCAGAATTTAACAGTGAGGGCCAAAATAGGGTTTTGTATGACACTCAACGACTTTATATTCAGAGCTTATGTTCATACAAAGAGTTTGTTGAACATTTTTTGATTGAGTTAAAAGAAAAATAGATCAATAAAACCAATGGGGACTAAATACTTAAATACATCGTGTATGTATATTCAATCATAAAGTAGAAATGGAACAATTTACAGATAAATATGTTAGTAATATTTTTATTGTTTGTGAATTACTTTATTTCTTCACTTATTTCTCTGCTCTCTGCACAGTTTGCAACACTATTATTTGAGTAATAAAAATGTGTTCGAGCTGAGTTTTTTTACATTTGGTGTTGAAGAATCCCTCCATGCTGCAAGTTTCCTTAAAAACCTTTTATTACAAACCTACTGAGGTCAAGCACACTATGCAACATTCTTACATAGTGGATCAGTCTAGTTTCTTCATGTGTCAGAGAGGAAGGTTTAAAAGTCACAACGCAGCCCTTTACTGTCTCCTTCTTCACAATCTGCTTCTTCATGTGGTTCCTAAGTGGATTGTTTGCAAATGGGTGCATGAAGTCAGCGTTAACTGAGAAAGAAAGACAGAAATGTCACAACCGCTAGATGGCGCCATTATTTCGTGGTTGGGTACTGAAGTGAGACAAAAAGCAACAGGGTTCAGATCATCTTGCAGACCCCGATGCAGCTTCACAGTGAAACAATACTTGAAACATTAAACCTTTACACAAAACCAGAAAAAAATCAAATCGAGACAAATTCATGAAAAGGAATATCAGAGATTTACAGGGAAATAAATGGACAAAGACAAACACACTCCCATTTGCTGCGGAGGAAAGCTCTAAGTGACAGAAGTAATCAACCATTCTTTCATTACTGTGATCCTTGGTTCAACATTAGGACTCGTTAGAGCGGGGTTATTGAATATTTCTGGAGCAAGCTGTTGCACTTTGCAGATAGATCCTTGCCACTTGCCTTTTATTTATCTCGCCACAGCTGCGGAGAGGTTTGTTCGATGAAATAAAAGTTCAATAAAATTACAGTTTTTGTCAATGGAGTCTGTTGGCTCTGGCTCCTGTCTGCTCCTCTAAACTGTTGAAAACTTTCTACTGTAGCTAACACACCAACAGTGGAGAAAAGGCAACAGGGCCAAGCTTAAACTGTGGCATTGGCAACTAACAATGGCAGCTGCCACAGGTTGCCAGAGGCTGTCATGGGGGTCCGGAGGATGACACTGAGTGCTAGAAGGTACCAGAGGCTACCAGAGGATGCCAGAGGGTACCAGAGGCTACCAAAGGATGCCAGAGGCTACCACAGCGTGCGAAAGGCTGCCACAGCGTGCCAGAGGTTACTACAGAGTGCCCGAGGCTGCCACGGAGTGCCAGAGGCAGTTTACTTTATTTCTTCAATTATTTACTTCTTCATTATAACTGGGTGATAAAGACTTTATAGTATTAATTTGCTTTTGTTAATTTTGCTTCGGACAAACATGAACAAATGCAGAAATATGATCATAAAATGCTGATTCTTATGACCACGATCTCCCTGGTACTTCTCTCTTATCTTGTTCAGACCAACCTGTCTAAATGCCTCGTCTGTGTTTTTAGATCTAAGCCACAGAGGACGTTATTGTCAGGGTTTGAATATCTTAGTTTTTCTGTGTTTTGTTTCTTTTCAGCTTGGGTGATTGGTTTTCATTAGGGTGTTTTAGTCTTGTCTTCAGTCATGTAAGTTTCTTGTGTCCAGCAAACAACGTGGGCTACATCGATAATTGGCAATCTTTCTGGAGAAAACCTGGTCTGATGAGGAGAGACGGCATCCATCCCACTTTGGAAGGAGCGGCTCTCATTTCTAGAAATATGGACGAATTTATTAGTCATCCAAAAACATGACAACCCAGGGTTGAGACCAGGATGCAGAGTTGTAGTCTTACACACTTCTCTAAAAAACACAAAAGGAGCAACAGATATCCTTTGAATGGCGTTATGGTGTTTTTCCCCCTTTTTTCCCTCTTTTCTGTCTTCTCAAACCCCAGCTGGTCGAGGCGGATGGCCACCCTTCCTGAGTCTGGTTCTGCCAGAGGTTTCTTCCTGTTAAAAGGGAGTCGTTCCTTTCCACAGTCGCCACAGGCACGCTCAGGACGGGAGATTGGACTGAAGACAAGTTTCGGTGCAATCTGTTGGTTTCCTTAGCTAGGATATAAATTTTTTGAATTGGCTCTATATGAATTAATTGGATTATGATTACAATGAATTGAATTCCAATTGGCTTGAATTGGACTATATTACTTAAGTGCCTTGAGATGACAATTGTTGTAATCTGGCGCTATATAAATAAAATTGAATTGAATTTCATTGAATTGTGTCACATTCTCACTCAGGTTCCTCAGTCTCCATGTTCAGGTCATTAGCTCCTCTCACTCACCGGTTTTCAATCTTCACAGCTGCTTTCCATTCACTCATCAGGTTTGTCACAGTATTTAAGCTCCCTGGTTTGTCATAGTCTTTGTCAGCTATTTGCTGTTACAAGTCCATGGTTTGTGGCGCAGTTTATCTAGTTTGTGGTCCTTTGTCAGAGTCTGGGTTTGTTAGAACATAACCTCAGGAGTACTTAGGTTTTGCTTTTTCACCATTTAGTTCTGTGTTGACTGAACTTAGAGTTTGTTAGAGTTTGTAAAGAAAGCAAGTTAAGTTCACCCTCCACCTCCTGTCATCACCGTGGTCAGTTTCGCTGAACTGATATAAACCAACAACTTACTTGGGCAAAATTTCCCAGCTTGTCATGCCAACCCATCAGCCTTCCACTTCTCTTTATGTTGACATTCCCTTCTGTGTGAGCAGTGGGAACCAAGGTGACTGTGACTTCATGTCTCTGTGACTGAATCTCCACCTCGCTGCCAGCCCAAATGTTCAGCCTTGTCAGTCTCTTATAAAGAGGTGAAATCTCATCAAACTAAATATTCAGCTCAATACAGCAGGTAGCAACTGAAACACGTTTATTATTGATGCCCCACTACAGAAGAACTGTTGTCGAACGATATTGCTGACTTTTCTGTCTCTTATAAGGAAAAGAAAGATTAAAAAGCAACTCAAGCAGTGGTCATTGATCATTGTCCCTCCTCCCAGTCTGCACTCCCTTGCTCACATTCCTTTCCAAACACAACCGAAAACACACACTTGCAGTCACACCCCTATTTTTCCCCTCGTTTGTTTTACCTCATACCTTTCCTTGCCTCTTACCACTGATCCTCAGCCCTTCTGTGCTGGCATCAACTCTTACCAGAAGCTTTAGAAAGGGAAGTAGACATGAATTAGCAATGTCCTTTCAAAAGAATCCAAATATAATTGATCTTTTTATGTTAAAGAATTTCTCAGTTAGCTCCCACAAAAAAAAAAATATTCAAACAACAGCTGGAGATTAAACTGGTGTCATTAATGTGACTAAAAATCTTTTAAAATCTTTACAAATAAGTCATAAATATTAACTAACTTTGACCTGCCAACACTGCATGTAAACTGCTATCTGATCTCACGGGACCAGAAATTGAACTCTTATTTTTGTTTGGTTAGGTTCAGGCACATAAATAGCTGATTATTGTTAGGAGCAGCTTTGTAGTCATGAACTGGATGGATATTTTCCACATTTTTCTGTTTATATAGAATGCAGACAATAATAAAATGTCCTTGTCAGATGCCTAGTATGTCAATACTATAAGTGTTTGGGTGAATCTCCATTATCTGAATACCAGTAAGAAAGCAATCCACAGACAATTTGATGTTAATATTTCAAAGTATACCAATGAAATACACATGAGCTCAGTCGTTACCTACACTTTGTATCAGAGGCTCTAACTGAGAAAACTCATCAAAGAAGGGTTTCTACGAATATTATCTCGATAATTTCAGGGCTGCAGTGTCTGTGTGAAACTTTATTAAGTTTTAGTTCTTTTTTAACACGTCCATGAGATGTTTTTAATGTGTTTCATGTGTAAAATCAGCCATCCGTGCTGTGGCATAGGCTTTCTGCTTTGTATTTTCTACGTAGGCTGCTTAGAGGAACCAGCACCAACCAATCCTAAAACTTGTGGGGTGATGCTCTACAGCTATTTTGCATGCACTATGAGGAACAGATACAATGAGAGGCAACAAAGTTGAAGAGAATATAGAGAACACGGAAGAAGTATGGCCAATGCAGTCAGTGAGCCATTAGAGGTGGCGGGAAGCTTGATGCTTGCTCTTGATCTGGGAGCGCTGAGCTAAAAGATTTCAGAAACTGGTCTAACCTAAGAATTGGCAAAGTGGACTCTCTGCTGGGCGACAAGCCAACTTTAAGCTTGTTCTCCATGTAACCCTGTAGCCTGTAGGCTTTGAGGTAAACAAGCATGACAAGCTTGTACAGCTCATCAAATGCCACAGAGCCTTGTTTGGCCTTGCCTCTTCTGTGTGCAGCTAACCTTGTATGATTCCTTCCACTGTGGTTCAAAGATGTATGAATAAATATTTTTGTAATACAGTCTTATTAAATGTACAATCAAAATACATTGCAGATGTAAATATTTGACTGAATTAAACCAATATTTGAAGTGGCCATTGCTTAGCAGAGAGAAGGAGGTTCATAGATCTCCTTTCACTCAATAAGTAAGAAGACACTAAATCATTCTTTAGCTAATAAATATGGAGAAATAGCTTTGTTCTGATTTGGAACTGCCAAACCAGCACCACAAGGAACAAGGTGTGAGTTATTTACAGATGCGGCTGTATTGTGGAACTTCTACTCTGGAAATTTTGTCCAGTTTAAGTTTATCATGCAGTGAGCCAGAGGGGGATTTAAATAGTCTGTTTCACAACAGGGCAAAGTGCAAAGCAAACACAACTGATAAATGCTCCAAAAAGTGTGACCTTGCTTGCATAAGTGAAAATATCACCAGATACAGGTAAACTTTTTCTTGCTTTGTTGCATAACACTTTATTTGATGCAGAGTAACAACACCACTAACGGTGAAGGAGCACAACTGTAAAATGGCTATTTGCTACATACACAATGGACTTATTGTCTCAATTTTCTTAAAAAGATTCTTTTACAAGCAGAAACCTCCATTTTAGAAATAGTAGAATTTGCTTAGTTGGATTTGACCAGTCAAAGTTTTTGTTATTGGCAACAGTGTGACATTGGCGAAGGTGATATTGTATGAATAGTGCATTTGGCTGCAGTTTCTCTCCAGGAGGCCAAGTGTGACTCAGCAGCTATCCAACTTCTCACTGGTCTGTCCATTATCTAAATGAGTGCACCATATAAATCTGTCCTGACTGCGTCCAACAGACTGCTGCATTTGCAGAAAATAAAGCTTAATAAAGTCAAAATAGCTAACATCAATTTCAGCTGTACTTAGTGTTTACTTCAGTTTAATACAACACTGCAGTCTGATACCGAAGATGCTGAGCACCACAAGCATACTTTAGCATACTATAAATTAGATGTCTTTCAACACAGATTTATATTTTAAAAAGGTTGGCACACAATGAGGTAACGCCTAAAAAGGGTACATTTTGTTATGGGCACATACTAACCAACGTTAGCTTCTTTAGGCTAATGTTGGCTAAAAGAAGCTCTGGATGTATTATTCATACAACAGATGTAGATACTCCCCCTTTGGATATTTTTTTAATCTATGCCTTAAAAAAACTTGACATACATTTACACAGTTTTTGATTGAAAGGTAGCTTAGTTAAATGCTAAAACGAGGCGACTGAATGCCGATTACTTTCCAATTTTACTCAGAAGCCGGATGTTAGAGGTTTTGTATACCAGTAAATAAAAAAGGGCTCTCCCTCAGTATATCACTTTCAGTAGCCTTAAGATATCTTTATACATAACTTAAAATGTATTTAAAGCACTTGTGATAATTACAGATGCATGACAATATTTTAAAAAGTCTTTAGAGATTAATTCCCTCCTCTTACTATGGTTTTTTTTGCCAATAATTACATCCTGCAAGCCATCGCTGTGCAAAGGTTAACTTAAAACGAAGTTCATTACAGTCTTTAAAAAATAACTTAGTGACAATGATCTTTGTAATGAATCATGATGGTTTGTTTTTGTCTTTTTTAGGTTTTTGGTTTAGTTTTGGGTTGGGGTCAGATTCTTGCCACCATCCGTAGACGCCCTCAGTTCCCTTTCTTCTTCCAATCAGTTCCACCTGCCCTGTGTATTAGTGTAGTGGTTTTCACATCCACATGCTATTTTATTGATGTCGTTCCATGCTAGTTCTGCAAGTTTTTTGTCTGTTCTGTTGCTCGATCAGCCTGCCCCTGTTGTTTGATAGATCTTTTAGTCTTTGTGTTTTCATATGTTTAACCTGCTTTAGCTTTTAATAAAGCCTTTGTTCACTTACCTCACCTCTTCAGTCTCACATTTGGGCATCCAGACAATGTTACTGAAACTAAGTAAACTCCAATACAACTCTGAAATTTGAGTAATGACACACAACAAATGCTGTGCTCTTTTAAAACTCTCCACTAAATGTTGCACACTCAGCGACCTTCTAAAAATGGTGGTACCATGTGTTTCAAATGCAGATACATGCTTGACACAGTTCAGGGACGTCCAAGGTGGAGAGGGTCAATATAACAGCTGACATTCCTTCACCTTGAATTGAATTCTTGTAAATGGATTTTAAGGTCTTACTCAGTTTTGGTCACCTAACTCATCTGATCCACTCATCATTATTGATTATTTTCCTTACACATGCCATTGGACCTGTTGTTGCAGTTCTGTTCATTTTCGCCATTCTTCACATTTTTGGTGTTGCAATTCAGAATTCACTCATAATCTAAGATACTTTGAAAATTAATTTTTACAGAAATTTCATAGCAATCTGGTACAGAGTTTAACAAGTACAGCAACAATATTGTCCATGTTAGCATGTTAGCACACTGGTTCCTGTGTGTAGGGGGAAATTTAGTTAGAGATTTATCCAAAATTAGAACTATAAACTATGATCTAAGAAAAGATAGCTCATTGGCTGATTGGCTTTCAGCTTGAACTGATTATTGTAAAAAAAAAAGGTTATTTAAAAGGAATTATAAATATTTTGTATCATAATTGCATGTAGAAAGAAACAAACAAAGCCACTCCGTTGCGTCATCTTCAGAATTTTATTTCATTTGTGCAAAGCAGTAAATTTACAGGCAAAATCATTTCTGTGCAACAGCATTTCCCCCAAAACCTTTGTGATTACAAAGTATGCTGAGAGTACATATGCATTTAGTTTAGCTGCATAGATGGCAAAGGTGATCGCTGAGTCACATCCTGTTGTAGGTGTGGCTGCCCATCATAGAATAAAATATTACCACAGTATACATTGGCAATAATCAAAAGGTAAAACTTTGTCATTATTTATAATTGAATATTTCTGTATGTATTTGTTAGTGAATATTACAACAAAAGAATCAAGGTGTATTTTTTCTCTACTTAGACAAACTACAGTTTTACTGGAAGAACCAGTCAGAGCTAGGCTTTAGGTCTGTCTTGGTCCAATGGTTGTGTTATCCTGCAGGTGATTTAACAAGTATTGAATGTTGCATTATTTAACACTAATATGTTTGTTTTTTTCTACAACAAATGAACAATTGTGAAAGAACGTGGCAAATAATACATAAAAACGTATTTATGAGAAAATAAAGATTCAGGTTAACTAAAAGAAGATGCCACTGGATGGTATTTCAAAAAAAAAGAAAAAAAAAAAGATACAGACTGTATAGATATACCAGTAACATTTTACATCGTTATCTGTCCAGTATAACCTGCTGCACATTCTGTTGGTGAAGCTCAAGTGCAGTACAACAACAAAAAATCAAATCTATACAACAAACACAATCAAACGTAAATATAAATAGTAAAGTAAAACTAACATTCTGACAATGTCACAGTTTATCAACCCCAATTTTTACATTTTTAATTTATTTTCTGTCCTAAAAAGTGCCACAGTGGACATTCAAATGCCGCTGAATGGTTCCAGTATCAGGGACAGCGACCAGTTTCGTATTCTACTCTATTCTCTCAGTGTCACAAGAAATGCAGTCTTCACAACCATCACATAGTCATGCGGTGGCTTCCATGCTATACCCACTAACTCACAGAATAACTAACAGGAAATATTTCCAGATGTATAAATTCACAATGACGTCACAGGAATGAATATGCATGTTAGCTTTTGTGGAAGTTGCACAACTTTTATCTGTAGCAGCAGAGTCTTATGGTGAAACATTTTCTACATTTTAAGTGTTTCAGGAGTTGGCAGATGTTCAGCAATATTATGACCACTGTGACCACTATCTTTTGATCCGAATTTTGCTAAAAGCCCTCATCCCAAAAATAAAGGTTAAGTCATGGCATAGTAGCTTACCGTACTTGTTTATTGGCAAATTCACATAATTAACTTACTTTAGCTGACAGTGTCCAAAAATCACCACTAAACCAAGCAACAACTCAAACTAACCCCCTTTATTTGTAAGGTTAAAACCTATGAATAACCTCTCACAGCAAGTTTATTTCTTAGTAGTTTTTTAAGGTTTGTGCGCTTTTTTTGTTAGGCTAACATTAGCATCTGTAAGTGTGCTCGAATAATTATAATACAATACAATATTTAAAAGCTGCTTGCACAAGAGTTATAAAGCTTCATACAGACAACATTCCTGTAATAAGACCCTTAAGGGAATATTCCCCATAAGGAAAAGGTATATAAGGTAAAATCCATGCTAGACATCTATGCTAGGCTAGTTAGCTTGCATTACTATTATGATTAGCTTTAGCTGCCCCCTTATTTAAGTGTTTCAATTACATATCCAATTTCTAAGATGTAGAAGCACAAGCTAAAGTTAGCTTTGAAACTAGTTTCAACTGGTTTGGTTTTGACTATTCTTTTTTAAAAGAGAGACTATTCTTTTCATATAAGGTTTTTTGTTTTTCTAAAATCAAATTTTTGCAACAATCTCTGAAACTAATTTTAACTTTGTGTACAGATTATAACAGCTGTCATACTACACGGAAAAATTAATAGCCACTGGCTAGAAATTGACTTGCTTTTTGTCGACCTCTGTCTAAAATGAATAACCCACACAATAATTCAATAATTACCATGAATTTCAAGTATTATACCTGGCCTATTTGTACGCCAAACTGAAGAAGCTGTAGTGGCAAACTGAAAAATTTTGAAGATATATAATATCATCATTAAGTGTTTGGTGTATAAAGATGTAATGGGGTTAGTTTGTATTCACACTCATCAGGTCTAATTTTAAAAAGTAGTCCCTCTGCATTGGAATACACTTAAAGAACCTTTGAGGTTAATTTGAAACACACATTTGTCCATTGCATTTACTTGTTAAATGTGAAGGACACAGTGGTCATAATATGAGCTTAGATTTGAGATTCTCATGAGCAATGAGAAATAAGTAGTAGCAGATTAACTGCACAGCAGTTTATTCACAACTTACTTAATAGTAATTTATGCAAAAATCAGCTGTGCTGCATGATGAGACCACCTGGGTCAATATTCTGGATTTTCGGTGCAACGACTTGGTACCAGGTACTTGTGCCAAAACACCAGTGAGCCGTCACCAAAGAATCCATTTCCACAAGAAGGAACCACCGTCACGTGCACTGTGTGAAGCTTTCTTCAATGTATGATTGCCCAAACAGTATTTAGCAGCCATGTCCATCACATAATGCAACCTAATGTGTAAACGACACAGACGTGAAGATGTAGACCTACTTGTCACAGTGAACAGAAACAATACTTTAAAAGTCTCCACACCTCAGCTTCTTATAACGCTGAGCAAAACTGGGGTATTAGTAAGGACGTCACAAACAATCAGGCATTATCATGATGGAGTTGCCTGAAGTTTGAGGTCTTTGATGTTGATTTGGTGGAGCCACCCAGGCAAATATTCACATCTTTAAAAATACAAAATAACTTCCTCAGCCCTGGCCCTATGACAACGTCAAATATTTCAATTTAAAAAAACAAAATCAAACAAACAGCAAGTGTGTACTGAAAACAAGACCTGTAGATCAAGTCATGAATCCACCAGCCTACTCAGCCCATCATTAACAGACAGGGTTAGGCTACTGGCACATTGAAATCTATATATAATATACATAGTTAGAAACTGGCTACCCAGAAAAGTTTGCATTTTGGTTATTTCCCATAGAGCATTTCCATGAGGGAATGATCTATACATACACATTGATGCAATGTTAACATCTCTGACCTAGCAGTAACCGAAATCCACTGTTCTCCTACTCAAAACCATCCTGTTTGCGATATATCGACAAGGCGGAAGCAGGGAGTACTTCTGACCGGCAATGAAGGTTAGTAAAAGTTGATGTTTTCTCGTTCTTTCTTTGTTGGCCTTCAGGTAGTGACGCAGTGTAAACTCAGAGCTGCGATGGATTGAGGGGCGTACTTTTAGCACCAAGCCATGTGATTAGGTTTCGGCTTTGGTCAACACAACACCAACAGGTAGGCAGCAAATCCCCTGAAGGCAGGGAGTGTAAGTAAAGCATAGATCGTGGAATCTCTCTCAGCCTGTATGTCATCCTCATGACATTGTGGCTCAATGTGTTGACAAACCATCCGATCATCTTTCTCCGTTAGGCGGCCCAGATCTTCTTCTGCTGGAAGTAGGCCTCAAATCTGGCCTGGGCATACTCCTACAACACAATCAAACAATATATCATTAGTACATAAGCAAAATTCCAAGTAATAATAATATTATATCCGATCTTTCAAAGAAAATGTAAAATTCTCAATTGCCACCCCTCTTCCGAACAAAAAATCCAGATGTTGCAATAAGTAAGACATTTTAATATTAATTCTTTCTTAAGAAATTAAAGGCTCACCAAGTATCCAAACTCAATGGTGGACAATCGGGCCTGGATAATGGACCACAAGCCCCAAAAGAAGTGAGATGCCAGGGCGAACCTGTACCCAGAAACACAAACATAATGTTTAAACCTTTCTCATAATGCTATTTTATCAAAATATATTCCAGGCCTCCTACTACACCTGAACTCACCTGTTGACCTCCACATACAGCTCCTCCTTCAGCCTAATTTGTTCCTCAAGGCTCAGGTTGTCAAACCCTCGACCGGACTCGCTCAGGTAGCTTTCGATAAAGTGGAGCTGGGCATAAACATGTCACAGCAGTTGGTGGTCCGTCAGAGAAAAACAAAGAAACATCAGAGAGCGCTTACTAAAAAAGAAAGAGTCATACATACCTGTTGGGCTTTTGAAGGGTAGTTCTGAGGACTGACTTTGAAGAAGGGAAACTCATCACAGTTGTAGTCGTACATCCACTCACAGAAATGGTTGCCAATATCGAATCCCCTGCAAGGTAAGAAGAGGGACAGAGACTGATGAGGATTTTAGAATAAAAAAAACATTTAGCTTGATTTCTCATAGTTTGTGCTATTAAACCCTTTAATGTCCTACACTTTTCAGACTATGCTGCATCTTATAAAATATTTGTAGAAGTAAACTGACCTCAACCAGCTCTACCATTCAGTTTAGGGATGTTACGCTAATGGAAAGTCCATAATTTTTTGTGGGAAAACACTGATTCTGACTATTATTGCCACAAGACAATAAGAAAATGCAAAGACATATGTTTCCAAATGCTTATTTCACACAGTTAAACTGTGTTAATTTCATGTATTTATGTGATTTAAGCTCCCTAATTTGTCATGTTTATATGACTATAAGTGTGTTTATGCAAAAACAAAATGGCTGACTATTAAAACAGTATTACTCAACATTAAAAAAATCAATCAAAAGAACGAAGCAAACATCAAACAGAATTACTTATACTTATGTTGGTGGATGTACGACGAATCTCTATTACCTCCAGTTTATGAGTGTGTTTCTCTTTGTGTGAATGTGTGGCAGTTGGAGATACTTTTGGTTCAGAAAGTTTCTTTGAAATGCTGCCAAATTTGTTGTTTTTATTTGTCGCTCACTGCTCCTGCTTCCACTCCCTGAAGCTTTCGTGTGCTGATCCTGCTTTGATCCTAAACCACCTGATGTCCTAAAAACATGAGGGAAATGGTGCAGTGTGGCTTTAGCCGAGCGGCTTTAGCCGAGCAGAGGGTGTTTGCTTCTGTTTGTGACGTAACGACATGCACCACGTACGCAAAGCAGATTAGCTGAAACAACAACACGTAAAGTTAATTATTAAATTATTTGTTAAACCGCACTGCTCTGACAGTGGCCATTAAGATAACCATTTAAGTTACAGATGAGATAAATGTTGTTTCATTTAATTCTCCGTCAGTAGAATGTGGCTACATGAGGTCATGCCCTAAAATAGCACTTGGATGCCGTTTCCCATACTGTTATCAGGAACATAGGACCGTTTTCAACATAAAACCTCCCCCTGCTCTGAGGAGGCTGCAAAATGGGCCTTTCCACCCACTCACGTTTCCTCTTGTAGCCAATGAAGACCAAAAAAACAACTAACGCCCACAGCATGTGTTGGACTGCGTGCAGAAGGGGATGTGTTCTTCCTGTACATACACAACACAGCATGTTTTTGCATGTATGATCATTTGTGCACCACGGAGTCACATGTTCGCAATGCAACATTTGGAGAGACTTAAAGGGGCCGCTCTGAAGGGGAGCTGGGAGCTCATTGTGAGCCACACTTTTTCCCAGAAATGAGCCGCTCAGGAATTCACACACACACACACAAAAAGCACTCCTGCAGATACATGAGCGCGTCACACCGCTCCTTTCTGCGTCAGTATATCTCTGGTGTCCTGTGTGCAAGTTGTATTGGAAATCCACCGCACCATCATCTCCATAAGTCACTCAGATGGGTCCTTCCATTACCTCCACCCTGGGCGCCCTCACTCGCCTGCCAAACTGTGGTTACATAACAGCTGCAATGAACATTTTACTAGGTTGAATTATGGCAGCCACGGTCAGTAAATATTGATTAAACAACCACTTTCTTTTCCCCTGATCCCACTGATTTTGATTTCTCTCTGCTATGGTTCACCCAGATTATTCTCCTGCAGATTACCAACAGCCCCATTTCAGTGGGCTAAAGGTTAGATGGGAGGAGAATTACTGGAAGGAAGATGAGTGATGGTGATGCAACAACACACGCTAAAAAAATCAAGCAGCTGGAAGGGTCCCTAAAAGGTGCATTCGCCTTGTTGCTACAAAACTATATACGTTAAATCAACAAATGCACTCCGCAAAAAATATATCCTGCCATTAAGTTTAATAGACTAAAAGCAGCTCAGTTTATTCTGTCTTCATGCCTTTACCACACGCTTATTAAAAGAACAATTATGCACCCTGTGGTGTCAGCTTTTACCTTCAAAATGTTCCTTTAGGACACTTTCTGGGCCTTCCAGTGTACTTTTCTGCAGTGACATGCATCTATCTGTGTGCAGGGGGGTTAAACAGTCTGGAGATCGTAACTACTTCTTACATAAATCTGTTTGAATCTTCATACTGAACTGTTTTTTTTTATGATTTGAAGTGTTCAATATTAAATAAACAAGATGATTTGCAAATTGTGTGAAATCTGTGTGGTGTCTTGTTGTGTTTTTCTCTCCTTTCCTGCCTCAGGACGACAGATGTAATTATAATCTGGTACGTTTGTATTATGTATCTTTTAAACTGATTTTCATAAATGTTTCTCTTTTCACAACAGAATTGGATGGATTTAATATTTTCAATTTTTTCTTCATTGTGTCACTTTTCTTTCCCTCGCACCCTTTTAATTTCCACTCATCTTAGTCTAAAGCTGCCTTTTATGCACCTTGTTACTTCCTGAAGTTCAAATTAACTTGTAAAGTTACTTTTGATTCCTTTCTTTACTTCTTATTGTCACTTTGAACATCACTTCTGTTCATGATCCTGTATTTATTTCTAATAAAGTTTCTTGTTATGGTCGTGTGAATGCTTAAATCATCAGTAGGCTTATACTATAACTTTAAAAGAATGAACAGAGAAAGAGAATTAATATATATTTATATGTGCGTGTATATATAATGTTATTAAGCATTTTACTTGTCTCATGTCACCTCCACACCTCCTACTTTCTGTGTTCACACATTGCTAAATTCCTGATAAAGGTGCTATTATTCTCTAGTTTTTCATCATCTGAAATAGCGACTGAAATGCAGCCTGTTCAGACTCAACATTAATCAGCAGTGACTGATTTTTAGAACCATAACATAAAGGATGGTGGCTGTGTTTACGTCTTAAATGATCACACAGAATCACGCTTCATAAACAATATGAAGCTGCAAAGCAAGCAACAAGGAGAACAAGTTGACGTGAACGGCTTCACAGGAAAAAAGCACGTTCAACATCAACCTTAAGCACACATGCAGTTTGAAAAATAATATAGAATAAAAAGTTGATATTCCGTCCAGCCTGTGAGCTCAGAGTCACATCTTATGACAGGATCACACCAACCATGGAGTCAATAAGCTCTCCAGCTACACCAACTGAGGAAAATATTACAATTTTGGGGCATTTGTGTCGAATGACGGTTCGCCAAAAAAGTTTTTACTACAGTAGGAGTCTCAAGTATCTACATGTTGTCATACTGAACACACAAAGAAAGACTAACAAGATAAAAACCAATGCCGGCCTCACTTTGTAAGTATCTTCATACTTATTTACGTATTTTTCTTCCTTTATCTTTAAAGGCTGCACATGCAGGCTAATGAACTTGGTGGGGTTGTGTGACTGGACTATAAAGAGCAACATGAGGCTAAAATTCATAAGTGCAGGTTTCTGGTCTTTTTAAACACTGAAACATTAGGCTTCCGTGGAAAAGCTGGACAGAATAGATCCACAAGGTCAAACTTATTTATAGCTGCAAACAGGAAAACACCTGCGTTTCTACAACATATCTGACGAGCCGCAGCTACAAGAACACGCACAGAGTTTTCTGTGAAAAACATAACTTTGGCAGGTGCTCAAGGACAAAGCAGCCAATTCCTTCCCTTTGTCTTCAGGTTTCATTTCCGTACATCATGAAAAGGTCAAGCCAACAAAATGAGCTGTTTGGAGGCGGGGAATTCACGGAACAAAATGTTTTTAGGTTTTTGGTTTAGAAGCAAACATCAGCTCTTAAAGCTACGCTCCAGTTGTTGCTAAAGTACCTGTAGTTGTAGCTGCTGTATTCAAAGTCAATAAGCATCAGCTTCTGTTTGTCTGAGCTCTGGCAGCCCTTCAGCAGCAGGATGTTCCCTGAAAGCAGCACACAAACAGAAGTTAGTTCCTCTGTAAGAAACAAAAGCAAATAAGGAATATAAACAACGTGTTTGTGTTGGTTTGTGTTACCTTCTTGGCAGTCGTTGTGGCAGAAAACCACAGGAGAATGGGTGGACTCCAGCAGCGACCTGACCACACACAAACACATCAGAAAGTCAGCACCTAAAAAGACGTCTTCTTTACATTAATGGCCCACATAAGCCAGTGTTCTGGTCACATGATCTGGCAGTTTAAAGAGGTTGGATTATGCTTTATGAGGTCTTTCCTTTCCCTCGCTGTGATATGTGGCTTTCTGTGGACATAATAATGTCTGCAGTGCGACAATAAAAACAAAGCCCAAACCAAAAGAAGTTATCATCTTTTACAGAAGACACTGTCGTAAACTGCATGGAACATGGTGACCAATCAGAGCAGACTGGAGCTTTAGAGAGGGACGCCTTAAAGAGACGGGACCTGAAATGGTGCATTTAGGAGGCGTGGTAATGTCATCGAGTGGACATTATAGTAAAACTGCTCTTTGTGGGACATAACATCACTGTCATAAAAACAAATCATCATGCTTTGTTTGAGAGCGCTCTTCTAGTGCTACAGTGAGGAACCTTGGAGTTATTTTTGACCAGAACCTGTCCTTTGACACACATGTGAAACAGGTTTCCAGGACTGTCTTCTTTCACTTTCGTAATAGCACCTAAATTAGGAACATCCTGTCGCAGAAAAACTGCTCCCTGCATTTGTTACTTCAACACTGGACTTCTGTAATTCTTTATTATTGGATGGTCCAAAAAACATTCTCCAGCTGATCCAAAATGCTGCAGCCAGAGTTCTGGTGAGAACTAACAGGAGAGATCATATTTCTCCAGTTCATTGGCTCCCTGTTAGATTCAGAATAGAATTTGAAATTCTTCTCCTCACATATAAAGCTCTTAATGACCGAGCTCCATAATATCTTAAAGATCTCATAGTTGGATATTTTCCCAAGAGATCACTTTGCTCTCAGACTGCAGGTTTACTTGTTAGTTTCTAAAAGTAGAATGGGAGGCAGAGCCTTCAGTTATCAGGCCCCTCTCGGTGGAACCAGCTGCCAGTTTGGGTTCAAGAAGCAGACACCCTCGCTACCTTTAAGATTAGGCTTAAACTTTCCTTTCTGATAAAGCTTATAGTTAGGGATGGCTCAGGTGACCCTGAAACATCCCATAGTTATGCTGCTATATGCTGTGTTTCTCTTTCTCAGCAGGTATCCCTGGCCTGGTGTTACGGTGCTTGTTGTCCCTTCTTTCCTGTCTTCTCAGCTGGGCTGGAAACCACTCCAGGGCAGTGTCAGGGAATGTGCAATGCACTTCATGAGTCCGAAACACGTAGCTTTGAGGTTCACAGACTTCTAAAGTGTTGCTTTAAAGCCAGTAGACATATTCTGATAGAACAACGTAAACTGGCACAATATCATTCAGTGTTATGGACTCGAATCCAAACTTCCACCAAGTGCTGTTGAATTTAATTGTCAATAATTAAGTGATGATTCAGAAGACTCTGATGACTGCTGTTTAGCACACTTGGCTTTCATAATTAGGTCTGACTGGTTTAATTCTGGGTAACGAAGGATTAAAAGCATGACAGACTGCCACAATTCATGAGCCAAATGCTAACAAAGAGCCTGTGTCTGTTTTTTACTGACTCAACACTATAGCTCGGTCTGAAATGTCTCTGAAGTTGTGGTTGCGCTCTTGGGACGGACATCAACTCAGAAAACAACATGCCAGTATGATGTGTCATCATCACAGGACTCATACGTGCAACACATTCTGTTTAATAACGCCACATGAGGTAAATGCCCATGCATATGTGTGTGTTCTGTTTTAGAAGAAGGGGGGACATACTTGAGTATTTCTAACTCCTGTGGCAGGTTGTGGGCGAGCAGGCGGTTGAATCGGCGCAGGTGGGACTCCCTGGTGAAGTTCAGCCTCATGACTTGGTTCAGGTACCTGGTGAGAGTGTGACGTCCACAGTTACTCCACCCGTTTTCTCATAAAAGGACCACATTAAAGTATTTTCCACATTTCAATGTCACAAAGAGTGTTTACTTTCCTATAAAGTAACCAGGCTGTGCACATTTCAGAGGGTTGCAGCTGCTGCAATGCTCTTATGAACTCTCTATATTATGTTTTTATATTATTGTGCATATCTTAGCAAGACCAGAGACACCAAGATTGTCTGGGTTGGCAGATGTGGTGCATTTACTGATGGAATTTAGTTGTTTTCTCAGGTAGAAATTCCCTAAAATAAAAGGGTTTAAAGTGGATAGATCCAACAGCCAAAAAAGCTACATGATGTAACCTGCCTGAAATATTTCTAAGAGGCAAAGACTCATTTCCATTTATCTCTGAAACAGCAATTTAAGTTTCAACTTCATGAAGTGACAGATAAAGATGGATAGGTTGAAAACTTGCTGTAATGCTTGGTTTTATAATGGGAAGAATTATACTAAATATCAGCAAAGTCATTTGCATGAATCAGCACAAAACAAATTATTATTTCCAGGACATTGTTTTTAAAAACATGAGAATATTCACCAAGGTGGACGCAGCTCATGACGTGAGATCGGTCCTGTTCTGTCAGTAGTTTTATTAAAAGAATATGTTTAAATACAAGAATCACGCTTTTTCATTGGATCAAATTTGGATTCAATAATTGCTTGAATAACATTAAGATTTCTGGTTTCCTCTTGGTTTGTTGGAGGTAAATATTTCTCCGATCTCATGCCGGGTTTTGAAGGGTGTAAAGGCTTTAAATGACACCTTGTCATAGCCATAAATAGCTTATTTCACCATCATATCACAATAATCTAAATCATCAGTGACTTCTCAGTGCTGGCCTTTAAATTATAGTTTAGTATCATTACTTTTGCAAAAGGTCTGAGATAAAGTTTAGCTAATTTAACATTGAAATATGTTGTGGAATTTGTTAGTGTTCATAAAACTTACATTTCTCACTGTCCAACTACTTTAAAAAGGTGAATTTATCCAACTTTTTTTTATATTAATTAAGTTCATGTTTGATATGACGCAGGGTGCGTTCAAAAGCTCCTGGCTTTGTTGGACGTTCAGAACACATCGACCCTAGTTTCAAGAGATTTTAACAATTTCAGCCACTTTCCATAAATGTTAAACTCATCTACAAGTTTCCAGACTGAAGTTTCTTGTTTGAGTTCATTTACTTCAGCGTAATTCCTTAATAGCGACGTGGAAGTTTAAAAAAAACGGACACATGATGGGTCAAAATTCCACAGGAGGCGATAAGGGAGCATTTAGGTATCTCCACAAAGGGCCAGAGGGATGTAACACTGGACTTTATTATCACATGCTGACAAACATTGTGCAACATAAACCTTTAAAAAAATCGTCAAACAGAATCTCGACATGCACACAGCGGACATACCTATCCACGGGTTATCAGTGGTGCCGTGTGTTATCTTGGGAAACCTTCCAAAGTTACATGGGGTGCAAAGACCTGAATGACTCACTTGTCCATGGTTCCAAACAGCCACTTTGGCTCCTTGTTAAAGGGCATCCTCATTCCATGAAACTTGACCATCTTCTCCGCAACCTCAGCCGAAATGCTCGGGTCACTTAACTCGCAGGTGTCCAGTTTACGACTCTGTCGGACAGATAACACATCTGATTATCAACTGCAAAGGTTTTGGTTGTTGTTGCGTTTTCTTGACAAACACTGTTAAAACAACATGACCTTCATCCTGGGTCTCCCAGTGAGTTTCAGCATATGCAAAATACTCTGGATGTTTGCTTATTGGAAATAAAAGCTGAATTAAATCCCGTTAAAACTGTTGGGAAAGTATATATTAAACAATCATTTTAGTTTTTTTTACATTAGACCCATGTGAACTTTAAAGGTAATTTTAAAGCGTTTAAAGACATTTTCGTCACTTTGAACAGAAAAAGAAACAGAAAAAATGACCATTTAAAACTATCTCTGTGTTCGATGTTCTGTTTAATCATAAATATAAATAATTTAGTTATTATTTGACCACGAAACATGTCTCTGTGATGTGTACATGTTAAACTTTAAAGCTGCTGCTTGGAGGAGAGTCCTGTTAACAAATGTGAGCTAAATCAGAATTCCTTTGATTTATGGGATTGCATTCAGGTTTTAAAGCCTCTCACACCAAAACTGCACGTAGTAGTTAAATTTTTCCATCTACTTTCATTATCTCGCAGTACGTATCTGAATAAGATAATATAAAGCGTGTCTTTCAGTCACAGATCAATAATTCCAGCAAGGAGTCAGCTAAGATGACCTTTATTCTGCTCCACATGTGAAACAACAGTGAAGAGCAGATATTTTATGCCTTATCAATTGTCTCTGAACAATAATGTATCATTTAACATCACACACACACACGTAGCGCTCGTCCCAACGTGCTTTAGAGAGCAAACAACTCAAGTCTACTCACATTCTCTTCTTCTATGAAGATAAAAATGTGGAAAACTACACAGAATTCGTATCGTTTGAATTTTTTAATAGTACTCTGCTACTCTAGTTAATGGAGGAACGCGATCAACACCGTCTATGGATAAAAAATCCAGTATTTTGGCAGCAAGGACATTGTTGGACACCATTACAGCCGCACTGTCACTAACAAATCAACGCCTGAAACAATTAGCCGATTGATGGCGGGTTTGCTTTCGCAATTCAATAAGCAAAAATGTCCTTTAATTTGATGGTTTCAGCTGCCCAAATGTGTTTTTCTTTCACTTATTTCATTATAAACTGACTAATTCTAGATTTTTAATGTGAAAACGTGTTTTCTGAAAGGCGTCACCTGACTTTTCAGACGTTCTATACTTGAAAAGACGGCCCGAGACCCTCAAGAATGGTCTACTACACTAACGTGTGTTTGGATTTCCTGTTTTTAGTAAGAGGCTGTAAATGCTCAATCCTGAGCTGAAAAACTGGTTCTAAAGCTACAGATTTATCTATGACGACATCTTTCTCAAACTGTTCTGTCTGAAACTCGACTGCTGGCTTCAAACGTTCATTTTAATAATTCATTGAGAATTACTGACATGCTCCAGCAACAATTTGCATTCTCTGAAGGGCCGACATCAGGTGTTTTCCGATCATGTAGTCCATCTATCACAAGAGTTTTACAAATAAACAAACCCATATCCTGTTGACTTACGGGGACGTACTGCTCCAGGCGGCCCTGAGGGAAAATGCCGTAGAGTTTCGGACCCAGCTCCCTCTCTGCCAAGATGGCAAACATCACGCTCTCCAGCACCATGGCCTCCGCCCCCTGCAAACACACAGACGGTAAGAAACGTTTAAGCACAGCAGTCAACACCGTCAGTGTTTCTGAGTGACATGAGAACAGAGTGAGACACGAGACTCTAGATCAAACAAGAGATTTAATTTCAGTGTTGCACCTAAAAACAAACAAAAAACTTGGATGAAGGTGTCATGGGGAAGAAATTAGATGGTAAAGATACAGATTGTCCTTTTCATTTTGCAATTTATTGTCAAACAATAACAATAAAACAAGCTCCGCTGATGTTATATCCTTCCTACTTGATTTAGAGCTCACTAAACAGATTTAGCACTCTTTTTCATAAGAAATGATAATCAGACTTTTGCATTGTTTGAAACCACATTGACAAAAAGTGCATTTCTAAACATTTACACCACAAAATTGAGCACATTCCAAAGTTTCCAAGCTGGAAACACACCAAAGCTGCTTGTGAGGCACGATGTGTGAGAACGCCTGAACATTAGCCAACATTAGGGTGAAGTGCATGTCTGAAAGGGGCTTCAGAGAAAGTTAGGGGGTGGAAGAGAAAGATGGATGAGTTGGAATGAAAGAGAAATGCTGTGGTTAGGGTTAGTAAGGTCTGCCTGTCAGAGCGGTGAGCAGAACACAAGAGGCAGATTCAAACTTTGAGGGGAAACTTGGCCGTCCCACAGCAGCAGTCACCGCTGAAGCAGAGAAAATAGCCTTGTCTTTCTCACTTTATCTTACGGACTCACAAAAGTCCCACGCCAACACATGCAGCCCGGAGGCCAACGGGGGCTCAAGGCTAACGAGGACAACTTCTCTCATACCAACAGAACCACGTGACAGACTTAATCTGAGGCCTGGTTTCTCACCAACATGATTCACCTCCATCCCTTTGTACGGGGAAGACAGAAAGCAGGGCTTCTCACCAAGTAGGCAGGATGCCATTGGCAGAAGAGAGGGTTCGCTTGTTAATAAACAGCACAGCTAACGGGGTGAACAGGTTTAGGACTCATTGTACAGCTGATTTATCCTGTGGGAAACCAAAAATTCAGATTTGAGAAGTTTTGTCTTGTCATGTCAAGTCCCAGTTTCATCCAAAATACACAAACCTTGGTCTGTCTCTCATGTTGTCTTTTTCTGTCTTAAAACATCGACCAAAGTTTCAAGTTGAAGCATGAGAGCTGCCTCGATTTACCAGGCAGTCAGGGGATCTGATAAAGGAGAGGAGATGATTGCATTGCATTGTGGGAAATGTAGAACTCTTAAGACTGAGCCCTTTAAGGGACTCCAACAACTTTACTGGAATTCATTTTTAAGAGAATAAATTTGACCAGTTTACTAAATTTGAATCAAAGTCCAGGGGTTCCAAATAAAAGGCAGGACAACACACTGCCACTTCAACCCTCTTAAAGTGAATTATCGACAGATTGCTGAAGAGAAGGAAGCCCTTTTAACGTGTCAGTTGCTCCTTATCAGCGCAAAAAAAGGCATCCTTGTTGGCCTGCCACCATTCCTCTTTGGTAATTCACACATGCCAGACAGAGGAAGGTCAGGCTCACATCAGCTTGTGCTTCCTGACAAGTCAGACGTGTGACGACGACATCGTTGGTTAGAGACGGCTCGCTGTTGGGACACCAAAAACAAGTGGCAACAGCAGCCCCCAGACTCTTTCTGCCAAGAGGACACAACTTCTGTTTTGATTCAAACCAACACATCCGATGGATTGTGTTGTACTTGTGTGCTTTTATTAAGCATTTAAGCTTTGTTCACTGAAAAATAGCTCACTGCAGTTCATTCAGTACGCTGAACAGCCAATCAGAGACACTGCCCTGACCTGATGGCGATTTAATTTGATTAAATAGCTATAAAAAACTGAAAGGGAGTCACACACTGAAGACCATTTTGCTCTGTTTCACCCTCCCTGACGGTCTCAGAGTCAAACCAGCGTCAGTCCACTTTTTAAAGCCATTAGACCTGGATCTGAATGTTGAGGTCTCATAGGCAGAGGAATGTGTTTCATATGGAGCCTTCAGCAGGAAACAAGCTCAAATAAAACAACACCGCCCTCTTTTCGGCCTCTGAGATGATACACGTGGTATTTTGAGCCACGCTGCCAACAAACCTCTCAAAACAGAACTGAAGCACCTGCAGAGAAGCTGAGCACTGAACTCTTCCTTTGGGGGATGATGGTACGTCTGCTATGATAAAGCTGAATGAAGCACAGCCAGAAAAAAAGGTGGAAATTCAATAATAATCTGTTGGGAAAAGGAGATATCACCTGGTTCACATGGTTCAAGTGTTTCTGGCAAAGTAGAGATCCACATTATTTATTATCTTCATTGCTCAATCACCAGCGAAGTGAAAGATATGAATGACATCTTGTGTCCACAGGGGTAAAAGTTTTTTTTAAACTGAATCCTATAGGAAATTTGACATTCAAGGCTGGATGATCAGTAAGCTGGAGGCCGAATACGTGGCTCGATGCTACATTTAGCCGACTAAAAGCGAATGTACTTTAGGATCTATAAGGTCATAGTTGAGGGGTCATGTTCAGCTGAATTACTGCTCATGGTGTCAGGATTTCTGCCCCCAAAAAAACTAAATCTAACGGTCTCACTTTGTATGTTTTCTCATGTATCCAAGACAACGTTTCTTAGAGCAACAAAGCGGTCGAGAAGAAAGATTAGTGAGTTAATAAATGTGCTAAATGTGCCACTTCTGTAGTTTATATCTGATAAAAAGCACCATGTCATGAAAAGAAGAGCTTTCTTCTTCGCAGTGACGGGACGGAAAGTCAACAGAAAGAACAGAGAGTGTTGTTCAAAGCAAATATTTCACATGTGCATGATGTTTGAACCTGCATTTCCTCAGTAACAGGAAACAGTGAAAACTTTGGAAGTGACTGGACATCTTGATCAAACGATAGAAGTTCTGCGGCTCACTCTACTCCGTTTGCTCAGACAATACTCCCTGTGGTTACATAACGTCTTATCTCCTGAATGCTGATCACATGCAGTTTCAGATCTCCAACGTGAATTATCCACATTACCATAATCATCTTGACACACATAGCTGGCAGGCAGCCTGTGCATGAAGCTCCTGTGAGGGGCTGCTTATGGGATGTATCAGCATTCCCTTGACCCAGCGAGGAGTACATCTCCTCTGGTGCCTTAACTTTACTGACCCAGACCTTCTGGATATAAACGCCATACTAAAAACCTTGCTGCACAGCTCGCCTTTTCTTCTGTAAAAGTAAGGAAGCTTCACTTCTGTGCCACGAGTCTCACCACAGGATGACATTATTTTTATGTCCAAACTGCCAGGGATGTTTATCCTTGAACCATTTTATTTCTAACAAATTTTGTATCTGTTATTTGCTGCTACTTATCCCCACTTTTACCTTGTTGTCCTTCATGTCTGTTGCTTTAGATTTGATTGAAAATGCAGCTAAAGGGTTTAAAAACACGCTCAAAAACATGTTATGAAGCTGTAATGAATGTAATTCACAGTACATCTACAGGACTTTTCAGACCTAATTCTTATTATTTCATATCCGTAAAGGCCACTGCTTTTCGGCTGTGAGGGTGTCGCAAGCAAAATTTGGGTGTTTTTTCAGGTGGAAATTCCAAAAAATTAGCCTACTGCTTAATGACAAAGTTCAACTCTAAAGCAAATACAAATAACTTTCCTCTGGCATGTACTGATGTTTATCCATCTGGATTTATTTGGAGCAAATTGTCATGATTTGGACACATCAGCTGTTCTCTCCAGGAACATGACCCACTTATCCAAAAAAAAGTTCTCTTTTAACTGAACTAAAACCTTATCTGAGGTCGTCCTCTTTTCCTCCGGCCTGGCAGCTCCATCTTACTACCCTTTGTCCAATATTTCCTCCTCTTTAAAAGTCCAAAACATCTTTGCCTGTTTACGAACCGTTTCACCTGAGCTGTCCCTGCCTTTAGTCACAGCCAGACCTTTACAAAATGCAAATATCTAGAATAACTTGAATAACTAGTTGGTAACAGGGTCATGAAAAACTAACATAAACCAGAGAATCACGGTTATATACGGTTTTAGGTAGTTCTTTCAAATTAGAGAAGCAAGTGACCACAGTTGGCGAGACCAGTTTTTATCAGTCACATCAAATTGCCAAAGTAATATCTTATCTTCTTCAAGAATACCTCAAAAGATTTATTCGTGCCTTTATCGCCTCAGGATTGGACTGCTGCGATTCCTTATACGCTTGCAGTTGGTCCAGCATGCTGCTGCATGTCTTATATAAGCATATATATATAAATAAATAAAGCACTTAGATCATCGAGCCAGACGCTCTTGGTGCAGCTGAGGTCTCATTTAAAGCATGGGGGGCTCGGGCCCCTGGACTCTGGAATAACCTGCCACTCGATATTCGAAATCCTGCCTGAAAACTCCCTTTTATACCTTGGCTTTCTTTTTAGTTCAGTTTGAATCCCATCAGGTCTTTTATGTTGTGGCGTCTCTTTGTTTTAACGTGTTTTCAGTCCATTTTACTGCATTTGTTTGCTTTTATGTTTCATTTGTACTGTATATTTACTTTGTTAATTGATGGTTTTCTGTTTTTAAATGAACTTGTAAAGCACTTTGGTCAACCTTGTTGTTTTTAAACGTGCTATTGAAGTAAAATTGACTATGACACTGACGGAAGAAAGAAAATTGTGACTGTTGGACAGAGACATCGGTCATATTTGCTGAAACTGTACCACAAAGCTTCTGATCTGATGAGCATGACTCTACCACAGCTTTGTGAACACAGCTCGGGGTGAGGAGGAGTCTCTAACATAAAGTTACTGTGAGCACATGGCGGCCTCCTGCAGGCCTCCTCATAATATAAATATCAAATATCTTCACCATTACAAGCTTCCCTCCGACAGGGTCTTATGCAGGTGCAACTTTTTTTGTTACATCGAGTCTTAAAGAAAAAATAGCCAATGAAGTAAAAAAGGAACATATTTTTGGGTGTAAGTTAATCACTAAAAGCAGCAATCTAAGGAGACCGACAGGCTTTTCGAGGCTGCAAAGTCCTTTTCTCGATCCTAATTCGGATTCGGTGAATGCACTACGAGGCAGTTCGTGTTGGCTTTGCTGTTTAGAGGCTGCAACGTCAGCCCACACACTGAACCTCGTTGCCCTAATATTGACTGTCTGACAGGCCTGAAGTCCTCAGTCAGCCTCACTTTCATTTCCCCTGACCTATTTTAAATGTCAGTGCTCGCTTGGGTGGTTGTTTGATTTGCCTCACTCTCTCTCTGAATACGTCTTTCATCCGCTGAAAAGTTAACAATCAACAAGTAAAACATGTGATGCCGGGCTGCTGTTCAGAAACAGAGGAATCTAAACTCTGCTGGAAAACGCCCCCTTCCCCCTGTTTCCTGATGTCAGACCGGAAACAGAAACTTCCTGTAGTAAAGCTGTTATCTTTTCTACCATTCCTGTCATTTTTTTGCTTCCACATCACATTCAGTCTTATTCACGTTCTGTTCCTGCTCAGTATTTGCTTACTTTTGTTACTCTGGTTGCATGTCAGTGCTGCTCCTTTGCTTTGGGATATTCAGTGGCTGGCCTTGGAGAGATGCAGCAGGTGTGTTGTGAGCCGCTGACAGCTGCTGCTTTGACCTCGGTACTTATCTCCCCTGCTATGTGTGTCAATAAGCCAGTAGGGGGATGGATTAGCAAAGTTCAGACTGGTCGAAGCCATCTGAATGAAGCAAAACTACGGTGATGCATTAGTTCCACTCATGTCTACAGCACTGAAGTGGACGGTGATAAGAGTAAAGTCACATTTAGTTACATAACAGACGGAGTATGGGTTGAAACAATTATTTCCCTCACTTTCTGACATATTCAGCATTTCCTGACATTTAACATACTAAAAAATGAGCTGATCACTAAACATTAATGCAAGAAATCAAGAAAATATTTAAATTTGTGAACCTGTAATCAAGGTATTTTTTGCCATATTTCCTATTGGTGCTCATCAGAATATAATTTACAAACCATGAATGGTCCTGTGGATTATATAATGATCATACCACGCAAAGTGTCACATTAAAACAACCGTGAGGCGAAAAAAGGATCGGTGCTACAAATGTGTGCTTTAACCTCTCAAGCCTGGAGTGACATCCAAGTTGCATCAACGTTTTCAAGACATGAGATTATACTTCTTGTAAAATATCGAAAAACAAGAGGGCAAATTCAATCATTTACAATAAAAGCAGGGGGTTTAATATCTCATTCCTCAGAGGCTGAGGAATGAAAGGTTCAAGTTTTCCAGTCAACCTCTGATTTTAGAGGGCAAACCTCACTCCGTCGTGGGTTAAACGGCTTCCAGCAGCACAATATATATCATTTGTGAATATACTGCGTTTAGATGTGTCGTATATCTGCACAGCCTCTCGTCACAAATGGATCTGTTCTCATTAGAATGATGTCACTGCGCCCTCGTCATGTGATTGTAACGTCTGTCTGACATGTGACCGTCTGTGCGGTGGTGACCAGACAGCAAAGTGTGGGAGGTTGGATACAAGCGAGTTTATCCCAAAGCACCGACACAGCCTCAGTTCTGCATAAAGAGGCTGGATTAGCCGGGAGGGAGGAGGCTGAGGAGGAGCAGTAATCTTGAGGAAGAGGTGCCAGTGCGGTCACAGTAGCTAACTGGGAGATGACATCACCTCGATCATGTGATGGGCAGTCATTATTCAGCTTTGAAACACAAGGGTCAAAGGTCGTAGTCACGTGGCTTAGTGTGAGGAAAAGGCATTTCTAGGTCAGTGGGTTTGAGAGTTGGCAGGCAGCGACTCAAAACATCCGGCTGCAACGATGCCTTTTCTCACACTTTGCTCTGCTGATGATCTATTTTACCAGAACAAGAATCTTTTAATCTATAAAGTGCCTTCATTTAATGAAATGCCATTTAAGACTCAGCATTTTGGCCTCCCTGCTTCCTGTTAGCAATGGTTACTGAACTTTGAGTGTGTAAGAAACATGCTGACGGGTGCAGCGGTTTGAAGCATCAGTTATAGAACGCAGTCAGCTGACAGTTTACTGAGCACACCGAGCTCAACTTAAGAAGCAGTTTTTGCCTTAAATCCTCCCTGAGTCTAAGTTAGGATGTTCAGTTTTTGTTGTCTCTGTAAGTTGTCAGCTGTGAGGTCTTTGAGGGGGGTGCAGTTTGTGGGACTAACAGCTGAGGACAGGCCTATGCTTAATGGTTAAAATAACACCTTAGCACATTTTAAAAAATGTTTAAACTAACTCATGTTCCTACCTCGGTTTCAGCAGCTGATTATCAATACCTGCATTGTTGTACTGATGCGTAGCTGCAACTCGAATCGAGTTAGTTGACCACGCTGGTGGCAACTTCCTGTGCACCAATCCTTTATAATCTGATTTATTACATCCCTCTTAATTAAAAACAGGGTACTTCTATCTGTCATAGGGCAGTGACAATGTTAGGATTCTCAAAACATGATAATCGGGGTCAAAAGCAGTCATCATATCAATTGAAAACTCAAAACAAAATACTGCCATCAGTTCATTTATGTTTTTGTCTCCCTTTCTTTTAACAACTGAATTACACTCCGATAAGGAGGAAACAAAGAGGAGATAAAACGCTGCTTTGCAACCGATAATGTCAAAAACATCAACAAGATCAATATTTCATTCTTTTAATATCTTAATTATAGTTCAGGTTTATTCCAACAACTTTAATCTGTAACCAAACTTTGTTGAATTGTAGATTTTTCCAGCTGTAACCTTCATTTTGATCTCTGTGCATTCAGACTCAAGTTTTTTCAGAGGGAGTTGTAAAGAAACTAAATATAAAGATCTAAATATCCACAGTCTGGTCAGTCAATGTCTTTGGAATTGGATACAAAACACATCTGGATAGTCAGCACTGTCGAGAAGAGTCAGTCGACTCAGCAACGGCGAGTCAACTCATCGACCTTTTTGCAACCAGTTACATAAACCTGAGTTCTTTCTAACGTTCACTCTTCTGGAAAAGTAAAAGCACAGAAAGTAGACAGAAAGACTGAGCAGGGTGGGCGTAATGTGACACTGGACCATGACAGACCTGGTGAAATCCACGTTTCAGGGTTTGGACGAGGCAGAGCTGTGCGGCCGATAGGAGATGGAGATCCCATCCTTTGTCCCTTGCAACTAGCTTTTTGCCAAAAATCTGTGCGCACGTATTTGCACAGAGCTCGTAAAAAATTTGGAGAAACCAAACCCAGTTTGGAGTTGTTTGTTTTTGAATGATTAGCAAACATTGGACAGCATCTTGGTCAAATAAGACCATT
Source organism: Leuresthes tenuis (assembly GCF_036924035.1). Lineage (NCBI taxonomy): Eukaryota > Metazoa > Chordata > Actinopteri > Atheriniformes > Atherinopsidae > Leuresthes > Leuresthes tenuis. The sequence goes on along the minus strand of NW_027325359.1, from coordinate 29,189,829 downwards.
CACCTCCCTAATTTAGGCTGTGGGAGCCAAGCATCCCCTTAATTTCTTAATATAACAGATGGAAGCATTTTCTTTGTTGGACTCTTAGAGTTAAAGCAGAGAGCAACATGCAGTTTTTCCATCAGATATGCCTTTAGAACGAGACCATTGTGCTGCTGATGTCTGCTTTGTGCTTTCAAACTATGTCTAACACCACCGTTCAGAGGTTAACGTGTTACAACTTAAAGGGGAACAGACACAGGGACGCATCAAAAACATTTCCCAACCTAGTTTTTACAGTCATGCTGTGTCAGGAGGTGAGAGAGGGGAGACATGGGTGAGATAAACTCTGGGCTTCTGAGCCAGAGGTTTACAGAGGTGCGGCTTTGTCTATGAATTCCCCAAAAACGCCCACTGCCTCGTGTGCTCAAAGGAACAGGCAGATCCTCTGCTCAGTAGAGAGTTCAACAGGAGTTAGAGAAGAATTTAGGGATGCATCAGAAGGTTTCATACATCAGTGGGAGGTGGGGGCCGACGTGTCATGGCATGAGGCAGGTGTTGCAGGCGGACTCCCCGAGCAGAGAAGCATTCTGTATGGCAGCGCCATCATCGTTTACTTACTTGGAAGTGATTTTCTTTGTTTGACTGTCGCGAATCTCCTTTATTACAGGACATCTATCAACAAGAGAAAAAGGAAAGAACTATCCATGAATACAAGCGAAGCCATCCATGAGGGTCAACACCTAAACCTGACCATGCCCGCAGAGCAGACAGTACAGTATGAGTTCAAAAACACACCAGGTCGTTTGGAAATGAGCGTGCAGAGGCTAAACGGAGGGCAGACGGGTCATAAACCTGCTCAACTGTAAATTAACCTGCACCACATATATTCACTGCTGAGAAACCCAGTCTGCAGCGCACTTAGAGCTAGATTAATCATTAGTAGTAGTGGCTGCGCTCTCGGACAAAAGCCTCTGAGTTCCTTAATCATATTAGCTTTCTGATTAGACATCACTAATTCCTCCTGAGATTCAGCTCGTCATGGCGGAGATGGCTGCAGTTACCTTGGTGAAGGACACTGCTTCTGCTCGCTCAAGACGTCCCAAGCAATAAAAGCATGTTTGCGCACCCATTAGCAATTACCCAGACTCTCATCAGTTTGCGTTTTAATAAAAATTTATTTCTTTACAGCTGCAATTTGAATCTGTTTCTTTGTTTTGGGTCTAGTTTCAGGTCAGAGCCAACAGCGAGCGCTGCCTGTGACAAACTGCCAGCAGGAGGTTAGAATATGCTGTTGCTAACGTCATGAAGTCCTTGAATTTTTGTTACTCTGGCCAATGTGGCGCTGAGTAAACTTTTCTAAAGCATCTCGAATGTAGCGAGACACCAGGATGAGTCTGGAAACGTGAACTTTGGACTCACCGGCCACATAGTGCTGGGAGATAAGAATGAATGAGAGAAGATGTGCAGCTGCAGAGTCATCGCCAACATCTTCTGCTTCTTTCCTATTTAGCTTTTTAAAAAAACTAAGCTGACTTCTTAACGATCAAGAATCAAAAGGCAGGGGTTTAGAGAAGGAAAGTGTCTCCCCGGCGCTGTGCTACGTGAGTGCTTGTTACATCTTTGAGATTTCAGAGATCTCATACTGTACCGTGTTTTTTGGTGGGTTCACCTGGGAACAAGTGTGCCCAAGGCATGCTCCTTTGGGAAGCCTACGGCAAAGAACACATGCATGTACAGCCATGGGGGTACATCACCATGTACAACAATGGCTAACACGCTCACTCTCACACACACACATACACACACGCGTGAAAACATAACTACACATGCATGCATACTCTAACAAAAGCATATGAGCTACAAGCGCACACACAACCTCTGATGGTGGAGCTGACACATCACACTGAGCCCTATATCAAAGGCAGATTAGCCAAACAGTTTTAATTTAGCTAATCAGTGCACGATTTCAGCTGTTAACTGTGTGTAAGGCAGCACTTAAAAGCAGTAATTACACACTAACAGCTAAACACGACTGAGGGGTGACTATTTTCTCACACACACACACACACACACACCATTTTGAAGAGTCTGGACTATTTGTAGTTTGAATAAATGTAATTTTTGTCGAGTAAAACAACTCCCACCTGCAGGATGGCCCCATAGAGGCGCAGCAGGATGCTTCTCGGCTCGTCCCCGACAGAGTCCAGGCTGTCGGGGAGGCTGCACAGGAACAATTTGTTGCTCAAACCACCCCTGGAGGACAGACAATCAGACATGCAGTGAGTATGAAGCCTACATGTGTTCTCATATACCTCATTTCACACACTCAACGTTACAGATGTAGCTCCTAAGCTTCATGTATAAAGTCCAGCTGTGCGAAACATGAAGAGATGCAGCTCTTTGGATCGGGGTGTATTGAGACAGTACTTCAGTCTAAATGTCTGCCTGTCCCTTTAACTCGAAATGTGAAGGACACTCTGGGGCTGTAGACGAAACACCAAAGAATCACGTTTAGCTATACTTACCTTTCTTTCATCTTTTTTTGCTAAAAAATAACACATTTACAGCCTCCAAATGGCCTGAAATGTATGATCTTCTTTTCAAAAGAAATGCAAAAACATTCAAGCTGATTATATTTCCGTAAAACTGTCTGGATAGACGGCAAATAAGACCAATTATTGGGCCCTAAATTTGTATTATAACAAATGATATTAAAAGGTAAAGTTTAGGTGCGAACGAAGATTACATTGACAGGTTTTGGTGAATCAACCACCTTGAAGCCTCTAGAGACGCCCCAGAAATACGAAAACTGGTTTAATTTTGGTTTATTTGAGGAGTGTAACATCATCCTGTCACATGGTTCTTCTGCCGAGTGTGACCTCATCTTAAGAAACACCAGATCTGACGCATAAAAATAACGACTTGACTGCAGGAGATATTAGTTTTTATATTAAAAGCGTGTTGCACAGTCACGGTGAGCACGTTGTACCTTATGATGGCGATCTGGAAATCATCCTCGGCCAGCCTTTTCCAGGCTCCGTGCAGGAACTCCCTGCACCACATATACGCCTTGCGGCGGGTGTCTAGGTCGGGCTGATCGGGGCGGACCAACTCCTTGCAGTCCTCCTGGGTGTCGGGTTGGACCTGCAGAGCGTTCTCGGTCACCAGGAGGCCCAGCGACATGGAGGGGGAAGAAGAAACCCCGTTGATGAATTTCGTTTTCATTTTGCAGAGATAATTTCAAAACAAAGAAGAATGAAAAACGCAGCCCCTCCGCCTTTTTGATTTGTGTCGCAGGATTTATTTCGTTGTTTCTCTCGGTGAATGTTTGAAGAAAACTGCGTGATGCGGTTTGGTTCTTTTTCTTTATTACAGGCTTGGAGTAGCGGACGAAAATAACGGAGATAGGTAACGAAAAGCAGCGTTTACTGGCAGGGAATGAATCAAGGCTCAGAGATGCGCGCAGTGTGAGAGAAGTGGGCAGGACGAGGTGGGAGGAGCTGCCGCGCCCCATTCTCTTCTCTGATTGGTCGACCGGAACACAATCGGCTTGGAGCTGGGTCATAACAAACCCTTAGGGACCTTCATGGACTGTCGGACTAACACGAGATCATTTTTAAGATAATGTTCTTCGAAAACAATATACCCGTATGCTGGTTTCGTCTTATGGACAAATAGACGCTCAATGATCATTAATAATTTATTATTAATAATTTCGGTAATTGTTTCTTGTTTTAATAGTTAATTTAAAGCGTACATGAAAAGATGTGAAACTACTACGAAAAGGCTAAAAATGACAGAAATATACATAAAACAATCACAAGGATTACCAAACTGTCCACATGGAGATACAATAAAACAGCTTACTGAATTAAAGGGATGAAAAGGTTTAAAACAATCACAAACAGACACAAAACAACCACAAATAGACTCTAAATACCTCAAAGAACCACAGAAGAATAGAAAGTCTGCATTTGGACACACAAAAACTATCTCAAGATCATATCAAAGAGACAAAAACACAGAAAATCTGACATAATTAGAGTCAAAATAACCACTTAATACAACAAACATAATATAATCTAAAAAATACAACCACTAAAATAATCTGACTGAACAGAAAGAGACGGAAAGTCTTAAAACTACAACAGACAGACCGACTACAGAGGCTCAAAAATACCACAAAGACACTCAGAACTACCACAATAAACACTATTTCACACCAAAGAGACTCAAAATTACCACAATTCACAGAAAACATCAATAATTATGATAAAATGAGACTTTAAACAACAAACAGGAACCAGCTGATTTGTATTCATATTTACGTTTAATACCTCATATTGTATCGCCTGAGGGTTTCTTTTGTAACGATTTGTGGATTTAAGTAATGTGCATTACTTCACTATGATTAAGTTTGACATATTTTACAACGAAGGGCTTTCAGCCTCATTTTAAACATTTGTACACTTGCACGTTATTTCAACCTGACTTTCTTCGGACTCCTGAACGCATCATCAGCATCTGTCGCTTCTCGCTCGTCGGTCACGTAGCTAGAAAATGTCCTCTGTTTGGATAGAAATGTATCCTCACTCCTGCCACTGTCTGGTCGCCTGTTGTTACATTAAAAATGTTGTTTTTATATATTTAAAAATGTCAACAACTCCTCTTACAGTCTCTGTGTGTACCAAGGGAAATCTGAAAGCCAGAGCAGTAACGGTGAATTTAGGACTGGTTCATTCACCAACACTGAATTCCTGCAGAATGTGGGATTAAAATTCAGACCAATATGATCATTTAGCTTTTCCTTGCACTTAATCTGAGTAGGTGTATCTTTGGTTCCTTCCAGCAGAGAAGCAAACTCTCTGCATCAGCAATTTAAGATGTTATCTGCAGTCTTTTTTCAGTAATTTAGTTAAGAACCTTAACAGAAAGTAAATGTGTTGTTAAAAACGCAATATTTAATTCAAAGCTGGGCTGTTTGAGATGACAATAAAACAGAAACCCGGGGTTATATTTAACTAAACCTGTTGGAGAAAAAAAAAACAGAAAATCAATTGTTGGAACTGAGAAATCGTATTGTTTTTTCAAAGAATTTAACACAGATCTTTCATTTGATGCCAGCAAATAACATCTTCTCGTTTAATTAACTGTAACACGTTCTTTCACTGCAACCCCTGGTCGTCTTGAACCTCTTGAACCAAGAGAACAGCCTACGAGACAACAGTTTTACCATCTCTCTTTTGCTATTATCCAGCTGAATTAAGAAAAAAAATACAAACTCTTGGTTATAACTGGTTGTGGATGCTGCAGTCCCTCAATGTAATTGTCAATTACTCCACATGTTTAATTAAGACAGACTTCTGCGGGTTTCCATGCACCAACAGCGACATTTATTTACAACACTTCGGAGGGCGACTAAGTGCTTTTATACCCTCCTGCTGTGGATCATTAACTGGAACAGCCCACTAGACTATAAAAAGAATCACAAATTATTTACATAAAACCAACACCCCACAAAACAGAGAATAAAGGATAAATATTTACATATACACATCCAATGACTCCCCCCTCCCACTCGTTAAATTGGTTTGCTCCAGATGCATTAAAGCAGGTAACCTGCCGAGAAGACAGGCAGGAAAAGGTTAGTTCGATGAGCGTAAAAATGGTTGCTTAAATACCAAAAACACATGAGTTAAAATCTATAAATACTAAGTTATCTCTTTTACACAGGAGGGATGGTCGGTCGTCGTCCCCCCTCTGTAAACAAATACCGTGACTTTTCACTCTGTTCACGTTCCAATAAAGAGACGAAAATGACCGAAACATCTGTATCATGCTGAATATATTTCTGGAAGTTGAACTCTTCATCTCCTCTCTTCTTTTACATTGTATTGGTCTGTTTGATTCATTTTAAAAAGCTTTAACTATCAACGTTGTTATTAGGGAGGGTTTTTGTGTCTTTGTTTATCTATCGTGTCTCATTGAGTGAACTTTAAGTTGTCGACTGAGTATGTTAACAGATCGGTAGCAAGTTTAAGACCTTGAGGAGAAAATAAAATCAGGAGAATTGTAAATAGTTCATCATCTGTGGTCCAGAATATTCAGTGACTCAGCAAATCTGGTGAAATCCTTGTACACGGGGGATAAAACTGAAAACCAATCATGGATACTGGTAATCTCCAGGCTCTCAGGTGGAAATCACTGTAGGGCAGTGAAAGTCGGTGGATGCAGCTTGTCACAGAAAAAAACTCATATAAACAAATGTATTTTTATTTTTTCTGAAGATCCTGGAGAAAAGAGAAAGCATATGTCAGGCAGAGTCTTGTTTAGTTCAGCAAGGTAATGCTGAAGCAATCCTCTGCAGTAATTATGAATGTTTACTAAGAGGTCCCAGGGTTTTATTTCAAACTGTCCCAACCTGATTCACTGAAAACATCAAACTGTTGAGCTCCTGATGTTCTCTAAGGTGTACCAAACAGTGGTAGTCAAATGGCTAGAATGGCTTAGCAATGCAAGGATGTAAAGTTTATCAGTGAACGAGAGAAGATTATGAAGAAACCGCTTATTAAAACAAGAGCAGGGAAAGGAATGAAAGGAGGAGCTGTGAGGTCAGTCATGAGTTCAGCCTTTGATGCTTCGTAGCTTTGTGTTTAAGGGGGGGGGACAGTCCTCATGAAGGATGGGGTCTTCCATGGTGCGGGACACCCTGCCTCTGAATTTGTTTATATAAATGTCTTCAGTGTGTGTTTCTGAGCAGATTTTACCACCCACCGCGGTGCCTTCCTGCCAGCAGCAGAGCACTTCCTGTACCGCATGTGTTACAGGAAGTGAGAGCCCTCCTCACCACACAAACCACCACAGACCTGCCATCTGCAAACTTCACATTGTGATTTGCTCAGCTATGATGCTGAGAAGTGACGCGTTAGTCGTGTGAATTTCCCCCATTGGGGGACTAATTAAATTCTATCTTTAGGGTGTAGGGCTCAGGACCGCAGCAGTTAGCTGATGAAAGAGTGAGGGATGACTGTGTTAAAGGCAGAACCAAAGTCCTGGAGGAGCACTAACATACACCCCTCATTTCTTTATTTTTCCTTCCAAGCAGCCAGATTCTGTTGTAAACTTTTAAAGTGTCTTGAGCAACACTTCTCCTATCTTTCTGAGAGTTTTCAAGGTTTTTCTTTGGGCATTAGCTGCTTTTTCACTCATTTTCAGTCCAGTCCTTGTAGCTGATCATTTTCAGTGGAATGTGTGTTTTTGTTTGTTAAGCCACTTAATATTTAGGTAAAAAGAAAAAAGCACCGAACTCATGGGTTAAACCAGTGTTGTGTCAACACATAACACTTTGTTACGAGAAGCTTATCACGAAGACACATACTTTGTTCCTGTTTCTTTAGTTTCATTTGTGAAAAACACCAAAAATAACACAGTTTGACAGACAGAAAATAGCATTTCTGCAGCAACAAGGTGATTCCCAAAGAGTTGTTAGCTGAAAACTTGGCATATCTTAGCATGGTGTGCAGTGTGTCCTTAAAACATTTGAGGAAACTGGACAAGTGGAGGACAAAAGAAGAAGTGTCAGGCCTAAAACACTATCTACAGCAGATGAACAGGATCTGAAAGTGATGTCCTTAAGAAATAGGAAAAAATCCAGCAAAGAGATGCATCTGGACCTTCAGCTGATCCATCTACTGTTGGCCCAAGCCTCATCAGAAATGGTCTCCATGGAAGGGTGGCTGTCAAGAAGCCATTCTTAAGGAAGGGAAACAGGGAGAAAAGGCTGAGCTATGCCAAATGACACAAGAAGTGGACTGAAAATCAGTGGCAACAGGTCTTATGGAGGGATGAATCCTCCCCAGAGCCCGGACTTCAACATTATTGAAGCAGTGTGGGATCATCTTGGCAGAGAACGGAACAAAAGGCAGCCGACATCCAAAGAAGAGCTTTGGGATGTCCTTCAAGAAGTCTGGACAACATGTTAATTCTGTAGGCACGGTGATGGCATATTTTAAATGAGCTATTTTATGATTATTGGGATGAGAGCCACCATTTGTCTTATTTGTGGACTTTGTTTACAGTGAAGGTGTTTAGTAATGATGTGATTTTGGCCAGAAACTCAATTTTCTCTGTGCAAAAAGTGCAAGAAATGCTGCATTTTCCCCAAATAACAAAGGACACATAAAGAAAACAAATACTATATAAAGGTAGCATATACAAGCATTGCCTCTAAAGTTATTTAAGGATATCTAACTTTTAGTCATTCATAACTAAAGACCTGTTGGTAAATATATAAACAGTCATGGACACAAGCATATCCACGCTGTTGTTGGATATGGCACTGTCACTATCACTCAGGATTTATGTAAAACATTTGGGGACATTTAGAGTATTTTTCATGGAGAGGCTTAGGCTAAATGGTAATTACTTCAGATTTATGGATGAATGGCGGACTCTAGTGGACAACTTATCACAGCACACGTTGGAGTTGAAGGCTCTTAATGCAGTTACTGTCACACAAGTCACTGAGGAATGGTGACAAATAAATGCAAACATTTTCCATGGAGTTGTTTGCTCTTTCCTCCATTTTTTTTATCTTTCCTGTTTCATGTGTCAGGCCTGATAACGAAAAAGTGGTACTCATGATAATTGTACCCTTTATAACAACTTAACTTGTTATAACTTTGCAATAGAAACTGAGGAATCTAAGTCAAGAGTAGCTTGCTGATCATTCAGTGTAAAAGATGCATATCTATAGGACATGTCAAGGTATGGACATGTCTGAGATTAAAATGATACATTCAATATATTTTTACAACACATCTTATGATAATATTTGATCATATTGTGCTATATTATTCCTTATTTCCTTCAAAAATACTATTATTTCGCTCTTTGTTACTTACAAAAGAAAGTCCCTGCAGAGATAAACAAAACACTTCATGCTTTAATTCAGAAAAAAGAAAAATAGAAATAGTGAAATAGTGAAATAGAAATAAATGAACCAAAATGTCAAAATATTGAATATTTAGATATAAAATACATAAACAACAAAATAAGCAGATCCTTCAAGCATGCACCAGGGGGCGCTCGTTCTTTCTATCAAATTTTCAAATGCCAAATAAAAGTACCATTTATCATCATGAATCATCATAGATTTATTGTTTTGTGTTACCAATGTTGCATCTGTTTACAATTAAGTTCAGAATGAGTACTATTATCAAACTTTTCTATTAGTTTTTACTAATCTCCGCCCGGTGGTGCAACGCCATGTTACAAAAGATGCCGCACAGCCGAGCGCATATTGATGACATCATCAACTACGAGCCACAACAAAAACAACAACAGAACTCAGCTGTTTAAATGCTAACTAGCCGGCCTAGTTAGTCAGCGCACTTCTTTATTCTTTGTTTAATTTTTTTTATTTCATTACAAGGTTAATAGTTAGTGACACACACGGGTATGCGGCTTGTGTGATAACATGTTCAGTTATGCGCTTTATTTGGCTTTAATTTTATCTTCCTTTGTCTGCTAAGAGGTTAGCATTTAAACAAGACGGAGCCTCATCGAACTGAAGGTAACGAGTCGATTTTGTCTTCATAATGGCGCAGAAACCGTCACATAATCCATGGTTTGCTTCTGATGAACAGTAGGGTCAACTTTGTAAATGTGCGGCCAATGTTCTGACAGTAACCTGAAGGGAAGGAGGTGAATTACGGAGTTGTCAAAGGACTAATGTTTCAATCCGACGTGTAATTAACCATATGAATGTAACGCTTTGATACGTGCGCACGTGAACATCACATTACTTGCAGTTCAGATGCATCTGTGGCCAGTGAAAACAAAATTAACTTTAACTATAAACGAAAATGCATTTTATTCGTCATTATGATGCTAGAAAGTTAAATATAACCCTTTATCAGTTGATGGGCAGGTACACTGTTTTATGTTCTAATGAGTCTTTAATGGCAGTTTATTTCCACATTACATTTATTTTTTTAATGCTTAATAACTGCACGTGCAAACTTCAGATTAGGGGTGTCGATTAAACACATTCTTAAGTAATGTTTTTTTCTCATTGAAAAGTATCGAATACACCGTTTGCACATCGTGATTTACTGTGGGGTTTTTTGTGGAAAGCGCTGCGGTTTTGATGTTTTCATTTTGCACCTCTGTGTTATGAGGTGGAGCACTGGAAGTTCCTTTTATTAGCTGCCAAAAACAGCAGATCTTATGAGCTTATAAACGCCCTTCATTTGTTCCAATCAAGGGGACATTGCACAGAAGAGTTAAAGAGGAATTACACGCAGAAAATGAAGTTTTGTCTTAAAACAATAACTATAAGTGGATGCAGTGGATCTGTTTTCATTTGAAACGTGTAACTGTTGATCCCATTTCATCCAGTATTTAAAAAAAAAAGGACTGGTTTCTGATTTCCTGCTTCTTAAACAGATCAAAGGCAGCTTCAAACCTGTATTGTTCAAAAGGCTAAAATTCCTCCACTACTCAGAATACTTACTGACATTCAAAGGTCTCAGAATTGATGCTGTGTTTGATTTAGTTAAGCGGTTTGAAATTTCACACTCAAAGCTTTGCGTGACTAAAGTGGGCGAATGTAAACCGCCACATGAGGCAAGAGTCTGTAGAGGCTGTCGACTTATTGTGAACAAGGAGCACATGAATTAGTTTGAAGGAGGAGCTAGTTTCAGAATGATCGATAGACTTGAAGAGTAAACCCTTCACTGAGCTGTGGACCCAAAACTGGTGTTATTTGTGTAAATGTTCCTTTCGGTACCATGCTGGACAGTGAGCTGTAGAGCAGAGTGACTACAGAAATTAAACAACCACTCACTTATTTACTATCTGTTTAATTTCTTTTTGTCAAAGTTTCTCAAGGCAGACGTATTTATGAAACCACAAGACCACCAGGTGGAGCGTCTGACCTCCACCAATGACCACAAGCATTTCGCCGTCCGTCAACATGTCACCACGGAAAAGACCTCTGGTCCCAGTGAGCAGCAGGCGGAAAGCAGTGGATGAATACTTCCCCTTCAACCTCCTGCCGGTGGAGTGCCAGCTGCACGTCTTGTCCTTCCTGAACGAGGTGGATAAATGTAGCTGCGCTCTGGTTTGCCTGAGCTGGAGCTGCCTGGTCCGCTCGTGGAAGCTTTGGCGGGTGGCGGACTATTCCCGTCGCGGTGTTTTCCATCTCGGTCAGGAGGGCCTGCTGGTTTCCAACCGTGAGTTTGAGAGGTGGAAATCATGGGTCCACCACTACACCCACCACCTCATCTCCCGCCGCGCCAGCCTGCTCACGCTGAAGGCCAGCTTCGACCTGGGGGACCGATGCAACAAGTGGAGTGAGCTGCTGAGCCACCTGCTAGATAACGTCCACTGCAGAGACCTCAGTCACCTGGACCTCAACTGGACCTTTACTCTTCTCGAACCGCTGGACCTCAGGGTCCACTCCAGCTCCAGTTCACACCAGGACAGCTTCAACAAAATGGACCAGGTAAAATACATGAAATAATGATGCATTGATCTGAATCAGTCGTGTTGAAGCAGGGAAACCTGCAGGACCGGATGTGGACATCCTTGGTTCAGAGTCGGTTTCTTCTTTTGAATATCTTCTGAAAACATACTTTTATCACAGAGCCTTTCCTGATTTTTACCTGATTTGTCTGGGTTTTTTTGTTACTGATTGATTGGTAAAATGATAGCCCTACAATTTTATTACAGTACACAGCTTTATTGATTAGTTTCAAGTTGTTTTTACTTGATTTATTGTTTTCTTTTGATAATTTGTTTTGAAAAGTGTGTTATAAATAAAGTTTATCTGGTATTTTAAACACAGAAAAACATGGACCCATTAACTGACCATGGTTTTGTCTTTTTTAAATGATCATCTTAATATCTTTTTTTTAGTATGTTTTAAAGACCACTGTGCTTTTTATTTATGTTTTTTTCTTTACAAAGAACTTGAATAATAACCTGCTCATAAAGAGACAAAAGTCTGAAAAGTTGAAAGTATTAAACCGCTTTTCTCAGACCGTCAAACTGTGGGGCACCACAGCCTTCAGGATGGTTTAATGACATAACCGCGCTGCCATTGGCAGTGGGAAATGAGTCTGTTAGCTGGTATCAATGGGTTTACTCATGTTTAATAAGTCTTTGATGGTTCGTGCTGGTTTTCTCCTTCATGACCAGCCCTTTTTTTTTAAAGGGGTGTGTGACACGGTAAGTGTAGAAACCACTCTTGTGATGATTTGTTGTTCATAAATAATCCATTTTTTACCCATTTTTATGCATCCAGACAACTTGCATGGTTGAGAAAAGTCTGGTAGTAGCTGAAAGAGTTTCTTTTTACTTTTTCATGTAAATTCGAAAGACAACAAACAAAACAACGTTTTCAGGAGATCGATATCATGTTTTACACCCACATTTCTGCATCCTCACCTAATTTTGTAGTATTAGTCTGAAGGGAATGCAGTTTTCCCCCCAGAGTCTTCCACAAACATTCGCTCCACGAATGGGTCAATTCGACCTCTTCATGGTAACTCAACCAGGCTTGTTTAAAGTGACGGGTATTAACTAGAGCTACAGTACGTCAATATGTTAATACCCAGATGTTATTTGTGTAGAAGGAGGAATCGCGCCACTGCCTGCGCTGACGTGTGACTGTCTTTGCTTTGACTTGGCAGGTGACCAGCTTTCAGGAGCTGCTGAGCAAACTCACCCATAGCTGCCCACGCATCTCCAAGATGCGGCTTCATTTTGACTGGTCGGATTTGTCCGTGTCGCTGCTCACTCAGTTCCAGCAGCTGCGAGTCCTCGAGCTCAAATACTTCTGGGTCTTCAAAGGAGTCACGCCAGGGACACTGCAGACGCTAACCAAATCTCTGCCTAACCTAAAGTCTCTGACTTTACACATCCTGGTGCCGCTGAGGAACCTCGGCATCTCCTACACCCTGGAGTCGCCGTCCCTGGAGTTCCTGGACGTGTCTCCCAGCCGAGGTTTGGTCTTCTCCTTCCTGAAGCTGCCGGCTCTGCGAGAGCTTCGAGCTAAGAAGATTGTGCGTGGTATCACGTTGGATCGGAGGACCAGGCTGCGGATCCAGAGCCGGTGGCCCTGCTTGTACCACGTCCTCCGGGAGGGGACGCCGAAGCTTCAGGCTCTCAACAACGAAAGGCTCCTTCCTACGTGGAGAGAGGAAAGCTATGGGGAGCTGACTGCTATCCTGGAACAGTCCTGTTACTGTGTTCAGCATCTAGACAGCTGGCTTTGGTAGGCAACGGAAATGGGTGGAATCCTGAAGAAAGCAAAATATGGCTTATTTCACTCCACGAACTTGGACAGACTTTCGATTTACTGAAGCTCAGAGACACAAAGTCGTTGCTCGGAGTTGGAGATAAAAACTGAGACTTGAACACAACTCATTTCCATTTCATTAACAGAAATTAGCTGTTACATACTTGTTCTTAAATGTTAACGAGGCAGAGAGGCTTTCGAGAGGCGATCTGGTGCTTTATGCTGATTCCACTGTGCCGCGCTGGCCTGGATGAACTCTCCACACGAGCTGCACCCGGAGCCCAGCTCACATGGACCAGGACTACATGAAGCCTGATGACTTCTGTGATTCGTTTCAAACCTCTTAACTCGAGCCCACTGTTGAGAAGTTAAGCATGAAGGCAAAATATTGTTAAATTATTTTATTAATGAAAAATAAAACCAGGATTTTAGGAAAAGGGGTTTAAAAAAAGTCATTTTTATTGGAGCTCTGATACGTCAGCAGTTCAAAGCTTTTAATTATTTTCAGGTAGTTGTCTTCATTTCAGGAAGACGTTGAACTATTTATAGTTTTAAAATTGCATTTCTGACAAATTTGTCTGATTTTTCTCCCAAATTTACACTTTATTTGTAAGTGTTGTGCCTCTTAGAATATAATTCCAGATTTATGTCACAAATTAAACCTCAAAATATCGTCTCTCTCTTCTCAAAGTATCACGACTTATCGTTTGAAATATTTTGCCTTTCTTCTTACCATCGGAGCACCTTGATAAGTCGTGTCTCCACTGTGGAAAATGACATATACTGTACTGTAAACTGTATTGTTTGTAGTTTGGTTAATTGTTTGACTTCAGTTGTTTTTAATCCAGTCAACTGCTGCTTCAAGCTGTTCCAGAAATTGAGTCGTTTTCGAGACATTTGTAGAAAGGAGACGTGAGATTAGAGAACGTATGCAGTAATTATTTAAGACTGATTAAGTGTGAACGGTGCATTTGAGCTAAATTATATTAACACACACAAAAAAAGGCACAATCAGTTGGACCAAAGACCTCTGAGTCGGCTGCTGAATACTTTGCACATTCAGACGGCCGGTGTTAAGCTGGTTTAATTCCAATCATAGCCTGCCAAGAATGCAAATGAGCGTTAATTCCAGTGCTGGACCGTGTTTTTCAGATCTCAAGTTTGTTTGCTTTCTTCACAATGTTTGTGGTAACTGAACTGATGAAGTTTTGCAGAAAGTTGGACCCGATTGTCTTTAAGTGATGTTTCGAAACTCTTTGCACATTTCCTGTTTGCTGTCACGGGAGGTTGTTTGTTGAGAGCAAGCCACCAAATTCCAGCTGTTTTCCTGATGCTTTATTTGACCACAAACTTCAGCTGTTTGCTGGCGTCTGCAGAGGAGTCCAATCAGTGCGTTTTGCAGTTATCTTCCTAATCAGTAGAGGTCCTTGTTCTCAAAGATTTGGCCGTGAAGGTTTCCCCCTTAAACACAAACGTGGCCGTGTTCGCAGCTGTAGAGCGTCACCAACAGCCTGACTGATGTGTGCTTTGGGGTATTTATACATGAGTTGAGATTTATGTGACATGTCACAAGATGGTCCGTAAAGATTTCTGCTCTGTTGTTTTTTTTAGATCCCATCCCTGCTGCTGAATGATTAACTCGGTTCCTCCTGCACATGAGCAGGACACCCTGACGTGTGTGCAGATGTTGTAACATCTGCTCCACTTTTTCCACATAATAAAACGTTTGTGCTTTGGGGTTTTTCTTGTTTTTGGTTTTTATTTTATTCACGTCATGACGTCTTTAAGGGCCCACCAATCAAACGATGTATGATTCATACTGTGAAGCAGAAATGTTGCCTCGGCCGCTCCTCCACCTGACTCCAACCACGGTGATGGGCTGCTTCTCAACCCCAACAGGAACATCTGTTCTCAGTACAAACAACCACCGTTTCCTACGCTCCCCGTCTGCCTGTTTGTCTCCCGGTTCCTTCTCCTGAGGTGAGGAATGTGTGTGTCGTGGTCATGGTGGTTGTTGCTCCCTGTGGATGAGGCTTTCCAGGCAGTTTTTCCCAAATTCTGTTTTTGTTACTTCTCCTCCCCCTTCTTCTTCTTTTTTTTTTTTTTTTTATCCGGCGCCCTCAGAAGTCCTCCCCTCATATGCTTCTTGTTTCCTGGGAGTTTGTCAATCTCGCAGGGTCTGTGTGCGGATGCGAAGGTTTGAACCCCTCTGCGGTGAGGACTTACCTACCTGTGGATGGCAACGTGCCGCAGCCTGAAACTCTGGACAGCTTCAGCTACAATCAGAAGTGATGGGTCTCACCTTGAGGGATTTTCTTGTTTAATTTGAGGCATTTTACTGTGATTGTCTGAGCTGTGCGAGCTGTTATCAAACCCAGGGAACGTGAAGGAGAGGGCGATGGACTGGAGAGAGCGGTGTGAGGATTAAATGTTCCCTCAGGTTTCCTTAGCCCCTGCATTAGTGAGAAAAACCACAGTAACCACCTCCAGATGTTTGAGAGCACAGCCTGACTGATTGTCTAAAATGAACATTGCCCTCTTCACACAACAGCACCTACAATTCCCTTCTTTGGTGGTGCCCAAGTTAATGCTTAATCTGAGTACAGAAACTTAATTGCTGAGGCCAAGCCCTGTTTAAGGGGGAAAGGTTAGGTTGATGCGTGCAGAGCAGTCGGCGCAGACCAGAAGCAGATTCGCTCAGAGACTCATCTCTGAGCTTTAGGACTGACCGAAGGAAGCAGTCACAATGCCAGAAAACTCAGGCGTAGCCAAGGTTTTTGCCGGCGCTTTCGCCGTCCTGACAATCTCTGCCATCGCTGGCCTCATCACCATGATCATCGTGTACAAGATTGAGATCGACGAAATGAATCCGTCGCCCCCTCCAACTCCCCCGTCCACCACCCTCAGCCCGCCACCTGTCACGCGGCTGCCGAAGGACCTGGTACCTCAGAGGTACGAGATCAAACTCAGGCCTCAACTCTACTCCAGAATCATCTCGGAGGTGAACGTCACCAGCCCCAACCAGACGATGGTCTTCACTGGAAACTCTACCCTCCACTTCCTCTGTGTCCAAAAAACAGGCCACATCTACCTCAACAGCAAGGACCTGATCGTTTCCAACCCACAAGTGATTAACAAAGACACAAATGAAAAAGTTGGGGTTAACGCACTGAAACACCACGAAGACGAAACGGATTTCTTGGAGATCGAGTTGGATGGGTTTTTGGAGGCTAGAGGGAACTATAGTTTGTTTCTGGAATTCCAGGGACAAATATCAGAAAATCTTGAAGCGCTGTATGTAAGCACATATACTGAAGGTAGCCCTGCTTATGAAGGTGACACAGATGTAGAGAGGTAAGTCTTTAAAAGTTTTTCCCTTCATATTCTGAACATGATATCATATACAAACCCGTACACTTGAAGGCTTTAAGACTACAAAAAAATAACAAATATTCTCAGTCTGACATTTGCAAGCTGTTCATTTTCCCTCAAACATTGTTATATAAGAGAAATAATTTCTAAATTTGGAAAGAAACATGCATCCAGTCCAGTTTTACTCTCAGAAAAATGTTTTTTTTTCATGTTGGGGAATAGTCGCTGTTTAAATAAAAAAAAAAACAGTCACAAGAAAAGTTATCCGACTTCAAATGATAATCTTTCATTTCTCAGCTTCTAAATAAGCTAAAAAACACTAGACCGACACCTTTTACTGTAAATTATTAACTTTCCCCTCATGTTATCCGTATTAAAAAAGGAAATGATAACTGCGTTTGTTGGAAAATGTTGCTGTGACACTCAACTTAAAAGGTGAAAGCTGCCTGAGGTCTGAAGGGCCAGTGCTGAGGAAAGATAATCCACAATAGAATTAAACAAAAACGCAACTAAATGTACATTTTTCAGATTAATAAGATGAATAAAAAAGGTTGAGAAAATAAGATTACAAGAAGAAATCTTTGTAAAAGCTGGAATGTTGGTGCCAAAATGATCCTTTTTTTTTTTTTACTATTTTCAAAATAGTATGACCTTATTAACCTTTTATTAGCCCCATAATTTACATAAAAGGTTTCAAAGTAACACCAGAGAGGTTTGTGAACGTTAAAGCGAATCTATTTCTGTTTCTATTTCTTTTACTATAACCGGGAGCTGAAATAAAGCAGTTCAGGACTTTGGTTTTGGTTTCTTTACGGTTGCTTGATATTTGTGTGGGATTTCGATGGCATCTTCGTGGCGCCTTAAGCAAATTTGTGTGTATGACTGTATATTTATAACAGTGGTGTTACATCCCACAACGTTAGGGGGAAGTAAATTGTGTTGCTTTAAGGGTTCGAGACATTTATCAAACCCTTTGATTGAGAAAAGAGGTGTCAGTCAGTGTTACACTGGAAAATACAAGTCGAAATATGAATTAATAGTCAAATTTCATAAAAAAAGTTACTTATTTATTGAACTGTAAGAACTCATCTATATGCCTAATTTCTTTTTTGCATTTTTTTTGCATTTTTCCATTAAATAGGTTAATTTTATTAGTCTTATTAGTTTATGAGTTGATGTTAATTCAAATTTCTTCACTGTACAAGAAATAAATGGACCTGATAGAAGATAATCATTTTCTTGCGAAGCTCACGCTGGTTTATCGCCACTCTTCTTACGTGCATGTTTAGTTAAAGGTTGTAATTCCTGTTGAGACATGTCCGCTCCTGCTGATTTAGTTCGAGTCCACGGGTCTCAGCTGAAAAATCAACATTGAATCATGAAATGAGCTGGATGTGTGGAAGCAATTAATTCTGTTTCTTTGTGGAGAAGTGCAGCAGCACAACGAATGTTGCACTGAGATTGAATGTAAAGTCAAAGGAACTGACAGGATTTGTCACATTTTCTCATGCTGGGCCTTTTGTTGATTCCCCAGGACAGAGACGATCCAAGAAAAACTCCTCTTCAGTGGATGTAAAATCACTTTCTGCCAGTTTTTTTTTTTTTAAAAAGTAGCAATGATTAGACAGTCCCCAGGGTGCCTTTTGAAATCCAGATCACCTCCTGATTGTTTCTTATCTTCACTCCCTCTGTTTTCACAGATTTCTTGCTGCCACAAATTTGGAGCCAACCGATGCGAGGAAACTGTTTCCTTGTTTAGATGAGCCAGAAATGAAGGCCGTATTTGATTTGACAATCATCCACAGGCGAGACACAATCGCTCTGGGAAATGCAGTACAAGCAGGTAAAACTATTTAAAAAAGTCCTGTGCTTGTATTAACTTTAAGAACAGAATGAAATATATCTTCACTTAATATTCCTTCATTCTTTCTTCTCTTCCAGTCTCCAATATTATAGATGATGAATGGAAATACACAAGTTTTCGACCGACACCGGTGATGTCGACCTACTTGTTTGCCTTCATGGTTTCAGAGTTCAAATCAATTGAAAGCCCACACCCTGTGAAAAAAATTAGAGTGTGTATTACATTATTATTCTCATCTATAAACTTCAGATTTCACTGACAGACTTGAGTCCAGTTTTGCTTTATTCTCCACGTTAAAACCAATTATTTTCATGGTTTATAAACTGTCCTTCCAACATCTGTCCGGTCGGATTAAGCCAAACCAGACTAAATACAAGTTGACCTCTGTTAACCTTTTTGCTCATGCAGACGTATGCCCGTCCTGAGGCCATTGATGCGGGACACGCCAAGTATGCCGCCAACATCACTGGAAAGATCCTCACATACTACGAGAACCTATTTAAAATTGAATATGAACCTAACAAGCTCGGTAAGACTTTGTGTGGATATAACTGTAAGGATTCAGGGCTTCATGGTCTTTTCTTTCAATGAAGAAGAAGAAGAAGATTTTGAAGGTGCTTAATTTGAGACACACGCAGGGTAATGCAGACCTATAAAACCGCTCTGTGCCTAAACTTTTATGAGTCTCAGAGTCAGGTTCTTGTTGCATCGCTACTGTGTCGTCCACGTCGGCTTAAGATGGTAACGGGAAGTTTGAGGAATTGAGCCAGATCTCGTTCCTGTAATCATTGTCCTGTTAGTTTTATTCAATTTTACTACTTTTAAGTAAGCAGAAAATACCTGTCCAGAAAGTTTAAATAGATTAAAATAGTTTAAAATAAAAATAATACTTTATTTTTTTATATGATGGATACAGTGTTGGATAGATTGTAACAGATGCCAAGCCATATTTATTTATATAGCACTTTAAAAACAAACAAACCTGGTTGACCAAAGTGCTGCCCATCATAAGACCCCACAGATAAAAACCACAAAAACACTAAAAACAGAGAGAAATTAAAGTTATCTAAAAACAGACAGAACATAGTGCAATTAAAACTGAATAAACAGTCAAATCATTGTCAGTCAGTGCAGTTACATACGGGCAATCGGATTGGATTAATGGCTAAATTACAATAAGATTGAATTATTCAGCTCAATTACTTGTCGGATTAACGACAAGTAATTGAATCAGATTGGGTTACTTGCGATCGAATTAAGACTCCGGGATAACTCGATCCGATTCCCCACTTAACGTGCCTGGAGACGAAAGTGAATAGGATCGAGCGTTCTGCGCATGCTCAAGATTTTTTCCCGCGATCGTCACCCGGAAGTCAAAGGAGACAATATTACTGTTGTTGTCGCCGCCGTCAGAAAGAAACAAACAACGCGTTTGTTTCATAACCAGCTCATCACAAATGTAGAGGGACGTAGCTTCATCTTGCTCTTCATTCGCCATCTTTCTCGAATGCCTGAGTTTGTTTTTGGTGAAGACGTCAACAGGAAGTGGCTCTATTAGCGATAGTTGAAATGGGTACAGCGCCACCTATCTACTGTGGTATTGCATGCATGTGCCAGTGATTCGATACATTCACCGCCATGTAACAAAGGATAATTACCCTCAGATAAGAAGCATAACCCAACTATAGCTATAATCGAGTTAATCTCATCATGTAGACCCACTGAGTCTCCCACTGGGTTAAAGGCCAAATACGAGATTTAAAAACATCAACTGAAGGAGCTTGTCTTATGTGCAAAGGAAGCTTGTTCCGCAGCTTTGGGGCCAAAACGGAAAAAGATTGATCACCTCTCATTGAATTCCAATTGGCTTGAATTGGGCTATATTATCTAAGTGCCTTGAGATGACATTTGTTGTAATTTGGCGCTTTATAAATAAAACTGAATTGAATTTTCCTTCAAATTGCTGGTGATTTGGGAATCACCAGCAGCATCTGGTCATCTGACGTCTGGGAATGAGACGGGGTGCAGCAGGTTAGACAAATAAGCTGGAGCAAGGCCATTAAAAAAACTTTAAAAACTTTAAAACTGATCCTGAAATAAATAGGAAGCCTTCGTGGTTTCAGAGTTCAAATCAAGGAGGTTATAATCGGGGTGATGTGCTCTCGTTTCTTTGTACGTGTTAAAAATCGTACAAAGCCTAACTGAAGACGTGACAGGGTGACCTGGCTAATTCCTGTTAAAAGAGAGTTACAGTAATCCAACCTGGGGGTTATAAACGAATGGATTACTGTTTCCAAGGAAAGGAAAGAAAAAAGATGAAAAAAGGATGATTTAACCACACCATTAACATGGTTATCAAATCTAAGGGCTACATCAACTTTTACACCTAAGTTGGTGACAGCAGACCTTAAATGTGGGGTGAGCGCAGTCCTCGTAGAAAAACAGATGTCAGTCAAATAAAGTCTGGAGGACAAGATATTTCAAAGATACTTCACAAGTAGCCCTCGGGACACCTCCAAGTTGACCAGTGACCAACTAACATAAGCTTTGGCTAAGCTCATCTATCTTTGACTTTATTATTCAAATTATAAACAGAATCAGCAGCTGACATATAACATGTATTTTGGATTTCAAAAACTCTTATATTAATTGAAAGTCTTCTCAACTCCCACATTGATATTTTCAACTTTTTTCTCATCATTTCAATTAAATATGATGTATAAAAAGTTCACTCAAATAAGCAGGCATTTTAAATGTTCTTTCTACTGATAAACCTACTGGACATTGTAACATACTATTTCCAAAGAAGGCTTAACATAAACAGGCTGTATAATTCTAACTTTGCGATTCTTTTAGAACAAGTGGCGGTGCCAGACCTTATTGCCTTGGCAATGGAAAACTGGGGACTGGTGACATACCAGGAAGGAGCTTTGCTTTATGAAGAAGGAGTATCCTCATTGTTGCACAAGGAAGTGATCGCCACTACTATTGCACATGAGCTTGCACACCAGGTAAGGAAATACAACACATTTTATTTCCTTTTAATAAAACGATTACATTATTTACTTTTTATGTTACATATGTATTGCCTTGAAACAAAAAAACAATCAGTGCATTTAGAAAACTTCTCAGACTCAGTATCTTCTTTACTATTACGACAGGTTCCGTTTTACTGTAAATACAGACGTAATATTTCCTCTTTTTTCATGATTTCTTCTTGTTTTGTTGACAGTGGTTTGGAAATCTGGTGACGATGAAATGGTGGAATGAACTTTGGCTGAAAGAGGGCTTTGCCACGTACTTGGCACCTTTTGCAGTGGACCACGTTGAGCCTACGTTCAAAATGGTAAGCTCGGCTTAAAATCCTCTCGTACTACATGCTCTGAGCATAGCCGATTTGGCAAACACAACAGAAAACTGTGGAGACCTCATAAGAAGTGTTTGCTATAAGAAAATGTTATTTTTCTGATGCAGTACTAAACTATGTTTTATTTTTATTATCCATATAAACAGAAATTCTAAGAAACACTGAGTACAATTAGTGTAACTCTTAGGTACAAGTTAAGCCCTGCTTAATATTTATTGATATATTTGTTTGATATTTGTTTTTATCATTGCAACATTGAATGTGATGACAAACAAATTGGTCTAAAAATTTTTGAAAACCTTTATTTGTGATGCACATTGTAAATAATGTGTGGATTTTCAAAGATTTCAGTAATCTTTTGTAGAAAGAAGCTTTCACCTTTTGCTCAAGAATCTTCCTTGGTTTTGACTTAGTGATAAGGAATCAAAGGTATTTAACCTCTTGTGGGGGTCATGAAATATCTTCGACGTGCTGCAACTCAGTTAGAAGCTGAGGAATCTTGTCAGTGGGCTCTGAAATCACAGATAATTATACCCTGTGTAAGCACAAGTCTCAACAAATCTAAAATTCTATCTCATGTCTGTGTTCACCATGGAGGGTTTAGTAAATGAGCATAAACCATCATGTGCTAAGATGACCATTTAAAAGTTATAAAGAGGATCCAGCTTCTGTAGAGCCACCTTGTTGGCTTATTGATAAATTACATCACCGTAGTCTAACATTGGAAGGATGATCATTTGAACAAGAGCCCACCCAGTATGGTGAATAAAGGCAACACATTCTATAAAACCCTATGAAAAGGCTGAGTTCTGTTCAGACGGATATCCAAGTAGTTATATTCAGTTACATTATCTTTGACAACCCCATCAAGATTAGGAATTTTTGGATCCATGCGGGGGGACTAAATCTTCCTACTGATCCACATGGTCTTGATCTTAGCAATTTGTTAAAGAACACCTAAAGAAGACAAGGCCTGTTGAACCCTAAAGAAATTATCTTGACGTAATGTACGTGCTACATCAGGGTAAGGACCAAAAGCATAAATTGCTGTGTCATAAGCGTAGAGGTGGATGAATGGGTGGCCTAGAGAACAAAATATCACTGGACCAAGTATCGGACCCTGAGGTACACCTCAGGAGCTGAGAAAGGTCGCGCTTTAATTTAATACGTCGCACCCTATCAGTAAAGTAGTTTGAGAACTCAAGAAAACCGATTTATTGTGTCAGTTCAACCAAAACTGGACTTTAAATGCGTTTAAATATTAGGTTATCAGTTTAAAATCATACAAAATTAAGCTCCTCAAAGCCGGACTATCTCACCCTGATAATCCAGTTAGGGTTTGTGTTACCCCATCCTGCACTAAACTAGACTTAAATAGGCCTAGGCACTCTGTACATGCGTTTCATAAAAATGGTGGAGTGTAAACGTTATTGTATCCAGTTGAAATTCCACTAAAGCTGTTCTCATTCACATATTTTTGTTTCCTTTGTCAAAAGGCTAAAATGATTTATTGCAGCATCATCTGACTAAATAAGATTTAAGTGTCTTAAAGACAACGTCTGTGCAGTAAAACCAGCTACACTTACTCCCAATGATCTCCCACAGAAAATTCTCAAAAAGTGTAATGAGTGAAGATGCCAAAAGCCTTGGCTGAGTCAATAAAAACTGCCGCACATCATTATTCAAATCTAAAGCAGAAATAATGTAATTAATTACTTAAAGTTGTATAATTATACAGCCAAAAACCATAAAGATCTAAGTAATGGAAGTACTGACATTAATGTTGTAATATAACGTAATGATTATCCAACATCTGACGGTACTACTGCCAAATATTCCCACATTCATCTCTTGTGTATTACTGCATTATACTGACAAATGATTCTTGAAACTACAAGATCTGGAACTTATTACATTTGTTCTCACAATGAAGTGGGAGTTGGGCACGATTATAAGAAGCGCTCTTCAAATGTAGGTATTTCTCTCTTTGCGATAGTCTGATCATTTCAAGATCTACACACATAATAGTAATAGCGTTGCAAGTACAGTACACACCTAAAAAAAGTCACATTTTCAATACATTTCTGTGTCACGCAACAGTTTAATCTCTGCTTTCCACAGAAAGACACATTAGTTATGTATGAACTCCACTCAGCATTTGAGGAGGACGCTCTGGAATCATCCCATCCTCTCAGTGCTGCGCCGGAAGATGTCGCAACAACTTCTGAGATCCTTGGGATGTTTGATGCCATATCCTACAGCAAGGTAGAGTGTCAGAACAGTGGGTACAGAACATGTCTTCAGACCACAATGATGATGCGCCACACAGAAAGAAACCAGACTTCTTTAATTAACATCAAACAGTTTGGCTTTACTCCAGATCAAAATGTTACTGTTGGGGTTTTAAAGACGTACCGTCCTTCAACATGTTTTGACGAAACACATGCGGTCGTCATTGAAACAGAGGGTGCATGCCCAAAAAACACAACAAAGACCTTTTGTAAATATTTAACCAAAAACAAAATAGTAAATTCACTTTTATCCTCAGAGGCGAGTAAAGCTAAACCTTTAGCATAAATGTCCACCAGTTTGATGTCATCATGACGTCATCGTTCAGTCAAGCATTCAGACACAACGTGAGCTGAGGATCTTTATAGTGTTTAAAGTTCTGATTCGAGTTCATCTTTAACTTGTCTTCAATGACAATGGTCAGCTGACCTTTTAACATGACAATGATGATTTTGGAGAATTCAAAGTTGCATCACTGACTGCCCTCTCTATGAGGCAGTGATGGTATAACATATAACATATAACTTCCAGCACGGTGCAGTTTCACAGAGGTACTTCTACTAAAAAAGATGCCTCAGTTTGTGTCAAACATTTGTACTTTTAGTGTAATTAATCCATCTGTCCTGAGCAGGTGATTGAAGCAGGCAACGTCTTTGTCTAAATGTTTATTGACAATAAGGGAAACAGCAAAACCTTTTAAATACTACAACTTCCATATAGTTTGGTAATGTGCAACCTTTTTCTTATTGAAGACACAAAACCTGCAGTTCCTTTGCTAAAAATGAGGGGTTATGGGTGATTTATTTGTGCATCAGATGCTCCTCTCTTGACTTGATTTTTGGGAAGTAGCAGGTCCTTAAAGCTGCAGGAAGCCCCTCAGATCTTGGCATAATAACACAACACACTTTTAATACCAAAGACATTGGAGAAACAACATTTTAAAGATGGTCACTGTCTACTAACCTGGAAATCTGGATTCTAACTTGGTGATTTTGAGGGTGTGATGAATCTAGGGATGTTTTCTCTTTTAACACTCTTTTTGACTGAAAATTACTCCAAAATGTCAGTTTTACTGCAATTTGTTTAAGTGTAGCACCTTTATTGGCAGGCACTGTTTCGCAGAGGATCCCATATTTACTTATCCAACATTGTTGAACAGGTTTTCATCATATGTACTTATTTTTTCACTCATACTTGTATTCTGTTAATATTAACTTGTGATTTGTGTTTACTCCAAAGGGGGCTATGGTGCTGAGAATGCTGGCCAATTTTGTGGGAGAAAGGCCTTTCAACAGTGGCATCAAAGTAAGCTGCTGTTTTTAACCTCACGTAGAGTGCCTGAAATTCTACAGCAATCCTTAAAAAATACTTTAGACAGAATCCTGCAGGCAGACTTTGTGTCTCAAGACTAAAGATAACCTCTGACCCTGACCTCATAAACAGTCTGTTTAGAGTTAAGACTCAGACTAAGTGCGCAGTCCTAAGTTGTTGTGATTAAAAATAAAACAGACAAACAATTTCTGCAACCAAAGTCAAGAAAAGTAAAGTCTTTATGACATTAAATGTCCTGAGAGGCGTTCGCAGGCAGTTGTGGTCATGAAAAGGGGCTGATTTGGTTGGTCATGAGTGTTGCCAGATTGTGGTTTTATTCAGCCACAGTTTCTTTAACACTATCTGTACTTTGAGACTTTAAAGTGCCAAAGAAAGTCGAGAGAAAAGGGATTTTGATACATGGATCAACATTCATTTTCAATCCTGGAAAGGTCTAGTTTCACTTAAGTTTTGGTCTAACACCAGGGAAGCATCTGTGTTTTTTTGTATGTTGTATTAAATTCAGTGTCTCTTTCTAGATTTACATTAATGGTGTAACTATAATTCATAAAACTGGCTACAGCAGCCCTGAAAATATTGGTAGCTTTGTGAAAGTTTAAAGCTCACTTTTATCTATCAGAAAGATGAAAGATTTATGGGTTTCTTTTAATCATCTCTAGTTCGTTTGAGTACAAGTGGTCATACTCTGTAACTACTTGGATTTCTTTTTGTCTGTGGGTGTTTTTAGAGGTACCTCAAGACTTTCAGTAACGGAAACGCAGACCAGAACGACCTGTGGGAATTGATGCAAATGGTAAAATCTTGTGATTTATTAGTAATAATACGGCTTCAGTCAGTCATTACATCAAGCATTCTAAAATGATATGTTAATGTTGGCAGGCCAGACATGATAAATCTGGTTCAGAAGTTGGTAAGTTCATGGAACCTTGGACCAAACAAAAGGGCTATCCCGTCATCACCATCAACACTAACAACGGAGAAATCTACCAGAAACAGTTCCTGTTCAACGACACCGCAGAATCTAGGTATGTGCTTTAAGATGCCACATCGTCTCCCTTCACTTCATGTCGATGGAGAAAAAAATCACCTCTGGTTTTAATTGCCTCCAGAAAGATAATCTTTTGTGTAAGTGTAATGTTTGATTAAGCACATCATGACACATGAAGCTGTAGCACAATATAAAACCTATTAGACAACAAAAAAAAGGCATGGCAGTACAATTACTCAATTAACTGAAGCCACATGAAGTTAGTATGCACACAGGATTCATGAAAAACCTGAAAAAGTATCTCCTACCTGCATCTAATGTACCACCACAGGTTCTTAATAGAGATATCAAAGTATTTACTAATAGCATTGCATGTAAACACACTAGGGAATAATTATGGTTAATTTGTTCAATTTAGTTCAAATATTCCCAGAAACTAGAGAATTTTCACTTCAAAAAAGCTTGCATCTCTATGCTAATGTAAAGCATTTCTGTTCATTATGTCTGTTATAAAAGCCATTCATACTCCTAAATAAATTTAAGATTAATAAGGAGTGTGAATAACATTGATGACAATGAGGTTGATGTGATTCTGGTGATAGGAAAAAGATCCTCCCAAAATCTCATTTAGGAGCCCTGCTATCAGGATCGACATCAGTTGCTAGTAGTCTTATTTTTGGCATACTCCCTGCTGCAAACGTCGCTTCCATCAACCAAGAAGAACTAGTGTTGTTATTTGATGGTTAGACTAGAGTTTGACCAACTTTATTAGATTGTGTAATTTTCTGTTTCACAAATTGAATTCAGATCAAATACTGTTACAAATAACATAGCGTGACAGTAGGCTATAAGTGATTTCACATAGTGTTTGGATAGTGAATGGCTGATACTGCGGGAAAGTTCATCTTTCATTTGTTCACCTGCACTCGTTATCATCATAAATCTATCATCCAGTACCTTCAGCACATTTCTAACTCTCTCAGAAAAACAGCTCACCAAATCACAAAAAAATGTCATTTCTATTCCAGCTGCAAAAACAAACAAAAAGATTCCCCAAAGGCCACCTTGCTTGTATTTTTCTGCTATGCCTGCATGAAATCATTGCTGCTCATTACAGTAGATTATACCTTTGGCCCTGCAGAATTTTTGAGGTTGTGTTATATAAATATTTATGTCATAACACTGCTGTGGTAAATTGCACGGAGATTTAACCAACTGTGGCCTGGTTTTGAGCTGTTACATCCAGACTGCCACACCTCAGGACTCAGGAGACTCTGACTGACATCATGCTATTTCAAATTATCTGGTTAAATTTCATGCTATAATGTGTTTTTTTCCTCTTTAGTCTCTGGTGGCCCATCCCGATCAGAGTTAAGTCCAACAACTCTGATACCTCTCTTCTCTGGCTGTACGAAAGAGGCCCAGGTAACTTGTAGAAGTACACAACACAAAGCCAAATTAGGTATTCACACAAAAAAATAGTTTTTTAACAGCTTTGTTTTCATATTTAAGAAAAACATTTTGTCCAACACTTTCTGTTTCATGAAGATCACAGAAACCTAAGGAGAGAAACATTAAAAATGTTGATTGATAGACACCCATACACTCATGTGATGGCTTTCATGGGATACAGGTCAGATGGGGGTGTAATGAGACAGATATACACAGGAAGATTACTGAACGGCCTAATGGACCCAAAGGGGAGAGTATTTATCTATCCCCTCAGTCTTTAAAATCTGTGGAAAAGTCTTTTAAATTAGACTCTTAAACACAGCAAAACCTTAAATTTAAGCAAGATTAAATAACTCATATATATGAAGTATATATCAGGACAATTTTAGGTAAGAGTATACTGTTCATTAAGTGCTTTGGCTCTTTATCATCTTTATAAGATATTATAGCTCGCTACTGAGACTGTGAGATTTTTATGAACATTGACAAGTACAAAACTGAACATAATTATATTCCTTGTAACAAGAAAAAGGTTTTAGTCTGGTCACTCAACTTCAAATTCTTGGTAAGATCATTTTATTTCAATTATTATATATCAAATTTTATCTTAATTTTATTAAGTTTTTGGTTGTTTGTTTTTAAAAGTTGAGTTTTTTCAGTGAACTGTCTACCGGTTCAAGAGTGTAAACACAGAAAAAAAGACTACAAATAGATCCAAAATTACCACAAATGTGTAAAACAACCACTTTTAGTGACCATAAAGTGACATAACATAAGCACAGAGAGAAAACAACTAATTAAGCACAGACAAAAAAAGGATTATAGAGCTGTTAAAAGATGGCGTACGACACAAAACAACTAAAATGAGAACAAAGCGATGTAAGAATCGGAAAAAATGTAAAACAATTGCAGAAATGTAAATGTAAAATGAGCAAAAAGACACAAAATCATACAAAAAATGACATCACAAAGAAGAGTGAAACAACTGTGAAGAGACACAAAACTGAGCGAACAGGCACCACATGATTGTACATAATACATCTGTTCTAGGTTTGGGTGGGAAGCCTTTTACATCATTGTACCCAGAGGCCCATAGTCATGATTTGTCCAGGGACACATAAGACCCCCTTTTACATTCTATTTTCTTTCTCTTTTGTACTTTTCCATCAACTTGTCCTTTGTGGTGAGTTTAACTTATGTCGTACAAATATTTGTCTCTGAAACAGTCAAGAAAGAAGAATTTATTTCCAGGAGAGACGAGTGGATCCTGGCTAACGTCGACTGTTATGGATACTACAGAGTGAATTACAACCTAGAGAACTGGCAGCGCCTCCTCACTCAGCTGGAAACAAATCCAGATGTGAGTACAGGGCCAGATAATGAGTGAGCAGATAACAGAGCTCCACATGAACCAAACCCCTCGAGATGCTGTTCGATTAAAAGGTTTTCTAAGCAGCTTTTACAGGGAAAATGGAAGGTAAATAACCACATTTTGATCAAATAAGATAAATTATTTGACCCAGGCACACATCTCAGGGTCATCGGCGTGTTCTAGACTGTCAAAATCATCTCAAATTTTTATGAGAAATGATAAAAATTATCCAAAAGATTAGCGTTTGATCAGCTTTTTTTCAACGGCTGAGTGACTTATCTGAAGAAGACCAGAGCACTCCAAACTCAAACTGACCTGAGAAACTCGGGGGGAAAATAAGAAATGTTTTAGCAGATGGAAAGTTACAGGTAATTAATTTTAGGCCAGAGATTTACAGAATCCCAAAGCTGTGCAGACACTTCTTAAACATTACTCTTTCCAATGTGCTGATAATACTAAGCAGATGCTGTTAAAGATGCTCTTTACACACTTTAATCAGTAGAGATCTGCCCAGATGTCAGTATGTCCTGCTCTTTTGTTGAGACGTGTTCACAGAAATTTTTCACCTTTTCCAGGGAATCCCACTGATGAACAGAGGGCAGCTTGTTGATGATGCCTTCAACCTGGCAAGGTACTATCCTTTAACAAATACATGTGTTATGACATAAAACTGAGAGATTAAAATAGATGCCCAGGAGTGAGAAATTCTGCTGAAGCTTAAAGCCTTGCAGCAGAGTGCCTCCAAATGGTGCCTGCTGTTTAATTCCTTACATTTAATTTTCTTCATATTGGAGTCTCTATCAGGCTTCTACAAACTCTTTTCTCTATCAACGCATGTTAGAAGGTCAAACGTTATGGCTTGACACAAGCACTGCATCCATTTGTTGATGGATGGCTGTAAGTTTAAGACAACACTGTAGGAGAAGGCTGATAACTTCAGTCGATGTGGACGAAGCAAGGTCACAATAACATCATGCTGTTGGAACTGTTGGATGGAGCACTGTAAGAATCCCCTGAAACATTGTTAGATTTTACAAAGACTTTGGTCAAACCTGTGGACCAGTCAGTCAGTTAGTTTTATACCTGATGATTCTGTTTTACATCTGTTTGTTGTAGATTTGTTCATTAAATAATCTGACTTCCTGACACTGGTAAAGCAGTTACTGTACAATCACCCATCCCTGATAGTATGGTTGGAGAGGCCTGTGCCTCTGAACCAGATACTCAGAGAAAAATCTAAACATTTGTGTCCGTTTCTGCACGTTTAGCTTATTAGTACATCATCTCCTAAACGTATTTGACAAACCTCTGACTACAACAGCCACCACAATATATGATAACCTTTTTTAAGCAACTATTAGTCCCACAAAACACATTCTTAACTCGTTGCTTTCCATTTCTTGGATAGAAAGGATCCATTTTTCCTTTTGCAACTGCATTGTTCCTCCCAAGAAAGTCACATATCAGCCGTTGCTCCATCCTTCTGGTCGGTTTATTTATTTGTAATACCAGTGTTACATTCAGCCAGTCACTGTATTTATGTTTTATGGGCCGGTTACCATCACAGAAGGTCCTCCTCGTGCTGGAGAATACCTACACTGAGGCAGAAACACATCAAGAAGAAGAGGATCTTCCTTTGAAAGCACCTGCTATGAAGACTTAGAGGAAACTGTTACTGAGAACCAAAGTTGACATATTGAAGCTATACTCAGGAAATGTTGATGGTGTTTCATGTTTCACTGTAAAGCCGACATCTTACCGAAGTCCAATCTCTTTTCTCCTCAGGGCCAAACTGATCGATGTGACTCTGGCTCTGAATGCAACCCGCTTCCTCAGTAACGAGAAGGAGTACCTTCCCTGGGAGTCAGCAGAGAGGAATATTGAATACTTCATTCTCATGTTTGACCGCA
Source organism: Leuresthes tenuis (assembly GCF_036924035.1). NCBI lineage: Eukaryota > Metazoa > Chordata > Actinopteri > Atheriniformes > Atherinopsidae > Leuresthes > Leuresthes tenuis. Next base: position 29,158,595 of record NW_027325359.1, on the reverse strand, counting down.
CTGAGGTTTATGGACCCATGCAGGCATGTGTCATTTAAAAACTTAGTCATATCACTCACTTCAATGACTTTTAGAAGACTGATCTATCCGACCAAGTGTTATTTGCTTTGGTTAAGGTTCATCCATGATAAAACATGATATAAAGCTCCACATATTTGTAAAAGTCTGCTTTAAAACCCGTCTGCCTGCAGCTTTATTTCCAGGACAAGGTCAGAGGGCTGTATGACTTCTTCAGGAACCACACAGATCAATCAAGAGTCCCAGACGATCACTCTTTACAGTAAGAAAAGATGTCCCTTTAACTCTTAACTGTCTAATTGTTCATAAAGCATTTATCAGGGTTAATGATTGCCAGACTTACAAGTTTGCAGCCTTTCCAATGCACAGTTCAGTTCAAAAGTGCCAATGCGGAGCAAATATGTGTAAGTGTTGTCAGTAACGTGCATGTGTTCATTTACTGTGGACTCGCACTACCGGCAAGTTCAGGTGAAAATTACAACGATTGTAAAGCAGCTGCGAGCAGAAGTGAGCAGAACTCTGAACTCCAGCAGCTAGAAATCTTATTTTAAATGAAAGTTGTTTCACGGAACAGAGAAAAGACATTGAAAGCTCTGAAAACCAGACTAAAACACCTAAATAACACAGTTGATGATCAAATCATTTTAAATGTAAACAATCGACTAGACCCAAATGAGCTGAGGTGCTCCACACATTCTCCGAAGTTCCATCTTTTTTTTTATTTAGGAGTATATTAATACGGCTGGATTCCCAGTGAAGCTGCTCGTATTCACATATTTTTCTGTTTCTTTTGTCAGACGACTAAACACATCAGAAATTATTCATTAAATCGTCCCATTAAGACTATGTGTCAGCTCACAGTCACCTAAAGCATCTCCAGACTGTCGCTCTGCTCTTTTAAAATCCTGATTTTATAACCACAGCCTCATCTGAAGTACTTCCATGTACAATTAGAAGCGTCTTTGATGTCTTCTCACACAGTCCACAGCGTCTCTTTCACTGTGGTCAAGAGACTTGTTTCTTTTATACATCCAGGGTTTAAAAGCAAAGATGGCAGTCATATGGCTGTAATTACCTTCTTTGATAAACATATTTTCATCATTTGCACGCTATTGTTGTCTCAGTATTGAAATGATTCAATCATAAAACGAGATTTGACACAGACTTAAGGAAGATACAACATTTCTGATTCCTGATTTTTCGACATTCGTGTTTCTTCTCTCCTTATTTGATGATATCAACTGCATAGTGGTAATATAAATTTCACTGGGCTCGATATGTAACGTTCCCAACAAGAAGCCTGAAATCCACTTTTTGTCAGGAATAGTGTTGGGATCTCAGTTTCTCAGCAAATTTGATTCAATATTCCTTTATTGTCACTATACAAAGTACATTTAAATGTCTGGGATGGGATCCTGTTGGAATTTTGAACAATTTTGTCCATCTTTTTTAGATGAATGAAATTTACTGGTTTGTTATCACTACCCCTCATGCTCCTAGTTGGATAGAAACTTGATTCCACTCCCGTACACATATACTGGGACAGGCCAAAAGGTCCAAAAAGGTCCCATTAAATGGCCAAGTTGAGCTTTGATGATAGCTGAGCGTGTAACCATACTGAGTAATTTCCAACCTAATCTGATAATATGTTGGTCCACAGCCCAAAACGTTAGAGTTCCACAATCAAAGTTTTTCACCCTCATTTCTCTTTTTCTATACTGAGAGACATGATGCTGCTTCCCTACGCTGCATGATGACACCGTTCACCTGCGACATCTCGCTACGTGATGCATGTTGCTCGCCTTTGATTGGTTCATTTATAAAGAGGAGTGTGGCGTTTGATTGTTGAGTTCTGTGCAAGAGTTAATAGGTTTGGGACCCATCTTACACATTTTATCTTTTCTTTTCTTTTCTGGTCTTGCTCGCACAAAGCTGGAGTTAGAATTGATATGCAAGGTTACATGTGTGGCTTGTGAGCTTTCCTACACAAAACAGCGGCCTACGTATAAGTTATTTTCATCACTGAATTGTGATGTCCCTTTCAGATAAACCAAGATTCTGTCAGGTAACTGTTTCAGTTTTGCAGCAGACACGATCGTCTGCAGATCTGTTGGATTTCGCCAATTCAAGGCAAAATCTGTTGGATTTCAAAGACGGGCAGCAACTCAGCTCATCATTACGTTTTTAGTCATATGCAATAAACAGTAAACACCCCAAGAAGTCATAAACAGTCAGTACTAGTTTTCTAAATAAATAACCCGTAAATGTACTGATTTGGCATTGAGCCTTAACCTTTGGGTGAATTCCTTGGGTCACTATCAGGAATTAACCCTCATGCCATGCCTGGCTGTGCTGTTGAAGTCCGATTCGCCGACCACAAACATCTAACAAGCAAACACTCAGCATGAGCTTACTGGAATGTATCTCGGCTTGGCCACTTGTGGTTTGGCCGTCGAGGCCCCTCAGTGCTCCACAGATGAACCGATGCCCCACAGCTGTGTTAATCAGACCAACCCAGTGCTGTTTGCTGAACCTTTGCTCCACTGCCCTGCTCAGCAGCCGAGCCAAAACCACACCCTTCAACCTGTCCGATACGCTTCGTGTTTCTACCGGCTTATCTTGCTTACAGCCACAGTAACTTCTCATAAGAAAAACAAAACATTAAATAAAATAACTCAATGACCACTTATCACAACATGTTACTGCAGTGAGCTGCGCTGTGTCACTGTTATGTTGGGTGGATGAACAGGTTAGTTTGGACATTCTGGTTCTTCTTCTGCAGCTGAGAGCCAAAGTTTTGCTCAGGACTTTGTGTGATTTTCTGTCTTCACAAGCTTGGAATTTGTCCCAGAAAGCTGCTGAAACATTTACAGAAGCGGAGTCGAGGCAGCTGAGGGAACTATACAAGGTTGTGTCATCAGACAGCTCTGATATAGAGACTCTAATCATGACTGTTGTCTTCTCACATGAGCTCTGACGGTCATTTTTACACTCTGGCTCCTCTTTTCACACCAGATCGATAAAGAATATGTAAGAATCTTACATTTAGATTTAAAATTATGGTGGGTGAGTGGAGTGGACTTTGTGTTTAAAACTTTGTTTTAATCTATTTGAGTCTGACTTGTCTGTCTAATGGCTTCTTTTGCATTCACTAGTTTCCTTTAAAGTTGTGTATTTTGCTTTTATTGAAAAATTCGAAGTGAAATTAAGGGCAGTCTTACTCCTTTAAAGTTATGTTATAAAGTAAAATTCTCCACACAGACAGTCAAATTAACTCAATTCAATTTAGTTATTAGTTATTAGTTTAGTTATTCATAAAGCGCCAAATTTATAAAGATCGAAACTTCTCTTCGGTCCAATCTCCCGTCCTGAGCGTTCAAGAGGCAACTGTGGAGAGAAATGATTCCCTTTTAACAGGAAGAAACCTCCATCAGAACCAGAACCAGGAAGGGCAGCCGTCCGCTTCTATTTTCTTAGCTTTTCTTTAAGCAAAATCATTAAATTTGACTTTTATCTTGTGTATTGGACAATTTATGCAGAATAGATAAAAAAAATCAGTTGATTATTTATTCTTTTCTTACTGTGATCAGTGAAAAATAAATTTTTTATGATCAATTTATGAATTCGACACAAAAAGCAGCTTGTTAGAAAACATACAACAATCTCCAGATTTGTATGACCAGCATCATGATCCGTGCTTTTTTGTGTTTCTGGCCTTTTCTCTGGTTTATTTCCTCCTTATTAGTTGTGTTCATGCCTTGTTTTGTGTTTTAGATTCTTGTTCTGGTCATTACTCTCAGTTATTTCTCTGTTTAGCTCCTGACATTGACCTGACAGACATTGTGACAACCAGGAAGTTTCTGACAAGCTTGATTGAGTTTAGTTTGCTTTGAGAATCAATCCGGGAGGTTTTCATTGTGTCCAGAGGAACTAAAATTTGAGGGAGGATGATAATGGCAACAGAAAAGCAGTTAATTTAGTATAAAATAGATAGAAAGAAATAAATAGAACAGAATTAATAGTCATTATGAAAAGCTTTCCCATTTACTTTCTTTTTTCTGACAGCTCAGACATTGACATGATATCATCTTCTATTTTTAGATCAATCATAGAATCCACAGCATGCACAGACTTATTCTTTTCAGAAAATATTTCAATATCTTTACACGAGATAATAGGAACAGCTCGGAGAGTTGAATGTTTGTTTTAAAGTTTGCAACAACTCCACAATAAACTTAGTCTGCTCGGATTATTCAACGTTTAAACTTAAAGTGGAGTTTCCTTGACTTCTAAGAAACATTTTAGCAGCTTTTTACACACGTCTCAATCACCATTTACTTTATGACATAAAACTGTGCTTCATCCCAAAGGCACAACCAGATCATCGCCATACAGTTGGCCTGTTCCAGTGGACTCCCAGAATGCATCGAGATGGCTACAGACAAGTTCGCCGACTGGATGAACAGCAACACCACCAACAGGCATGAACTTAAGTGTGATTTCTGCACCTCACTTTTTCAGTTTGCCCTTTAAAATGCTCCGACCGTAATAGCTTTTCTGTATATTCTGTTTTGCTTCACCCGAAGGTTTAGTAAAGGTAGGTGTAACCTGACGACGTTTTGTGTCCGTTATAGTGGCTGTTTTCCACAGTGTGGTTACCTTTAAAGCTGCACTTGTTGGGATGTTTAAGCTCTGTTAAAGTAATGAAAGTCATGAGCTTTTTTTAATGTGAAACATTTCCAGGTGCAACTTTGAAATAGAAACAGTGTTTTTTCAGTAAATGTTTTTTGCATGTGTTATATATACATGCATGTGAGTGTGTTATTGTATCAGTGCTTGCCCACATTTGCATGTGTATGTGTTAAACAGTAACGAGTGCCCTCAATAAACTAAAGCGCATTAAGGAAACAGTTAGTCCCCTACACTTTTTTTTATTTTTGTCACGTCTCAGTCCAAACTCTGATTCAGAGAATGACTTTTGCTGTCACGGGGCAGAAGATTTTTGGGGGTGTAATACCGTTAACTGCCCACAGATTTGTTGGAGAAAGTATGTGAATATGCGCCAAGAAAAGATCAAGTCAGCAGTTCAGCGTAACCAAGAAAAATGTGAAAATGATCGATTTTTCCCAGCAGGGAAAGTAAAGTATTTGTTGTGTTTGTGATTCAGCATCCACGCCAATCTGCGGTCTGTAATCTACTGCCAAGCTGTGGCTGCTGGCGGGAAGAAAGAGTGGGAGTTTGCCTGGGAGAAGTTTCAGAGCTCCACGGACTCCTCAGAGAAAGACCAGCTCCGATACGCTCTGTCCTGCACCAAGAAGACCTGGCTGCTCAACAGGTGACGTACAAAACTACCTTCAATAACAAACACACCCATGATAAGGCGAATCCAAAACATGCAGGTATCACCGAGTGAGCAGTCAGTCAGTGCCTTCCTTATCTTGCAGATACCTGGAATACACTTTGAACCCTGACAAGATACGTCTAATGGATGTCGCATCCACAATTAACAACATTGCTGAAAATGTCGCAGGGCACCTGCTGGCCTGGAACTTTATCAGAGCGAACTGGGATTACGTCAGTCAGGGGTAGGTTGCTTTTTGGACTGTGTCTTCTATCTCTAATATCAATGTTATCATCTTCTGAGTCACAAACAAGTCTTCAATATTACCCACACTGTTCGTTTGATCAATGTGAACTTTAAAAAAAGGATGCAATGGCAGTTTTTTGGTTTGAGGCCCTTTAAAAGGCCACGTTTGCATCAGTGATAATACACTGCATTTTATTCCAGTGGCATTTTATTCCAGTGGATTTACTAGAAAAGTATTCATGGTTTACCCAAAACACACGCTGGCTCCTGAAGTGAATCAAATCAAAATCACATCATGGCAGAATTTCTCAAATCAGCAAATATCCCTCGATGTAATTTTGTGATTTACACCCCGAGAATCTATGTGAAAAAGATACCTGATGAACCAGTTTTTTCTTTTAATTGGTATTAAATCTGCAAGGACAAAGCATTTTAGATGATCTTCTGCTCCCATAAGGGCGAGGGCGGACCGGCTGAGTGGGCTGGTTACTATGAAATGTTAAAATAATAATTCGGGTTAAAATCGATTGGTTTGTGACCTGGTCGAGCGGTGCACACTGGGTGTTTATTGGCCCAGACTGAGTGGGAAGGTAGGTTCAGGGAGAGGGGGATGTTTTAACCTGTCTGTCTATAATCCCATCCATCCCTAACTCAGCACCTTGTTTGTTGTGTTCCTTGTTTAAAGAAAAAACGTCCCGAAATGTAAAGTTTGTACAGAAAAGTCAAGAAACGAGAGAGACTGACTGAGTGAATGAATGAACAGGCTCACGGCAGGTGCATCAGGATGAGACAGAAACAGGCATTTATACTAAATACGTCTCATTGTATTTTCTTTCCTTATTTTAGTAAAAGAAACAGGAAAAACTCCTGCTGTAACATCCGTCTGACGTATGTTAGCCTGTTCCCAGCCCACAGCCTACCTCTCAGTAAGGTAAAGCTGCCCCTGACCAGACCCTTAGACCCCTCCCCAGGCCGGTCCACAATTCATTCGTGATGTAGTGCTTACGACACACGACTCAAAATGGCTCGGATGTGTGAACGCGATCTCTAAATTGAAAAATGTAAAGCTGATTCATTTAAATCGGTTATCCATTAGCATTGAGGATATCCTTAGAAAGGATAAAGTATGGAACTCTATAAATCTTAGCAGTATATAACACACTGTTAATCATACATAACGCTTATTTTTGCAGACAATAAAATCAGCTATCTAACCATAAACTTGGGTTCATAGAGCAGTGACGTATAGAAGTAATTAGATGACCACCAGCCACTCAGGACATCCCCACTGTTGTTTATCTTGGTTCTTTGCTCAGTCTCATAACTCGCTTTGAGGGGCTGAGCCCCCACCCTCTCTCAAAAAGCCACCAGTGCTGTTAGTGTTTTCTCTCTGTTTCGAACCCGTTGTTCACAGAAGTTTCGTGATACTGAAGTAACCCGCAGAGGAGCAGAGCCGTAAAGACCCAGTGATAATAAACAGTGATTTACAAAAAATCCTGCAATGAGTCATTAAGTGCAAAGGTCCTATTGTTTAATCAGGAGCTTATCGTTGTCGTTGTAAAGTCTCCACTGTTTGCTCCGTTACCAGGAAGCTGAAATTATTGGTATCAAAGTATAAATACACTCAGGAGACAGGCTTTCATTTTATGGGCCTGCACTGAGGTTTTCTACGGTAAATTACACAACAACCTTCTGGATTCACTGATTCCTTCAGTTTCTGTTCGAGTACAAAACTATTCACACGGCAGTCTGTGTTTTGCTTTCACATATCTAAATACTGAGTGTTTATTCACATATTCTGAGCGCTGTTACTGATGTTTTGACAGGGACGCAGCATCGCTGATTGAGGGAGTCACCCGCAGATTCTCCACACAGTTTGAACTGGACGAGGTAATTTACTTGAAATGTGTCTCTGTGACGTGATAACAGTGGCTACACTCGTGTCCTCCGGCTACAAAACGAATATCAGTTTCAACGAAATGAGCGACTGGATACACCCTGATACCGTATCAGAAATCTGTGCCGACCTAATGTCAATATATGATGATATTTATTCTTTTAATTCACCTTTGAGCCGTGATTCAAGATGACTCTGACTAAGATTAATTCAATTAATCAATGGCACTTTATTATGTTCCTCATAGCCCTCATATCTTCATATTCTGGTTATTACCAGGTTTGTTTGGTCATGTTTGCAGTCACACTTGAGACAGACACTGGATGAGTTTTTAGCTTTAAAAAGCTTTAAATTCAACATTAATCCACTACCTTTAGCCACTCATCTTTAAATTCAAGCATAAAGTTTAGCTCTTTTCTCCCCGGGGAGGTTCTTTCTGCTGGAGGTAGTTGATCGATGTTGTAAAACCAATGCAAAAAGGATTATTTCAATCATCTAGGAAATAAAAGTAGCTTTAAATTGTCACAAAGTGCTTCACAAAGAAAAGTAAAAAGGGAGAAAGAGATCAAAGTAAAATGCCTTCGTGGAAAAAAAATGGGTAAAAACATAAAATGAGACACAACTGAACAAAAGCTAGTTTAAAAAGTTTGGGGGCAATAATCTCCTTTTGTTCTGATTTGAGTGAGATCGAGGAACAACCAACAACCCCTGATGAGAGGACCTTGAGGTCCTGCGAGGCTTTAGTAAGTCTCACAAATGAAGCTCCGAAAGTTAGAGCGAGGATTTTTAGCAGGTATCTGAACCTGATTGTGAGGCATTGTAAATAAATTAAGATTTTTTATACGGGACCTTGCAGAGGAGAAGAAACAAAAGCATGGACGATCATTTCCATGTCCATCTCAAAAGAGCATTCCTCGTTTGGTAAAAAATGGAGCGAACTAAAGGATTTACATGCTGATCCGATCTGAGACCCGGACTCGGAATGTCTCAACCACCAGCTGGAGCAGAAAGGAGCTCCTTGGTTGTTCAGATGTTTTATGAACTGTCTGCAGAATTTTGGCCTAAATTTATCCTTTAAGCGTGTGTAATCTAACTTTTCTGGTGTTTATGCTCTCATTTCAGACTGATATCTGTAGCTGTTCTGTTTTACATTCATCCACAATCTTTAACCGTAAACATTTATCAGTTACTCCTACACACTCCTTTCAGATTGAAGCTTTTGTTGCTGAAAATATTTCAGTTGTGCGTGTATCGTTGCCTTTTCAAAATTCCTCTGCTATAACTAAGTATTTCAAACATTTATCCGTAACTTTTATCATTATTTTTATGTCTTCTCACCACTTGCAGGTAATTATCTTTATAACTTTTACCCTTTTCAACTTATACTATCTCTAATAAATTATTTTAATCATTTATCGTTAACTTTTGCCTTGTCAACCACTATCCTGCATTTATTGTTTGATTTCATAATTTTTTGATTGTTATATTTATTGATTTTACTGTCTTTGGTAACATTTATTAACTACTTAAAGTGACTTCATACATAGTTTGTGATTTAAGCAGCATATCAACTGTTATATGCTTACTTTTAAACAGTATATTACTATATTCATGTTATATTAATATACATTATTATATAGATGCATCATTTCCCTTTGGGATAGATAAAGAATTAATTGTTTTGCGTCCTTATCTCACACCTTCATGTGCAGCTCAAAGTCCAGCAGAAAGAAATCCTCTTAAATATCTTCCTTATGTCCAAGATTATAGCTCATATATAGAATACCAACAAAACTCACCTAACATTGTGTCTTTCTGATCTGTTTGTGTGCACAGCTGGAGTATTTTGCCCAGAACAAAGAGATGCACGGTGCCTTCAGGGCCGTCGAGCTGGCCATAGAGCAAACCCAAGTCAACATCCAGTGGGTCAGCGACAACAAATCCGCCATCCTGGAGTGGTTTGAGGGAGAAACTGCTCATTTAGAATAATTTCAGCAGCTGCAGATGTAGTTTCATGGCCTCTCAGATCAGATCAGAGCTGCAGTTGTGACAGAAAATTTGACTTCACTAGACTTCCCTCTCATCAGACTGAACCAGGACTATGCATCATGAAAGAAGAGCACAGACAAGAAGCATCATGGTGTTTATGTATATACTAATGTGCATTATTTATAATGTGTCCAATACATATAATAAAAGTATTTTGACTTCCTGTTTGTGAAGTTTCTGCGAGCTGCTCACTCAGAATCAGTCCGCAGTGAAGCTGTATCCTTACATGAAAACAAAATCTCTTTTCTTGCTGCTTAGTTCTGAGAATAATGTCGTGCAAACAAAAAAATCCCCCGAAAAAACAAAAATACAATACAGATTGAACTCAAAATCAACACTGAAATTTAACAGCGTCTTCTCGAAAATCTTCCCATCTCTGGACGCACGTCTCACATTTCCACAAGATGTTTAGTTCATGATGTATGTTGTAATCAAATAAACCAATTATCATGGCTGTGTTGCTGAGATTGTTATGTTTTATTAATTAAACCAATATTGTGTTAAACACGAGCCATTGAGCGCATGTCATGTTTTTAAGAGGAATTCAACAGGAATTGTTATATTGTCTGTGTCTGCAGTGGAATATGCCAACAGCAGTTATCAAGACACCTTTTTAAGTCACTGTTTGTTTTCTATGCTGGTGTTCATTGTTTAAAACGCTAGTAATTGTGTCTTTAGGAAATAGATACCCACATCCGGTCATCGAGGGCCGCTGACCTGCAGGTTTCCCTGCTTCAACACGCTTGCTTCAGATTAAATGGATCTCTTCAGATCCCGCACAAGCCTGCTAATGATGCATTGATCTGAATCAGGTGTGTTGTAGCAGGGGAACGTCTAAAACCTACAGGACAGTAGCCCTCGACGACCGGCTGTGGGTATCCCTGCTCCACGCTGATATTCCTCACGTTTTCATGGGCGCTACGTGCTCCGAGGGAAATTTGAGTTTTGGATCTGTAGAACTAAAAAGACTTTAGTTGATACGAGTAATTGAAAAATAGACTGTATCCAACTATAATTAGGACATTGATCCGGTTTTCTTCTGCTCACTTTATAATCGAGTATTTGATACTATCAACAGCATTTTGTCCGCTAACTTCTGCAAAACCCAACTCCCAACTCTCGTTCCCTATTTGATCTCTTATTTGATCCACAATCTACAATCCCTACAAAGCCTGATGGCTTTTAAGAGCATGGATGCCTACCAGCTGTTGCTGGATGAGTGAAGGAATCACAGTTATGGCACCTGGAGGCAAAGAAATTACATGTCATCACAGCACTTGTAAATAATTCAATAAGTTTTTAAACGTGTGGTTTTGGTACTAGTTTACCGCTAACATTACCCTGATTGTTAGCTAGCGAGCTGCTCGCTCCGGCGCTAACGTTTACGTTCCCACCTTAGCTGCCAGCTGACATCCATGCTTTATCATCTAAGAAGGGAAACGTATGTTCGTCTTTTCGTGTAAACTAGACTGTTTGTGGTTCACCCAGATCATGCCAGTGGTTTCTTGTTCTTGCAGCTAACCATTTATTCCGCTGGTCTACGTCCTTTGGGATGGAATAAAACTGCATTTTGGGGTTTCTTTGTCGACTGCTATCACAGCCAACAGCACAACATATTCCTGGGATCTTTCAAATAACGTACATTTTCAACAATAAGTTCTGTTATTCAGGCTGGGTCTGTTGTACAAGTGGGCGTGTCCAGGCCTGTAAGGACCCCCCCAAAACGCCTCATGTGGTCAGGGCAATTATTCTGTATATGTTAAAAGATACATAGAAAGATGAGGACCAGCTATTCCACTGTTAATACAGCAGCTGAGGTTGTTCCAGAGGTGAATCGATGATGAAAACTCAAAAGAAAAGCTTTATGACAGGAAGCAGGTGTTTGTTTCGAAAAGGCTTTAAATACAAAGTGTCTCCGATACAGAATGCAATATAAGTGTGTTGAAAAATTCATTTGTAACAGCAATTAAAAGCAGGACATAGTTGTGTTTGCAGGTATGTTGGGTAGTCCCATCTATTAAAATGAGTGGGTTCTATGTTAAATCATACAACAAGAGAAGAGCAGTGTTTCAGAGATGTAAGCATCCAGTCCAACATGCAGAGGTGGAGCAAGTTTCCAGCCCCGAGTTCCCGTATGTGAGACTGTTTAATGTCCACCATGGAGACTGGATCAGAGCCAAGAGTCTGATGAGAGAGACGGTTCCTCAATCGTCCTGAAGGAGAAAAAAAACAAGAAGCGTGTTTATAACAAATGAGGCAGCGACAGGTTCTGCTGTCCGTTCCAGTGCATTAATCAGTTTGTTCTCCATGTCACATCCATCAAGAAACTGGGAGAAAAACACTTCGAATTCAGTCTTCATTGACTGATATGCGGCAGCTGATCCTCATTTTGAATTGTTGCTGTTCAGCTGACTACTTATGGTGCCAAGAGGGAAAAGAATCGTGTGAGATAAAGGGTTCACAAATCATTGATCTCGAAGAAAGAGTCAAGGCGAGTAACTGAGGAGCTAAATACAGCGCTGGGGGTGTTCAAAGAATCAGACAGGTGCTATTTTATTTCCTAACAGAAAACTCACAAACCACATCTTAATGTTCGGACAGCTAAAAGAACAAAGAATGACTCCTTTCTGGACAGAAAGGCCCTGGGGAGGGGGTGGCACTATCATAAATTACAGGACCAAAATATCTGTGAATGTCTTTCCGTTTGCATCCACTGGTGAAATCTAAAAACACTGAACAGTGGGTTAAATAATGTGGTCCACAGAGACAAACTGGGAGACTTGTTTCCATCAACAGCCTGTCAGCAGTCTGACCGTTAACACACCGCCTACACCTTAACTGTGAGGGACTAAATAACTGAACAAACACTCTGATCTTCATGTAATTTCCTGCCAATTTTCTCACAAGTTCATAAAACTCACTATTATGAAGCCTTTGCCCATGTATTCATCACAGTTAATCATTATAGGACAGAAAAAGATGAGTCGCCACAGTTAAAAAGGACCTGCTTGTTCTATTTGGTGTTTTCAGGAAAAGGAAACACACCCAGTCACTTTATTTCTAAATTAGTTGGAAAAGTAATGGTGAGTATAACTATTTAGTATAATTATTTGATTGTCATAACAGCATGAAACACAAAACAATCAACAGCAGCCGAGAGCATAGATTTTATCCTACTATATCATAGCATGAAACTCGCATTTTCCTTATGATTGATACCTAATTGTATTATAATTTCTTGGAAATGTGCAGTCTGCAGCTCATATTTGGGAAATTACGAGGAAAGCTTTCAGATATTAGCAAGAAAATACAAGACTGCAAATTTCCAAGCCAGGAGACCCAGTTTTTATTTGGTATAGATTTGGCTCTCACCCATTCGTCTTCCTCTGCTCCCTCTCCTCCTCCTCCTCCAGGCTCCTGCGAGCTGCTGATGTCGGCCTTGTTGGCCATAATCTTGTCCGTCCATGAGGCTCCGGCTTTCTCATCTCCAGCAAAGTTACACTTTGTCACCGTCCCGCTGTCCACTTTGGCCAAAGAGACTAGAGGATAGGAAAGAAAGTAAGTTTTTTAAAGCAGCAAAATGACATCCAGAGGAGCTTAAATATCTTTATAGTATCAAAATATTTTCCTCATTGCATCATTATGACTCCTGGCTGAAATAATACTTTTTATAGTTTATAAAATTAACAAACGCCTCCTCCAATAAGATTAAGAGTAACTGGATCACCACTGCAACTGTTTATATAAAGGGGTTTCACAAGGTTATAAGAAAGGTTTTAACTAAGTTATATGAAAAGTTTTCACTAGGTTATATGAAAGGTTTCACTAGGTTATATGAAAAGTTTTCACTAGGTTATATGAAAGGTTTCACTAGGTTATATAAAAGGTTTCACTAGGTTATATGAAAGGTTTAACTAGTTTATATGAAAGGTTGTCACTAGTTTATATAAAAGGTTTTCACTAGGTTATATGAAGGGTTTTCACTAGGTTATATGAAAGGTTTTCATTAGGTTATATGAAAGGTTTTCACTAGGTTATATGAAGGGTTTTCACTAGTTTATATGAAAGGTTCTCACTAGGTTATATGAAAGGTTTCACTAGTTTATATGAAAGGTTTTCACTTGGTTAAATAAAAGGTTTTCACTAGGTTTTATGAAAGGTTTTCACTAGGTTATATGAAACGTTTTCAATAGATTATATGAAAGGTATATTTTATTGTGATTTATTATTTAGTTCTTTAATTCAATATTCTATAGTTATGGACTGTTTACTTTGTATTAATTTGCTGAAACACAAGAATTTCTTTAAATAAAGTGAACATTTTTTTATAGAGAAATTATGTAAATTAAGTTGTATTATGTTAGACAGATGGGTGTGTCTTAGAAATTTTCATAAAAAGATGTGTCTTGCTACAATAAACCTACCAGGATCCCTGGGTCAGACCAACTGGATAAGGTTTCAACCTCCTCACCAGCACGTTGTTAGCTGAAGCATCGATAACAGGAGATAACTTATTCTTTCACATCACCCTTGCCTTATGAAAGGACTTTTGCTCTCCACAACCTAATGAGCAACTAGCCGAGACTCATTTTCCTTCTGTCACGGTGCACAAAATATGCTAAAGAAGAATAGACATTTAGTGTTAGGCAGTGTGAAACACCTTTATGAAACACAGAGACACTATTCTAAAATTAAGCTTCAGTAAAATTGCTTAAAAAGAAGCTTTAAAAGTAGAAGTTTTATATCATTTTATATATTTTAGAGGTCAAATGATACAGTTTTCCCTTTTTTCCTTATTGTCAAATTAATTAAATTATTTTGTCTTGTTCTTAATGTTTTGTTTTACATTATAATCACAGGTAATTAAGATCATTATGTCAACAGAATAAAATCAGTTCTCAGCTAACGTCACAAATACAGAAACGTTCTTTCATGGTATCCCTGAAAAAGAGACTTTTTTTACCTTTATTAATATAGGTCACAAATGAACTTCATCCTAAAAATGTGTTTTTAGTAATTTTAACTTAAAGTAACGCAGACTCACATATGAAAGGACTGTTTCCTCTGGTCTTCAGTCGTACTTCCTGTCCTGTTTCCAGCTCCGTTTTGTCCATCTCTGACTCGGGGTACCAGAAGGCCCATGTCCCAGCAGGTCCGTGTTTGTCGGTCATCATAACCAGCTCAGCTTTGTTCACCGTGGCTGAAAGCTGCTCCTCAGACAGAAGGTCTGACTCCCCTTTAGCTTCCACCTCTTTAAAGACGAGACACACATTTAAGATGTAGAAGATCCTCACCCCACAGAATTAAGGGAATATCAGATGTATTTTCCTCATACTGGATGTTTCGTCCTACCTTTTGTTCCATGTTTGCATTATCTATAACTATCTAACTATCTATAGTTGAAGACTGAGAAACTCGTCCCTTTTCATGTAGAAGCTTCAGCAATAAACTCCATCTGAACACTTAAAAACTCTGGTCCACAGATTTATATATTTATTGGCAGATTTCACCTAAACAGGTGAAGTGATTTGCTCTACTTAAAAATGAAAATAAATGAAAACGTATGTCTCAACAAAGTGTGTATATGTGTTTTTTTTTAATCTAATTTAAATTTTTAGTTCATATTTCACAAATTCAACTTAAATAAGCTGAAGTTTAGGATTTATTTTGACCGCTCACTCTGGCAGACAGAATCAAAGTGACAAAACCCTCCAAAAAGAACATTTACAGAGGAGAGGAAAGATTCAAATGTCAACTCAGATGTTTGTTGTTGTCCACTCACTGTAGGAGGACATGAGGAAGCCAGTGTTGACCTTTTTGGTGTCACTGAAGTTCGGCTCGATCTCCTTCCCGCAGGCGTCAAACTTCCTCTGATGGATGCGGCCGGGTTTGATGTACAGCACGTAGAAACGGACCTGGGAGTGTTACGCGATGAAAGCAACAAAAACAAGTGGTAGTTTGAATTTTATCTGCCGGTGGTTATGTTAAGTGTGATATTTTCTAAATTTTTACTTCAGGCGGTGGTTTGTAACCTTTTTGCTATCAGACAGACATTCACAAAGTCCAAAAAAGTATTTTTCACACGGATTAAAAGTCTATGTTTACACCAGCTTAGTAAAGTTTCTGCAAGCAGCCTCTTCTCGAGACTTCAGGAAAGGTGTTGGACTAATCAACTCTGCCCACATCCAACATTTTTACGTTTATCAGTACGGGAGAAGGAGAAAGAAGCTTGCTACATCTAGGTCTTTAATTTGTAACAGCACTTTACTTTCTTGTCAGTGTTTCTATAAATCTAAAGGTTCTCAGTGAATAAAAATATTATACGATATGATACACTTTATTGTCCCCGTAGGGACTCCAAGTGCTGCGTATTTAGCCGCCATCACATTCATAAACGAGCAAAAAGGTAAAACAACAATAATAACAATCCACCGCACACAGAGGGCCATATTTACAGTTTCTATGTGGATGTTTTGCTGTTCACATTGGTGAAATATAATCTAATATCATTGCTCAAGCAGCATTTTTACACCACAACTCCATCCATCCATCCACTATCTTCTGCTTACCTGAGGTCGGGTCACGGCACTTTGAGTACCGATGTGTTTGGTTTTTAAAAGTGTTATAGAAAGAAACCTGACTTAAAGTCTAACACGGTCAATTGGGCAAAGGACAGTGGACAGAACAAATGCAAAAGCAGCAGAACAAGAGAGCTAATCAGTTACTTATTGATAAGAACCAAGAAGCCAACTCTGAATCTATCTATCTTCCTTATGTTTTTCTCTGAGCAATAAAATCCAATCAGATTTTTATTCTTGTCCCGTGTCTCTCTTTTTCCTCACTTCCTGAAACAACCTTGTCTTGGGTCATCGAGTTTTGTTCTTTCTTTTTTTAAACTTCATTTGTGATTTATTTACTGTGGCAAAAGTCGTTTTTTATTTAGTTGCAGGTGCATTTTGTGGTACCGTAAAGTCCTCAGCCTGCAGGTGCTCCAAAACAGCTTAGGCCCAAAAAATGTGCATAACAAAGGTTCTACTTCAGAATGAGTCAGAAACACATACATTTAAGGTTCACAAACTTCTAGAAATGTAGTGTTTCTTTAAAAGACTATACAACCCTTTCAAATAGAATAGACAGAACAGCTTTAGATACTCAGTTTCATGGTAAAAAAAAAAGCATAAATATATATTTTTTGTATTTTCCTGATGAGTAACTGGATTTTACAACTGTACCTTTTGACCGTTGGTGTCGCTGATTGAATGTCTGGAAACATCCAGCAGCTTTCCTTCCAGAAGGACTCCAGGACCGCTGTGTGAGAGAAGAAAAGACTTGGCTATATCAAATAATTCAATTGATACTTTTAGGAAAACAACAAACCCAACATTGCTCACACTTTCTCAGAAGGTGTTAGCTTGCAGTAACTGTAAATATAATTTATATTTTGGTTAAGATTAAATGGGAAATGGAGATTCAATCAACTGTAGAATCAGAGCTGTAGTAGCTTGTTTACACATGAATACAGTACACAGCCCGCAGTCATCTAAATTAATAACTTGATCCCTAAAATGTTGCAAAACTGTCAAACTATTTTTTTAACAGATGTGATGTGTGCATATGAGTTTTGTTTATCTAGGAAAATCTGAAATATTTAGTTTACACTAATAATTTAACATATTAATCAAATTATCTCGAGTAAAGAGACTTTTATCGCTTAATTGCTGAGGTCAGAAATTTCCCCATGTGAGTGTTGGGATCAGGTTCTGGCTTATTACAGCCAATGTCCTGATATTTAACGTGTTATGAAGTGTTTGTTGATGCTGAATTTCTGCAAAAGCTGCATGTTCCTGTAGGGTGAAATAGTGCCACAGTCCATCAATACTGTATCGAATACACCCGTAATATTTTTGCCTTCAAAATAACCCGTTAAAATGAGTAAAGTAGGCCGATTTGCTCTTTGTGGTGAGAAAAATGAAAATATGTCAGTTTTCCTCTGGGGTTTGGTAGGGCCTCCGCCTATCAGGGATAACCGCCCTAACTTTAAGCCCCTACCTTTCATACGTTGACGGTGACCACACACGGTCAAACTTCTCATTATGTACCGGTTTGTTTTGTAAAGACGTGTTGTGATAAATTCGGCTCATCTTTCAGAAAATGTTAACTTTTCTTTTCTTCCCTTCCCCGAGATTTCTCCTATTTCCAAAACTTCCTGTTCCGACATCTGCACGACAGAGAAGCGCTCGGTTTTTAACAGCGCATGTCCCGACGGCGGGGACAGCATTCTGTGAAGGTTAGGTTGAAAAAGTCAATGTAAACAGGAAGTCAAAAAGCGTTTTTTCCTCCTCTTTATTGAACAATTTCAATAAATTTGGATATTTCGTGTTTTATTCTGTTTTCACTTCTTTTTATACATTTGTTTGTTGTTTTTATCAACATTTCACTTTTAAATGTTTTTATCAGAGTTGCCATTCATTAAAATTTCTTTATATTTTGTTTTTTATTCTTTATTTGTGTTCTTTTTTTGCTTTGTTAAGCACTTCGAGTTGCATTATTGCTTGAAAAAGTGTGATATAAATACAGATTGAGGGTTACTACAACTGTTCTGAGCTGAGAAGCACTGTGATCCCTCCATCTTCACTCTTGTTGCTTGAAAATGACAAAAAAGAGACAAAACCGTGACTTTCATTTGATTGTCCTGAGAAACGGGCGGGAAACACAGCAACATAAACTATATTTTACTATATAATTTTTTTCTGTGTAAGAACTTCAAACTTTTCCCTTTCTAATACAGAAATACAGTCATCTATAAGGTTTAGGTGGATGTCAGTCACTTCAGTGACATTGCACAATTGTGCACTTTGGCCCGATGTGTGACTCTGGCTCTTTTGGCCCCTCTTTGCATTTCCTCTGGCTCTTCGCCACTGTGCTTTGTTGACAGAGCCGCCTTGGATTTCAGCGCCTGCTCTGTGATTTGGGGCCTGGTGAGCAGCTCAGAGTCCACAACATCAGCAGCGTGGGCTGCCGAGCTACATCCTGTCCCGGAGAGCTCGCTGCTCGGGGAGGTTTGTCCTTGGTTCACATCGTAAGGTTTAATCTGTCGCTCAGCAGAGGCCGTCAGCAGAGGAGCGTTCATGTTACAGGTGCTCTGTGAGGTCAGGTCCGTTCCATGAATCTGCATGCAGAAAAGCATAATCAGCTCGATAAACACACCTTACACATCTGCTTTCATTTATATATTCTAATGAAATGTCCATTACATTGTCATCACTCCCCCCACCAACCATCATTTGTAATCAGATCACATATAATAGGTTTTTATAAACAAAAGGTTTTCCTGCAGCCTTCAATGATGTTGAGAAAGAGCACTCTTAAAGGTGAAATATTATGTAAAAAATGACTTTTTTCTGTTCCTGGGATTATATATTAGGGTATCCGAAGACATCAGCAAGTGTAAAACTGCCCAAAAACACAACCTTGATATTTTTATTTAGTTATGCTTTGTTTGAAAATTTGAAAACTCATTTAACAAGCCGTTCTGATTTTCATTTCAAAATGACATCACTCATTAAGTTCACTCCTCCTCCTTCTACCAAGCCCCGCCCACTCAGTCCACCCTGCTAGATGGATAAAGCCAGCTTCTTGTGTTTCTAACAGCTTCTTGTATTTTTAACACAACACTCGTCCTCTCCTCACTCTCGTTGCTACATTGAAAGCCGTGTACTGCTCTCGGTTTGTTAACATTACATTATCAGCATGTTTCTGAAAAAGATGTAGATCTCCAAGTACAATTACTTCATGACATTGATATATAAAACATGCACTTCTATGAGTTACGCTTTTTTCATCTCCAGCTTGGTCCATTACTGTTGATGAGAAAGAATTGTTTACTCGCATCTGATGCTAATTTACCGCTACACTCCTAAGCTCCTTCTCGGATCAATAGTGTAACTGTATCTATATATTAGAGCTGTTAAGGTTTTTGGTGTGACTGGAGAAACCACTTTATTATCTTTGCGTTTACTACATTAAATTAAACACCTGATGTCCAGGTTTCGATGACAGCTAATGTACGTAAACACACTGTATCACAACTCTGCAAAAGCTGACTCAGCTAAGCACAATGTAGAGATTATCAGAGCTGTTGATATGACAGTATTGCATCATTTACAGTGTTTATGGATGAAAAGTCAATCAAAAGGCTGACAAGCACCTGGAAAAAGCTAAATGTAAAAAAACATGCATATTTCAATGAGTTCAAATGAACATATTAGGAAACAAGAAAGGAAAAAAATGGAGCACCAGCTGACTCCAGAAACATTCATCCTCCAGTCATAGATGATTAGTGCCGGGATTAGCTTCTGTTTTTATGATCGATACACCAATTGCACCCAGCGGCACAACAATGTAGAGGAGGATTTATATAACACTGTTCAAAGTACACAATGCATTCATACTGACAGTGGATAAACCTGCTCCCAACCGACTTTAACCCGAACTGATATGTTGCTGATTTAACGTTTTGATGAGAACCAGGAAACAATTTAATCAAACTAAAACTTGAATACACACTTACAGAAAAGGCTCCTGGTATTAAGGTTTGTTTTTTCTTGTTTGTGTTATTTAGTCTTTGGTTTTAATTCGGATTTATTCCATTTGCATCTGACTAGTTGTGATTTGTCTTGTTGTTCATAGTTACTTCATGCTTTTTTGTGTTTTTGGCCTTTTCTGTGATCACAGTCTTCTGTGTTCTTCTTTTACCTACTCGGCTCAACTCGACTCAGTTTTTAGGGTTTTCCATTAGCTAGTAGCACCTGGTACCAGGTACATGTTCACACCTACTCATCCGGGCTTCCAAGTGAGCTGAGTCGAGCCGAAAATGTGACGTCTACAGACTGCAGGCCACTGATTGGCCAGGGAGGTGATGTCACTGGATGAGTCATGAAAGCGACTCCTTCACAAGAACCCCGCCATTTTTAAAAACTCTGCAACAGTAACCGTGACATTTTATTATTTCTGTGATCGTCAATGAGGTAAACGGCTACACGCAAACCAACACCGTGGTCCAACGATGATGTGCAGACGCTTCTGTGCTTGATGGCTGACGAAAGAATCCAGTGAGAACAAGATGGAGCGACCCCAAATGAGAAGGTGTCGCATACAAATAACGTCCCAGGATTTTCGGGCCCTCTTGTTATAACGACCTCTCCCAGGCTGAAGTGGTACTCCATTGTAATGGAAAAGACTTAAACTGAGTCGAGTTGAGTAAGTACTTGTGGAAAAGGGCCATTAGATTCTTGTCATCTACTTCCAGTTTTGGTCCTTTGACAAAGAATCAAACTTTTGAAATGTTCGAAACATCTCTGTGTAAACAAATGTGATTTTAAAATATTACAGTGGAATGTTTTCTTGTCTTTTTGTCTCTTGTGACTTCTTGTGTTAGTATTATTTGCATGGAAGGAAGGATATTTTATTTCAAGTGGGGTGCAGTTTAGAGGAAACTGCAGTTTAGAGGAACATATGTTTCACTTTCAGTTCTGAAGCAAGACGTCCTTCTCTTGATACAGACAGTGTTTCGAATCAAAACTTCCACATAGGGTTCAGTACTGTAGCCAAATTATATATCGCCGGCACACAAGGCACCAACAATATATATTTATAGCAGACACACGTAGCGTGATGTGATAAGATATAAGGATTTATCCGAAAGTTCTCACTATCTGAATAAGCCTTATTTAACCTCGTTTTAGGGCACCACCTTCAATCGAAGGAAAAAGACAGAATCTTACGATTCTGGTATGTTAAATTAATAATCAATGATTAATTAATAACTAATAAATTCCAGTCTCATATAGTCACTACTCGTGAATTCTCGTTTTGTTGGACTCACACGTACGTAAAGAACACATACACAAAAGCCGGTTAATTTTATATTTATATATATGAACTATTTATTAAAATGACATGACCAAAGACATGAACCTTAAGACAACAGGAGAAATGCTTTGAATATGGATGATTATATAATAAACACTTAGTGAATTGAAAAGAACTAAGGGGAGGGGATGGATGGATACCGGAATCATTCAAATAGTCGCGTTGTGTTACTATTTGAATTTAAAAGCTAACAACTTGGGTTGATTTATCATTTTAACAGCGAATTCTCTCGACACCCACCGCATACCGTCTGAAATGTAAGAACAGGGCAGATCTTACGGTTAGGTCAGCTCCGAACCACAGGTCATCGCCAGCGGGTCCCACTGGGTCTCTCTCTGTTCCGCGTCTCGCGGCCTTCGTTGTGGTTGACTTGTAGGGACTGGACCGGTCGCTTTCCTGCGCCGGATTAATAAGCCTTCCTTCTGGTAGCTTGAAGACGAGCGAGGTAGTGTGTCTGAATTCACAGCAAATAATGGACAGTTTGTCCAAGGGTCGAGTTGGTTTTGGTTGCTGACCAACTCTGATGAGGTGAACTTAAATTCACAAAAGATTGACAAAAAGGTTGACAAGCTGAACGCTGGCTCCTTTTGGTGATGAAAAATAGGTGAGGAGGCTGCAGCAGCAGAGTTTAAAACGTGCTATAGAAAGGAGACAGGATGATGGACGAACAAAAACGCAAAATGTATCTTTCTACTACATTCTTCTCTTTCTGTCTTTGTTCGGACCTTCTTCTTCCATCTCATCTTCCTCTCCTGCCATTTTCAAAGACTCTCCGCCAGACTCTCATTCCATCAACTCGAGCTCTCTGCTCTTCATCTTCTCTACTGATCTGGACCTTCAATATTCTCTTTCAATATTCCGTCCATATTCTGTTCAAGAACTTATGCGATCTTATGCCATGACCGGACAATAACTCTGACTTTTCCTCGCGGGTTCCGGAGTTTGATTCGCGGAGGCGGGGCATGACGTAGGCCTACGCTACACTTTCAGCCAATGGTATGCCTGAAACTGTTGTGACGTCTGCCTGGGCGTATTTTGTAAGGCGACCTGCAAGGAGGTTTGGGTCAAAGGAATTCGACTCCTGCATTCCTCCGTCTCATAAACATTTGTTCAGAGGATAAAACACCATAACTTGTTAAGATGTAAAGGGTAAAGATATAGCATAAACTTAGGATATAAAGACATCAAAAACAACATAACATAACATGATGGTTATGAGTCTCAAAATTCAGATGGAAAGTTATGACGTATGAATAACGAACCAACCAATGTTATTTTCCTGTGTTAAACACAGAATACAATAAGAAACAGCTGAAGAATTGGTTAATAGTTGCATTATTTCATATGAATGTCACATGTCATATGCAAGTTGTTGATTAGTTTGGGTTTAACTATTCAGTACTATGAACCACTCAGGGGCAATGTGGCTCCATAGGATGATTAGTAATTTTCCAAAATAATAATATCTTCCGTATCGTTCCGCGTATGATCATGAAAAAGGTATTAAAATGCAGCTTGTGATATCACTGAGAACATGAAAGAACTTGTACAAAGATACAAAGCACATTTAATACAGTTTCAAGATTCAGCCAAAAAGTGATTCAGGGTGAGATCCTTTGAGAGGTCCGTGCAGCGACTGTCTCTGGCTTGAATCAGAGTCAGGGCAAACTGTCACCATTGTTTACTTTGAACCATATATGGTGGGAGGGGTCCTGTTCTGGTTTTCCCCAATACTCTCCTGAGAGGGTCCGTTGTTTGTTCAGCTTAGTTAGCACTAAGCTATTAATGCATTTATCTAAATTTATGGCACAGGTCTGTGGAAAGAGGGGATGAGAAAACTCCCCCAAAAATGCTTTTGTGGGCAAAGGTGGTTGTAAATTTCTCTTCTTTGATGTAGAATCCCCCATCTGGTATTTCCATACTGACCATCCCCACAAAAGAATGTTGCAGTCATTTAAAATCTTAAGTTTGTATTAAATTCCACACTTGAGTTCGCTACAGTACGTACCGAAGCACCGTTTCTATTTTGTCATCAATAGTTCTCTGTCTGCTTCCAGTCTGCTGACCTGCATTTGGGTTCTCTCCGCTCCACTACCACAAACTGTAGTTATCATTAAAAAGTATTAATTCAATTTCATTTAAAAGAAAGTGAGTTTCTCACCTGCTGCATTTGTCCTGATGGTGGACCGCTCTCCTCTTTAATGCCTAAACAAATAGTAAAGTTCGATTAAAATGATGTCACACACCTTATGTCAATAGCCAGACATTTTATTGAATGATTTAGTTGAGCAAACATTTATAAAATGTGAAATTCTTGCCAGCATCTAATCTTTAAGCTAATGTAAGCTAATAAAACATACTGAGAGAGTAGCGGCCAAGCTGGATATTAAGCCAGATGTTTCGCCGCTGAGTCCAGCCTCCCGGAGCCTCCACCTCGTACAGACACTCCCGAAACTCCTCGTGCTGCTGCAGGAACCTCCTGATCACTGAATGCACAGCATTAACAAACCCTGAGCGGACTTAAGTGTCACGTGACCTGCTGCATGCACCTTAAGAGATAATTCTGGTTTATTTCACTTTTTTAATTACCCTTATGTGTCTCTATGGGTCTTTTTTTTATAAAGAATTCAGACTTTTACATGAAAAATTTAAACACTTCCTGCTCGTCTGAGTGAAAGCAAACACAAAACATTTTGTTAACCATCCCGTTCAGGAATACTCGCCCACTGACCCGCTTACTCATCAACATATGTAGGTTTAATTATCTGAAAAGGGGGCAGCTGTAAACTAAATGCACGCTGGAATAAACTGTGAACCATTACGAGGAGCATTGCAGGTCTTTTCAGTGAAAGAAGAGACTTGTGGGATGGTGAATCGGATGAATTATCCTGGCTAAAACTACAAATCTGCAGCTTTGATAGACGTTTCAATAGATGCTGTGTCACCTCTGGAAAAACCCAAGTAGAGGTAAGAAAACTAGACCAGTCACAATGAGTCTTCAGCTCTTTATACAGTCAGCCAGGCGGTGATTTCATATGCTTGACAGCATTTTCACACACAAACAAACTGAGGAAACAAACTGTTTGACATATGAAGGTGAAGAGGTGGATGGAGATCATGTCCTTTCAATGTTCTTTACTTTCTGTTTTACCGTCAGATAAGACCGAAACATATATAAAGATTCATTGAAAGATTCAGCAAAGTTTAGCTTTTTTAAGAAATCCTCAGTTTTGTGTGACTTACCTAGATCTCTACAGTAGAAATCCAGAGTGAAACCCATCAGAGACGCATCAGACATACTGATAAGTACGACTCTCTGGACTGAATAGGCTAGTTAAGTCTGTGAGTTGTCTGCACCCTCACATAAAAATCAATACCGATCGGAGCCTGAGCCGATAAACAAGTCATTTGATGCAGGACTGAATGCTGATTAAAAAAAACTTCCACATTGCATTTAAAAAACAGATGTTAGCAACTTTTTGACCAGTGTAAAAAGGGCTTTACTTTAACATCCTAAATAACTTCCTACAATAACTGTGTTATAACAGTATTAACATACTCTCACACTTTATTTTTACAAAAAGATTGATATTTAGAGTATGTACAGAGCACCTAGGCCCATTTGAATCTAGTTAAGCATGTAAATACTTGATTTATGTCCCAACTGCATTATCCAGCTGCTGTATTTACACGCATTTTCCAAGTCTGGTTTTGGTCGTTTTTGAGAGTCACACATCTTGTGCTCACACTCCCCAACTTCCAGATTTGGTTGTTAACATCTGGGATCTCTGATGAGTGTTGCTTTAGTTTGGGAATTGAGCTTAAAATGTCATTACAACATGGTGTGTCTGATCTGCAAACAAACATAAATGAACAAGTGGGTGTGTGGTTGGGTGTTTCCGAGTATGTAGCCGTTGTTATTCCCCCTTTGGCATGAATGCAGGCAGTGCAATACTTTGGCAACCGAAGAAGAGAACCTCATCTGACCTGCTGCCATATTGGGTGATATAGGAGAGCTGACTCCCAGAAACTCCTCTGTGGAGAAGGAGGAGCAGAAATCCTCCAGGATCTGAAGGCCAAAGCCTCTCCTCCTGCAGCTCCTCCTCACCAGCACCGTGTCCAGGACGGGCAGCGGGTAGCAGCAGCTGCTCCAGCTGTCGCACAGGGTGCCTTAAACAGCACAAGGGGGAGTAAATATTTTAATTTAAAACAAATCCGTCTGGATATTTATCACCTGAATGTCCTTAGCTAAGAGCTAAGAGTCTTTAGCTGCTTTTTTTTTTCACTTCACCGAAGCTGTTTTATTACTTTCTAAACAGAATTCATTAATTCCCAATGGGCTGAGTCAGACCAATATGAAGCGACAGAAGAAATCCTGTGATCGACCTAAGGCTGAACATTTTGTTTGGACACACCTACCTTTCATCAATCATTTCAAACTGACAGATACTCTGGATATTATCATGTGATTTTATAATTTCCACATGCATCCCCAGTATTGGTATACATTTAATTTGCATTTCATACAACTGTCAGAGATATGTGTCTAAGGCTCTATTAACAAGAGGTTTTCTGAGTTAAATAAAGGCTTTACTGTCATTAACCTGCTTTGTAAAGAAAAAAACAACACGAATATCGATTTGTTTGAAGAATAATGTAAATGTTCATATGTCTTATTGAACAATAGGAGTAAAACAGCTGTTGATTTCTGGTATATCAACCACCTAAGGGCCATGGGTGGAGATCTGCTCTGTGTTGGTGCTCCACACAACTTTGCAAACACACCAATTGTTGTGTTTTGCCTCAAAAATGTGGAGAAGAATCTGAGGAGGGCTGCATGTGTGGTGTGGTTTGTTTCTGTGGTGTGTACTCCAGCTTTCTCCCTCCATCAAAAACAGGCATGTCAGGTTAACTGGTGCCTCTAAACTGGCCCGAGGAGTGATTGTGAGCATGTGTGGTTGTTTGTTTCATGTGTGGCCCTGTGCTGGGGGGGCGATCTGTCCGGCATGTTCCCTGCCTCTCAGCTGATGGCAGCTGGGATAGGCTCCAGCCCCCCAGTGACGGATGGGTGTATGCTCAGACCTGCTACAAGACCCATGTGCACAAAGACCTCCTTTGTGTTAAAATAATAAAGATGGTCCAGTTCAGCTACTTTCTGAGTTTTTCCACCTTTGTTTTTCACAATCTGTTGTGGTCGCCCCTCCCTTCCAGTGAAGCAAACTTTCAACCATGTGCTGTGAGCATTTTGGAGGACTGGCTGAACACCAGTAATCCTTCACTCTGTATTTGGATGGGAGAGGCGCCAGTTCATATGTACATTCCACCATGAATCCCACTTTAGTTGTCAAATCATCTCAGGGCTTTAAACTGAAGTTCAGAGACAACAAAAGTGCCTGGTAATTACGAACTATTAGAGTCTACAACTCTCCAAAGAACTGGTAATATTTGCATATCAAAGGGCAGCTATGCAAAAATTACATCAACTAAACATAAAGGTAGATGATATCATCATGGATAGCTACCTTGCTATCTCACCCCCTCACCCTCAAGGCTTTCTAAGACATAAATATGTCACGGTTTATCTTGTCCCGTCATTTCCTGTTTTACTTTGAAAGAGCACTAATCTTGTCCTCTCGTTTCAGGTTACTTGCCCTTCCTCCCGTGTCAAGCGTCTGATTGTCTTCCCTGATTCCCAAGTGTTTTCACCTGTTCCCCTTGGTCCCTCGTGTGTTCAAATAGTCTGCGTTTCCCTTGTCTTGTGCCAGTATGTTGTCTCTTTATTTTATTTATTGTGACGGTAAGTTTCATAGCCTTTGTTTTTCCTCCATTTTTACGGAGTGATTTTTCGTTGTAACCATTCAAAGTCGCCTCCGTTAAAGGAGAGCCTTAAATTTAAAGTTTTATAGAGCCTCTGTTATTGTAACGAGTGCGCCTTTGTTTTATCCGCCTCACTTTGAGAGCGTGACTTTGCTTTGTGAAGTGTTCATAGCGTTTCTGTTTTCCTCCCGTTGTGGAGCGATTTTATGTTCGTTAATTTTCATAGGGTTATAATAAAACCCTCTTGAAACCACGACCCTGCATCTGCGTCCTGAATCCCTCTCTGGTAACTGACAAAATACTTCCCAAGATTTGGACTTTTCTGATGAACTCATTTAGAAATTCCTCTGTAGCTCCATGTTTTTGGGTTAAAAGGATGTTGCAGGAAAACTGAACTAAATTGGAGCTGGGAGGGCCTTTAAACAACAGTCTGGAGTTTAAGTTTATACTCTAACTTATAACCTCGAAGTTCCCCAACATTACTGTCTAAAACGTGCTTCACAGCGTGCACAGCTGCCTGAGCTGGGAGCTGTAGGAGGGAATCAAACTCTTTCTGGGTTGAAAGATGAAACAAACAAACCCTTTCTTACAGCTACTGATGCTTGAAGTTAAACGTATTCTCTAATATTACAACAAACAAGTGGTACACAATGTGTCGTGCTGATCGGCATTTTCCATTTTGTAGGAGTAAAATTCCCCCGTCGCACTCCCACAGATGGAAATAATCTGGAAACGTTTGTGGATATAATTTAACTATTGTCTTTTTGTCCTCCTCCACACTCTGTCCCACCCTTCACCATCCCACCTTTGTGTTTGATGGTGTAGAAGCCGACCGCCTGGCTGTTCCTCCAAAGCACTTTACAGCTCTCTGAGCGGGGGTGCAGGGAGAACGAAACCTCCCCAACTGGAGGCCTCTCCACCACCTGACTGAGCAGGAACACGATCACTCTCTCCATAATCGACTGCACCTGCAGACAACACGCTCATAAGTTAAATCTACACTTAAATTTGATCCCAGCTACAGAAAAAGTTTGACATGAATTTATGAGCTCAGTAAGTAAAAAGTCTGACTTGTTCTCCTTGGTTTGTTTGTTTCTTCTTAAATGTTGAATTTGCTTTTAAATAATGTATTTTAATCAGCTGTTTAGTCATCTCTACAGTACTTTGACTTGTCCCTAACTGTAAAAAAATATATTATATATATATATATATTTGAGCTGCTAAAGCTTCACACATTGGAGTTAAAACTAGAAACTCTCACACCCAAAGATAGAATCTCTCCATTATCTTCCGCTTATCCGAGGTCGGGTCCAAGAGGCAACAGGTCCTCCCAGGAGGCATCCTAACCAGATGAACCACCTCAGCTGACTCCTTTCGATGCGG
The DNA here is from genome assembly GCF_036924035.1 of Leuresthes tenuis. Taxonomy (NCBI): domain Eukaryota; kingdom Metazoa; phylum Chordata; class Actinopteri; order Atheriniformes; family Atherinopsidae; genus Leuresthes; species Leuresthes tenuis. Next base: position 29,129,913 of record NW_027325359.1, on the reverse strand, counting down.
AGGAGTCGCCCCTCTACTCTGAGCTATCTCTAAGGCTGAGCCCAGCCATCCTTGGAAGGAGACTCTTTTCCACCACTTTTATCTATGATCTTATTTTTTCGGTCACTACCCAGATCTGAGACCATCCGTGAGGGTTGGAACGAATAAAGACCAGTAAATCTAAAGCTTCTCCTTCCGGAGCAGCGTCCTTATTTCTGCTGACGAAGGGTCACTTCGTCACTGAAGACGGGAGAGCCCGAGATACTTAAAGTCCTCCACCTGAGGCAGAAAGTCATCTCTGACCCAGAGAAAGCCCTCCATCTTTTTCTGGTTGAGAATTACGGCCACCGATTTGGAAGAACAGACTTTCATCCTAGCTGCTTCACACTCAGCAGTGAAGCTCTACTGAAGGTCAAGGCCTGAAGAAACCAACATAACTAAGTTCCCAAAGAGAGGAAAATAGCCCTAAATTTAAATTAAAACAAATACTTAATTCATCCTAAATGGAAACTAAAATGTTGCTGTAAACCAACAAGCCCCGAAACACCTTAAACAATGGTCATTTTGAAAACTCAAAGCCTTTTAAGAACCACAAAACACAATTTTAAAGTCATTTTCACACTGATATCAGTGAAAGAATGACTGAAAACCAGCTATAAAAACAGTTCAGTTGATCATTTTATTGAATAGTCAACGGGAAAAGACCAAATCTCTTCAGAAAAACAAAAGCAACAGATTTTACTTGTATGAGAAGAGCAAACTGAAACTGACTCTTGACCTCTTGACTCAATCAGTGATTCACAGTCAGGGATGTTTCAACCCCAGAGTGTAAAACTATAAAGGTAACGATTGGCTAAATGTATGGCTGAAATGCAAATTTTACAAGACATAAACGGTGTAAAGACTGACTGTAAAGCTGTGTGACATAACACTGTTACAATGGTGTGAATATATGTGTCGGTACACTTACTGACACTAAACCACATCTGGATTTACTTGATGTTCGCAACACGTCATCCAAATGCCACCACTTCTCGTGCAGGTATAACGCCACAACTGGAGGGTAACAGTAGAGCAGCGAGGGTTAGTCTTTGTTTAACACCTGTAGAAAAGAACATGTTAGTTCAAACCTTGAGTGTGGTCATCTGGAGGGTGAAGCGCCAGCAGCGCACAGGCAGGTTGATCATCCTCGAACAGCTGCAACTGCCTTACGTTTGCTGCTGTTATCGCCACCTGTGCACAGATGGAAATGGCTTTTAAAAAAGGGTGTAATGATATAAAATCATCAGGTTCCCACTTAGTTGCTGCAGGAATTGAAGTGAGAGGTGATAAAGTCTTGATTATTATAGATATTTGTTTGGTTTTGGATGCACAGAACAGTATCTTTCCCAATGATAATAAGATACTTTCTGCTTAACTTCAGGTTTGTTCTCAAACAGTCATGAGAGCGATTTGATCAGGTATGATCAAGTGAAGCAGACAGTAATTTAATGATTATTTCTTTAACTTTATCAAACTGCAAGTGAACTTCCAATGATAAAAACAGGTGAGTGACAGGTTATCACCAAACAGAGCTTTGTTATCATGAGATAACAAACAAAAAAGCACCTTGTGATCTCCAGACAACAGCTTGATTTATAATGAAGCAATAAAACCTCCCTAAACTATTTTTTTATAATTAAATCTGGACTTTAATACCAAATCACAGTGTATTATTTGTATTTGTGTATGTGTACTTTGCATAAAATGAGCGAGTATTTAACTGACTAATTAAAAAAACTGCAGCATTCTTGGTGAGCAGGTAAATAATTAAGCTAATTATAATGTAAAATATAAAATATTTGAATTCTAAACTTGTTGTTTCTCATGTAAAAAATGTGACTACCTTTGAGTTCTAGGGGAAAAACACAGATTGAAATTAATTAACATTCAGATATTTTAAACTGTGATGTAATTAAAAGCGTCTTACAACAAATTTCTTGTTAAGCTCTTCATTCTTTATTTTTTCCTCAGTTGAGGACCATTAGTAAAAGTCATACAAAGCTGTTATGGTACCTTTGAGGTCTTTGATGACTGAAACCACTCATTATGGCAAGATCTGGCATCCAGAGAAGAAAGGTAATGTTCAGATGCCGATTTCAGCTCAGTGTCACCCACAGCTGGCAGGTCTACGGGGTACATGGCCTATCAGAGGGCATATCACCTAGCATGACAACAAAATTTTAAATTTACAACAGTAGTGATTGGGATTCCACAATAAACAGTCATTAACTGTCCCAAGTGACTATTTTGGCAGCTTTCTAGCACAGATTCCCTCCACCAAACTACGTTCATAATCACGGCACTTTAAATAACATTTGCTTACACAGAAACGGAACATTGAGTGAAAGATGACTTTTTATTTTTATTACTGCCAAACTCTTAGTTCCTTGTTGTTAATATCGGCAAAGAAGTTAAATAAATTAAAGCAGGTAAATCTGATTTTAGCGACAAATCAATGTCGGGCCACACTAATCCGTGGCGATATATGGGTCATGGATATATGTATTAGAGAGCGATGTTGTTTGTACGATTAGTGAATTTTAAAAAAGGATTTTGGAAAAGACTGAGGGTTTACGTGACCTGACTGTGTTTTCACACCGCATACGGGTGCAGAGCACATAAAAAACAGCTGTGTGTACTTCTAACTGGCACCTCAACATGGCAACGAAACGACACGTCAGGTTATAGCTAAAGGTAAAGAAATTACCAAATGATTAACTTACCTTATGTGGACAGGAGAAGGTGTAGCCACCACCTGTAACTTCAGACCCCGGTAAGAGACTTTGAGCCCACCTTTCTGTATCGTTTCCTTGACCTACAGCCCCACCTTCCGGTGGTAGTTTTTTTTTCTCACAGTGACTCGTACAGGAATGACCGGAAACTGGTGATGCTGGTGATCAACATAAAGCATAGCCTTTTACAAAACATTTTGTGTCTTTCCGAAAGACTTTTTCGAGTATTAAGTGATGTCACACTGTGTGGTATTATCTTTCCTTTCTCTCACATATTTGTATGCCAGAATATTCGGTAATTTCTCCATTAATAGTGATCAGGTAGTTTTAGATGATTCCCTGTGTAATTCAGTAGCGGCACAGCAGTTGGTAAGTACATTTAATTGTGGATTTGTGTCGTTATTCAAGGCAAGAAATTTTTATTTATGGAGTACAGTTCAACAACTGGGTCACTGAATTGCTTTACATAGAACATAACATTGTTGGAAACAAAATATAAACTAAATAAACTAAATAAATCATCAAAGTCCTTCTTTAAACACAATTGTAAAGTTTTTAGTCTCCATCAATCATGATGTTACACACTTTCTAATCAGCTATTCATTATTCAAAATTATATGGTAATAAATTTGTCATTCTTACACGGATCTCTGTGCATTTTCCAGTTGAATGCCACTACTTCCAACAGCCAGCAGAGTGCCGTTTGTATAATTTTGTTACCTTTAAAAAAAGTAAGTGGGGCCTTTTAGGTTCCCTTTTTTCCTTTTGGAGAGGTCACATGTCTAAATTCAGATGTGGCTTTCTTTCCCTCCAATGAAAACTGTCATACACGCTTCATCCCGATGTAACTAAGCTACATTTATATTATGTTACCTTATTACAAAAGGAATGAGTTTGATATGTTCTAACTAAAAAGTAGTTTAATTTTCAGTGAAGATATGTAACTTCAGACTTATTTAATTAAGTACCAAATTAGCTGTATAGTGTAGTGGTAAAAAGGAACAGTGAAAAGTGTCGTATTTTATTTTGAAAATGATCAAACGGAAGTATATGTTCGTGGTGCGTTTGGTTGCGTTAACTTTACTTGTTAATCACTGCGTCATTACAACAGTTCAGTGGACACTATGCTGCTCGGGTCGACATCAGGTCGCTGGTTGTTGCCTCTTCGGCGTTGTCTCCCGCTGCGTCGCAATGTTAGTTTGGAAAACTCCGCCAGGGTGAGTCATGTTTTAATTACTTTATGCTGCATTGGTTTGTTTGTTTTGGGGTTGTGTGACAGCAGGTTACGGGTGGAAAATTAAACCAAACGGACACTTTGAAGGTTAATGGTGCGGTTATTTAAGAAAAACGACAATTGTGATGATATCTACTGGTACCTTGGACAGCCAATAAAATGCTAATTAGCATAGTTATTTAATAAGCTCGTAGTGTCCACTTCGGAAATAGGCTAATTATAAACCTCACACATTCAACTGTCGTTACATTTTATTCAAATGTTAAACTTTAGCTACATTTTATGGTGCGGTCAAAGTTAACAATAGCTAGCTAGTTATCGATATGTTAGCATACATTTAAACATTACACACTATATTTTAAAAGCAAATTCACCGGGGATAATTAAAAAAACGCTTGTTCTTAAACACCTGTCACCGTCAAAGTATTTCTAAAATCTGATTCTTCACTTCACTGAGCAACAAATAAGATTTTTAACTCTTTTCTTTACTTGTGATAAATGTTTTTTCAGCAGCTAGCTCTTTTTGTGAGATTTAATTAGTATAAGAATAGAAGCCAGGCTTCGGTTTGTGGTTTGAGGAGAAATATGCACTGAGAGAGGAGGTGTCGAAAGGAGCGAAATCCTGTCGGACATACGGGGAAGAGGGGCAAAAAAATGACGACAAAAAGAAGGCGGGATCAAGCATTGGTGGTTCAGTGGTAGAATTCTCGCCTGCCACGCGGGAGGCCCGGGTTCGATTCCCGGCCAATGCAACTCTTTTGTGCTTTTTCTCTGTCCATGCTGACAGCTGATAAGAGACAAAAAGACCTATCTAAGTCCTTTGGATGTTAAAAGAAAATGTGGACAAATTACGACAGAAAGTAATTGCATCCCACTGTCTGAGCATTAATGTTACGACTGGTTCTGAAAGCAAATTGCAGTTTTTACTGTTGGAAACTTGAGAAGTCTCTACTTGTGTACAAAGTCCATGAAAGACATCGGAAATGACGGGGAAAGATACGAAAAACGTAGTGACGACATGAATTGGTTTGTTTGTTTTAGGTTGTGTGACAGCAGGTTACGGGTGGAAAATTAAACCAAACGGACAATTTGAAGGTTAATGGTGCGGTTGTTTAAAAAAAACGACACTTGTGATGATATCTACAGGTACCTTGGACAGCCAATAAAATGCTAATTAGCATAGTTATTTAAAAAGCTCGTAGTGTCCACTTCGGAAATAGGCTAATTATAAACCTCACATATTCAACTGTCGTTACATTTTATTCAAATGTTAAACTTTAGCTGCATTTTATGGTGCGGTCAAAGTTAACAATAGCTAGCTAGTTATCGTTCTGTTAGCATACATTGAAACATTACACACTATATTTTAATGATTGTTTCTTTAACTTTATCAAACTGCAAGTGAACTTCCAATGATAAAAACAGGTGAGTGACAGGTTATCACCAAACAGAGCTTTGTTATCATGAGATAACAAACAAAAAAGCACCTTGTGATCTCCAGACAACAGCTTGATTTATAATGAAGCAATAAAACCTCCCTAAACTATTTTTTTTATAATTTAATCTGGACTTTAATACCAAATCACAGTGTATTATTTGTATTTGTGTATGTGTACTTTGCATAAAATGAGCGAGTATTTAACTGACTAATTAAAAAAACTGCAGCATTCTTGGTGAGCAGGTAAATAATTAAGCTAATTATAATGTAAAATATAAAATATTTGAATTCTAAGCTTGTTGTTTCTCATGTAAAAAATGTGACTATCTTTGAGTTCTAGGGGAAAAACACAGATTGAAATTAATTAACATTCAGATATTTTAAACTGTGATGTAATTAAAAGCGTCTTACAACAAATTTCTTGTTAAGCTCTTCATTCTTTATTTTTTCCTCAGTTGAGGACCATTAGTAAAAGTCATACAAAGCTGTTATGGTACCTTTGAGGTCTTTGATGACTGAAACCACTCATTATGGCAAGATCTGGCATCCAGAGAAGAAAGGTAATGTTCAGATGCCGATTTCAGCTCAGTGTCACCCACAGCTGGCAGGTCTACGGGGTACATGGCCTATCAGAGGGCATATCACCTAGCATGACAACAAAATTTAAAATTTAAAACAGTAGTGATTGGGATTCCACAATAAACAGTCATTAACTGTCCCAAGTGACTATTTTGGCAGCTTTCTAGCACAGATTCCCTCCACCAAACTACGTTCATAATCACGGCACTTTAAATAACATTTGCTTACACAGAAACGGAACATTGAGTGAAAGATGACTTTTTATTTTTATTACTGCCAAACTCTTAGTTCCTTGTTGTTAATATCGGCAAAGAAGTTAAATAAATTAAAGCAGGTAAATCTGATTTTGGCGACAAATCAATGTCGGGCCACACTAATCCGTGGCGATATATGGGTCATGGATATATGTATTAGAGAGCGATGTTGTTTGTACGATTAGTGAATTTTAAAAAACGATTTTGGAAAAGACTGAGGGTTTACGTGACCTGACTGTGTTTTCACACCGCATACGGGTGCAGAGCACATAAAAAACAGCTGTGTGTACTTCTAACTGGCACCTCAACATGGCAACGAAACGACACGTCAGGTTATAGCTAAAGGTAAAGAAATTACCAAATGATTAACTTACTTTATGTGGACAGGAGAAGGTGTAGCCACCACCTGTAACTTCAGACCCCGGTAAGAGACTTTGAGCCCACCTTTCTGTATCGTTTCCTTGACCTACAGCCCCACCTTCCGGTGGTAGTTTTTTTTTTCACAGTGACTCGTACAGGAATGACCGGAAACTGGTGATGCTGGTGATCAACATAAAGCATAGCCTTTTACAAAACATTTTGTGTCTTTCCGAAAGACTTTTTCGAGTATTAAGTGATGTCACACTGTGTGGTATTATCTTTACTTTCTCTCACATATTTGTATGCCAGAATATTCGGTAATTTCTCCACTAATAGTGATCAGGTAGTTTTAGATGATTCCCTGTGTAATTCAGTAGCGGCACAGCAGTTGGTAAGTACATTTAATTGTGGATTTGTGTCGTTATTCAAGGCAAGAATTTTTTATTTATGGAGTACAGTTCAACAACTGGGTCACTGAATTGCTTTACATAGAACATAACATTGTTGGAAACAAAATCTAAAGTAAATAAACTAAATAAATCATCAAAGTCCTTCTTTAAACACAATTGTAAAGTTTTTAGTCTCCATCAATCATGATGTTACACACTTTCTAATCAGCTATTCATTATTCAAAATTATATGGTAATAAATTTGTCATTCTTACACGGATCTCTGTGCATTTTCCAGTTGAATGCCACTACTTCCAACAGCCAGCAGAGTGCCGTTTGTATAATTTTGTTACCTTTAAAAAAAGTAAGTGGGGCCTTTTAGGTTCCCTTTTTTCCTTTTGGAGAGGTCACATGTCTAAATTCAGATGTGGCTTTCTTTCCCTCCAATGAAAACTGTCATACACGCTTCATCCCGATGTAACTAAGCTACATTTATATTATGTTACCTTATTACAAAAGGAATGAGTTTGATATGTTCTAACTAAAAAGTAGTTTAATTTTCAGTGAAGATATGTAACTTCAGACTTATTTAATTAAGTACCAAATTAGCTGTATAGTGTAGTGGTAAAAAGGAACAGTGAAAAGTGTCGTATTTTATTTTGAAAATGATCAAACGGAAGTATATGTTCGTGGTGCGTTTGGTTGCGTTAACTTTACTTGTTAATCACTGCGTCATTACAACAGTTCAGTGGACACTATGCTGCTCGGGTCGACATCAGGTCGCTGGTTGTTGCCTCTTCGGCGTTGTCTCCCGCTGCGTCGCAATGTTAGTTTGGAAAACTCCGCCAGGGTGAGTCATGTTTTAATTACTTTATGCTGCATTGGTTTGTTTGTTTTGGGGTTGTGTGACAGCAGGTTACGGGTGGAAAATTAAACCAAACGGACACTTTGAAGGTTAATGGTGCGGTTATTTAAGAAAAACGACAATTGTGACGATATCTACAGGTACCTCGGACAGCCAATAAAATGCTAATTAGCATAGTTATTTAATAAGCTCGTAGTGTCCACTTCGGAAATAGGCTAATTATAAACCTCACACATTCAACTGTCGTTACATTTTATTCAAATGTTAAACTTTAGCTACATTTTATGGTGCGGTCAAAGTTAACAATAGCTAGCTAGTTATCGATATGTTAGCATACATTTAAACATTACACACTATATTTTAAAAGCAAATTCACCGGGGATAATTAAAAAAAACGCTTGTTCTTAAACACCTGTCACCGTCAAAGTATTTCTAAAATCTGATTCTTCACTTCACTGAGCAACAAATAAGATTTTTAACTCTTTTCTTTACTTGTGATAAATGTTTTTTCAGCAGCTAGCTCTTTTTGTGAGATTTAATTAGTATAAGAATAGAAGCCAGGCTTCGGTTTGTGGTTTGAGGAGAAATATGCACTGAGAGAGTAGGTGTCGAAAGGAGCGAAATCCTTTCGGACATACGGGGAATGGGGGCAAAAAAATGATGGCAAAAAGAAGGCGGGATTAAGCATTGGTGGTTCAGTGGTAGAATTCTCGCCTGCCACGCGGGGGCCAGTTGCGAATAGCTGTAACAGAGTGACAGCCAATGAAATTGCAGCATTTTGGTGTTGTCCAAGGTTCTGAACCAAACTCTGAATGATGGCTGAGACCCTGGTTCAAATCCCATCTGTGACAAACCAAAACATTTATTGAATCAAATTAGCTGTTTGTATTTAATGACCTCGTATTGGTTATTGAAGACAAACAGCTATTTTGATTCAATAAATGTGAATCCCACTTTCTTAATAATTGTACTTATCATTCTCTTGGTTTTTTATTAGTATTTTAATCATTTATTGTATTATAGTGGTGGTCTATTATTTATAAACTATTGGAAATATGATTTAGTCAATCAAAAGCTATAGATGTTAATATCTATCAGCTCTCTCTCTGTATATATATCTATTCATAGATATATATTCAGGCTTAACAGTGATACAAGAGACAGTTTTGTGCACTTCAACTTTTATTATTTTAGCTAACATTTTTGCAATGGAAAATTGTTCTCAGGTCCCTCAGCACAAACATTTTAAAATACTTTTTACATGTCGATAAATCAGAATCAGAATAAACAAATACAGATATATACAGATATATTATGAAACATTTAACGCTCATTTCAATTTAAATCTTCAACTATGACTAAATTAAACTTAAATAACACTTTATATTTACATATGTGAATTTCCATATCTAGAGGCCTAGTAAACACGTGAACAGAAACAACTGATGACCATCTAGAAAAAACAACTTTTTAACTATCTTTTCTTCTCCTGTACCCATCGTTGTTTTTCTTCCTCAAAGAAAGGAGACTTGCAAAAGTCCTTCCAGCTCATTTCCTTGGTCATACCCTTATGTTGATAGAGGGCATGAACTTTTGATGGGCAGTAAATGTACTTCCCTGCCAGTCCAGGGAAGCTCGTGTGGATATGTGGGCTGTCTGGTCCCTGTTTGAGAACCATGCGGCAGAATCGGCAAAGGCGGCCAGGTTGTTGTGAGTCGGGTCTTTTTCTCTTTTTGTCTGTCTTCTCTTCCACTCTTTTCTTTGTGTCTTCCAGCTCCCTCTGAAAGAACTGAGTGGATGAAAAATCCTCAAAAGACATTTTGGGGTTAGAGAGACCCTCAGCAGCATAGATGTTGTGCACCTTTTTAGAGCAGTAGAAATACCGCACGGGCCCTTGCTGAAAGAAATAATGGACTGAGGATCCATCAGTCCCGTATCTGGACTTGGGCTGTCCACATGCGAGACAGTTCTTCGTCTGTCTTTGCTTCTGCTCTGACTGTTGCTGCTGCTGTTTTAAAACGTCTTGCACAATCTTCTCAATAGACTCTTGTGTCATAGGTGTGGGCGAAGAAGTTGCTGGAGGGTTGAATCTAACAGGCTCAATGGTGACAACTGGAACACTGGCAGTCTTACTCCCCTCAGTCAAAGAGTGCCACAGCTGCTGAGTTTCCAATAGTTTTTCAGGGCTTGTGTTCAGAGACGAACTGGCATTTATAAGCTTTGCCCGGTGCTTTATATATCGAGAGATATGTTGCCTGGTTGTGGGGTGAAGCAAGCTGTTGGGATCTGTGGCAGCCCGATAAACCAGATCTGCATATTGCTGATCCACAAGCTTCAGCATGTCTTTTTGTCCATGAAATTTCTGCAGCAACCCATCAATGGCCTCTGTCATTGGTGCTGTCCAGCGCGAATGATCCAAGACAAAGACCCGTCCACCTGTTTTAATTTTTCCAATACGGGCACTCCTTGGCGAGGATCTCAGCGGTAGAGGTACAGCATCTGCAGTTTCTGTAACAAAATTAAAAAAAAAAACAATTATTGTCTCTCAGTTTCATGTTATTCAGCCGTGATATAACGAAAAAATGTGTCTAAACAATTTTGTTCATTTACCGGCAGTGGCTAGAAGTTCCTGTTTGCTCTCCGACTGCATCTCCTGCCTTTCCGGAGCACCAGCAGAGAGGGGATGGCTGGCAGATGTCATGCCTGAAGGTAGCTGGGGGACCACATCTGGAGCTTGGACTCTGGAGGGGGTGGGTGTCTGCAGAAGTGACAGAGGCAAAAGAGCAACTTGTTCTTCACTCTTTCTGCTTCTGTGCTTCTCCCAGTCCAGAGGGACTGGGCGGCAGTCTGGCTCTCGGTATTCAAGGCCAAACCTCTCTCCAGTGTCTGTTGCTGAAAGGTGAAGTGCTGGGTATTTTTCCTGCCCCGTCACTCTTTTTGATGTGGTATTTAATTCAGCAATTAATGCTGGATCAAATACAGCAGGCAGGAGGACATCTGGCTGCTTGAGGTCAACAAGCCGCTGAAAGTTCCACCGTGCCACACCTGTCATGCCCTGTGCCTGGAACAATTCAGGGGAGACATGGGTCCCTGTGACCCACTGGGCCTGGTGGAAATGGTATCCCTCTTGCTGTGATGTACCTCGCACAGGGATCCAAAGTGGGACTTTGGCACCATCTCCAGGTACATGGTTGAGCTGGACAGTTCCACCATACCTGTACATTATCCCCGCAGACAGCTCAGGGTCACTCAAACACCCGCGGAGAATGTGCACCCTCTGTATACGCCACGTCTTCAGCATTGACGGCTTGTACATCAGGACATCATTTGGGTCTTTGGCCAGGTGAAAATGTTGAATGACCTTTTCAACCCTTTCCAACAGCTCTATGGGCTGTGGTATCTGAGTCCTGCAGTGCTCGCGTACATGCTGCTTTGTCGGACTAGCTGGATGGATGTTGCAGAACTCATAGGCTTTTTGGAGCCTTTTGAGGTCTTCCTGATCCACCACAGAGAAGGCAGCAGAGAGGAGCTGACAGAAAGTGCTGAAAAGAGGATGATGTTCCGACGTGCACTCCTGGGAAAAGCGCCTCAGGCAGTGGAACAAATCCAGTTTGACAACAATTTCTGAGTTGTAATGGGCTCGTGAGGCACATCTGTTCTGCAGGTCACCAGAGGTTGCTGCAGCAATGTGGGAAGGGGTAGTCTTCCACGCATCCCAGTCCAGATGTTCACCCGGGATGGTGTTTGGCATCTTAAATGCAGCGCAGCAATCCCTAAATGAAAGATGCAAATATGTAATATATGCTACATAATTTACCCTAACTTGATGTTGCTAAAATCTAGGCCATAACGAGCACAACATAGTAGTTTAAAAGGCAGTAAAAAGAGAAGATGACCTTTCTCACCTGTCTACCCAGTGGTATCCTGCCTTTTCCACTCCGGCGTCAGTGTACCTCTTGGCCATCCCTTTGTACATGGGTTCCAGTGACCTGTCAGATTCCGACTGAACCATCACCCAGGACACTATCATCCAGTTCTCGTTCATGATAGCGTAACTGGACATGACCCCAGATGCCAAAGTTACTTTTCTTGCAACTTTCCGGGTGTGATCAGATCTGAGCACATGCCCAAAAGTGCCTTTCAGAAACTGAGACATGGCTGGCTCTTGATGTCTGAACTCGCTGATTAAACAGTCAGTTAGGTAGAAACCAGAAACGAAGACGCCACACCAGCCATCTGGATCCTCATATTTGCCAAAAGCATAGGGTGTTATTTTCTTCCTCAGAAACTGCCCGATTGTCCTCTGGCCATGCACGCCAGCCTCAGCATCCCAAACGCTTTCTATGGCATGCAGATATGCCAAATGAGCTCGCTCATACTTGAGATGCATGAGCTCATTCACTTGCTTTGCCATGTCTGTGGGTGACTTGCCAGAGCGCCTCAGCTCATCCATTACGGACTTACAGATTGCCTTCTTGTAAGTGAGAAATGCAGGGAGAAGGTTTGTAAATCGTTTTGGTAGCTTCTCAAGCCATCGTGGACTGTCAGCAAACCAGTTCCTACGACAGGCCTTACAGCAGAGTCGTGAGGAGAAGATATAATACTGACCACTGGAGCCAACAATTACTCGAGGCCTGCCCACACCTGAAGAAACCACTTGTGGACGGGGGCAGCCATGGAGACACGGAAGGATGTAATTATTTCTTAGTCTACCCATAATGTTGCTTTCAGGTTTCCAAATGAAAAATGGATGGAGCTGGTGGAAGTTGGGCGATGGGAGCTCAGCCACTGTATCGATAAGTTCAGGCTGTGGAGGAAGACGCCACAGTGAAATCGTATTCCCTGGGTTACGCACGGGGCGAGACCCAGGCCACAGTCCAAGATCCTGAAGCTCTGTCCTCATCCACAGTTTTTGATGTTGTGAACAGTTCCAGCTGCTCATGTCATGGTCACGCTCTGGCAGAGGCACAGGGATGGGTGGTTCTCCTGAGGGAACTACCATTGAAAAATTAAGACAGACATGACACAAAAGTAATTAGAGACTTAACAAAGAGAAAGAAAGAGAAAGAAAATATACATTTTTAGGCTGAACGAGTAAAATTGCTAAAGTAGAGTAAAGAAAAACAAAAAAATGTTTACATGCTCTCTATACTTACCATCTTTACTACTCTCCTTAAAAGTAAGTGCTCTGCATACAGAGGAGCCAGTAGCACTTGTGCTGGGATCTGAAAAGAAGTGCCATCTTTATGTTATGTATTCATTCAGGATTTAAGCACGATTATGTGATAACATAATTTTTAAAGTGGTTTATTGAAATTATACTGACCTGTGCATCAAACAGATGTGTTATGGAATATTAGTGGAAACATACCTGTGAATGACTCCGGTTTCTTTGCTCTTGTGTCTTTTGAGCGCGCAGTTTCTGTCACAAGGAATGAGAGCTCTGCTGGTAGGGGCACAGGTGTCTTCCTCTTCACAGCTGCTGGGAGGAAAAAATAGAAAAATATTTAAAAAAAATACAAAAAACAACCACATATTAACCCCAACATTAGATTAAAATAACAGTATTGCATTATGTTTACCGTCAACTGTTGATGTTTGCAGTTCATCAAGTGTATCAGGTGGTCTAGACTGGGTCGAAGATGGAACTACAACAGAAAAAACATCTGTCATTCAAATATTCATGGTGAATGTAAGTGTTGATGTTAATAGGAACTCAAACAGCCATTTGCTTGCTTCTCCTGCTCTTCAGAGCTTCATAAACAATCTTTCAATTTTTTTCCACATCTAATTCGCGCACACATAGTAAACTAAATTTTTTCTCTGTCCAAGCAAGAGAAGCAATACAGGGTCCGACATAACCCAGTAAAAGTACATGCAGGGCAAGTTATGGGTAAGTCGTGGGTAAGTCAAAATTTGAAATTTGCCGAGAAGAAACCCTAAAGTTGTTTAAAAACCTACCACTGAACGTCACCAGCAGGTGACTAAACTCATCAACGCTGCCTGCCACACAATCAAATTTGAACAGGCCTTCGTCTCTTTCGCTCTTCTGAAGAAGAACAGTTTCGACATATGTATGCAGATTTAATCTTCATCCAAACGTCGACGTCGAAGGTGAGTTAAAGTTCAAAAACTAAAAGTTACACATTTGTAGTGTGTAAATTTGCTCATACAGTTTCATAGTTATGCTCATGCTGCATCTCATCTCTGTGTCAAGCAGGTGGCTTGCAGGAGCAGACAGAAGGGGCTTGGAGTGAAGACACGCCTTTTTCCTCTCACTGTTCTATATGATTGTGTTGTATGGAAAATGCATTGTTAGTTATTGACATTAGAAAGAGAAATTATTATCTGAAATGTGTAAATTGTAAAATGTAAATGAAATTAATTTAATAAATAGAAATTTAGGTTAAAAAACAAGGGTTATTTTCATTTTTGCCAGCCAGGCCAGTGAAAATACACAAGGGCCCAATAAAACTCTGATCTACTGGCCCAGGGGGCCAGCAGGAAAAAAAATGTTATGTTGAACCCTGCAATATGGCTCAGTGCATGCATTCAAGTGTTAGTAATGCTGGGCATTGCATGATTTTTTTTTTTTCAATGATAACAAAAATCTATACTCACCTTCATTTTGGTTGGATCAATTCATAGTCCTTATGACCATAAGAGTGACAGCAGCATACAAACAAATATTGAACAGGAAAATGGCCGGAACATGGCCCAAACGCAAAAACACACAGAACAAAATGAGTTAAGTTTCAGTTTTGGAGGGTCATTCATCATGTAAGAGAATCGCACTCCACTCCTGAAACCTGTTATCTAAAAACCTGTCTTTGCTCCTGATGAAAGTTCCTCTTGGGCTGCTGCCACTGATGGCACAGCAGCTGATCACAAAGAGAAACAGAGATATAAGTATTGGAAGTATTAAATTCAAGACTTACCCATCATCAATTCAGTAATCCAGCCAGTGTAATAACAACGGACTTACTGCTTTCAGGTAGGATCTTAGACGGTGAGATGCTCAACATCGCACTTTCCAGCTCCTCATCTTCATCCATCGCTGTGGTGCGGACAAGATTTAAAGTGTACAAAAAAAAGAAAAGAAGAAAAATTACTGGCACCGTTTACAATCAGTTTAAATTTAACACATATCATGCTAGATTTATTCTGAAAAATGGGAATAAGAATATTGACAAAATAACTTGCCCAGAGGTTTAGTTGGTGCACGTACTGCTGTCGGCTCAGCAGTCGTGGAAACAGAGGCACTGAGCTGCTTCTTCCGCAGGTAATGCTGCAGCTTGTGCATGCGTGTCCCTGGAAGGCAGTTCTTTTTAATAATGAAGTCTGCAAAGCCATCAGCTCTGCTGTCCCATATCTCCTTCCAGGTGCTTTTTCTACGGGAGCCGAAGCCCACCAGCTGATCATCTTCAGAAGATGCTGCTGCAACACCCTCATAATTTAGAGCAGTCTGAATCTCTGTAAAACTGAGCGCATAGTCCACAAATGTGAAGAGACTGTCTTTGTTATGCCCCTCAGTTTGACTGATTCCTAAAGCCTCTTCCTTCTGGAGATTCTTAATCAGGTACAAAGTATACCCAACATCATTCTCCAAAAGCCACCTAAAAGACTTCCCTTTATATTTGCCGAACTGTAGGATGTAGTCTCCCAGCACCTCTGTCACATCTGAGGCATCCCCCCCTCTCTGACGGACCATACTGAGAGCATTCTGTCGCACAAGCTCTGCTCTCATGGGTACAGATTTATCCTGAAGACTCTTGTCATCCTTAATGTGCTTGGCCTCAGGAGAAGGCTCCTGGAGGAGAAAACCAAGAGGCCCTTTGCGGAAAACCACTTGAAGTTTCCCAGGAAAGAACATAATTTTCTTCTGCATCTCAACCTGCGAAACAGTAAAATAAACAGTTAATTTTTTATTTCTAGATTCCACTTTAAGAAAAAAAATCAATGATATATATCTATATTTCATGTTATTTTCACATCAACTTTAATATTTTAGCTCAAAGAATAGTCCTATTAAAAACCTGTTACTCTCCATTATTTTATCCTTAAAGAGGCCAAGTAGAGAGCAGAGGCACAGGTGCATATGAGGACACAGATTTTTTAGTGTGTACAAGAAAGTAAGAGGATGGAAAAATATGTTGAGTAATTTTTTTCACTCTGCAGGTTTACTCTGATTCTATTATTCCAAAATCATTTAAAGTAATCCCTTGATAAACAGCCCACAGAGGAAAAAAGTTCTTACAGTACAGAGTTTTTACTAGTGCCTCAGCACTAGAAATCGATATTAACTGAACAGAAAGACGGTAAGATGCGTTAGCGACACAATGTGGGTGTAAGATAGTATACTGTATATTATACAGTAACAGTCTCTTAGAGCTGGCGTTACGCCAACACATCATTAAAAAAATGAATAACTCTCAAATAATGACCGGTTAGCTTACTGTTATAACATGCAAGCCCATACATGAATATGAATGAAAATTTTCATTCAACATTTTACGTATCATTTCATTCATCATTTGACGTCTCATTTCACTGCATTTTATCAGCGTTTACTATGAACTACAAACGTAAGCTGATGATGTACTTTTTAAATATCTATCCACATTAATATGTCTTACCTTTTACCGAGGAGCAGACGTGAAATTCTCGGAGCGTCAGCGTACAGTAGAGCGGTCCCGCTAATCGTGGAAATTTACTGGGAAAAAATTTAAAAGTTTGCAGCATCCTGTAGAAAAAAGCGAAACAGCGCCAAAAGACGTAGCGGTCGAAAATATATTACATCCGTAGTGATTTAGGCACTACCATAGAGAATGAATGGGATTTGGTTTAGGGCCGTTTAGCTAAACAACTCTCGGCTCCCGCGCGGGAGGCCCGGGTTCGATTCCCGGCCAATGCAACTCTTTTGTGCTTTTTCTGTCTGTCCATGCTGACAGCTGATAAGAGACAAAAAAGACCTATCTAAGTCCTTTGGATGTTAAAAGAAAATGTGGACAAATTACGACAGAAAGTAATTGCATCCCACTGTCTGAGCATTAATGTTACGACTGGTTCTGAAAGCAAATTGCAGTTTTTACTGTTGGAAACTTGAGAAGTCTCTACTTGTGTACAAAGTCCCTGAAAGACATCGGAAATGACGGGGAAAGATACGAAAAACGTAGTGACGACATGAATTGGTTTGTTTTAGGTTGTGTGACAGCAGGTTACGGGTGGAAAATTAAACCAAACGGACAATTTGAAGGTTAATGGTGCGGTTGTTTAAAAAAAACGACACTTGTGATGATATCTACAGGTACCTTGGACAGCCAATAAAATGCTAATTAGCATAGTTATTTAAAAAGCTCGTAGTGTCCACTTCGGAAATAGGCTAATTATAAACCTCACATATTCAACTGTCGTTACATTTTATTCAAATGTTAAACTTTAGCTGCATTTTATGGTGCGGTCAAAGTTAACAATAGCTAGCTAGTTATCGTTCTGTTAGCATACATTGAAACATTACACACTATATTTTAAAAGCAAGTTCACCGGGGATAATAATTTTAAAAAAAAAACGCTTGTTCTTAAACACCTGTCACCGTCAAAGTATTTCTAAAATCCGACTCTTCACTTCACAGCAATAAAGATTTTTAACTCTTTTCTTTACTTGTGATAAATGTTTTTTCAGCAGCTAGCTGTTTTTGTGAGATTAAATTAGTATAAGAATAGAAGCCAGGCTTCGGTTTCTGGTTTGAGGAGAAATATGCACTGAGAGAGGAGGTGTCGAAAGGAGAGAAATCCTTTGGGACATATGGAACGACGAGAAAAAAAATGGTGATACGAAAAACGACTAGATCAAGCATTGGTGGTTCAGTGGTAGAATTCTCGCCTGCCACGCGGGGGCCGGTTGCGAATAGCTGTAACAGAGTGACAGCCAATGAAATTGCAGCATTTTGGTGTTGTCCAAGGTTCTAACCAAACTCTGAATGATGGCTGAGACCCTGGTTCAAATCCCATCTGTGACAAACCAAAACATTTATTGAATCAAATTAGCTGTTTGTATTTAATGACCTCGTATTGGTTATTGAAGAAAAACGGCTATTTTGATTCAATAAATGTGAATTCCACTTTCTTAATAATTATACTTTTCATTCTCTTGGTTTTTTATTAGTATTTTAATCATTTATTGTATTATATTCAATTCAATTCAATTCAATTCAATTTTATTTATATAGCGCCAGATTACAACAATTGTCATCTCAAGGCACTTAAGTAATATAGTCCAATTCAAGCCAATTGGAATTCAATTCATTGTAATCATAATCCAATTAATTCATATAGAGCTAATTCAAAAAATTAATATCCTAGCTAAGGAAACCAACAGATTGCACCGAAATGTGTCTTCAGTCCAATCTCCCGTCCTGAGCGTGCCTGTGGCAACTGTGGAAAGGAACGACTCCCTTTTAACAGGAAGAAACCTCTGGCAGAACCAGACTCAGGAAGGGTGGCCATCCGCCTCGACCAGCTGGGGTTTGAGAAGACAGAAAAGAGGGAAAAGAGGGGGGAAAAACACCATAACGCCATTCAAAGGATATCTGTTGGAACAGGGAAACATAGGTTAATAACCACAATAATGTCACATGTACATAAAATCAATTTTGAAATTAAACAGGGGGAAAAAGAGAGCAAAGTGAGGAAAGGTGTGACAGATGAGGTCCCCCAGCAGTCTAAGCCTATAGCAGCTTAACTATG
The DNA here is from genome assembly GCF_036924035.1 of Leuresthes tenuis. NCBI lineage: Eukaryota > Metazoa > Chordata > Actinopteri > Atheriniformes > Atherinopsidae > Leuresthes > Leuresthes tenuis. Next base: position 29,111,295 of record NW_027325359.1, on the reverse strand, counting down.
GGATGTTTCAGGATTACCTGAGCCATCCCTAACTATAAGCTTTATCAAAAAGAAAAGTTTTAAGCCTAATCTTAAAAGTGGAAAGGGTGTCTGCTTCCCGGACATTTACTGGCAGCTTATTCCACAAGAGAGGGGCCTGATAACTGAAGGCTCTACCTCCCATTCTACTTTTAGAAACTCTGGGAACAACAAGTAAACCTGCAGTTTGGGAGCGAAGTGCTCTGTTAGGAAAATATCTTACAATTAAATCTTTAAGATATGATGGAGCTCGGTCATTAAGAACTTTATATGTCAGAAGAAGAATCTTAAATTCTATTCTGAATTTAACAGGGAGCCAATGAAGAGAAGCTAAAACTGGAGAAACATGATCTCTCCTGTTAGTTCTCATCAGAACTCTGGCTGCAGCATTTTGGATCAGCTGGAGGCTTTTCAGAGAATATGTGGGACAGCCCAATAATAAGGAATTACAGTAGTCCAATCTTGAAGTAACAAATGCATGAACTAGTTTCTCTGCATCACCCTGAGACAGGATGTTCCTGATTTTAGCAATATTACGAAGGTGAAAGAAGGCAGTCCTAGAAACCAGTTTTATATGTGCGTCAAATGATAAATTCTGGTCAAAAATAACTCCAAGGTTCCTCACTGTAGAACTAGAAGCCAAGGAAATACCATCTAGAGTAACTATATAACTAGACAATTTCTCCCTGAAGCGCTCAGGTCCAAAGAGAACAACTTCAGTTTTGTCTGAATTTAAAAGCAGACAGTTCTGAGTCATCCAGGTCTTTATGTCTTTAAGACAGGCTTGTAGCCTGACCAACCTGTAGGTTTCATCTGGTTTCATAGATAAGTACAGCTGAGTATCATCAGCATAACAATGGAAATTTATGCCATGCTGTCTGATAATGTTACCTAATGGAAGCATGTATAAAGTAAAAAGAATCGGTCCAAGCACAGAACCCTGAGGAACTCCATGACTTACTCCAACGTGTGAGGAAGATTCCTCATTTACAAGAACAAACTGGAATCTATCAGATAAATATGACTTAAACCAGCCTAATGCAGTTCCTTTAATCCCAATAACATGTTCAAGTCTCTGTAACAGAATGCTGTGATCGATCGTATCAAATGCAGCACTGAGATCCAACAGGACAAGCACAGAAACAAGTCCGCTATCAGAGGCTAACAGGAGATCATTGGTAACTTTCACCAGTGCTGTTTCTGTGCTATGATGCACTCTGAATCCTGACTGAAACTCTTCAAACAGATTATTTCTATGTAAATGATCACAAAGTTGAACTGCAACTATTTTTTCAAGAACTTTGGACAAAAAAGGGAGATTGGATATAGGTCGATAATTAGCCAACACTTCTGAATCAAGAGTAGGTTTTTTAAGTAAAGGTTTAATTACAGCAACCTTAAAAGTCTGAGGTACATATCCTGTCAACAAAGACCGATTGATCAAATCCAATATGGAAGTGTCAATTAAGGGGAAAACCTCCTTGAACAGTCTGGTTGGGATTGGGTCTAACATACAAGTTGATGGTTTAGAAGAGACTATTGCTGTTGTTAGCTCAGAAAGATCAACTGGACAGAAACTGTCTAAATACAATTCAGGTTCGAAAGATACTTCTAAAGCTGCTCTACTTGATGATACATCAGTGATAATAATGGGAAGGATTCCATTAATCTTCTCTCTGATAGAAACAATTTTATTGATGAAGAATCTCATGAAATCATCACTGCTGAGAGTTAAAGGAATACATGGCTCAACAGAGCTCGGACTCTTTGTCAGCCTGGCAACAGTGCTGAAAAGAAACCTGGGATTATTCTTATTCTCTTCTATCAATAATGAATAATACGCAGTTCTAGCTTTACGAAGTGCTTTCTTATACGTTATTAAACTATCTTTCCAGACTAATTGAGACTCTTCTAAATTAGAGGAACGCCACTGTCTCTCCAGCTTTCTTGCAGTCTGCTTTAACGCACGCAGCTGTGAATTATACCAAGGAGCCAACCTCTTCTGACTGATTACCTTCCTTTTCAGAGGGGCAACATTGTCCAGTGTTGTACGCATTGAAGCTGTAGTGCTGTCAACAAGAGAGTCAAGTTCTACTGGAGTAAAATTTAGGTAGCCATCCTGTGTCATATCAGCACATGGCAGTGAAGAAAAGGATGATGAAATCAACTCTTTAAATCTGGTTACAGCATTCTCTGACAGACACCTTCTATATGTAGAATTCTTCTCAGAAACCGTGTAGTCAAGTAATGTAAATTCAAAAGTTATTAAAAAATGGTCAGACAAGACAGGGTTATGAGGGAACACTGTTAACTGTTCACTCTCAATGCCATAAGTCAGCACAAGGTCAAGGGTATGATTAAGGCAGTGAGTAGGTCTGTGAACACTTTGAGAAAATCCAATAGAGTCTAATATAGAATTAAAGTTAATATTTAGGCTGTCATTTTCAACATCTACATGAATATTAAAGTCACCCACTACAATGACTTTATCTGTACTCACCACTAACTGGGATAAAAACTCTGAGAATTCAGACAGAAACTCAGAATAAGGGCCAGGCGGACGATACACAACAACAAACACAAGAGGTTTTTGTGATTTCCACTTTGGGTGGGAAAAACTGAGAATCAGAGATTCAAAAGAGCTAAAACTAATCTTGGGTCTAGGACTGATTAGTAACCCTGATCTGAAGATAGCTGCCACTCCTCCTCCTCTGCCTGTGGTTCTAGGAACATGAACATTTAAATAGTCAGAGGGAGTTGATTCATTAATGCTAACATGATCCTCCTGCTGCAGCCAGGTTTCTGTAAGACAAAATATATCAATATGATGATCACAAATCAAATCATTCACTAACAGAGACTTCAAAGGGAGAGATCTAATATTCAGCAAACCACATTTAATAGTTTGATGTTTTTGTTCAGTTAAAGTTTTTGTTTTAATTTTTTTTTGCACAAGAGGATTTGCTCCTTTTGTGTTTTTTGATTGAGGGGGGGGCAGCATCAGGTGGGAAGCCGCAGAGAAGTGTGTAAGACTACAACTCTGCATCCTGGTCTCAACCTTGGGATGTCATGTTTTTGGATGACTAATAAATTCGTCCATATTTCTAGAAATGAGAGCCGCTCCTTCCAAAGTGGGATGGATGCCGTCTCTCCTCATCAGACCAGGTTTTCTCCAGAAAGATTGCCAATTATCTATGTAGCCCACGTTGTTTGCTGGACACCATCTAGACAACCAGCGATTGAATGAGGACATGCGGCTAAACATGTCATCACTGGTCAGATTTGGCAGGGGTCCAGAGAAAACTACGGAGTCCGACATTGTTTTGGCAAAATTACACACCGATGCAACATTAATTTTAGTGACCTCCGATTGGCGTAACCGGGTGTCATTACCGCCGACGTGAATAACTATTTTACCGTATTTACGTTTATCCTTAGCCAGCAGTTTTAAATAGGATTCTATGTCGCCCGCTCTGGCCCCTGGAATGCATTTGACTATGGTCGCTGGTGTCTCTAATGCCACGTTTCTGACTATAGAGCTGCCAATTACCAGGGTTTTGTCCTCAGCGGGTGTGTCGCTGAGTGGAGAAAATCTATTAGAAACGTGGACAGGTTGATGGTGAACCACGGGCTTGACTTTAGGACTATGACTCCTCTTCCTGACAGTCACCCAGCCACTCTTAAGTCCCGGCTGCTCGGGATCTGCTCGGGGACGACTAACAGAGCTAGCTACGCTAGGTGGCTCCGCACTGACTAAAGGGGCCTGGCTCGCTATCGGGTGGTTTTCAACAGTGCAGAGCCGAGCTTCCAATTCAGATAACCTTGCCTCCAAAACTACAAAAAGACTACATTTGTTACATGTACCATTACCACTAAAGGAGGCAGAGGAGTAACTAAACATCTGACACAAGGAGCAGGTGAAAGCAGGAGATAGAGGAAGAGAACTGGTAGCCATGCTAAGCTAGAGAACCAGACACACCGCTAAAAAGTGAAAAATAAAAACTAAAGATCTGTAAGAGTGAGCGTTAGAATATAACAAGTATGGGATAGAGTTAACTATGCAAGATGTGTAAATTATAGGGAGACATAAGGTGATTATTAGTAGTTCAAGAAGAGCGAGAACTGTCACAGTGCACACACACAAAGCAAAAGGGAGGGGTGCAATACGTCTTACCGCAAAGCAAAGCCGTCAGACCGTATAGTGGTGGTCTATTATTTGTAAACCATTGGAAATATGATTTAGTCAATCAAAAGCTATAGATGTTAATATCTATCAGCTCTCTCTCTCTGTATATATAGATATCTATTCATAGATATATAGTCAGGCTTAACAGTGATACAAGAGACAGTTTTGTGCACTTCAACTTTTATTATTTTAGCAATGGAAAATTGTTCTCAGGTCCCTCAGCACAAACATTTTAAAATACTTTTTACCTGTCGATAAATCAGAACAAACAAATACAGATATATTATGAAACATTTAACGCTCATTTCAATTTAAATCTTCAACTATGACTAAATTAAACTTAAATAACACTTTATATTTACATATGTGAATTTCCATATCTAGAGGCCTAGTAAACAGAAACAACTGATGACCATCTAGAAAAAAAAAACAAAAAAAAAAAAAAAAAAAAAACACACAACTTTTTAACTATCTTTTCTTCTCCTGTACCCATCGTTGTTTTTCTTCCTCAAAGAAAAAAAGACTTGCAAAAGTCCTTCCAGCTCATTTCCTTGGTCATACCCTTATGTTGATAGAGGGCATGAACTTTTGATGGGCAGTAAATGTACTTCCCTGCCAGTCCAGGGAAGCTCGTGTGGATATGTGGGCTGTCTGGTCCCTGTTTGAGAACCATGCGGCAGAATCGACAAAGACGGCCAGGTTGTTGTGAGTCGGGTCTTTTTCCTCTGTCTTCTCTTCCACTCTTTTCTTTGCGTCTTCCAGCTCCCTCTGAAAGAACTGAGTGGATGAAAAATCCTCAAAAGACATTTTGGGGTTAGAGAGACCCTCAGCAGCATAGATGTTGTGCACCTTTTTAGAGCAGTAGAAATACCGCACGGGCCCTTGCTGAAAGAAATAATGGACTGAGGATCCATCAGTCCCGTATCTGGACTTGGGCTGTCCACATGCGAGACAGTTCTTCGTCTGTCTTTGCTTCTGCTCCGACTGTTGCTGTTTTAAAACGTCTTGCACAATCTTCTCAATAGACTCTTGTGTCATAGGTGTGGGCGAAGAAGTTGCTAGAGGGTTGAATCTAACAGGCTCAATGGTGACAACTGGAACACTGGCAGTCTTACTCCCCTCAGTCAAAGAGTGCCACAGCTGCTGAGTTTCCAATAGTTTTTCAGGGCTTGTGTTCAGAGACGAACTGGCATTTATAAGCTTTGCCCGGTGCTTTATATATCGAGAGATATGTTGCCTGGTTGTGGGGTGAAGCAAGCTGTTGGGATCTGTGGCAGCCCGATAAACCAGATCTGCATATTGCCGATCCACAAGCTTCAGCATGTCTTTTCGTCCATGAAATTTCTGCAGCAACCCATCAATGGCCTCTGTCATTGGTGCTGTCCAGCGCGAATGATCCAAGACAAAGACCCGTCCACCTGTTTTAATTTTTCCAATACGGGCACTCCTTGGCGAGGATCTCAGCGGTAGAGGTACAGCATCTGCAGTTTCTGTAACAAAATTTAAAAAAAAAAAAAAAAAGTCTCTCAGTTTCATGTTATTCAGCCGTGATATAATGAAAAAATGTGTCTAAACAATTTTGTTCATTTACCGGCAGTGGCTAGAAGTTCCTGTTTGCTCTCCGACTGCATCTCCTGCCTTTCCGGAGCACCAGCAGAGAGGGGATGGCTGGCAGACGTCATACCTGAAGGTAGCTGGGGGACCACATCTGGAGTTTGGACTCTGGAGGGGGTGGGGGTCTGCAGAAGTGACAGAGGCAAAAGAGCAACTTGTTCTTCACTCTTTCTGCTTCTGTGCTTCTCCCAGTCCAGAGGGACTGGGCGGCAGTCTGGCTCTCGGTATTCAAGGCCAAACCTCTCTCCAGTGTCTGTTGCTGAAAGGTGAAGTGCTGGGTATTTTTCCTGCCCCGTCACTTTTTGATGTGGTATTTAATTCAGCAATTAATGCTGGATCAAATACAGCAGGCAGGAGGACATCTGGCTGCTTGAGGTCAACAAGCCGCTGAAAGTTCCACCGTGCCACACCTGTCATGCCCTGTGCCTGGAACAATTCAGGGGAGACATGGGTCCCTGTGACCCACTGGGCCTGGTGGAAATGGTAACCCTCTTGCTGTGATGTACCTCGCACAGGGATCCAAAGTGGGACTTTGGCACCATCTCGAGGTACGTGGTTGAGCTGGACAGTTCCACCATACCTGTACATTATCCCCGCAGACAGCTCAGGGTCACTCAAACACACGCGGAGAATGTGCACCCTCTGTATACGCCACTTCTTCAGCATTGACGGCTTGTACATCAGGACATCATTTGGGTCTTTGGCCAGGTGAAAATGTTGAATGACCTTTTCAACCCTTTCTAACAGCTCTATGGGCTGTGGTATCTGAGTCCTGCAGTGCTCGCATACATGCTGCTTTGTCGGACTAGCTGGATGGATGTTGCAGAACTCAGGCTTTTTGGAGCCTTTTGAGGTGTTCCTGATCCACCACAGAGAAGGCAGCAGAGAGGAGCTGACAGAAAGTGCTGAAAAGAGGATGATGTTCCGACGTGCACTCCTGGGAAAAGCGCCTCAGGCAGTGGAACAAATCCAGTTTGACAACAATTTCTGAATTGAAATGGGCTCATGAGGCACATCTGTTCTGCAGGTCACCAGAGGTTGCTGCAGCAATGTGGGAAGGGGTAGTCTTCCACGTATCCCAGTCCAGATGTTCACCCGGGATGGAGTTTGGCATCTTAAATGCAGCGCAGCAATCCCTAAGTGAAAGATGCAAACATGTAATATATGCTACATAATTTACCCTAACTTGATGTTGCTAAAATCTAGGCCATAACGAGCACAACATAGTAGTTTAAAAAGCAGTAAAAAGAGAAGATGACCTTTCTCACCTGTCTACCCAGTGGTATCCTGCCTTTTCCACTCCGGCGTCAGTGTACCTCTTGGCCATCCCTTTGTACATGGGTTCCAGTGACCTGTCAGATTCGGACTGAACCATCACCCAGGACACTATCATCCAGTTCTCGTTCATGATAGCGTAACTGGACATGACCCCAGATGCCAAAGTTACTTTTCTTGCAACTTTCCGGGTGTGATCAGATCTGAGCACATGCCCAAAAGTGCCTTTCAGAAACTGAGACATGGCTGGCTCTTGATGTCTGAACTCGCTGATTAAACAGTCAGTTAAGTAGAAACCAGAAACAAAGACGCTACACCAGCCATCTGGATCCTCGTAATATGCCAAAAGCATAGGATGTTATTTTCTTCCTCAGAAACTGCCCGATTGTCCTCTGGCCATGCACGCCAGCCTCAGCATCTCAAACGCTTTCTATGGCATGCAGATATGTCAAATGAGCTCGCTTATACTTGAGATGCATGAGCTCATTCACTTGCTTTGCCATGTCTGTGGGTGACTTGCCAGAGCGCCTCAGCTCATCCATTACGGACTTACAGATTGCCTTCTTGTAAGTGAGAAATGCAGGGAGAAGGTTTGTAAATCATTTTGGTAGCTTCTCAAGCCATCGTGGACTGTCAGCAAACCAGTTCCTACGACAGGCCTTACAGCAGAGTTGTGAGGAGAAGATATAATACTGGAGCCAACAATTACTTAAGGCCTGCCCACACCTGAAGAAACCACCTGTGGATGGGGACAGCCATGGAGACACGGAAGGATGTAATTATTTCTTAGTCTACCCATATTGTTGCTTTCAGGTTTCCAAATAAAATTTTTAAAAAAAAAATGGATGGAGCTGGAAGAAGTTGGGCTCAGCCACTGTATCGATAAGTTCAGGCTGTGGAGGAAGACGCCACAATGAAATCGTATTCCCTGGGTTACCCACGGGGCGAGACCCAGGCCACAGCCAAGATCCTGAATTTCTGTCATCATCCACAGTTTGATGTTTGGAACAGTGCCAGCTGCTCATGTCATGGTCACGCTCTGGCAGAGGCACAGGGATGGGTGGTTCTCCTGAGGGAACTACCATTGAAAAATTAAGGCAGACATGACACAAAAGTAATTAGAGACTTAAGAGAAAGAAAATATACATTTTTAGGCTGAATGAGTAAAGTTGCTAAAGTAAAGAAAAACAAAAATGTTTATATGCCTTCTATACTTACCATCTTTACTACATTCCTTAAAAATGTCAGGATTGATGGAGGAGGGTAGGACCCAGATGCAGAACTTCAAAAAAAAAAAAAAAAAGGAGGTTCATTCCAAAAAGACAAGGAGCAAGAACAAAAAGCACAGCTGAGCCGGATTATCGAAAATACTTAAACGGGGTTAGCAAAACAAGACAATGGATAAACAAGGCTATGGAAATCAAGACTATGAGGCAAAACCAGACTTAGCATTTGTGACTGTGACATGAAGGTTGAGTGAGGATTCTGCAAAGACTGGGACTGAACCTGGAAACTAAATGCTGTGGGGAAGTGATTGGTGATGATGTGCAGCTGTGGAACAGAAAACAGGTGACCAGAGTGAAACTAAGTGGCAGGGAAAAAACATGACAAGAACCTGAAAACAAGAATATTAAAACCTAAACCGTGACAAAAAGTAAGTGCTCTGCATACAGAGGAAAGCAGTAGCACTTGTGTTGTGATCTGAAAAGAAGTGCCATCTTTTTGTTATGTATTTATTCAGGATTTAAGCACAATTATGTGATAACATAATATTTAAAGTGGTTATTAAAATTATACTGACCTGTCAAACAGATGTGTTATGGAATATTAGTGGAAACATACCTGTGAATGACTCCAGTTTCTTTGCTCTTGTGTCTTTTGAGCCTGCAGTTTCTGTCACAAGGAATGACAGCTCTGCTGGTAGGGGCACAGGTCTTCCTTTTCACAGCTGCTGGGAGAAAAATAGAAAAATATAAAAAAAAAAAAAACAACAACCACATATTCACTCCAATATTTTATTAAAATAACAGTATTGCATTATGTTTACCGTCAACTGTTGATGTTTGCAGTTCATCTAGTGTATCAGGTGGTCTCGACTGGGTTAAAAATGGAACTACAAAAGAAAAAACATCTGTCATTCAAATATTCATGGTGAATGTAAGTGTTAATGTTACTAGGAAGTCAAACAGCCATTTGCCTGCTTCTCCTGCTCTTCAGAGCTTCATAAACAATCTTTCAATTTTTTTCACATCTAATTCGCACACACATAGTAAACTAAATTTATTCTCTGTCCAAGCAAGAGAAGCAATACAGGGTCCGACATAACCCATGGCCCAGGGCCAGTAAAAGTACATGCAGGGCAAGTTATGGGTAAGTCATGGGTAAATCAAAATTTTAAATTTGCCGGGAAGAAACCTTAAAGTTGTTTAAAAACCTACCACTGAGCGTCACCAGCAGGTGACTAAACTCATCAACGCTGCCGGCCACACAATCAAATTTGAACAGGCCTTCGTCTCTTTCGCTCTTCTGAAGAAGAACAGTTTCGACATATGTATGCAGATTTAATCTTCGTCCAGACGTTGACGTCGAAGGTGAGTTAAAGTTCAAAAACTAAAAGTTACAAATTTGTAGTGTGTAAATTTCTTCAAATAGTTTCATAGTGCTCATACTGCATCTCATCTCTGTGTCAAGCAGGTGTTGTACGGAAGATACATTGTTAGTTATTGACATTAGAAAGAAAAATTATTTTCTGAAATGTGTAGATTGTAAAATGGAAATTAAATTAGTTTAATAAATACAAATTTACAAGGGTTATTTTCATTTTTCACAGCCAGGCCAGTGAAAATACACAAGGGCCCAATAAAACCCTGATCTACTGGCCCAGGGGGCCAGCAGGGAAAATTTTTTGCACCCAGCAATATGGCTCAATGCATGCAATGCATTTTTAGTGATAACAAAAATCTATACTCACCCTCATTTTGGTTGGATTAATTCATAGTCCTTATGACAATAAGAGTGACAGCAGCATACAACCAAATATTTAACAGGAAAATGGCCGGAACATGGCCCAAACCAAAAACACACAGAACAAAATGAGTTAAGTTTCAGTTTTGGAGGGTAATTCATCATGTAAGAGAATCACACTCCAGTCTTGAAACCTGTTATCTAAAAACCTGCCTTTGCTGCTGATGAAAGTTCCTCTTTGGCTGCTGCCACTGATGGCTAAGCAGCTGATCACAAAGAGAAATAGAGACATAAGTAAGGGAAGTATTAAATTCAAAACAGACTTACCCATCATCAATTCAGTCTTCCAGCCAGTGTAATAACAATGGACAATGTTTTCAGATAGGATCTTAGATGTGAGATGCTCAACATCGCACTTTCCAGCTCCTCATCTTCATCCATCGCTGTGGTGTGGACAAGCTTTAAAGTGTACAAAAAAAATGATAAAAATGACTGGTTCTGTTTACAAACCCATACATGAATATGAATGAAAATTTTCTTTCAACGTTTTATGTATCATTTCATTCATCATTTGACGTCTCCTTTCACTGCATTTTATCAGCGGTTACTATGAACTACAAACGTACGTTTGTAGTTGAATATTGTAGCAGAATATGGAAAAAGTATGGAGAAAGTGGCAGGAAAAAAAAAAGTTGGAAAATCAGCACTCTTGTAACTATTGGTGGCTCAGTGGTAGAATTTTTTCTTCCCATGCAAGAGACCCGGGTCCGATTCCTGGCCAGTGCCAGTGTACCTTACAGTTCTTATGTGGCACTAACCTTAAGGTCGTGATGGACGTGAGGATAGTCAGTGAGTCATCCCACGGTTTCTCACTTGATACTGGGTTCGTAGAGAGCGGAGCAGTAGTCTGTAGACTATTCAAAAGAATAGAAAAAAAGTATTACTAACTTTTTGTTTTCTAAGCATTTGCATAAATATGTCCCGTAACATAATATTGAAAAAGGCTGGAGAAAGTGCAGAGAAAAAAAAAAAAGTTGGAAATTGGAAGATCAAGTGAGCATTGGTGGTTCGGTGGTAGAATTCTCGTCTCCCATGCGAGAGACCCAGGTCCAATTCCCGGCCAATGCAGATGTACCTTACTGTTCTTATGTGTCACTAACCTTAAAGTCATGATGGATGTGAGGATGGTCAGTGAATCGTCCCACGGTTTCCTCATGCCATCAAAACAACCATTAAAGTTTTTATGTGTCCAAAGCCAAAGAAACACAAATTCATTGACTGGGAAATTGACTTCCAAAAATTCCATCTCTGTAGTGCTGATATTAATGAGTTGGTCCCAGTTTATTTGATTGACTCTCTTGATGGTGTCATTTAGGTATCTATTATACATGATGTAGAGGGAAGAAAATCTAACGGAACATCCAATCTCTAAATCCCAGTTTTCCCTGGAGTTTAGGACTGGATTTATGTTGACTGCTTTCATGATACCTGCTTTTCGATTCACATAGTCCACTGGAACACAAACTTGTTGTTATCAGACCACTACACTACCGAGTGGTTAGTGTACGTACTAAAGCTGAGGGAAAACCAAAGCAACTCCAAGAAAACTCTTCAAACCTGTGAATACCCAAACTGGGCCTTTGTCCACATTCTGGGCAGAGAGGATAGATGGTTTGAGAGAGGAGTCAAGGAAGCCATCTGTGTTAAAGTGGTAAATTTATCTTTGAACAGAGGTGGTGGCCTCAGGTATCCCCTTCTCAGCACCTACAATGCAGTATTGTCTTTCCTCCCCAGGCAGTTTCACAATCATTCACACCTTGGATCATCTAACCAAAACTCATCCTATCAGGCAGGTGGACAATTCAGAAGTGATAATGACTTAATGAAACGCAAATTGGTCCGGAGGTTCAGTGACAGATGTAACTGTAACGACCTTCTCTGCTTATAAGCTGATACTCCCCACCATCTGGTTTAGAACTGAAGAAGCCTTTTGGATGAGAGGTGAAACGTCTTCTAGATCCAAAAAGGAGTCCAGTTGGCCTATTCAAGCTCTTATGATCACCATGACCTGGATGACTGAGAATCTTCATCACCATCCTTATTGCTTCACAACCTTTTTTATTCAAGTTAGATTAAGAATTTCATGTGGACATAAAGTGGTGCAAGTAAACTGAATAGTCTCATTCTATATTTTGTTTACAGCCCTCATTTTTAGACCTCTTTTAGGAAAAAAAAAACAATATTTCACTCTAAAGCAGCTTTATCTCAATGTAGTTGTACAGTCTTAGATTTATGTGACCCCTCCTTTTAATGACTCACTGTCCTATGTGTGTGATTATCTGTGTGCAGAGGGTGGCTGTGGACAGGGTTCTCTCTGAATTCAGGTGTATAAGCGGCGAGGACGGCGTCTCATTGGGTGAAGCTGTCAGACAACAACATGGCAAAGATGAGTCTGTGCACAGGTCAGTCTGTCACTGTTACCTTTTTCATGGTAATGCTTATTTCAGTTCAATACAAATATTTAAACACAACGTGTCATTCTCTGGTATATAAGAGTGGATTTGTGAAAGAAATCCTCAACACGGTCACAGCAGGTGATTTTACCCCAAGTCATGTGACATTTGTTTGGCCATTGGGGATAATTTTTTAGCTGTTTTTCAAGCTGTATAATGTAAAACGCCTGTTTTTACAGTATTTCCAGATTTCATTGTCTTCCTTGCGATAATGTAAATGTGCAATGACTTAAGCAAGTTTGTTATTTAAGAGTATTTATACATTTTCCCTGTGTTATTTTTGTGGAATTAATGCCAAATAAAGCATCAATTTGTTCCATTATGGATTCTGTAAAATGAAAATTTAACAAGGAGTTCGAGAGCTCAGCTCAAAAGTTCCATATATTCGTAGGTTAGTGTCTTTATTAACCACCTAACATGGATAAATTAACACAAATGCATTAATGGTGAGATTAAAGAGACCCCACAGGTACTTTAAACTTTATTCATATAAAACCTTTCCTACAGGCCTACAGATCAAAGTGCTTTACACAAAACTTGACAGTAAATTCAAACATTAGTTAGTATTCAAGTCAATACCAAGTCAGTTCAAACTATAAGATAAATTGTTTGAAAATTATTTGCAGAACTGTTGACAATTCAGAGTAGAAAATAACCATCACAAGGAGAAAGGCATCCAGAGAAGGATGGCTTTTTCTTTAGAACATATCCTGATTCTAATTTAAACCCAGTTTACTTTTACACAGTCTGACCATCACAGCTTAAAGTGGATCTAAATGTGCTGGGTGGAGGTTTATGATCCAGTATTCACTCTCTTGTTGCTCTTTTATGAGTTTTCAACACTTTGTCAAGATAATGGCCGCGTTTCCCAGATTCACTAAGAAGCTCTTAGCGCAAAGAGCTGTAATAATTTCTGTAAGAGAAGCATTAAATTAGTCTGAAACAAAGTACATATTTACTTTGAATTCAGTTTACAAAGCAGCACAGTGCAAAGTGAAACCGAGTTAGGGGTGAATTCAGTGTGGGTTTGGGATCTCTAAAAAAATCCCTTGTATTAGTTATTAAAATTTATCCTGGCACCATTTTCAGAGGGTTTCAGCTCAATAAAGACGCTGCAGCACACTGGTAAAAGTACAAAGTTATTATTAGTTTGTTAATCACTTTTCAACTTCTGTTGAAACATTGAATTTTATCAGCTTGTACAGAAAGAAAAAATGTTAACCTGATTATTTGGTTTTATGTCATTTTAACTTTATCTCTTTACATTTTTTGACAGGGTGCCAGTTAATGGCGCTTTACAAGAACTGTACAATCCCACTGATTATTGATTTGTTGTTAAATAATGGATTTAACAACTGAATGAGATGCATATGAAGAGTGTTTTGCATTGCTGCAGATGTCGCCCCCCAGATGTGGTGGTGTTTCCACGCTGTGTGGAGGAGGTCAGCGCTCTGGCCAGGGTCTGCCACAACCACAATCTTCCCATCATCCCCTTCGGCACCGGGACTGGCTTGGAGGGAGGGGTCGGTGCTGTAAAGGTAAGTCTACGTATGGATATTTGTGTAGAAATATACACTTTCTTTGAAATAACCGCAATAATAACAGCTATAAACAGGATTGCGTGTGCACGCTTTTTGGGTTTCACACTCAGAAATATCCTACAGGTCCTCTTCTACCTCTCTTACCTATGGTGTGCCACAATGTCTTGTTTTGAGGCCTTTATTGTTTCTGTTATATCTGCTCGCTCTTACATTTTTGAGCACTTTTAAGGATATTTCCTCTCAATGCTATGCAGATGACATTCAGCTGTATCTCTTTTAAGCCCCAAGATGTTTCCAACCTACACAACTTTCATAGGTGCTTAGACTTTATTAAAAGATGGATGGCTGACAACTTTTTCCAACTTAATGAGGAGAAAGCAGACGTCCTTGTTTGTACTCCAGACAGATTTGTGTCTAAGGTCATGGAAACGCTTAGTATCAAACTCGAATGGTACTATAAAAATAAGATTTTTACTATACTTGTATAAGAATATTAAATTCATGCAATTTTACAGTGAAAAGAAAAAAAACAACCATACTGTATGTTGGCATGTTTTCTTTCCTTAGGGTGGTGTGTGCTTCAGTTTAAGGAACATGGACCAGATCCTGGATCTCCACCCGGAGGACTTTGATGTGACGGTGGAGCCCGGTGTGACTCGGAAGGCCCTCAATGCCTACCTGCGAGACACCGGCCTCTGGTTCCCTGTGGGTCAGTCATGTTTCCAATACCACAGTAACAAATGTGTCACTGTCACTGGAGAGAGTCAAAAATCTAATGCAGTGGAGTTTATTCAGGAAAAAGGAATAAACTTGAGTCCGTATTTGCCAATGCACAGCTTTTATTCGCTCAATAAAATTCGCTTTTTTTCTGCCCAGCAACAACTACATCACACCTGAAAATAACTGGTCAAACTCTGGTGATGTGTTGTTTTTCCTTTGTTTTGGTTTGTCTCAGATCCTGGAGCTGATGCCTCTCTGTGCGGCATGGCTGCCACCAGTGCGTCCGGCACAAACGCCGTGCGTTACGGGACTATGAGGGAAAACGTTATGAACTTAGAAGTGGTGTTGGCTGACGGGACCATCATTCATACGGCCGGGAAAGGCCGACGTCCCCGGTACACATCTGCCGTCACAAACACACTTATCTTTGGAGGACTGAAGCTGTAATAATCCTTAATTAAATTAAGAAAAAAAAAGGTTAAAAGAAGAAGTTTATGTGATAAGAGAAAGATTAAAAGTTTGATTTATGTAAAAAATACTCATATAGAAACAAATCAGTTATGAAGGAACCTAAATTAGAGAATGAATTAATAGATAAGTACAGTGTAAAGGCAATGATTCAGAAATACAGGAGTAAATAAAGAAAGAAATGAAATATATTCCATTGAAAATTTTATTTAAAGATTTATTAGAAAATTGAGGGACAAAATAAATAGATGACAACATTAACACAAGATGAAATGAACGCAGTTTAAAAATACATATTTATTTCACATTTTAAACGATTATTTATGCATAGATTTTTTTTTAAATTCAATTTTAGTTGAATTTCTAATGATATAAACAGCATTTCCTTTTTTAGCCATTTTTGAATTTGGGTATTTATTTTTTGGATTATGGCAGTTTCAGTCCTCCACACTCATCTTTGCTTTTGAATTTCTGTCTCCAGGAAGACTGCTGCTGGCTACAACCTCACAAACCTGTTTGTGGGTTCAGAGGGCACCTTGGGGATCATCACCAAGACCACGTTACGCCTGTACGGAATCCCAGAGGCCATGGTGTCCGCCGTCTGCTCCTTTCCCTCCGTCCAGGCGGCTGTAGACAGCACCGTGCAGATTCTACAGGCCGGAGTCCCCATCGCTCGCATCGGTAAGGAAGGAACAAGGAATACTTTGTTTTTGTTGTGATTCACTGTTTTATCCTTGTTGTTCCCTAAATTACAAAACTGCTCAACTCTGAAGGTGCATATGTGAGGATAAGCTGAATCAAGAGAAGCTAAAGCTGGAGAAATATGATCTCTTCTGGTAGTTCTGGTGAAATAAACAATGTAACTGAATGATTTGGACAAAAAAATTTAATTAATACATGTTAAAGGTGTAGGTTGTATGATATCATTATATTGTTGTCATAGAAATAAAAAGTGGTACCCTGCCAGCGTTTCTTGACCAAGAAAATTATGTGGACACGGGCCCTGAGGCTTCATGTGAGATATAACTGGCACAGAGAGACTGAAGGAGGAAGAGAAACCAACAAGCAACAGATTAAACTTTATTGATTCCTTTTAGATAATAGGTTCCTGCAGTGAAAGATAATAGAATCCAGGATGGAGGGGTATACTGTGAAGTTAGCTTTGTAAATAGATCAATATCCATTAATAACAACTGGGGGAAAAAAAAACCCGACCCATTAAGCTGTGTCACGGTGACCCTCCTCCTCCTGTTTGTCCTGTTTGTGGCCGTGTGTTGTCCAGAGTTTTTGGATGATGTGATGATCGATGCGTGCAACAGGTTCAGCTCCCTGTCCTACCCCGTGAGCCCGACTCTGTTCCTGGAGTTCCACGGCTCAGAACGAAGCCTCGAAGAACAAGTCAGCACAACTGGTACGTTAACCCCCCCGAAACCTGCCGCACATCTGTTTGTTTCCCAGGATTTTCAGATTTTGTGTTAAAGAGTCCCACCCTGAAGTAAGTTTTTATTTTTTTAATTACAGGGTGTTTAGAGATGAATTCAACAAATGTCATCAGTGATTGTCGTCAAATCTGACAGTTTTAAGGGTTTTAAGCCTATCAGTCCAGTCAATAAGAATCAATAATCAATATCCGTAAGTATATAACCATATGAAAATGGCATCATCATGCTAACAGTAACTGTTTTAGTTTACAAGGTAAATTTAAGAGACCCAACAGCCAGTTAAAAGTCTGTAAAAGCTTCACAGGCCTTGAAGGGCACCTCTGGATTGGATTTTTACTCTCTGGAAATACTTTGTTGTCAGTCTGAAGTCAAATCCACCTGACAGATAAAATGTTGAATAAACCGAAGTGGAGGGAACGAGTAGCTGGAACACAGATCTGTAACCGCAGTTGGTGCTTTTCTCTTCACTGGTTTTAATCAGAATTACAGAAAAGTTGAGATCAGAAGAGGAAGCTGGAACATTCCTCAAAATCACGGAGGAAATACACACCAAGACCCCATCATGTTTTATTCAGTTTCTTCTCTGTAATAAGTTAACTGCTGATTTGCCTGAGTTATGCTTACAATTTTGCTCTGCATTTAGACAGGAAGTTAGTTGGTTTCTGGATTCATGGATCTGTTGCTTTTGATTAGTTTTTGTTGTCTGAACATGTTCGTAAAAACCTCCACTCAACTAGTCATTGAATAGCACGTTCAGTGTCTCTTTAGGCATTTATCTCAACAAACTAGCTGTTATAGTGTGGAAACAGGCACTGAATCAGCAGATCAAATAAACCCAGTTGACGTAGATTATTCTGTATTATCACAATCACTGGTATTATGATCAAAACATTTCTGTTCTGTCTGTTTTTCTGAAGAGGAAATCACTCAGAGTAACGAGGGCTCAGACTTTCAGTGGGCTCGAGATGCGGAAACACGGAATCGGTTGTGGAAAGCTCGTCATGACGCCTGGTACGCTGCGCAGGCTCTCAGACCGGGCTGCAAGGTATACAAAACGAGGCCCCTCATACGCTCTTACACTGTTAAAAGCTAAAATAGATCAAGAAGCTGTTTGCAGAATTATGGCAGCTTTTTATACTCAGGAAAACTGAGCTACTTCACCAGTGAACAAGTTTTATTCTGAGTCCCCGTTTGTAGGTACTGTGCTTTGACACAGATATTTCATTCATTGGATTTAATTTAAATCGATAGTTTCAGCAAACAGCAGCAATGAATAATACAAACACTCTCCTACTTGTGTAGAACCAGGTGAGGTAAGTACTCACTGTAGACTGGTTTTCACTCTCTAAACATGAACTTTAGGACCATTCAATTATCAGTAATTATAATGATATAAAATAATGTAATTAAAGTTATTCGTCATTCGTATGGCACTGCTCCAGTGGCTATTTCTGCTGAATAGCTCTGGATATGTTACTCTGGATACTTTCTCATGTTCTTTTTCTGTGAAAACACACTATTGAAACTTTTTTTTTTTCTGGTTTGGATGTTCGGCTGCATTTTTTTTGCAGCCTCTAAATAAGGCATTATCTTTCTTTATTTCACCAATACTAAGAAGAATGAATGAACGAATGTGTACCATAGCTTTGTTAGCTCTTTGTTTGTTAGCTTTGTTAGCTCTTTGATGCTGTTATATGGCTACTTGCGGCTATAGGAGAACTAACGGAGGGATTTCTACACAGGCACTCTACTGGGACCACTTCATCCACACGCACCCCTGGAGCACAGTTTATTTACTCCTTTCTCTGTGACAGTCGGCTAACTTCATACGGAGTTTGCTACTGCTAGTTTTGTGCAACATGGCAGAATATTTATCAAATTTTGACAATGTGAACGACGACTTTGAGTAAGATGGACGTGCTTACCGAAGTGAATGAGCTGTGCTGCAGCCATGAGTGTGGATGAAGTGGTCCCAGTAGAGGTGTGTGTAGAATTCCCTCCGTTAGCTCTCCTATAGCTGCTAGTAGCCACATAACAGTAGCTATGTGCTAACAGAGCAATAGTACGCGTTTGTTCATTCATTCGTCATAAAGTATTGGTGAAATAAAGACAGATAATGCCTTATTTAGAGGCTGCATCGTCCCTGCCCCGTTCACTCCGTTATATGGATATATGCCGATCGCAAGTTTTCTAAATAGCTTTACGAAGGACGCCGACTTTTGCCAAACTGTTCTCGGTAAGTAGGTCTAAAAAAAACGGAGTTCCCCTTTAAAGCTGAAGTTTTTAGTTGCACAGATGTTGGATGTGTTTCCTTTTACTGGTGAGGACTTGTGTGATAAGTTACAGCTACACAAACAGCGTTAACTCTCTGTGTCACACTCTGTTAAGCATTTAAACCCTGAAAATTGTAAAAGACAAGCACTTGATGCCTTTCCAATACTTACCTGCCCTCTGTGTGTGTGTGTGTGTGTGTGTGTGTGTGTAGGCCTACTCTACAGATGTGTGTGTCCCACTGTCTCGACTGCCTCAGATCATCGTGGAGACAAAGGAGGACCTGATTGGGAGCAGGCTAACAGGTCAGGGGAGAATATGACTGGTGTCTTTTCATTTTCCTGTTTACCTGGGACTAATATTCACTGACTGTAGATCATTGATGGCACTCAACAATCTCTTAACGCAGATTTATTGGAACTGTACAGTCATATGATCGAAATACTCCTGTGATAAGACAATTCAACGTTGCAGTGCTAACAAATAACTTTGGCTCTGTTGACTGCGCTGAGTGGGAGAACTTTGAAATGAAAATGGCCATGTAAAAGTTCCGTAACCTTCTCCATGTTTGTTTTGCCCGCTTCATCTGCCATTCTTTTCTTTTCTGAAGCAACATACTGGGCTCGCTCATGATGGACTTTTTCAAAATAAAAGCCGGTGAGCAACCGACGTTTACAATAAAAATAATAAATAATAAAAACTGCGTTAATGGGAGAGAAATAATTGTCTACGATAATGAATTCATTAGTTAACGCAAAAATAACGCGTTAATGTGCCCAGCCCTACTTTAAAGTTGAGTTGACAGCAGCGCTTCAGGTGACCTTGTTTTTTTGAGCTGATCACTCTCTGGCATGATCATTGACCCCCTAAGAGTTAAACAGAGCTGATGAACCAGAGACAGCTGAACATTATGAGCCGCATCAGTTTGGTTCACAGTCGATAAATACTTTATTATCCTTTACAGGAAGTTACTTTGTTATAGCAGCTACTCATCTTGCAGACTAACACAATAAACACACACTAATCTAATCTAACTCCAGCAAATCTAAAAACTTATCTCTGGATTTTTTGTCACCAGAGTAGATGATATGGAAGACCCAAATGTGGGAACAGCAATCCAGAGGCAACAGTTGTATAACTAAGAATTTTATTGAAAGAAAACAAAAGACATGGCTGAGCCGGAAAAACAAAGAACTTTATCAGAGCTAAACATTAAGTAATAAAACAACCTGACATGGAGCTGGCAAGGACTGTGAAACTACAAGGAGACGATATACTGTCAGGAGAGTGATTAGTGAATGAGTGCAGCTGAGGTTACTGAACACAGGTGACCATAGTTGAGCTAATAACTGGAGAGGAGGAAAACTGAGGAAGCTATGAGTGAAAAAGTGAAATTGAACTGTACCGAGGCAAGACAGGATAAACTGATCAAAGTAAAGTCTAACAAGGACAAAACACGTGTGTAACCAGAGAAACTATGAAACAAACAGATGACTAAATAATTGACAAGACCTAGATAGAAAAGCTTATACAAACCAAGACAAGAAAATCCAAATCTTAGTCCACAAAATTCCATGAATTTTTTATAAATAATGTGAGAAACTTGACCCAAGAGAATCTGTTTTTATGTAGCCGTCGACTGGTCATATCAGTTGTTGAACTTCATGTTTTTCTTCAGTGGTGCCCCAAAAGACACCAGATGCTCGTCAGCATGAAGACACAAAAAAAATGAAGCCCAACTGTGATGAGTGAGAATGTTTTCTGCCTTCAGGTCCCATCGCAGGTCATGTGGGTGACGGTAACTTCCACTGTCTGATGGTGGTGGATCCAAGTGACCCGGATGAGCTGCACAGGGTCCACCTGTTCACCGAGAGGCTGGCGAGGTAACTCCAATTCAATTCATTTAAATGTTATGTATATAGTGCCAAATTAGACACTTCAAACATACAGCCCAATTCAGGCCAATTAGAATCAAATGAATTGTAATACAATCAAATCCAATTAATTGAATTCCAAATTGGTCCATTTCTTACAAAGACAGTTAGCCTAGCTAAAGAAATTAACAGATTGCACTGAAACTCCTCTTTGATACAATCCTGAGCGTGGACGAGGCGACTGTGGAAAGAAAAAAACTCCCTTTTAACAGGAAGAAACCCATCAGAACCAGAACCAGGAAGGGCGGCCATCTGCCTCGATCAGCTGGGCGTTGAGAGGACAGGAAACACCAGGCCCAGGACACCTGCTGAGAAAGAGAAACACAAGTGGATAACAACAATGTTGTATGCATATTATATAACGTGTCTGAACCTTTGTTTGTCACCATCACGTTAGCTGCTCATTCCTCTAAGTTTGTACACTTGAAGCTAGAGGTTTTCACACACCTCACACATCTCCTTTCTGTATTTGTTAAATGCCAGAATAAAGAGATTATTTACCGTAAATTCCGGACTATAGAGCACCTGAATAGAAGCTGCACCTTTTAACTTTTAAAAGAAAATCCATTTTGTACTTGTATAGGCCGCACCGGATTATAAGCCCCAGGTGTCCACTTTGTAATATGAGATATTTACACAGAAAGATGTTACACGTGAGGATTTTTAAACTTTTAATTAAATTTGTATGGTAACAAATACAAATACAAACTGCAAATGCTTTTTTTCTGAACAGTGCCTGTAACATGGCTGGTAAAATAAAATAAAAAAGACAGTAGCCTACCAGGAAAAGTCATTGATCGCCTTCTTCATCTTCCTCCTGCGCACTAAAACCATCAAAGTCATCTTCTTCAGTGTCCGAATTGAACAGCCTCAGAGCTTCGTCTCTCACTTCAGTCTCTTCGCTGTCGCTCTCACAATCTCATCTCAGATTGATTGGCTTTAATTCAAAGCTGCATCATATGCATTTCTTTGTTTGTTTTCCATGTTTGATTTACAATAATTTAGTTGTGTAAGTGTGTTTGATTTATCATACAATTTCATTGGACCACTGTGAACTAATTTTATTGGTCTAATGTTACGAGCCAAAATGTTTTGGGTGGCATGAAAAAAACATATTAGCTGCACCGTATTATAAGCCGCGGTGCTCAAAGCCTGGGAAAAAAGTAGCGGCTTATAGTCCGGAATTTACGGTAATTTTTTATTACCAAAGTCAGAAGTTCAGATACACTCAGTTTAGTAAGTCTTTAAACAACAAGAAAACTTCCAGATGTTCCGGTCTGAGCTTTAGAAGCTTCTGATAGGTTAATTGACGCTGTTTGAATTAATTGGTGGAACAACAAACTTTGTTATTATGTTTATGTTTATGTATTTAGCAGACGCTTTTATCCAAAGTGACTTACAAATCAAGATATAACAAGCTATATAAAAAGATAACAATAAACTACATAGAAGAAACCCACTAGTCCGACTCTGTCAGAGGTGACAGAGTAGAGATAGGGTGCAGGCATAGAAGGAAGTGCAAAGATAGAGGGGGTGGGGAAGTACAAGGTGAGTGCTAGGATAGGAGGTGCTCTCTGAAGACCTGGGTTTTCAAGAGCTTCTTGAAGATAGACAGGGACGCCCCTGTTCTGGTAGCGCTCGGTAGGTCATTCCACCATCGTGGTACGACACATGAAAAGAGTTTGGATTGTCTTAGGCTTGGTGTAGGAGCTGCTAGACGACAATCCTGGGACGAACGGAGGGACCGAGTTGTGACATAAGCCTTTGCAAGAGCATTCAAGTAGATGGGAGCCGTTCCATTAAGCACTTTGTAGGCTAATTACTTCTTACTTATTACTGGGTGCTGAACACCAGCCTGACACGGTAGGAACTATTTCAAAGATTTATTCATGGTCTTTGATTCTCGTTCTGTAGTTCCTCACATTCGGCTTTATTTTAAGTGTTGCCGTTGACATCCTGTTTCACACCTGGCTCTGATGGCCCTCACCTGCTGTTCATTTCCCCCTCAGTGTATATTCTCCTGGTTTTCCTTTGCCGTTTGCCAGTTCGTTGGTGTCTTTTTGATGCTTTTGATTGTTTCCTCTTTAGTTTCGTTCTAGTATGGCTCCTTTAATAGTTCGTTTTATCCTGCCAGGCAGCACCAAGTGACGGCCAGATGAAGCCTCATGAAGCTTTCTATCAAATTGGTTAAAAAAAAGGTTAATTTCTCAAGGCTTCATGTGCACAAAAATGTCACCTCTAGACTGTCTTGTAATAGCGTTGGCATGCATAAAAAAAAAAACAAGTCAGTATGACTGTGTTTAAATAAATGGACTGAAATCATCATACATGTGTTTTTAAACACTGACCAGTGATTGTGCTCCCTTGTGATTGTGCATACTGAGGTGATGCTGACTTTATTCATTTTTAATTACGAAACAGTATTTTTTCCACTGGGCTTGGACTCTTTTCACATGTTACTGGGTACCCCACAGCCTGAATGGACTTATATATGTTCATATATCACACCCAAACCACTTCCTGGATACGCACTTCGTGAGAGATTTTCTCGGCACACGATCCGAAGCCTTGATAAACCCCACCGGCTGTCTCGCCTGCTCCTCTGGAAGTCCTTTTTCTGCATCCATCCTGTCATGTTGTCCTTTTTTAGACAGTTGCAGGTCTGATTCTGAATAAGACTGTTTTCTGTTTTTAATTTAGGTTTTTGTGTAAAAAAAGTGTCAATTCAAATAGTTTCAAATAGTTTAATTGAACAGGACGTTGTGACTATAGCATGTAGATGCTCATGTTAACGTAGATTTACCGACTATGAGATTTATTTTGTCCTCTGCAGGCGAGCGCTGGCGATGGACGGCACGTGCACTGGGGAGCATGGAGTGGGTTTGGGAAAAAGAGCGCTGCTGTGTGAGGAGATGGGACCTCTGGCCATCCAGGTCATGCAGGGTCTCAAGGACGCTCTGGACCCAAAGAAACTGATGAATCCTGAGAAGATCCTGCAGCAGGGAGAGCTATGAACTCCATCTGAGGCGAGAGGTGCATGTCAGAGTGAAATTTTTAGAGGAAATTCCTTTTAAAAGGTTAAGTCTGTTAGGATATCAATGAAGCTGTGAGCTTGAAATTCATTTAAATCAGGAAAAGGATGTGTTGCTGTTCTCATGCCTGGGAATGTTTTAAAGGAACTCCTGGAAAACAAATAGGAAGGAATTTCCATGTAGAAAATAAATGTTGAAATGTGAAAATTCTGAAACATGATAAATACTCAAAACTTTGGTGTTTTTTAAAAGAAAATCACTTGACGTTGGTGGAAACTGTGCCCTTATTAAACAAAAAATGTCCAACAGAATGGTTACATGCTGCCATTCCGACATCTCGCCATTCTGACATTGGCCTCCAATTGTCGGAATGGCGACACTTAATTTTTTATCAAATGTCCCGCCATTCCGACACTTTTTTCCTCCTACTATTTTCTCCCACTTCTACTTTAAAGATGACCTTTCTTTCTTTGAGATGGAATCTAAAACCAGTTTGTGCAAATTATATAAGGGTTTTAATCTTAATTAAAAGTTTTGGAAACAAACAGAGATCAGTATTGGTCACGAAATGTAACGAAATGGACTTAAATTAAAGGAATGTTACGCTGTATTGCTGCTTTGATAAAAGAAAATGTTTGCTGTGAAAAACATCCGTCTGTCTTCTCATCTAACACTTAACAAGAAAATTATTAATAACATTAATTAAATCAGCAAAGTTATTTTCTGCTACATACTTCATATATTTGGCTTGTCTTCTTTGGAAATCTGTACAGTTATGTATCATTTTCTCGATTAAAGCTCAGATAGAGGGTGAATTTCATTATCTCCTACAGTATTCATCACACATGAAGGTATCACTGAACGGGTCGGGAACAGAAGGCGACGTTAATGTTTCTTGTTGCAAATATGCCTCCAAACATCTCAAATGGGTGCCAAAGAGATGGAAAATTAACACAAACGGATGTGGACTGATAAAATAACCACTGGATTACGACGAGAAGTGACCCGAAAAACATTCAACCACAAGAGATTTTTAGAGCGGCAGTAAAAGATATGCAAAACAAAGAAATGCTAATTCTTGATGTTTGTGGGTGTTTTGTCTTATTCAGAGTCTGATAATCCATTCACGACTGTTTTAACAATCACTCATATGAAGGAAATGACTTATCTAATAAATGATTCCACTAAAAATTACTTGTGTGTGTGAATGAATGTGCTGTAATCATTAAATAAAGTTTAAAAAAAAGCCTAATTTCACACTGACTGCTAAAATTAGGCAGTGACGAGTAAAAATTCTTCAAACATTTTATGGAACTCCCTCATGACTGAGTTTGCAGTTCACTTTTAATAAAATATAAAAGGAAGCAAACCCAGGCCTCTAATTTCACATATTTGTAGCTTATAATGTGTTTAACAATCCTAAAAGCTGTTTTCAATGCGACTTACTGTAAAGAAACACATGTAAACAGGTTTCAAGACACCAGATGGTGCTGGGGAGAAATTTAGTGGAATAAAATTAAAGTAAATAATCAGCTCGTCTGATTCTGCTTTCTCTTAAAACTTAACAAATATTCCACTTCTACTCAGTGTTTTTAAAGCAAATAAATAGTTTAAAATAAAAATGGAAATGAACTCCAACAGACCAGAAAACATTTGAGATAAATTCACGTGCAGATTTCAATCTGGTGCAAATATGTGGCGATGCAGTACTCTGCTCCTCCACATGGTGTCAGCAGTGCATCCCTGTGGGTCAAAACTGACGACAACGTGAGTCACATGAGAGGATCCACGAATAAAAACTGTTTTTCTGCCTCAATGCTTTGAGGTCCAACTACGGAGGACTAACACTGCCATAATGAGAAATAAATACAAAAGTATATAAATGACTAAATAAATAAGTTTATATGATGACAAATGCTACTAAGATTAAATAATGGATTAATTTATGCCAAAATAATCATATAGAATTCATAAGGTAGGAATTTTTCTGATTTAATTTCAAACAACCAAGACAAACCCTTCATTTGCACAATTAGATGCGGAAATGTACAAAGAAAACAGAAATAAATGGGATTGGAGAAATAAAAAGGAAGAGAAAATGCAAAGAAACAACAAAGGACTAAATACATCTATAAATAAAATAAATTACGAAAATGTCATTGAAAATGTATGGTGAAATCAAAATAAATAATTTGGAAGGAAAGAATATATCAAAACATTGTAAAGGACGATAATGCTGAAATAGATACAGGACAAAAAAATAAATGAGGAAAGACATTTAATATATTCTGATTAAAAGATAAACTGAGGGGCAAATTAGATAAATAAACGACATTAAGTTTAAATTAATGCAGTTTAAAATTAAAGCAGATAATTTGATTTCTTTCACATTCTGTACAATTATTTTGGCATGAATTCATTTTCATGTAATTTTAGTTGCATTTGTCATCATATAAACTTATTTATTTAGCCATTCTTAATTTTTTGTATTCTTTTTTTGTATTATGGCAGATTCAGTCCTCCATACAGAGCAGCTGACTGAATGTTGAGTCCTAAAACACACTCTACATAAACAAATCCCTATGTAGTATTTAACTCTTGTGTATCTCAGTTTCCAAACAGTTTATTTTATTATTGATTTGTAGAAGATTCCAGTACATGTGTTTACTGAGTCCAAGCTTTCATGCCAACAAAATGAGAACAAAATGACAATAACATCCACAAAACAATCACACCAACCTCAGGGAGATATTAGATTGCTTAAAAGCAATAAGAAATTATCACAACATTGAAAACATGCAGCCACAAACGCTTAATGATTTACAGAACGGAAAAACAAAAGACACACAAGATGCGGACTTGTTTCTGTGCTTGTCCTGTTGGATCTCAGTGCTGCATTTGATACGATCGATCACAGAGACTTGAACATGTTATTGGGATTAAAGGAACTGCATTAGGCTGGTTTAAGTCATATTTATCTGATAGATTCCAGTTTGTTCTTGTAAATGAAGAATCTTCCTCACACGTTGGAGTAAGTCATGGAGTTCCTCAGGGTTCTGTGCTTGGACCGATTCTTTTTACTTTATACATGCTTCCATTAGGTAACATTATCAGACAGCATGGCATAAATTTCCATTGTTATGCTGATGATACTCAGCTGTACTTATCTATGAAACCAGATGAAACCAATAGGTTGGTCAGACTACAAGCCTGTCTTAAAGACATAAAGACCTGGATGACTCAGAACTGTCTGCTTTTAAATTCAGACAAAACTGAAGTTGTTCTCTTTGGACCTGAGTGCTTCAGGGAGAAATTGTCTAGTTATATAGTTACTCTAGATGGTATTTCCTTGGCTTCTAGTTCTACAGTGAGGAACCTTGGAGTTATTTTTGACCAGAATTTATCATTTGACGCACATATAAAACTGGTTTCTAGGACTGCCTTCTTTCACCTTCGTAATATTGCTAAAATCAGGAACATCCTGTCTCAGGGTGATGCAGAAAAACTAGTCCATGCATTTGTTACTTCAAGATTGGACTACTGTAATTCCTTATTATTGGGCTGTCCCACATATTCTCTGAAAAGCCTCCAGCTGATCCAAAATGCTGCAGCCAGAGTTCTGATGAGAACTAACAGGAGAGATCATGTTTCTCCAATTTTAGCTTCTCTTCATTGGCTCCCTGTTAAATTCAGAATAGAATTTAAGATTCTTCTTCTCACATATAAAGTTCTTAATGACCGAGCTCCATCATATCTTAAAGATCTCATTGTAAGATATTTTCCTAACAGAGCACTTCGCTCCCAAACTGCAGGTTTACTTGTTGTTCCCAGAGTTTCTAAAAGTAGAATGGGAGGTAGAGCCTTCAGTTATCAGGCCCCTCTCTTGTGGAATAAGCTGCCAGTAAATGTCCAGGAAGCAGACACCCTCTCCACTTTTAAGATTAGGCTTAAAACTTTTCTTTTCGATAAAGCTTATAGTTAGGGATGGCTCAGGTAATCCTGAAACATCCCATAGTTAAGCTGCTATAGGCTTAGACTGCTGGGGGACCTCATCTGTCACACCTTTCCTCACTTTGCTCTCTTTTTCCCCCTGTTTAATTTATCAATTGATTTTATGTACATGTGACATTATTGTGGTTATTAACGTATGTTTCCCTGTTCCAACAGATATCCTTTGAAAGGCGTTATGATGTTTTTCCCCCCTCTTTTCCCTCTTTTCTGTCTTCTCAAACCCCAGCTGGTCGAGGCGGATGGCCACCCTTCCTGAGTCTGGTTCTGCCAGAGGTTTCTTCCTGTTAAAAGGGAGTCGATCCTTTCCATAGTCGCCACAGGCACGCTCAGGACGGGAGATTGGACTGAAGACAAGTTTCGGTGCAATCTGTTGGTTTCCTTAGCTGGGATATTAATTTTTGAATTGGCTCTATATGAATTAATTGGATTATGATTACAATGAATTGAATTCCAATTGGCTTGAATTGGACTATATTACTTAAGTGCCTTGAGATGACAATTGTTGTAATCTGGTGCTATATAAATAAAATTGAATTGAATTGAATTAATGTGGAGCCATCAGCGCCTCGAAAATCTGGTTCAGTCCTCCGCCAACAGCAATTGAACTTAACAATGTGTGTTGTATCCCTTCTTATGAGGAGGATGTTTCCTCCCAGCATCAAATGTTGCTGCAGCCGGTGTTTATCTGAAGGTCACCTTGTGTACGTCTCCGAGATGTTTCAAGCTTTGACAAAAGCTGCGGTTTAAGCTCTGAGAATGAAGACGAGTTGGACATCAGCTGGAAGAACTCGAGTTAAACCACAAAACCGATGACTCTCAACCTTTGGTTTAATCATGCCTGTCAGATGAAGCCTTTCACCGGCACCTCCCATGAATGTGCTTGATTATAAATGGATGATTTACCCTCACCAATCGCACACAGTTCAATGTTAGAGGAATATTTTTGTGTTTAGGTCTGACTGATACTCATTTCATTCGTCCTGTCGGCACTTTACAGAAGAGCGTTTTACAGAAGAAGTTTTTCAGCCTGTAATTTTTACCCCAAACAATCAACACAACCCCAATTATTAAAATATATTCTCACAAATCAATATTTTATTCATAATTGTTATATGTTTCCCACTGTGTAGCATCCACTCTTCTTTTAACAACAGTCTGTAAACATCTGGAACTGAGGAGACCAGCTGCTGGACCTTTGGGAGAGGACTGTTGTCCCATTCTTGTCTGATAGAGGATTCTAGTGGCTCAGCAGTCCTGGGTCTTCTTTGTTGTATTTCAAATGTTTTCAGGTGGTGAAAGTTCTGGACTGCAGGCAGGTTGGTCCAGCACCCGGACTCTTCTACCATGAAGCCATGCTGTTGGAACAGATGCCCCATACTGTAAGAAATTAAGGCTTTTTAACACAGTCCTGACAACAAGCTGGATGGTCCCTTTCCTCTTTAGTCCGGAGGATGCAGTGACCATGTTTTTCAAAAATAATCAAAAATGTTGCCTCATCTGACTACAGAGCAGTTTTCCACTTTGCTTCAGTCCATTTTAAATGAGCTTTGATCTAGAGAAGAAAGCAGTGTTTCTGCATCTTGTTCACATGTGGCTTCTTCTCTGCATGACAGAGCTTTAACCTGCATCTGTGGATGTGATGATGAGCTGTGTTCACAGACAGTGTTTCTGAGCCCATGCAGTGATTTCCAGGACAGAATCAGGTCTGTTTTTAATGCAGCGCTGCCGGAGGGCCTGAAGGTATTAGATATGTCTCCAGATCCTCTGAACCTTTTGAAGATATCATGTTCTGTAGATGGTGGGATATTCAAAGTCTTCACAATTTTACATAGAGGATCGTTATTCTGAAACAGGTCCACGCTTTGTAGACACAGTTTTTTGCAGGTTGTGGAACCTCTTGCCAGTTTTTACCTCTGAGAGACTCTGCCTCTCTAAGGTGCTCTTTTTATACCTAATCATGTTACTGACCTGTTTCCAATTAACCGAATCATTTGCAGCATGTTCCTCCAGCTGTTTCTTGTCAGTACCACTTACTTTTCCAGACTTGTGTTGCCCCCATCCCAACTTACACCTCAAATTCATCAACCTTTGATGTTTTCAGTGTTCTATTGCGAATAAAATATTGGTTTATTCTGCATTATTTCCATTTTACTGGAGTTGGGGTTGTATGTCCATAAACATGTAAGCTGTTTTTCCACCTACTGTAGCCCACAACTTCACTTATTTGGGCTGCTTTGTATAAACTATAACAGCAGAATAAATAAATTATCGAGCCAGCGATCAAACATTTTAATGTATTTGCATATTTGCATTTTAATGTATTATTGAGCAAACTGACTGTCTTTCGATCCAGTTTTTAAAATATTTATCACTTTTACTCTATACTCTAAAAGAATCACAGCACAACAAACTCTCCCTCTCCCCCTGACTGTGTTTATGCTTTTCCCAGAGCTATTAAATTTATTGTGGAACCACTTGAGTTGATTGTGTGTTTGGTTTTGTGAGTCTGTGTGTGTGTGTGTGAGTGTGTTTACATGCCTGAGCAGCAGAGTGGACCATTTATAGCCCTGCTGTCGTTAAAGCAGGACAGATTATCACCTTCGTTATGACAGTAAGGACCTTGCTATCATTTACCTTATTGGGTAGGAAGACTAAGACATCTGCGTGAGACTGACTGTGAGTTAAAGTGAAGAAACAAAGAGCTAAACCCAATAAAACCAGACTAATTACTCAAACACACAAACACAGGCTTAGACAGAATAATCCCAAACCAAACACGTTAGCCAGTAATCCCAATAATTTAGCATATGGTAGGAATTTCTGGGCATAACCTGACAACAGCATGCAACGCTGGTTAGAGGTCTGACAGACTAGGGAGCACAAGAGGATCATGGGTAAAGAAGATGAGGAGGTAGATACATCCTCAATTAAGAATATTAAATAAGAAATTTATTTGAAAGGTAAATTCAGATAGTTATACTCAAGGTTTAACAGTTAATTCATAGTTAAAACAATTTGATTCGTTTTATTGTCACATCTTCCAAAATGAATAAACATTATAAATAAAAACCATGACAATATATCACAAAATTTAAATGACGTTCAAAAATACTTTTATAGTAAATTTTTAAGTATTGGTAAATGGACTTTTATAGCGCTTTTCTAGTCTAACTGACCACTCAAAGCGCTTCACTACATGCCACATTCAACCCACTCACACACATTCATACAGCACGTCTTAAGATTCATAACTACACGCTTTCATACCCCAGTGATACACTGGGAGGCAACGTGGGGTTCAGTGTCTTGCCCAAGGACGCTTCGTCATGTAGCCTGGGGAAGCCAGAGTCAAACCACCGACCTGCTCTTCCTCCTGAGTAATAGCTGACACGATTATTTCTTTGTTGGGTGATCAAACTTTTTTCATGGTAAAAGCTTCTTAAATGTGACAATTTCTCATGTTTCTCATGTTGGTGGGCGACTGCTCTTCCTCCTGAGCTACAGCCTCCTGAGTATTTTGCAGTTATTTGTATAAATTCCCTCTGGGATGAATAAAGTATTGTTTCATTTAAGTATTTATAATAGCTGACACGATTATTTCATTGTCAGGTGATCAAACTTTTTTCATGGTAAAAGCTTCTTAAATGTGACAATTTCTCATGTTTCTTTACTAACATTAAAAGAAAAACAATAGTTTGGAACTTTTTCTTTTGACTTCTCATCTGACAAGGTCAGTGTCCAGTTAACCAGGTAAGTAAATATTATTTGAGAAATAGAGTCAGCTGACCCTAAAGTAGGTATGGACAGGGTCTCCTGGATTTCCTGGTGTGGTGACCAAGGCAGGGCTCGCTGCGAGTTGTTCAGGTGTAGTAAAACAGACTTTTGAGGTCACAATCCTGGAAAGAGCAGAGGACGAAGTTTCCAAACATTGCAAAAATTCCAGAACAGAGCACAAGACTAAAGGCTAAACCCACTGAGTACGACAAACCGACCACGAGTGAGGAGGTGCCTCACTCCGAGCCACACCGACGAGAAAACAGAGACTGAGGCTATTTTCAGAACCATGTATTAGACTCGTACGTACTCATTTTGCCAAATTGTAGTTTGCTGTATGCGAAAAGTTCCCAGAAGTTGTTCTGATTTGGAATAAAAAGGAGATAAATATATTTAAACTAATGTTTACAGCGCTGTTTCTGCCGGAGTGGCAGTATTACAACTGGACAACAAAGTCGAATGCACATTATGCGGGATGAAGCTAGCTTCCTACCGTTTTACCGGCGCGATGAGGACTCACCAACTAAACGTCACAAAAATGTTGCGCTTCAGAAGTAAACAACGTAAAAATGACTTGTTTTGTTGAAGCTAAATGCCCGTATGATGGCAAATTAATGTTAGTGAAATGATGACATCATGATGACATCACAACTAATCGACTTTAATTGCCTTACTTATTAGGTTATATACTATGTGCTAGCAATAAACGTAGCACTATTCTAAAACAATCTAAGGGTCACATTGGAGAGTATTTTGATTAGAAACCTTCCTGAGTGAAATGATCCAGAAGTATCTGAGTAGCAGCTGAGATAAGAGCTGTTTAAATTCTAACGATCTCCTTTAACATGGGATCATTTGTTGGGATCTGTGGATTTTCTTAGTTTAGATTTGGTTATGTTTGTTTCTACTCTGTTTTCTTGCTTGTGTTATCTAGTCTTTGTTTTTAATTAGAACTTAGATTAGTCTTTTTGTTCATAGTTACCCCGTGTTTTTTGTGTGTTTTGAGTTTCTGGCCTTTTCTTTGGTTTTATTATTCTTTAGTTATTTATTTGACTCTTTTGTGTTTTTAGTTGGTAGTTTCTTTGAACTCTACACTATTGAACATTATTTCTCGGTTCCTTGGTTGTTTTCAGTTCTATCTTCTTCTGTGGTATTTTGTTTGAGCTTATTCTTTACATTGTGTGTTTTAGATTCTTTTTCTGGTCATTACTCCCTGTTATTCCTGTTTCACACCTGTCTTTACTGTGTCAGCCACAGCTGCAATCACTTCCTCATTTGTTCCCCTCAGTTTGTATTCCCTTTGGTTAATCCCAGTCCTCGTCAGATCCTCTCCATTACTGTCCCAAAGGTCGTGTAGTCTGTTCTCATTTATTATGTTTTGACCATCTGGTTTATTTTTGTCTTTAGCTTTTGTTTTCTAAGTTTAGTTCAGGGTTAATTAAATTTTTTTATTTAATTAAAACTAGTATAGTTTCCATCTGCCTGCAGTCTGATGATCTGCATTTGGGTTCTCTACTCTCCACCATAGCTAAACTGTAACACCATCCTTAAATTCGGTCCTAAAATTATAACTCGATGTTTAATTATTTCCATCCAATTGTACGAACTGTGATTCATGCGTATAGATGGCCTGTGACAGCACAACATTTTACTTTTTAAATTTTTTTCTTTCTCAGTTACGAAACTTTTGATCTGAAAAGTTTTGAAAGTAATGTTCTATGTTATCTCTATAACACTTTGCATAATATTTATTGAACATTTGTAGTTTCAGACGTCGCAGCAATAATCTGAAATAAATACAACAAGATGTAAATTACTAAAACAAGTTTTTATGACGACAAATACTACCAAGATTGAATAAAATATTAATTCATGCCAAAATAATTACATCGAATGTTAAAGAAATACATGTTTCAGCTTTAAACTGCAGAGACCACCCCCTCATTGCATTATGAAGCAGAAATATGGAAATATGGAAATACATGAGGGGAGAAAATGCAAACGGAAAATAACAGAGAAGTAAATACAAGTAAAAGAAATTAAATATATTTCAATGAAAAAAAACGAGTTGCAGATTAAATAAATAGCGACATCAACACTAATTTAAATGAAGGCAGTTTAAAACTAAAGCTGATAATTTGATTTATTTCACATTGTATATAATTATTTTGGCATGATTCATTTTTTATTTAATTTTTGTTGCATTTGTGATCATATAAACCCATTTATTTAGCCATTCTTATATTTTTGTATTCTTTTTTGGAATACGGCAGATTTAGTCCTCATCACAGTTTAGTGTAATTGTCTTTTTATGAGTCTCTAAGAATTTTTTCTACCTTCTCTCCTTAAACCCATGATGATTTTCACAAGTTGAAGTAAAAGAGCTTAGGAAAAGGTGGCAGGAGGAAACTTTTGACTAGTTCCTGAAAGAGGAAAATGGGCAGGAAACAAAACTAAAGGAAAGGATTCCAATACGAGGTCAACTATTCGAACAGGAAAGAGAGCTCCTACGTAGAAACCAGGTTTATCCACATATTACTAAAACTGAAATATTGTTTATATGGCACTTCAGTCATATAAACATACTTTTGCTAAATAAACTGGAATATTTTGTCAGTTTGTTCAACATTGAGTTAAAATATTTCGGTAAATAAGACAACGGTGACATAGAAAATATAACAAACACGACCTGGTTCAGATTTAAACACAGTTCAAACACAAATATTCAACTCTGAAGTTTCTAAGAAACCGCTTACACAGAAACTTTTACACATTTGGGTAGACCTAGTGTAAAATAACTTGGATTATTGTTTCAATTACACTATTAACTGCTTTATGTAGCAGGGAGTTCAAAGCTGAACAGATGTTTATTAATAAATTGTAAGTATTAGGGAATCATTTGATGAAAAGACCAGAAAATGGAAGCTGTTCAACACGGTTACAAGTTTTGTAGTCAAAATGTTTCTTTATTTAAAGTAAGGATGAATATTTAATTTTAATCATTAAGAATTTTGCTAATTAAACCAACAGTTCTTGCTTTAGTTAAATAAATATAATCAAACTTTGTTTCAATAAACAGTAAAACCGTGTTGAATTTATTTGGAAAATCATTTTTTGCTTCTTTTAAACTGGTATTAACGCGTTTTAATTATTGTCCTTTTCACAAATTAGACGTAAAAACTACTATATCAAAGCCACCTGTCATTTGCTGAAATGCCCCATATATGATGGAGTAGATCAGACCCCCCACAGAAAAATCCAGGCCAATCCCATGCTGAGGAATTAAACCAGAGTCTTATCGCTGCACCGTCTCCGTGCCGTCTGTTTATGATCGGAGCTTGCGCACTGAGCGCGTCCATTGTCTGGCCAGCAGCGGCAGCGGCAGCGGCGGAGCGGTGAGGAGCGGAGCGGAGCAGAGCGGAGCGGAGCGCCGATTAGAGCGCAGGGGAGCGGCTTCACTGTGACCCCGATCAACGGGGGAGGAATAGCGACCGCTGGTTGGAGCCCACTGGACCGGACAGACAACGCGGACGGGCGACGACGTAATTTATTTCCGAGACAGACTGTCTTTTTTAGGCAGTCAGACGGACAGCAACAGTTGTCACGATGTCTGAGATCAGATGAGACGGGAGCGGCGGAGCGAACGTTGCGGCGCTGCTGTGATCCGGGCCGGGCGGGATAAACGTGTTGCTGCCGCGTCCCGCCTGCAATGAGACAGCCGTCTTAACCACCTGGGACAGCGAGGGGAGCTGCATCTGTTTGTCGTGCTGGGATTTCGGCGTCATTCAGCTCGTCAGCCACCCCCCTGCACCCCCACCCCCCCTCTGGTTGAGTCGAGGTTTTGTCTGCGGGTGAGGTGAATCCAGACGTCAGGGCTGGCTCATGTTCCGCTCAGCAGAGATCCAGAGCTGACGAGCCTGCGGAGACACGCACTCAGGCAGGCCGAGAGACAGACAGGAGTGAGGGGAGGGGGGCGACAGCCTGTTTGGGCTCTCTCGACCCTTTGCGGATCGAGCCGAGCCCCCTCCTGTTTCCACCCCAGAACCCCCACCCATTTCTCTCCCGCTTTGGATGGGGGGAAAGCAGAGCACGGCAGGGCGGCCCCGGGGTACTTTTCCCGGCGTGTCTTCGGATGACAGTGCGGTGCCACCCTCGGCCCACTTTGGTCACTACCGGCCAAGCGGCACCATGGGCCTGCGGAGCCGCTCGGTGAGCTCCGTGGCCGGGATGGGCATCGATCACAGCCCCGCCGTGCCCTTCGGCTTCTACACCCCCAGAGGGACGGACTCGGATCGAGCCGGAGGGGGGTCAGCGGGCACTACTGCGGCCCCCCACGGAACCGGCTACCAGGACACTGGGGGCGGAGGGCACCACACGGACGGGGTGCTGTATCTGGGGTCCCGGGGGTCGCTGGCTGACACCTTGCCCCTGCACATCACACCCCGCTGGTTCAGCGCGCACAGCGGTAAGCTCTGCCGCACAAACACGTCCGTGTTCACACACGCACACCCGGCAGACAGGTTTTAGGTGACGGCTGAAGGATTAATCATCACATAAAACCCCGCACAAACACCAGCTTCCTGTTGCCAGACACCTACAAGCACCCACACCTTGTTTACCTGCTGGTAGGCTGCCATTAAATCCCTCTGCGTTCAGGCGAAGTTCAGCAGGAAAATTATCGGAGAAACACTCAGATATTAGACTAATCTCATCATTTTCTACAGCAAACTGAAGATACTGAGCACTAATTTTGCCAAACACCCACCTGAACGAGCTGCTTATAGCTCATTTTATAACAGTGTGTGTGTTTGTGCTTATATTGGTTTTGGATAACAAAGCTTTAAAGGTTGTGCTCCATCTTGACTGTCACCGCTGCACCATCTGCATAGGTCAT
Source organism: Leuresthes tenuis (assembly GCF_036924035.1). Classification (NCBI taxonomy): domain Eukaryota; kingdom Metazoa; phylum Chordata; class Actinopteri; order Atheriniformes; family Atherinopsidae; genus Leuresthes; species Leuresthes tenuis. The sequence goes on along the minus strand of NW_027325359.1, from coordinate 29,074,638 downwards.
TCCTTGTTGTGTGAAATGACACTAATAAGCCTGTTGCCAAATCTGGCTGAGTCAATTAGCCCTGCGATTAGAGTGGAAGGATGAAGGAGGGAGAGGCAGGAGACGGAGGATGGAGAGAGGGGTTGAGAGGGTTGTTCTCGCCGTTAATCATCAGCTTACTTCTCTCCACAATATGTCCCTGTTTTTGACTAAACTCACCTGTCCACACAGGTCTGCACATACCCAAGTTAGCCTCAGTTAACTTATTGATTGTTGGACCTCTTACCCTCAACATCGCATATCAAAATATTTCCCTTTGCACTCTGAAAATAACATTTTTGAGCTGAAATGTCAATTTTTCAATGAAGAAAATCAATAAATAGTTGTAAATTCTGATAATTAGTTAGTTTGACTTTAGGTGTTACTTTGTCCACTGTCAACATTAGCTTGTTTCTTGGTTCTCAGAATTTGGGTAGAAGAGATTAATATATACATGTCAATTTAACATCTTACACTTATATAAGCAATTATTTTTGATAGCTACTCGACAGAAAAGTACTTAAATGAAATTAGTTCAACATAAACTTCAATCATTGTCCTAAAACTACCAGTTGTGGTCACGAGATGGACGATCTGATATCAATCAGTGGTGCAAATTTCCAACCAATTTGCATGTAATCAAGTTATTTAGATCCACATGACTTGGAGTAAGTGTCCAGTTTTTTTATCTTCGGAATTTTGGCTTTAACTACATTGGCACAGCTGGTTCCATTGCAGCCGCATTTACTGAAACGCTCAGCATAAAGTAATTGAGGAACATTTTGAACACTACTCCCCCTTCTCCCTGTCTTGTACACAGCAGGTTCAGCCAGGTCCCCAGGCTCTCATTACCAAAGCTCTGACCGGCTCACAGCAGGAGGAAAGCAAGTCAGACGTCAACATCTCAGCTGTTTTTACCCTTCCTACATTGCCTAGCGACTCTTATGTGCTCTCATATCAGTGGGGGCAGATGATAAGACTGGAGGACGTGGGGGTGTCAGTAGAATATTGGAAAATAGAGGAAGGTGCACATGTCAGACAGTGAACACAGGCCTTAAGGAAATAGTTTTAAGACAGAAAGCAGCTGCGTGTTCATGACTGAATAACTTCTTGATTCAAAGTTCTCAAGAGTTCACTAGGTTAAACCTTAGACTTTTAAGACCTTTTGATACCACATGCAACACAGTGTAATACCTGTTTTATCATAATACCGTGCAAAGGATGTAAGGATCACTGAAGATCCCATTGGGCCCAGGGGACTAAGGTTTTATAAGGTCTTAGAAAAACAACCACAAAGATGCAAAACAACAAGAAACACATCCAAATCAGCTACAAAGACACACAAGAGTAACCACAAGGCCTAAAAAGAAGAGAGAGACATCAAGCAAGTAAAAAGAAAAAGAAAACCGCTACAGAATATGTCAAACAGCTACAAAGAGACATAAAAAAAATCCACAGACGTAAAATATCTCAAAGGACACAAAGTAACTACAAAGATGTAAAACTGCTGGAGTTGTCAAATAGCTACAAAGAGATATAAAACAGCCACTAAATAAGACAAACAGCTACGAAGAGACATAAAACAACTACAAAGTGATGTTAAATAACTACAACACACAAAGTAAGTACAAAGATATAAAACAGCTCAAAAGAGGTGTCAAATAGCTGCAGAGACAGAGTAACTACAAAGACGTAAAACAGCTAAGGGAGACATCAAACATCTACAAAACAAGTTGAACAGCTAATGAAGAGACACGAAGCAACTACAAAGTGATGTCAACTAGCTACAAAGAGACATAAAACAACTATGAAATAATGTCAGCTAGCTACAAAGAGACATAAAACAACTACAAAGTGATGTCAAATAGCTACAAAGAGACATAAGACACTTCAAAGACATAAAACAGCTATGAGGAGACATAAAACTGATACACAGAGATGCTGAGTAGCTGCAAAGAGACATAAAGCCACAACAAAAATGTTAAACTGCTACAATACGGACATGAAAGATCTCCACAAAAATGACCACAAAGAGAAATAAATCATTCCAACAATATGTAAAACAGCACAGGATACCAAAGAGCTACAAAAAGACATCAATGAAGAATTGGAAAATGAGTGCAAAGACATGTACAATGGTGATAATGGGGCACAAAATAACCAAAGATATTTGCTAAACGACCGACAAGCAACATAAGACAAGTGCAAAGGCATAAAATATTTACAAAGATATGCGTAACAATTAGAAAGCCAGTGCAGAATGTCTTTAAAGTGATGCAAAAATGACAACAGCAAAGAAACAGAGCTATAAAACTGTTCCAGAGACATTGAATTCAGAGAGAAATGCAATATGACCAAAGAGACAAAAGCTCAAAAGAAAAGCGAAATACTTACACTGAGTTGCAAAACAACAACAAGGAGACATAATTATTTTAAGAAGACACAAAATGGCTTCAAAGAGACAAACAAGAGCGACAAATCAGTGTCAAATAGCTACAAAAGTAATAAGAAAACATATCAAATTGTAATGGACATAAAACGGCTTCAGAGATATACAAAATGGCTACAATATAGTTCAAAACTAACACAATCAGATTTAGAATGACTATATTTGACAAAACAACTATATAGACAAACAAAATGGCTAGAATACAGTTCAAAACGACCATAAGTAGATGTAAAATTACCACAAAAAAACATAAAAGGGCTACAAATATATACTAAATAGCTATAATATAGTTCAAAACGACCATAAGGAGATTGAATTACTTCAGTAAGACATAAAACAGCTACTCAGATGTATCAAAGAGCTACAAAGGGATCAAACACATCTGAAGAGATGCTAAATTATCATAAAGAGATGAAAAATAGATATACTGTCACACACTTTTATTACAAGGGTGGTTTTGCCCGTCTTTAAGAGTGTCCAAGGACACTTTGGCACATGTAGGGACCGGGGATCAAACCACAGAGCCTGAAGTTTCTGTACAACAGCCACCACCACATTATAATTAAATAATTAATTAAATTACATGGAATCAGGAAAGCAGACTCAGAAATCAGATTTTATGTTATTTCCATGGGTGGAGGCCTGATGAATAAAATACCTGCACACAGCTTGTTTACCACTGTGGGTTATATCAGATGGATGTGGTCAGCAGCTCATCAGTTTTTAATTAAAAACAGTTGAAGCAGGTGGAATGTCGACAACAACAATGTCGAACAACAGTTTTGAAAGCAAACAAGTAGTCAATTTAATGTTCAGAAAAATGCTCCAGGCTTTAGTGCTGTACACCTTTGCCTCAGGTAAGATCACACATAAAAGATAAAGATGACTGACAAGCGCTCGGATGTAAAATGGATTGACCTGGGAGGAGGGCAGGATTGACAGCAGTCATTACAAACATAAGTAAAGTTGAATCTGGCATTTGGATTTGTGTGCAGTCGTCCATGGAGGCAGATAAGCGAACCAGTTACGATCTGAAGTATCCGAAGAAAGCTTTGCTGACCAAAATGTCACACTTTTAATGATGTAATAAATGATTTATTGCACCTTTCATCCATCTAGATTTTGTCTCTGGAGGCTTACTATGACCTTTCTTTACACTTATTGGTTGATGAGATTTTTCTGAAAACTTGTCTGCCTTCAGAGCCACAGCAGAGCCGTGTCACGATATCCAGGGTCCTCGTTTATCCAGCTGAGACCACTGAGATGTGCTCAGCAGGGGCTCCAAAAACAAAATGACACCTCCTGGTTTAGCTAGGGCTTTTCACAGAAAATCATAGAATATCAAATTATCAGTATTAGATAATAGATCATATGCTTATTTGTTTTATTTTCCTGTCTGAAACTGTAATGCTGCCATCCCATCCAGGTCCTCCTTGAAAGAAGTATCTAACCTTTTGATATTTACTTGGTTAAATAAGGGTTACAACAAAGAGAAAGTAAAATGCAAACAAATAAATGAATAAAAACAATTGAATGTATTGTGTAGCATGATGCTAGCTGCTCATTTTACCTGGGAAGAGATCCGTGGGAATTAAGGCCTCCGTACATAGTCCGTATTTTTGTCCTAGGCTTTTTAAACCTGACATAAAAAGCTCTGCTCTCACCAACTCTGATGTATTATTAATCAATGAATTGAGAATATTAACAGTATGACAGTAATAAGCACATTTATATGACACTACAAAAAATAAAGGTTTTTGTGTTAGTTTGAACAAATTTGGACTAAAATGCATCATACGAAACCGTACGAACTTGGGCTTCTCACAGCTGAACTCACACACATAGCTTATATTTTTTAGGGAAGAGTAGTCAAATTGGCCTTGGTGCTCTGTACATGCAGAGTTTATTTTTATTTTTAATTGTGTAAGTGATAATGAGGGGGGGTGAAAAAATATCTAAAACACTGCATTTCAAACCTGTTGCTGCATCTCCATGTGCTTCCTCACATGCTATTTTACATTATCACCAGTGCTTTTAGTTTAAGCATTGGCTTTGTTCCAAAGTAGCAGTTCTCGTGACATTCCCAGTTAGTTCTGGAAGAACACTGAGACAAATTATTTTCCCTTAGGGCAAATAAACCTGTCCATGCATACACAAATGCTTAGTTTATTTTTCAATGTATTCTCCGGATGCCCTTATCGTCGGTGCACTGAAAACACTTCTCAGTAAAATGGCTGTTAATCAGGCAGGCCACAGGTGCATCCTCCCTGTTTGCCCTTGGGAAGTTGGTGTGTTTGTGAGCGAGAAACCGAAAGCAATGTTCGTTACGACACGAACAGCGAGAGCCTTGCAATTGCATTTGTAATGTAGCGACACGTCCTGGTTTGAGATTAAATCCTTTTACACACCGATACACACATATATATGCAGAAAGCAGCAGCAGTAAAATCACCTCCTCCCATCCATCTTTGGTCCGACGCAGGTCAAACACCACGATGAACCTTATTAATGGGCCTCCTACTGTGAGTAGTTGTAGTTATCCTTCAATTTTTGATATTTGAAAGCAGCCTTTTAGACATTGAGTTATTGCTTAAGCAATTTATTTTATTCAAAATGTCAAATACCTGCAGATTATAGCATTTCAAAAGATTTCTATCCAATTACACTCAGTTTTATTTATATAGCGCCAAATCACAACAAATGTTATCTCAATTCACCTCAAATATACAGCCGAATTCAAACCAATTACCTTTCTTCATAGTTAATCACAATTTAACTAATTAATCACTATTGAAGAGTTTCATCTTATTTTTAGTAGGGACAAGACATATGAAGATGTCACCTTCAATTTAACACATTTTTTAAACATTTATAGGTTGATTAATCAAAGAAAATGACTTAAATAATCAAGATAATGCCTCCAGACAATGGATGAGATTTTTAAAAAACTAACGCCAGACACCCTCTCACATCAAAAGACAATATTGCTAAGTTTTAAATCACAGTCAACAGATTTTGCAAAGTCTCCGGATATTGCATGGTCACTGTTTGCAAGACCACAAGTAGACTTTTCAGAGATTATATCCTATCATGCACCTGGTCTAAAATTTAAAAGCAATTAAGTTGAACGATAAGCCGCTTTTAGCGTTGCATGTTCAAAAATCAGCTGTAAAGAATAAGATACGATACTGTAGAACGTGGACACGACCCCTTTTGTATGGTCCAATTGAACCAGATGGTTTTTTTGCAGTATCGCCATGATCAATCTCAGCCAGAGCTTCCCCTGCTTCCTGTTTGGAAGTGACCACACATAACGTGTCGGTTGAAAATGCAGAATGAGTCACGCAGAGGGACACAATTTGCATCAAACAAGACTAAACTAAACTAAACTTACGATGATATTAACCAGGATATTGTCGTAACCCTAGTTGTGAGAAAGACCGCCTCAAAACATCCTGGCAAAAGTCAATATAAAATGCATTTACTTAAAGCAAGCGTATTTGTCTCATAAGATCACTTTAAGGTACATTTAGAATATATATAAAAAGTGGGATTATTTTGCGATTGATCATGAGTCAACTGAGCAATTATGCATTTAATTGCGATTAAATATTTAAAAATAAATGACTGCCATATTAAAAAAGGAAACAAGAGGTTTGGTCGTCAAAAACAACTAGACCTCAACCACAAACATTTGTTAGATTTTGTGGTTTTCCAAGAATGTGAGAGATACAAAAGTGTCACGGGTGGAGGTCCAGAAGGACCCAAAGGAGGAGGAGGGGTAACAAGACGTGAATTATTACAGAATGGTAACAAAATGCGCAAAAAACAACCTGTGAAAACAAAACCTGACTAAACTGACAAAGAAACCTGACAAGGAACAATAATCAGAACACAAACACGAATGGCAAGATGAGGATTAACGGTGAGGATCTGGAAAAGATTGAGTAAAACAAAGGAGAATAAATACACTGAGGGAACTAATGAGAACGTGACGGGGAAACAAGTGGGAAAATGAAGACAAGAGGGATCAGAGGAAAGTAAGAATAATGACCAGGATGAACACCATACTGAGAACATGGAACCAAAAGAATAAATGATTAAACTATGAAGAACACCAGAAATTTAAAAGACCAGAACAGCAGATGCAGATCATACCACAAAAGTCTCTTTTAACACGCAGACTGTCAGTCATCGTTGATACTAAATTCACGTGTGTAAAAGTCTGGTTTGGGGATTTCCGTGGGCACAGTGCCACCGCCTGAGGGGAATAGATGCTGTTTTGTAGTCTAATTTACCAGGAATGATCTCTGTCAAGAAAGTACACGTCAATCTGGGTGTGGTGGACGTGAAAGGAAGTGTTGCAGATATTAAAGAAGAGAAACCCAGGCTTGTTTCGTAACATGTACCTTTTTATGCTTCGCTTTGGTCTTGTATGCAAATGCCTGTGTGATTCTTAATTACTCTGATTAGTCCCGATGTTCCACATCTGCTTTCAGCGAGAAGCATGAAAGGCCGGACAGTTTGAAAGGGGTCTGAACTTGGAGAACTGCCACCAAAGGCTGGTGATGTAACAGCAGGACAAGGCTCTGACACTGAGTGGGGAATACTGTGTCACATTCGCACAAAGCATTTTATGCTTAACTGATCAGTCTGATGTAGACATAGACGTCTGAACACGAATAACTCACTTTACAGTACAACCCAGAGCTTTAGAAATGCACTGTATATCTATCAGTCAGCCACAAACATCCCTCAAACCAGCGGGCCTCCCCTCCACCCTCCTGCCTCTTCATTGATACAATCTGCCAATATGACATCAGTGCTTAATCGATACAGCAATTACACTCCTTTTCGGACCAACAAGTTTAATCCGCGCTGACCTTGGCTGCAAATTCTCCAGCGACACCTCGTCAGTGCAGATGCATTTTCAGAGCTTAATTACATTGCCTGTTTGAACAGAATGGGTCAGAGTCCGAGGCCTTTTTAACAGAATCTCCCAGCAGCCACAGTCGGTAGCGTCACTGAGTCCATTTGTCACATGGACGAGCAGCAGCGACGCATCAATTCATGAATCTGAGCGGTAGGTTTAAGCAGCTGTGTTGAACCTCGACAGATTTTCAGATTATTTTAGGCTCAGTTGTTACAGTTAAGCAAACATCACTGGCTTTAACTTTCATCTGTCCCAATACGTCCAATACCCAGCCTGGTTTTAGCTCTGTTTGGCTCTTCACCACCTCTGCTCATCGCTCCACAGTTCACTAAAAGCTGCTGCTGCTGGAAACAACGTGACCAAAGTGACTCCCAACGGTAAAACTGGGGGTTATAAAATCAAAGCTACAAAGCTGAAGGGTGCTTAGAGAAAAATTAAATTGGGTATTTTACATTTCAAGCTGTCTCAGGCAGTGTTTGAGTTCCTTAAATTGGCCACAGATGTCCTTATTAAGTTAATTTGAGTTGTTTTAAACTACTTTTTTATCTAAAAGTGACTGATTATGCCTTTTTTTTAACAATGTGACATGATTTTCAGAGCTCTTATTGGCTTTGATCAAAATACCTGTTAGTTGAAGCACAGTTCCCCTGTCTTTCAGCCCGTTTTGAACCCACTTTCTATAGTCTATTGTCGAAGTGAAGTCTCACTGGCGATGGATGTAACAGCCGACAACAGAACATTTCCAACAGAAGCTGTCTTCATTATGGTGGATGTGAGTACCCTAATGAAGACATTAGGAGTGGATGGAGTGAGCTTGACAATTGCCAATTCAAAGTCTTTTTATTTGTTATTGTAACTTTATAATTAGGCAAGTATACCATAGAGTGACCTCAGGAACAGTTAGAAGACATTCAGGGTTGCAGCAAACATTATTTAGATAACTGAGTATTCTATCGATTATTCCATCGATTAATGACATTACCGGATAAGAAATACTTTTGCGATAATAACTCAACTTAAATAATAAAAAGAGAAAAAAGATTTGTGTCTTTACACAAACCATTTATTGGGTTATTAAATTAAAAAGTTACTATACTGCAGAGACCAGCCTTATCTTATTTACAATCTCTACTATCTCTTCTTATAATTCTCACTACTGCATTGAGCAGTTTTTGTAATCGAGTTATTCAAGTAAGTCAATCATTTCAGTCCTATAGACATAAATTGATATGGACAGGGTAGCAGAAAAAAAAGTTTTCTGTGGATCTTCTGGTCCAGTCAGCAAGAGAAACGAACAACTCTGAAACTTTACTGAAAGTAATTGCTGGATATATGTCATGATATCTGAATTAGGCAATGGGCTCTGTGTTGTTTATGCTAGTCATTCGTGTTAACACGAATGTTAACTTTAACTCGTGTTAAAATGGAATTACAACAGAAGAAGAGGGTTTATTTAATTCTCAATTAAAAGGTAGACTAAATGTAATGGCTACATATTCAAATATTTTACAAATACCACCAGCGAGTCCTCAAAAACGAGGAAAAGGAACTTGGTTATCTCTGAACACAGAGTTTCTTTTATAAGGAACATCGCAAACATTTCTTGGACGCTTTCTTCGCTATTCCATCACAGGTTCAGTATTACGCTTAGTTTTGAAGCCTTGTCTGTCTTTGTTATTACATTAGCTCCATTTTCAGTTCTGGAAAGTTCGTCATTTTAAAATGCTTGTTCGAAGAGCGTCCCTTGAGTCTCTTATCGTATCAAATATTTAGCCTGATTTATTTTAGGCATTGATTTCTAATCCTATCTCTGCCATCAGAGCTGCTCCCCTTTATGTAACTGGTGGAAACAACTAACTCGGTCCAATCTAAATGTGGACATCACTGTACTGAAAAGGCCTTTGCCTTGAGATTCATTAACAAATCGCTGGTTGATCTCGATTTTTGGGGGGCTGTTTTATTGACATTTGAAGGCGCTTCATGCCCAATAACTCAAGGAGCTGTTTTTATTTCAGCATGTATGGAATGAAAATAGCTATACATTATATATAAGAGTTTTATTATCCATATTTCACTAAATTCAAACAAAAACATTAAGTAAACATTAAAAGAAAATTTAATTTTGTAGTCACTGCTCCTGATTGTCACAGTAAATTTAAGCTTTGTTACATGATTTTTCTTCAATTCAAGCCAGTAAACATCATGGTTGTAAACATTAAACATAAAAATCTTAACTAAAACAGAATCTGTGACCGCAGAGAGGGGTTAAAGACACATCATTTCACACATTTACAGGCACACACACACAGACTGACCACCTGGCCTAAACCAGGTTAGAGGGTGAAGCTGTGACTGCGTGTAATCTCCTGCCTGACAGTCACTCACCCATCTGAGATACAAAGCAATTACTCAGCAACAACATCACTTCCTCTGTCTCCCCCCTTCCTTCCCCACTGTGTCATGAGTGAATGTCTGCATGCCATTGTTCTCAGATTACAGACACATAAGCAAATCCTTTTAAATTATTTTTAAATAGTGGAGCAGCGTTTCATCTATAACGATTCCTCTAGTTATAAAAAAAACTTTGATGTGAATTATTTGCTTCAGTGTGTTGTTTAATTGACTCAAATGTGTTCTGTTCAAGTTTGGGACTATTTAAAACAAAAATACAGAAAAATAAAGCTAAAATACGGAGTCTACTGAGCGAACAAACACAGGGGAACATTTTACGTTAGCATTTTAACGGAAATCAGTTGGTTTGTTAGCTGTTAGCAGATAACATAAGTAAGTCAAGGCTTTAGCTGGGCTGTTTTCATTTTTATCCCTTACATTTAAAAAAACTTTTTTTTTTATTTTATTGGACAGCTAGTTCTTAATTTCTGTAGAATTGTCACCAGAACTACCACACATCAAAGTCCAACCAAAATAAAAAAGTCATATAAAAGTTTTAAAAAATAATTATCAAACATGTATAAAAAGCAACTACACAAAGGTATAAATGACCAAAAAGAGTTACTAAGTGGCACAAAATGACCAAAAAGAAAAATGATTAACCTTAAAAAGAGGCAAACCAATCTTAAGATGCACAAAATAAATAAAAGACTGTAGAATGACAGAAAATTACCACAAAATGACTACAAAACGTAAATAGAGGTAAAGATTACCACAAAGGCACACAAAATTACAGAAAAAGACAAATAATGACCATAACGAGACAAAAAACATCTGAAAGTAGCACAAAATAACCAAAAACAAAAATTATTATCTACAAAAAGAGGCAAACAACCACGAAACAACTTCAAATAGAAAAAAAGGAACATAAAAACGCTTAAAATGACAATCAAAAGACCAAATGACCTTATGTTAAGACATAAAAAGACTAAGAGATAACAAAGACACATAAAACAACTTCAAAGATGCACACAGGATGATGTTGTACCTACTACCACCAGCATTATTCCTATTTTGATTTTATCCTCGTATCAGGGAGCTGTCAGGTTGTCAGTCTTTATGAAAAGTCTCTATGTGTAACACAGCATGGAATAACAAAAAGTGTCCATCAGAGTAGTATGTCTATTTCACAGGATTTGTTTTTGCTGCCTTCACAGGAGACAAAGAACTAATGACAGAACAGTCTGCAGTTTGAGTCTGCTGGAGAAAAAGATTAGACGCCTGAGGCCTGAAATAAGTCTTCCTCACTGCTGCTCGGCGGATGCTTGCATCATCAGATTTAGGATTTGGAGGGATGAAAAGAGTCGCCCTATAAGATGCAGATTATTCACAGGATGGCGATCGTAGTCTGACACATACATGGAGACTCAGTCAGTGAGGTGCTGTCAGTGAGGAGCACAGAAATAAATCATTGCGGATCCTCCCACACATACAAATACAAACACCAGCTTCTGATGCGCAGTGTACGTGGGCTACACAAACTGACTGACATCCACACAGTTGGGTGATGTGGTTGGATGTTTGAGTATTACAGCCGAGGTTTTCAGGAACACGAGGATGCAGGAACATCTGTGCTCTGAACTGTCTGGTTGCGAGAATATAGGTCATCACTGCAATTTATTTCTGTTTTCTCTCCCTCACACACTCCCCACATCTTCCCTCGTCTCCTTCCTCCTCGTTAACTCAGCGCTGTGCACACTCAGGAGGCGTGTAAGGACACAAAGACACACACACACCCTGCAAAAATACAAGGGCAGAGTGAGATGATAGGGAGTGAAGAAGAGACTGTGCGGCGACGTTTGGCGATGGGATCTTTGTTGCTGTGACAACCACATAGCAGCTTATTGCAGCTGGCTTTCCAGACATCAACACAAACAATACTCCATCACCTTTGCAAATGTCACCTCAGCTTTACCGTTCTCTCCCACTCAAAAACACAAATGCTGCTTAGCATGAAATACATTAATAACAAAAAATAGACACAAAACAGTCGTATAAAAGTTTTGAAAAGATAATCACCACAAAATGAGTGCTTAAAGACTCTATGTGTTGAGTATTTGAGACTTAATGTTGAGACTTTCAAAATGAATCCCCGTAAATTTACACAAGATGACCATAGGGAAACAAAACAACTACAAAGGTGCACAAATTTACAACAAAAACACAAATAATGAGCAAAATGACAAAAAAGAAAAACTATTACTACAAAAAGAGGCAAAACAACCTTAAGAGGACCAAAAAACAACCACAAAGAGACACAAAATAAGTGAAAGACACACAAAAACATTCATAAAAAGGTTAAAAGAAGTGCTAAAATACACAAAATGTTGATGTTTTCAAACTTATTTACTATATAATGACACAAATGACCAAAGGGAAACACAAAGCAACTACAGAGAGGTACAAATAACCACAAAGACGAAAGCACAAATAATGGGGAAAACGATAACCTAACTACAAAAGGACTAAGAAAATTCAAAATGATCCTGAAAACACCCTAAATGGTAATCAAGACAAAACAACAATAATTCAACATAAAGAACTACAAAGATACACTTAACTGCCACAAAGACAACCCAACTGAACACAAACTGACTACCAAAGAGACAGAAAACAACAAATACATATACTAGGTGGCCATCAATATTTTGTCTTGTTCTCTGCTGTTGCTTCTTCCTCGTGCACGTGCAGTAAAAGATGAGGAGCACGAGGTCAGACAACAATTTAAAGAGATTTAATCTGGAAGCTCTCATAACTTAATTAAAAAAAGAGTTGTGTGGCTGCATGTCAACACCGTATGTACTGTAAGAGCACAAAGCCGGCCAATTATGATGCAGCGAGAGCCCCAGTGGTCACCGTGGCAGTGGTGGGCACGGAGACTGTTGCTATGGACAGCGCCTTAATGTCGTCAGGAAAGAGCACAGAGACTTTCTAAAGATAAACCCGTGACTAGGGCAGCGAGAGCAGCATCAAACGGCAGCATTTACAGGCTAATGCACCATCCCTCATTCAGAGTCATATGTCATCATCTCAACAGGATGAAATGTGGGCCTTTTCTGACAAAACTATCAATTTCTTTCATTTGCTGGTCTCAAAGAAAGCTTTTTCATATTTCACAGGAGCTTGTTTTCACCACATTTTACATTCTTCAACCATAAAAACACCCAAAATGACAATCAGAAGGCAAAATAACCATAATTCAACATGAATAAACAACAAAGACACATAACAACCATTCATTTACATTCCTCTACTTAAAACCCTCTCATGCAAACCTCACTGAGCCTTAGCTGCTAGCTTTAACTGAAGAGATGACTCAAACCATCAAAATTATAAGCCGACATTCATTTGTCACTATTGAAAAAGAGGTTGTTGAATACACACTGATATTTTAAAAATTAAAAGTTTTAGTGTGAACGCACAAAAACTTAAACTAAGCTTCTACAGTTTCACAATGCTCTGGCTTCTAAATCTGCAAAATTTAAAAAATGTACGACCAAAGTATTTAAAAATACTAATTACAGATCAACAGCAAGACCTGTGAATGTCTCGTTTTGCACATTAAAGTAACTTTGAAACAAGGCTCCAGCTAATAATTATTTAGCTAATCGAGTATTTGCTTGATTAATCCATCAATTAATCGGACAAGAAATACTTCTGAAATACCAACACTTTAAAAGAGAAAAAAGACTTAACACAAACTATTCATTGGTGTATTTTTCAGAAAATACGACAAGCTGCGTGTCAAAAGAACAAAGCCAAGTCGTGCGTTTAATTCTTTCGGAGCCGAAGTTTTTAAAGAAAACTTCATGTTTTGACAACATTTTCAAAAGGCTGCAGCTTTAAAAATATTGGAGATAAAGGAATTCATTAAATGAGAAAAATACTGAGAGTGACCCAAAGTTAATGAAGGTGGTGAATTTAATCACCTACTTTAAATGTGGTGACATCACTGATGACATCACTGCATGGCGGCGCCTCGGATTCCCCAACTTTTAGTGAACATTGGATTTTGAACACTTCGTTTTGATCCTTTTCTGAATTTATGTACACAACTATGAACAAAGCTAATCCAATTTATGATCCTCTTTTTGTGACACAACTGCCATAAAAATAAATCTCTATCTGAGCCCTGAATGTGTACAACATAAAGACGCCATTAAATGCCAAAAAAGGTCAAGTTACAGTAAAGCAACACGGTGTGTTTCATGGCTAGAAAACAAAGTAGTGAACTGCTGTATCTCACTTTAAAAGGAGTCAGAAGCTCATTGTTTTAAGTTTTTGTATCACACCATCATAAACTGAATGTTTTATTGTTCAGCCGTCTGAAGGCTGCATCCTGTCCCAACAGATATCTTACAAAAGGACTTAAAGGGGAACTCTGGTATTTTTAAACCTAGACCTTATTTCTGGCATGAAATATGTTTATCTACTCACCGAGAACAGTTTGGCTAAAGTCGGCATCCTTCGAAAGCTATTTAGATAAATCGCGATCGGCGTATATCCATATAATGGACTGAACGGGGCTTAGACGATGCAGCCTCTAAATAAGGGATTATCTGTCTTTATTTCACCAATACTTTAAGACGAATGAATGAACGAACACGTACTATTGGTCTGTTAGCACATAGCTACTGTTATGTGGCTACTTGCAGCTATAGGAGAGCTAACGGAGGGAATTCTACACACACCTCTACTGGGACCACTTCATTGACACGCATAGCTGCAGCACAGCTCGTTCACTCCGGTAAAAACGCCCATCTTATTCAAAGTCATCGGTCACGTTGTCAAAATTTGATAAATATTCTGCCATGTTGCACAAAACTATCAGTAGCAAACTCCGTGTGAAGTTAGCCGACTGTCACAGAGCACGGAGTAAATAAACTGTGCTCCAGCGGGGCGTGTGGATGAAGTCGTCCCAGTAGAGGTGTGTGTAGAAATCCCTCCGTTAGCTCTCCTATAGCCGCAAGTAGCCACATAACAGCATCAAAGAGCTAACAGAGCTATAGTACACGTTCGTTCGTTCATAAATTCTTCTGTTGGTGAAATAAAGACAGATGATGCCTTATTTAGAGGCTGCATCGTCTTTGCCCCGTTCACTCCGTTATATGGATCGCGAGTTATCTAAATAGCTTTCGAAGGACGCCGACTTTCACCAAACTGTTCTCGATGAGTAGATAAACGTATTTCATGTATATTTCATGTATGTCACGTATATTTCATGCCAGAAATAAGGTCTAGGTTTTAAAATACTGGTGTTCCCCTTTAGGCAGCAGATTAATCATAGAAATCTTAGAGATGGACTAATGCTCTGTTGTGGCCCAAAGCTGCACTGATGGAACAGATGAGGGGCCTTTACTCTTTATTTGTTATCTCTGTTCCAGCAGGTCATCATTTAGTTGCCATCTTGCCATTTACATTATGTCTGAAACTTTTTGGCATGTTGGAGCTGTTAAAAAGATGAAAAACTGCCACGTAAAGATGGAAGAAGGCAGCATAAACCATGTCACTGTAACATGGCAATGCGTGTCAATGGCACACCACTCTGCACACTTTTCGTGAGTCGTATATTCGCATCTTAAGTTTTTGGGGTGACATTTTACATTAAAAATAACACACCAAATGGTTAGTTTTATGGTCAAAGTGCAGGTCAGAGTGTCCTATCAGAGTTCATAGCATGAAAACTACAAAGAAATATGAAATAAGAACACTCAGTATGAGTTTGCATGAACTCTACTGTGAAGTGTTAAGATGTTATGGGTCAGTAATTACATTTAAAATTTTAATTAAAACTCTGGTTTATGTTCTTTAAGCTGTATGTGGAAATGTTTCAGCTTTGAAGGATTCTGCAAGTGCAAATTGGCGATTTTCTTATTAGCTACAGCAAACAGTTTGACGTTAAATGATCTCCTCAAAGAAAAGATGAATGTATGAATTGGCTTTCGAGTGTCAGAAATTCAATTTAAAGACTCTGAAAGTTTAAAGTGCTGCTTGAGATTCAGACTTTGGATGTTCAGTTTAATAATAATTTATCATGATTTATCATAACATTATTTATTTAAGACTTTCCAACCTAAAATAGGTTAAATATTCAGTTATACTGAGTCTGGATTGCTTCATTCTGTACTCCTTATTACTTTGTTATCTCGAAGGACGTTGCTGCTCTCTGTTTTCACACACACATAATGCCTCCAAGCTCTTAGTCTTTTCTAATAAACAGGAGTGAATGTTTAGAAGCTTAAAGTAGATAATTTCATAGTACACACGTCAGACTTGTTTATTTTAAAATAGGCTGAATAACTCGTTACCTTGAACTCACCGTGTTAATTTAGTTCTTGATGAGATTATTTATGTCTGATGAGGGGAAATAATAGCAGATTTTGCAGTTTGAAGATAATTTTTTCATTTCTTTGTACACGTTGTAAAATAAACAGATAATCAGTGAGCAGGTTAAGTGATGCTCACAGAGGAAAACAGTAGATTGTTGGAGCCCTTTGATAGCTTGGTGTTGAGGTACAACCACGGCGTGACGCTGAACCGATTCCTGTCAGGCCCACTGTGGTCTCAGGGTTGATTGAGCCCTGACGGTCTCTCTTCGGAGTGAACATCCTAATTTAACCTCTGGTGATGCTGGATCCAAAACACAGGCTTCCATTTCTCTGTGTATGATTATACTTTAATCTTTCCTCACCTCCATCTAGGGTCACGTTACTTCCCCGTGTGATGAACAGAGCATTTTTCTCCTTTCTGTTTCCCTCCACACCCCCAGCATCCATCTTCTCCGTCTCCACATCCCTCTCTTTCTCTTGTTCTGTCCTGTTCCCATGGAAACTGCTGGTCTTTCCGGTAAGGTAAGGAGAGTTTGCTGGCGAGAGTTGCGTTAGTTGTAAGTTGTGATGTAATCACGCCTTCAGTTTCCAGGGTTACCCTTTATGGTCATGACAGTGGTAGGGTGCTGACGGTCAGGCTTCCTGCCGTCTGACTGAGGCAGAGGACAGTAGGAAAGTGTCTACAGTCTGTTTGTGGGCTGATTTAATCGTAGAGTGTTAAATGCATCTCCTGCTAACAGAGGCAAACAAAGGTGATAAAGTGGATGTGTTCACAGTGTAAGTGTGACATTTAATCAACCATAAAAAAGAACATAGAGCAGACATTTCAGGTTCTGTTTTTAATTTTCATCTCTCAGTAATTCTTCCACTTGGCTCAAGCATCAATCTTTGGCACCAAAGTAAGGCTGAAACGATTCATCAAGTAACTTGAATCCCGAAAAATCCTCTATGCAAATTATTTGCTTTGGTGCATCATTAAGGAAACCGGAGAGGAAAACAGCGAGAAGAAAATGCTTCACAGTGTGTCCACTGTAAAAGCGAATTAGCTTACAACAATAGCACAACATCAATGCTACGGCATCTCAGCAGAAAGTAGCCAGTTCACATTTCGAGTCCACTGAGCGGAACAAACACAAAGGAACATTTCATGTTAGCATTTTAACAGAAATCAGTTGGCTTGTTAGCTGAGAAGGATGTCGCTGCAATTTCATTTTCGGCCCGTATTTTTTTCAAAAATTCTAACTCGTGTTTATTGTGTTAGACAGATGGTGCCTAATTAAACTAACCCGCTAGCACAAGCACACTGTCATATTTTCCTTAATGTGCCTCTGCCCATCAGAACAGTTTCATCCTGAAAGCTGTTAATGTGAACTAATATTCTCAGTCACATCAAAGTACAGCCAAAATAAAAAAAGGTAATTCTATCAGACCTCATTGCATCTGTAAAATCAGAGACTGATGGTTAAAGTGTTGTGTTAAGTCTCTGTTTCTGACTCACTTTGTTGTCTGATAACAAACAATAAAAAATTAAACAAGAGGCTTTATTAGCAGAGACAGTAGGAGAGAAACAGATGTTAACTGTTGACACAGCTGGGTAGAAAATAAATACCAATTGTTCTGTAGTACTGTTTTTTAATAACATAATGATAAACATTTTTTTACCTTTTCGCACAGGCCTGACTATGGCTACACATAATAGCTAGTTCATGATGTAGCTAGTTCTCTGAACTAGTTATTGCATGAATATTTCTTATCAGATTAATCGATTAATCAATAGAATAATCAATTATCTAAATGTCAATGTGCTGCAGCCACAGTCTGGAGTGGCCGACAACAGCACCTTCATTTTTTAACATGATCTCATGACATTAACCTTTTGGTTTGTTATTTATACACATTTTAAACTTTTGGTGCGTTATTATACGCTCGGGTAAAATAACAGCCTAAACTTGCTCTTGCTCGTCCTAATTCGTACTTCTCTGAAGTAGCCATGACTAAAAAAACAAGGGTCTTGATAACGGCAGCCCCTGGTTTTATTCACAACCAAAAAAAAACGCTCACATCTCTTTTCCCACATATATATAAGACTGCCCCACAGTGGCAGCAATATGTTATAACGTATAGACGTAACGTTTGCAAAGCACCGTTACAGAGCCGTTGCAGAAACATGTTCAAGCCATCATTTCTCAACCACCACGACTCAAATATATCTTTGTTCTACTTTTTGAAAAACAACTCTTGTAACTGGTTTGTCTTCCAAATGTCATTTCCTTTTTAGTTTTCTTGTAGTAAAACTGAAATATGACAATGCATTGGTTTTATCCTCCAAACCCTTTCAAAAGTGTCCTCTTTCCCTTATTGAGGTAAAACAATCTTGTCTTTTTGAAAAATAGGTTAAAAAATTCTTCTTCTTTTTTATTCGACAACATATCGATGTGACTTTTTTAGCAAAACCAAATAAAACTGCTTTTGTCTTACCCTACAGTAAACATCTCACACTAGATTAATGAAAATGTACTTTGTGTCTGTTGGAAAAATTGGTTGGAAGCTCAAACTTATCTCTGGAGAGTGTTGAGGAACGCGCATGATTGCGTTCGATCATTTGAAAGGTAACTTAAGTTTATTGCATCATTTCATCATTTCCCATCAAAGCGACCACTGTGGCTCCATGAGTCATACTAACTGTTTTAGAGATTTGGAAAAACAAGCTGCACAGAATTGAGGATATTTGTCTTTTTTATGAACTATGACAGAGTCCAGCTCCCGCTTCCCTCAATTCCACATCCATCCTTGTAGCTCTGCAAGCTTGACAAGCAGAGTGACTAGAGTTGCTCTCAGACTTTCCATCTGTAGTATTAATGGTGTCCTCTCTCTCCTCCTCTGTGATCTGTCTGGCTGACACCGCCTGCCTGGAGTGCCTCTGTGTGTTAAATCTCTGCTTTCAGTCTGCCACGCCACAGAGCTAAATCCCAAGAGTGGCTTTGTTGTGCTTCTGCAGTAGAACCTCTGCCTTCAGCCTGTCTGCCAGAGCTAAATCTCAGCATGACTCCCTGTGTGTGTGTCTGCATCTGCAGCTGAATCGGTTACCAACTTCCCTGCTACCGAGGGAAAAAAGCTCTGGTATCCTCGCTCCCTGAATTAGAATGGAAATTGACAGAAGAGTCTTGAGCTTCTGGAGCCTCAACTTACACTGACTTGACTGACTCATCAATGTGATTCAACTAGGTTTATTTCCAATTATTGTGTATTTTCGTTTATTTTTTATTTTTTTATTCATATAGTGCCAAATCACAACAAATGTCATCTCAAGGCACTTCAGAGATACAGTCCAATTCAAGCCAATTACAATCCAATTCTTTGTAATACAATCATAATCCAATCAAATTAATTAGATTCTAAATTGATCTAATTCATACAGAACCTTAAAAAAAGTGTTGCCTTGCTAAGGAAACCAACAGATTTGCATCAAAACTTTGATTCAATCCCCTGTCCTGAGTGTGCATGAGGCAAAGGTAGAAAGAAAAAACTCCCTTTTAACAAGAAGAAACGTCCATCAGAACCAGAACCAGGAAGGGCGGCCATCTGCCTCAACCGGCTGGGGGCTGAGAGGATAGACGAGAGGGGACAACAAACACCAAGAAACACACAGACCACGGAGAAACACAAGTTGATGACAACAATAATGTCATATGTACATGGAGAGTAAAGAGAGTGAGGAGAGGTGCATCATGGGAGGTCCCTCAGCAGTCTGGGCCAGTAGTAGCATGCAACTATGGCATGTTTCAGGGTCACCTGAGTCAAAAAACAGGTGTCTTAACACGAACCATTCATTGGTTTATTTTTCGGAAAATGCAGCACTACGCAGCGTGTCAAAATAATGAAGAGCCATATTGAATTTTTTTTTTTTTAGATAGCAGGGTAGTTCTGGTGACATTAAAACAGAAATTAGCCACTTTTTGTCCAACACAAAAAACACAAGTTGCTTTTTAAAAAAAAATACTCAAGCCTCAGCTAACTTATGTTCTCTTCTAGATAACATTATTTTCTGAGTTAACAAGCTGACTGATGCTAACGCAAAATGTTCCCTTGTGTTTGTTACGCTCAGTGGACTCAATATGTGAACTGGCTGCTTTCTGCTGAGATGCTGAAGCAGTGACGTGGTATTTTGGTAAGCTAATTCACTATTACAGTGGACACACTGTACAGTATTTTAGCTTTTCTTTTGATTGAAATGGTCCCAAACCTATTTATTGTACTTTTCTCTGATTTCCTCCATGGCGCCATCAAATCATGCTCGCTACAATCGCAGCACTTATGTACATTGCGTGACAGTAATAATAATCCGTGTGAAACAGGCAAACAATTTGCATTGAGAATTTTTTGTAATCAAGTTATTTCGGTCACTCGGAATTGTTTCAGCCCAAGTATATTTTATAAATATCAGGCAAACTTTCCTCCTCGGGATTTGTTTTCACATTTTAGAGACAAAATAATGCAAATAAATGATTAAGGATAATAATTAACCTATTAATCATTAGCTGTACTCCATCTTTCAGCCCGAACTCTGAGTATTCAAAGGAAACAATATGACAAAGTTGATATGCATCTACTTATAAACAGAAATAGAAAAACTGGGTAAACTGATCTGGATCAGTTTCAGTGAAACGAAGAGTGTAATGCACCTTATAGAAAGAAGACCCAAATGCAGAAAGAGTCCCAGAGGAAGGCAGGTAAAGTAAAATAATCCTTTCTTTTACTAGACAAAAAAAGAAAGATGCTGCCATGGCAGGAAGTCCGGTGATATAATACAAAAGAAGAGCAGAGTGTTGAGAAAAATATGCAAACACACAAAACAACAAAGACAACAAGGATCTGGTACTGAACAAAGAAAATCTGTATATATATATATATAAATATATATATATACATATGTTAGGTTTTATCCTGAGGGAGATAAAAACTAACAAGATCAAACTAAGACATGGTGTGAAACAAAAACAGAAATAAACTCAATAGAATGATAACACAAGGAGGGACGCTTTACAATTAAGTCAGGAAGCAAGATAAATACCAAGACACAAAGCAATAAACAAAACCTGTGTATAAATAGCACGCTTTTGGCACTTTTTGTGTCATTTCTATGTGTTTATAGCTTTGGTTGTGTCATTTTAGAGTAAGGGAACAGTATGGTGGAGGGTCTCCCATGCCTTCAAATTTACTGTACATGCTGTGATTTGGTAAGGTGTTAGGGCAAAAGTACAGGACGGGACGTAATTTCGTCATTTTCGTCGAAAATGTGCAGAAGTGACAGATGTATCAAAAAGTCTTAACATGCCAAATAACTTGGTTTGCTAATACTACGTTTCTTTCAGGAGACCATGCTGGCCTGAGCCATCTCTGCCACTCGAGTGTCATCCCAAACATTTATGAAAATTAACACCAAATTGTTATTATTGATCACCCATTGAAATACAAAAAGAAAAAACATTTTTCCATTGTTTTTTTTTCTCAGTGAGGACATTAAATGGTTAAAAGTAGCCTGATATTTGTTTCCAGCATTTCTTCAGCTAGAGTTTCTCTTCCTTTCTCCTTTTACCTCAACGACTCTGTTTAATTTTTCCAACATCTCCACTCAAGGTGATATTGATTATATCATTACTTGTGAGTTTGACTGGTGGACGCTGACCTTCGTTGTCCACTGAGTTGCTGATCTTGCTGTGTCACTGTGTCCAAGTCTGCTACTTATCTTAAAGTACCAATCTCCAGCGGTGCGCTAACATCTGCTACTGCTGTCTTTCCCAAAGTGACATCCAGGGACCTCTGTGGGTCCTTGAGGACCTCAGGATGGCTCTCTACAAAATGTAATGATAATTATAGTTACACCGCAGTGCACACTTGGCCTCTGTTGAATGCTGATTATGTATTTCTAGATGCAATGAACAGACCTTCTCAAGCTAGAATAAATGTCTTCGTGCGGCTATTTTGTATTCTCTCCTTATGAGTTGGTAAGTGTTATGTGAAGTGTTTACTTAATGGTCCTATCCAACCCTATCTGACTTATATAAAAGCATTTAATGACTGTTAACATTTTCTCTTGAAGAGCTTATAATAGACCTAGTGGCTCAAAAACAATCCAGAAGGGAAAAGAGAGAAAAAGACTACAAATGGCTCTGAAAAAATCCCACATTCTTCCAAAGGTTTCAGAGGAACATATCGAATGACAAGGACATGCAAAAAATAACATTTTCAGTTCAGTTCAGTTTTATTTGTATTGTACAAAATACCAACAAATGTTATTTTAAGGTACTTCAAAGATACAGTCCAATTCAAGCTAATCACAGTCCAATTTAATTGTAACACAATCATAATTTAATTAAATCAAATGCGTGCACGAGGCGATGGCGGGAAGAAAAAAAAAACATTTAACAGGAAGAAACCTCCATCAGAACTAAAACCAGGAAGCTCGGCTGTCTACCTCGACCGGCTTGGGGTTGTGACAACAGGAAAGAGGGGACGACAAGCACCAATAGGCCAGGGATACCTGATGAGAAAGAGAAACAGAAGTTGATAACAACAATAATATGTACATGGAGAGACAAACAATTCCACGAAAAATGCATCAAAATGACTGCAAAAATACACTGAAAAAACAACAAAAAGATGCTGTAAAAAAATTGTCAAAGCCCACTTGAAACAACAAACCACTACCAGAATATACAAAACAAATCAACAGATATTCAAAATAAGTACAAAATGACATGAAATTGTACAAAGTACAAAGACATTACTTCAGAAAGTCAAAGTAATAAAATAGCCACCTACAACAACTATAACCAACATGGCTGCTTTGAGGGTCTTTGCTCTTACAGTATGTATGAGTTCTTTTTCCATGGTCTGTTAAAGGTTTGTTTAACAAAATTGAAGTGGTCAAAACCAACAAAATAAAAACCACTCGAGGCGCTACAGCAGGAGTGTGCAACTTTTCTTTTAATCAGATGCCCACATTGACTTGATTAAAGAGGGGCTTTTCGTGAATTTAAAAACAACAAGAATGACTTTGTTTCACAATTTCTATGTTAGCATTTAGCTAACGGTGGCAATTCATGGATGGTTGACTGATGTGTAAAAATATTCATGACAAGTTTATTGGATAGTTAGCAGTCAAAAGATAAATGTATATGTTATACTGTTTGAGCGTTAATCTCAAGCTTTTTATCAAAATATATAAATATCAGCTTAAATATCAGCTCTTGGTTAAAAATGTGACATTCTGAGCCTTCAACTCTCTCCTGATTTGACGTCGTCATCCTATTTTCAGTCTTCTTCCGACGTCACAACTTCTAGATGCCTTATTTTAGTCCAGTCTAGATGTATATATGGCTCCCCACTTGGTGAAATGTAGCGTAGACAAAATGTAGATTTTTATTGACGTTTTCTTGGGTTGTTTTGTTTTCATTGGACCACAAATTAAGGTATTTTTGCCCATGTGTGCACTACAGGAAATGTCAAGATCTCCAGGTGGGAGTCATTAACGTCCATGCATAATGTGAACCTCACCATTAGCTGTTATAGATTGGTCTTTGAAATGTCTTGGGATAACATTGTGATTTAGCACTATTTAAATACAACAGAATTTAATTGAACTGAATTAAAAATGCTTTCACCTGAGTGTTGGCATTATCTTGAAATAATCATTTAGTGTATTGACTGTTTACACTTCCAGCAGGTGCTTGACATTTGCTTTTTAGTGGCTCAGAAGGAGGTCCACACATAAACTACTGTTGAAAAATGGATGAAGGTGCCCAGCTGTCTTTACATTCCTGTGCTGCTCAGGTGATGGTTATAGAAAACAGCCTGTTAGATGGACTGAGGAATGCTTCATAAGAAGAATTAAGATACCAGAAAGTGTTTCTCAGTTGAAATAATCCGTCTGTTTCTGCATTTAATTACATTTTCTTTGCTCTCTGCCTCTTTTCAGTTTATTTCTCCACTTCAGTCAACCCTTTTTTTTGCCTTCCTGATTTTCCTCCTCCTCCCTCCTCCTTCTCTCCTCACCTGTTTCTCCTCCTTCTCCTCTCAATTCCATGAGTTGGCCTCACTTCCTCTATTTAGTCTCTGTATTTTTGCTCTTTCCTCTCCATGGGTCTCTTTTTCATCAATTCCCCCTTTGAACTTTCTGTCTAGCCGTTCTCTTTACTCTGCTTTGCTGTTCCCTTCATTCCTCTCCTTCTGTCCTCCTCCTCCTCACTTCTGCACCATAAAGTAGATGGCTGGATGATTCATCGCTGCCCCCGGACTGTTGCGATCCTCGTTTTATTGCACAGTTAAACAGGACTCCCCATTCCTCCTCCGTTGTCTCTGTCCTCTGCAGCTATTGACACTTATCAACCAAAGTATTCACACTGATAACAGTCAAGATTCAGTAATTGTTATTCTGTGGATACTTTGTTAGAATTGAATACAGTCAGGATTATACAGTGCTATTGATTGGATGTGGGTAGTTGTTTTTTGCAGCCATTATTCTCTCCGAAGCTCCAGTTTGATTTAAACTGTCTCCTCTCGATGACTCTGGCTATCTACAGTCCAGCCGTCTTTTTCTGGACATTATTCATCATTGCGAGATGGGCCAGTGTAAGTTTTAATAATACCGTCTGCTGCGGCTTGGCTATGTATCACAGCCATATGTAGCCCATAAGCATCTTTACCAAAGTCTGGTTGACTGATGATATAGAATTGATCTAACTAATCAGTGTTTGCTGACTGATGTCTTTTCCATCTCATTTAAAAACACATTAGTCGTTGTTGATTGTTCCTGCAGGGTTCATCTAAGCCTGAGCTCTTACACAAAGGGGGACCACCTTGTTTTCAGACCGCGCATCACTTTAAACACTTTGGTATCTTTTGTTGTGTCTGAGGACACCCACCATCATCACACACTGATTAGAAGAAAATAGAAACAGCTGTAATAACTGAAAAATAGATAAAAACAGACATCAAGGATGAAAGACACAATCACTGCTTTGTCTAATTGACCTTGCACCTCAACGGTTAATATCACCAGTCCTGTTTATAAAGTCTGTTTATAAACAAAAAAATCGGTGTCTGAACGCTTTTCTTAAAGCCAGACAGAATTTTGTTATCATTAAATTCTGCTGCAAACAGATTTTATACACGCTTTGTTGACCAGGATATGGTGATATTAAAACAATTAACAACATTTACAATTAATGTTTCAGACATTGTTTATCAAGAGAAAAATGTTAATAGGAAATGCCTATTTATGTGATGCATTGGACAGCTTTCACAAACTCTCTGACATTAAAGGGCAGGAAAATGAGAAGAAAGAAGAAAGTAAGCTTTATCCGGTCCTCGTTGAGACTACACTTTTAATCAGTTTATTGCATTAGGCTTAGACGCCACACTCAGTATGTTTCTGTGCACAGTTTAGTTAATCTTCATTGTAGTTTATTGTTGTTGGTTCATGTTTTCAGCACTGTCATTAATTTACTATGAATCTTGCCTGAGCTAACGGCAGCATTTTATTTGCTTTCTAGCCAACAAGACACAACAGCTTCTGAGATGTTTAATGGTATATTTTCAATTACAGTGTTCTTTGCAATCTTTGATTTTGACCCTTAACAAACTGTAACACTGATACCTTTAAACCAGTACAGCACTTCTCATCCAGAGGAGGCACAAACGGCAGCAGTTTACGTTAGCTCATAAGCTAATTTTACGTTAGCACTCAAGCTAATGGTAACATTTTATTTGCTTTCAAGCACCTTGATACAACAGTTTCAAAGATGTTTGATGGTATATTTTTTAACTTACCTTAACATTAAATTGTTCTTTGTCTTCTTTGATTTTGACCCTAAACAAACTGTAACACTGATACTTTTAAACTAGTAAAGCGTAACGCATCCATATGAGGCACAAAGAGCAGCATTTTTTGTAGATATTTCAAACCCATTGTAGTATACTGTTGCTCCTTTCCCTGCTGACACACCATGCTTCACCGTCAAGCAACTTTGAGGTGTTCATCGATGGAAGGTGGTTATTTGGGAGCTCCATCAGGGTCTCAAGCAGTAAAGGGTTGATGAAATATGCATTGACCTGAGATTGAGTTGAGTAACCTCGCCTGTGCAGGCGTTTTACAAGAGTAAGTCTCCACATGACCATTTAATAGCACTTCAGCTCAGAGTTTGTGACGGCTCTGTCTATTCAGCCACTTTCCCTGTTGTTATTACACAGTCATGCAAGGTGTGAGTATGTGTGTGTGTTTTCAGGATATTCCTTCTATTGGCAGACTGAGAACAGATTGCCTGAGGGTTTTTAATGGCAGCTTTTATAATTTCTCCTTTTGCTTCCTCCTGCATGCATTATATTTGTGAGTCAGTCAGCGTTTCCAGGTGTATGATAATTATTGCTTTTGTAAATGTATGAGAAATGTTATTTATTTTCCTATCACAGTGAAGTGCCATGGAACTGATGACCTAGTCGTGTTATTAATCTTGCACTAACAATATGAATAATGTATAGTGGAAAGTTGTTTCTTCGATGAATAATCCAATCAAATCTCTACTGACATCAAAATGTCTTATAACTGCATGACAAACATTGTTTAATACCTCTTGTTCTTAATGTTAGAAATTTGCACGGGCCATGGTACGAACACATTTAACCCCTCAACATTCTTGTCTAATTTCACAACTTGCCTTTTCTTGGATTAGAGCGAGCTACCTCTCTACGAGGAACTAGTTTGTCTGGTGTTATTTTAAATTTGTGAACTTCCGCTCAAAGGAAAAAGTTTTAGTTTTTTAAACTAATTTTGGAATAAATAAGCCTGGGGTAGTTGTACCCAAACGTCATACGGAAAATGATACACAGTTGTTATAAAAAGCCTTCAAAGCACTGGGAGGCATAGGGAACAAAGAGGCATTTTCTCAAAGTAAAGTTTGTGTGAAGAAAGAGAAAACTCATGTTTATAGATGGACTTTTTATCATAGTGTGACAAACAGGAAATGTTTAACATTCAACTCATTCTTATCAACCAACATGCACGTTTATCATAATTCTGCTTCAAGTTGTTCATTAAACTAACTTTAATTAAAATCAGTATTTTTTCCAAGCAAGATCTAAAATGAAACATTACTGTTTATACTGATATAACGTCTGCCGCTCACAGAATATTATCTATAGGTGACCAATATATCGTGGCTTCATCCATCTTTCTGTGCTAGCAGCAGAGTATCAGCTGGTAAACTTCTCCAGTTTGACATACAAATTCTGTTTAATGCTGTATATTTAATGTGCAGTTCAAGCCTGTACTCAAACAAGGTCATTGTAAACATTACATTTATGTATGGATTACATTTTCTTTTAGTTATTAAAATTTGTGGGTTAAGAGGTCTTTCTCTGGCCTATAAATCCTCTGAACCTGTTCCCATTTATCTTTGATTATAAGGTAACTGATCATTTGCATTCGGTTACTGTCAATTTCTTTCCATTTGGAGGCTTCTTCAGTGGAGTACAAAAAGTCTGAAAACAACGTCATTGCAAATTATTCATTCTTGTAAAGTTCCTCTGGTGTGAAATTAGTTTGAGGTTGCTCAATGGCTGGATGCTAATATTTCTATTTCTGCTCAAAATATGCTGTCTGGATTGCGATTGATATGATTATTATGATAAAAGGATGAATCATTGTCAATTAAAAGCATCTTTTTTTTTTATTACTTTGGTCATTTCTATGTTTATATGTATGGAACACTGAATCTGCCATAATCTGAAATAAATACAAACATACAAGTGGCTGAATAAGTTTATATGATGGCAGATGCAACTAAAATTAAATGAAAAAGAAATGTGAAAGAAATCAACTCATCCGCTTCAGTTTTAATCCACAGTCATTTAAACAATTAATTATTTAATATTTATTTAATTTATCACTCAGTTTTCAATTACATTTTATTTTTTAATTGAAATATATTTAATTTTTTTCTTTATTTATTTGTTACTTCGGTATTTAATTCTGCATTACTTTCTATATACATTACTGTATGCATTTCCGCTTCGTTATGCAAATGAGGGGGTGGTCTTTAATTAATAATATAAATTAAAGCAATAATATTTATTTATTTCACATTTTATATGATTATGGGGGCATAGATCTTTTTTTTGCCATATATATATATTTGTATTTATGTCAGATTATGGCAGTTTCAGTCCTCCACAATTTGAGTTTATATGCTGTTGTTAATTCACAATTTTTGAATGTTCCTCAACTTTTCTGGAATAGGAGATGATTTCCTCCTTAAGAGAGAGGCTATCATTTGTTTCCACTTGAGGTTTTCAAGAAATTTTCAAGGAGCCATCTACTGCTGGAAAAATCTAAAAACAAATATGTATGATAGTGGTCTGCCAAAATAAATATTATTATCTTCTACTTCAAGAACTAATAATATCTCATATCCCTGAGAGACTCTTTGGAAATAAAGAAATAAAAAAGAGGCAGTTACTTGTGGGATAAAGTTGTAGGAACTGGTACCTGATACTGCTTCAGGGTGGTTTATTCGGTCTAGTTTTCACATTTAATGCACAGTAACTTGTTTTTTTCCACAATGTATGAGGTGTCATCTGACCAAAAAGCCTCTGATCATCCTCATTATTTACTTAGATGTTATTATGCAATCCAAATCCAACCTGGGAAAAACAGATTTTGCATTTGAGTCATTATCCAGCTTTGATCCTTACCGCGTACTTCATGTTAATTATTATATCACAGTGAAGCGCTGTTTTTCTGTGCAACTTCGATTCACCGTTTTTCATCACTAAAACATGACACAGCTGACCAAAAAACTGGATAACACAACAGTTCAGATCCTGGGGTCTGAATTTAACAATGGAGATTTATACAGCACCTGCAGCCACTACAAAACACAAACACAAAACAATAAACTGTGTTTTTATTTTTTTGTATTTCTGCAAAATGATAGCTCATCTTAATATAACAGCTACTGTAGCTATCTTTATCTATTTTCTGTAACTCAACTACAAAATAAAACATTTGTAAAATGTTTCTGACCTATATTGTCAGTTTGTAAACATGATTTGAAATAATATCCATGTAACAGTTCATCAAGTGTTCAGGGAGATATGTTGATTATACTTTTACCATTCAGTTTAATAAATGGATTATATCTCTTAGCAAGCTAACGTTACTTTTGTTAGTTGGTTGGGTTAGTAACATACAAACACACATATGCCAGTTGGTTTTATCCTAAACGTAGTAACATTTATTCATATCTTCATACAAGGAGCTGTATTTTTAATGATTAACGGAATTTGTACTGTGTAGGGAAATATTTATGCTAACATATTTAGCATTACCAACCTAAGTTAGCTTAATACATTTTGTTATTTTGTGAAAAAAAACTTAAAAACCACAATCTTATAATACATAATTTTATGAAGTGTTAGATATGATTGACCACACAGTATGTTTTCTACATTTAGAGTAATCAGATTTACTCAGTCTAAGAGTTACATGTTAGCCTGCCCACGTTAGCTTTGTTATCTGGTTGTTTTTTGGTGTTCATGTAAATGTTTTTGAAAGTGCTAAGAATGCTCTTTTTATTTGGTAACTTTACACTTTTATTTGCTGCAACTGCATTAGGCTCCAGACCACTGACCAGATAGAAGCTTGAAAATAGAGTTGCGGTGGTATTGCAAGAGAAGTTGATTTACAACTGAGCAGCACATTGGTGTAATTCATCATGAAATAGTTGATAGTGAGAAAGTGAGATGGACAAGATGTGAAAAGAGAAGAAAATATGTTTTTGAAAGACAAACCTTGTGGTGATTATGACCTTTTGCTGCCATTTAGTTTAGTTATGTTTGTATCTGGGTGCTGGCTGGTTGTCTCCTGTTGTTTTTTCAGGCTGGGCTGGACGGCTGGGAGGAGCACTCTCACATTCACACCTGTGCCCCATTACCAATCTGGCACCTGTTAAAGCCTGCTCCCTCCTGGCCTGCGGTGTCGGAATATTGTCTCACTATGGCCGAACGCGCATGCTAGTTGGATGTCAAGCCAGAGAGCTCTACCCAGCCCAGTCTGCTACCGAGCCATCCCGCAGCCCATAACCGAGCCTGCCTTCACGAGCACATACACGGGAACTTCGGAACACGGGAACCACTCGTCCCCCGAGCCTTGCACGGAGTCACCCGGACGCAAGACCTCCTTCCACCTCACCCGGACCCTGGTTCATTCCCCTCGCCTCCTGAGATCCTTAACTCCCCCCTCCCTTAATAAATCCCTTTTGATCTTCACCTTCTGTCTGCTGTTCGCTTTTGGGTCCAGTCCTCTCCAGAACCTAACAGAATATTCCGACCAAGAAATATGGATCCAGCGAACCCAGACGCCCTCCAGGAAGCCCTCAGCACACAAGGCATTTTGATCGGTAAACATGATCAGCTGTTGAGTGGAGTTATGGGAACTTTGCAATCACTTTCCCAGAGCGTGCAGCAGTTAGCCGCTCTCAGATGTCAGCGGCCAGCTCCGCTCCTCCTCCACCAGTAAACGACCCACCTGTCACCTTACCCTCGGCTCCTGGAAAGGAACCCATGGTTCCCACTCCCGAACCTTACGCTGGTGAACCAGGTTCATGCAGTAGATTTTTGTTAAATTGCACCTTAGTCTTTGACCTTCAGCCCTCTAGTTACTCCACTGACAAAGCTAAGGTAGCGTTTTGTGTTAATTTATTAAGAGGTAAAGCGGCCCAGTAGGCCACTGCGTTGTGGAATAGCCACTCGGCAGTTTTGAGTTATTTTTCAATGTTTTCGACTGAGCTTCGTAAAGTTTTTGATCACCCTGTTAAAGGGCAAGAGGCCATGAACCGGCTATTTTCGTTAAGACAAGGGTCTGGATCAGTGGCCAGCTTTTCCGTTGAGTTTCGTATTTTGGCTGCAGAGTGTGGATGGGATGAGCCCGCACTAATGACCTTGTTTGCCAGGAATTTGTCCGAAGAATGAACTGGCCTCTCGAGATGACTCGACCTCTCTCGAGCAATTGATTGCTTTAGCCATTAGGCTAGACAATCGTCTCCGGGAACGGAGGAGGGAACGGGCCAATCGGACCCGTAGCCCAGCCCCATCAGCGGGTCCCGGTTCTAGCGCCCCTGGTTCCCCGTCTTGGAGTCCCGCT
The DNA here is from genome assembly GCF_036924035.1 of Leuresthes tenuis. NCBI lineage: Eukaryota > Metazoa > Chordata > Actinopteri > Atheriniformes > Atherinopsidae > Leuresthes > Leuresthes tenuis. The sequence goes on along the minus strand of NW_027325359.1, from coordinate 29,043,259 downwards.
AGGCCTTCCGCTCCCCCTCCTTCCTCTGAAGAACCTATGCAGCTGGGCCGAGCCCGCCTATCTCCCTCAGAACGCCAGCGACGGATGCAACTACGACTCTGCCTTTACTGTGGACTCGCGGGCCATTACGCGGCCACTTGCAGGGCCTCGCCAAAAGATCCAGCTCACCAGTGACCGAGAGCATTCTGGTGAGCAACACCTCCTCCTCTCGCTCTCTCGCCCGTATATCGCTACCTGCTATGCTGAGAAGCGACCTCCAGTCCTACCCCCTACGTGTATTCATAGACTCGGGGTCAGACGACAATTTCATTGATGAGAACTTTGTCACACAAACCAACATCCCTCTCGAGCTCCTAGAAACCCCCAAGTCTGTTAACGCCCTGGACGGTCGGCTCATCGCCAAGGTTACCCATCGCACTGTCCCCCTCACACTCACTATTTCAGGCAACCACAGTGAGATTATCCAGCTGTATGTGATACCCTCCCCTCTGTCGCCAGCTGTCCTTGGTCTACCCTGGCTAAAGCTGCATTATCCCCTTCTCGACTGGAAAACGTCGTCCATTTCCAGCTGGAGCGTCTCCTGCCACGCTCTCTGTCTTAAGTCCGCCATTCCGGAGCCCCGTCTGTCTGCGTTTCCCCAATCACCTCCAGATCTTTCCTCTGTGCCTTCTGAGTACCATGATCTCGCCATGGTCTTCGATAAGGATTTAGCACGCAGAACCCCCGCCCTTATGACTGCGCCATCGACCTGTTCCCTGGAGACCCTCTCTCCACTAGTAGACTGTTCAATGTGTGTCGCCCGGAGAAAGCAGCCATGGAAACATATATCAACGAGTGTCTGGCTTCTGGTCTGATTCGACCCTCCTCATCCCCTCTGGGAGCGGGCTTCTTTTTTGTCGAGAAAAAGGATGCATCTTTATGCCCCTGCATTGATTACCGGGGTCTTAATCAGATTACCATTAAGAATAAGACTCCTCTGCCACTCATCGATCCCTCATTCGAGCCGTTATGCCATGCCCAAGTCTTTTCCAAGTTGGACCTCTGGAACGCATATCACCTCATCAGGATCCGCGAAGGAGATGAGTGGAAGACCGCGTTCAACACACCCCTGGGACAGTTTGAATACCTGGTCATGCCCTTTGGACTCACTAATGCCCCCGCCGTTTTCCAGACCCTCATGGACGACCTCTTCCGGGATATGCTGAACCATTTCGTTTTCATCTACTTAGATGACATCCTTATCTTCTCTCGGTCTCTCCAGGAACACCGTCAGCATGTGAGGTTAGTTCTCCAGCGTCTGCTTCAAAATAAACTGTATGTCAAACCAGAGAAATGCGAGTTCCACGCCCCCTCCGTCAGCTTTCTTGGTTACATCATCGCTCAAGGCCAGCTGGAGCCTGACCCTGTCAAAATAAGGGCCGTCGCCGACTGGCCTCCTCCCGAGAACCTCAAGGAGATACAACGCTTCCTGGGTTTCGCCAACTTCTACCGCCGCTTCATAAGGGATTACAGTAAAGTAGCCGCCCCACTCACCCATCTGACCTCCACCAAGATCACCTTCCAGTGGACCCCTGAGGCCGACAGCGCTTTCTCCAAGCTTAAGTCACTGTTCACGAGTGCCCCCATCCTTAAGCATCCAGACCCCTCCCTCCAGTTTGTGGTGGAGGTCGACGCCTCTGATGCAGGAGTGGGAGCCGTTCTGTCACAAAGAGATCCCTCCACTCAGAAACTGCATCCTTGTGCTTTCATCTCCCGTCGACTCAGCCCTGCCGAGAGTAACTACGACGTGGGAAACCGTGAGTTGCTGGCGGTGGTTCTGGCTCTTCAGGAGTGGAGGCACTGGCTCGAGGGCTGCAAGCAAGCATTTCTCATATGGACCGACCACAAGAACCTCTCTTACCTCCGCTCTGCTCGCCGGCTCAATCCATGTCAAGCCCGCTGGTCGCTGTTCCTCAGCAGGTTAAATTATACGCTGTCTTATCGTCCCGGCAGTCGTAATGGAAAACCGGACTCGCTCTCCCGCATTTATTCACGCTCAAGTCCCCAGGATTTGGATCCTATTATTCCCTCCACCTGTGTGGTGGGGGCGGCATCTTGGGAGATTGAGTCGGTGGTGAAGGGAGCTCAGAGGAATGTTCCAGATCCTGGTGGTGGTCCTCCTAATCGGTTGTTCGGTCCCCCTGCAATCCGATCACAGGTTCTGCAGTGGGGACATTCGTCTAAGCTGACGTGTCATCCAGGAACCCAACGCACCTTAGTCTTTCTCCGCCATCGCTTCTGGTGGCCGGGGATGGCCAGGGATGTTCGCGAGTTCGTGGCTGCATGTTCTGTCTGTGCCAGAAGCAAAGTTTCCCATCGGCCTCCTGCTGGTCTGCTGCGTCCTCTACCCATCCCCAGCCGCCCATGGTCACATATTGCCGTGGATTTCGTCACCGGGTTACCCCCATCAGAAGGTAACACAGTCATACTCACCATCATTGATCGTTTCTCCAAAGCTGTGCATTATGTTCCCCTCCCCAAATTACCCTCTACCTTGGAGACCGCAGATCTTCTGTCCAAGCATGTATTTAAGCTCCACGGGATTCCCATTGACATTGTGTCTGACCGCGGACCGCAGTTTGCCTCCCGAGTGTGGAGCACTTTCTGTAAAGCGGTGGGTGCATCAGCCAGTCTCTCCTCGGGTTATCATCCCCAGACAAACGGCCAGACGGAACGAGCCAATCAGGACCTGGAAGCAGCGCTACGCTGCGTGACCGCTCATCACCCGGTCTCCTGGAGCTTCTTCCTGCCCTGGATCGAGTATGCACACAACTCCCTCTCTTGCTCCGCCACAGGTATGTCCCCATTCATGGCTTGTTACGGCTTTCAACCCCCGTTGTTCCCAGCCGAAGAGGAGGAGGTGGCAGTTCCTTCCGTGGAGGAGCATCTTCGGAGGATCCGGGAGGTTTGGAGGAACGTGAAGGCAGCACTCACTCGCTCCACTGAGAACAACAAGTGGCTAGCAGACCTGCATCGCTCTCCGGGCCCTGAGTATGAGGTCGGGCAAAAAGTGTGGCTCTCCTCCCGAGATCTCCCACTCCAGACGGAGTCACGTAAGCTGGCTCCCCGTTATGTGGGGCCCTTCACAATTTCCCGCATAATAAACCCTTCCTCTGTCCGTCTCATCCTCCCGGATTCTATGAAGATTCATCCCACGTTCCATGTTTCCCTCCTCAAGCCTGTCTCCACCGAACGCGCATGCTAGTTGGATGTCAAGCCAGAGAGCTCTACCCAGCCCAGTCTGCTACCGAGCCATCCCGCAGCCCATAACCGAGCCTGCCTTCACGAGCACATACACGGGAACTTCGGAACACGGGAACCACTCGTCCCCCGAGCCTTGCACGGAGTCACCCAGACGCAAGACCTCCTTCCATCTCACCCGGACCCTGGTTCATTCCCCTCGCCTCCTGAGATCCTTAACTCCCCCCTCCCTTAATAAATCCCTTTTGATCTTCACCTTCTGTCTGCTGTTCGCTTTTGGGTCCAGTCCTCTCCAGAACCTAACAAAACTCTTTGTAAAGTTGTTAAAAGGTCCAATTTGAAACCTTAAACAAAAAAATAAATGTAAAACTACCATAATGATCCTACTTTAATAGACATTAGGCTTTTCGAGACAACTGCAGAAAGTGTTTCTAGTAAGGGTGTAAAAATTTGTCAATTTTCCCCAAACTGTACAGTTGTATTTTGAAGCCGTAGGAAGGTTGAACTTGGGTACTTCTTAAAAACTTCTTGGTCGTTCATCCAAACACAGATGCAGTTGTTTGTGGCCTTAATCATAAACACCTGAGAACTTGTGGATAAAAGAAATGCTAGGGAAAGCATACTTTTGGGTCAGCATTTTTTTACTGCTGGAGAGCACCACACTGCTTATTCCTTTGTATTTTGAATCTTATCCCTTATGAATGAGAAACTGTACTTAATTAAATAAAAGTCCTATTTATGTCAGCTTTGATGATGACTTCACTTTATGGTGCAAGTCTGTATGTCAGGTCGTTGCAGTTGTGATAAAGTTCTTTGTTTTTCTTTGTTATTTAGTGTTAAGTGTTCTCACTGCTGGAAAGCTTTAACTGTGTGGTAAAAACATGTCTATTTTGAAATAAACCACATCTTCTGAGTGTACAGTCCACATTTACCAAAGTGTGCACACACATCCAAAAGCAGATTCTCACATAAGCACCAGCATAATTAATTTATGATCCAGTCCTGTGACTTATTTTTGTCCCTATCTGACCTTCTGCTCTCCCTGAATATAAAATGTCCTCCAAGATTCATGGTGCTCGGCTGCGTTCAAGACAGAAATGACTGCATAGCTAAAATCATGCCGGACGATGTATCATAATCCTTCATTTCTCCTCAAACATGCCTCACCTTCCCACTCATTTTTTCCATCTCTTTCTCTGCTCGTCCCTTTGGAGCATCTGAAAATAGCAGCCAAGGGAAAAGTGGGTCAGCTGCCATGTAATAGTGTGTGTAGTGAATTCATCTGTGCGTGTTTGTAACCCAACAATCTGCCAAACTACAGTCCTGCTTTCCTTTTTAAAGGGCAACATTTTTTCACAAATCAGCATATTTTCTTTGCAGTCAATCTTTGATTTATGAAATTAGAAGCACATTTATAGGTTACTTGCACATTTCTTCTGTTAAACAGATTTAAATCTCTTTTAAATTAAATTTAGTCAGTACACAAACATCAATATGTTTACATTTGTGTTTATGAATGTCTCAAAAATGTGATGTTACAAGCTCAAGGTAACGATTTTAAATGTCTTTTCAAGTCATAGAAATAGGAAAGAATCTCACGTGAGTGGAGCGATATCAGGCGTGGACATAAAATTCAATCCAAGCTGTTTAAAGGCGGCCTTTCTCACATCTTTTGGTTACAACAAAATCAAACATGTTTAATATTTCTTAAGTCTTTAGTCTTGTTTTATGCCCAAAAACATGCATGTTGGGTTAATTGGTGACGCAAAGTTATCCCTAGGTGTGAGTGTGAGCTCCCAGCCACTGGTCCCAATCCTGGATAAATGGTGAGGGTTGCATCAGGAAGGGCTTCCGGCGTGAAACGTGTGCCAAATCGATGATGTGGGATTGACTCGCTGTGGCGACCCCTGATAGGGGGAGGGCCCAGAAGAAGAAGAAGTGTTGTTCAGTAACACGTTCTTGGTTTTTAACCAGTACGTGCGCTGCTGTCACTTCGAAATTGAAAGTCATGACCCAAGAGTGACCATGTCAATGAGGCAAAGAAAAAGTACGGTTTAAATGGACCGAACCAAAGTGTGTTTTTTCTTAACAGCTGTTTTTTCAGCATACGACGCTTCACATATCGGTGCTGCTAATCAGTTGACTTTATAGTTGTTAAGACTCGCCACCAGGTGCACAATGGGAATAATCTCAGAAAAATCTACTTCTAATCTTGCAGATAGCGACACTGCAAGATAATAAAAGTCACATCTAAAGGCAACGTCACTGAACTAAAAGTCACAGACTGACAACTTCCGTTCGGGAGGCTTAACATTTTCCCATTTTTACAAACAGATAAATAATCTTTTTTTTTTTATAAACTTTAGTTTTTCCCGGTTCTACTGACTCGTCACACACTGTCACGCAATGAAGTCCCAAAATCTTCTAGAGATGTTGCCACATGTTCGCAACATTCACTCCAGGATTCGAACAGAGATTTTCCTCTCATCCCCCAAGTGAAATATCTGAAATTTTTTACGGAACATTTGCCACCACTGTGAAACTTTGCTAAATGTTAGTCCTTTCTGCTGACCTGTAGGCTGCTTTCCGCTCCCGTCTCGCTGTTCTGGATACATACAGATACATGTGATACCTAAAACGGACACTTCCATAACGTGATTGCTGCAGCACTTGCACCGCTTCCTTCGAATTCCCAAGGAGCACATCTCCTACAGAAGGCTTCCAGTTTTGAAGTGCTTGTGGCTGAACTACGAATAAATTTCGGACCAAACTGTTCGCACATTCTCCCAAACATCCCTGGTATTCATGTGTGAAAAGGGCTGTATAGACTAGTATACATGAGTTTGCTGTGTCATGTCTTTAACCCACATGGTAACCCCAATATGTCACTTTTGGATGTGCAGGGTTTCCTGAGATGGTGCGTAACAGCTTAGAGATGCATCATTCGGGAAAATCAGAAAAGTTCTCATCAGCAAAACTTACTTTCTTGTTTTTAATAGCTAAAGTAGGACTTTCCCTAATTTTAACTACGTCCTCTTAATGCATAAGGTAGTAGTACATTAATAGAGCGAAGGTAAAAATAAAGACTCACTGAAGAACAGAAGAAGGTGGAAAAACATTGGTGCCATGGTTGGTTTCTAACATGAGTCTCATGTTTGGAGTCAGTTGACATTACCTCCTCCTTTCACCTTATACAAGCCATGGTAACTTGTTTATAACTAAGCATCGCAGAATGACGTTTTCTCGTTGGTGTTTGTTACTGATGTGTCAGAAGGATAACTGACAATGTGCAACTATAGAGCGCTTCTTTGTGCATCTGAAAGTGACAATAAAGGGACCACATCTGTTGTCAGCTAATGCAAGCATTTCTCCGGTCGGTTTCTCATAAACAAAGCAATCTTCACACTCACTATGTGTCTTATCAGCCAGTGTTAAGTAGACCACAAGTGATTTTTTCTCAAATAAAACCTTTTAAGCTGAACAAATAGCAGTCTGTATGTACAGATTGGCAGTGCTGCTGGTGTCAACATATTGTGTTGCAAATTCCCAACATACTTTTTAAATGTATTAAAAGTGTATTTGTAGCCTGTCAAAGGTTTTCTCATGTTAATGAAAATAGTAATTCAATGACAGTTTCCTTGAATATGTATTGCTGTTAAAGTAATGTCTTGGTGACAGAGCAGTCAAATTTCAAAGAGGTTAAAATCCATTGCTCCAATAAAATAAAGATTACATCCTGGGAAGTGCAGGATCCAAGGTTATTGGAGCATGACCTTTTCTGGGAACGCAACCAAAAGCACATACAATTATAAAGTCCTGCTGGACCACCATAAGTTCAAGTGAATTTATTTAAACAAGTCATATTTCAGTCAGTCAAAAGATAAGAGAAAAGAAAAAGAATATTCGGACTATCAAATCTCTTACAAGAAGCAAAAACCCAGTTGGAATAAACCCCGGCTAATCAGGGTTAAACTATCACATGATTGAAGCAAATGGTAATATAACAATTCACAGTCACTGCAAAACTGTCATTAAGAAGTGTTACAGCCCAGTGAAAGCCAAAAGAAAAGCCAGTTCTTTTAAAAACTATTTCCATGATGAGTTAGTCACATTTTTGTGAAAACTCGAATAATTGGCACATGAAACCCACCACTTATACCTGCTGAAACATCACAATCTAACTGATCCTAAAATAAAAAAAAAGGACCACTGCTGTTTTTAATGGGGCTCCCTTTTATCAGAGAAGTTGTGTTTATTTTCAGCTGTGTGCAAACTCGGCTCATGTGGCTCAGTGGTTGATCTAATTAGCTCTTATGTGTTTAACTAATACGGTTAGGCCAAATGGGTCCCATCTAAACAGCACAGGAGGAGTCTGCTGAGACAGCTCCAACGTTATAAAACAGAGTGAAAATGTTTGAGAGGATGAAAATGAACAGATGAAGGCTTTACTGTAAAGTATTTGGAAAGATATACTGACTGTTTATAATGCTCTGTAGAAAACTGATCATACCAGCCATGAGTTGGACGTTTGAATTTTCATGAGGTTATTTTTCTAATTAAACCTGGACAGCAGTACCGTTCAAAACAGTTGTTCTGTTCCTATATCACAGACCCAGTGTATATTCCTCATATAGCACCTTGGGCCTGTTTTAGGCTCTCTGCAACATGTTCATTCTTAGTTTTAAGCCACATTATGACTTCAATATCAAGCTGAATGCATAAAAAGATAACTTCTGTCTTTCATTGGTCACAGTTTAGGTGATGGAGTGTGTTTGAATAGCTGAATTCACCCCAAGTGTTTGATGTCTGTGTCAATTTCTGACTTATATATATGTTATATTTATGTAGATTATTGTTTAAACAGATTTAATTCAAGCAAATACAACCTCTATATTTATGCCACCTAAATCAATTTTGCATTGACATCTTCTCTTTTGAAACAAAAATAAGTGATTGTTATATTTATGCTATGTTTTCCTATTTAGGTAATTTTCCCTCAGAAAATGTTTACTACAACAGCATCATTTCAATTTGTACATTAATAAAGTATAATTCTGTTAAATAAATCACATCTCAACCATTTTTTCAGGAAACGTGGATTTCTTTTTCAAGTTCCCCCAAAAAATAAAAAAAAATAGCACAAAAAATGTAATTCTCTTGACTTGAGTGTTTTAATGTGAGAAAGCACAGATCTTCCTACATTTATATAAGAAATATATGCTTGTACAGTGAAAACCGTCTTTACTGAGGCAGCATTTTACTTAATGTTTTGTCTTTCTGTTGAATTTCAGTTACACTTTAGCTATGAACATTATAGATATCCAATGCTCTGGAGATTATTTTGGAAACAGTGCAATATAAGCTTGAAAAAAACTGATACAGACGTAATTTGATTAGCTGTTCGGATCTGATCTGACTGAGGGTGGTTGGAATAATGTATAACCAGAGGGGATTTTAACAGATTCTAACTAACCACCTAAAACCCAAACTTATAACCCTTGAAAATGAATTTTAAAGTCTCCAACTGAAACAGAAAAATAAATAATTTAACTCAAATGCAGCCAGTAAACAGGCCAAACTCAATAAGCTTGGTAATTTGAAATACAATAAAACTATTTCCCTATCAGCCAGCCAGTAAAACTTGTCGTGTGGATCCCAAATATGTGGTTAAAACTGACTGGAAGGTCATTATCTTAGCTAAAATTTGTCCTCATTTCAAGCCCAAAGCTAGATTTGACACCAGTTGTTATCATTCTCTTGATTTCTGGCTCATAATAGATATTTTTCCAAAGCAGTGGAATCAAGTAAACTATAATTTGCATTAAACAGCTTTGCGTTACTTCGTTTGAGATGAACCCATCAGTGTGCTTTCTGTCAGCGAGCAGCATCCATTCCCACTTTGTCATAGTTTGACATCTGAGGGGAACCAGGGGCCCTAAACAGCAACACTTAAGTGGTCTGTTGATGGGTGATTCATCATCGAGGCGTCAACACTTAGATTATCTCGGTGGAAGATGAATGTCTATCATTATTAAGATCTGAAACACCTTTTTCAGCCTATGTGACGAAAACTAAAGCCCCCCTTTTTTCCTTTCATTTAAATGTTTGTAATGATGTTACAGGTTATCTGGTTGAAATGTGCGACACAAATACAGCTTGTGATAAAGCTGGTGTTTGCTTTTTTTGACTCTTACCATTTGTCTACCTAGGATTCAAGTGTCCTGTCTGCTCCAAGTCTGTGGCATCCAATGAAATGGAGGTTCACTTCATCATGTGTCTAAGCAAGCCTCGCCTCTCTTACAATGGTAAGAAACATCTCTTTGTGTCGTTACCTTTTCCTATCTGGTACTTGGAGGGAAAAGCCAAGCTCGCTGGCGTGCCAGGAAATAGGAAATTATTTACTTTTTCAACATATTCAGTGATCCCTTCCTAATATTGTACCAGGTCTCCTGCAGCTGCACTCATGAATATTCGTGACAAGGTGGGTGGGTCCTCATACTGATGCGTGTTATTGAGCTGGTTCTCCACATCATCATGAATCAGATGAATAAGTTAAGTCATAAGAATTTATGGAGTGGCTCTACACAACCAGACATATTCAGTCATTCGGTTTAAAATATACAAACACAGCTGAGGCCTCTTGGCAATCAACCCTGGCCATAACATGTAAACTCTTAAGTTTCACAAGATGTTTCTGGTGCCATCTGACCCCATTATGTCTTTATTTTCCACATTCTGCTGGAGCAGTGGGAACTCTGCAAGATGTAAACAGCACAGCTTAAAGTACAGAAGCATTAACCACTAATTAGTTGGAATTTAAGGAGAAAAGTTGGTTGTGCATTTAGCGGCTTAATGGTGTCAGTAATTTTTTGCTTATTCTGGATAATAATTTACCGTACAGGTCTTGCATCCTTTGAATTTTATCATTTTACAAAAAGGGCAACGGCCACAAAAAAAGAAGTAAAATATTTTGATTTGATACTTCTTCCAGAATCCTTGCAAAGGTCTTGGTTGAGAAGGTAAACTAGCTTCCTTAAATTGCTTTTAGCTTACCATCAATAATCTTGAAGGTTAATGCTCAGCCTGGTCTCACTGGTGTACAGCAGTGTGAAGGTGTGGGGATGTCAGAGTCTTTTATTTTCCTGTATTGATCTTCTGTGTAGTGCTGCTGTGTGTTGCCCTGTTAGCTCATCCTTCACTGTCTCCATGCTGTCCTGCTTCCTTTCTCCCTGTTATTCTACCACCAGCTAACCTATTCAATTTCATGACCAAAAATCTATGACACCAGACTGTGTTTTGTTGGATTGATACCTGCTGTTGTTTGAAGACTTTCGGGTATTTGTTGGAGTGGTTATTATTTAGCTGATAAGAGGCAAAAATGTCCAAATTTTTAAAGTGTTGGTTGATTATGGAACTACTAGCATTTTGAAAAGATCTGTATTAAATGGTATGTGGAAACTAAATTCCTTTATAATATTGTTTTTTTAATTGGCTCTATATGAATGAATTGGATTATTTTCAAATTAATTAATTGGATTTAATTGGGTTATGATTACAATGAATTGAATTCCAATTGGCTTGAATTGAACTATATTATTTAAGTGCTTTGCTGTGTGTAAGAACACATCATTGCGGGGCTGATCCACAAAGAAATACAGAAAATTTTAATGACTAAAGTCTGCATTGAATTACAAAGGCAGCAACTTGACAAAAAAAAATTTCTTGAATAGATACAAAGAAGAATTGTACTTCAACTCCGAAGTAGAATTATTCCCAGCTGTTAAACACGAGGCACAATATGCTTGTCACTGCAATCTTTTTGTCCTTTTAACCTACTACTACAAAATAATAATAATAATCTTCCTCTTTCGGCCTCTCCCTTTTATCAGGGGTCGCCAGAGCGAGTTGATCTCAAATCATTGATTTGGGATGTTTTACGCAGGATGCTCTTCCTGTCGCAAAGCTCACCATTTATCCGGGCTTGGGACCGGCACTAGAAATACCCTGGCTCATGCTCCCTAGTGGCTGGGTGCACACTCACAGCTAGGGACAATTTTGTAATTTCGTTTAAATTCGCAAACAACCATTCATGCCCACACTCATTCCTAGGGTCAATTAAGAATAACCAATTAACCTAACATGCATGTTTTTTGGGAGGTGGGAGGAAGAACCCACGCATACATGGGGAGAACATGCAAACTCCACACAGAAAGGCCCCAGCCGGGAGTTGGACCTGGAACCTTCTCGCTGTGAGGAGACGGTGCTAACCACCACACCACCGTGCAGCCCAGGAAGAACATTAATAAATAAATACCAAAAAAAGGTTTTGCTCACTAGTTTACCTTCATTTTCGTAATAATTTACTAAATCGGCTAACAATGTTTCACATTCAAACAGATTTTTGAAATTTCAAAAAAGTGACAGCTCGTACAGATAATTTATGCACGTCATGTAAACATCGCTTTCACATTCAAACACAACCAAAAGCTATAACAAAACAAATCTACAGGAAATTCACTTTCACGTTGTGTTTAAATAATAAAAACGTGGAAAACAGAAACTGCTGCTTCGCGTTAACCATTGGACTGTTTTTCTTGGTCTTCATGCATTGGTCATACTACAGTTTGTGGCGTGTTTTCAGATGGTTAAATAAGTTAGTTGTGTTGCTTTGCACTGCAGTCAAAATTCCAAACCTCTTATTGAATACAATTCGTTCTTGGTTAACATCACAACACCATGAATGATGGTGATCCGCTACGAATGACAAACTGTTCTTTTGGCGCTTCACCAGATATTTGTTTTTTTGTTTCTGCTCTCTGTTCATGTATATTTGTCCTTCTATTGCTACTCGTCCAAGCTTCATCCAGCGGACTTCTAGCTGCGCCAGCTGTGATAGGCACATACGGACACGTGGTCAACAGGAAGTGCTTGACTTTTGCTTTGCATTTCTAATATTGGACAATCATGTTTGTTTAATTGAAGGAAGTCAAAATTGAAACAGATTCCAGGCTCCTGTTTGTTTCACTGAGTCGGCTGTTTTATTTTTATCATGACCTGCTCATTGCTCGGAGACTCACACCTGACATGTCTGTTCATCTGACATGTCTGTTCATCGCCCCACAGAAACTCAGTGATTGTCTCTTTTTTGACTGTGGACATAGATGGACATCTAATCGGGTCACCTTGTCTTGTATTTCTGATCATAATGATAACTAAGTCGTGTGAAGTTGTTTGGGGCTGGGAGGTCAGGGAAGTAATTTTACAGCTCCACAAATAGCTGTCAATGTGGCCCACAAGGCCAGTGCTGTAAAAAATAATGTAGGTTTGAAGCCTGCAGCCAAATTCGAGCTGAAGATTGAGTGACAGAGACAGAGAGAGGAGAGTGAAACTGTCTTAAGGAAGATGGGATCCAGAGTGATGGAGTATCCTGATGGCTGATAACGGACCAGAGGAGAGAGGGTAAAAGGAGAAACACTCCCATAAATTTCTCTTTTTTTACAGCTCCTTCCTGTCCTGTCACTCTTTTTTTACAGCAAATAACTCTCCTGCATTTTCTCTGTCTATCTCTGCTCTGTGAGTCTGTCTGTTTGTTCCAACTGTGTAATCGCTTTGTAATTTCTTTTTTTCCATCTATCTCCCTTCCTCTTCGTTTTCTTTGGTTTCTGAGACCCACAAAATGGGCCAAGCTTATCTAATTTCCCAGTGTGCTCAGGGGTCCATTGTCAATCACGTGGCATTATGGCGTGTCGCACATCAGCACATCTTTCATTGTTCGGCAGCCTTTTCTGAGTGACATTTTCAATACGCTTTATGTAGGGGTGGAAAACTGATTTTAACGTTAAAGATGTAACTACAGTACAGGAACCTGATTGGCCTGATTCCACCATTAAAATCCAATTGATTTCTGCATCAATGTCAGGGTCAAAGTAGGTCCATGTAATTACTACACCGGTGCACACCGTTTGAATAGCAGCCCACCCACTAAGAGATGGAAAATTCCCGGTAAATTTCCAGAAACTTTCCATCGGAACTTTAGTTCAAGAATTTTGGAAATATTTCAAATTAGATGATTTATACATAAACAAACGCTTCCCATTAACATTAGCTGGTTTAAAATGACTCAACACACACACATTGGCTGTCCTAAAAGTCGCCAAATTAAGTAATCGCCTAATTTGCATGACTGGCAATGTGCTTGTAATTGTAATGGATGCTGTAGGAGAGAAGAATAACATTATAAGAGACACATAAAGTGAGTAAAAAACAACCTAAATATGCTTAGAACTACAAATGAGCTTTCTGCTGTGATTTATTTTAGACATTTTAGACGCTGCTTTCACATCAGAGTCTCCAATAACACCAAAAAAAGTCACTAGATTTGTCGCTAGTCGGTTTTTTGAAAAAGAGTCAGAATACTCGCTAAACATAGCAACAAAGTCTTTAAGTTGGCAACACTGATAAAATGGTGCTAGCTAGCTTACACTTAGAATATCTGATTTACCAGTTAGCTAGCTACTGTATGAACACGTTTTGATTTAATACCTGATAGTTAGGCTTTAACACTATAGATCAAATATATCTCCCTCATAATATCTTCAAAACTTACTTGACTTTATGTAGTCCTTGGCCTCAAATATGTGGCCTCAATAGTCTGTGTCTGTACTGTGAGCTCACAAGGGTAGCTTTAGTAGTTCAGAAATCTAGAAATCATCTTTGCATGTGATGGAGGAATGCACAATGCATGTAGGAGGTGCAACCTCAATAGCCCTGCAGTAAGTGATGGGCTATGTGCTTGTGACTCAGGAATAGCTTAGATAATCAGCTGTATTTGCATTAAATCTGATGGTCTACAATATATTTTCTACCAACTATATTTAGGTTCCCAACTTTCCATTTGGAAAATTTCCAGTTTATTCTCATTAATTCCAACTAATTCCTGTTAATTCCCTTGGAGAGTTTCCAACTTTTAAAATTCACTGAATTTTGTAACGCTACTGCCCACCACCTTGTTCAAATCTAGCAGTGGACTGCTTGTTCTCCCAAAGTCACCCGAATAAGTTGTTGGAACAGCATCACTCTTTACGATATCTTAAGTCGCTAAACCCAGTTTTTTGGTCAGATTTGCCTTAGTCAGTCCTCAAAATATAGACACAATATATTGAAAATATACCATCACTTCTATATCAACGTACACAATATTTGTATCACAAAATACTGCCTTTACTCCAATAACTGGTTGGCTGTGGACTTTTTTCATGTCAGACATTTTGACTTGAAACATTCTGCTTTTGTGGATGTTAAACAACTAACCAACATGCACAGGTACATAAGTGGAATACAGTACACCTTAATACACTATACACTGAAGTATCTGTATATAAATAGCAATTCATGCCATATTGGCTCTGCAATGGACTGGCAAATCATCCAGGATGTTTCCTGCTTTTTGCCTCATGGCAGCTGGGATGGGCTCCAGCCCCCCATGACCCTGAATTGGATTAGGCGGGTGTAGAAAATGGATGGATGGATGTAATCATTGTAGCATTGAACAATTCTGTATCATATTTTGTTCGTACCATGCAGTCTAATTGAAGACCTGTGGGCTCTCTGGTGTTTTTATAGGACACTACAATGGCACAGAATAAACCGAATGCACTTCTGTCGTAATTGAAGATCTTCAGGTAAGAAGGGAAGGTTTAAAGAATCTGATTATATGCCGTCATTTTCACAAAGAGAACAAGTCAGGTCTCCCATCTTGAGCCAAGTACAAAATGGCTTCACTACTTATTTTGTGCTCACATAATCTTCTAGCTTGTTAGCTGGTTGCTCACAACACAAACAAATTAGCTGTACAGACCCATCCGCAAGTACTCAACATACATGTGTCTGACCTCGTCTTTTTGAGACTATGGTGCTCTGCAGGTTCAAGGCAGAAATCCTTAGCAGTAACACTGATGGCTTTTTTTATTAACTGATCAATACTTTTAAATGATTTAATGTTTGAAATCATTTCACGTTACTCTTCATCTCCTGATAAACATATTAACACCTTAAAAATATATTGATAGGGTTAAAAACTTAAAAACAACGTAAAAGGTTGACTTTCATTCACGTTTTAGATTAAATTCTTGTGCATACACAAGCATGTGTTCAGGATATTAATCAAATGCAGAATATTTTACTTGTCTCACTAACCATAAAAATGTGAATCAGTTGCATGCATTTATGTCAATTGAATGCTTTTAAGTAGTCGTAATTCATCTTGCTACAATATGGATGAAAAGCATCTGCTTTTGAACTGTACTCAGAAGTGTTACACCAGTGTCTGGATAAAGGAAAAGGCAAAGGGATGATCAAAGACTGTGGTTGCTTAATGCTGTAGTTTCACCTGAGGCAGTTCAGACAAATCTAAACTTTGAACGGATCAAAGTGTCTCACAGAAGCTGCAGCCATTGTTTTTAGGAACTGTCTCATTAAAAGAGGTATTACAAAAGACAGGTCAACTCTGCAGCTGCCTTGAGGTACAGTGCAGCGGTTAGATTACTGATTCGGGTACGAGTGTTTGAAAGTCCAACGTAAAATGAGGAGATAAAAAGTGAAAATTCAGGGGTCAACTTAATCTAAATTACTTAAATAAAGGCCAACATAAAAGGTGTTACTGTGTCTGCATGTCGTGAGCAGGAGCAGGTTGGTAGCACAGAGAGTCCACGTGAGCTGACCACAGGATCTTTTCTGGGCTTCGACTTTCAATGATGATATTTTAATGCCTCCTGCTAAATATAACCCATCTCACGGAGAGCGAGGGGAGGGGGCGCAAAGACATGGAAGTCAGGAGGTTGGTACAGAGACACAGAAAGCCGATAGAAAGGTAAAGAAGAAGGCGAGGTATATGCAGTGCTGCCTGCCGCTCAGGTCACCAGAGAATATAAAACGAGACAAGAGAGCGGGAATTTAGTGCTGTGATTCAGGAAAGCAAAGAGCGACTCCTCTAAGTCATTATTGATGTGAAGGTGCTGGATGCCAAACGTCTGCTGGCAAGCCGGAGAGGCAGCTGAAAGTCAGGAAGGAGGCAGGCAGGTGAGGAGAGAACTAATGATTTAGAGACCCAGGAAGGCAGCACTCAGATCCCATTTCACCTTATTCTGATCACAGTCTACTGATTCACACAGTTCACAAATCATGAAATAGAGTCTGGTGCAGTTTATTCTAAGATAAAACATATTCCCATTTTCTGTTCTTTATTGCTCTCATAATTATGAGAGAAGGTAGTGATGGTTATCATTATACTTGATGGTATAGTGATAACTATGGTGATGGTGGTGAGGTGGTGATCCAAAGCTTGGGCACCAATATAAACATTTAAGTCACCAAAGTTAAGCCAGCTGCCTTCAGGAAGCCTCACTCTTATCTGATTGGTCAGCTCTGCCCACCATTCTGTATCAATTTGTTATTCTAAATAAACATTTAATATGATGCAAAATAGTATAATATACTTTTATACACATAGCATTTAAAATGTGTCCACTTGTCTTTTTAACCCACTCTTTGCTGTATTTCATCTGGATTTCGGCCATTGCATTTGTTAACAGAGTGAGTACAGAAGCTCTGTCAGTCATGTTGTTTTGATTTTTTTTCATTTGTCTCTGACTAACTGTTTTATATCGAGGAAGAACATGTGTGGCGGGAACAGGGTTGTGACAGGAGGACACGATTTGTAGTTTACGCTTGTTTAGACAATCAAAATGCTAACTTGGTGCAGTTCAAAAGTGGCTAAGTGGTTAATAAAAAACAAATCTGGCAAGACTTTTGCTGATTCTGCCATGTTTTCTTCTTTGTTGCCCCTCTGAACAGTACTCTGAACATGGTCTTTACCTGGTGTGGAAGGACCTGCAATGCTTACAAATACGAAAAGAAACATGTTGTTTATTAACGTAAAGGTTTTGTCATAGGTGTTTATTCTTGATACACGAAAACTGTTGTCATTGTTGGACCAGTGTGAATATACAACCATTAAAAGCTTCATTACGTGGCACTTGTCTCTTAGAGTTAAATGTTGGCAAAACACAAACAAATGGAAACAAAGACAAATGGAAAGTCATTTTATTGCTTTTACTGATTTTCAATTGTTTTCATGTGGATAAAAAGACAAAAAAAAAATAAAAAAGATCATATCTGTGTACATGAGTTCAGAAAAGGGTTAGAAAAAAGGAATAAATAAATTAAAACCACTCATAAGTGTGTTCAAAATCCAATGTTCACTGGACGTTGTGGAATCCAAGGCACCGTCACACAGTGTTGTCATCAGCGATGTCATCACAAGCAAATTAGGTGATTAGCTTTACTACCTTCATAAACTTTGAGTCACATCAATACTTTTCCCATTTACAAGCTTTTTGCCTTTTATAATCTTGTCTAAATGTAGGTTAAAGGTTTAATGTATTTATTTTAAAATCTTATAATCAGGTCTGAGATTAAGGACTAGTTGGTCGGGGTTAACTGGAAGGGGTTTTGGAGGGTTTAGATGCTCCATCTGGAGCCATTTAAAAGCCTTTAGGCTGCAACACATCAGGACTGTTATGAGTTACGGCACCAACTTCATCCAAATGACCTAATTTTCTAAAGCATTACACAGGTGAAGGAAACACGACTGAACAACCCTCTTAACTTGATTATCCAAGCTCAGGTTAAGTTTTTGACTTTAAATGCAATACACTTTGCACTCCCTGTCAAAGAGGCAACACGGTGTCACTTTAATCTCCGAGGGTTTCCTGGCTTGATTTGCAGGCTAGTTGGAAATTTAAGGAATAGGTGGAGCAGCTGCTGTAATTGTATCTGACAACAGATTCTTGCTGTTTAATCCAGGGCACTGAGTTTAGAGATGATAGAGAGGTATTTGTACACTGAACTGAAGAAAAGGCATAGAGAAGACGTACAGACTTGGGAAAGAAGGGAGGGATGGGGGAGGAGGAGGAGAACAGGGTTATGGGAGTTTGTTGAGGAACTCGGCTGATTTACAGTCAGAGCATATGTTCTCTGTCTTTGTCCATCTCACAGTCTATCCCAACTGTCTATTGATCTTTCTATAGAAATTTAGATGTATGTAGATAGTTTTTTTAATGATATATTTCAATACAGTTTCACCAGAAAATGTGTCCACATCTCTAAACACATAATGTCTCATATATAGTTATAAGTTGGAAGATGGTAGCATAACCCTGTAGGACAGCGTCCACATGTGGCATGACAGGGCCTGTGACTTTTGAGGAGTGAACTGTGTATCCCCTATTCATCAGTATTTTTATCATACAAACCATGTATTTTACAAACAAAACTTGGTTACTTAATCATGTGCTCTTTAGTATGTCGTTATCTTTGAACCAGGCAGCTCTTTACTGTTTATCATGTTAACTCCAGCAAAATGTTCAGCCTCACCCGTTTTTTAAATGAATCCAGCGCAAATTGCTTCGTAAATGTTAGTGCCGTTAGTATGCTGCTGTTAGCATTTAGCCATTAGCGTGTTAGCATGCTGCTGTTAGTGGTCAGCCAGTAGCGTGTTAGCATGCTGTTGTGAGCATTTAGCCATTAGCTGTAAGGTTCTGTCTCGGGCTGCTTTCACCAAGAAATCAGCTCTTAGATGAGTGTCGTGCAAGTTACCAGTTTTACTAAACTAATGGATAGCTTTTTTATGTTTTAAAACTTAGTATGAAGTCTAAGAACTATGACCAATATTTCCCTTTGAATTAGGGTTGTTGCTATATGATGATAACATTATTAATGATACAATATTGTTATTGTTATTGCCTTTGGGTGCAGTAATGTTGTTAAAATCTTATATCATGACAGCCCTAGCTGAACACTCACTAAAGGGGAAAAAGTGACAGTTTGTGGTGAAGAGTTTTTCAAGGCAGCAGTGACCTGTTTTCAAAATCATTTGAAAATGAAATATTTTATAATAAAACTCAGATGAGCTTTAGGTTCTAAACTAGAGACAAATAAAATAGTTATGTTATCGACAGGCATTTAAAGCCAGAATAATGTGCACTGAAACTAGGGCTGGGAGGTAAAACAATCCCAAAATTAAATTGTGATTAAATGTACATCGATCTAGGTGATCGGCATGAGACATTTTCAGTTGATTCATCTACGGAGCCAGCTGGGCATCCCTGAGCAGGAGTTGGTGCTAATGCATCTCTAAACTGGTTGCTAACCACCAAGAAACCCAACAGGAATGAAAATAAAACATCTCTAGTTGAAACACGCCTGGTCATATGCTTTGTGCCAAAGATGACATACAAAAGAAATAAGAAGATAATTGATGACGAGTTGCAACCAGCCTGGTTTGACTGACTGTGGATTAGAAGCTGGGCTTTGTGCTCCTGCTTCCAGAACCAACCAAATCTCCGTATCTTATGTTAAAATCAGTTGCAGTGGTGAAATAAGGTGCAATTAATCCTGAACAACTATGAGGGCTCTCTACTCATATATATGTCAACAAGTCGGCATCTGAGCAGTGCTGAGTACTTCCATTATTCTCACTTCTCCCAGTAAGTGAGACCTAAAGACATACTTTAGGTAAGTCTTTAGGTTTTAAAAAAAATTGTTGTGTGATTTAAAATCTGGTCATTTTACCAAGCAGGTGGCCTACATCTTTTTCTTTATTAGACATAAGAGGATCATAATATATCAAGAAAATTAAATAAAAACATGTAGATTGACTATGTTCTCAGACTGTAGTCGAACCTAAAATGCATTGTAGTACAGAATGAGGTTAACCTTTGGGACCCCTAAAGCATTACTTATATTGATGTTCACAGAGATTATTTTAATATTACATGCACTAGTCTGTGAACTCAGGGATTTCAATTCAATCTACAGTTTCTTTCTTTCCTTTGTTTGCCCAAAAATGCTGCTATTACAGCCCAAATTACCTTTTTTATTGTTTGTTTGTTTGTTTCTCTGGGCTAGATGCAGTGTCTTTAATGTTGCCTGCCCTGGTCGATTTATTTTGACAAAGTAACCATAGTTTTTCCCCATGTCCCCCCACAGAGCTGCTCCCATTCACATCCTGAAAATTTTCACTAAAGGTGTACCAGCTGATGTCAAGGGCCTCAGATAAAGCATCAATATGTGGTCGATTTGCACTGAGAATGAAATAATAATGGTGAAACTATTCAGGGGAGCTGTATTTGTGCAAGACTTTGCTTTAGTCGATTCTATGGATTGATTATGTGATGACAAGGCGCTTTTGTTTGATTCATCCCTAATGATAATCTACAAGACAGTTTTTTTTTAATTGAACTCACCAAGTGTGAAATTCATGGCACATTAGGACTGGATATTTGAACAACTCCAGATCATTTCAACAGCTTTATGAATGTGGAAATAAAGTATGAGCAGCTCCAGTTATTCATCCCCTAAAAAAAGGTGAAGTAATTCCAAAATCTTTCCTCTGTATATATTGGGATGCGTCACTTGTGAAGGGGAAAAGAAGCAGAATGAGTAGGTCACGTTTTAAGCATATATGGATAATCTTTGTCTGATAATAATGTATGTCACTGGTATCTGGTAAAGCCCAAATGTTCCATTTTCCTTTGGTTTGTATATTTCATTAGGATGCACACACTGCTTTGTATATGATTGTATAATATATCATTTGGTCCCTAAATTGGATGGTGTATTGATCTCTACTCCAAAGAGCCATGGGGATTTGTCTGGGCTCGAGCCAGTGGGAGGTAAAGAGGATTGAAGAACGGGGTTTTGATGTATGTTGCTTGAAAGCTATTTTAATTTTTTAATGTAAGAACAATTTAGAGTTTATAGAACTAAAAACTATAAACTGACTAAGCTTCTTTATTGGGATAAGCATACTAATACTAGTCAGGGCCCCTTTGCTCTTGGACAGACTCAGTTCTTAATGAGATGTTGAGAAGCTTCCTGTGAGACTCTGCTTTACATCACTAGATCTGATGCTATGTCAGCCACACTTTCATACTCTGACTCCTTTGTTCCACCATATCCCAAAGGTTTTCTTCTGGATCCAGATCTGGTGATTTGAGGAAGCCACGGACGTCAGCTATGCTCATTGCTATGCTCATGAAATCAGTTTGCTTGGTGACATAGTTCATTATCACACTGGCAATAAAGGGAAGCACATGATCAGCAATGCTCAGACAAGCTGTGACATTCAAACCATGAGAGTATTTAGTGTGTCAAGGAAAGATTCACCATTATACCATCAGCAGCTCAATAGATTCACGCTGCTGTTGACTCTGACCTACGATCTGCAGTCTCAGCAAAAATGGTCATCCGACCAGCCACAGAGTAGAACCCGTTGTCATCTTTCTGTCTGCTCAAACCAGCCGGTCCATTCATGCTGCTCTGACTAAACCCCAGACACTGTTGTTGTAATGATCTCATGAGATCAGCAGTGCCAGAAACACTCAGTTCTGCCTGTCTGCCACCAGCAACGACACATTCTCAAACAATATCATGCTTGTTGTGAACATTAACTGGAGCTCCTGATGTGTATCTGCAGGATTTTATGCATGTTTGTTATGTGCATGCAGTATATAAAACATGGAGATTGTCACTGCTTCTCAAATGTGAAACCGATGTCGAGGTGTCCCAAAGTTCCTGTGTGTAACATTTATTGGTAAAAATCTAATACAGTTTCCATAATATTCGTTAGTGTGCAATCACAGTAAGAATTGTCATGATTTTAGCAGTTATATCCCAAAAAGCTGTGAGCAGAGCTGGCTCTAGGCATTTTGGTACCCCAGCTGAGAGTATGGTTTGCTCGATGTCATACTACTCCACTATCTGGAGGTAGAATGACTTCTACCTGTAGATGTCACCATATCCCACGTACTGGACCTTTAAAGTGTACAGAGGCTGGTTCTGAAACATCAGTTTGACAATTGATGCCACACTTCGTACTGTGAACACTGCTCACGCGATCTAACTGAGATCTTTCCTCATAGAGGAGTAGGCCTTTGTTTCAAATTCTCATTGTTATTCTCATTGTAAAACATGTTTTTCATATTTCCCTCAAAATTAAATATGGAATGGTGCACATAAACACTTGCACCTCATTTCCACATGTGTAATGTGTTCCTATGCGAGTCAGCTAGAAATTTATTAAGATCTTGTACTTCACTGTTGTTTTTTAACTGTTGATAGATGAAGGGGTCATTATATCTGACATAATAAGAGATTAACTGAACACATGAGAAATGAAGATGCTAAAGGTGTGTCTTTATGTTTGATTGTTGCTGAGTTTCGACATTTAGCAGCATCTGACATGCATGAATGTAGACACGGAAATAAACTGTGTTTCTATGGAGGAAAATCCACTCAATGGTTCACGTTGGAGAGTGACATGACAGAAAATCATGACTTGTTTACTAAGAAAATCCTCCACTGTTGTAATGTCAAGCTATCAGGGGAAATAAATAAAATTGTTCTGAAAGATTTATATATAGATATCTTAAGGCTCTTTAACTGCTGCCATTTATTAAGTAGGAGGATTAAAAACATCCAGATGGGAGTTTTCATGTGTCAGAAGCAGAAACTGGATCTCGAAATGCCTCCTTGTGCGTTTTCAGGACGAAACGACTGTGTAATGCACCAAGCTGCTCTCCCTGCTGCTCTCCGCTGTGTTTGATATGCTGTCTGAAATTATTCGATGTTTTCTGGTGCATACTGATTCATCTTCTGCTGTGTGTTTGTGTGTGTGTGTGCTTGCCTGCCACCTCAGATGATGTGTTGGCGAGGGATGCCGGTGAGTGTGTGATCTGTCTAGAGGAACTGCAGCAAGGGGACACCATAGCCAGACTGCCGTGCCTCTGCATCTACCACAAAAGGTGACTGACACAATCACACGCTCACAGATCTGAATCACTTCCTGTAATATCATTTCGGGCTTTTTATAATTAAATCCATTCGCAGCACTCCAGTAAAGACTAAAAGATGGATGGCACTCCTTGCCTTTTACATTGAGGCTTATTCGTTGGGTAATAAAGATGCTCCATTGTAGAATTTAGAAACTCTGGAATAACCCTGGCAGATTAGCAGGAAAGCTGAGATAATTAGCAAAAACAAATGAGAGAAGGTCGGAGATGACTAATAGCTGCAAGTGCTTTTCAAAAGTCTTACCCATCAATCTTAAGCGGTGATTATGCTCGCCGCATTGGTCATTGTGCACTGTGACGTCCTCACAGAACCATGATAGTTTATACACTCCCTGTCCGAAATAAAAGTCACCACCTGGATTTAACTAAGCAAATAGGTAAGAGCCGCCCATTGGATAATTACTGCATTGATGATTATGTTTCAGCTATTTAACCCTAACTGATGCAATGAGCTTCTCATTTCTTAAACAACCATGTCAGAAGACACATCCTGTGGTCGTGGAAAAGATATAAATCTGTTTCAGGATGATCAAATTGTTAGCATGCATCAAGCAAAGAAAACATCTGAGGAGATTGCTGAAACTACTAAAATTGGGTTAAGAACTGTCTTATTAAAATTAAGAACATGCAATATTAAAAACTGGAATGATAGAGGGGAACCAAATGGGGAAAACAATCTTGAATGATCATGATCGGTGATCACTTAAACGTTTAGTGTAATCATATCGTAAAAACACAACTGTAGAACTCATGTTTAAAAGGGAAAGTGAGAGCATTTCCACAGGCACAATGCGAAGGGAACTCAGGGCATTGGGACCAAACAGCTGTGTAGCCTTAAGAAAACCACTTATCAGTGAGGCTAATTGGGGAAAAAAGCTTCAATTTGCGAGGGAGCATAAAGATTGGACTCTGGATCAATGGAAGAAGGTCATGTGGTCTGATGAGTCCAGTTTTACCCAGTTCCAGAGTGATTGGCGAATCAGGGTAAGAAGAAAGTTGGTGATGCACCCATCATGCCTGGTGCTTACCGTACAAACCTGTGGGGGCAGTGCTATGATCTGGGGTTAGTGCAGTTGGTCAGGTCTAGGTTCAGCAACGTTATGAGCCCAAAGAATGAGGTCAGCTGACTACCTGAATATACTGAACGACCAGGTTATTCCACCAGTGAATTTTTTCTTCCCTGATGGCACGAGCATATGCCAGATGGCAATGCCAGGATTCATCGGGCTCAAATTGTGAAAGAGCGGTTCAGGGAGCATAAGATATCATTTTCACACATGGGTTGACCACCAGACCTTAACCCCATTCAGAATCTTTGGGATGTTCTGGAGAAGGCTTTGCACAGCGGTCTAACTCTCCCATCATCACGGCAAGATCTTGGAGAAAAATGAATGCAATACTGGAAGGAAATAAATGTTATGACATTTCAAAAGCTTATTGAAACAATGCCACAGCGAATGCGTGCTGTAATCACAGCTATCCAAAGAAGCAATCACGGTCCAACGAAATATAAGAGTGTGTAACTTTTTCTTTGGACAGGCGGTGCTTCGGAAACGCCAAACTCGCTGTAGTTTTCTTCCAAAACAGTTTGCAACAGTAATTCCACAGGAATAGCATCACAAAAAGTCATACAGTAAATTTCTGAGGTCTTATAAAGTGAAGAGACAGAGATGTAAGAGACAGGCTTTGGTCAAAAATATCTCTTGGTTTATGCACAGTGGTTCTTGCCTCAGCCCTGTTTTCACAGCTGACTGTTAAGAGTCTGTTTTTAAGGATGGAGACGTTGCAAGTGCTCAACCCCGTCCACAATCTACCCATCTTGATATTTAAAAAGATTTTTCTTCTTTAGTTGGCGAGGGAAAACTTTAAGCAGTGAGGGGACTTCTTCTAAGACCAAAAAAGTGGAGCACATCAGTCCAGCTCTGAAGTCTTTACACTGGCTGCCTGTCCATCAGAGGATAGACTTTAAAGTTCTGATGCTGGTCTATAAAGCTCTGAATGGTCAAGGACCAAAATACATCAATGACCTCCTGACCCACTATGAACCTTCCAGACCCCTCAGGTCATCTGGATCCGGTTTTTTATCAGTTCCCAGAGTCAAAACCAGACATGGAGAAGCTGCATTCAGCTTCTATGCTCCACATGTCTGGAACAAACTCCCAGAAAGCCTCAGATCAGCTGAAACACTCAGTGTATTTAAGTCCAGGTTGAAGACACACCTATTTTCAGCTGCATTTGAATGCTAGAGTTTCAAAACGGAATCATGTTTTAACTATTGATTTTATCTTTCATATATATAATTTTTTCTGATTTTATCTATTGTTCTTATTTCCTTCTTTTGTTTAAATTTTAAATCATGCTTTTTATTTCTTCTGTTTTAATGTCTCTGTGAAGCACTTTGAATCACCTTGTTGTTGAATTGTGCTATACAAATAAACTTGCCTTGCCTTGCCTTATAAATTTGTTTAAGTCAGCCGTGCAAGATAAGCGCATCCATTGAGTTCACGAATCCTAAAATAGCATGTATTATATCATTTTCACCATTGTTTGTTGCTTTTTCTGTACAATGAAACTATAAAATCTTAAGAAACGTCCTTCTATTGCCTCTGTCCACCCAATCACAAAAATATGTGGTGTGAAGTTGTGTTTATAGATTAGTTTTTAGTACAAAATGACTGATGGTGAATTATAGAAATTAAAAGAAGCAGAGACAAAGGAGAAACATACCAGTGAGAATGCCAGCATGGAAACAAAACATTTATCAGCTTCTCCAAGTAGCCTTTTGATATGATAAAGTCAGCAATGTTTTATGAACCCGAAAGAGCAGTTTAGAGGGTTTAGGGTGATCTATTCAAAGAAATAAAATAGGGATGCACCGATATCATGTGCGTGTACTCGTACTCAGTATTCATTAAAGTGTTCCAATACTACAGAACCGATACCAGTGTGACAGGAGCTTCATTTTCCTGCAATGTGTTTGTGAAAGTTAAAATGATAAAACAATATGTTGCACTAATAATAGTTTCATATTACTAAAATGCACAAAGTGCAGTTGTATTTGGGTTGAATATACCTAAAGAAAATTAAATGTGTTTAATTGTAAGAACTGTAATGGCCTTGATTAGTACTCATATCGGTACTCGGTATCAGCAAGTACTAAAAGGTAAGTACTTGTACTTGTACTCAGTTTAAAAAAAATGTGGCATTGGTGCATCCCTAAGATAAAATATAAAATAAAGCATAAAGGGAACTGGTTCCAATCCGGAGCTTTGCAGAAAGGTAATATGTTTGAAAGTTTTACAACAAACTCTGTAACATTTTGCATAAAACTTTAAGAAATTTTTAATCATTGTTTTAGAGAAGCAACACGAGAGAAGTTTATGAACCTAAAAACTATGTGTTTCTGTCTCATTTTGAAGTATTCTGACCTTTGTTGTGGACTTTACGGGACCTGAAAATGTTCTAGAGCATCTAGGGACTGAAATAACGCAGTTCACAACTTTGGTTTTGAGCCCCTCATACCACAGTTTTGGTTTTTGGGCTTCAACATGACAACAAATTCCCATATATGGCTGTACATGTGCAGGGCTCACATGGAGATTTGTTTTTATGACTGTCGTGTCACATCCACCAACTGTCGAGGGAGCCAAAGAATTTGCCAAATTATCTTGTGTTGTTTAACTTTAAGTTTAGTTACACAGAAATCACACAAAGTAGAAAATCAAACCCACGACATTTCTCACAGGGAAGATTAAACCAGAAGCAGTTATTCAAATAACTTTTGCAACCACGTAGATTTATCATTGACTTCCTCATTTCAAAGTCAAAGTAACCACAGAAGATAACAGATCTGAGGACCCAGGTCAGGTACTAATGTGGCTTTGTTGAAAACTTATGAAAAGCAAAGGCTATGTCACTATTTTAATCAGTTTTTGCACAATCGTGCATTAGTTTAGTGTTAAAAAAATCTTGCTTCTTTTCAACGAGTTACACGTTAATGGGAAATACTTTTAAAACTGGAAGATATGTTGCGAAATAAGCTTGTCTGTTGTGTATTTCAGTACATTTTGCTGGATAGATTTCATCTACTTGTGATGTAAAACGGAAAATTGTATTTCTTGGCAACTATTTCCATAAATCCCAGTAGAATATGAGTTTAGAATAAATCACTTATGAGTACTGTTGTCTTATTTTTCATTTTAAGTCATTTGTTGTGTATTTATTTGCTGACATGACACGCTCCATCATTAGTGATCTCTGAATCTTGGTAAAATTTCAGTTTCTGTTCTAATCAGCTGCAAACAGTAAGTATATGTGCTGTTTGTCCACTATATCTGCACAAACAGCTTCATGCATGTGTGTCTGTTTGCATCTGCAGCTGTATAGACTCGTGGTTTGAGATCAATCGGTCCTGCCCTGAACACCCCTCTGACTGACTGACCACCTGGCCCACTCTGAATACTGTTCAAGGTGAGAAACGCAGCATGTACACTCTCTGATTAGTAATTCCTGCAGCCTCAGCTAAGTTCCCATTTAGTTTTGAAGCAAATTTGAAGCAAACTTGCATCCGGTGCTGGTTTTGAGCAGTTAAACCAAGCTTCCTCTCAGGAACCAAGAAAAAACACCTGAGAGTCTACCCCAGCGTAGGCTGCAGTGTTTTCAAAGGTGTACACTTGCACATAGCTGTGATAAACAGAGTAGTGGTTGCTAATGCTCCTGGGCAATTTCATTTTTGTTACATTGGTAATTATCCCTTCGTGTCAGCATGTGCCGGCCATGTTTACTCCCTGGATGTGGAAACTGCTGAAATCTAATTAGTAAAATGGCATATCTAGCTGCCCTAATACATAAACTGTTTTTATATTTAAAAAAAAAAGTCTGTTTCAATGCTCAAACTAGTAAAAACTGAAATTGATTACATTTTACCACCTCCATTGACTTTTTATAAATGTCCAACTTAAAAAATATGCTTCAGAAAACAATGTAAACACGACTCCGGACTATGGTCTGCCAGTGGAAGTTAAACTGAGACAACATAATTTAACTAAAAGCAATTATCTATATTTGTTTATGTACTTATCTACTTTAAAAAGGTAATTATCAGCATTGATACTACCTAATTATTCATTAGGTAGCATTTAAGATAAAAGCTTCTGAAGACAGAAGTGAAGCTGAACTGTTTAGTGGTTAAAACATGTTGGTCATGTTTTAAAAGTGTCCATGAAGGTGTATTTTTGGAAGGTGTTCTTGTGTGTCTCATCCCTACTTTCTGTATCATTTTGAGCCCTTGCGAACTCAAACGCTGCACTACAGTGATGTCAAACAGTTGTGACAAGTACACAGAGTGCCAGAGACAGGTTACAGTCCAACATTTAAAGTTTATTGATCAGACAGGGGTCAAATACAGGGAGGTAGTCAACAGAGCAAATGCAAAAGGAAAGGAGCAGACAGACGAGGGAATACAAGATATATAAACCGAAGGCAGGCGAGACTGCTCGATTACAGGGAGAGTAAAGACATCCCTTGTGTTCAGCCTGTATCTGCTGAACACAGGGGATGTCTTTGGTCAGTCACATGAAAAACTAAGTACACCCTCTTTCAATTATACGATTGTACATATCAGGACAAACAAAAGTCATCTGGCTTTTACCAGGTCTTAAGATTGGGTGACTTTAATTATTCTTGTCTGTTTGTGTCCCTCCTCTCTGTCTCCAGGACATGTCGTGGTTCTGCCGTGGACATCTGGACACAGACGCAACCAAATCCGATGAAACAATCAAAGCGATCATCACGTGCTTATCCTGACAGAATCCATCATCCTAACAAACAAGATAATTATTCCTTGTGAACTGAACCAAAAAAAGTGTGACTGTCAAACCATCCATTTAAGGGCCTCTGCTGAGATCTTCATGTTACATCTGCTGATGATACTGCTTACAACCCCGACCTTCTCTTCCCTCCCTTCGCACCTCTCCAGACAAAACAGAGTCCCTTAAAAGGGTTCATCTGCCCCTCACTTTGACTCAACCACGGCCTGTTGCACCCCCCCATGACGTGCTCAGGCCTTGGTGGTCCTCTCGTCTCGTCTCTGGAACCAGGCCTGTCTCCCACTTGTGTCCAGCCCTCCCATGGCCTTAACTGGGAAGAGGAGAGGAGAGGAAGCTGAGCGAGGGCAGGAAGGAAACCACAGGAGAGGGGGGGGAAAGGCAAATGGAGGTGCAGAAGCTTTCTCTGAGAAGCAAACTTGTACATTATTCAGTGGGCCTCTCATCTCACTCAACAGGACTCCGACCTGGTGATGATTTCTCATAACAGACTAGCTCCCAGTGTGCTCCTGTTTCATAGTTCCTGCCTCAGTTCTGCACCCTTCCTCACCAGTTTGACTCAAAATAATTCAGTCAAAAAGTACCCACAATGCTTTTTAGATCTGGTTTGTGCACACCTTGGCAGGAGGAGAGTGTTTGGTATCAAATTAGGATTCCAGCTTGTCTTGTTTGTAAGGTTTGATTGGGGGGGTGGGGAGTGGGGTCTAAAGGTGGACTGTGGTGTGGTGGAGAGGAGGAGCAGAGGGAGGAAGGGGGATGAAGCAATGTAGTTTACGCTCTTACTGTTTAACATGTGTGTTTGGGATGCTCTGGTTTCAGGCTTCACCTGGTATATGTGTGTGTTTGAATTGGTGACAACATAGCTTTTGTTGAAGCCGAGTGAGTTTGTGTGCATGTGTTTGAGGTGGTGTGAAAGGTCATTGTAGTGGGCTGACTGGGACAGTGCCGTGTGTGTCTGTGTATTGAAATGTTTACAGTCTAGAAGTCCATGTTCCCTGTGTGTGCGATTGGCAGTCCTCCCTTTACTTTGCTGATGTTTACAGCTACAGAGAAGCGACATGACATATTGTAAATTTCACATGTAACCTCTCTCAGTTCTTTCTCTATCAGATCTGCCAGATTTTTCATGTGATCCTGATTAGTCATTTCTTCAAGAGAGCCTCAAGTGTGAGAGCAAGTGTGAGTGCGTGTCTCCATTCATGTGACTGTTTGCATGGAAATATTACTGAATGGGCCTGCCGGGCACAGGCCCAAAGACCCAAAGACCCAAAGAGTCAGGTGGTTCCCGGTATAGAACCACTTCTTGAAGCCACCTCCACCAAGAGGCACAGTGGCTAAACACAACAGATCAGATTCAAGATGCTCAAAATCTTAAAATAGCAGCTTCAAGGAAGCTCACCAACCAAAAGTAGACTCAAAACAGCCATAAATAGACAAAAATGACTCAAACTAACCAAAGAAAACTGCTTTAAGGAGACTGGAAACAACTGAAATTGGACTATTTCACCAAAAGGACAAATAATAGCCACAAAATGACTGATTAAACCACTAAAAGTAGATTAAAAACATCCACAAAGAGACTTAAAACAATGCAAAAAAAGACTGATAACAGCAACAATTACTGTAAACAACTACAAATAGTCTGCTGTAATAACACCTATAGAACTAATACTACGGAAGGCATTTATGGAGACCCAGTCGATCAAACTACAACAAACAGACTCAAAAACAAAAAAAACAACAAACAAATCAATTACTTAATAGCAACCAAAAGTAGATTCAGCTACAGTGTGAATAAAGACATAAAATGACTCAAAACTGCTCAAATTGACTCTCAGTTAAAAACGACAAGCAGGCTCAAAACAAGCTAACCATAAAAGCTATCATGACAATTACAAAGAGGCTGGAAATTACTAAAAGATAAGCTGCAAAATAAAGACAAAACAACTTCAAAGAAACCTGAAAGGACTCAAAATTATGAAAAAAAAAACTTTTATTAACAGAATCCAAACTCAAAACAACTACAAATGACCCCAGAAAAGAACCAAAATCACTAAAAACAAATACAAGTAGATTTAAAACAACTATAATGTTACTTACATCAGCTTCAAGGGGCTCCGAAATTACTCAAAACAACTAAAAATGACTACAGACGACAACCAATCCAGACATAGAATGACTCAAAACAATTACAGACTCATAGAGACTCAAAATGTAGTGACTTAGAATGACTCAAAAACTACTAAAATGGACCGAAGATTCAGAACAAGGCGAAAGACAGACTCAAACCAACCGCAGAGACTCACTGACTTAAACTTAACCAAATGTCTCAAAACAGCTAAAAATGACACTCCAAAAACAAGCATTCAACCTAAAGCATACACAGTGTGACTCAAAGCAACTACAGGTTTATAATGACTCAAAACTGCTAAGATGGACTCTGGATTCAGAACAAATGGGGTCAAAACAATGACAAAGACACTCAAACCAACTGCAGATACTAACTGACTGAAACTTAACCATAAAAGCTCTCGAGGCAACTACAAAGATACTGAAAAAGTGACTAAAATCAGCAACAAAACAGCTACAAACTACAAAACTTAAAAGGACTCAAAACTATAACACTTCAAGAGTGCAACAGAGAGGTTACTAACCATCACAAAGACATACAAACCTTTAAAAAGTTGCAGAAATAAATGCAAAATTACACCAAAAAGGTACAAAAAATTAATACAGCTTGAAACAAACTGCCTCAAAATGACCATCAAGATGTATAACAATCACAAAATGACTCAAACGTTTGTGGTTTCTTTGTGTCTCGTTCAGTTTGGGCATCTTGCTTCTATGTGGGAGGACGTTGGGGGGTTTATTCTGCAAGTTTATGCCTGTTTGCTCATAATCCATCCATGACTGTGCACGTGTGTTTGCGATCCAAAAGGCGCCTCTTGGTCTGTGCTACTGTCGGTTCCCCACATTGTGTTTCTGCTAGAACAGGTCTGGCTGTCTGCAGCTGGAGATGTGACCCACTCAGAACCTCAACAGGACTCTGTAGTTCCACTGTGGAGCCACTGAACGGGGCTTATTTATTCATTTGTTCATATTTAACAATATTTGTTTAATATTCCAATCATGTGAGGTGTTACTCACTCTTCAGAATGCCAAGAGCTGATGTGTGAAGACTACTACGAATCACCATACAAACAAACTGCATTTACAAAGCTACTGTAAACAAATGGTGGAATAAATTGTGCTAGATGACAGACTTATTTCCAGACTTTCTTTTTATGATGCAGTGTATTTGTGGGACGCGGAGTTACTGTTACATCACTCTGAAATGCTCATCGCAACACAGGGAGTTATTTTAGGACCTAATGTGAGGTGTCCACTTTCAGCCTGTTTCATTCAGAATGCCATCTGACAGCTCCTGGAGTGGGAGCACCACCAGGAGTATAAATATGAACGCCAAGGCACTCTCTTTTTAAAGAAAATGGTTTAAAATGCCTTTGTTTTCATGGTTTAGTCAAAGTGACACCAACAGCTTGCTGGCCGTCAGGGAATTAAACAGATTGGTTGGAGTCCAACATTCTTTTTCTAGTGGAATTCCACCAATAGGAATTCTCCACCTGTAATGGAATTTCCCATCTGGGTTTCCCTCCTGGACTTGTAGCCTTGTAGGGAAGATAATAGTGAATAGATGGATAGTAAGTACGTGAGTAAGTAAGTAAGTAAAATGTATTTATATAGCACCTTTCTCAGACAGCAGTCACAAAGTGCTTCACTGTAAGTACAATTAGGACATTTAAAAATACATTACAGCAACATACAGTCAATATCAGTCTTAGCAGCCCGGGGACTAGGGATGGGAATCGAGAACCAGCTCCTAGTAGTTTGATTCCATGGAATCGTTAATCCGCCCTAGGACAATACTAGGGCCAGTTGCAACATGTGCCGAGCTTTGATCACATCAAGGGGGGGGGGGGTTTACCTCCAACATGCTGAAACATTTGACCACACAGCATGCAATTACTTTGCACGAATGTAAAGTCTTTGACACGCTACTAAGCGATGATGGCAACTCTGCGGGGGAGCTCGTGGCACAGCGTCTTCCGTCTCAAAAGTCCCAGGTAACGCAGGGCTTTCAAGTCTCACACATTGAGCGTGACAGTCACGCTTTTCAGTCTTTTGTCTTTTTATCATGCACTCCCGCCACACATTGTATTTCTCACGCTGAAAAAAAATGATAATATAAATTTCTGCAATCGCTATCGCTACGGAAATGGCAGGAAACAAGTACGTCTCCCATGAATCTGAGCAGAGCAGTTATTAATAACAACACTAATATGATATTATTAATGAAAGACCCCCATTCCTGCGACCCGTCCAACTGGCGCACCCAAGATATGTCACTCTTGCCTGCATTCAAAACTTGAAAGCCTTGTAACATAACACTTCCAGGTCCTGTTTATTGTAATAATGTTAGCGACATACTGTATGAATCATTTCCATCTGATATTAACATTTAGTTGACGATGAGAGCAAGAGTGAGGTAGGCTCAGAGGCAGGCTCCCACATACCTGTAGCTACCCCATTCATCGAGGTAGGGAAGAGTAAAGTGACAGAGACGAGAATAGATAAAATGTTGGTGCATACTTGAAATTGTTACTGCAACCCAAGTCATTAGTACTATACATAACTGGATGAGAATCGATAAGAGAACCGATAAGGAACCGAATCGATAAGCGATATCGATAAACCAGAACTGCTAAATTCTTAACAATTCCCATCCCTACTGGGGACCGTAGGGCTAGAATGCTTGTTTAAAAAAGAATGTCTTATGTTAGTTTTTAAAAGCATCGACAGAGTCAAGTGATCGTAAGTAAAGGGGTAATTCATTCCACATTCTAGGTCCAACAGCTTGGAAAGATCTGTCTCCTCGGGTCCTAAAGCGAGTGCGAGGGACCATCAAGAGATATTACTCAGAGGATCTCAGGCTACAAGCTGAAGTGTAAGGCTGGATCAAATCACAAATGTAGGGAGGAGCCTGTTCATGCAATTCTCTGAATGTCAAAACCAAAATTTTCTAACTAAACTATTTGTCACTGAATACTAGTGACAAACCACCTCAAATTTGTTGAAAAATGCCCTTAAAGCATTTTAACCCAGTTTAACAACAGTTGAAATAATTTTTCATGTGGTGAGTTCAGGTGTTTACAGAGTAATTCTAGTTTAAAGTACATTTAAAGTAAATTTAGTCCCATTTTAAAGGATGTGACATAGTCAGACCACTAATTTGCTGTCCATCATGAAGTATTCTCCCTGATGACAGATTTGCAGAACTTAAACTGCCTGAATTCAGTTTCTTATTTTGTTTAACAGCCGTTTCTTGCAGCCATCATGTGACAACGCCTGATGCAGCTATAATGGAGTTTGAAAGTCAGTTTCGGCACAAAACACTTGGTCCCACTATAGTTTTCCTTTTCTTGTTAAATCCCTTCTAAAATAAAAGCACTTGTGGTATATCGTCAAATAAAGAGTCAGCCTTGTTTGTACTGAGGTCATCCCGTTCCTTCCATGACCCATGGAGGATTTCAGACAAGGGGACAGTGTTGATTTTAACATCATAATGGAGCGTGTTATCGGGCCCTAAGCAGTCAAACAGTAACTTCTACCATCACTGCCTGTTTTGGCCTGCAGCTATCAGAGGGGGGTGATCTCTTTGGGGAATGACGTGGTCATCAGTCTGGTTTGCGTAATAAAAAGTCTCTCAGTGTGCTGCTACAAAAACCCCACTGTACACTCTGCCACTCAAACAGTATGATTATTTACTGCAGCTTCATGCCATTTGACTCCTTTACAGTTAAAGGTCATGACTTATTTTACTTTCCACGGAAGTGAATGGCTGCTTGTATTTTGGGGTTTTTCACAAACATGTCAGATGACTGATGTACGGTCTAAAGGATGAGTAATTATCAGGACACATGCGATAATCCATAACGTCAAAATAAGAAAGGTATTTGATCTATTATTCTTGTTGCCAAGATTCGTTACATGATGGCACCCTGATTGATGGGGGAAAAGAACATCACCTCCTACACTTGCTGTCATTTCTCATTTATCAGCTGATTAATGTTATCAAGAGTGACAGAGAGAAGGTTAGGGCAAAAGAGATGAGTACAGAATTATCATATACCTTCCATTAATTTTCCAGGTCAATTTATGGAAATTCAAGGTTGATTTTCCACTCCTAGTTCAAAGCACTTTTTATATGTTCTTCCTGTACTGTTATTGAAATGAATCCCCACATTTATGACGGCCAAACATTGTTACAATCGGATACGACATACTTACATGTTTTAAATGGTCATATTCTGACCTCTAATGGTCTAAAACATAACTGCGCAAAAAAATTCTATTAACTGATGGAAACCACTGCAATATGAGCGAAGGTACGTGTTTTATTTGTCCATAACATAAACTATAAACTATGGTATATATACATATGATATTTAACATTTAAATACAATTCAACTTTTATTTTACTATTGTATTTAACTTTCAGTAAAAAAATAACAATCAAAATATAAAACGGAAAATAAATATTGATAAACATGTTTACGACTGTAGAGTTCGATTGAGATTTAATCGATTTTTCGGGTCTGGACCTCCTTGCAGCGCTCTGATTGGCTCATGAGTTTTGGCGCCGAAACAGGAAATTAAAGCGGAAGTGTAAACACTGTGAGAAAGGTGCAGCGTTTTACTGCGATTATCTGGTAAAAATGACCTCTTTGGGGGTTATTCACGCACATATGGACACAGAGTCGTATCTCCCCGTACCACCTGGGGTGGGAACGGAGGAGAATTTTCTGTCTCTTGACGACATTTTGCTCTCTCACGAGAGACTGCCTGTCCGGACAGAGTGCGTTTTCCCCCGGCTTGGATTTCTGGAGAAGTCCAGCGACACGCAAGACATCCCGGAGGTCAGTACGGTGACTTCGTGAAAATGTGTTTCAATGATATATGTAACGCTGTGGATGAGCATTTAACTACATATCTGCCTCTCATACTTTAACTCAGAAATAACGAGATAAGTTAACTGTTTTCCGAGCAAGGCAACTTAACGTCGCACCAGACTTACTTAATTATTTGGTCTTTTATGATTTTCACGCTTAATTGATAAAGTCATATATGTCAGATTGATTTATTGATACATTTTAAGAACGAAAACAACTCGCTTGTAAATTCGGCACGACTTCCAGCCTATATATCTTATCACCAAGGCATTTGAATAAGAATTACCTGGTAAAATTCAACATCCAGTAGACTATGATGGAGTACTGTTTTGGCTGTTTTCAGTTGAAAGAATTGAACATGGTGTATCGTAAGTTATGCTTATTTAATAAAATAAGTTAATTCTATTTCTTTCATTACACCAAACCAGGATTTGTGAAGCGAGCAAATGTTTACTTATGTTTTGAGTTCTGTTCTTGATGTTGCTGAGGTTTTTTTCCCCGGCTCCACATTGTTCTCCTTTAAGGAGCATAGTCTGGACGCAGGTTCTTGAGCATCTTTAAAAATGTCCAGTGAGAAAATGTTGAGTTGTACAACCAATGAAACAATTAAAATGGGATCAATTCAAATAAGCAGATGCACAGGATGGTTTTACAAAGAGAAATTATATTTGGTAAAACTCGTATTGATGTTTTGTTGTACGAAACAAATATGACAGCAAATGAAGCCAGATGATTTTTATAAGATGTTGTGCCTTGTTCAGTTAGCTGATTGTGGGTTTTGTATTAAAACGGCTGTCAGAAAATATTCATACGAGTGTTTTGCATGTGGGTCCCAGAGAGCTCTTATTTCTTCTGTCTCAGGGAACAAAGATGGAGCTCCCTCTGTGGCTGTGTAAAGGTCTGTATGAGAAGAAGAGGAGGGTACTAGCTGTGGAGCTTCCCAAGGTGTACAGAGAGGGCTGGAGGACCGTGTTCACCGCCGACCCAAACGTGGTGGACCTGCATAAGATGGGGCCCTACTACTACGGTCTGGGATCACAGATGCTCCACTTTGACAGTCCGGAGAACCCAGACATCGCACAGGCGCTGCTGCAGGTACGAAAACTCTTCACACAAGGGTTTAACATCAGAGAAGACCACAGAAGTTGTTATCGGCACTTATGTCAAATAATACATGTTGAAATCAGACAAAAAGGGGGGTGTATTTACTTTATAAAGAAAGCAGCATGTCTCTACAAATTAATCTTAGCAATGTGAGTATGACCCTTTGGAGATGAGGGGAACAGGGCACTGACTTTTCATGAGCTACAGTAAGTTAAGTGGGCTCTTTATTAAAGGCACAACATATTAAGAAGAGCAGTTGTTGGTTGTTTACTCTAATAACTGGGCTTGTCCCATTCTTTAACACTGGTTGTGGCAGCCTTTGCTCCATCAGAGCTTCTGCGAATGCTTAAGAAGACCAGCAGCCCGCTGAGATACTGGCAACTCGATTTATGCGAATTGTTTTTGTGATACTGTGAACAAAATGGGTACGATTAACATCAGATACGATGAAAAATAAAATGACAAAACGGAGGAAACTAACCAGAGAAACCTCCGGATGATCAACTGATTTATATCTGGTTCTAACAAGGTGGATTATTTCCACAAATAAATCTAAACAAATGGTTAAAAGAGGTTGATTTTGACACATTTTTATCAATTTGTTTTATAATTGAATATTTAGACATTGAATCGTTTAAGGGTCCAGATGTTGCTGCAGTGTTTCTCGGCTTAATGGCACAAAGCAGATTGAATTTGTCA
The DNA here is from genome assembly GCF_036924035.1 of Leuresthes tenuis. Taxonomy (NCBI): domain Eukaryota; kingdom Metazoa; phylum Chordata; class Actinopteri; order Atheriniformes; family Atherinopsidae; genus Leuresthes; species Leuresthes tenuis. The sequence continues at coordinate 29,005,471 of NW_027325359.1, read as the reverse complement.
CCACCGGGGGGTGCGGTCAGCTCAGAAAACATGCCCAACTGCTGGTCGCCCGTGGCAACTGTTACCGGGCGAAATCTCATGGTCTGACAGACAGAAACAGACTCCATCCTCATTTCATCAGCTGGTGTTTTTATCTGACTGTAATCGGGATCAAAAGAGTGAAAAGTGACTTGTTATAAAGACACGTTTTTCCTTTTTCAGGTGAGAGGCGGATTTCAGATTGTCAGCCTGAATTTTAGGATAATTTTATCTTAACATCTTCTCCTTAAATGATTTAACTGATATCATGATAATCAGCAGGTGAATTGAGAGTGAATATAGCTGTTTAGCAGCTGTATTTGAACATGTTTGAAGTCAGTATAGTCTAGCAGAGACCTCTGTAACCTCCTCTGGCTGCTGAGGTTGTAATAATTCTGTGGTCATTCAAGTCAAAGCTAGTGTTAGTGTTAGTTGAACATTTTGTTGAAACTGTGTCTCTGATGAGAAACACCACCAGCATGCCCCAAACTAAAACACAGTGACTGTAATTAATCGTGCCACACGTGCCAGCATCAAACCCAGTTTTCTGACAGTTTGTGAACTCTTGGTGCTGTCCTCGCTCCAGACGTTCATCGGCCGGTTCAGGCGGACCATGGACTCCTCCCAGAATGCCTACAACGAGGACACGTCCGCTCTGGTGGAGCGTCTGGACTGCCTGGAGAAGGCCCTGTTCAAGTCCGGCCAGAGCGGCCTGAACAGCTTCCAGAGCTGGGAGAAGGGTCAGGCCTCGCAGCTCACCGCCTCCAGTCTGGTCCTCAACTACCGCAAGAGGAAGATCACCGATGTTCAAGCCTGACACCGGATTGGTTGCTGGTTAGGTTGTGGTGAGTACGTCAGAGCACAGGAGGAACAGACCACCCAGCGACCTCCTTGTTCATGGAGTTGGGGCAGCGAGCCTGTATGGAGTGTAAACATGTTCATATTTATTGATTCATCAGTGAGGTTTAAGATTCATGTGATCTGTGAATATTTTGTTTTTATTTGTGTTTATCAGTAAAAACCTTTCAGAGTTGCTGTTTTTTCTGTTCCTGAGTGACACATTTTAGAACAAAAAAACCAACAAAGTGTTGTTTAAAGGCTGATTAATCGAACTGGGGATATTAAAGCAACACAGGGAGACAAATTAGCTGAAATATGAAGGTATTTTTCCTAATCCAGCCTCCCGAGACATTCCCACCGCTGCGGAAATATTCCCTCTACAGGTCAGAGAGGCTTCGGTTTGAAATCTTCCAGGATGATTCCAGATCAGAGGCCCGAAGGACAGCTTGACTCCACACTCCAGTATCTCTGGGTGTTTGAGCACCAGTTTAAAGAAAGTTTCTGTTCGCTTCACTGCAGATGTCAAGCTCACTCTCAGGAGGACGAACTGACTTTCCCTTCAATAAAATCTTAGAATTGGTCATTTTTTTGGGTAAAAAGTGGTGTATTTCTTTCCGATCTCTGACCTAATTTACAATAAATCCACCTTTTTAAATAGCTTATGTTTGTATTTGATTAATCTGTTAATTTCCAACTGTTTGTTTTTAATGTTTAACATATAAACATCAGGAAATATTTCTCATTCAGAGGTTGGGAGTGAGAAGTTTGCAGAATCCAACCTGATAACAACTTAACGTATGATGGGCCATTTGTTTTACTACTTTAAGTCAAATAAAAGCCTTTCACCAAACTTCAGGATGTGTCTTTTCAATTTAAATTATCAGAATTAATCTGACAGATTCTGATCAACCAATAAAAACTTTATTACAGACTGAAGGTCAAAGATGAACTTTAAACAAAACAAAAACACAAAAAAAATGTATCAGCAGCTCCACAACTTGGATAGACATCATAGAACTGAATCTTAAAGTAGAAAGTCTCCAAATAATCAATTTTTTTAAGACATGAAGGCAGCAAATGCATTTATACATTTCTTTAAAAAGTGTTGACTCCTGCAGCTGCAAACATTTAAGCTCGTTATCCACGGCTACTGCAGAGTAACTTCTCTATATGTGACCTAAACAGACTCCCTCACCCTAAAAATATGGCTTTCTATTAAAGTGTTCCCGTGGCTCAGTTTGCCCCCGGTTAGCATCCAGCTGCACCATCTAACTGAATCTAAATCAAAGTTTGAAGCACAAATCGCCTCTTTTAAAAGCTAATTTGTCTATTTCTGTTTTACAAGTAGTCCTATTTCTTTCTTGAAGCTAAATTAACATAAAACCCGACATAGGTTTTACACTAAAGTTGTAATTTTCCCAAAAGATTGATTTAAAAACTGAAGCCGAACGACTGAATAAATGTCTGTGACACTAAAAAACATTTAATTTTGATAATAAGACTTAAACTGAATCAAAAACTGCTTTTTTGGCAGCTTTCTGAGAGCTTTCTGAAACCAGGCAGCACATTTGGCTCCAGAATGCCTTGATCGTCTTTAGATTTCAATGCACCCCAGGCCATAACCGAGCCTCCTCCACGTTTCACAGCAGGCACGGTGTCATTTTCTGCGTTTCCTTTATTGTTGCGTCTCTGAACTTGGAGCTGATGCGACTTTCCAGTTTTGTCTCATCGGTCCTAAAAGCTTTGTGGCTTGTTATTATGCATTTTGGCAAACAGCGGTTTCCTCCTCCGTCGTATTCCTTTAAATCCACTTTGGCTCAAACAGCGACGAGTGGCGCCATCTGACACTGATGTACTTTGACCTCGGAGTTCACCTCGATTCTCTTTGGAAGTCGTTCTGGGCTCTTTGGTTTCAATTTGTATTATTTGTCTCCTCCATTTGTCATCAGTTATTCCTCTTGGAGCCTCAAACTTCTGAATAATATCTGTAACTACAGTCATGGGAACATCAAGCTGCTCGGACGTGTTTTAATAATTGTCTTTCTCTTCTGAGACAACCCTCTCCTTAGCTTTCTGTTGTCCATGTTCAGTGTGGTGAACACCATGATGGCAAGCAGCACACTGACCATTTTTCACCCTCAGAATAGGCAGACTGACTCATGACAAGTTCGAAGACACCTGTGATGCTGATAATTACAGGACACACCTTAGTGAAACATGTTATTCTCATTGTTTTCACCAGTTTCATTGGTTTGTTTTCCTTTGAACCACAATTCAAAAGTTATAGAAAATGTATTTATCCATTATTGCTTTATTCAGTTTCAAGTTATTTCAGTGACCTTTGTAGGTTTTTCTTTTCTTTAACCAGAGGATACCAACAGCCCTGACCACGTCTGCTTATATAACAGAAAGAAAAAAAATCAGACCTTTGAGTAAAATTTTTAAATAAAAACTCACATTTCAGAGGAAATATTTGCTGTGTTGTTTTTTTTTTTTTTTTTTTGGGGGGGGGGGGGGGGGGGGGGGTGCTTAAAAAGTCCTAAACTTGGTGAAATATGTACAAACTCACATTTTTTACTGGAAATCAGCTCTAATGAACATAGAAAAGTCTGTCCACAGACTGAGTTCACTTCTAAACGCCAACTGTTGTGGAGAATCGGTAACAACCACCTGCCGGGGACCAAATGCTGCTACATTTATCCGTGTGGGTCACTCACTCACACCACAGTGGCTGATTTATTGAGACACTTCAGAACTCTTTAGGTCAACCATTTGATCCAGTATTGATTGATCTTGAGCAAGTAAGTTTAAACAAAAGAGTGAATTTTTTTGCCTTCATTTAGATTCTTTTGGGAACATCTGGTCAAATAAAAAAAATATCTGAATTTGTGTAATTAGACGTCGTCTTATCAAAGAAAATGAAGGAAACTGTAGTCTCACATTTCTTCCAGTCCTGTAGTCGTCCAGCTGACGAAGAGCAGATGTTATGGAAAAAGGAGATGAAACGTTACCCCGTGTGATTAATTTATTTCCAGTCTCCCAATGTTTACAGCTGCTGGTTGTGAGCACATCTGCTTAGTCTGGCTGTGACAGAGCTCATTGAACTCCATGAAGGATGTTCTCTGTTCTTTTCTGTGTTCGTCGCCTGAAATATGGGACCACTTTTATCAGTTTGATTTAAATAAACTTTACAACAAACTGAGAAACTGATACAAACTAATATAAAAGCTCTAAATTATAAATTAAAGAACTATAAAATGGTTGGGCGGGGGGCATCTTAGGTCTGTTGACAATCCACACCAATGGTGGAAATTTCCAACAAATTAAGGTAAATTTGGAAATAGTAAATTGCAACAGTCTGGTGACTAATCCATCTTCGTGCTGTGGAACAATACTGCCCCCTGCTGGTGGTGGTGGTTTCCTCTTTAAAGGAGATGAGGTTTCCAAGGAGATATGGTGCTTTTTTTTATTACTATAGGTTGTGCTTCCTCGTGTCTTCTCTCTTCGTGTTGGCCTTTATTTATTGGCGACTAGTTATCAGGAGGCACACGAGTTTAACCAATCATTGTGCAAAGGTCCCACATTTCTTTACATACAGCCAGGAAAATGGGAAACTGGTGCATCAAGTTATTAAAACTTGCATATATGAACGTAAGTACAGTATATATGGCAGAAACAGAGTTTGTACAAGTCAATATTTGGTCTGAGCTCCTTTATTCTCCAACACAGCCTGAACCCTCTTAGACAAGCTTTCTGTCATTTCTTTAAGTAGTCTTCAGGAATAGTTCTCCAGACTTCTTGAAGGACATCCCAAAGCTCTTCTTTGGATGTCGGCTGCCTTTTGTTCCGTTCTCTGTCAGATGATCCCACACTGCTTCAATAATGTTGAGGTCCGGGCTCTGGAGAGGATTCATCCCACCATAAGACCTGTTGCCACTGATTTTCAGTCCACTTCTTGTGTCATTTGGCATAGCTCAGCCTTTTCTCCCTGTTTCCCTTCCTTAAGAATGGCTTCTTGACAGCCACCCTTCCATGGAGACCATTTCTGATGAGGCTTGGGCCAACAGTAGATGGATCAGCTGAAGGTCCAGATGCATCTCTCAGGTCCTGTTTCAGGTCTTTGCTGGATTTTTTCCTCTTTCTTAAGGACATCACTTTCAGATACTCTTCATCTGCTGTAGATAGTTTTTTAGGCCTGACACTTCTTCTTTTGTCCTCCACTTGTCCAGTTTCCTCAAATGTTTTAAGGACACACTGCACACCATGCTGAGATATGCCAAGTTTTATGCCAATTGCTCTTTGGGAATCACCTTGTTGCTGCAGAAATACAATTTTCTGTCTGTCAAACTGTGTTATCTTTGCTGTTTTTCATAGATGAAACCAAATAAATGGGAACAAATGATGTGTCTTTGTGACAGGCTGCTGTTAACAAAGTGCTTAAAGATACAATTTAAAATTGGTTCTTTGCTAAGGTGTCTGTTATGTAGAGAGACAACACTGGTTCATCCCTTGAGTTAGGTGCATTTGTATGGTTGAATGATTCATGGTTAAGTGGACAAGGACTGGATTAAAAATGAGTGAAAAAACAGCTGATGTCCAAAGAAAAACTTTGAAAGACCCCCAGAAAGTCCGGAGAACTAGTGCTATAGACCACTTTAAAAGATTACAGGAAAGTGTGGCCGCTTGGAAGCAAAATATGAAGAAATGAGGGTGGATCAACGCTTTTGGACACTGTACATTAACAATAATTTTCCATGTGAGCCAGTGATACACATGGATTTGTTTTAATTGGGTAAAAAGACATTTATCTTTCTTCTTCTTTCTTCAAATGGGATTGTATTCCTGTGATCCTTTGGAGGCAGTCTGCAACCTTCATGCACAGGGGTGAAACGTCTGCTACCCTCAGCAGTTTAGATGCTGAAACAACACATACTCTGGAGGTTTAAGGTCAACTAAAGTCACTCAGTTCTCCTGCCGTCTCACTTTCTAAAGTTGTCTTTCAGCGCAGGCGACGTCGCAGGGAAACCCTGCGAGTCGCTGGTGTTTAGTGAAACTCATACTGGTTGCAGGGGGATTTATGTGGAGAAGATGAGCCTCATGTGAGTGTTAAACATGGGTCATATGATGGAGTCAGAAGAAAGGTCATGTAACTATTGACGGTGCCTCTGGGCTGTAACTATTGATCCTGACAGAGAACGAACCAAACCAAAAAGTATCAAACCTCATGTTTCACGTGTCTTCTGTATCAGTATCATTTAACGTTTTATATCTTTATTTAATGTTTTTTTTTAAGTGTTGTCAGTGGTTGAGATTATTTATCATATGATTAAGTTTGGTTAAAAAGTTATTGCTTATATTTGAATATTTTTTCATGCTTTAAATGTCAATACTGATGTGTGGAAGCAAACAAGGTCAAGGGCAACTAAGAACAACAATAAAATCCAATAAAACTAGCTAAAACTAATGCTAACTAAGACTAAAACTAAGTAATAACTAAGAGCAACAATAATATAAACAAGACACAACAGACAGAAAAAGACATTAAACAAAATAAAAGCGCAGAATGCAGTCTTATAATAGGTTGTTATATGAGCCAAATTACAAGGAGAATCGATGTCTTCAGCAGTGACTTGAAAGTAATTATTGTGTGGATGTGGAGATGTAATTTGTTCCTCAAATGCTCGATCGCCTCACTGTTTTCATTTGGTTTTTGGGATGTCTTAGAGCCCCCGGTTGGTCGACCTCAGAGCTCCTATTGTGGTGTAAATGTGCAGCAGCTCAGATAAGTTGGATGATGCCGACCTGTTTTAAAGCCTTTTAAACGCGAGCAATAAAATAACCGGAGTTATGTGGTGACGCTTTTTAATACCAGTTAAAAGATGAGCTGCTGCATTTTGGACTAATTGTAGACAGCGCACAGGAAGTTGATCTATACCAACATACAGGGAATTACAAAGTGATAAAAGCTTGAATTACAAATTTCACTTTGGCAATAACTCTCAACAGATCTAAAAACTGTTTTTAATGACTGCACTAATCATTTTTTTTCATGTCAAACAAATATTCCCAGATTTCTCGATCTCGATCTTTAAAAGCAGAATGTTTTGATGCCTTGCTTCACCGTGTGAAAAATCATGTGATTCCCCAAATGAAGCTTCAATATGTCACGTGTGCATCAGTCACATGTCGTGCCAGTTTCAAATTCACATCTGGGTTATCAGACTCTCAAAAGGCTTATAAACAGACACAATCCCTCGAAAGTTTGTGGGGAATTTTTGAGCTATCGTTTCATTGATAGACAACCAGCGAGGGTGAGGTTTAGGTAGGTATAGCATAATATTAAAGAAACCGGTGTACAGTACACTCACACTAGCACATAGACACTCAAACACTATACATATTGTTATACATATTCAGATAACAAAGTGTTAAGCACACAGAGAACAGGTTAGTTAGCAAATTAGTGTAAAGCGAATGTGAGAACATTAGAAAATGTTTGTTGAGAGTGAGGAAAGAAGAGATGGGGAGAATTGACTGACTCGATTTAGCAGACTCACAGAAAGACATCGGACTCACCGGAAACACTCCAGAGATAGATGATTCAGTTGAACCGGTTCACTGACTCGAGTTAGCAGATTCACTGGCAGCACCACAGACTCAGATGATTCGGTTGAACCAGTTCACGGACTCGAGTTAGCAGACTCACCAGACACACTGACTCTGATGATTCAGTTCACTGACTTCACTCCAGTCAGTGAATCCAAGTTGTAAGTTAAATAATGCAATAAACAAGTGGTTAAACATACTGGTGTTCATTATGTGGCTGATTTATTTTTTTGCGTATGCTATGATGATGATGGTGATGATAATGATGACTAGTAGCAGTAGGAGCCAACAATGCTGACTCAAGTGAGTAACTCAGAGTAACCTGAATCCATAAAATGAACAGAGTTTACCACCACTGGTCCCTGCAATGTACCTCGCACAGGGATCCAAAGCAGGACTTTTGCACCTTCTCCAGGTACGTGGTTGAGCTGAAGAGTTCCACCATACCTGTACATTATCCCCTCAGAAAGCTCAGGGTCACTAAGACACCCGCAGAGAATGTATACCCTCTGTATACGCCACGTCTTCAGCATTGACGACTTGTACAGCAGGACATCATTTGCGTCTTTGGCCAAGTGAAAATGTTGAAGGACATTCTCAACCCTTTCCAACAGCTCTATGGGCTGTGGTATTTGAGTCCTGCAGTGCTCAAGTAAATGCTGTTTTGTGGGATTAGCTGGATGGATGTTGCAGAACTCATAGGCTTTTTGGAGCCTTTTAAGGTGTTCCTGATCCACCACAGAGAAGGCAGCAGAGAGGAGCTGACAGAAAGTGCTGAAAAGAGGATGATGTTCCGACGTGCACTCCTGGGAAAAGCCCCTCAGGCAGTGGAACAAATCCAGTTTCACAACAATTTCTGTGTTGTAATGGGCTCGTGAGGCACATCTGTTCTGCAGGTGACCAGAGGTTGCTACAGCAATGTGGGAAGGGGTAGTCTTCCACGCATCCCAGTCCAGATGTTCACCCGGGATGGAGTTTGGCATCTTAAATGCAGCGCAGCAATCCCAAAATGGAAGATGCAAACATATAATATATGTTACATAATTTACCCTAATTTGATGTTGCTAAAATCTAGACCATAACAGGTACAACATAGTAGTTTAAAAAGCAGGAAAAAGAGAAGCTGACCTTTCTCACCTGTCTACCCAGTGGTATCCTGCCTTTTCCACTCCAGCATCAATGTACCTCTTGGCCATCTCTTTGTACATTGGTTTTTGATGAACGTTTGCCTGAATTTGATACCATTAACAGTCCGTTAAAAGCTTGGACAGAGTTAATACCTGATTATGAATGATGATTGGAGACAAATCAGTGGACCGAGTTTGAGCTGATTTGTTCCAGTCTGGTTCAGGTGGTTTTAACAGCCTGCAGATTAAACAATAACATGTGTCGCACAGATATGCACTCTAAAAATATCTGCATTAATATGACCTAAAACGTCATTACAGTCCTCATGGTAGGTTAGAATAGAACAAAATTAGGAAAAATAAACACTTGGTCAGTTATTTTTTATGCATATTTGTAAGTTTTAAGAGTGTTTGTATCTGTAGGATTTCAGTCGGTGGGATGATGGTTACGGCACTTTATTTTATTTTTAGAACAGAGGCTGAGCTTCAGAAAAATTACTGGAAGTGTATCGTGTCAAAAAACAAAAAAAAATTCTTGAGGACCTCACATGAAAAAAGTTGTTGATGTTCAGGCTGGAAATGTTTACACAAGCATCTCTAAAGAGTTTAAATTCCACCAATCCACAGTCAGCCTATTAACAAAGGCTTGGAATTTCCTCAGTTTTTACCCTCCTTACAAGTGAACAATCAACACAGATCACACCAAGAAAAAGATGTGTGATGGCCTGTGAGGTAACAAATAAATGGTCATTGTAATTTCTAAGCAGAGAAGGCTCTCTTTTACCTTGATTGTTAACACAAACGTGTCCACCATTACAACAACGCCGAGCCCCAAACAGCATTTCTGACAAAGTTTGTTGAGGATCTTAAAACAAACCTGAGAAATTCGTACTTAAAATGAGAAACATTAAATTTGGAGCAAGAAAAAGTACCCCTAATCCCCTCTGGGAAATGTACCGTTTTTAGACTTTTGTAGTTCTTCTAATTATTGGAGACAGTCACTCCTCTTTTTTGCAGGAACATCGACCAATTGTAGTTTATATTTGACTCCTTTTTAAAGGGTTTTAGCTCTTCAGAGAAGGAGCTTTCCCAACATGAAGGGCACCATCTGTGACTTAACTGTATGATGATTTGCTCAGGTGATGGAAGTGTTCAGTAATTGGTTGAATGTTTGAGCGCACTACTGGAAATCAGGATTAAGTTAAGCTTTAAAAATATAAGAATAACAAGTCCACAGTTTATCAAACTTATTTGTGCCATAATTACGATGCGATTCTGACTCATCTTTCATCCTCCTGTCAGGATGGTTGGTGCAGGAAGGGAGGACCCAGATGCAGACTTCCAAAGTAACGTAGATTTATTAACAAACAGGGCAAAAGGCAAAACAAAGGTCGCGGCTGAGCCGGATTTAAAAAATGCTGAACTATGAAGAGACAAAACAAAACAAGACCATGGCATAGAAGCAAAAAACTGATTAAACAAGACTATGAATAACAATACTGTGACTATGGGGCAAAAACCTGACTTGACAAAAGGTGGCGTGAACATGGAAGGTTAAGTTAAGTGAGGATTTTGCAATGACTGTGACTAAACCTGGAAACTAAATACTGTGGGGAGGTGATTGGTGACGAGGTGCAGCTGTGGAACAGAAAACGGGTGACTTGAGTGAAACTAAGTAACAGGGGAAAAAACAAGACAAGATAATAACATAGAACCTGAAAACATGAAAAAGAACCTGAAAACAAGATAATCAAAACAGAAAACGTGACACCTCTGACTGACCGCTAGGTTATACTTTATCATCACTATCACAAACCACAGAAAAGGGCCTTTAGGTGACATGATCCTTCTGGGTAGTCTCCATTCCCCATTGGTCCAAATGCCTTTATGGTGATGGTAGTATCATGCTTTGGGCCTGTTCTGCTGCATCTGGTTTGTAAAACTCAATCAGATTAAATTACAAGCTTGTAAATTATGAGCATACGATGCAGCAGAAATAAGGAAACCAAAATAAAGCTAACTTTTCAGCTGAAAAGATCACATTGACAGTAGAGGTGATGCGTTATCCTGTGGACTAACGAGTCAACATACACAAACATCACAATCTATAAGTGTGATGCTATTCCAGTGGATGAGGAGGAATAGAAGACAGACCTGTTGTTTATTATCTAAATAAATATTTTAAAAAAAGAAGCCATTCATTACCCTTCATTCTGATAATAAATTTCTCAATGCCATGGCAATATTCTTGACGCTCAACCCACTAGACTAGAGACATCAGGCTAGAGATTAATTAAAAATTTTCTTTAGAACAGCAAGATTCTCAGGTCAGAGGAGAAATGCAATGCAGCATACTTGGAGCACATCACATATCTAAAAGACAGCTTCTGTGCCTTGTCTTCATAACTGTTATTCCCTTACAAGGCCATAAACCAGATTTACTAGCGACAGGAACTGAGCTCTAGGCTCGCTACAGATTAAATGTACTCAAACACCTTTTATCCAGAGTATACTAAAGGAGACGCGGGTTTTCTCTGTATTAGCCTCACATAATACACAGTTGCAAGAAGCTTTAACCACAGCTAGACCTGTACTATACATACAGTCCATACCACAACACCTTCAATGAATTAATCATTATCATAGGTTTAGTAAAGATTATCTGTTCCCTTATATATGCTCTCATTCCCTGGTTTTCACGCTTTTCATTCTGCTGTGATTCAAAACTTCTGTTTTCTGTGTCATTAAACTTACCTTATTCTTATTCTTCAATCCTAACTCTCTTATGAATGCTTCGGTCCAATGGTCTTGCTGTTTGCAATGATTTCAAGTGAATTGGTTTGATCCCCAATCTTTGAAAAGTCTCTTCTGTCATTTTCCCTTCAGATTTGATTACGTGCAGCCCAGCACTTCCCCATCTCCACCTCCTCCTGAAACCCTTGAAGTGTCATCAAGGGCTGATCAAAGATGTCCGTACACTCTTGTAGAGCTTCACAAACAAGCATCTATGTGTCATAGCGTTCTGCTGCCACTTGGGGGCAGTTTCCCAGTATTTGAAACAATCTGAACTGCGGGCTGCTCTTAGTTCTGTTGGCGCTGTTGTTGTTACTTCAGCTTTGCTCTGAACAACGATCTGCTTTGTGATGCAGTGAAACTACAGCCTCCCAATACACTGGACAGCTGTGAAAAAATGACACCCGATTTAGTGTCAGGTGTTAATAGTGTCAGGGTCACTATTTGCAAGACCACAACTAGATTCTTTTGCGGTGATTTCCCATCTTGCACCTGGTGTAAGTTCTTAACAAAAATTAAGTCAACCAATAAGCAGCTTTTAGCCATAGCTGCTTTTTTTCAGTGCAGCGACGTGAGCTGAAAAACAATAAAGAAAACAGTACCATAGAATGTAGACACGACCCCATTTGTATGGTCAGTTTGTATGTTTTTTGCCTCATCGCCATGGTCACTCTCAGTCATAGATGCACCTGCTTCCTGTCTGGAATTAACAACAGCGCACCTATTGGTTAAAAACGCACACTGAATGACACAATTTGTATAAAACAAAACGTACAATAATATTTAACATGTTTGTCGTTACCCCAAGATATGAGAATGTCATTGTATGAGAATATACGAGTTTTGGAGCGCTGCATTTGAAACAAGTGCTAAATGACAAACAATAAAATAAATAAATACAACAGACAACATAACTGATCACACAGGGGAAAATAAATGGTTAAAAACTGTATAATTCCTCAATAATTAGGCTGAATATTGCACTTAATTCCATCAAGCCTGGACTTTGCTTAAAGTTTTAAAAATAACCACTACAATAAGGTTCTTTGCAGCCACAGATCTCTTCCCTCTGATGAAGGGATATAAAGATGCCAAGGTTTGTGCTTTAAATCTGAGAATATTAAATCACTATGCCACAGATTACACCAGCTACTAACTGAAAATTATATAATCGGCCAGAAAATTTAGGGCTCAGATCACAGGATGGGTCTTAACTTTGGACAACACCAACATGAAAGCTGCCTGTCCTCCTCTACAGCAACAGTTTACACTTTTATTGGAGTTGTGGATCTATACATTCCTGTTTGCAGGCAGATCCATTACAGGCTTTTCATAACATCTATGAGCCTATCCTTGTGGGCTGTCTGGGCCATAGGTTTAGCTAAAGCAAAGGGCAGACTGAGGGAGACCGCCCAGGAAGCTGATAACACGAGACACTAATGCTGCCTCTGGCTTCTGTCTTCTTTAAGGGCCTCTGACATTTGGTATTTGTTTGGAAACCATTTGTATACCTGATGAAATACTGAGGGGACCCAAAGGCTTACTCTTAGTCTCTTTGTCCCTCAGTCTTTACACACAAGAAGCTAAACTGTATTGACATTATGTTCTATTGTGTAATTTTATTCACAACTTAGCCCTGACTCTTTGAGCCGACCTTCCAGGTGTCAGCGTTCTCTTGTGTTAGGCTGATTATGTAAGTTTGAACAGTTTTGTCAATGTAAAGTGACAGTATTCATATGTATTTACATGAAAAAAAACATAAAGTAACAATATAATCTAGTCCCTGAGGTGCAGCGTTTGAGAGCAAAGCCAAGTGACGACAATTACAGCTCTTAAATGTGGTCAGTTTTTACCTCTTATTGATTATTTCCAACAACTATAAAAAAAGCCCTCCCAAAAGGGATGTTGCTGCACTCGACGATTTATTTTTCCAGAATGTTTTATGATAATTAAATTTTATTTTACAAGGACTTAACCCAAAGTGTTTTCCAGCCAAGGTTGATAGACTAACAAAACAAATATACAAGATTACGTGGAATGAGTACAATATAAAAAAAAAGGTTAGAATAGGCCAAAGAGACATGATGACACAAATTAAGTCAGTGAGGTACAAATTAATGAATAATATTATTATATATATGTGTACCAAGGACAAAACTAAAATGGGAAACCAAGGAATGCAAAATGAGAGATGAAATATGAACATAAACTACAGATCAAAACACATGAAGAGGATGTTGAATTAAGATGAAGGCTGTTGTGCAACCTCGAAATGAACTAAAAACAAGAGGAATGAGGTGGGTCTATAAAATTGATTATTATGTGTTAATGGTGGGATAGACGGGCTAATCCAGAGCATGTGAGCAGCAACAGAAACGACTCCATTAAGTTTGGGTTTCAGGCGAGAGTGGGGAGTTGTTTACAAGAAAATCAAAAAGTTATCTGATGTGCTGCTGGTTTGATGCTCAGAAACATCTGTCCTCTAGCGATTGGACGAAGCGTCTCTTTATAACCATTATGAGTAAACTTAAATCTAACAAGACCATAGAATACTCCGTATAAAGACCTGTGCATTAAATCTGTTCATGAAATTTCCTCGATACTAAATATTCTACAGTCACCTGTCAGGGGTATTATAACAAAGTGGGAGAAACTGTTAACAACAGCAACTCAGCCATGAATTGGTCGGCCACTTAGAATCACAGAGTGGGCTTAGCGGATGCTGAAGTGCGCAGAAATCGCCAACTTTCTGCAGAGTCAATGGCTACTGATCTCCAAACTCGTGTGGCCTTCAGATTAGCTGAGGAAAAGTGCGTAGAGTGTTTCATGGAATGGGTTTCTAAGGTCGAGCAGCTGCATCCAAGCCATACAAAACCAAGTGCAATGGAAAGTGTCGGATGCAGTGGTGTAAATCACGCCACCACTGGACTCTAAAGCAGTGGAGACATGTTCTCTGGAGAGACGAATCACGCTTTTCTGTCTGGCAACCTGATGTAAGAGTCTGGGTTTGGCGGTTGCCAGGAGAGTGATACTTGCCTGACTGCATTGTGCCATGTGTAATGGTGTGGGTTTGTTTTTCAGGGTTTGGATTTTGCCCCTTAGTTCCAGTGAAAGGAACTCTTTATGACTATTTTGGACAATTTCATGCCCACCTTTATGGGAACCATTTGGGGATTGGCCCCTTCCTGTTCCATGATGACTGCACACGAAAGCAAGGTCCATAAAGATATGGATGAGTGAGCCTGGCCTGCAGAGTCCTGATCTTAATGCGTTAAGGCTCATTTATACTCTCGTTTGGTACGTAACTTGGTTTCAAATCAAATGTTGCCAAGCGTCACTGCCCATGTACTCCCACATATGCTTTACGTTGGCATGGTTGTTAGGCAATACATCCACCAGAGAGCAGTTCAGAGTTTACTTCTAAGTTTTGATGTCAGTTTCAGACAATAACAAACATGGCGACGGTGGAGGAGATTGTGAAAATGCACTTTTTCGGAAAAGAGGCAGCGCAGTAGACGGCGGTTGTCCATTAAATACACAATGTCCCAATACTTTTGCCAGTATAGTGTATATTTAGATATGTATATGTCAGTTAAAACGGGCTACAACCAACCTCAGTTACCTACTCTCAGCTTACTTCTCAGTTTTGTCTCTCCCGTAGTCCTCATCAACAACAGCAGTGCTGAACTAAATCTGCATTCAGTCCGTTCCTGCTGTAAACAGCCTTTAAAATGTGTTGACTTGCAAATTAATTCAGTCTTTGGCCACCAAATCCTCTGCATTTTTGGCAGAGTTGCTACAGTAACTCTGTAAACTCGTTCTGTGTCTATGAGGGAAGAAGAGGGGTGAAAGGGACGAGGGTTGAGGCAGATTCTGCAGTACAGCAGGCCAAATTATGTCAGTTATGTATGTTTAATCAGGAAAAATTATTATTTAGAGTAAGCAACAAACCCAAAACAACAGCAACCCATGACTGACGATATCTGCAAGGTACTTTGAACGGAACAAGCCCAGAGTTGTGTATAATCAGCAGGACTGGCAACACTGAACATGAAACATAGCACCTTATGTGTGTTGTTACTACTTGCTGCTGTAATTTTGTATTTATTGTAAAAACGACATGCTGGCGCAAAATTTTTCATACGATAACTTTTAAGATGAGACCATGGGGAATTATCTCAAGTTTAAGGAAAATCTACGACCATTAAAATAAGAATATGCACATTTTGAAATCAATATGTTTTGCTCATGAGTGTTGTGTCTATAAAATGTAGCTACAAAAACTACACCATCTTAATTCTTTCCTGCTGTGCTGTCTTCTCTTTCTCCTTTTCAGTCTACCTCATCTTAATCATCGAAGATGAAGAGAAGAGAAAGAAAGTGAAAAGGGCTGAGATACGAGACCGAAGACAGCGTGAGATGAACCGTGTGTCCAAAAGAGGAGGGAATAAGGAGAAGAAAGGAGTGCGGCAGCAGCCAGACACATCTCGGTGATGAGCTGTGAGGATTAGCTGTATCTCTGGCAACGCCCCGCTATGCTCTCCAAAATGAGTATTATCTCCCCTTCAATCCTCACTTGCCCTGCGTAGACACAGGAAAAGCAGCAGCTCGTGCTATGCCATGTTGTTGGGGATTCATTATCTGAAAACAGGTGGCTGACAGCAGGAGGAAAAAATAGTCAGCCTTTTATAAACACATCTACTTCTCAGGACTATTTTGAACCTTTCGGCTGAATATTTCAGATGGATGCAGCCAATATTATGTCACCCACGGATTTGTGAACTAGCTCCAGTGTTTAACACGGTTTTCTGGCATCATAACCCAGTTTAACCCTCTGGGGACCCTGGGACCCAATTAGATCCTTTTAACCACTTTTTAATTTCTAGTAGTCAATATTTTTACTTGTTTTAATGGGAATGACATGAGATTTTCCAGAAGTTAGTAGTTTGGATCAAGGTTAAAAACTTCACCCTCAGTTTAAAAGTGACACATAGGAGTGTGCCTTGAGACGACATTTGATGTGATTTGGCGCTATGTAAATAAAACTGAATTGAATTGAACGGGACCGTTAACCCAAACAGGTCACCAGTGATAGCTATTCAAACCACTTTTTTTTCATACCTTTGACGTCCTTTTCAATCTGAGCCTTTGGGTTGAAAGTTCATGAAATTATATATTTAACCACTAGTTGGCAGCAGAGTTTTTGTAGAGGTCTAAATGGAGCCCCTCTGTTTTTTTTGTTTTGTTGTTTTATTGCATTGAAATAAAAAAAATTACAACAAAAATTGTCCGTATGAGTTGGTAGAGAGGTTAAGGTGTGCTGTGAATGTGCTTGAGAGATTATTTCGTGAGTGCTATTGAGACAAAAATCGCATAAAAAGTGTAAAAAATATTTTTTAAAAATAAATAGAAACTTTACAGTTCTGATTAGGGTGAAGCCAGTTAAAAGATTTAAGCATTGAAAGGAGAAAATTTTTTTCAATTTCTGTGATTTTACCACACTTTTTCTGAAAGGTCCTAAGTGTGAGTTTTTCTGGTGGGACCCCAGAGAGTTTAATAAATAATTTACAATAAAATTAGATCGACAAATTAGCCAAAGGCTTGCTGAAACAGGAGCTAGACTCTCAAAAGAACAATCACCTTTAGTGTTTTTAAGTCTGGTGCGAGATCCAACCAGAAGACCCTGATCAGAGGATCTCAGAGTCCTACTGGTGTGATACAGCTTTAAAAGTTCATTGCTCTCGACTACACAACAATTTTAAATTGGACTCAGTGTAACCAGTGTAAAGATATTAGAATTGATGTGATCCTTCATAGAAGGTTTTGTTAGCAGCCGAATTTTTTTTTATTTTTTATGTGTTGTCAAAGTCAAAAGTGTTAGGTGCTAGGGAGGACTGGATCCAAAAGCGAACATGAGACAGAAGGTAGAAGTCAAAAAGGGATTTATTAGGTGAGGTGGAAGGAGGCTCCGTGTCCTGGTGACTCCGTGCAAGGCTCGGGAGATGAGTGGTTCCAGTGTTCCGAGGATCTCGTGTGTACTCGTGTAGTGAGTCTCAGATACAGGCTGCGGGTGGGCTTGGTGGCTGGCTGGGCTGGGTACCGATCTCCGACAGGTGTATCCAGTAGTCATGCGTGTTCGTCCGTTGTGAGGCAATAATCCGACACCGCAAGCCAGGAGGGAGCAGGCTTTAACAGGTGCCAGATTGATAATGGGACACAGGTGGGGATGGTGAGAGCGCTCCTCCCAGCCGTCCAGCCCAGCCTGAAAAAAACAAAAGAAAACCAGCCAGCACCCAGGTACAAACATACTTAAACGAAGGCAACAAAACGTCACAATCACCACAAAAAGCCTTTATTGATGTTGTATAACCAAACTGGTGGAGCAACTCCCAACAGAGCACTTTAAAAACAAGAGAATCACCGTAAAAATAGAGAACAATTAAATAAAACGGAATAAATCTATGGCAGTGTTGGAATACAAATATTCACACACTAACTGCACGTTCCTGTGATTGTCCAACTTGGCAACTCTTTGTGTCTAATGGGCAGAAACTGTTTTTGAAGTGGTTTGAACTGGTCTTTATGCCCTTGAACCTCCTGCCTTGAGGAGTCTCTGCTCTGTCGAGACGGCGGGAACTGGCGATGTCCTCCAAGGAGGGCAGCCGGTGATTATCTGAGCTGTCCTTATTACTACTTGCAAGTCTTTCCTGTCAGTTGATGAGCAGCCGGCGTACCACACTGTGACACAGTAACTCAGCGCACCTTCTATCATGGAGTCAGCAGTTTGATCTCCAGTTGGTTCTCCCTCAGCAGTCGGACGACATGGAGTCTCTGTTGAGCCTTTTTAATCACTGTCGACATGATGGCGGTCCATGTCAGGTTGACGGCAATGTACACTCCTGGGAACCTGAAAGAGGAGACTCACCATGCAGACCCCATTTATCTGTAGTGGATCAGATTCTCCTCTCTGTCTCTTGAAGTCCAGGATCATCTCTTTAGTCTTGCTGGTGTTCAGTAAAAGATCATTGAGCACCAAGTAGCGAGTGTCTGGACCTCCTCTCTGTATGCAGCAAGCATGAACAGAATTTAAATAATCAAGTCCAGAAGAAAGAATGCATGAAATATCTCCAGCTCAGATCTGGAAACAGCTGGCCTTGGTTTGGCAATATTTGAGATGACGAGATCAAACCGGTCCAGGCTAAGAGCCTGACCTGTCTAGATTCCCAGGTTGTGCACTACCGATTTGGCTGCAGAGGATAAAAAAACATGATATCTCTTATTATCATGTGAGACATGCTCAGGAGGTGAGATAAGTAAGAAAATGATGGGCCATCCAGGCCACAGTGAACAAGTACATACACTTTGACACGTTTTAAGGCTTCAAAGACCTACAACGGAGTGTCATCCGCATAAAGGAAGCTTTTAAAGATTTTATAAGCAACGTTTCTTAATGTCACTGACTCAAAACTTAGATAAAAAACTCAAATAAAACTCAGAGAAATGGAGGCACAGTGAAGTCCAGAGTCTATAGAGCTGATATGTGACAGGAATTATGGGCTCTCATCTATGTTATTAACCTGTCAGTAACCATTATTTTTGTTTATTAATTGGCCAGTAACTATTATTATTGTTTGAACAACTGTTTACCACATAATTTGTGACCAGAGTTGGCCTAAAAGAGGGATCAGTAGCCTACCAGCTGTCCATTGGCCTTTTTAAAAAGAGGGAAATGTAAGTATTTGAGAAGAAGACTGCCAGTTAAGTATTTTTCCATCAGTCTGGTGTGTGCTCTGATCTATCAGGCTATTTACTGTGTACGCTCTCATACCGTGATAACATGCTTTAAGGGTGATTAAGTATTATCTCAAGAGGCAGATCTAATGGAAGAGAGGGTTGGAGTGGAGTGGGTCATGCCCTGAAATGATCCACTTGAATAGAGGTGTAAATGGAAGAAAAAGGAGCTACTGTACTGTGTTTTTCTGTGTTGTTTTGACCAAAACATGCCACAGACATTTCATTAAGACCTCAGAAAATTGTGCCACCCTGTGAAAAAAAGGTCATAGAATGTCTCCTCTAAGGAGTCCAGGTGTTACGCTGTTGAGCGCTCACTGCTCCTCCAGTTGTATGAAACATAGTATTTATTACAAGCAGCTCACGCTTTTAATTAGCCTTTTACTGTATATACATCTTTCACACACACATTCACAGTTGGAGAAGTCTTCCGAGGCCAATTTGCAGTATAACTGCAATGAGTCATTCTATTAATAATGGCAGCTCGGTCCTCCCAGGGGTCAGTCTTTCTGTCGGCAGCAGACACATCGTCGCTCCTGTGGTTTGACTGCACAGAGTGAGTCGAACAGTATAAAAGAGCATTTGGGACAAACATGTCGGCTTTGTGGCTTTTAAATCACTTTCTGTGCATTTGCACATTTATCTTTTCATAGCCTTATCATACCAACAATCAGATGTGCATTTATAGTTTTTAAAGGGAGATTTTGTCTTGAACTTTGACTGTGATTTGTAAATGCTTCATCTCGAGATAACATGAACTATCAATGCGTGATCTCAACAACGGCATCAAAGTAGCCCATATATATCTCATCAAGAACAGAAGAAAAGCAAAATATAAAATACAGAAACAGAACGTTTGAAACATTTTAAAAAGGTGGGAAAAAACTGGAAAAGTTGTTTATTCCTTAACCCTGATTACCTGAAGTCATGGCCAGATGACAAGACCTAAATACACAATTATTACCCAACATCAATGTGAGAATAAACATTAGAACCCTCTGAATATGTAAATGTGGTCTTTAAAGGAAAAACACTTTCAGTGACTTTTGCATGACTTTGTCTAATCCTAAAAGCTTGAATAAGAGCGACCTTACTTCTTCTTCTTGGTTCTTGAAGATGTTTCACCTCTCATCCGAAAGGCTTGTTGGTGGTGAGTATAAGTAGTGAAGGGGTCGTTCACAAGTTAAGATTAAATAAAATACAGTTGATGTTATCTACATATATGCATGTTTTTCATGGCTGCCTGTTTTCTTTTGGTGCGTCGGTTTTGGACATCCCCAGAAAATAACGTTATGCGTACGCAAGCTGCAATATACAGGTTACCGGTAGAGGGCGTGTAAGGTAACTTATGATGTTTTGTATCATTAATATTTCGCGCTATTCCTGGTTTAGGAGCCTCAGGTACCATCTACGATATTGCTGCTGTCGCTTTTTCTGTTGTGATCTTAAAATCAACAAAATGCCAACCTCTATTCAATCTTTTATTCATGTCATATTTACCTTTTAATCAGTGCTTCTTCTAACATCCTGCAAATCTGACAGCTTCTTCCGGTTTGAAGGATTAGGTGCACCCCCTTTTGGAATCCTCCGGTAACAATCGTACTGCAGAGGACGGAGATGGTTACTTATGTGAACGCGAGGCAAAGCAGCAACTGTATCATCAATTTTAGCGAGTCGTTAACATCACATGTATGTCACCTTAACAATGGGTGGATCTTTCCACTCGAGAATGAGGCTAGAACAGGTATAGATGCCACAATCCCACTGATTCTGAAAGAGCATCGGGCAAAACGTGAAACAACCATGAGAAAAAATTATTGACTAGAAACTGAAACCTTCAGCGCACGTGAATAAATTTTAGCATGGTAACAAGAACGGACACCTTTCAAACGGTTCAAACAAAATGTATTTACGAGTATTGACATTTTTTGGTTATTCTTCTGAAAAGCGTAGGCCAGCAGGAACGTCTCCAGGAAGTGATACACCCTTTTCCCCTTCAACAAAACTCGCACATCTCCAGGTTTTAAAAGAAAGAAGGACAGGTTTTAAGTACAAAGGCCGGAAAGATATCTTCTTATAAACCCTCTGAAGTTGACAGATGTGCCGGCTCATCCAAATTACATGACTTATTTAAGACAATGTAGCAACAAGACGAGTCTCCGTTTCAACTCATCTTGAAAGTGCAGATGTTTGACTATAAACCAGTTTTTAGATTCTGTTGACAGGCCAAGTAGAAGTAGACTTATGACAAATAATTTAAGCCATGCTTTTTCCTGAAAACTGTCGTCCCGTTTGGTGCAGGAAAAAATGGTAAAAACTGGTTATTCTCAGGAAAGTGCTCGCTGGGGTTTTCTTTTTCCTACTCAGATTTGATGTTTTTTGTGTGATTTTAGGTCCAATGTGTTAATATAGCATGTGAAAATGAATAAATAATTGTAAAGTCACACATGTGAAGTTGTGCTGAAAAAAGACAGCAAGTCAGGCAAAGTTTTTACTTTTTAAACTGTTTTTAAGGTGAAATATAATGGTAAAAGTAGTCAAAAACGGCTAATTATGCCCTTGACCCCAGAGGGTTGAGACAGTATTAACCAACCAGAGACACACAGATGATGTTACGATCAGTGTTTAATTACTTCATGACTGTTGTCCAAACATGATCAGATCCTTAACTGTGGCTTTATTTGAGTGGGGATCTGTGGATGTTTGTAAGCATGTACTGAGGCATTTTATGCCCCAGTTGGTTTTACTGAAAAGGATAATTTCTTTCTGATTTGAATGAAGTCTTTCTGTCTTTCAGGCATGTTCCACTGACGTTTCTTTCCTTTTTTACTTTTGTGTGTTTGTATCCAAAGTCGCTTCCTTCTCACAGCAACAGAAATTATACATTTTGATACATCCACCTCCACCTGCCTCTTTTCTTGGTAAAATAAGGGGTGCTATTATGACAAAAATGGCATAAAAAGTGTAAAAAGTCGTGGTCGTTCCCTTTCGTCCTTCTCACTTCTCGGTGCTGTGATCTTCAGTGTGCTGCATCATTGCTGAAGCCACGTGCTCACTGTTTATCATCAGGAAGGGGAGGGAGGTAGAGAGAGGGAGAGATATTTCTCTCATTTTGTCCAGTGCACCCACAGACGCACTCACACTCGCACCCAGTTTGTGGCAGCCGAGGGGACGAGGACGCAGAAGGCTAGACCACACAGTGCTGATCACAAAGAATTCAAAACTACACCACAGGTACAGTAATGCTTCATTTATCTGCAGCATGATGTTTTCGCTTTTTGAGTTTTGATACAGTAATTCTGGAGACTGAAACTCTCTCTTATTATTGCAACTTTATGTTTTGTATGTAAAAGACAGCAAGACTTCTTCCTTCCATGAGCTGTAGCTCCTTTGTGTTAGAGAGCTACAGCAGGAGGAGGAGGAGGAGGAGGATGTTAAAATGAGGACAGCATTTTTGGCAGCCAGTGTGTGAATGCTGCTGCTGAGGCTTTGTACTCCATACTTTTACTCTCACACACACACACCCTCGTTGCCAGCTTATGCGTTTGCGTGAACAGAATGTAGACAGATTGGATTTACAGACCCTTCAGAAACCAAAGACCAGTTGTATTCAAATGTAGAGTGAGCAATCTGTGCTAGAGAACGTAATGTTTGGCTGAGGTGGCTGAATGATGAATCTACAGTGGGTGAAAGTCATAAAAGTTGATGGAATTTGGTGCAGGCTTGTGTCAGCAGTGCTCTGAATCAGCCTGTATTCGCTGAATGCTCCTGGCAGCACCTGTCAGATTAAGATGCAACATGGTAAAAATAAAACGGGCACAAAAGACTAAACAGGCACTAAAGTATTTGTAAATATTTAAATTGTGGCACTTTTAATCATTGGGCATGTTTATATCCTGCCATAACTATAAGATGAAAGATAACAGAGTTAATATTTTGCAGTATTACCACAAAGGAGACGCAGTCAAGGCCCATTTTTCATCTGGTCCTCTATCATAAATTCCCTGCTGGATCAGAACAGCTCTGCCCTTATCGTTTCCTTGCAGGGAGTGTTTTTATTACCTTTTTTTTTCTTCTACTACCCGTGCTTCTCAGGTCACGAAACAGCCACTGAAGTCAAGCCTGTCTTCTTTTGGGGAGTGGGTCTGTTTCTCAGCTCTGGGTTTATTAATAGAAATACAAAGAGCGGTACTCTCCTGCTTTTGTTCCTTCACGAGCCACACACAAATTCTTGCTTGTACCTTATCGCTGCTCCAGTTAGTCCATATTTGGCGTTAGCTAGTTGACTTTAGGTTAGCAGCTTACAATGGACCAAATAAATCCAGAACCCTCATCAAGTCAAAACAAAGTAGAATTAAGCTCCAGCTGACGTTTGAGTATACCTTTGGTATTTGTTTTAACCCACTTGTGTTACTCTTATTTTAGAAGTCCCATTGTTACTCCTGGACTGTGTCTTAAATCATGCCATATTTACAAACTAGTGCACGAAAACTGCTGCCCGCCATTATATTTCCAAGCTCAGAGTGTTAAAAAGGTTTATGAAAAACCTCAAAAGAGAACAACATAAAGGCATCCCTGGTAAATATCTTAACAATAATGATTAGTTTATTCTCAAAATTCTAATTCACCACAGAAAAACTCACAACTCACTCAACTTACATACAGAGACAATTTCTGCCTGAATAAGGATTGTTCCTTTTTTGCAAAGCAATTAAAAAAATGCATTGACAACCCTCTTCCAGGCACTAGACCATGAAACCTTAATGGATGAAACGATTAAAAAATACCTTAAAAGCCAATGTTGTTTGCAGTTGGAGTTTAATAATATGACATGTCTCTTCTACAGTCAACAAAATTATCTTAGTTCAAATCTTAACTGGACTATTGAGCTGTTTAGATCAATTAATGGTGACAAAACACATAAGAAAGATGCAAAAGGTTGTTACAGTTCCTTAAACAATGCACTATAGCAGGCAAACTGTTAAAAACATCACAAATATTTAAGTGGAATAATTCTTTTTTTTTTCTTACTGGAGAGTTTGACAACATCTCATTCACCATAGTACGATATTTAGTAAAAATTCAGTGTTGAATAACATTAAATAATGTCCATATTTTATTTTTGATACACTTACATGTTTGTTTTCGTTGAATCGGTGTGTTTTCTAAAAAATTTGCTTTGTCTAGTATTTTTTAAGTCTTGGTTGTTGACATTAATAACGCTTTATGAATATGATGTGAACGCGATTCGAATTAATACGGAGATATATACGGAATGCTAAAGTTACAACCCGGTAAATTTGAACATGTGATTTGTAAGTTTGCCATAAACATACCAAATGGCTTAATTACAGAGGAGTACTAGGGTCACTGATGAAAAAACAGTAGTAGAAAAACTTTATTTAATCTCCCATTTCAAGAATAAAGTTGACATGTCTAGATTAAAGTCGAAATGTCAAGAATAAAGTTGAAATACTTAAAAAATAAAGGAGAATCGTCAAGAATAAAGTCAAAATGGTAAAAGTTGAGAGGTCGAGAATAAAGTTGTAATATTTTGAGAATCAATTCGAAATTTCGAGATTAAAATTGAAACACCTAAAGAATATAGTTGAAATGTGTATAATAAAGAAAAAAACGTCGAGAATAAAGTTAAAAAGGTTGAGAATAAAGTTGAAATACTTCAAAATTAAAGTCGACTGATAAAGATTAAATCAAACCAGCGTTACAGTATAGGCAAACAAAATACCTTTAGTAAATGAACTGGTGAAATATTACTTCAGAATAGGTTTTAGTAACAAGGAAATTCTCTCTCTCTTAGCACATAAACACAGTGTGATACATTTTTTGTTCAAAAGATACAAGGGTATCCATCGTTACACCTGTGCACAATACTCATATTAATATTTTGACTGTATACTCGAAATGGGAACTAAAGAAAAAAAAAGTCCTTTATTGTTTTTCTCTTCTTACTGTTACTCTTATACTCCATAATATGAAACACAAAAAAGTAAAAGCTAAATTTTAAGATAATTTGTTATGTTAAGCTAACGTAAATGAACAGATAACCTTAGGTTTCCAAACAAGTTATGAATATAACAGCTTGATTGGGATTTTTTAAGTAGTTGAGTCACTAACAAAAAACTACAGCCTTTAGTATACATGATTATGATTTAGTAGTTATCAGTGATGTGATAGCAGCATATCATCAAGCACATATTAAAGTACACTTATTTTCTTGCAGACAACATTTGCTCATTTATAAATTAGGAAAAGTCATGAGTTTAGGGAAAGAAACTCCTTTAAAAGAAAATCGATTGCTGGTAAAAACTGTATTCCTTGTTTTTGAAGCTTGCTGTTGTTCCGCTTCTTCTGTTTTGAAACAACTATTCTTGCTCCCTGGAGTCTTCAAACCTCACTCTGAGCCCCCAGCCTCCCTCCCACCCTGTGGCACTTTCAACAGCTAAACAATGAGGTTTGGCACAGTGACTGAGCCACTGGAGAAGCAACACTGTTATTAGCGCGTTTTGCATGCTAATACATCCTCACTTTGCAAGATGTTTCCTCTGGATCTCTGCTCTAATTTGGTATAGCTTCCTGTTGTCTGTTGAGAACTGAATACACATGATTGTTGCACTTATTTCTAACCACTGTTAACAGTTGATAAAAGTTAGCTGTGTTTAAGTCAAGGTTTTTATATAGTTTATATGATCTTATAACACAGTAGCACCAACCACAGTCATAGAAATATTTTTATTAAGTGTTAACCTTCACATTTCTCTCCCTCTGAGGCAACATTCAGAGGAACCAGTTGGTCTGTTTAGCATCTAATTATGTGTGTAGCTTTGTTGCATGAAGTCTTAAAGTTCTGTGAATCTTATTACTGCCTTTGCACCTGCAATGCACCAGCAGCAGTACAGTAGATCTTGTCTCTTGTATTTTTTATACCCGCTGCTAGATGGGGCCTGGATTGTTTTGGAACTTCCCTCCCAAGGCTGGCTGCACGGTTCCACAGAGCCTCCTGCAGACCATGTACGTAGGATCGTGAAGCCACCGTACCTTCCATTCAGTACCACACAGGTCTTTATCCAGCCTGCGTGGATTTATCTATGGCATTTTCCATCCATCCGTTCCATTCTGTCAGTCAGTCCAGTGTTTCACATATTCATTGCACAGCAGCCTGCAAATTCCCATAAATCAAATCAAAATCATGATGTAATAATTAAACAAACCTGTTTAGGACAGGGAAAGTCAGTCTAATATCTTTTTAGAGGTGTTTTATTAAACTGCAACAGACACCAGATTAGATCCTGGGAATTAAGATTTGTCGGATTTAAGTCGGACCTTGAAACTGAAAATAGTTTCTACAAAATAACTGAGAGTACAGAAAATATAAACATTTTAAAGAAATCAAATATCCATGCAAAACATAAATTGGAAGCCAAGTCAAAAAGCTATGCAAACACTATACTAACTTTATAGGTTTAAACTGCTAGCTTAGCAGAATAGCTACAATAGCTACAACACTGTATTGAGACTTGGTATTCATTGTTTTGTACACCCCAAAAAATCAAACATCTTGGACAAAATAAACAAAAGTCCAGGAAAGACAATAAATATTTTAAATAATTCATATTGAGTCCATGAAAATATGAATAAGAAGCCAAGTCAAATAGCTATGCTAATGCTATCTTTACCAGTTTTACCTGATAGCTTAGCAGAACAGCTAATGTGAGTACAACTTATACTTTCCTTTTGTCCCATTACAAATTTGAACCAATATGAAGTTACATTGTGGTTGCTTTATTAAAGGAAAACAAAGAGAATTTTATATAATCGTGTCATACATAAACTCGATCTGATCTTAATGGAGGTGTTTAACAGTACTGAAAATACACAATTATATGCTAACGCCATATCTTTACATGGTAACCAATTAAACGAACCTGATTGGCATGGAGTCAATTCTGTAGATTTGTATTTCTTAGATATAAATTTGCATTTTTCTTTTATTGTAGCTTGATTGTAAATATTTAGAATTATTGCACTTAAAAGCATTAAAATTGTTGCACCGAACAAATAAGGCATTTATTTCAAATGTACCAGTTCATTACAGCCACTGCTGGATTGGGTTAACGTCTTCACAATATTTGAAAAGGATGATCTGAGTCACTTTTTCTTTTTGAAGTACACAAACAATATGACCAATAACTACTTTGTTCGACAGAAGTGTTGTTGTATGATATCAGTTCAATACTTGTTCCCCTCTGTGGTGTTGTCACACCAGCTTTTTGTTCGATTTAGGACTTTGTGAGACTAAAATTGGAGGAAGTTTTTCAGGTAAATCTCAATCCCATGCCTCATTGCTGCACTTAGGAAATGGAATGGATATTGTCAGCATGCCCTGTCATCACACTCTCAGTGTGTCAATTGTCTATTCCTGTTGCCAGTTAGCTCTGAAAAGCTATAGTCTGGGTGCTGGCTGCCCAGTGTGATTGCCTGACCCAGTTAGGGAGGAAAAGCATGTTTCACACATGTCTGCATGTGTATTAGTGCATCTTTGTTATGCAGTATACGACAACTCACTGTCAGCTTTAATAAAGTCTAATATGTTGTGTGTTTATTGGACTGAAGTGAAGGGGGTTGTTTCATTAAGTAAATGATGCTTCTGACATATTGGTTATTGAATGGAAGTGCTGTGTCACTCCATGGTCACTAATGGATGCGGTTATTAAAATGGAGGCTGGCATAAGAGGGGCAGTTTATATAATAATATGTGAAAACATGATTTTGGCCTTCAGTATGCTCCCTTCCATCATCAGAAAAGCAAACAGGGAGGAGGGTAAATGTTTCTGAATGGAAATTAGTTCTTAAACAAAACCTGATTGTGTAGGTTAGTATTGGGTAATCAGAAAACTTTATTGATCTGCACATCTGGACTTACACTCGAAGATAAAGCTTAAACCCCCAAAACAAAATAACAATATTCAAAAGAATTGTTAAATAACATTAAAATGAAAAAAATAAGAGAATTGAAATACTATAAAAGAAGGAATGAGCTCTTAGTAGGAATATGTAGCGATTAAAGTGTTAAAAACTACAAAAGTACTTCCTGGTCCTGAATAGATGTAGTTCTGGGAAAGAAAAACAGTAGTATTGCACCAGATTACTTGCATTTAGCAATGGATATTACACATGAATCAAAGAGTTATATTTGTACAAAGTAAAGATATTAGCCTGCCATGTCAGATCTATTGTTCATCAGACTAAAAAGATACATGTCAGATGTTTCGGTTTGTTCGTCTCAAATAATTTGAGGCATATTTGATCTGATGTTAGGAAGAGCACTACACTTTTAAAAGTGACTAATAAGTAAAAGCAGAAAATAATGGCAAAATAGTAGAGTTTATTTTTACATTTTCATCCATCAGCTCTTCTTGAGGCTATTTCTGTGTTCATATATTTCTTTATTTTTTTATTTGTGTGTCTGTATGTCAGTTGACTGGGTGGTTCTTGCCTCGATCTAAAGCAGGACTGATGAACTGGGTAAACTAGACAAAAGCTAGTCATTCCTATCAAAACTTGTTTAACATGATAGTTATGCTCGTCTCTTCGACATGTAATGGCTTGCTGTCTTTATTAACATTCAGATCCAAACTTTTTAGCTTCCCTCAATGCCGTTTGTAGCCACTCCCCTTCTTTTTTTATCGGTACGTAGACTGAAATAATCTGTTAGAAGACTTTTACTGGTTTCAGAGACGCAGTTTAACTTAAGTCCAGAGTTGACTGAGCATTTGTGGTCAAAGCCTCTAAACTCTGGGAAAAGGCCCTTGATGAGATCAGGTCAGCGGAGTCAGTGTCTTCTTTAAAATCTCCTCTTAAAACATACTTTTATTTGAGAGTCTTTCCTGATTTTACTTGATTTTTATTAATCGATTGATAAACTGTCCTACGAGTTTATTACATTTTATACTGTTGCACTGATGCTTGAAGTTGTTTTTATTTTTTATTTGTAGCTACAGGACCCTTGAAAATGTTTGGGACAAAGTTACCCCCCTGCTCCTTAGTGTAAAATACCAAATCAAACAATTCAGATGTAATTAAAGTGCACATTCCAGACTTTAAAGTCATTTTCATTAATTTCAGTTCCACCATGTAGAAATTACAACATTTTTACACACAGTCCCCCTCATTTAAGGGCTCCATAAAGTTGATACATTAAAGCAGCCATGTTTAGTACTTTATTGCATATCCTTTACACACAATGACTGCTTGAAGTTGGCGACTGATGACATTACCGGGTGCTGAGTATCTTCTTTGATGATGCTCTCTAAGCCTCTACTGCAGCCACCTTCAGCTTCTGATTGTTCTGGAGGCGTATCCCTTTAAGTTTCTTCTTCAGCATATGTTCAGATGGATTCAAATCAGGTGACTGGCTCGGCCACTCAGTAGTGTTTTAGCTCTGAGAAACTCTGGTGCTGCCTCAGCAGGATGTTTAGGATCATCATCTTGTTGCAGGATGAAGCTCCGTCCAATGAGTCTAGAGGCATTTACTGGAACTTGAGCAGATGAGATGTTTCTATCCAGCTCAGAGTTCATTGTGCAGCTGCCATCAGCAGCTCCATCATCAGTGAAGATTAGTGAGCCAGTACCTGTGGCAGCCATACATGCCCAAGCCATAACACCCCCACCACCATGTTTAACAGAGGAGCTGCTATGCTTTGGATCTTAGACACTTCCGTTTGGTCTCCACACTTTCTTCTTGCCATCTGTATCTCTGATACAATTTAATCTTGGTCTTGTCTGTCCAGAACTCCTTTTTCCAGAACTCTGCAGCTCCTTTAAGGACTTTTTGGCAAACTGTAATCCGTCCTTTCTGTTTTTGTTGCTAACTGGTGGTTAGCATGCTGCAGTGTAGCTGTATTTGTGTTCATGAAGTCTTCTGAAGACTGTTTCTAATCTGTTGGACTGGCTTTTGGGGATTTTTCTTTACCACAGTGAGGATTCTTCCATCATCAGCAGTGTCTGCAATGGATATCTTTAAAATTCAATGACAACCTCTGATATTGTAAACTGTAATAACATATTTTAGGTGAGTTGAACCTCTTTAATTCTAGCTTATTATTTGTTGTTTTACCATTGAGTAAATTTAATTTTCCCCAAAGCGAAACTATATTGCTGCCGGATAAATTATTAAGGAAAAGTAAATTCCCATTTATGCCCTCAGATCGCTCCACTGGGCTTTGATTCTTGTCATCTGGTTCTCAGTTCGGTTCAGGAAGGAGTCAAGCGAATACTCCCCTCCCCCGTCGGCAGGGCCACACGCTGTCCGCCCGTCTGTCCTGCTGGCAGCCGCCTGGCAGCCCAATGGGCGTACCATAGAAACACAACCACAAGAAGGGACATGTAGTTTCATTTTTCATTGCTGCTGCCGGACAATCCAACTGTGCCATTCAGCTTGAGCCAAATAAATACAAGACATCGTGTGTGAACATTTGCTAGCGTGATGCTAAAAAAGAGGCTAATGCACGACTTTCAAAGGGTAAAAAAAAACCTAAAGTATGAGTGAAGTGAGGCCTTTTCAGAGTGAAGCTCATCTTTTCTGAATCATTTGGCGAGTTAACAAAGCACACACTCTAGTGTCATGAATCACTGGTGTGATAGTGACAAAGCTGTTCAATCCCTCAGTATTACGCAATATATTATCATGCAGCTTTTTGAAACATTTTACCACATGAAACTGGGAAAACCAACTCTTTTTGGCTTCATTCTGACTTAATTCTTTGGTGGAATTGTTATACTGAAACAGAAAGAAAGTCTTTTCCAGTCTTAAACCATGTGATGAAGCACAGCTCCAGGATTTTACTCCCTCTCACCACCGACACCTCCCATCATACAGTGTCAGGCAAGTAATGTTCTTGTGGCAAAAAGCTCCCAAACGGATTTGACTGTCAACAGCCACACTGTACATCGCTATATGTCACTTATCACCACAATTAATTTGTTCGGTTGTAGTTTGAGGAACACAACGTTGGCCTGTTTCATCTGTTTTTCCATTTATGGGCGAAAGGAAGTCTGCAGAAAAATGTAGTTAAATCAGATTTAGTCTGTAAAAGAAAGAACTGTTGGAGCCCAAACAGATTTATACACATTCATGGGAAATTAAGAGGTTCAGCTGCCAATGCCAAAGGAGAATCTGGCCCTCTGTTTGTTGGTATCGTCTTGGTATGGCAGTAAGCCCATGGTTGATAGTTGATACCATAGAATTAATATCCCATATGTAACATTTCTCTGAACTGAATACATTTTTGCCAAAATGAGGCTGAAACAAAAACATAATTTCAACATGTAAAAAATATCAAATTTATTGTTTTTTTTAATTGGTTTGTTGCAGGCAAAGTTCAGGCTAAAGTTTATATATATATATATATATATAAAAAATTGGTTTATGAGATTTGCAAATCATTACATTTTGGTTTTGTTTACGCCCTAATTTAGAGGAATTGAGGTTGTTTCGGGTTAAGATCCTGGATCACCCCCCACCCCAACCCTGGCTGCACATACAAAACATGTTGGATGCATACCAGATGTCCTACTGAAATACTTTTGAAGTCATGCTGGGAGGCACAAAAAGAAAAGACAGAAAATACAGAATTGGTGTCCATCAACATGAATAGAAAGCATTCTCTTTTGGGGTGGTTGTATAAAAATTAAAGGTTGTACGATCAGATCCAAGTTCTTTTAACCAGTGAGTGGTCAGAACATGAAGTGGGCATATTTTTAAACCTTGTAGGCTGCAGATTGATTCTCAGCAACATTTCCAGCAGAAGCACTGTCAAAGAACGGTGGTGAAGGTAGGACCCAGATGCAGTTCTTTCAAAATTCAAAAAAATAATAAAAAAATACCAAACGTTAACAAAAACAAGACTATGGATAAATAACATGACTATGAAAATGAGACTATGAGACAAGAACCAGACTTAACAAGACTTAACTTTGGCAACTGTGGCATGAAGGGTAGTGAGGATTCCGCCATGAACATGGGTGAACCAGGAAAGTAAATACTGAGGAGATTAGTGATTAGTGAGTGAGTGCAGCTGATGACAATGAAACAGGTGGCATGAGTGAGACTAAGTGACAGGGGGAAAAACATGACCAGAAACCTGAAAACATGAAAAAAGACCTGAAACAAGATAATCAAAACATAAAACTGTGACAAGCACAAATTATAAAGCAAGCACGATGCAAATTATTAAAGCTTATGCAACTTTACCTGAAGTGTGACAAAGTTAGAATGACCCTTGACGCTATAATTAGCAAGAAATCCACCAATGTGACATAAAAGAAAAGATCCTCCAACAGATCAATCTTTTTAAAAATGCTCCACAGGCTCAGTACTTAATTCTTTGCACAAAGATAAACAGACATTAGCTTTACTCTTCTCACTCCCCCCCCCCCCCCCCCCCCCCCCCCCCCCAATGAGATCTGAGGCAAAAATAGATCTTTGAACAAGTGTGTTGTCGAAAGCATGAACTCACCACTTTGTGACTGGTCACTGCCTTTCTGCTTCTTTTCTCTATGCTTTGGTTCAGCCAGGATCAGCTTGCTAACCGTTAGAAACAGCAACAAATGCAAATTTCTTACAATCTGTAAAGCTTTCTAGTGATATAATGCTGTCATCGTGCTGCCAGAAAAAGCTTCTAATGCCAGAAGAGAATGCTGGTAAACGTTTGAAGCTGATATTTAATTTTTAATCCTCCTCACAGACAATGATATCTCTGCTCTGTTAAGCTTCTCAGTAGCAGAAGATTCCTCCAGACATCCTGCAGCTGTAAATAATTTAAGTCTTGATGATTTAAACATATTTAGAACCAATGCTGTGATTTTGTTATTCTTATTTTCGTGCATAAAAGATGTGACACCATAAATATCAGACAGTATGGTGTTTCCACCCTCACATGGGTCCAGAAACCAACAGGTTGGATGATGATGGCGTGTGGTGTCGGGGGGGAAATGTTAGAGAACGTCAGTCGGGATTAACGTCCCCTATCTGCTCGACAGGAGGAAGCTCCCCCAGGAATCCTATCTATTTAGGTAAAAAAAAAACACCAACAGCCGAAAGACAAAATCATGTCAACAGAGAAGGAAACAAGGCAGGAAGTATGAAAGGATAAGCTTTGAATTTAGGAGGTGAAGGTTTGAACTCACTGAAACAAGAGACTTGAAATCATGTGAAGATAAACTGGAACCACAGGAGACCCGACTTACAGTATTTACTACCTCTTTTCATACCATCTACTATTGATTTAGTCCATATAAACGTGTATATATACATACATAAAGGCTGCAGCAAATGATTATTTAGGTAATCGTGTATTCTGTTGATTAATTGAGTAATCGGATAAGAATCTAAAAGAGAACATTTTTTATTATGAGCTAGCTTTTACATATAGATAGAATATAGAATTTGATCGTGTGCTTGTGCTAGCGGGGTAGCTCCAAAGCTATTCACAAGTAATTTTTCCCAAGTCTCTATTAACTAATATGAAGTTCTCTCACCGGACACTTGCCATCTAGTTTAGAAAACACTACATTGCTGTTATTATCTATCTATGTTATCTATATATATTATCATATGCGACAGTATCAGTATGAGTATGGCCACTTAAGGGGGGTTTTTCAGTACAATGTGAAGGAAAACCACAAAAGCTTTGTTTGAAGTTGATAAATGTATTTTTTGTTCAGAACCACAGGAAATATTCAGATCAAATGTCTGTTTTGACGGTGTAGTCAAAAGCAGCTAAACGTGGATATGAACCATTTCCAACCTGGAATTTTGTCAGGTGCACTGAGATCGTAATAGTAGCCTATCTACTACATTTCACCCCGTGGTGAAATGTTACTGTATACATATATTTGGTATTTGGACTCCATTGCAGTTATTTCACACATTGTAATTAATACAAACCTCAACCTTTTTTGAAAAAATAAAAGTAAACTGCCATTAACACTTATTTTAGAATGAGAAATAATTAACAAACCACCTTCAAAGTGTAATTATTTAAAGTGTTGGCTGCAGAGTCATCAAGCATAGTTGAAACCATGTCCATAGCACAGGGAAGTATTAATTCTGAGTTCGGCTTTTTACACTTTGCCACTTGGTAGGCAACTTTATATGAGGCGAGTTGAGCATTTGCTGGCACGGATGCAACTTTAGTAAAAAATTACTGTTGAGAAGGGCAGTGTACGAGTTTTTGTCTGAAAAACTGAACTGGCTTGTCTTTGTGCTCTGGATGTTTTGTCTCCAAGTAGCATCTTGGCTTGTTCGACTTCAAGCTGTCACAAGCTAGCGCTTTAAGATAGACAACACTCTGCATTACCCATCGTTGTACAGGTAAAGCGAAAAGCAAGATACGTGTCATCACATCTTCTTTTCTTTGCCATGGAAGGACATTGCTTTGGAAGCACTACTGGCAATGCTTCATTCTCTGCTTTGCGTTTACGTGAGAGCCCCATCAAAAACTTGTCCATGTTATGCTAGCAGGGTCATTTATTGATTGATTCATCCGTGCATTCCACCCACACTCCCCCCCTTGCAATATCTCTGAGCCCCCCAGTTTGGGAACCATTGCTCTAATAAAACAGTATGGTCGTGTGGGGAAGAATCAGGCTGTAATCTACGTGCAGCTGTTTACTTCGATTAGTTTGCTAACGATACCGGTTCATACCAATTAAGTTACTTATCTTATGTTATCTTTGTGTATTTTGAGGTGCCTGATGAAGTTGCTCATCATTCATCCTGATGCCACACACTTTGTAAGTGGCCGTTCGCTTGTTTGCTGCCTATGTGAACGCTTTATAAACAAGTGTGATGACAAATGGCAGAGCTCCAGGTGAGTCAGTGTTGTTTTGATATCTGTGGCTGTGCCTAATATCACGGGAGGGAATTAGATTCAGCTTGCCATCGATTTCCCATCAGTAACATCAA
Organism: Leuresthes tenuis; assembly: GCF_036924035.1. Taxonomy (NCBI): domain Eukaryota; kingdom Metazoa; phylum Chordata; class Actinopteri; order Atheriniformes; family Atherinopsidae; genus Leuresthes; species Leuresthes tenuis. The sequence continues at coordinate 28,970,311 of NW_027325359.1, read as the reverse complement.
CACTCTGGAAAAACTAGAATTAATTATCAATTTAAGATTGTTCACAAGTCCCTAACCTTGAGTCAAAGTCAAGTCTTGAGTCTCCATCTCTGGGTAGTTCTGGTGACATTTCAACAGAACTTTGGCACTTTTTGTCATGCGAGGTCCCCCAGGGGTCAATCTTTGGCCCCATCCTCTTTACCCGTTACCTTCCATCCCTTGGCCAAGTCATCGGCTGCCATGAAATTTCCCTCTGTTGCTACGCTGATGACACACAGCTTTACATCAAAACAACTGCTGCAGCCCCACCCTTCATCATCGTAACTCACCGACTGTCTGGAGGAGATAAAGGTTTGGATGGGGGAACAACTTTCACAACTAAACAGCTCCAAGACAGAAGCCATCGCGGTAGGCACCCCTCACCAGATCCAGTCATCATCCATAACCAGCATCACTTTCTCTCATCACAACACTCCCCTCATGGTCCAAATATTAGCGGTCGTCTTGATTCACATGTGATACGCTTTTTATTATCACTGCTTTATTTTCTTTTCAGACCTGCAGTCGTGCTCTCTTTGACATTGTAGCTACAGTAAAATACCTGTTGCTAACTCTGTTTTCATGCCCTTGGTGCTTGTTTGACCAGCCACTCCTTCCTCCTGGGCTCTTCTCTGTGTAATCACACTGAGAGGATGAAGCAGAGGGAGGCATATCTTTCAGAGGGCTGTTTGAAGTGTTGCAGCCAGATGTCTAATTAATACACTGGAGTAGATTCAGTAACCTTGCAGCTTGATTAAGAGTCAGGAGAGCCGAGTAGAGCCTCGGTACCTTTTGGGTACGATGAGCAAATGAAGGCAATAAAATGCAAGGAATGCATCTCATATGACAGCTGAGTACCACACCAAAGTTTCAGCTTCATTGCTTTTGTAAAGATAGTCTCTATTATTAATTATTTTTGTCAGGCATGTAAAAGTCTAACCTCTTTTCTGTCATGTCGTGTCCTTCTTTCGTTCTCTCTTCCTCTGACCCAGTTTCCAAGCATCAATTCAGTGATTTTACATCAGATCAGATGCTTTCCTTCCACATGGTTGTGCAATTGATTTCCTGTCTGGCAGAGAGATTCTCACTGACCCTATTTAACGTGCTCTTTCGTCACAGGAACGACTGGAGCTATGACGCTGGCCTCAAGCCTCCCATCAGCCACACACAGACACGTAAATATCAATAACAGAGATCAATGTTATGTAGCAACACATAGTAAAGCTTTCAGCTGTCCAAAGTCTCTGTCAGACTGGATTCGCTTGGGGTTTTCATATACTTTGGTGGGGTTCGTCCAATGAAACAGAAGATCTGTCTTTCCAAAAATTGCTGCCATAACCAGCATATTTGATGGGTGCAAGAAAAGTAAGTTATTGGACGAACCCCAACAAATTACATATCCCTGGAAAGCCCAGGATGTCCCTGACTCTCTTTAGAATAAAGCTGTGAAACTCTTCTTCCTTACAGAGGACAGAAATGTATAGCTGTAAGTAAAAAAATGTGTTCAAATTTTGACATTCACTAAAAGTCAAGTCGCTGCAATGCTGTGATTTTCAGTCACACTCAGTATTTTTCTCATTTACAGTATCCCTTTGTCTCTAACCATTTTTTAAAGTGCAGCCTTTTGAAATATCAAAATGGGAAGTTTTCTTTAAAAAAAATACCTCGATGCTTAAATTTGAACACAATCAGTGGAATGAAAACCACCCACGAGAGGCGAGGCAGAAAGTGAAAAGTTGATAAAAGGAAAATATCTAATGATCCATCACGGCTCCTATCCAGTGTAAACTGAGTGCCGTTTCATTCAGCTCACACTAATGCATGAAAATCTGAGTTGTTTAAGATGCGGCTGATGGTGGTTAATAGCTAAAAAGCTACGAATATGTGCTCTTTAAACTTTATAAATATCTGTCCTACATTCCTCTGAACAGAGACAGTATCACAGTAATAGTCAAAGACAATACAAGTGGAGTTATATCCCCCTTTATGTGTTGGCAGAGGAAGAAAGGAAAACAAAAAGAGTAAAAAGGTTACTATGGTGAGACTGTGAAATGTGTAATTTGGCAAGGCGGGCTTGTGAGAGGACAACGAGAGAGGGGCATTATATGTAAGTTAAATCAGGAGAGCAGGAGGTGGAGAGCAGTACTGACGTGATTTAATGACAATTTAAAGATGGACTTAATGCCTCTGATTGGCTTATTAGAGAAGCTTCTGTCAATAACATGTGTAATGTTGTAAGAATTTATTGTTTGATCCACTTTATCTGTAAAACATTAGCTGTAGAAGCACAGCTCCTGGTCATCCATTTTCTTGTATTTATCTGAGGTCGGATCACAGAGTGTATGAGATAAACCCAGACATCTCTCAGTCCGGAGATACTCTGCAGCTCCTGCTGGGGAATCCTGGGACATCCCTGGTCAGAAATTAATGTATAATCCCTCAGACAGGGTCTGGGTCTGCCTCAAGGTCTCCTGCCTGTTGGATGCGACTCAGAAACCTCCAAAGGGAGGTGGGAAACTGCCTCACTTTCAACGTGTGTTTTCTGTGTTCTTATGGGAATAAGATGCTGGTTAGTGAGATCTGTACCAGCTAGTGTTGAGTTGTTGTTCTATAAACAGGAGAAAATGGTGTTTCTGTTCATCATTTCGTGGTAAAGCAGCAGCAACAACAAATCGTTTAATCATTTGCTGCCAAGCTGGTTCTGTATTTCCTTTAGTTATATTTAGTCTTAGATGTAGCTGTGTAAAAGGTTAAATCAGATCATATAAAGTTTCCTTTGGCCATCAACAAACAGATGATAACAAAAAGATCATATGTGAAAATGGTGGGAAAGTAAACGTTTATGATGAAGAAGGTGAGCCAGACACCATGGGACCCAGATGGGGTTGTCATGACAACCGTGTCTGGCAAGAGCGAGGCAGAAAAAAAAGCAATGGTGGCCGAGAAAAAAAGACAAAAAGACGACAAGTCTGTTTACTGCCGCTCAACAAACATACTGTTTTATCTGCAAAACTTGCAAAAAAACAGTTTTCTATGAGAGAAAACTCTAATATTTTGTTGTGAGAGGACGAAAAACAGGCCTCTAAATAACTTCTCACCCACTGACACTTTGGCTGCCTGAGCACAGTTGGTTAAGAGGATGAAGAGGAGCTTTGAAGTCAAGCCCTCCTCTGTGGTGAGTGGACTGTGATGGCCACATGCCTCTCTGGTCATCTCAATGGCCTTACTGGCAGAGCTGGGCAGGAAAAACACAAAATGGCTGAAGGAGAGCATTACGACTCACGTTCGTGATGTTGGAGAACAAAACCTGAGACACAGAGGATCACAACAGCAAATCGGCACAAAACTGCTTAAAAATGACAACAAATAAATCCAAAACGGCAACAAAGGAGCACCACACAATGCACAGAAAGACACAAAACAACCACAAACGAATAGCAAATAACCCCAGAGACACGAATCAAACACACACACAAAACAGATGAAAAACTATTTCAAAATGTCAACAAAACAACCTCAAATAAAACAGTTGGACACAACCAGAAGCAGAAAGTGTCAGTGTATGAAGTGTGGCTGTTAAATGTCGTATTTTTATTTGATTCTAATGTGGAAAATTCACATTTTTGTTAAATTTCCAACGTGAATTTAGAGGCCATCGGTCTGTACTACGGGGCAGATTCAACACATCTGGAGCAGCTGCTTCGGAGCTGGTTCAGCTGTACGAAGTGAAACAGCTCCGCTGACAATCTGAACCTGAGGTTACCGCTACACGCTCAGGGCTTCACCATCCTGCCAGTCAAGATCACTCTGAGCCGGGCCACAACTTATTTAGCTTCAAACTCTTTCTGTGCGTGTTCACGTGAGAGATGTGGTGTTATTATTCGATAATTAATTCAGAACGTTAATCAAGAACATCGTAATTTGCACAAGAAGAAGAGACTGTATTCCTAAATAATTTGGAATTTAGGGATAAGATTGTGGCTAAAATCAATATAATCTGCAGTAAACTTATCAATATCTTTCATGCACGATGAGACACAGTCTCATTCTTTCAAGCTTTACATCCAAGCGTTTAAGTTAGTTTTTGAAAATGTAACAAATTCAATAGTTCTTGTTAATGTTATATCTAAACTTTTTAAGTTTAAGAAGTGTATGTTATGTTATCGGTCTCCAGTTCTTAAGGAGGAAGTATTCGTTTTCCCAAATATGAATATAAATGATCTCTAATCGAATTAATGCTGCTTTAACGCACATCAAATCTAACCTGAGAAGGTCTGAGATGTGCACCCTGAACCACCGGTAGAGTCAGCTTTAATAGCTGAAGTGAACCGACTTCAGGAGGCTGATAATCCAGAGTTAAATCTGAATTTAATTAAACATGCTGCCAGCCTTCATTACAAAGAAGTCTGGGCAGTTTCGGGTAGTTAGTGATAGTTAGAATTCCACTGTGGAACAGAATGACACCCTCTGGTGTGGTTTGCAGAGCTTTTACATGCACAAAAAACACACTGAAGGAAGGAGAAACGCCCACAAAGACCTTAAAGGAGCTCTTTAAAACCTAAAAACTCTAACTAGCAGCATCAAGGGAAAGAGTGTCGACAGTTTGCATCTTGCTCTCTCATGGTTCAAAGGTAAACGAACAGTTAAAACGGTTATTTTAAATGCTTGCGCTCCATGACACGGTCGAAATGCCTATACCCAAAGATTTTTGGATTTTAGACAGTGTAGAGCAGAGTGACCACTTGGTTGAATATATTAGCTTCAAAAAGGCTTTGAATATATATATATTTGTACCAAATATACCTAAAGAAGAATTAGTTGTTGTTTTATTTGAGTCTAATTTCATTTTGCTTTGTTTTCACTGCTTTTTCGCATCTCTGACGATATATCGTGTTCACCAAAGAGTGTCTTGTATGTGGGATACACTATGACTAAACTAGTACACAGCCACTGGTGTCCGTTACAAACTGCACAACAAAAATACTGACATGCCTCAGCAGCCTTTATGGTGCCAGTATTAACAATTAAAACAGTGACTTTGTCATGCAAAGTTCCCCCTCTGGGCTTTAGACCGATATTTAATCTGCAGAGCTGTTGGAAAGGTTTAAAATAACTGAAAAGTGGAACTTTTGATTTGATTGTGAAGCAGGAAGTAAGTGGAATCATCCTCAAATGATCAATAATGTTCTTTCCTAATTTCATTATCGCCTGAACAGCAACTGTTGCTGCACTCCTGCATAACAAGACATTCATTATTAAAGAAACAGCAGTATATATGTATCGATGCAGAGTTACACACCAGTTAAGAGAAGAAGACGGTACTGGTATCTTTCCACCAGTACCAGAGGCGTCATGAAGCCAAAAATAACCCGTATGACTAAATGCTAATTGAATTCCCAAGCTGCCGTCTTACATAAGCATGTCAGAGTGAATAGAGCTGCTGAAAAAGAGAGTGATGAGACCGGCTGGGGAAGGCAGAGATGGGGGGATGAGGTGAGGTGTGAAAGAAGGAAAAACTGAGAGTAAGAGGAATGGAAGTGACAGAAGAGAGTTGAAAGACACACATGCTGTAGTGACAAGAGGTGGAGGTAAAATGTCAAAGGATGTGGAGTTCAGACAAGTCGACCCTCAGAGGAAAAAGAGATGCCGTCAGACAACAGTTACGAACTGTAGGAACTGAGAAACAAATCGAAGCAGAGACAAAGCAGGAATATACCAGTGAGAATGCCAGCATGGAAACAAAACATTTATTACCTTCTCCAAGTAGCCTTTTGATTTAATAATGTCTGCAACGTTTGAAGAACCCAAAGGACCAGTGTGAATGATTTAAGATGATCTATTCAAAGAAATAAAATAAAGCATAGCCACTAAAGCTTAAATTTGCAGAAAGTTAACGTGTTTGAGGGAAACACTGGAGAAGTTTGTGAACCTTAAAACTAAATACTTCTGCCCTAAACTGCTCTGGAGGACCTGAGATACTGCGGATCATAACTTTGGTTTGCAGACCCGCTTCACAGACCCGCTTCACAGTGTTTAGCTTTGCAGTTGTTTGACATTTTTATCTTTGTGGCCTCTTCAACATGAAAACAATTTCATGTGTACGGCTGCACATGTGCAGGGCTCACACAGATCAGTTTTTATGACGGAGGAGTCATAAAATGTTACTTCAACATATATTCATATATACTTTAACACATATTTGGACAAACTGGTCAGCAAAGGAATTTTTTTTCCCCTGGAAATGTTTTAAGCTTTTATTTTCCCCAAATTAACACTTTAAAATGAAGAAACAATTTTTTTAATGCTCAAAAGTCCAAATACATGACCAGTGAAAACTGTGTTGCTCTTTTAGAATCACTGTGGAATCCTGGAAAAATACAATGTTCTCATTTTTGCTTATATTACAACCCTGATTGTTGGTCTGCAACATAAAACACATGCAGTGCAGTATTGAGCAGAACTCTTGATTGCCCCCAATCGCTTTATATGTTGCAGAGAAAACAGGAAATAGGTGTAGTGATTTATTGAAACAACTGCAGACATCAATTCAGTAAATAAGATAAAAACAGAGTACGATCTCCTTTATTCTCCAAGACAGCCTGAACCCTCTGAGACAAGCTTTCTGTCATTTCTTTAAGTAGTCTTCAGGAATAGTTCTCCAGGCTTCTTGAAGGACTTCCCAAAGCTCTTCTTTGGATGTTGGCTGCCTTTTGTTCCATTCTCTGTCAAGATGATCCCACACTGCTTCAATAATGTTGAGGTCTGGGCTCTGGCGAGGATTCATCCCTCCATAAGACCTGTTGTCACTGATTTTCAGTCCACTTCTTGTGTCATTTGGCATAGCTCAGCCTTTTCTCCCTGTTTCCCTTCCTTAAGAATGGCTTCTTGACAGCCACCCTTCCATGGAGACCATTTCTGATGAGGCTTGGGCCAACAGTAGATGGATCGGCTGAAGGTCCAGATGCATCTCTCAGGTCCTGTGTCAGGTCTTTGCTGGATTTTTTCCTCTTTCTTAAGGACGTCACTTTCAGATCCTGTTCATCTGCTGTAGATCGTTTTTTAGACCTGACACTTCTTCTTTTGTCCTCCACTTGTCCAGTTTCCTAAAATGTTTTAAGGACACACTGCACACCATGCAGACATATGCCAAGTTTTCAGCTAATAGCTCTTTGGGAATCACCTTGTTGCTGCAGAAATACAATTTTTTGTTTCATCTTTGGTTTTTCACAGATCAAACTAAAGAAATGTGAAAAAATTATATCTTTGTGAGAGGCTGCTAGTAACAAAGTGCTTAAAGATACTATTTAATACAGTTTTTTTTGCTAAGATGTCTGTTATGTGTTGACACAACACTGGTTCATCCCTTGAGTTAGGTGCCTTTTTTATGCATGAATGATTCATAGGTCAGTATTGAGGGGCTTAACAAACACATTCCTCTTAAAATGGTCAGGTACAAGGGCTGGACTTGAGATGAGTTAAAAAGCAGCCAATGTTCAATGAAAAACTTTGAAAGATGTTCAGAAAGCCTGGAGAACTTTTGCTCAAGGCTGCTTTAAAGGAAACAGAAAGAAATGAAGGGTGGATCAACTGTTTTGACTTTGAAGTGGCGATCACCAAACAAACCTTATTTACATCTTCTCAGCTGCAGTCAGTGCGGACAATCAAGCCAAACACCATCCAAAGACCATAAAAGTCTCATTAAATATGACACTGATCGTTTTTACTTATTCAAAAATATAAAGGATGGTTAAGATGGTGATGAAGACCAAATGAAAACAGCAGACGGGCAGCTAAAAGTAAAATGGGACAGGGGACAGAGAAGGGGTGTTGTTTGGGCTCAGTTCCCATATCGTGGCTCTGTTCCAGGGACTCCAGAAAGGTCACACTGGCCCATTTAATAAACTGGTCACGATGGGAGGGAGGAGGTAAACAGAAGGGACAAAAACACGATGTGATTTAAGATCTGATTGGTGTGTGTTGATAATCTTTGACATAATACCGATGGGATATTTGACATACAGTGTAAGATACATTTTTAACTTATTTAGGTACTCGATTGGGAGCCATCGTGCTGAAGGATCTGCCGAAGGACCTGGTGGATCACAGCTGGAAAACCGTACAACGTACAGTTCAATTTCAGTTCAGTTTATTTATAAAGCGCCAAATCACAGAAAATGTCATCTCAAGGCACTTCAATGATACAGTCTAATTCAAGCCAATTAGAGTTTAATTCTTTGTAATCACAATCCAATCAAATCCAATTCATTTAATTCAAAATTAGTCCAATTCATGCATACAGAGACAGTTCAAAAACCAACAGATTGCACCAAAACTTCTCTTTGGCCCAATCTCTTATCCTGAGCATGCACGTGGCGACTGTGGAGAGAAAAAACTCCTTTTTAACAGGAAGAAACCTCCATCAGAAACAGAACCAGGGAGGGCAACCATCTGCCACGACCAGCTGGGGTTTGAGAGGACAGAAAAGAGGGGACCACGAACACCATAACACCAGGTGCATGACTGATTAGCTAAAGGGTTTCCTGAATTACAATGTAAAGAGCTAAGGTTAGTGATGCTGTTCTGTACAGGAATGGTGTTTCTATCATAATTTAACAGTCCAGGGGTCGGCAGCCTTGAACACTCAAGGAGCCATTTGGACCCGTTTCCCACAGAAAAGTATTTGCTCAGTTCTTATCTTATTTGCACGTATTTCACGAACAGTTGAAGGATTTCGAACGTCCTCTAAGGTGATCATGCCTTTGGACGTCCAGGTGTCATTGGTGAGTGGTCATCCGTTCTGCACTATTATATAATCGTTCCATAATGGGAACCTGGAAGAATTAGAAACCCAAAGGTTAATCTGATTCTTAAAAAGCTTCGTTATGGAGCAAGAGAAGCAAATCAGTAGTTTTTTAAAGGGTCTTACATTGGGGAGCGCAACACAAATTGTTAGCCTGTTTCGAATTTAAAGTCTAATAAAAATATTGTTTTAAAAAATGATTGCAATTCGTAAAATAACACTAAAAGATCACATTGAATCTTTCCGTCCCCTGTACTTAACATGCATGAGGAAACAGTGAGGAGGAAAATCCATCTCCCATGTGCTTAGACTGGTTGGGCAGAACTCGTACATACTTTCAACAGGCCGTTAGAGGAAATATAAGATAAAATAAGCAGTTGTATAAGTTCACGTTTGGTAATTACGTGCAGCTTTTGAACAGTAGAGGGTTCAAGAACACCGTGATGCTCGACCTAAAAAAGCAAATACGAACAATGTTGCTTTACAGAACTGCACAAACGTGACTGAAACATGAAGAATTTACAGGAAATAAACTGACTAGTTCAGCTGAAGTCCTCCACCAGGTCTGCAAGTACTTAAAGTGGGGGCTGAATTGTGCCGAATCAAACTGGTTTTCAGTGTGTATATGTTGACGATACTTGTAAACGGGTAGAAAAATCTGCAGTTATCAAATTATCAGTGACCGCAGGGGGTGGCAACAACCATTCCGAAATCCCGCCATTCCGACATCCCGCTATTCCGCCATCCCACCATTCCGCCATCCCGCTATTCCGACATGCAAACGTCCCACCATTCCGACAAGGCTTTCCCTATAAGGAAATGTGCGTTACTCAACAGGTGAGTCCCTTCTTTCTGTTCAAGCAATTTATATGTTTAACACACAGATAAGCGTTATTAAAAACACAAAGTCTCGACAACTGGAGGAGGAGAAGCAGATCTTGGTGGTTTTCAATCACACACTCCAATGCCACTTGTTTCAACTTCCGAAAATTTAATCCAGGAAAAAAAAGGCTTACAAACATGGACTGAAACGGCTTCATAATACGCACAAGAATCCAAAAGAAACGAAAGCCGTGATATCTGTAATTGCAATTATTACTTTTGCATATGCTGACAGCGTGCAAAAGACGCATGGGCTCTGTGGAGAGCTCCGCTCCAGCTGGCTGCTGTGACAGCTCACTGACACTGTATTTCTGCTTAATCAGTTTCAGTCTCGCCAGAGTTACATTAATATCTGTATTTTTATATTTGAAATACCTTCCACTCTTTTATTATTAAAGTTTGTTTGCGAGGCTGTGGCCTCTGTATGTGCAGAGTTTGTGCGCCAAACTTTAGGGCGTATTTGCGCCGGCATATCATTAGTGTAAAATGTTTTGGGTAAAACATAGGCTATTAAAAGGAACTATCGGAATGGCGGTATGTTAAAAAAAAACATACCGCCATTCCGACCATAGGAGGAAAAAAGTGTCGGAATGACGGGACGTTTGATAAAAAATTAAGTGTCGCCATTCCGACATTGGCCTCCAATTGTCGGAATGGCGAGATGTCGGAATGGCAGCATGTAACCGTTTGCAGGATACCAAGAAAGTGGGACGTGTTGTAATAAATGCACAAACTCCAGAAATAACACAAAATATGGTTATATTATTTAGAAATATTTAACAAAACTGCATTGTTCTGTGGTTTTCCTTGAATAAATCTACCTAAATATAATTTAAGCAATTTAAGTACAAGACCACAGTGCTGACATATGTTACTGTAGCTGGAGGCTTTTTTGGACTCTGTCTGTGGCCACAAAGTCACCTTGTGTCTTCCTGCCAGTCATAAACACATTAAGTCACAGACTTTGACCAGTTTGACATTAAAAATCTGGGATGGTGCTCATCATTTCCCTGTGTGGATGGATTTTCTTCCCTGTTAAGCAGTGGATCTAACACAGCAGGGTCACACACCAATGCACACTTCGTTAGAGCGACTGTGAGAGGCATCTGGGCTTTGTCTCTTTAAGGGTGTCAGATAAAGTGAAAAGATAATGCTGAAAAGCTGCCACAGAGAGCAGCAGAGGACAAAGGAGGTTGGAGGGGAGGTATTCATCATGTGTGCTGTTGTTGACATGGTGAAGGAAAAAAAAGTTTAATCCACAGGGATGATTTTATTTTTAGCTCTTTGAAACCTGCTCTTAGATGTGTTCCTACCACTTTCTCACCAATTCACCTTTCACTAATTTTATTCTTGCTCTTCAGCAGCGTTTTCTGCAGGCTGACAGATTTATTATTGAGGATTTAACGGAAGAAACACTTGGAGGTTTCTACTTGTTTACCTTAAAACTGAGTCAATGTGTCAACATTTGACCACCAGGTATTAGACCAGGAATATATATATGCTTTTAATCGTATGTTCACATAAGCAACCTCCTCCATCGAGGGTGTAATTGTTCACATACTTGCTTGTGTACAACGTCTGTTTCCACTACGGATGACTCAGGCCATGAAAAACCCGCCATTGTCGCTATCCCCATGCTGTTTCTGCAACATTTCTCAACAAGGATATTTGGTTTAAATACAGATAATTGCGTACTCACCATACAAGTTTGTCTTCAAAGCTATGACCCTACATCTGGCCCAACACTGCCCCTACTGGTCACCTGCAATTGGAAGTTTGTGAACACATGATGTTAATCTCTGAGGACGTGCACAAACAAACGCAGGATATGCGTGGCAGCCATGATAAACACGAGTGTCTGTAATCAAAAATAAGAATATTCTTGGCCTTAGGATGTCGTACATGGTTGCAGCAGTAGGTGGAGTACCAGGGGCAGATAGTGACGTCCTATTTGGTACCTTTATTTAGAATGCAGCTCTTTTAACTGATACGAAGAAGCACGGACACATAACTCCGGTCTTTGCTACCCTTCATTGATTGATTTTAAGATTTTATTGCTGATTTTTAAAGTTTTAAATGGATTGGCTCTATCTTCTTTAGTAGATCTTCTGAACATCCACACTCCTGTGAGAGCACTGCCACAGTGAAGATTACAGCAGATACGCTCATAACCTGCAGCTGTGCAACATTACAGATTATACCAGGTTAACTTTGTGTGTCTTAGTGATGGTAAAAGCTTTCAGTTGCATTGTAAACAAATGTTAGCCCCTCTTAGATCCCTAACCAGCCTTTTCACTCAGTGTACCCATGTTGTTCATACTGAAATGTGTTTAAATGCCCTTTTAGTGTAAAGCCAACGTTGGACTGGTCCTTATTCGTAAAACTGCTGTCTGTGAAGTGTGACGAACGAATTCAAAAGGTTTTCCACACTGTTACTGACCCGTAAAACCAAACTGCATCCACAGATGACAGATCCTAGATCACTGCGTCTATAAGGAAGCTGCAAAGGCTCAACTTTCCCTCTCAATTAAAGACACATTTTACTGAAGATATCTCAGTAATAAAAGCAAAGTCCTGTACTCAGGGAGGTCATGTTGGATCACCACGTGTTGGATCACTTGTTCCTTGCGGTGAATAACGTGCATGCTCACTGCTTGAGTTTGATCATACAAGGAGATCCAGGAACTATGATGCAATAGTAGCCAAGTTGTAGGTTACATAAAAACACAAAAATGTCATTTTTTAGCTTTGTGTGATCTTTAAGGTGATAATTCATGTTTTTACATGAATAATATTATAATAATAATACTGCAGATAAGCCAGAAAACATGGAAAATCATGCAATGATACAATTATGTGTGTTTTGATTGGAGGACACGTTGAAACAGAGTCAAACCTCAAACGGTCTAAAATAAAGCACGATTATAATATGGCTGACTTTTACAGTTTTTCATCGTCTCTGCGGTGGACCATGAAGTCACATAAATGTTGTTTGTTTTAACGTTTGTTGTAATTGATTTATTATACTTTTTATGGGAAAGTCAACTGACTTTTTTAATTCTTGCAACACTTTTGCAACACTAGAAATTACTGAAAGACCTGAAACTTTTGAGTCTCTTTGTCTTTTTAAACTCCTGTCTTTGTATTATGTCTGTCTTTGTAAAGATGTTTCACATTTAGTGAGAAGTAGCCCTGACATTGTCATTCAGTGTGACACAGATGCAGCACTAGAATAAAAACGTATTGTGATGGAGAGTCGAGGCCAGAGTCTTTCAGAAGCTGAAATACCCTCGAGTCGTGTTCAGGTGTGTTCCTGTGTTGGTGGACTGATGTCATGACTGAGCACTGTTATTGTACTAATGTTGTCTGACCCTGTTCTCAGTGTGCATTGATGTGCCGCTGTACTGTGTGAAACTGTGTCCTCAAACACAACAGCCCGGCCTAATTAGGGCTTTATCCAGCCTCAGTCCTCGTGTTATCTTTGGAGCATTAGTCTGTTTACTTTCAATCTCCACTTTTTATAGAGTAATCTCAGTCAATAAGCATCTATGTCAACTCTGTGTTTAAATGCGTCTTTGTTATCTCGCAAACTACGTCAGATGTCACTTAACTATGTTGTTGTATACACATTTTATCTGTTTATTTCTTTAATCCAACCTTTATTTAACCAGGCAAGTCATTATGAGCAGAGTTTTCTGAACTTTTGAAAACAAAAGATGATCAGACGAGGCTTTAACGGATAGACAGAGTACGGTCCGGCACAACTAAAGCCAAAAGCATTCCTATAAATCATGTTTTTTTATGACTGGGTTGCCATTTTTACACTCCCACTCGCACATACAGCACAAATAAGTAGTTTTATGTTATTCCAACGATCCACAGGCTGTGGCAGTGCAATAAATACAACAATTTCCCAGTAAATGAAGGGAAAGACGCAGCTTTCAACAGTATTGATGCCTTTTGGAAAAGGAAATGCATTCAACACCCAGGTTGAACATCATTGGTACTCGCAAAGTATTTTGGTGAGTAACACTGAATATAAACTTGCAGAATAGATTATAAATGGATACAATTAATCAATCTTATGTACATGAACCCTGAAAACTAAAATTCCACAGTGTCAGTAGTGTTCATACTATCATTTTGTCTTTAATTGCTCTTGAGATGTGTCAGAAATGTCTGAAAAGTCCACCTGATTGGTTTAGAAAGGGAAACGCCTGTTATTTGAGTCCCACAATCCACCCTCCATTTGAACTCCAGCTTTAAACTGTTGCGAGGCATATGTCAGGGCAGATGGATGAAACTATTTTTAATGCATGGCGTCTTCCTGGTGATCTTAGAGGTTATGAAAAGGAACCACTTTGGAACCACCTGGACTCTTCATAAGCTGGGTTTCCATTGACTTTAGAAGATGTGATTAATGGGAAAAGGTGAGAGGAGGTCGTAAAAGCCAAAAGAACTTCCACCGTGGTTTGAGTTGACGATAGTTTAACAGGCTAAATGAGCCTTTAAAACTGTCATTTTTTTCACATAAAAGGGTTTTTCTCATGTGAATGGTTACGACAAAGGTTGATTTATAATTTTTCTTTATTATTTCACTGATGCCAAAGGAATAGCTGTTGGCTATCTCTCACATTGTTATTTTTAACATCGGTATCGGCCCCCAACGTGCATCTTTAGTTTTAATTTTCAGATAGATGTGAACGTGAAGGAGCCTAAATGCTTTTTGAAGCAACTGTTAGCTTTAGTTTTGGAAATGTATTCACTAGTTTGTGTCTGAAACATTGTGTAAATTTATCTTTATGTGGCTTTTTTTCCATTTTATTGCGTTGATCTCTAAGCTGTGGATTTTTTCCTACTAATATCTTTTCCATGAGCATAGGGTGGGTATCCTGCATACTTATTCTCATCTTGACTCCATTTCCTGTTTTCAATCAGTTTCTTTTCTGAGTTCAGTACAATCTGAACTGATGCTTTCAAAGATTTCACAACGTGGATTTGTGAAATTCCACCCTGAAGAAAGGCGTCACCGCTCTCATTATCATGCAACATAGTAAAAATGCGCTTGTAGTTTTTATTTTTGTTTGTCAGAGCACAGAAAACGCTTTGCATGATGTAATGATTCGATGTGTGTTTGTCTGCGTTTTCCTTTGGTGATTTTAGGTTGCTGTCCAGGATGGCGGGGATGAAGGAGCAGCAGTTCACAGAGGAGAAGCCCCTGCTGCCGGAGCAGAGAGGAGTGGACTCAGACATGGTGAGTCCACCTGCTTTATTTGCTTTATGTTCTCTTGTTCCATTAACCCTTATATCCGGGTGTTCAGACGTGATTATTGAAGCCCTCTAAAACTCCTGGGATATTCAGACAGAGATGTTTGTGCTCATTAGCTGTGATGACTTATAATTAGACAATGTGGTTGTTTACCAGCGGAGGAGGAAATTAATGAACTCCATCCAACCATGACTCTTTGATAACAACACTGTGAGAAGATGGAAGCACATTTAAGCTGTGAGAAAGAGGGGTGGAGGGCTGAGGGAATCAAAAACAGGATAGGGAGTAGGCGGTTACTTATTCCAGTCCACTTATCCAGTAAATAAGCAACAGGTAGCAGCTGAGGCTGAATCAGGGGCTGTTGAGTTCCTCTTGAAGCTGGAATGTTGACAAATAGGAAAGTGACTTGAAGGGGCAAAAAACATTCGTTTCATGTTATCTTCTTAAACTTTTCAAATAGGCCGTTCTTTGTGATGCGAGTTGGCTGTTATTCTTGTCAACTGTGGGATCCAAAACAGAAGCATAGAAATGACTCGGTGCTCTAAATAACCAATTACGGGCAAGCTGTTTTCATCACGGTACAAATCAAACAGGCAACAAAATCACGAGTGCCCAGAAAAGCATGAAAATGAGCATAAACAAATGTGGAATATTCGTCTGCTTCTGTCGAGCCTCTTATTTGTGCTGAAAGAGTTAGTGAGAGGCTGCGAATGTAACCACTGACTCAGCCATGACTCACTCAGCCAAAAATGAGACGTTCAGATGATACAGGGCGTCAAGGCTTTTTGACTCAGTAGCTCTAACATAATATGCTGTGCAACAGTATGAATATCTTGAACTGGCATTGATCAGGTAAAGGTCATCAGGCCCGCTCATTATGACTCACTGCTGGTAAATAATCGAGGCCATCGATTGCTACCTCATTGATTGGGTTACATGTTACATGTTGACTCGATAAGCCGCTCAGATTATTGAACTGTCAAAGACGTCCTCTGCTCAGACACACTAAGTTTTATCTGCTGCCTCTCCACCTCACAGCTTATTCAAAGTCTGCAGCTCTGGTGTAGTGCAACAGCAAGTAAGTGACCTTTAAGAGCAGCTACTAAGTGATTACCTCCTGGCAGAAAACACTGGTCAAACTCACCACAAGTCATGTCTAACAAATGCTGCATTCGCTTCAAACAGGACAGGCGCTGTTGGTTAAAAACAGCAAAACAAATAATTCAATTACAGTGAATGAAAATGGATTTGAAGCCGTTTAATTTCTATGATCCTGATAACCTGTGTAACATGAATACATTTAGAATTAAAACACAGATCATGCAGTTTAATTGTAAACAAAAGTGAGAAACTGATAAATGATGACAAACCGCCATCTTGTCTGCAATAGTGAAGCATGGTGGTGGGAGTTTCATGCTTTAGTGGGCACTGCTCAGCGTCTCGATTGTCTACGTCCATCCAGGTGTGCAGGTCAGTGAAAATGATCTAATGTTAAGCTTTCATTTTGGCCATTTTTATCCATAACTATCATTTCGGACACTAGTTCAGGTCTAATTGAGGAAAAAAACATGCCGTAATGATTTTTTCTTTATACTAGTGCTGTGGGGCGGTGTCTGTCCACTTTGCTCCACTGAGATTTAACAAATTCATTATTCTGCCACAATAAGCTATATAAATGAAAAGAGTAATTCATTTCTCGCATTGTCAACACAATATGAGGGGAAATAGTTAAGAAACCTAAATAATTTAAAGACAAGTTTGGCACTTGTTTGTCTGAAATACTGTAAGTTACATGCTGTTCTAGTTAATGTACAGCCTTCTCTACTCTACAGTTTCCCTCATGACATGAATGCAGCTTTATTCTGGTTTATTAGTTGCATGCGGACACAACCTGTTCTTCTATTCCAATTAAAGGAAGACTGCAGATCTTCAGCCTGACCTTTCTGGTGACGCTGGAACAGAAAAGAAGCAATGAAATGGGGCATTTCATGGATGAAAAGATCACAGAGGGGGTTTCTAAGACCTCCATAAAAATTGTATCAGAAAACATCTTTATGTTCTTTATGTTGACTGTTTGTTGCTGCCGTGTCTGCCCTGGTTGATTCCCAATAACCACCTTGTGTTTGTCGTTTTGCAACACAGCAGGATAAAGGAGAGGAGGCAGCCGAGGGGCTCCCGTGCCCCGCCAGCCCCACGCCTCCTAACCAACCCCCTACCCCCCACCGCCCCACACACCGCTGGCATGTCATCGCACGGCACTGGCTCCGCCAGACCCGCCGTCGGACCAGCGGGGTCCTCCCGGTAACTACCAGAGCAAGCAGAAACATCTGACTGCCAGTACACAAAATCAAACACACAACAAAAGCCAACACAGCTGAAAACAATAATGGAGCAGAAACCTGGAGCATAAAGTTGAATAATTTAGATAAACTCATTAAGCAAATGTTTTTATGGGCCAATACTTCCCACTAACAAAAAGCCCCAGTTACTTGTCTGAGGTAAAGCAGCTAATATGTTGCTGTAGCTGAAAAAATGGCAAATCCTAGTCAAAGTAGTCAATTCCAGGAAAAAGCTTTGCATTGGAACTCTGGAACTATTTTAGATCTTTTAATTTAGTGTTATTACACATACTGTAACATAGCATATGAATAAAATAAATTATGGTAAATATTAAGCTAATTGTGACATTATTCATCCATAATTGTATGATATCTTTGTACAGAAGATTTGTACAAAAATTTCTGGTTTCAGATTTTGGTTGTTGCCTTAAGTATTGGTCATACTTGCTGTTCATGTTTAATGATGAAAAAAGCCCAATTTTAGGTTTAACTCCTAAATTAGTTGCCCTATTTTATGGTAGTAAACATGTGTTTTGAAGTGCATGAGCTTGTTTATTAGTAACTGATGCTGCCTGACTAAATGCCTTTAACACTGTGTGTTGTGTTTTCTCCACACCTGTTATGCAGGTTGCTCTTCGTTGTTTTCCTCATAAAATAGGACAGAGGGCATTGGTCTATATTTAAATATATAAAGCAAAGGGCCACAAACCACATTTATACTTTACATGTGGCTACGACGACTATTTGAGCTACGAAGCCTTCCAGCTGCTAGGATGATTTAGCTATGTTTCCATGGCAAACAGGGCCAGCAATGAAGTCAAATTTCAAGGCAAATCAACTCTTTCTCTACTCTTTTTTATTATTAAGGGGAGCTATCTCTCGGCATCCTTGTTAATTATTTATTGTACAGATAAATTATACTGAATTATTGTAGGTTTTAATTCAATACAACAACTTTAAGGCAACTAAACAGTAGCATTTTTAATCAGAAAACGCAGAATCTGTAGGTTTTTTGTACCATAACCTTGACAATCTCTGAGTTTGAGTAGTATTAAGCAGTATTTTGGTGTTAAACAGTCGTGTTAGAGTGTCCTTTGGTTTCAAGCACGTAAACATTGTGCAGACAGCAAAAGGCAAGAAATACACTAGGTGAAATAAATTCTTGACAATAAAAACACTGGCTGGAGACGACTTTTTATTTAGTAAATAATGACCTGTTAACACAACAGATAGTCTTGGCATAGACATTAATTATCTGTGCTTCTACACCAGAAGCCCAGAGGTATTTGCTGTTGCCCTCAGAGACAGAGTCAATAGATTTTATTCAGTGCATTCTTTGGTCGAGGCAGCATCAGTTTTCTTTAAAAGAATGAGCTCACGGGCATCAGCATGCACTTGCAACTGTAAAGTAAGAAAAGTAGGCAATACACCCCTTAAACTTACTGCACATGTTCTTTTTTTTCACTCCAAATACTATTTTAAACAACTTTAAAGTGTATATTGTAATTATGATAGAAACTGGTGCATGTACAATTGAATCAAGCCGTTTTAAAGAGATTTTAACTGGTTAACCAGCCTTTAAATAGACATTTAGAAATAAATCCTTAAAAAGTATAAAGTATAATCCTTGAAAGTATAAATATGGTCAAAAACAGCAGGGAAAGATAGTTGCAAGTTAATCCCTTTGAACACAGAATACAAATAAAAAACTACAAGCAAGGGAGAAGATTTTATTAGCCTACATTTACAAATAAGCAAAATAAGCAAAGAACTGGCTAAAAAAAAAACGTTTCAATAATTCATCTAAATAATGACTGATTTATGAAAGAGATGGTGTTTCCTTCTGGTTACAGTGGAAGCCACTGAAACAACCACATTCAACTGCCTGTAGGCATTACATTAGCAGATATTAGCTGAAATGTTAACAAAATGGCAGCAACTTGTTTTAGTGCCCAACAAGGCATAAATGCTCCAACTTCACATTTTGTCAAAGACCAAAGTCAGACTTTAGATGTCTTAGCTTTACATTAAATGGAAATGTGAAGGTCAAGTAAACAAACTAGATGATAAAAATGCACAAGAAGCAAAAAACCTGTTGTGATAAATTGGACAAAAAAAGTTTACTGTTTTTGATATTTAAAAATCTGTTTTGAACCTTGTAAATTTGAGTAATTGTATGGTTGCAGTTTACATTATAAAGTTCCTCAAAAGTATATATATATGTCCTGTAAAAGCAAACTGGCTAAAAGGTAACTAGCTAAATGCTAACAAACCTAGCCTAGCCTAGCCTATCTGAGTTTCGCTTAGCTTAGTTTATCTTAGCAGAGTAACGTCTGAATCAAGCTGTTTTAATGAGATTTTAAGTTAGGTTAACCAGCCTTTAAATCACATTTTGATATAGTCTATTGATGATTCCTTAATTAAATAAGGTCCTTGGTAAAAAAAAAAAAAAAGAGATAGAGAGAGCAGAAGAAGAAACGAGAGGGCATTTTGTTTGTAGAAATTGTGTTGTCTTTGCACACGTAGAATGCTTTACCTATTATAGGCAGAATCTCTGGTTTGGTCTTTGTAAAACCTGTGACAAACTTGTATTATGCAGAACATAAATCAAGGTTAATTTAAGGTTTTATGACTTAAATAGTTGTTGTACATTTGGCCATTAAACTTAAGCATTTCATGTGGCTGTTTTGGTTCAACCTAAATGCCTCAGCAGCAACGCAAAGCTCAACTTCACATGCAATTTGATAGATTTGAACCCCTGTACATCCATCTATCGTATCTCCGGGGTCACACTTAATCAAGTCAATTCCTTGATCCTCCTGTACCCGATGACTTAAATTTAGTGTTAAAAGATTATATTAGAATAAAATCTAGGTCAAAATTTACATTGACGAAACCAGCCCACAGACAAAGTGACTCATTACACTATCTTTACCTTATCAACACACAGCCCTACATATTAAACAGCCTGTAGAGATTACTGTGGCTAAAAGAGCCCTCACACAACTTTTAAGACATTCTTCCCATTCTTTTTAATGGACAGTCTCTCTATAGTCTCCCCTCTCTTTGTTATGAGCTGCTTACAGCCCCTACATGCAGTATGATGGAGTGGGAGTTAAAAGAAAGAGAAGAGTGCCACCTGCTGGTCCGACCACCGTACTGTCACTTTTCGCCTCTGGAAACAAATCCACTTGCATGAAATCCGCATGAAATCCACAGGAACTGAAGTTGCCCTTTTAGCTGAACATTTCTCTTGAAGTAAAATAAATGTATTTATTGGATTTCCTCCCCTCACACCTCCAGCTGCTCTGGTCATGACACAACCACATAACAGCTCATGTAATAAAGTCTGATGGTAACACATTCATCTACTGGGCAGCTTCAGATCTTGTTTTTGTGATGTCTTTCTCTCTATTTTTAGGTGTGTCCCTGATCTGACTGTGTCACTTCTGTCCTTTTTTAACTGGTCATCAAAGCTGATTAACTAAAACTAAAACTTTTTATGTGTGTCCATCTTTAATACTGTCATATTTTCTTTCAGAATTATCTTCAGAAATCTTCATCTGACCCGCCAAACTAAGAGTTGTGCATGTCTAACAAGGAAGCAGTGTGAACACCATCCCTCTGACTGTTCTGACAAGCATCTGTCACATGCATGTCATTAATTTACTTGTTTGGTTCAGATTTCCAGATGTTCCTGCCCTGCTTCGGGCTTTACAAAAGGCGACAGAGCACAAATAAATGACATGTGCTGAAATAACACAGTTTAGGATGGGGGAACTTTCACTGATGTGTTCAAGGAATTACAAAAAACTGATATATGTTGTTTTAAAATTATGTTCTTAAGCATATGTTATTTCATAGCACACCAGGATGCATTTATTTATGAGGGAGAACATGTTTCATTCCAATACATCTGGTTTTAAAGGATGGGTTTACAGTTTTTCTTACTTGTCTTAAAACAGCAATCAAGTTGTTGAAGAACACTGAAATATGCAGCTAATGGGGGATAAAATTGAGTCTGTTAAAGAAAAGCAAATCACATATACACCACAGCATTCTGAGTTTCACAAATCAGGAAAATTTCCTGTTTTTTACTCCATTTTCAGCAGAATTGGAAAGCTGTATGTGCGGGAATAACAAAATGAATGCATTTATTTACAAATATCAAAAGCTGAACATCATGAACATGATCACGACATGTATCCACGTTGTGAGGAGAGTGGTAAATTTGTGTAAACTGTGGGCATTAATCATATACAGAAATAATAGATTCGTAGAATCCATAGAGAATGTGTGTAAGTAAGAAACAAGGCAGCACTGATTGTAAAACAGACCTAAATGACCCAATGAGCTCCTGAAAACGCCTCAAAACTCAAGACTGAATTTAGCCAATGTTTTTCATTGGATAAATACAGTGGAAATTCTTGAGGAAAACCTATTTTAGTCTTTTTTAGTGTTAGAGACTTGAGACTTGGACAGAGGTTCAATTTCCAGCAGGGCAATGACTCCAAGCAAACGTCAAAAGCAACATTCGAGTGGTTTTAGGGCAAACATTTAAATGTGTTGGAACAGCCTCGACCAGGGATACCCACACCCGGTCCTCGAGGGCCGCTTTCCTGCAGGTTTTAGATGTTTCCCTGATTCAACACACTGGAGTCAGATGAAATGGATCTCTTCACAATTCCATTTCATCTGAATCAGGTGGGCTGAAGCAGGGAAACATCTAAAACCTGTAGGACAGCGGCCCTCAAAGACCGGATGTGGGTATCCCTGGCCTTGACAAACCAGCAGAACCCGTCCAGCTTGAATTAGCTCAAGCAGTTTTGCTATAAAGAATGGGGAAAAATCTAAGTGGCTCGATGTGGTAAACTCATAGAGACTCATAGAGAGTTGAAGCTGTAATTCAAAGATGTCCAAAGTCTATCCTCGAGTGCCAATGTCCTGCAGGTTCCCTGCTTCAACACATCTGATTCAGATGAAATGGATCTCTTCAAAAGATTGTTAAGTTCTGCACAAGCCTGCTAATGATGCATTGAAGCAGGGAAACATCTAAAACCTGCAGGACAGGGGTCCCCGAGGACTGGATGTGGACATCCCTGCTTTAATTGCTGTAAAATTTGGCTCTACAAAGTACAGATCCATAAAACTGTTTACATTACAGGTTGTTATGCAAAAAGAATAGAAAAAGACAAGGTGGGTGAGCACACCAGGCACCATTAATGCTTAATTATGGGTATTAACAGGTTTTTGATCAACATATGTTGCTGCATGACGATGTCTTTTTCAGAACGGTCTAACTTATTTCAGCAAGACAAGGCAAAACCACATCCCGCTCATATCACATGTTTGTGGCTTAACTGACGTCACCAATGAAAAGCTTTTAGATATTGTGAAGTGAAAATATGACAAAAGAAGCCTGGCATTGTTGAGAAGCTGAATAACTATATCGATCATTAATAATAATCACTGTCTGAGTGAGAAGGTTAAAAGAAAAGGTGGTGACCACTGTCCCAACTTTTTAAAAACGTCTTGTCTTTGTACCGTATACAACCGTAGATAGTTTAAGAGATTATTTTAGTTTTTTTTTTCTAAGTTTGACATTTCAAACAACATCTCAACTTTGGGGTTCAATTAAAAACTCTTTTCAATCATTTTGCCATATTGAAACAGCCACCCTGAGCTAAAATTACTTGTAATCTTTAGAGGACTTTTTCTTGATTTGTTTATAAACAGAACATATCAGGAGAGGATGCTTAAATGGAAAGTCTTAGTGCACATTGTTTTAAGATAAATATGGAATAAACTAGTGTACCTATCCTTTAAATAGAGTCGAGACTGGATTCCCCCAAAGAATAAGCACCTCACCGGCAAGTTTTTCTTCACAATTTCTATCCATTTGATATTTTATTACATTGAATTCAAAGATCTCCAGTGTCTCATTGATTAAAGTCAGCTTGTTATCAGTGTATTAAATATGTGAAAATGACCTCAGCAGTCATCTGGAAGCAGGATTCTGCTGTGACCTGAAAGAAAAAAGTATTATTTTCATGCCTCAGTTGTTTGGTCCAGTTTATCTGTGTTTACTGATGCTCATCTCTGCTGGGGTAGCTCGCTGTGAGGGGAATTCGGCTGCTTCATTGTCTCATTCTGTATTTTAAAACACCATCTTTCCTCACTTTTTAACATGAAGTTGTTCTCAGTTTCCCACATGAACTTCAGTAAAAAAGTCTACAAATACACACACATCCAGGCATATTTAGATGTAAAACGTTCAAATAGTTGGAAACTTAAGAGCAATTTTAAAGGGGCAGTCCACCATTTTTACCCATCTGTATTATATAGAGTTAAACAGACATTATGAAAGCAGCTGTTAAACGTCTTCTTATGCTCCAGAGTGAGCAATCTGAGATTAAACGATCTAAATTATGCCAGTTTTAGGCGCGATGATGCTACAGATGTCAAAAATAAACCAAAAAACTAATATTCTGTGATCTAAACAAGATGAGAAACCTCAGTAAATTACAAATTAAAATATACAATTATGAAAATGCTGGTTTGATATAACCTTTGTTTACATCCAAGTTCACCATCTGTACCTGTAAACATTGTTGCTTTAACTGTGCAGATGAACCTGATTTGGTATAAAACTGGATGCAGGAGTGAGTACAATCATCACAAGGTTGAGATAAAAAAAAAAAACTAAAAACAGACTGAAAGTGATGCTCATGCATTAACACACATGATCTGATGGAGGTCTGTCTTGTTGCATCATAGGAAATGTAGGATCCAGAGTTTGTGGAACTCAGCTACTTTGACGTTTGTCGCATACGTCCCCAATTCAATCAGTGTTGTCGTAAATTGCTGGATTACCCCTTTACATAAGTTAAAAAGTAGGCAACGTATTCTATCTAAAAAATGGTGGCTTTTTATTCTGTTTAACCAGTTGATGTTGAGTGTTTGTATGCCGTGCTGCTGAGGTGCGTTTGGGAGGCAGATTTTCTCATGTCTGTGGTTTGGACCTACAGCGCACAGCTCATGCTGCTCTTCTGTAAGTCTGTCGGCCTTCAGCTTCAACAAAGGATGCCCCCTGTAGTGTTTGAGGAATGTGTCTGAGTGCGAGTTCTGATAACTTATCTCCTTCCTTTTTTAACGTTGTTTTCTTTGACTTTTATCTGCCCGTCTCTCTCTGCAGGAAAGCTGTGATCAGCTGATGCCGCCAGGCGACTGGAAGGTATGAGCTCGCACCCCCCTTTTCTCTTTTCTTATCTGTGTTTCTTTTGTGTTTTCGTTGTGTTTGGCTATCGTTCTTCCTTTGTCATCCCTTTGTGAACGGGTTCAAGCTTGATTATAATGAGCGCCTCAGCATGGAGCTACTGTAATTTTTTGTAATTAAGACACAAAGCAAATGCAATTTCTATAATCTTACAGTGCTTTAAAATACTCTACATACAACTTAGTCCATCTGGCAACTCTACCCTCCCTGTTGGAGCGTTTGTGAGCTCCTCTTTGTGTCATTTGCGTGCATGTCGCCATCTCTTTATATAATGGTGGTTTTCTTTGAGCTCCTGAGTAGCTCCCCACCCACATGCAGATTTGCTCCACTCACATATTCTTGTGATTGCAAAGATTTGCTTTGCTCCGAGTTCTGTGATAGTTTAGTTAAGGGGGCAGACTGCATGAAAAGGTGTAAAAAAGTGTTGAAATGACAGTATTAGATGATCCTTCTCTCAGACTTTAGAGATCTAAGGCGACCCTTAGCTGTAATAGTCTCAAAGCTCTTTTGAGACTATTACAGTGATGCAAGAGGTGGCTGTGGAGAGGGAGGTCTGGGGATCACTGCTCAGACTCTTGCCCCTGGATATATGGCAGAAAAAGGCTGGATAGATGAAACATCTCTCTCTCTATCACTCAAATATCATATCCAGGTTGTGAAAACGGTGATTAGGACTCTATGTGAGTTCTGAAATTATGTTTACTTATGCAAACACATAATTTAGATACTGAAGAAAACATCTCAGGGATAAACACGTCACGAAAAAAGATCTACTTTATCTAATCTACTTTAGATGTTGGTCTAATTAGTTGTCCACAGCTATGAGATGCTGGAGGTTAGACAGATTTACCCCCCCTAAATATCTGAGCCCATCAGTCAAATCAAACCAATCGATATTAGACGTTAGAACACTGCTGGATTGTTTAAAGGAGCAGGATATCTCTTCATTAGTGCTTCACACACTGAACAGCTTTGCTGGTTTATTTTAATCAAACATGTGGCGAGTGGCAGACAACAGCAGTTTCTTGTGAAAACGTCTCTGTTTCACCGTTGTTTTCACACTCAGACCCGACACAGGTCTCAGATAATAACGCTGCATTTGAATGTGCGAATGAATAAAAGCTGAAATGATCGTAAAGGCAGTGAAACACTTTTGCTGTCTGCTCTAAAACAAGAGACTTACTTTCCGTGGACAATGAAGCTCTATGATGAGGCAAAAACTCCTTCACGGCCTCATTTTTTTTTAAAAACCCTGACAGGGATATTGCGCTGTATGATCACTGGATTAAAGTGTTTTTTTCTCTTTCTCTTTTCTTGTTTTTCTATAAAAGGTGACACAATCAGTACAAATGATGTGGGCGTGGGTCTTCTTCCAGCCTTTTGGCATTTCTTTATGATCATATTCCCTTTTTCCAACAACTTCTTCTTACAAACTTCTAGCATGTCTTTGCGATTGTTTTATGTCTCTTACTGTTTAAGTCTTTTGTTGCATTAGGTGGACTGGATTTGTGTTCATTTTCATCTTTGAGTTTCCTGAATTTTTGTGGTGTGTTTGCATATTTTTAGTTTTTTGCATCTGTGAAAAGGTGGAGAGAGCAGGCTCTGTGCATGGTGGGCTGTCTTGGAGTGGCAGACGGGGGGGGGGGGGGGGGGGGGGGGCACAGACTACTCAGCCTCCACGGGAAGGTTTACCCCAGGTTGCTGGAGATCAGGACTGGGTTGGGTTGGACAGGAGGCTCCGACCGTT
This sequence comes from Leuresthes tenuis, assembly GCF_036924035.1. Taxonomy (NCBI): domain Eukaryota; kingdom Metazoa; phylum Chordata; class Actinopteri; order Atheriniformes; family Atherinopsidae; genus Leuresthes; species Leuresthes tenuis. The sequence goes on along the minus strand of NW_027325359.1, from coordinate 28,943,980 downwards.
TGTTGAACCTCAGATTCAGGAGGAGCAGTGTAGTTTCGCCCAGGTCCTGGAACAGTGGACCAGATCTTTACCCTCGCAGAGCTACTGAGGGGATCATTGGAGTTTGACCATCCAGTCTACATGTGTTTTGTGGAGTTGGAAAAGGTTTATGACCATGTTCCCAAAGGGGTTCTATGGAGGGTGCTGTGGGAAGATGGGCTTTGGTCTCTTTATAACCACAGCAGGAGCTGTGTCCTCTTTCTGAGCATGAGGTCGAACTCCTTCATGGTGCGTGTTGGACTCCTCCAGGGCTGCCCCCTGTCACCGATCATGTTTGTGATTTTCATGGACAGGATCTCGAGGCATACTCGTGGAGTGGAGGGCGTCTGGTTTGGAAACCTCGGCGTTGCATCTCTGCTCTTTGTAGATGATGTGGTTCTGTTGGCTTCTTCAGACCATGACCTTCAGCTGCAATGGAGCAGTTCATATCTGAGTGTGAGGCGGCCGGGATTAAAGTCAGCTTTTCCAAATCCGAGACCTTGTTTCTCAACCAGAATAAGGTGGACTGCTCTCTCCAAGTCGAGCATGAGTCCGTGCTTCGTGAGAAGAAGTTTAAGTGTCTCTGGATCTTGTTCATTTTGATGGTGAGTTTGAGTTAGAGATGGACAGATGGAGTGGGGCTTCGTCAGCAGTAATGAGGGTGCTGCTTCTGTCTGTTTTGGTGTAGAAGGATGGAGCAGCTTTCAGTTTACTGGTCCATCTTTGTTCCAACCCTCACCTGTGGTGACAGATCTGGATAGTGACCAAAAGAATGAGGTCACAGATACAAGCGGCTGAAATCGGTTTCCTTCAGAGGGTGGCTTGGCTCAGCCTTAGAGATAGGAGGAGGACCTCGAAATAGAGCCGCTGCTCCTCCACATAGAAAGTCAGCTGAGGTGGTTGTCAGAAAAGTTTGCTTATTATCATTAAATAAAAGTCACAGCCAGAGACGCCATTTCATATCAAAACTTCACAAGGAGAAGTTGGGAGACAAAGAGAACTGTGTTTGAAGAAGGAATGTTGTCTCCCCACTGATCGTTATCTTTATAGCTCCCCAAATAAGGAGATGCCTCCAAACTAAGGAGATATACCAGACCTGGGCACATAGAGGATTGTATGTATGTGTGTGTGTGTCACCAAATAAAAGAGCAAGGGAGGCAACCACTCGTTGGAGAACTCTTGTGAATCTGCAGAGAGAAGGTTTGTGTGTTGTTCTCCCCTTGCAAGTAAAATTCTGAGGCCTCTGAGGGATTTCTTGGTTTCATGCTGTTGTCTGTTAGTTAATTTTTCCAACAGTGGTTCATCTGGTTAGGATGCCTCTTGGTTACCTCCTTTTGGAGTTTTTTCTTGGGCAGGAGGCCCCGGGGCAGACCCAGGACTTGCTGCAGGGATTGTATATCCCTTCTGTCCTGGGAACGCCTCAGGATCTCCCAGGAGGAACTGGAGAGTGTCGCTGGGGAGTGGAACGTCTGTGTTTACGTCCTGGACCTGTTGCCTGCATGACCCAACCTCGGATAAGCGAAAGACAGTTGATGATTGGATGGATGCATCTGTTATCGTTTCCTGTGTCTCTTCTATTTCTTTGTCTCTTCTTGCAGTCAGCTTGTATCTTGTAGCTTGTATGCAGGTGTTTTCCATCATTTGTGTTAATTTAGCATCTATTTTCCATAGTTCCATTTCTCTGTATATAATTAAGTGGTTGTTTTGCATCTTTTATGGTGCCTTACTGCAGTTGTTTTTTTGTCTCATTGTAAAACCCCAATTCCCAAAAAGTTGGGACGCTGTGTAAAACAGAATCCAATGATTTAAAAATCCTATAAAACAATATTTTAGTCACAGTAGAGCAGAGAAAACATATCAAACGTTAAAAATGAGACATTTGACTTTCTTATGAAAAATACTGACTCATATTTAATTTAATGGCAGTTTATGGATCTGTTTGTGGACATTTCTTTTATCTTTATTATTGTATGTGGTTTATTTGACGTTCTTTAGAGTCATTTGCATCCACAGGGTCATTTTGTAGGTCCTTCACAGACATGAACACTGTCGGACGCTTTGGGCAGTACATTGTATTCTAAATTATTTGACTGTGGAGTTGATCTCTGGTGTCTAATGTGAGAGTCGAGCAGTTTTAACAGCATCCATCCACCTCAACCACCTGCTTCTGACACTGATGCAATTCAGTGTCTTTACAAAACTGTGGACTCACAATGTAATTATGCATTGTTTTATTGTAGAGAAACATCATTTCTGGGAGAATGACAGTGTTGTAGCACATACACAACAAGAAGATGAGTGATGTCAGAAACCAAACAACCACAGAGTCCTGCATTAGCTTTTTATAATTTGCCACATTTGCACCATGATCAGAAAAAAAGCTTGGAAGAAACTGACAGATGAGAGTGTGTGTGTTATAGCGCTGAATATATATACCAAGGTGGCAATGGAGGGATAACTGGCAATTAAAGCAGCAGTCTGAATGAGAAAAGGTGAACAAATTCAGTTCATATTTCAGTCCACCCTTCAGTTTCCCTCCTGCACATGACTGCTTGTCAAATGCTCACCAGCGCAGATTGTATGCTTAAAGCAGATGGGACGCTGCCGAGTCAGCGGGGAATGAGTTAATCTCCTGTGTGGTTGGGAAAGGGGGATAAAGTCAAAGAGAGAGCAGAAGGAAAGGCAAAGAGAGGCATTTACAGTTCAGCCAGCAGGAAAGGGGGATAGATGGGATGGGAAAAGAGGAGGTAGAGGGAGAGAAAAGGGGGGATGGGATTGTAGAAGAAGGACAAAGGGTTGGTTGATGAATGACAGAACAGAGCAGAGAGCCTGCAGTCAGCAGACACCATTGCATCCATGTGGATGTGCACGTACGCCTCTCGCCCTCCACATTAACATTCATATTGTATTTCAGCTGGAGATAAACAGTGTTAATTCAGTGTCTTTAGAGATCCTGACAACCTTTATTTGCATTTTCCACCTCAGCTTCAGCAAATCCGACAGAAATCATCTCAGATGGGACATTTCAGGTCACGTTCTCATCAAATTCTGAAAACACTTCTGTTTCCCCTGCACATAATGCTCCAAGATGTTGATAACATACAGGGATGCAGAGACAAACCACTCAAGCTTTTTAAGTAATAACACTCTCTGTGATTCATTCTCAACATCTGTTGTTTCTGTAACTCTCGTCTTGTGGATGTTTCATTTAGTTTTCTGTTCGTGCATTCATTTTTCTTTTAAAATACAAAAACTTTTAGAATACTATTGTCTTGCTATAAGATACGAGATGACTTTAGTTTGAATAAATAATCCACTTGCAGTTTATTTTGGCTTGTTGCAGATTAATTTATGCTGAAAGATGCCTCCAGCACATTTCAAATCAGTTATATTTTTATATCTGAATAAACAAACAACCTTTTGAAGGAATTAAAGCTCACAGCACAAGTGTGATAGCACCTTTCTGCATTTGCATTACACACCGGTGAAGACCCTTCAATATGTTAAATTACAGGTAATTAACTGTAAAATGATGATACGTTCAGGTTAACACTGACAACAGAGGGGTCCTGATATTTGGCCTGATTCACAAAAAACTGACATTTTGTTTTTATCAGAAACTGGAAAAACATAACAAGGTCACAAAGGAAAGCAGGGAAATGGTACCAAATCAAATCTAGAGCAGTGGTGCTGATGAGAGAGCTACAAATGAGTGACAGTGCAGCCGGCCAATCACAGGCCGAGGAGTCGGAGCTCTCTCCTCTCTCTGCGGGAAGGGTGGAGTAAGAGGAGGGGTGGAGCACGTAGCATAAAAGTGTGGTTGAAGCAGAACGGAGCAGACAAAGACTCTGCAGCAGCCTGCAGCTCTTCATCCAACTCTCCATCCTACAGCGAGCGCTCACCAGAACCTAGTCCTTTAACACAGGAGAGGTCTGGCTGCTCGTCTGCTCCCTCCTCTTCCTCATCGGCTGTGAGCGCAGATACTGGAACCATGCCTGAGTGCTGGGACGGGGTGAGTGATGGGGGGTGTTTACACAGAGTGCTGTCATCTACATCACAAAAAACAATTTGGTTTCTGCAAGTTGTTTCGTTTTTAGGTGCCTCTGTTTGTGTCTAAAGTTAGTGAACTTGTTTTTTTCCCTTCTGCTATGCGTCCAGAACGACAAACTGCAGAGTCAGCTGATGGGTCATCCTTTGACTTTGGCCCACTGACACACTTCAGCGCTCCGACCCGATGCTCACATCTCTGCAGATGAGCATTTGTGGAGGAATTGGCAGCATTTTTAGTCTCGATAAAGACGTGTGATGCGTTCGCTCATCTCTGGACCTTCTCACGCTAAAATAAATTATTTAAATATGTGGCTGTGGAGACCCCAGAAGAAGCTGCGTCATAGATTAAAAATCTTGTGTTTCACTGTGAATTCTTCTTCTGTGGTCATCTGAAGGTCAAAAGGAGCTTGTGTGTACGTTAAACGTCACAGAAGCAGTAACTGCCTCCCATTAGAGAGCTGATTGCTGTTAGAGAGATACAAGTGAGATAATCTGGAGGGATTAACTAACTAACTGATGATCTGCTGCTTGAGTGGATTCTGGAGAGTTTCGGACCCTTTTTATGCTGCGAGTCATTTTGGGGAGGTTTGAATGGCTGCACAGCGAAGGTTGTTTATGTTTCCAAATAACAGGCAGCTGTTGAAAGATGCTGCAGGCTGACCGCAGCAGGTTAGCAGAACAGCAACAGTTTAGAAGCATCAGTAAGGATTCAGTGCAGCTTAAAGCCTGAACCAGGCATAATGGTACCACCCTGCTCTGTATATGTGTGTGTGTGTCTACATTGTGCAGCTCGTGGTAACACTTACCTCGTACCTCCATTTTGAGTTTGGTTGGCTGTGACCAGCAGATGCTGACAAAATGTGGGTGATAACATGAGACCTTTGAATGTGATCCTACTTCTGCAGCAGCTGCATTGATTTTACTGTTTAACACGTTGTAATTCATCACTTAAACGTCGCAGAAATGGCTTGTACCATCAAATTTATGAGCACGAATGAGTTGATTTGTTCATCTAAACGAAAATAAATGATGTTAAACTCATAAATAGATTTTATTTTAGCCTATGGGTGTTTATTTGATGCACTTGTTAGACAAAGAAAATGTTTAAATAGACTAATGATTTACACATGGTGCACATGGTGCAGTAATGATGCAAAAAAAAGCTTCAAACCCTTCTAATGTTAAGAATAACAGTTGACTAAAAGTCTTTTGATAAAAACTGACCACTGCTGTTTTCATTGTACAATTGTAGTGGCCTAAAGCATTCACAATATCAATAGAAAGTTTAAGAAGTTTACAAAATATTTGATATTATCAGAGTAATTAATCTGTTTTTTGCCTTTTTTGTGGCAATTGAATTACAATCAAAGTAGAAGAAAAGGGACTTTAAAAATGTATTAAAAAAACCCAGGTTTTATCAGCTGAGAACAAATCAAAATGTGTGTAAACAACACAACAACAAGATTTATATTTAATTATTTTAATATAGCATCAGTATATCATTATCAGCAAATTCAGATCTAAACAAACTGAGAAACTAGAGCATTATGGTTTGAGAGTTATGGTTAGCATCCCTTTTAATCTAAGTGAAATGATCTAAAACTGTCCACTCTGTATTCTCGTTTTAAAGGTTAAGAAGATAAAACCCAAATTGTAAGCTTACAAAATCTATTTAAACCCACGTTAGAAGGCACAAACAGGTCTTTCGCTCCTATTTTGTCATAGATATTGTATCTTTTCTCCAGTCCACCTGAGATATAACCATTTATCTATTAACTCGTTCTCCTGTATCCACAAACATCTTTTACATTCGATGAATTCAGGTCTCATGCCAACTTCCTGTTTTTTGTTTAGTGTTATTTAGTTCTGCCTTTGAACCACATTTAAATATAATTCATGCCTAATTATTTTAGATTAACTGTGCTCCACTAATTGTTGCCCAACCTTTTATATACAACTGAGAGCCTGTATTTCTGTTATGTGAGATTAATGAGGAACAAGGCAGCATGAACTGGCTCTAAATGACTGTGGAGCAAATTTAGTAAAAGGTGTTTAAGACAAACTGATGTGTCAAATCACAACAAGGAGTCGTGTGTTTGTTGTGTGAACCACCAGCTGAGTATGTGTTTTTGTGTTTCACAGGAACATGATGTTGAGACCCCTTACGGGATGCTCCATGTGGTTATCCGAGGGGCTCCCAAAGGAAACAAGCCTGCCATCCTCACCTACCACGACGTAGGGTTGAATCGTGAGTATCCACCTCGAAATATGCTGACTCACATTCCAGTTTCAGTGCTTTTCGAAGGCGATAATTAACTAACACAGACGCACTCATTATCATTGTCAACATCAGGCTGGTGTTGTTATTCAATGAAAAAAGTGTTGAAATTACACTTTTATTGGATTTTTCACACTTAAACAAGTATTATTTCTTATTACGACCATATAAATCATCCCACGATTTAAAATAATCTAATTGTAAACCCTTTAAGTAAAACCTAGAGGCATCAAATTAGGCTCTTTAAGTTTCCCCGTTCTTGAGTTTATTATATAGGTTTTGTGTTTGTTAAAAGTTCAATATTCATTATCAAGATGTTCATTCTCCCAAAGAAAACAGTGTTCCTGATCTGCCTGAACACACCATTTGTAGTTCAGACCTTCCTCCCTTTACTTAAAGTCATCACAGTGAAACACATTTGCATATTATTTGCATATTCTGTTCCCATTGGTTAGTTTAACATGCCCGGATAAAGAATCCTCAGCTTGCTTGCACACTTTGTAATTTTGTATCAATCAGCTGACCAATCAGAGTGGGCCACGCCTTAAAGAAACAGTAGCTAAAACAGGACATTTCAGACAGACAGGTGTAGAAACTATGTATTTTATGAGGAAAATATAAGCATTTTAATCTCTTAAATTTGACCTCCAATATGAACCTAAGAAATTAACATAAAATTGGCTCTTGAAAACATGATATTTAAAAATGTAAAAGACCAATTTAGGAATAAAGGGCCACAACAATTCTTAAAATACTTAATGTCAACAAGCTGCTTTCTGTAAATGTAAGGCACAAACATTAGAAATGACACAAGTTGGTTAATTAGTTTGTATTTCAAGCCAGTGAAACAAGCAAATGAACTAGCATGTAAAATCAACAACAACTTTAAAACAGGCAAAGCAGCTTTGCAAACGAGCAACCAGAAAAATGGGATTATGACACTTGTCAGCTGTCAGCTTGAGCTGAAATAGATTTAAGACCTCACAGAAACAAATAAACAGTTTAGAATTAACAAGCCTCGTTATGAGAGGTTTATTTGTCTTTAAGGAAAAAGAGGATAATCTGGCTTTCGTGCTGCTTGACGATCACCAGAAGCTCTGTGTTGAGTTTTGATGGCTGTCACCACATTCATGTCATTGTGCAAAGTCACCACATACCGAGAGGTTCTTTATTAGATAGAACGAATCAATAGGTGTACGAGGAAGGATATAAGTAACGAGAAAAATAATAAGAGACACGGAGAGGCTCTGGGGGGAGTTTGTCCTATAATGTGATGGAAAAAAAAAGGAAAATAGGAGGAGATGAAAGGGCGAGTGTGAGAGGCATGGATGAAATGTAGGTCAGAAAAACATGCCTATCCTGCAGAGAGAGGAGGGGCGGGGCTAGTCAGCAGCAATGCGGCGCTGCTTTGATGGGTGGAGGTGGGATAAAAGGGGGGGGGGGGGCATGACTGCAGATTTATCTTTTTCCTGGTCCTGTCTTTGTCTCTTAAGAAGCCCTTAGTATGGCTTTTAGTATCCATTGTCAATCATTTTATCCCTTGACAGCAGCACACAATGATAGAGGGTGGAAGACACTGAAGGATGAAAGAAAATTGATGCAGAGTTTCGACTTCCATTGTAAGCAGATGGCGTGGCAATCTGCCAAAACGTTGATTAAAAAACACCGGAGAGAAGAGAACAGGAGAAGAGTGATTAAAAATAGAAAAGTAATGAAAAAAAGAAGTGAGAAAGCAGAAGGTCGATTTAAGAAGTAGTAAAGAGGTCACATATCAGGAATTGTTGCAGATAAGGAAGCAAATCCGACTGCAGAGGAAAGGCAGGATAACGGGAAGATGAAAGAGAGGGAGAGGACTGATAGAAGGAGATGCTCTCATCAAGAGTGCGACAAAGAAAGTGAAAAAGGAGAAAGTAGGACATTGAGTCAGTAGGAGCAAAGACTGCGAGTACGGACGGATGATTCAGCGATGTGAAACTTCTCACCTCACCGAACATGTAGCATCGGTATTTCCATGAGCCCACAAAGACTGAGCATCCACCTTTCCCGGCCTCTTCTGCTTCTCGTCTCTAACCTAGTTGTCATGTTAATTGGTCCGTTTAATTAACGCAGCTCAGTCGGAGCCCGAGGTGGAAACACAATGTTGCTGCGTGGTTTCACAGAGTTTGACACATATGGACTGAAAGTAGGCCAGTGGGAGGAGGGCAGCAGAGGAGCTGACACTATAGATGAAGCCGTTTTAGAGTTTAATGCTCATTGTGCTTCAAGAAATAGAGCTCTGAATTAGAGAGTAATCCTCGGTGAGTCACTCTCAAAACAAATCAGTTCGGTTTGCCAGAACAAATAAAATAAATATTTACATTTAACAGTGAGGTTATTTGTTTTGATGTCCACTCTTATAAATGAGCTCAAATGAGGAAATACAGAATCGCATTTGTTGTTAAACCACATCCAGATCAGCTTCTATAGTTAACATACGGAGTCGCATATTAATCAATGTCATTCGAGTCTTAAAACAATCAAAAATACATGTGAAAATAGAAGTCTGTTGATTTCAAAGTGAACTGAATCATCTCTCAGATTACAAAAGAATTTAGCCAATTGTTCAGAAAGCTGAAAATCTGAAACATTAGCTATTAGCTTGAGCTTAAGAAAGCTGCAGCTACACTGGCCTTAACTAGCTAGTGTATTTTATCTTTGATATACAGACACCTCCAAGTGTTTGAGTCACCTGTAGCACATCCAGTCTGATACTGACCTCGTTGTGAGAGATCAGATATAAACACCACACTGCAGAGTAGTTTAGAAACTGACCCATATTTCTTAGTTAAAAGTGAAGGCTGTAGGTCTGAAATGTCAGGAGGAGTTTGTGCCCCTTCCAGGCTGGAACAGGATCAGCTGTGCAGATGGCCACCTTCAGGACCCTCCCTGAACATGGTGCATATTTAATGTGATCACATTCCTCTGCTCCCATCCCTCCATCCTCTCACTCCATGCTACCTGAGCTTATGTCCTCTCCTGCCTCGCTCTTCTCCAGACAAGCTGTGCTTCAACACTTTCTTCAATAATGAGGACATGCAGGAGATCACCAAGCATTTTGTGGTTTGTCACGTCGACGCCCCGGGACAGCAGATTGGAGCTTCACAGCTACCACAAGGGTATAAAAAACATACATTTGAATTTCTACTAAGACTACATACCAGCACTAAATGCTGTTTATTGTAACATATGTTATTCAGTAGTTCAGCCAAACATAAATATCTCAGTTCAGTTATTCTTTTTTTATTTTTATAGTTTTTTTATTCGTAGTATCTGGATTATCTATTTGAATGTATTTATTTAAAATAAATCCAACACTTTATTTCATCTGGGCTGTTAACACTTTTGAAAGCATTACATGTTCAAACAATGTTATTTTCAACATTTTTACCTTTCAAACAGGATTTTAAACAAACCGTAAGCATGAAAACAGCAAAAGAAGAAGACATTTTAACAGTTGCAGCTCGGCCAATTTTTAAAAACAAGAATTTGATTAAACAGTATAACTGTCTAAATGTCTCAATTAGCTGTAACCATAGAAACCAAAAGCCCATTAAAATAAGACTGGGTAGCTAAAGATAACAGACAACAGTCCACAACAGATAGATTCTTGTGAATGCAGATGATAGAAATGATAAAGTAATGGTTGTAAGAGATATAAATCGTGGATAAAAGTCTGTTTATTTAACAGAGAAAAGGTTTGAAAAGTGTTTAAAGCCTACACATTCTGTCTCATAATGGTGCAAAAACAAATGTTACATTACTGACTTTTATAGGATTTAGTTGAAATACATTCACTTTAAAATCAAGTCGGTGAAGTGGGCGCCATTTTAGAAATAAAAGGTTGAAATCTCAATCACTGCTGCACAAACTGAATTGAATTGATTGATTTATGTGAACCTTTAAATCACACGTTGTGTATTTTCTCTCCACAGATACCAGTACCCCACCATGGACCAGCTGGCCGGGATGCTGCCCACCGTGGTGCAACACTTTGGGTTGGTGCTCCTCTCTCTGACATCACACAGACACAGTGGCGTGCACAGACTTTTTGAAGGGCAGGGGCAGAAAGAAAAAAAGGGCACATATAGCGCGTCCTCAGGGTAGATTAGCACACGTTTTGGCTCCCAAGAGGGCAGTTTAGCACGTGTTTTGGCTCCCAAGGGGCCAGTTTAGCACACGTTTTGGCCCCCAGGAGGGTACTTTAGCACGCGTTTTGGCTCCCAAGGGGGTACTTCAGGGTAGTTTAGGACACGTTTTGGCTCCCAATAGGGCAGTTTAGCACACGTTTTGGCTCCCAAGATGGGTACTTTAGCACGCGTTTTGGCTCCCAAGGGGGGACTTCAGGGTAGTTTAGGACACGTTTTGGCTCCCAAGAGGGCAGTTTAGCACACGTTTTGGCTCCCAAGATGGGTACTTTAGCACGCGTTTTGGCTCCCAAGGGGGGACTTCAGGGTAGTTTAGGACACGTTTTGGCTCCCAAGAGGGCAGTTTAGCACATGTTTTGGCTCCCAAGAGGGTAGTTTAGCACGTGTTTTGGCTCCCAAGGGGGCACTTCAGGGTAGTTTAGGACACGTTTTGGCTCCCAAGAGGGCAGTTTAGCACACGTTTTGGCTCCCAAGAGGGTAGTTTAGCATGCGTTTTTCAACAATTGGGCCGCAAAGGGGGGGACAACTGCCTGCCCCCCCCGTGCACATCACTGCACAGACATCAGACTGACATGTTTGCTTTGACCTGCTCACGTTGTCTGCTGCTAATGTGTAAAATCACTGTTTTAGAAAGTGTTTGGTAAAAAAAACTGAGTAATGCCAATTTAAGATCAACGTTAATTGTTAAGATTTCTGTAGAAGATATCAGCTGCTGCCATCAGGATGACGTTTCAGCCTGATTACACAGAACCACCTGAGACAGCGCTTCAGTTTCCATCCGGGCTGCTATCGATGGCCTTCTGTGCCATCTGATTGTGTTGCATTCACACACAGTGGATTATCACTAATGGATCAATGATCTTATTTAGGTTTAAGAGCATCGTTGGGATCGGCGTTGGAGCTGGAGCTTATGTTCTGGCCAAGTTTGCTGTAAGTCTACTTCCCTGTGCTTCCTAAAGCTGAATCCACAAAACTTAAATGGTTTCTTTCTTTATAATGCTTCTCTTTGATGGACACTTTGACCATTTAATGCATAATATCTAATAGAAGCTGCTTTAAATGAGTTTTTAGATGCCTATATGCAATTTTTTATGTATGCGAGGTAAGTAATAATGATAATAATGATTTCATGAACTGTGTTTTTGATTAGAGAGTCTTTAATTTGAGTGTTTTTTGCGTAATGATGCAGTCTGTGTCTTCTGCTCTCAGCTGATTTTCCCTGACCTGGTGGAGGGTTTGGTTCTGCTCAACATCGACCCCAATGGCAAAGGATGGATTGACTGGGCCGCCACCAAGGTGCGCCTCCCTTTAACACCCCCCCCCCAGCTCAGATCAGCTGTTTGTTTTATTCTCGCAGTGCCAATGGTGTCTCTGTTGTTTCCTCAGCTGTCAGGTCTGACCAGCACCATCCCAGATGTTGTGCTGCCACATCTTTTCAGCCAGGTAATCTTAAATTTATGGAAAATAACCGCACCACTGTTATATTAGAGGAACAACGGTATATCTACCCAAAAACTCCCCAAAGGCTGATATGTTGTAGAGATAAAGCTTGTATGTAAACAGAATTACATGCAGGGTTGATACTCAGAGCACTTTTATTCAGTTTAAACCCAAACAAAGAAGAATTTTTTAATGATTCTCCTTTTACATTTGGACTTAAGTATTAAGCTGCTGTTATTAGCTGTTAGCAGTTCATGGCTAAACTAACTGTTTAATGTAAAAACTGTTTAATGTTTGGCAGCATCTGATTTTAATTTTTCAGTTTTTATCAACAACACAGTTCTTCTGAAGACATTACATGTTTAAATTATGTTTTAACTGCATAATAAAAGATAATTTAACTAAAGACATTTCTTTTTGTCTTCTAAATGAAGTGAATCTTTCTCAGCGCACAGCTTACAGCTCACACGTCCACTTTTGTAAGTAATTAGCGTGTTTGTTTATGTGCAGGAGGAACTGATGAGCAGCACAGAGCTGGTGCAGAGCTACCGGCAGCAGATCAACAACACCGTCAACCACTTCAACCTGCAGCTCTTCTGGAACATGTACAACAGGTGAGGAAATCCTGGACACAAACACACGTTTCCATGTTTCCATCATTTCAGAAGTGATAGTAATTTCCTGGTGTGATAACGTGGCCTCAAAGCTACACACACACTGACTTTATCTTATCATTCTGGCCTTCTTCAGTCGGAGGGACCTGGAGATGAACCGCAGTGGGACGGTGCTCAACGCCAAGACCTTGAAGTGAGTCTCACCCAGGGTCTAACCGGGGTTGATGTTTTACTAAATCCGCAGAAGAGAAATATTTGATCTTTTATGTTTTGTTTGTTCCAGCCTCTGAGATGTAACATTTACCAGCTGCGTTACATCAGTATCTCAATAGTTATTTGAATAAATGTGCTTTTTCAAACTTATTGTTAAAATGAAAGAGTTAATTAAGATGTAAAATATTCACAGATGCTAATTTATTCTGTGCAGGTGTCCTGTGATGCTGGTGGTGGGGGACAACGCTCCTGCTGAGGAGGGAGTGGTGAGTCCAACTTCCCTTTTCTGGAAACTTTGTTTTACTTTAGGACAGCAGATCACAGCTTTTATACCTTTTATACAGATGTGTAAAAGAAACAGCTGTGTCCAGTTGTGCATGATGACATTAAAAAACAGCTGTTAGTTTGTTGGGATGTTTGTAAAGTAAATGTTGAAAGAATAAAGGCAAAAATCAAAAAGTCTTTAGCTCAAAGACTCAGAGACTCCATCCAGAGGAAATACACTTTCCTCTAAATCGAGCTGTAACCAGCAGACCTTCCTCCTTCCCTCCCTCCCTCCCTCCTCCTGCTCTGTTCAGTGTTCAGTTCTTGGCATGTTGATGCAGTCAGTGACTGTTTGTCCTCCGTCAGGCAAACAGAAACGGGTCAGCCAGCAGCAACCTGGTTATTTCCGTCTTTACAACCCCCCCCCCCCCGTCCTCCTCCTCCTCCTCCTCCTCCTCCTCCTCCTCCTCCTCCTCCTCCTCCTCCTCCTCCTCCTCCTCCTCCTCCTCAGGTGTGTGCGTTCTCCGTGGGGACAGATGGCCTCTCTGTATCTCTGGGGTTTTCTCATTAGAAGTGGCCCAGAAGTGTTTGTTTCTGCGCCAGTTAATCTAAATCAAATCACTCGTCTGTCAGATGGAAGCGAAGGACGAGGAGCGAAGCTTTTATAAAACCACCAAGAAAGAAAGACAGACGGAGAGATTGAAAGTAGCACAGAGACGAAGGAGTGTGAGGAGGGTAGAGATATAAAAGGAGGTAGTTATATTGAACGTGACAGATGGAGGCCATGTTATTGTTTCAAATCTGAATATTCGACCAGATGATGAATTTAGTCCTCCATGTTTTATTTCCAGCATCTCATTTGGTGTGCATTTGCACAATTATAATCTGACAAATGAAGCTTTTCATGACATTGCGCCAACTGCGCCTCAGTTGTGTATTTCTCTTCCGTTGTTGCTGTCACGTCATGTGCACAATGCCGTCCACATCTGAGTGGTCACGCATTAGGCCCGATGTGTGAATATCTGGACACATCTGTCTAGTTTGTGCATGTGCATTCTGCGGCTGAGTGTCGCCCTGCTGAAGTGACTCATCTCTGCAGCACACTGCGGTATCTGGGTCAGCTGCAGGACCACAGCATAATATAATCCCTATATGCACCTGGCACATGCACACTTTCCCCTGACATCTGTGACTCTGCATAAAATTTATTTGTTTCTCTCTAAAGGAGACACATTGTGCTCTTTTTACACAATTTAAAGAAGTCTTAATCAGACGTTTGTGATACGCTTTATTCAAAATAACACATAAATCCAGAACAGCTAACTTGTTTTAACTTGGCTCTTCTCCTCAGACGGGGTGTCTTAATCTGTCCTACAGCTGAAATAAGGCACCGTCGCTTGCTGATAAAAACAGAAACCTCAGCTTATTGTTGGGAGGGTTTCTTTGGGCTGTTGTTCTGATGTCTTTGGTGCTGGAGACGGTTCTTTAGCACTGTGTACACGGGGTCATACAGCAGGCAGGCTGAGGACGTGAGAACAAATGAACCAGTTTCTTTTATATCCAGATGTACGTGCAGGACAACCCGTCACTCTGTTTTTCAACATATTGTTTCTGTAAGTTTTTCATGATGTTGGACGTACAACTTTTATCAAAAGTTCTTGAGAAGATAGTTTGTACTCGGCTGCAAACATTTTCAATTAATCCTGATGTAAATGAAAAATTCCAGTCTGGTTTTGAGCCCCTTCAGAGCTCAGAATCTGCTCCTTTAGGGTTTTTAATGATTTGATTTTAAATGTAAATTCAGGAGACTCTTCCATCCTGGTGCTCTTACACTTAACAGGTTTTAGCCAAAGCGACTTACAAGGAAAAAGGAGAATTAATGATCGAGTATATTTTAAAAAACAATTTACAACAAATGGTTACCACCTCAAGAGGCAGCAAGAGGGACTCTGGGTTAGTTAAGTGGAGTTCAAGAGGAAAAAAAGGGGGATGAGAGGAGAAGGAAGTGACTGATGAGTATATTTAGTGGTTAGTTTGTTATGAGAGGAGCTTATCTTGGAAAAGCAGCGTTTTCAAGAGCTTCTTGAAGGTGGAGAGGTGTGGTCCTGCTCTGGAAACACTTGGTCGGTCCTTCCACCAACTAATCTGGAGTGCCGCGCTCATGGGGCCGCATCTCCACACGATGTGCAAATGTAATATCTCATTAATGGTTTTACTGGCAAAAAAGCTCCTTTACGTCAGACATAGACATGTTAGTCTTGTGCGGTTTTCCTTTAATTGTGCTGCATATTTAATGTGTGTTCTGTTCCTGCAGCAGCTTCGGTGCTTTTATCAGAGCGATTTTATTATCTGTGCAATATGTTTGGGTTTAATTGGATTTAATTATGTGCAAACCATTAAAATAATTTAAAATCAGTTGTAACGGTGTGTCTGTGTTGGCGTAAAGTTGTTCAGATCCGTGTGATGTGCTGATTTGGAAGCCAGCAGTCGATCTCAGGAGATGCTGAATTAAATGGAGATGAAGGCATTAATTAGTGTTTCTACATCCAATTATTTGATGGTGGCTAAAATTACACTAAATCCCTTTCTGTGTTGGGTCTTTGAGTGATGTTTCATTCAGTTTTAAAAAGTTAATTTGTGTTCACTGGTTAAAAGCAGATACGTACAGTTATCGTAACCTCTGATACAATCAGAGGTTTCTTTTTGCTGCACCTTTTCTCTTTGCTCATTCAACTCTTAAGTGCTGTTTTTGTTTTTTGTATTTAAGGTCGAGTGCAACTCCAAGCTGGACCCAACCAAAACCACCTTCCTGAAGGTAACTCCTCGTCCTCGTCTCAGCTGCAGCCGCTGCAGATTCAAACGACCTTTAAAGTTGATTGATGAAAAGTTGGGTTTGCTCCTCAGCAATGATAAAGTTTCTATTTAAATTATTTTCCTAAAAGAGCTTTTTGGTAGTGTGACATATATTTTAAGAAAGAGACGCCATCCTCCCCTTCCAGTGTAACAACTTCCTCAGTGTAGTGATATGTATATCATGATATATAGCACGATCATTTGGAGACAAAAGTTTCCCTGAAAACCACTTAAAAGATCTGAGTTTGAACAGAAAAATAAAACATTTAATGTAGGAAATGTTTTGTCTTGAGTGGAATATCTTTGAGAACAGAAGCAGACATAAAACAGCTGTGAGACAGCACAAAGAAAACAACACAATCAGAATGAGTTGCACATCTACAATGAGATGCCAAAGTACAGCACAAAAGAACACCAAAAAGAGGCAAATCAACTATAAACAGATGAGGGAAAACAAGATGACCACGAAAGATGCTAAATAACAAAACAGAGGTGCAAACAAACCCAGACAGACGAGATGAACACATTCAAATGAGAACAACAATAAACAGATCAAATTAACAACAAATATATACAAAATATTCCAAAAAATTAACAAAACAGCTACAGTGAGCTGCAAAGTGAACATAAAGATATCCTAACAACCTTAGAAAGAAGAGAAATAACCGTGAAGTGACAGATAATAACCACAAGGATGAACAAAGTAAACAAACACAGTCACAAATGGATGCAAAATGACCACAAAGTGAAGAAAACAAGTATGAAAATATACAAAAGAACCATAAAGACATGCAAAGTGAACATAAACATAACAAAAGAGAAGAAAAACAACAACACAGAGATAAGAATAAGGAAAAAAAGACAAACGTGAAAATACAAAAAACAGCATAAAGAGATAGAGAACCGCTGAATTAAGAAGAAAATCAACCACTGAGACATACAAAATGGCCACAAACACGATAAAAACAACTCTGAAAAGACAGAACAACCACAAAAAGTTGCAAAATGGCCACATAGATATGTTCAAAGAAGCTGCAAAACAACCACGCGGGTACAAAATAATCAAAGAAAAAGAAGAAAACAACAACACAGATAAGAAATGCCAAAAATAAATAGAAAACAAAATAAATAGAAAAAAAACAGCCAAAAAAGAAGAAAAACAACCAAGATGCAAAATGATGACCAAGACAAAGAACTCTGAAAATACTCAAAATGACCACAAATATAAGTAAATATCACAGAAGAGAAGAAAAATAACAATAAGACACAAAACAGCTGCAAAGAGAGTAAAAATCAGCCAAATAAAGAGCAAAAACAACAGCTTAGAGATGCAAAATGCCAACTGCATACATGAAATAATCTGACGCTTTAGCAGGACAGATGAAGCAAAGTGAAGGCTCATAAGTTTAAAATGTGTTGTGGTGGGCTATCTGCACGCCGGTTAACAGCTGATCTCCTCTTGCGGCAGATGGCTGACTCTGGTGGACTTCCTCAGCTCACACAGGTAACCGCTTGCACAATCAATAAACTACCCGACACACAAAAGTCCAGACGGACCATGAATGCATCGCATACAAACTGAGTGATGGAAACATTTTGTCTTCCAGCCCGGCAAGTTGACCGAAGCTTTCAAGTACTTCCTGCAGGGGATGGGCTACAGTAAGTACCAACAGTGGTTTAACCCTGTGGTTAATGAGTGAGTTCCTGTAGATACTGACGCCATGTTGTTGTAGGAATGAATGAGTGATGTGTTTAATGCAGAGGGACGTGGATTGTGTTAATCTTGCCCTCTGTTTCCTTGCCCAGTCGCTTATGTGAAGGATCGGAGGTTGAGTGGAGGGCCAGGTACTTCCCCCTCCCTGTTCACCTCTGACCTCCTGCTGCTGCCCTGTTTGATGGCATTTTAAAGTTCCCTTTTCATTTATTTTGGCCCATTTTATTTGGTTATGAATAATGATTTTGGGCTGCGATGATCTGTTTTACCTTTGCTCTCATTTCTGGCGTTTTATACCTTCTGTCCCAAGGACATTAAACCCCATTGTTGTTTTATCAAAACATTTTTTCCTCCAGAGGAAAAATATATACTGCCCTCACTTCCGCCCCCCCCCCATTTCTTCACCATCACATTACCAGTACTGCTCTTTGCATGGCGCTCTGCTAGCTTTGAGCAAACCTTTAAGGTGTATGTTTAGTTTAAGTATTTAACAAATCTCATAAAACCTGCATTAACTGCTGACTAATATCTGCTAACTGCTATCTAATATCTTTGGCTTGAGGTTTTTGTTGCTGAGCAGACAAATTCTGCAGTAAATTAACATTAAACGTATTGTATCAAAGCTGCAAATCGATATTCACAAAGACAAAGTCCGGTCCTCGAGGGCCGCTGTCCTGCATGTTTTAGATGCTTCCCTGCTTTGATGCACCTGATTCAGATCAATGCCTCTTTAGTTGGTTTGTGCAGAATGTAACAATCTTCTGAAGAGATCTATTTCATCTGAATCAGGTGTTGAAGCAGGGAAAGATCTGAAACCTGCAGGACAGTGGCCCTCGAGGACCGACTTTGGACATTCCTGGTCTAATGAGAGAAATTAAATCAGGGTTATCGGCCGTTGGAAACTCTGCAAAGGAGTGTTAGTGGACCCAGAGGCAGGCAGGGAATTAGCAAGTGGACGATTCATTCTCTGGAGTTCTCAGCGAGTCCAAATCACATTTTTAAATTGGAACTTTTTAAATTGTGTTGACAGGCCAAGTAAAACCAGACTTATGATGATTAATTTACGCTATTGCTTTTTCCTGAATGCTGTCGTCACGTTTGGTGCCGGAAGAAACGATAAAACCAGACTAGTGGTTGGATTTGATGGTCACACGTGTGAGGTTGTGCTGAAAGAAACGACACCAAACCAGGCAAAGTTTTTAGTTTTTAAACAGTTTTTAAGGGTGAATTATAAAGGTAAAAGTGGCAGATTTAGCTGGAAAGTAGACAGATGCTTTTCTCTGTCTATAATGGTGACAAACCAGCAAACATTTTAATGCACATGATAGTAAAGAAAGCAGCCATTTTACTGCCTGCCAGCTCATAAAACTTAAAGTTAGCACGATGCTTACGATGTAGCAGTTAGCATCATGTTACAGTCTGTATAAATGATGTCATAGCCCAGTTCATCAGATGTGTGGTGATGAACTAGTGTTGCTGACTAACTTACATGCAGCAGAAGCACCTCTTTAGAGCTGGAGGGTTGTGCACTCTTGTCCCAGTTGGCGGTTGGATGTTGTCCTTGTGGTGCGTTCAGATGCTACTTTTTTGCTCAGACATCAGGAGACACAGCAGGGGCGTTTTCTGTGGTTTGATGCATTAAATATATGTGGGTTAAACTGACCCATGAATACAGTTTTAACAGTCTCGCTCACTTTCACTAATAAAGGAATAAAGAATAAACAGTTTGTCACGGTTTTACAATCATAAACTTGTTCCTGTTGAGGAAGTGAAGCACAAACTAAGCTCTGAGTGCACAGTGCTGCTGATGTGTCTCTGTGTAGGCAAATCAGCAGCTTTAAATAACAACCCCAACCATTTTACGGCTGTTGTATGAGTCGGTCGGCTGCCTTTTCTCACCAGCTACAATAAGGGATATTCAGTTATTCACATTAGCATGTTCTCCCTCCATCTCCCCAACATCAACTGATTACACTTTCTATTTTTAAAGAACGTAATGCTGAATAATTCCTCTGCTTTTTGCCACCTCCCTACCAGTGCCCTCAGCCAGTATGACCCGCCTGGCTCGCTCCAGGACAGCCTCCCTGACCAGTGCCGGCTCCATGGAGGGAAACCGCTCCCGGGCCTGCACCAACTCCGACAGCACCGATGGAGTGGGCGCGGTCACCCAAACCATGGAGGTGTCGTGCTGAGGAGCCACAGAGAAGACGGAGGAGGGGGGTAGAGGGGATGGAGCGGGAAAGCAAGAAAGGGGAGGATTGGTGTGATGTCTGACAAAGGGTGTAAGGTGAAGGCTCCCTCTGTCTGCCATCTTCCCTCCGTCACTGTAAGATACCATACGTATTGTTACTAACAGCTCACCTTTAAACATCCACCCCGACCCCCTTTACCCAACACTTAAAAGATTTAAGCAGCTGGTTTTGTTCCTGAGGTGTCATTCTTGTGTTTGCTAAGTGTTCCCTCATCTTTTTTTGCCTGCACCCTTACTTTCACCCCTCCCCCCCCCCAATAAAAACACACACACACACAAGCACATATAGTGAATAACCCGGTCTGTCAGCAGTCCATAGAACAGCTGCTGTTAGCATCTGATACGAAGGAGAAAAAGTCCCACATGGAAAGGAAAGCAGAGCTTTCGGGGGTGCCGTATAGAGATAAAACAGATAAAGTGTTATGCATGTGTTTAAAGTAGTTTATGTTTGTTTTCTTTTTGTTGGGAACCTGTGAGTATCTCTCTCTGTGAGCTTTGTAAGAATGGTTTTCTCCACCCACAAGTGACGGGTGACCACAGGAGGAGGTGCGTTCAGGGTCCGATGGACAGCAGAACACAGGCTTACCGTAGCTGAGTACATCTGTAGCGTTTAGAGAAGCTCTGTTAGTTCTCTTAGAGCGTAATTAAAGGGACAGCACACTCATGTAAAGCTGCACTTGGGAAGCTTTTGCGGGAAAACGCTTCAGTGACGTGTTCTCGAACCTTTTTAGTCCAATCGAACTCCACCTTTAGTTTGTCGTAAACCTTCATTCTGTGTGCGTAAGATGTCTGAGATGCCATCTGAGGAGCTATGAACTGAATATTACCTCAAAACAGGAAATGAAACGCCAGCCAGTCATAATCGCTCTGACCCTGCGCCACTACACCAGAGAGCTGTGAGGACATGGCTGCAGTGTTTAATTAATCTTTATTTTGCGGAGGAAGACAATCTGGAGCTGTACATTGTTGCATGAGCCTAAAACTAAAATTCCTGAACAAAACGCGCCTTCGTGTAGCTCAACTCGGCTACACCTGTACACTGCTTCATCTTTTGACTTTTGGGTGTCTTAGTAGTGAGAAAGCATGAAACTGAGTATTATTTGTGGTCAAATTTAGCCAACTGGGGCCAGTTGGCTAAACCATCGAAGAAACAAAGCAGTTTTCTCAAATATAATCAGCCAATCAGAGACAAACACTGTTGGATTACAAATTGTTGCTATGGGCTGACTTTTGGGTCGTCCAAATCTGATATACCAAGTATGGTAAAGGTAGAAAATTATGGAAAAGAAACTTAAAAGTCTTTTATAAAACATTAATTATCATCCGGTGAATGCTGTATGCACAAACAGTGGAAACTGCACAAATGTTAAACAAATAAAGCCCAAAGCATAATTATAACCATAATAACAGCTGAAACACGACTAAATGAAAGCCTTCAGTCAAAAGACGCCTTCCCATCAGCCTTTGTGCTTGTTACACGACTCACTGACGTCCAAATGACTTTAAGTATTTGACACAAAGGCGTTGGAATCGCTGTAGATCGTGATTCTGCACACCCGATAGGCTGTCATTAGGGTTAATGTGATTCACCTGTGCACGTTACACAGGCTGGTTAAAAGGTGGAAGTCAAATCCAGTCTCTGGTTTTCTGAGCTTCACTAGAAAGACGTGGACCTGAATTTAGTATTTCAGTTTGAGTAGCTGAGCATGAGCATGAAGCATGTTTCCAGTCATACAGTGAACGAGAGCATGACAGTGGCTTTCCTGCCAGTTAAGCTTTAAATGGATGTTTGCATCAGAAAATTTTGGGCTCTTTCGAGCAGCGTATTTACTCCCGTCTACTAGATCATAACGTTTATTGTAAAACACAACGCTTTGGATGCATAAATCTCAGGATGCAACATTCAAACATTTTGAACACATTTGAGCCTATACTTCAAAAGAAACCCATTAACTTTAAGATGTTTATGTAAAATCAACCATTATCGATACGATAGTGTCATGTTAAATGGGAAAAATGTGCATTTTTGGCAGAATGAAACCTCTAAAACCTGAATATTAAACATCTTAAGAAGCCTCCACTGTGCTCTGGTATGAGCCGAGTAGTTTCCCCTGTAATGTTAGCACGTATGTGTGGAACATTTGTCGTTTGTTAACACATTTCTCTGCTTGCGACGGGACAAATCAAAGCCCAACGTCCACCAAATGGCATCTTGTTCATCTGAAATGTTGCATGAAACATCACAGACCGGTTCGGCTGGTGAACACGATCACTTTTCTGATATTACGTAATACTTTCGATGTGTTTTGAAGCCCATATTTCCCCGTATAGCTGCCATGTGGAGCCACATTGTGCAAAATTGCAGAGTGCAGCTTTAAGCTCCGTGTGCCATCTCATATTCCTAAGACAAATTACTACATTGATATAGTATAGAAGTACTTATTAACACTTATGTGCATGTGAATGTGAAAGTAATCTTAAGGTACTTTTCATTAGCATCTCACATGTGATTAGCTGAAAAGAGCCATAGATGTCACCTTTATCATCAGTCTGTAGCTCCACTGCATGGATGCGGTTCTGTCCATAGTCGGCTCTTAGTGGTCTCTAATCTGACAATCACACTCTGACCCAAACCAAACCAGACCGGGGAGAAGAACCGGGGCAGGACCAGGCCGACCCCTGCTGGCTGTGTTTCTGGGGCGGCACCAAAGAAGTTCCCTTACAGCGCCCAGCCTCTATGCGTGGATATACCAAAGCTAGCCACACACACGTACACACACTAATACAAACGAACACTCACACTTTCACACATGCACCGAAAGGAAAGCTGCGTAGGCTGGGTTTTGCAATGGAACAGTGCCAAAGAAATACACGAAATTCACACGAAGAAGAAGAAATCCATTGCTATGTGGTCAGTGGGTGTTTGATGTGCCGTGTGTTGTGCTTTTAGTGCGTATATAAGTGTAGATTTAGACTAGAAGAGTAGTGTTCTGTAATCCCGGGCCACCTTGGTAGAGATCAGTCGTGGCGTCCTCTGGTTTTTCGGTGCGTTAATGTACATTATTCAGGTACCGTCGCTTCACTTCCTTCCTTCTGTTTTACACAAAAAAAACAAAACAACAACTTTCAGTCCCCTCTAAGAAGGGACGTAGCTTCCATTTGCTGAGGTGTGCGTTTTCCTGAGGCAGCCTGTAAGAGGCGGGGCTTTTTTGGCGCCATTTGGGCTCCAAGCTCGGAATGTAGGGCAACCCCCAGCCACCTTAAAAAAAAAAAAACTAACCCCTGCCCCCTTAAAAAACTCACAAGGTGCCCCGGCTCTCACAGGCAAACCCAGCCGCACCCTAAAGGGCTATCAGCTGAAGTCACTTTTATACCATGTTGGTCATGTTGTCGTCATGCGTCTGAGCACCAGGGGGCGGCAGTGAGCAACGGGCGGGAAGAGGTTAGGCGCCTTTTGGTTTGTGAGCAAAACAGAGAGAGATACTGACCTGAAATATAGTTGAATGAATGTTTTAAAGGAAAAGAATGTGACATTTCTGAAGCATGAGAGATTAATCGTTGATTTGTTTTTGGAATATCGAATAAGCTTAATGTTTTGAAGATGTGTTAGAGGCTATTATGAGATCAGTGAGGAGTTTTACAGACCGTAGAGAATGCATGTAGTGGAGTTTGTGTACGATCATCACTCAGTGTTTCTTCTCTTCACAAAGCTATTTTCTGCCATCTACGCTCTGGTTTCCTCCTACATGACTTCTGCCCACACTGCCTGGGGGGCTCCTGAATGTATCTTGTCCCTTTTATGAAGTGCTGTACAGTATTGTCAACCTACACCTCATTCTCACTGTGGTTTGCACTTCTTATCTTTGCCCCTTAGCCTTCCTCTTTAAGGTATTTTAATAGTAATGTCGACTTCTGAGAGTCCGCAGGTCCAGTGAGCTGGCGCTGGATCAGTTTTACACCTTGGTCCTCCTCGCTCTTGTAGATACTTTTTATTTATAGAGCAGGTTACCTGAACTGAACACTAATACTGCTGTAATGTGAGAAAACACATTTCTGTTCCACTTCCATCTGATTTTTTTATAGGAAACTGTAGGAAGTAACCTCATCTTGGTATTATAATCTTGATTCATGTGTTACTACAACTCTTTTGCTTCTTCGTACTGCCGTTATGATTAATTTGTATGAAGCAATACGTTCTTTTTTTTCTTGTTTGGATTGTTTCATATTGTGGGAGTCTTCCCTGTTAGCTTGTTTCTATTCACAACAGTAGAAGGACTCTTACCTGCTTTGTTGTCATTCAGATGTGTACTATAAAATTTAAATATATTATATAAACAATATAAATACGAACTTAGATGTCCTTGTTCATGTACTTATCAAGTAACGAGTAAGAAATAAAGACTTGATGTCAGAACTTGAAGCGTCAGATCATTTTCTGTGAATATTGTCATGAAGCTTTAAAAGGAGACTGAGCAGTTTTACCCAAGATAAGGGTTTGAAAGCCACCAAAGAGTGATGAACCCCCTCCTTTGAGCGATTTTGAGGCGATGCAGAGGGTGTAACACATACAGGGAAGAGCTCTTATTGACACAGCTACACAGAGAAAATACAGCTACCCGGGTATTATCTTTAACCAGGGATAGACAAATATTCAATTAAATTTAGTTAAATTCAGTAATTCAAAAAATTCAGTAATAATTTATTAATTCTACTGCTGCAGTGTAATTCATTGTTAAAGATGTGTAATTTTGTTATAGATAGATAATTGGAAGCTTGGTAACAACTTATCTGGTGAGTAAACGCACAGAGTCGAGTTAGTAGGTAACACAGGTGAACTTTCTCAGTTCAATATGTCCAGGATAACAAGATCTGTTGCCAATGAGCGCTGCAATCCCTCTTCTTTCGCCATGTCTCTGTGGAAAAAAAAGAAAATCCTCGCTGTCTCCTCTTCAACTCACCCGGAATTGGGGCCTTGTTCCAGACATTGATCTTGTTTTTGAAAAGCTCCATTAGCTCCTTTCACAGGCAAACAACTTCACAGTTGCCACGGTTACGCCTCTTAACCGATGCAAAGAAACCCCAGCAGCCCAGCATCCAAACCAACGTGAAAAAACTCTTCAGAAAACTCTTCAGAAATCTGTTTTCACAGAAAAATTAAAACTTTAGATCATTTAAAAGATGCAGAGAGAGACGTAGCATTGCTATCGCAGCTTGGTGCCACTAGAGCGGCGCCATACTGGTACTCAGAAACATAGTGCGTAAATGAGGGGTGGGGGTAAAATCTACTTTTAGATGCATCACAATGCAGATGTGGACGATTCTGAATTTATTTCAAACTAGATCATCTTAATCTTAATCAATAACCTAATTTTGAGAAACATAAAAGGCGAAACTCGGAAGTGCGTAAGCGCAGCACCTGGACAGTTTATTGGGAACTTATAACAGAGTCACGAGCAGATGGCTGAGCAGGAATTATGACCAGCACCCCCTGCACTAAGAGCCAGCGTTTGGCAGCACTTCGACTACTATGGATTTTAAGTAAAAATAACTCGGACAAGAGCCGCACTGTCTGCAACTAAACTGAAGTATTTTACAAACATGAGAAACGGTGTTACACGATGGTGTGGGTGTATGTGTGGATGTATGTGGGCCGGGTCTTGTTGTCCTCTGGGTTTGGGGGGCTCACCTCCCTTGCTCTACCCAGCTGCTCGCTGCTACACCCACCTGTGCAGGTTCGCAGGGTGCATCGGAGTGGGTGTGTAGGTGGTCCAGTCCTCCCTGGTGTCGGATGGGTCCCGGACTCAACATTCTGTCCGTAGACTGTCGCTTCTAGTTCCGTGGGGCCTCTGTCGAGGGCTGGGGGGGCTGCCTGTTGTCCAGGTCTTGGGGCCCTTTCTGCCTGCATCTGATTCCGGTTGGGGTGGTGGTGGCCCTCTGCACTCATTATTGAGCACAATTCATGTAAAACCTATGCTATATATTTCGCTTATTGTATGTGTGTACTTATGTGTCATCCACAGTTTTCATTCTCTTGCTGCTTGTGTTGTTGCTGTTTTTTGTTTTTCTCAGTTTGTCTTCCTGCAGGTGCTCCTGATAGTTCTCTTCCTGGTTTTCCAACAGCAGCCGTGGATGAGTTTTATATCAAGTCTCTACTGGTTGTCTGGTTTTGTCTTGTTTTTGTTGTCAGTGTTTCCTTCTTTTGTATTTTCACATCTTTGTCTGTTTTCCGACGGGCTCACCACCCGTGGGAGGGGCCAAGGGGGTCGGGTGCCTTGTGAGATGGGTAGCAGCCGAAAGCGGAGGCCTTGGCGGTCTGATCCTCGGCTACTGAAGCTAGCTCTTGGGACGTGGAATGTCACCTCTCTGTTGGGGAAGGAGCCGGAGCTGGTGTGCGAGGCTGAGCGGTTCCGGCTAGATATAGTCGGACTCACCTCGACGCACGGCTTGGGCTCTGGAACCAGTTCTCTTGAGAGGGGTTGGACTCTCTTCCACTCTGGAGTTGCCCGTGGTGAGAGGCGCAGAGCAGGTGTGGGCATACTTATTGCCCCCCGGCTGTGTGCCAGTACATTGGAGTTTACCCCAGTGAACGAGAGGGTAGCCTCCCTCCGCCTTCAGGTGGGGGGACAGTGTCCTGACTGTTGTTTGTGCCTATGCGCCAAACAGAGTACCCACCCTTTTTGGAGTCTCTGGGGGAGGCACTGGAGAATGCTCCTACCGGAGACTCCCTCGTTCTGCTGGGGGACTTCAATGCTCACGTGGGCAATGACAGTGAGACCTGGAGGGGTGTGATTGGGAGGAACGGCCCCCCCGATCTGAATCAGAGTGGTGTTATGTTGTTGGACTTCTGTGCCAGTCATGGACTGTCCATAACGAACACCATGTTCAGGCATAAGGGTGTCCATATGTGCACTTGGCACCAGGACACCCTTGGCCGCAGTTCGATGATCGACTTTGTGGTTGTATCATCGGACTTGCGGCCGTATGTCCTGGACACTCGGGTGAAGAGAGGGGCGGAGCTGTCAACTGATCACCACCTGGTGGTGAGTTGGCTCCGCTGGTGGGGGAGGATGCCGATCAGACCTGGCAGGCCCAAACCTATTGTGAGGGTCTGCTGGGAGCGTTTGTCAGAATCCCCCGTCAGAAGGAGCTTTAACTCCCACCTCCGGCAGAGCTTCAACCATATCCTGGGTGAGGTGGGGGACATTGAGTCTGAATGGGCCATGTTCCGTGACTCTACTGCCGAGGAGGCTGATCGGAGTTGTGGCCGTAAGGTGGTCGGTGCCTGTCGTGGCGGCAAACCTCGAACCCGCTCGTGGACACCAGTGGTGAGGGAAGCCATCAAGCTGAAGAAGGAGTCCTATCGGGCCTCTTTGGCCAGTGGGACCCTGGAAGCAGCTGATAGGTACCGGCAGGCCAGACGGGCTGCGGCTTCGGCGGTTGCTGAGGCAAAAACTCGGGCCTGGGAGGAGTTCGGTGAGACCATGGAGAACGATTTCCGGACGGCCTCGAAGAGATTCTGGTCCACCATCCGGCGTCTCGGGGGGGGGGGGATTTATGTAAATTCAACATTTGTATCACAAGGGATTTCACAACAGCATCGTGTTATTGAACTTTTATTGACATCTGAAGCATTTTCAAAGAATGTGCTGGACATCATACTACATGTAAATAGTTCCTGCTGATCTTTGAAGGCTCTTAAGGAAAATTGTCATCTGTTTACCCAAACAAAACCTTGTAGGAGACCATGTAGGAGTCACAGTAGGCATGTAGCATCTGGTCCACTGGACTGTAGTTCAGGGACTCAATGTTAGGAGACATCTTGTTGACAAAGATGCCAACGGTGAAGTTCTCCCTTCCTGTTGCAGTGTCGAAAGAATAAAAGATCTCCTCCGTGTGTTTGTCGACGTAACGTGTTGCATAGAGCACGCCGCAGGCCATAAAGGTGTTGGTCACACTCTGCTTGTAGACAGAAGTGCGCCAGGTTTGACCCAGCGCCGGCTGTTCACCCCTCTCCACCTTGGACAGAACCAGGTTGCCAAAGTCCTGGGTGGTGGTGTAGATCACCCAAACGCCAGACTCATCTGTGGCCAGGTCCATGTCTGTGTATGGGTAACATTCTTCAAGTTGGCAGAAGTTACCCTTTGAGTTGTACCTGGAAGACACAGAAGACAGAGTTGATTGACCTGAAACAATCAGACCTGGAATTTTTATTTGACCTTTCTATGGACTTTGTTTATTTACATGACAAATAGAACCTATGAACCTACTATGTTACACCATATTTACATCATTCCAAAAAAGTAAACTGATCTGCTGTAATTTCTTACATTTTATTCAGGCATCTCAACTTTAAGGAGCATTAAAGGGGAACTACGGTATTTTTAAACCTATACCTTATTTCTGGCATGAAGTACGTTTATCTACTCACCGAGAAAAGTTTGGCGAAAGTCGGTGTCCTTCGAAAGCTATTTAGAAAACTCGCAATCAGCGTATATCCATATAACAGAGTTAATGGGGCAGGGACAATGCAGCCTCTAAATAAGGCATTATCTTTCTTTATTTCACCAATACTTAAAGAAGAATGAATGAACGAACGTCTACTATAGCTCTGTTAGCTCATAGGTGCTGTGATGTAGCTATTTGCGGCTATAGGAGAGCTAACAGATGGATTTCTACACAGGCACTCTACTGGGACGACTTCATCCACATGCCCCCCTGGAGCACAGTTTATTTACTCCTTTCTCTGTAACAGTCCACTAACTTCACACAGAGTTTGCTACTGCTAGTTTTGTGCAACATGGCAGGATATTTATCAGATTTTGACAACATGAACGACGACTTTGAGTAAGATGGACATTCTTACCGGAGTGAATTCGCTGTGCTGCAGCCATGCGTGTCGATGAAGTGGTAGATAAGTGGTAGAGTAGATAAACGTATTTTATGCCAGAAATAAGGTCTAGGTTTAAAAAAACGGAGTTCCCCTTTAAGCCAGCAATATACTTTCTTTTTAATCACACGTTTACGTTAGCAACTTTTCTCCGTTGTGGGAAAATTGTTCACATACTGGCCTGTGTACTATGCTTGTTACCGGAGGACTCCACTAGGGGAGTGCTTAAAAGACAATCCACCAATATTGTTCCTACTCTGTTTCTCCGGACCTTTTCCGCTGAGTTTCCAAAATTGCACTGATCTGCCACCAGCTACTTTTATTAGCATATTTGTTGCAGTGCAGAAGCAAAAGTATGTTGGAAAGACTTGAATAATTGCAGACTTACTGTACAAGATTGTCTTCAAAATCTTATGCCATAATACCGCCACCGACCCAATGGTCACACATCTGGTTAAATTTGGCCCTACGCTACATGTAGCCTTAAATGTAGAACTGAAATATATGAGACTCTTTGAGTTGTATCTCCAGAATTGAAGGGTAGTGTTGGAATATGTTTTCTGTGATTTTTGATAAAAAAAATCAAAGTGCTGTGTTAAGTGCTTTCTTTTACTTGTATCCTTTGTGTGTTTTTATGGTGTTTTAGGGAGAAGTTTGACAAAAATAATCTTACATATCAGGAGAGAGAGACCTGGTGGGCAGCCCAGTTTAATAATCCCAAAATACCTGAACAAAACCGACAGATAGGACCTAACAAGACTGAATGGCATTGAATGAAAAAACTAAAACTAAAACACCAACATAAACTCCACCTCTGGTTTTCCGAACAACAAACTTGCACTTCATCACCAAGTCAAAAAGTTTTTTCAAACTGCCAAATCAACCGGCTGGATGGACTTTCAGGACTTGAGTAATTGTTGGTTGTTCTTTCCCAGCTGGTTCTGGGATGAATTTCCTCTCTGAACTTGTATCCTTCTCTGCTGAGCGTCCTGAAACCACTGACCGAAGAGGTTATATTTGTGATATTTTGAAGTAATGGGCTGAAATGGTATTTAAGCGCCAAAACATGTGCAGTGTCATGTCTAACAGTTGGCTATCAATTCCTGGCATTGAGCACCAACCTGGTTCCTTTCGGTAGTTGTATGGTGGTGACACTTTTAGTGGTGAGACTGAATTGACAAATGGCATCTTTGTTGTAACAGTTGTAGTACAAAGCCCCTCCATACAGAACCACGTTTGGACCCTGGATGGTGTTGGTGGTCGGGTTAGAGGGGTGGATTTGGACATTACCTGGCAGGACAAAAATACAAGCAGAAAGCCAATTTTATTTAACAAATAAAAGATAAATATGAATAAATAATGAATAATACATAAGTAGTATTTTCTCTGTGCATTTTCCCAATAGAGCACTTTGCTCCCAGACTGCAAATTTACTTGTGGTTCCCGGAGTTTCTAACAGTTGAATGGGAGGCAGAGCCTTCAGTTATCAGGCCTCTCTCTGTGGAATCAGCTGCCAGTTTGGCTTCAGGAAGTAGACAACCTCTCTACCTTTAAGATTAGGCTTACAACTTTCCTTTTTAGTAAGGCTTATAGTTAGGAATGACTCAGGTGACCCTGAAACATCCCATAGTTAAGCTGCTATAGACCTAAACTGCTGGGGAACCTCCCATGATGCACCTCTCTTTACTCTCCATGTGCTTCTGACATTGTTGTTGTCATTAACTTGTATTTCTCTTTCTCAGCAGGTATCCCTGGCCTGGTATTACTCTACTTGTTGTCCCCTCTTTCCTGTCCTCTCAACCCCCAGCGGTTAAAGCAGATGGCCGCCCTTCCTGGTTCTGGTTCTGATGGAGGTTTCTTCTTGTTAAATGGGAGTTGTTTCTTTCCACCAGCACCTCGTGCACGCTCAGGACGGATCGAAGAGAAGTTTTGATGCAATCTGTTGGTTTCTGCATTTTATGAATCGGACTGATCTGTATTTGACTGGATTGGAGTGTCTATGAAGTGCCTTCAGATGACATTGTAGTGATTTGGTGCTTTATAAATAAAACTGAATTCAATTAAATTGAATCTTGGAACAATAACAAATATATCTTATGTTCATACAGATTTTCTATAATCTTAGAACTTGTTGAACACTTATCTAACTAATAATTTTGTTATGTAGAGTAGAAGTGGAGTGAGATATGTTCCTACATACAAAGGACAACCTCTGTGCTACTGGGATCCTTACAGTGAGCCATCCAGAGTTCAGTTTCATACCTGGGACGCTCACTCCAGCAATAAGAGAGCTCAGAGTGGAGTACAGACGGACGTAGTTGGAGTATCTGTTGCTGGCGGTCAACATTACCAGCCAATGCCAGTTCTCTTTTCCAGCTTCCGGTTTGGGATCCCGACCCCAGGCTCCATATTTGTGTGAGCCGGGATACTCCCCAGCTGTGTAGACCCTTGGCCCGGTGACGTTCAGAAACTGACCGTGTGGACAAGCACCTGAGAAAGAATGTGAATTTATTTTTTTTTAAAAGGACAAAATCAAGCATTTATAGAGGCAGTAACTGTTTGATGAATACTTCTCAAATCTAATAATTCAGCTTCTTTTTATGGTTAGAATGAGCTGAAAGTAAAACAGAAGTGAGATAACCTATTTGAAGTCCTACTTCATGATTTAAACAACCTCAGTGGCTTCTGATGCTGGGTGTGCTACAACGTGAGGTTACGACTTGCCAGATCATCATAACATCACATACTGTAGCTCTCTGTGAGTGAGGTTTGGGATTTACCCTTCGGAGGCCGAGTGGGTTGGGACGTGGGATGAATCCCATTCCTGCACTGGTCCAGGTCTCTCTTTAGTCGCTGGTTGGCTTGTTGTTTCTTGACCACCTGCACAGTGTCAAACTTCTCCAGGTCCTGCATGTCTGATCTCAGATCCTGCAGCTGAGACAAAAGAGATATCCCAACAGAGAAGATGAAGATGGAACGTCGTATCCTGGGACATTTTATGAGGAATGCTCTACCATTATCTCCGTTTTATACCATTGCAGCCTGTTTTATTTGACTAAACATTATCTAAAAGAGAAGAGATGGAGAGCGCAGATGGAAGATCTGCTAACTGACAAGCATTTATTGATCTGAAATCTGAACACATTGGTTCAGATTTACTATAAATAAGTTCTTCAGGGAAGGCATGAATGTATTATACATTTGTTTAGAATTACACACAGAAATAAATGCACAAACGTGAAAATAAATGAAAAATGGTTTCAGATATTCTTGGCATTTGCTTTTATATTTACACATTAATTTCTTTATGTGTATATACACTCATTTATTTAGTTATCTGTTTACAGATTTATTCCTTTCTTTGGCACTCCTGTCATGAAATCAGCTCCAATGGAGCACAGTCCATATAAAGAGTCCCAGCTGGAAGTGTAAAATAAGAAAACTTCCATTAAATCCTTTTATTCCAAACGCAGAGATCATTCTCTTCAAGCATTGCCTTGGTAACCTAAAACCCTGAGACACCTGTTGCAGCTGACTTTAAACAACTCGGGCACAGCTTTCCCAGGTTTGAGTCCTGGTCTGAGGCCCTTTGCTGCATGTCTTCCTCTACTCTCTCTGCCACCTGTTCCTGTCTTAGTTAGCTGTTAAATAAAGGCAGTTAGCGCTCAAAAATAAACCCTTAAGAAAAAAAACAGACTGCACACCTATGCTACCCAAAACAACATTTGCTAATAGGCTATTTTTTTTAAATGTCAGTAATAGCTTGTTTTCTTGGAGATATAAAATTATTTATTGAGTTTTATGTAATTTAACCTCTATTTTGAAACTCAAACTGTCTCTAATGAATGATAGGTTATCTCACAACTTGGCTTGCTGTTTCGTTCTTAGCTACAAAGGTCATAATTCTCTTTTGATGCAGAGAAACTAGTTCATGCATTTGTTACTTCAAGATTGTACTACTGTAATTCCTTATTATTGGGCTGTCCCACATATTCTCTGAAAAGCCTCCAGCTGATCCAAAATGCTGCAGCCAGAGTTCTGATGAGAACTAACAGGAGAGATCATGTTTCTCCAGTTTTAGCTTCTCTTCATTGGCTCCCTGTTAAATTCAGAATAGAATTTAAGATTCTTCTTCTCACATATAAAGTTCTTAATGACCGAGCTCCATCATATCTTAAAGATCTCATTGTAAGGTATTTTCCTAACAGAGCACTTCGCTCCCAAACTGCAGGTTTACTTGTTGTTCCCAGAGTTTCTAAAAGTAGAATGGGAGGTAGAGCCTTCAGTTATCAGGCCCCTCTCTTGTGGAATAAGCTGCCAGTAAATGTCCGGGATGCAGACACCCTTTCCACTTTTAAGATTAGGCTTAAAACTTTCCTTTTTGATAAAGCTTATAGTTAGGGATGGCTCAGGTAATCCTGAAACATCCCATAGTTAAGCTGCTATAGGCTTAGACTGCTGGGGGACCTCATCTGTCACACCTTTCCTCACTTTGCTCTCTTTTTCCCCCTGTTTAATTTCACAATTGATTTTATGTACATGTGACATTATTGTGGTTATTAACGTATGTTTCCCTGTTCCAACAGATATCCTTTGAATGGCGTTATGGTGTTTTTCCCCCCTCTTTTCCCTCTTTTCTGTCTTCTCAAACCCCAGCTGGTCGAAGCGGATGGCCACCCTTCCTGAGTCTGGTTCTGCCAGAGGTTTCTTCCTGTTAAAAGGGAGTCGTTCCTTTCCACAGTCGCCACCGGCACGCTCAGGACGTGAGATTGGACTGAAGACAAGTTTCGGTGCAATCTGTTGGTTTCCTTAGCTAGGATATTAATTTTTTGAATTGGCTCTATATTAATTAATTGGATTATGATTACAATGAATTGAATTCCAATTGGCTTGAATTGGACTATATTACTTAAGTGCCTTTAGATGACAATTGTTGTAATCTGGCGCTATATAAATTAAATTGAATTGAATTTAATTTAATTTTCCCCTTCCTGCAGAGTGGCTGAGGACCCTGTGAAGCCCACTTTAGAGGGATCAAACACAATCAAGGAATCCAGGGCAAAAGACTTCACAACTCTCCCCAGATTGATCAAAATAATCTATTTTCCCTCAGCTGAGGTGTCCTTATCATGGACTCCCTTCGGTTTTGAGAACAGAACTCATCAGCTGAGATTTAAACATTTATGAGGTGAACTGAACGTTTGCATATGATGATCATTCTGTTCAAAACTGCAGAAACAGCCACAGTGATGGAAGCACCGATGAGGCACGTGGATGTGAGCTTACCTGCTGAGTGGCCTCATCAGCGAGGTCCTGATGTGCCTGAGCGGTGCTGTTGAGCTTTTCGAACAGCTGCATTATCTCAAAAAGTTCGTTCTCAATGATGTGCAGACTGAGCGCTCCGTACAGCTCTCCGTCATTCTCCTTTTCCAGCTTCTCCACGTCCTCCTCCAGCTGTGGCAGACGCCGATCCAAACCCAGAAGAAGACTCTCTAACTCGAAGGTCTGCAGGGACATACGTTATTACAGTAAGCATGAATGCAGACATGCAGGACGAAGGAATACGAGACTGGTTACCTTCTGTGGGGTGACGTTGCTGTTGCAGTCTGAGGCGTTATTCTGTGCGGTTTCGAGCTTGTCATGAGGGAAAGCTTTTTCTGAGCTAAATAACTCACAGGCGCACCTATCGAGAGATGCTGTCTGAAACCCGGAGAATAAAACACAGCGTGTTTTAACATAAATGCTTGAAATGGACTGATATGAGAAGCTGAATGAGTGTTTCTTACCTGCTGGGTGAGGGTGAACAGAGCACACAATGGGACGAGCGCACTCAGCTTCATGATGGAGCAGAGCGACATGAAACTGACGCAGAATGAGAGTCGGACTGAGGCAGAAGATTCACACTTGTAAACACTCCCAGTAACTTTGTGTCCACGTGGGTCACGGTTCACTTCCTCCTTGAGGGTTCAGATTGCGGCAATGTAAATTTTTTGTGACTGATGATGAGAAACTGAATGGTTCATGTTCAGTTCAGGCAAAGAGGTTAAACGTAAAGTGCAAGATTGGACTTCTTGTTTCAGCACGTTTGTGTTGCTCAAGGCCAGGGAAACATCCTGTTTGTCAAACTCTTCCACAACAACATGTGCAGCCTTGCGTCATCCATCTGTGAAAACTTGTAGTGACTCAAGAGTACAAAATCATTAAAAACACTGAATCATCACTTTTGGAGGATGATCATTAAGCTATTTAATTTTGTAGAAAATAAAATCACAGATAGGGCACAGAAGTATTTCATTTATCACCTGAGAACTCTGAGTTTGTGAAACATAACTCTAAGATATATTACTAAGGTTTGAGGTTTCCAGGACTGCCTTTTTTCACCAAAATTAGGAAAAAGTAGAATGGGAGGCAGAGCCTTCAGTTATCAGGCCCCTCTCTGTGGAAACAGTTTGGGTTCAGGAAGCAGACACCCTCCCTACCTTTAAGATCAGGCTTAAAACTTTCCTTTCTGATGAATCTTATAGTTAAGGATGGCTCAGGTGACCCTGAAACATCTCAAAGTTAAGCTGCTATAGGCCCAGACTGCTGGAGGACCTCCCATGATGCACCTCTCCTTGGGGGCAGTGAAACAGTACCCGAAACAAATTAAAGCAGTTAAGATTGAGAGGTTTGCAGAGCTTAATGAGTTTTTTCACCTGGCTGATTGACAGGAAACACGGCCCCAACAATAGAGCTGTCAGTTATTACCTTACGTTGTATTTGATTCAAGTTTTATATTTTCATTAGAGTTTAATGTCGAGCCAGGGACAGGAGTTGCAGTATTTAGAAATATAATAAATCTGTAGAGTAAAGTTTTTGGGCCACCCACTGATCAGTGTGGAAGAAAAATGACTAGAGGATAAACAAAACTGCTTTCTGAAAGTAGTCCTTTTTATGTTTTCTATTCTTTCATGTCTTTGGAGCGCAGATACAGAGAAGACATGCAAACTGTGCACAGAGAGGCCCCGACAAGATCAAACCCAGAAGCTCGGTCCTCCAAGGAGGCTGTTTACTGCAGCAATATGAAATATTAAACACGTTTTTTTTTTTCTTCCCCTCTGTCAAAAACTCAAGTTTTCAAAGGTTTATGAGCAGCATATAACTGCAGTTATGAAAAATGAAGTACACCCTCTTTCAGATTTAAGATTTTATATATCAGGACACAGTTTCAAAAGATGATCTGGACCTTATCAGGTCCTAAAATGAAGTAAATCCTACCTCAGATGAACAATAACACATGTAGTATTACACTGTGTCATTAGTTACAAAAAAGTCAAATTGCTAAAGCTCATGATCCAACAGCTTGTAGAACCACCTTTAGCAGTAATAACTTGCAGTAATCATTTTTGCATGTCATCGTGAAGAAATTTTGGCAAACTCTTCTTTCCAGTGTTGCTTCAACTCTTTGATGTTTGCAGCATTGGTTCATGCACAGCTCTCTTAAGGTCCCACAGCATCTAAATCAGGTTGATTTAGATAAGGTAAAACACCTTGATTCTTTTCTTTTTCACACATTCTGTTGTAGATCTGCTGCTGTGTTTGGGATCATTGTCCTGTTGATGAACCAGTTTCAGCCCAACTTTAGCTGTGGGACAGATGGCCTCTCATTTGACTCTAGAATACTTTGGTATCCAGAGGAGTTCATGGTGGACTCAATGACTGCAAGGTGCCCAGGTCCTGTGGCTGCAGAACAAGTCCAGATCATCAGCCCTCCACCACCGTGCTTGACAGTTGGTATGAGGTGTTTGTGCTGATATGCTGTGTTTGGTTTCCTCCAAACATGCTGCTGTGCATTATGACCAAACATCTCCACTTTGGTCTGGTCTGTCCAAAGGACATTGTTCCAGAAGTCTTGTGCTTTGTTCAGATGCAGCTTTGCAAACCTAAGCTGTGCTGCCATGTTCTTTTTAGAGAGAAGAGGCTTTCTCCTGCAGCCCTTCCAAACAAGCCAAACAGAACATGTTCAGTTGTTGCTCAAAGACCTGGTCAGCACCAGACGGTTTGTTTTTTATTATGTTCTGATACTTCCTCTAAAACCTTAGAATTTAGAGACATTCTGTTTTGCTTTTCATGTGTTTGTGCAAACTGAAGATCTCACAAAGGAAAATAACAGGATTATGCAAAAGGAAAACATGTCCTGTTGCATAAAAGGCAGATGAAAATGGGAACTCCCGAGTTGACAGCTTCAATTGTGAAACTTTGTTGCACCACCTTTTTGGAGTTTCACATCCATGAGAACTGTTTTGAGGTTCTGGAGGCCTGTGAAAGTGAGGAGAGGGGTGTGTCTATTCTTTTAGAGAAAAGAGAAGGAGGAGGGATCCTGACTTCACTGTTTAGTTAACTTCTACTGCTGTAAGCATGCTGCTGTTCCTGCTGGTGCTGATGTTCACAGTGAGTTACAGTTGATATCCCTTCTTAGAAAAAGTGAGCTTTATAACATCAAAATTAGACTTTTATTCTTTCTCTCTTTTTTGCCAGTGTATCTCCTTTGTGATCCCTTGCAAACTAAACATCTCCCCTGTCTTGTTGTTGCTGGTGTTTTTGTGTATGACTGCAGGATGACGGCCAGGCCCAGCAGGTGTTGGGTCAGAAGAAGAATGGCTCGTGCCGGTGTGAGGTGAACTCCACCGTGTGGTCATTCCCTGCTGTGAAGTATGAAGCCGTGCTGCAGCAGGTTGAGACCTGCGAAGGATCTTTGAGAGACCTGCAGGAACAGGTAGGAACTCATAAAAACAGCAAATATTGTCTTAATTTTATTCAAAACAGAACACAGCAAACGGATCAAGTTCAAAGTAATCTTATTATTCTCTTCTTTATACTCTTTCTTTGTTGACTTTCTTTGATTTTGTGTGCTTGTTTTGCCGGGTTTCTGTTTAATGTCTCATATTTACACGAGTTATTTATGATACTGGCAATAAGGCTAAATAAAGATATTATTTTCTGCAGGCGATGACCTCAAGCCGGCGTCTCCCTGAGATCAAAGCGAAGGTTCAGGATGTGACGGCCCGTCTGCAGCCTTTCCAGTACTTGCTCAACCAGGGCCTGTACACGGCCCTGTCTCTGCACCGGCTGGGCCATGAGCTCGGCCACCTGGAAGCAGACATCGGTGCCGTCCACAGCCAATTAAACAATTCCCAGACACAGAAACTGTCCAAAGAGGTACAGCAAAGGACTGAGATAATGTTTGAACAGCAGTAATTCTGTACTTATGTCGGGTCCTGGTCAAAAACAACAAAATAAGAAGACTTGAATGAACTCTTTTGACATGTCGATAGATGAAATATGTAAGATGATCGAACATTAAGCGTGTTTTAAAGTGGAATTTGTAGGATTCGTATATATATTAACTGAATAAATGTGTGTTTGTGTAGGTGGTCAAACTGCGTAAAGACGTTGACAGACTGCATATATCTGACACAGTCAACATGCAAACTGTCAGAGAGAATCTGCGCAACCTGAAGAACAGCGTTGAGTCCTGCAAGACGATTCCCAAAGATTTCAGAGGTACGTGTGTGTGAGAGAACAAAACATAGACTTTAGGCTAAGCGTTATATCTCAAGGAAATTAATGTAAGTACATTATAAAACTGTGAGAGTTCCTCTGTTATGTCACAGTTCAGAGAATAGCAGCAAAGACATGTGAGACCATAAAATAAATATGACAAAAATCTATGTAAGACCAGAATTTGAAACTCAGTTGGTGTATCCTGTTGTCTAAATAACTGTCGATCACGGCTACAACTAATGTCTTTGGAGTCTTAATAGGCTTAAAACAATTAAAGCGATTTGAGCCATTTTATTGGTTCACTGCCACACTGTGCGACCGGCATCTGATGAACTTGGCCGTGACATCATGTTTGCATGATAATTAAAACTCACGGAATCAAACAACACTGGGACTGTGTTGATTCTAAGGAAAATGCCAATATAAAGTAAATTACACAAGCTGACAGACTGTGACTTGACTGCTGTCTTTAGAATGGTGACTTTGCAGTTGTAATTCCTCGACCCTTTTCTTTCCCTTACTGTATTCTTCTTGTTATGGTCACGGTACGAGCTGTAGACACTGAGTCGACTTAACAAGATCTTCTTCTTTGTTTAAATTCAGTGAGTTATGTTGCTTTTTAAACAAGGATGCCAGCATCACATTGATCAACACATCTTTCCATGCTACGTTCCTATTGGTTGGTTATCCTCATCATCCTAAACTTCAGCAGCTGTCTTTAAATCTCCCTTACAAACTGTGATCTGAGAATAGTTAGCAGGGGAGTATCTGTGGATCTAAATGATCAGGAGGGAACTGACCAGGTGTATTTTAAGTAGTCTTCAGGAATAGTTCTCCAGGGTTCTTGAAGGACATCCCAAAGCTCTTCTTTGGATGTTGGCTGCCTTTTGTTTCGTTCTCTGTCAGATGATCCCACACTGCTTCAATAATGTTGAGGTCCGGGCTCTGGGGAGGATTCATCCCTCCATAAGACCTGTTGCCACTGATTGTGTCTTGTGTCATTTGGCATAGCTCAGCCTTTTCTCCCTGTTTTTTTCTGTTCTCCCTGTTTCCCTTCCAGGTTGTCCCTCCCTTTGTACAAAGTCAATAATGTTTAAGTGAGATGGGGCAGCAGTAACTTTTCTTTTGACAGAAAATGTACTGAGCGTTATCTGATCCTCAGAAACCTTCTCATCTCTGTTTCCAGGCCAGCACAGTCAGTGCCACAAGGGCCTGATGACCAACATCAGCGATCCTGTAACGACTAAAGTCAGTCCTTACGGTAAGACTCATACCTCTGGTTCGTGGGGCAAACAGTCACAGACAGACACCGAGGAGCAGAAGAACAGCTACTGGGTTCAGCCTCTGCTCAACGGTAAAATTTACGGAAACATCCTGCGTGTTTACCAAACCTACGAAGACTTCATGGCCTCTACAAACCACAAGGACTTTACCGTTGCTCCTGCCTATAATCACGCTAACACCATCGAGGGTCCCAGTGCTGTCCTGTACGGTGAAGCTCTGTACTACCACTGCTACCGCTCTGCAGACGTCTGCCGCTACGACCTGAAGACCAACGCCGTCAAACGGGTGACGCTTCCAGGCACCGGTGTGGGTTTCAACAACAAATTCCCATACTGTTACTATGACTGCACCTCTAACAGTGATGTGGACTTGGAGGCAGACGAGACAGGGCTGTGGGCCATCTATGCTACCGTCGGTAACCACGGTAATCTTGTGGTGAGCAGGCTCATTTGGGACGATGAGGCTCAGACTCTGAATGTGACACAGACGTGGGAAACGAGGCTGTTCAAGAAGGCGGTGAGCAATGCTTTCATGGCGTGTGGCGTGATGTACGCCACTCGTTACGTGGACGAGTACCGTGAGGAAGTGTACTACGCCTTCGACACAGCGACGGGGAAAGAGGACAACTCACTCGCTCTTCCGCTGCAGAAGGTCTCTAAAGGAGTGGCCAGTCTGAGCTACAACCCCACCGACAGGCAGATCTACATGTACAACGATGCATATCTTCTGGCCTATCAGGCATTCTTCTGATTGTTTTTGTTTTTTATGTTCACGTAACACAACAGAAATATAGCAATGCTCCAAAAATATCCAGCTTTAAGACTTTTTAACAGCAGCGTTAGCAGTTGGCGAAGTCATGTATGAATTAAGAAAAGTTTTTCTCATGTGACTCTTAATTAAATCTGAAAAAGAACCATGAATAAAAATTTAAAGTTCAAAAAGTATCTTTTGTTGTCTTACTTTTTGTTTTTAATGACAATAAGGTCACTTTGTTGTTTACTTGGCAGTTGATTTTGAAATTAACCAAAAAAAAATATCATTGATCATTTCCACTTTCCTCATGTTGAGTGTCAGCTGTTTAACAGAGTGTGTCCCCTTCAAATGATCCAGAAAATTAGCAATAGAATGAAACAAATGATCTATGGTATAACAATAGTGTGAAACAAACCAATTATATTATCTGAGATCGGTCTCTTAGCACAGATGTGTTTTGGTGACTGGAGCCTATCGCAGCTGTCATTGGGCAAGAGGAAAAGTGCACCCTGGACAGGTCGCCAGTCCATCAAAGTTTATTTATAAAGCACCAACGTCATTCTAAGGCACTTCAATGATACAGTCCAATTCAAGACAATTAAAGTCCAATTCATTGTAATTATAATCAAATCAAATCCAATTGATCACATTCAAAATTAGTCCAATTCATACATACAGAACCAATTCATAAACAATTTCCTTTCCAAGGAAACAGATATCATTCAGTCCAATCCCCCGTCCTGAGTGTCCATGAGGCGACTGTGGAGAGAAACGACTCCCTTTTAAAAGGAAGAAACCTCCATCAGAACCAGAACCATGAAGGACGGCCATCCGCCTCTACCAGCTGGGGGCTGAGAGGACAGAAAAGAGGGGACAACAGATACCACTCAAATGATACCTGCTGAGAAAGAGAAACACAAGTTAATAACAGCAATAATGCCAAATGTACATAATGCCATATGAAGAAATAAAAGGGAGAAAACAGAGAGCAGAAGGAGGAGAGGTGCATCATGGGAGGTCTCCCATCTGTTTAGGCCTATAGCAGCTTAACTATGGGATGTTTCAGGGTCACCTGAGCCATCCCTGACTATAAGCTTTATTAAAAAGGAAAGTTTAAGTCTAATCTTAAAGGTAGAGAGGGTTTCTGCTTCCTGAACCCAAACTGGCAGCTGTTTCCACAGAGAGGGGCCTGATAACTGAAGGCTCTGCCTCTCATTCTACTTTTAGAAACTCTGGGAGGGTTCCTTTGATGTGTAACATTTAAGATAAGATAAGCATGTGATAAGAAAAACACAGGATATCAGGATAAAACATCCATACAGCTGCTCTGATTTATTCTTCATAGAACAAAACAAACCTCCCAGAGAACTTCTCCTCTGTTCGATAACCTGCTGAAGTACATAATCAGTTTGTGTTACTTGTATTTGTGTCGTCAATGATTATGAGACAGTTATGAGCCTTTTCACCACCAGAGGGCGCTGGAAGCCTGAGATGTTAATTTGTCATTAGAATATTACATTAACTATCAAAAGTAAGTAGGATTACAGCTGTAGGCAATTTCCCTTGTTTCCACAGAAACTATTACATGTCTTAGATACTTTAAAATTAATCTAACATTGTCTTCTATCATTAAATTTAAGTAATACTAAATTCATGTTATTTAGCAACTATGAAAGGGATATGCAAGTGCAGCTGGAAGTAGAAGACATGGATATTGAAAGAGTTCATGAAAATAAGTTTCTTGGTGTTTTAATAGATGACAAAATAAACTGGAAACCTCACGCAAAACATGTGAAAAATATAATGTCAAGATGCATCTCAGAACAAAGTACGGCAAAATACATTCTGGACCACAAATCACTCCACATTCTCTACTGTTCACTGGTTCAACCATATTTAAATGACTGTGCGGAGGTTTGGGGCAACACTTACAAATGCACATTGCAATCAGTATTAATACTGCAAAAAAGAGCCATAAGGATAATTAATAACGCTGGTTACAAAGGTCACACAAATTCACTATTCTTAAAAGCAAAAACATCTAAATTAATTGACCTGGTTAAATTTCAAACAGCACAAATGATGTACAAACCAATAAACAATCTGCTTCCTGGAAATATGAAAAGCTGTGGAACGGGTTGGGTGAGGAGCTCAAGCAATGTCCAAGCATGACCAAAAGGCGGTACAAAAACATGGTTTTCACAGGGTACAGGCAGGATGAGGGGCTTTGACCTTCACCAGATGTTTTCACAAATGATTTATTCACTTGTTTATGTACATTACCGGTATCTATTTTCTATTGTTTGTAAATATGAACATTAATGACGTGCTGGTACATACATATAAACAACTGATGATTGTTAATTATTGAGAAAGGAGAAGGGGTAGGATTAAATAAGCATATGCTTCTTCCTACTCCCTTTCAGACATGTTATATTAACATTTATTAATTTATTTGTTGTTGTTTTGACTATTTTGATTTGTTGTTGTTTTTTTCTCATGTTCGAAATAAAGCCTTCATTCATTTATTCATTCAAACAGCTTTCTTCTTCTTCTATAAGAACTAAATCAAAGTATCAACCTGAAAGTTTGACTTCTGATGAAAGAAAAACATGATTTGCCAAACTTTTTCATTTTTGGAACCCGACCCTTTGTGTAAAGTTACTCCAGAGCATCGACTCAGACATTTTGCTTGTTGTTGTAGCTTTCGTGCGGTCACAAGTGACATCCTGTATGAGAGGGATTTCTCTCAGATGAGATGTCCACTCTTTGGATAACTATTGATGATACTGATACACAATGAGTTCATCGTGGAAACAGTGTTGAAGCCCCAACAGACAAGCAACAAGAAGGATCTTGGCCGCAGCAGCTTTCCAAAGACAAAACGTTTTTATTTAACTGAAAATAGACATTTTTATTGTGTTAAACTTATTTTTTTCCTCTGCAGCTGTTCATGTTTTATGTGCATCTTTCAGAGAGATTTAAAGCTCTCCTTTGACAACACATTGAAATTGAAAGCATTCTTTTTAGTGTTTATTCAGTGTTTTTAGGATAAATACAACATTTATCTTACTTTCACATTCTATCTTTGTCTCATACGATATTTCCTGGTTTACTGTTTCTTGTTATTTATGACACAATGAGCTGTCTTTCAGCTCCTTTTGTATTTACAGCTTTTGATTTAAAGTAATTGAATTTAATTTCACTGAATTCCCACTTTTTCTCCCTCATCTTGCCATCTGTCTGTTGTGTCGTCATGTTTCACATGCAGCCAACTAATGGCTTCGTAAATTAAACATCCACTTCACCGTGTGCATTTCTTACAGTAAACTACCATCTTTATGGTCCTTGTCTTAGTGGTGTAACTTGTGACAAGAAGAACAGAGCTGTGAGGAACTTTCTGTTTCCAGCTTTACTTTGTAGATAGTTCCATCCTCTATTTCGATGCAGTTGTCCTAACATAGTCAAATATGTTTGCCTTCTTGTGGTTACAGTCTTCACCCATCCTTTCCTGCTTTTTGTTATGCTCCTGATGTTTTTTAAATAGTTTTGATACACATGACTTTTGTGGGGGCTGGACCTGCACTTGTGGTGGTTAGCGCCGTCACCTCACAGCAGAGGGTTCCAGGTTCAATTCCCGGCTGGGGCCCTTTTGTGTAGAGTTTTCATGTTCTCCCCGTGTATGCGTGGGTTCTCTCCAGGTAATCCAGC
Source organism: Leuresthes tenuis (assembly GCF_036924035.1). NCBI lineage: Eukaryota > Metazoa > Chordata > Actinopteri > Atheriniformes > Atherinopsidae > Leuresthes > Leuresthes tenuis. The sequence continues at coordinate 28,899,923 of NW_027325359.1, read as the reverse complement.
TTCCTCCCACCATCCAAAAACATGCATGTTAGGTTAATTCAGTGTTTCTCAAGTCCAGTCCTCGTGACCCACTGCCCTGCATGTTTTTGATGTTTCCCTCCTCCACCACACCTGATTCAAATGAATGGCTCCTTATCAGGCCACTGCAGAGCTTGATGACGAGCTGTCTTGTGTTTGATTTCTTTCCTTCCTGTTTGTGTTACAGTGGATGTTTTGGTTCGTGTTTTTGGTTAATTCGGCGGCTCTTGTGGTCTGGGAAATATTGCAGGTCAGGGATTTTGTGTAATGCACGCTTGAGATGGACATTACTATAAAATTGAAGGTGTGATTTAGACCCTGAGGGGAGTTGAGGGTGGCCCTGGCATTCCTACATGCTCCAGCAAATATGTATGTATTTTCACCATCTGCCGCTGTTTTTTTGCCGTTGTTTACTGTTTTTTTTTGTTTTAGTTTGTCTGTTCATTTTTTTGTCTGTGTTATACAAAATATGTGTTGTATCATGTTTACTCTGAGTCATTTAATTAATAAAAAATCAATAAAAAGCAGCACAAGTGACAGAATTCTTTTTACACAGCTGATGTTCTGACTTATCACATGAAAAAGAACTGGGCTCTGGTTTCTAACTGGAAAGCAGTTTTCTTTGATATGCCTGAGCTTTTCCTGCTTCTATATGTCAAAAATATCTGCAAGTTCATGAGCTTTTAGTTCAGCAGTGTGTTTCTTTAGCAGCCAGAAGATGGCGACATTATGCTAAGATTTCCCTGCACACATATGCTTTTCATGCTACTTAATGGACAGATATTTCTGTTGAACAGACACCACATAAATGATGAACATCAGTCTTATGGTTTAATGTCTACTTCAAAGGTTTATTCTTCTTTGCATACAGATTCTGGAAAAATGTTCATAGATGCTGTTTTACCAGAATATTCAATACAAACAGGAAGCAGCCTATAACAAAAAACAAACTAAATAAAACTAATAGGACCCTGTAGTGCCTCCTGCTGACCCAAATGTCCCATCAAAACGAAACAAAGTGCAAGTTCTTAACCTATTCTTAGCTCTAATTCATGTTTTAATCAGTAGATTTATCTAAAAATATAATTCTCTTTTGGATTTGATTATTTTATTGGTTATTGCTTCTCTTTACCAGCCTATCCGCCCTGTTGATTTTGCTTTACGTCCCTCTGCAGCACCTTTTGTTACATCTACAAAGTCTGACCTAAGATATTTTTCTTGATCTCATGGAAATGTCATGTTAGTTAAGGAAAACTAAAGAAAAAAGACAACCTTGCTCACAAAGCTGTGATGTGGGTCTGAAACTACAGATGTTCAATAAATATTAATCAAAAGCTGCTTTAGATACTTTACTTGTTCCAAATCTTATCACATTGTAACATGAAAATTATTCGATGAATATCAGATATAACATAGAATAAAACTTTATCATCAAAGTTTGTAACTGAAAAATGAAAGAAAAGCTAAAAAAAAGAGAAATGTCATCCTTCTGTCCTGTCACCCATCCCGATGATGTTCAGAATCTTACCATGTGGACAGGTTCCTACAAGGAAAACACAGAAGAAGAAACAGATTTAAACACGGGGGGCAGAAGGAGGCTTTCAAAGCAGAGCCGAAGCATAGCAGAGAGGGAGGAGGAGCAACTCTTAAGTCTCATCAAGGTTACGAAGTTTTACTTTCAGGAACTTGACACATTTAGCTCCATTTCTTTCCCCAGAAAAATATCTAATAGAAACAAAGATATTGTAAATAATTTAGAATCAGCTGATGTTGCTGCACAAAATAAACATTAAGTGACATTTGACTGTGAGACTTACCGTGTGGAGTCTGGGTGGGTGCGACGGTGGCGTTGAGTCCGTGTTGGCAGACTTTTAGCTCAGATTTTAGAGGCTTGTTGTCTGTCGTCCCTTCACCACCTGCATGGTGTCGAACTTCTCCAGCTCCTGCATCTTTGTTTTCAGGCCCTCTAACTGTGAGACAGCACATAGAATATTGTGTTGTCAAAATATAGATAATTTGATTAGTTTTCCATGATGGAAAACCCTTAAAGACTCAAGAATTAATATATGAATGAAACCAATCTGCAAAGTGTCCATACAAAGAAGGTTGAGAGTAGAGGAGAATTTACAGGTAATATGTTTTTGGATATTAAAGATTTTAGTGACCATACCAAAATGTATATGAATGTAAATGGCAAAGTCAGTATTTATTTAGTGTCACGGTGGTGGTTTGATCCAGGTTTTAGCTTTTCCTCATTGGCTTCCTGTTAAATTCTGAGTAGAATTTAAGATTTTCTCCTCACATATAAAGCTCTGGAGTTGGATATTTCCCCGGCAGAGCACTTTGCTCTCAAACTGCAGGTTTACTTGTGAATCCCAGAGGAAATTCTTGGACCTGGAATTCTTATCTCTGGTCATGGTGGTGATGGAAGAGTGCTCCTTTACTCCCTTCAGAATGAGCTTTTTGGATGTTTATGCAGAACTATTGAATGTGCATATTGTAACAAAAGACTGATTATGTTGTCATACTTACTTATAAGTTTTTATATCTCAGGGTTTAAGCAGTTAGTATCCATGTGAGAAAGTTTTTTTTATTCACACTTTCTTATTCAACCCCTGGCTGAAAATAAATAAAAAAAGAGGCAGAGAGGAGGAGATATTTTCAAAAGAAATTAAGTAAATTCTACAAATGACCGACGCAGAGAAAACAGAGAAAACAACCCAATTTCTCAAACGTGTGGGAGCACTTCAGCTTCACAAAACTAAAAAAATTGTCTAACATGCAAGCTTTGTAAAAGTGATTTGCCATGGCAAAGGAGGACCACAGTCATGATAGGGCACCTCAAACGAAAACATTTTGAAGTCATTTATAAGGATGAAGGGAGCTCAACAGCAGGGTTAAGTCACTACAATATCCCACATGTGTTCCGTTTCGAAGTGAAGAAACGTAACGTTAGTCTCTCTGGTAGCTCGCCTGTTTGCTTGTTAGCTGGTTAATGATGGTGATAGAGTACAGGTGTGTGTGTTACTTTTTATTTCATATTAATTAGCTTAAGCAGTGTTTAAATGTGCTTGATAAATAAATCTAACTTGTATACAAAGGTGGAAATAATTTAATGATTAAGCTTCAAGTTTTAATTTGGTGATAAAGTCTGAGTGAAGACACTGCACTGTAAGGGAGTGAATGAGGCAGGATGAATTGCATTTAGAAAAGGATTAAAGTAATTTATTAGATCTACTCAAATTTGTGTAATTTTAATTATTTCTGTTATGGTACTTATGCCTTATACGTACGTGTGTGTGTGTATGTATGTATGTGTGTGTATTTTGCAGGTATATAGCATGTATTTGTATCTATTTTTTGTGTACATTTATTTTACTGAAGCTATTTAACAAACATTTTTTTATTTTTTATTATTTGATGTTATTGTAACTTGGGCTGGGTATTGTTAAGAATCTCACGATTCAATTTGATTTCGATTCGTTAGGTTGCGATTTCGATTCGATATTGATTGAAATGCTTTAATATCGATTCAGTATCAAGTAGAAATCCACAAGTAAGAGTACTAGATAATTTTTAAAATAATAATTTATTTAGTTTCATGCCTCATGAACAGCCATGGTATAACTCATAGCATGACGAAACGTAACACTGCTTTAACCCTGAGCTACCATGCATGTAAATTTAAATGATGTTTCTTTTCTCTTGGAAATTGAAAAACAACTCATAATATTTTGAGTAATAAAACATCAGCTCAATAAAACCAGTACAGCGTCCGTACAGCGCAAATCACACGAGGGTGTCGCCAACAGCGCCCACACTGGCCAGGGGCTTGAATCGATTCAGATGATTGCTGAATTGATATTGAATTGCAGGGAAAAGAATCGCGATGCATTTCTGAATCGATATTTTTTACCCAAACCTAATTGTAACAGAACACTCAAGCAGCAACTTGTTTTTTGCGTGTTCATTTACTCAGTCCAAATGTTCTATTTTGGAATAAAGATGTGGAAAATAAAATGTTTTTGTCCGATTAATCTTAAAAAAATAAAAATAAAAATAAAATCGACCGATGAATCGATTAATGAAATAATCATTAGCTGCAGCCTTACATGTAACATGCTGATTATTAAGTAATTTAAAATGAATTAGCTTAAAAGAATAATTAGCTTAAAAATAATTAGCTTACAGGAATTAAGTGAGAGGTTAACTGTGTGCTTTTATGAGCCTAATGTTCAAATAAAAATAAATTCTGCAGCTATATGTTTAGTCTGTAGTACAGCGATGAGAACAAATGAGCTTTTTAAGCCTCTTGGATAATAACAGTACTGAAGTTGTAAATTTACCTGATGAACGGTGTCATTTGTGAGGAGACTGTGTCCCAGCATGGTGCTGTTGAGCTTTTCAATGAGCTTCCTTAATTCAGTCCTTTCGTTCTCTATAATGTACAGTTTTCCATCAGACAGTTATTTAATTTGGAATTACATGTTCTTAGCCACATAATCTCCACATTGCAGCATGAACCATCTGATGCAAAAGTGATCCCGTAAAACTATCCACAACATAGTCTTTGCTCGAACTACTGTAATGGTAATTTCGATGTCTTTGTTAGAACTGCTTGACAAACCCCCACAACATGCTTTTCCATCTGCACATCAATTGTTTTTAACCATTTGCCTCTTAATTACGATCGAGATACAATATCCTGCATCCTGCCCCAAGTGTGAAACACCAACCAGGGGTTGTGGTGAAATGACGGTTAAACAAAAGGCCAAAAGGCAGCCAAAGATCAAAGCCCCTTTCCTTGCCTCCTGAGGGACGTTCCTCAAGTATAAATATCCTAGTCTCCCCAATGTCCGGGGTTTTTCTTCACCGTGTCCACTGATGTACTGATTTACCTTTTCTTTGCATAGAAAATAAAACTTTGTCGGCAAGCAAAAAGAAGTCTATATTTCATTCTTCACCAGAAGTAATAAGAGCGGAAAAGTTTCACGATACTAATATTTTCGGTATAAGTTGTTTTCGATAGGAAAAATTCCCTCTTTTTGTAGCTCTCTTTTGAAAAGCTGTTAGCTTTGCTCAGAATTTCCTGATTTTCCAAGCCTGTTCTACTAGTCTGCAGCCAAAAAGCCCAAAAAACTCAAAAGCACAGAAAAGCATGAAAAAAAAATCACTTCCGTCTGTAGATTTTTCAGTTAATGTTGTAAGAACTTTTCAATTCAACCTCTTCAACACCGGAGCCTCCTGTACCAGGAACAGGAGGGGGAACATCCGGTTTGAACCGGATGTTGTAATGGCAGAGAAATACTTGCATGTAATTTTCGAGCAGGCATTTTGTATAGATTTCCATTTATTTAATTTATATCAGTTATAAATTAATGTTGTTTTAAAATTATCTTTTTGTTCGTTGTAATTTGAGTTCTGATCTTCTGGTGTTTACGTGCCAAACTGAGCCTGTAGTTATCAGTCTGAGGTTTATGGTCCTGCGGCTGGATGTCGCAAAAGGAATCCACATGAAGACGGGAACAGTGACTAATGCCTTCGTTTCTTTTTAGGTGATTGAGATGTACCGGTAATAACTTTTTTAATCAGGATTTAGGAACTGAAAGTGTCCAATCTGCACCGATGGCACAAAATAACCACAGAGGAAATCCTCGTTGGTTCAGAATAAAACATTTAAATGTATTTTTTGAGTGCTCAGCTTTTTTAATATCTCAATATCTGTGGATGTGATGAAATGATGTAGACTTTATACACACCTCAAACAGTGCCATACTGGGATCAGCAAAATTATTTTACCAAAAACCAACCATACAAATAACATTAGCTTTACAGTCACTAACATTATTTTTGAAAAAAGAAATCTGACAGATTCAAATGTTTTATTTCTAATTAAGTAAAGCACAACATTTTAACACAGATAACGTATATAATTTGAGATCAGCCGATGTTGCCAAGGTTACGAACTTCTACTTTAAGGAACTTGACACATTTAGCTCCATTTCTTTCTCCAGAAAAATATCAAAATGCGAATAGAAACACCGATAACGTAAATAATTTAGAATCAGCATCACAGGTCTTTGAAGCCATTATTCTCTTACAGGCTCTTAAGGAAAATGATCATCTGTTTACCCAAACAAAACCTTGTAGGAGACCATGTAGGAGTCACAGTAGGCATGTAGCATCTGGTCTACTGGACTGTAGTTCAGGGACTGAATGTTAGAAGACATCTTGTTAATGAAGATGCCAACGTTGAAGTTCTCCCTGCTTGTTGCAGTGTCGAAAGAATAAAAGATCTCTTCCATGTTTGTGTCGATGTAGCGTGTTGCATAGAGCACGCCGCAGGCCATGAAGGTGTTGGTCACACTCTGCTTGTAGACAGAAGTGCGCCAGGTTTGACCGAGCGCCGGCTGTTCACCCCTCTCCACCTTGGACAGAACCAGGTTGCCAAAGTCCTGGGTGGTGGTGTATATCACCCAAACGCCAGACTCATCTGTGGCCAGGTCCAGGTCTGTGTATGGGTAACATTTATCAAGTTGGCAGAAGTTACCCTTTGAGTTGTACCTGGAAGACACAGAAGACAGAGTTGTCAGTGCCCCTTTTATGCTTTCAACAAGGCAATACTGAACACTTTTTTAGTGATGTTTTAAATCAACAGCTTAAAGACGAAGCTGAGAAGCAGACCTTGTTCCTTTGGGTAATTTTACGGTGGTGACAGTTTTGGTGGTGAGGTTGAATCGACATAAATAGTCTTGGTTGTAACAGTTGTAGTACAAAGCCTCTCCATACAGGACATTATTTGGACCCTGGATGGTGTTGGTGGTTGGGTTAGAGGAGTGGATCTGGACATTACCTGGTAGAAAACAAAGAAAGAGGAAAAAGAAGAGGAAAAATATCTCTGGTTATCCTAATCCAGAGCAACATAGCAGATAATTACATGTGCACCGATAAAGGGATACTATATGAGTGAATCATTAGGTTTTAATGGGTTCACTGATACTTTTTCACAAGTTAATCCTAATGAACTGAGATTTAAACACAAGCTGCATATTTGTTCACAAGTTTATAAACAGGATAAAACTTTGTAAACCGGTTCCAAATGGGAACCTCTGCTGAAAATAGTCTCTAAATTAATTCAGTTTAATCCAGGTTGAGCAATGTTTGTTAGAAACTGTGATGACATTTAGCCAGAAGTCTTCCTCATTTATATACTAATGCTTTAAATGAGTTTCATCTAAATGAGTATCATCTAAATTAGTTTACAGTCAGGTAGACTCTTTATTTTTGTCTTGTGAGGTTTATGTTCTGTGTCAAATTAGCCATTTCTTACACATTTACCTTGCCGTAAACACATAGTAACACACATTACAGTGAACCTCCAGGCTTAATTACCTAAATAACCGTGACCCCCTTTTGACCGTAATCCCACTTTTGGACAATAACCATATCTACTTGCAATATTTGCAATTTTTGCACGTGAGATTTGAGTGATCTTTAGTTGCATATTTTATACTTTATATCTTATATTATATATTTCTTTTTGTTTGTATATTCTCTTTTAGCATAGTTCTTTTGGTTGGGAAGTCGCAAAGTAAACTTTTCATTACCGATAATAACCACTGTGTCTGTTATTGTGTATATGACAAACAAACATCTTGAATCTAAATGTTTTTCATTTGATCAGAAAGAATCAAACATCTGCTCCACAGATCACAGTAAAGCCATAAAGGCTTTGAAATAACAGACGAACACAGGAGGTTCCTACCTGGGGTGCTCACCCCGATGATGAGCGCGCTCAGGCTGGAGTACCGACGGACGTAGTGGGCGTAAATGTTGCTGGAAGTCAACATTACCAGCCAATACCAGCTCTCTTTCCCTTCCTCAGGCTTGGGATCACGACCCCAGGCTCCATAGGGATACGAGCCTGCATACTCTCCTGCGGTGTAGACCCTCGGCCCGGTGATGTTCAGAATCTTACCATGTGGACAGGTTCCTACAAAGAAAACACAGAAGAAGAAACAGATTTAAACACGGGGGGCAGAAGGAGGCTTTCAAAGCAGAGCCGAAGCACAGCAGAGAGGGAGGAGGAGCAACTCTTGAGTCTCATCAAGGTTACGAAGTTCTACTTTCAGGAACTTGACACATTTAGCTCCATTTCTTTCTCCAGAAAAATATCAAGATGCTAATAGAAACACTGATAACGTAAATAATTTAGAATCAGCTGATGTTGGTGCACAAAATAAACATTAAGTGACATTTGACTGTGAGACTTACCGTGTGGAGCCTGGGTGGGTGCGACGGTGGCGTTGAGTCCGTGTTGGCAGACTTTTAGCTCAGATTTTAGACGCTTGTTGTCTCGTCGTCCCTTCACCACCTGCATGGTGTCGAACTTTTCCAGCTCCTGCATTTCTATTTTCAGGCCCTCTAACTGTGAGACAGCACATAGAATAATGTGTCGTCAAAATATAGATAATTTGATTAATTTTCCATGCTAGAAAACCCTTGAAGACTCAATTAAATAATTGCTATATGAATGAAAACAATCTGCAAAGTTTCTCCTCACATATTAAGCTCTGGAGTTTGATATTTCCCTGACAGAGCACTTTGCTCTCAAACTGCAGGGTTTCTTGTGATTCACAGTTTCTTGGAGGCACTGGTCACGTGAGCAAACTTCTGCATTCTTATCTCTGGTCATGGTGGTGATGGAAGAGTGCTCCTTTACTCCCTTCAGAATGAGCTTTTTGGATGTTTCTGCAGAACTTTTGGATGTACATTTTGTAACAAGAGCCTGATTATGTTGTCGTACTTCTTAAAAGTTTTTATAACTCAGGGTTTAAGCAGTTTTTTTATTCACACTTTCTTATTCAACCCCTCGCTGCAGTGCCCCCTGGTGTTTGGATGATGTATTGACAGTTTTATTTATTATTTCCTGGCCACATGTAACATGATGATTATGTAAGTAATTTAGAACATTTCCTTTACCATCAAAAAATAAATAGCTTATACGTGTCAAGGGAGAGGTTGACTGTGTGCTTTTATGAGACTAATGTTCAAATAAATTCAAATAAAAATAAAATAAATTCTGCAGATAAATGTTTACTCTTTGGTACAGCGATTAGAAGAAATAGAGCTAAATGAGCTTTTTAAGCCTCTTGGATGATAACACTATTGAAGTTGTAAATTTACCTGATGAACGGTGTCATTTGTGAGGAGACTGTGTCCCAGCATGGTGTTGTTGAGCTTTTCTATGAGCTGCCTTATCTCAGTCCTTTCGTTCTCTATAATGTACAAGCTGAGAACGCCGTACAGCTCTCCATCATTCTCCGTCTCCAGGATGGAGACATCTTTGTTCAGCTGGGCAAGACGTCGCTCCAGTCCCAGCAGCAGACTCTCCAGCTCCAGGGTCTGTAGAGACAGCAGAGATAACACAGCTCCCTGCATGGATACAGATATACAGAGCAGCATAGGTGGCTGGAGTTACTGTACAAGTCTGTTTACTTTCTGTGATGTGATTTTGCTGTTGCATTCTGTAACATTGCCTTCTGCTGTTTGGAGTTTTTCATGAGGGAATGCCTTATCTGAGTGATTCAGCTCACACGTACACTTCTCACGTGCAGGCACCTGAAGCAAAAATGAGCAAAAAAACATTCACATTTGCAATAACATTTTAAAATTTAAAGTTAGTTTAAGAAAAAGGATGTATTACTTTCAGTTTTGAGTGTTTCTTACCTGCTGAGTGACGGTGAAAAGAGCACACAGTGCGATCACATACAGCGTCATGATGGATCAGTGAACAGAGCATAAAACTGTGTCTGTTTGATGATATCACTGACTGCTGCTGCAGCTTCTAACTTGTGAACACGCCCACAAACACACAAATTTTCCTACTTGTGGTCGAGATTGCATCATATGCACGCTGAGCAGAATTACATGTAAAAGGAACTTCTGTGGATTATCACATATCTTTGCAGTTTTCCATCAAGCCCAAACGGTGTGACTGTTTTAGGCTTCTTAATCTGGTTTTACAGCCTGTGAATTTACCCAATTGCAAAAATGGAACACGACATGATTTCCATGACAGAATCATGTATGTTTTTAATGCAGTGAGCCCAACGATGGGGATCCAATTCTGACTTTCAGCCTTGTGCGCTGCACCCAGAGACATCTCCAGATTTCTTTTGATGAAATGATGTGCTGTAGATGACAGAATAATCACTCTTCACATTGAGGAACATTATTCTGAAACTGCTCCACAATTTGTAAACGCAGTATTTCTGAACCTCTTCCCATCTTTACTGCTCATAGACTCTGCCTCTCTAAGGTGCTCTCTTTGTATTGACTCATGTTACCCACCTATTGCGAATTAACATAATTAGTTGCAACATGTTTCTTTTTAGTACCATTTACTTTTCCAGCCTTTTGTTGCCCCCATTCCAACTTTTTTGAGACGTGCTGCTGCCATCAAATTCAAAATTAGCTGATATTTTTCATTAAAAAGTACAATATAAAAACATCTTATATGTTTCTTATGTTATATATATTAAATACTGATTTATTAGCTTATTAGCTTAAACCAGCTTAATGCAGTTCCTTTAATCCAAATAAAATACTGATTTATTATCTTATTAGCTTTGAAAATCATTGCATTCTGTGTTTGTTTACATGTTACACAGGGTTAGCTAAGCTAACAGCTACTCTGATTGGCTATGCTTGAAGAGTGAATTTTGTTCCCCGTCTGAAACAATTTATCCCTGAAAGAATTTTAATAGTGTTTCTAGTGAATTCTTTGTGACTTTTTACATTGCTCCAGTTTTCCATCAGACAGTTATTTACTTTGGAATTACATGTTCTTAGCCACAGAATCTCCACATTGCAGCATGAACCATCTGATGCAAAAGTGACCCCGATTGTGCTCGAACTACTATGAAATATTTTCGGTATAAGTTGTTTTCGATAGGAAAAATTCCCTCTTTTTGTAGCTCTCCTTTGAAAAGCTGTTAGCTTTGCTCAGAATTTTCCAAACTGAGTACCTTCGGGCTGTCTCTGGTAAGATACTTCATGCATTAGCATGAATGCAAAGATTTCTGTTATTTGACTATTTCAGATTTTATCAACAGGCTGTTAGTATTGTAGACCTGTTGTCTTCTACTAATCTGCAGCCAAAAAGCCCCAAAAACTCAAAAGTGAGCACGAAAAAGCATGAAAAGAAACCATTTCTGTCTGTAGTTTCTCAGTTAATGTTGTAAGAACTTTTCAATTCAACCTCTTCAACACCGGGGCCCCCGGTACCAGGAACAGGAGGGGGAACATCCGGTTTGAACTGGCTCTGATGAAGTCTCACTAGTGTTAGCTTTATTTTAATACCAAGATGGTTTACACAGCGTTTGTAATTGTAAAGAAATACTTGCATGCAATTTTTGAGCAGGAATAATGTATAGATTTCCATTTATTTAATTTATATCAGTTATAAGTCAATGTAGTTTTTAAATTAGCTGTTTGTTCGTTGTAATTTGAGTTCTGATCTTCTGGTATTTACGTGCCAAACTGAGCCTGTAGTTATCAGTCTGTTTATGGTCCTGCGGCTGGATGTCGCATAAGGAATCCACATGAAGACGGGAACAGTGACTAATGTCTGTATTATGTACTGGTAAGAACTTTTTTATATCAGGATTCAGGAACCGAAAGTGTCTGCACTGATGGGACAAAAACCACAGAGGAAATTCACATAGGTTCAGAATAAAACATGTAAATGTAAAGTTTTTGTGTGCTCAGCTTTTTTAATATCTTACTTTCTGTGGACGTGATAAAATGATGCAGACTTTATACACAGACCTCAAACAGTATCAGAGTGGGATCAGCAAATCAATTTTACCAAAAAACAACCATACTAATAACATTAGAATTACAGTCACTGACATTATTTTTGAAATAATGAAATCCGACAGATTCAGCTGTTTTATTTTTAATCAAGAACAAAGAAAAGTATATCAGGCGTGGGCGCAGCTGGCACTGGGGACAAGGGGGACATGACCCCCCCCAGATTCATAGTGACCCCATTCCGTCCGTACTTAAGGTAGCAAACATTGCAGATAAAACTGATGATTATTGTCATGTTACTATGACTAATTTACATTGCAGAGTGCACTGAGAGCCCAGCCCGGAAAGTCTGATTAATCTTACCAGCCCTACGTAGAATTCATGATATCTGCTACTCACGCAAACAGTAGTTATGTGCTTTTTTGTATGTTTTTAAGTCTTTGGGGTCACATTGTTACAGGTTTCATTGTAAATGAACGCACTAAAGGGACGTCCTAAAGAGGAATGTGTTCTGAGTTCAGAAACAAATGTTTAAATAAAGCGTATTTTGCATAAAGCATGAGGTTTTGGTGGGTGATTGGTATTCCAGACAGTTTCATAATGTATGAATGGTGTTAATTGAGTAGGCCTTTGTTTTACAATCCATGATTAAAAAAATTCTACAATGGCTTTTTAGTGCAAACTATTGGCCCATAGGGTATTACAAAAGCAACTACTTTAGCACCAGTTAATGCCCAAATTACTCAAAACTAACTTACTGAGTTGAAATCATATGTTGACAGCTTGGTCCCCCCAGTCCAAAAATCCCATCTGCGCCCCTGGAAAGAATGGTTCTCTTTTCTTATTGACAACAAAAAACATCACAGCTGAACTCTATGAAATTATGAAACCTCTGCAGATGGTCCAGAACGCTACGGCGCGTCTGGTCTTCGATCAGTCTAAAAGAGCACACGTCACCCCTCTGTTCATTGAACTCCACTGGCTACCCTTAGCCACCCGCATCAAATTCAAGTCACTGATGTTAGCCTACAAAGTCCTTAATGGAACGGCTCCCATCTACTTGAATGCTCTTGCAAAGGCTTATGTCACAACTCGGTCTCTCCGTTCGTCCCAGGATTGTCGTCTAGCAGCTCCTACACCACGCCTAAGACAATCCAAACTCTTTTCATGTGTTGTACCACGATGGTGGAATGACCTACCGAGCGCTACCAGAACAGGGGCATCCTGTCTATCTTCAAGAAACTCTTGAAAACCCAGCTCTTCAGAGAGCATCTCCTATCCTAGCACTTACCTTGTACTTACCTACCCCCTCTATCTTTGCACTTTATCTTTCTGCACTTCTTTCTATGCCTGCACCCTATCTCTACTCTGTCACCTCTGACATAGTCAGACTAGTGGGTTCCTTCTATGTAGTTTATTGTTAGCTTTTTATATAGCTTGTTATATCTTCATTTTTAAGTCGCTTTGGATAAAAGCGTCTGCTAAATACATAAACATAAACTCAAACTCAGTCTGAGTCTTTATCAATGATAAATTATCATACAACGTGCGCAGCCATGTGCACATTGTTGCTGCATAACAGCTTACAGCTCGAGACAAACATACCTTGAGAGTAGAAAAAAGACGGTTCAGACTTAGCTTGTGATGAATATCTTTTACAGATAATCGAGGCACAACGACTGAACTGTGAAGCAAACTACAGTCTTAACTCGCAGCCATTCAGTGTCACTGTCCCAATACAAATACTTAAGAATCCTACTTAATGATTTTCTCACTCTCAAATTCAACATCCAGTAAAAAAGTAGAACTATTGAAGGTAAAACTGGGTTAAATCCCTTCCCTCGCTCATCGTGCGAAATGTGAGCTCACTGGGAGATACAATGGACAAGCTTCGACCTCTGATGAGGACACAGCAGGAATATCAGGAAGGCGATATTATTTGTCTCAACGAGACCAACTCTAACAGCTCTCTGCTCAGCTTTAAGATTATACGGGCAGACAGAGACTGCAGACAGAGCGGTAACAGTGACAGAGGAGGATTGCAGAGCTTGTTAACAACAGATGGTTTAATCCTGGATGTGTCACTGAAACAGAGCATCTCTGCACCCCAGATGTTGAACTGTTGGTTGTCAGTTGTCACAAAAACAACACCCCAACCAACTGAAGGTGACCGCTGAAGATTTCTATCACACCTTCCTCTCTGCTACACTTCTGCTTTCCACGTTTGTCAGCTGATCTATATTTTATGTTGTTACCAGCTACAACAACAGCTGATCTTTAATAATACTGATTACTGCAGCAATATAATTTCCCTTTGGGGATTAATAGAATATCAATGAACTTAAAGTGAACTTCTTTAGCCTCGGTACTTGTTTTTGCACATTGTCTGTTTGCAGGTTGATTTTTTTCTTGTATATTGTGTAGGTTATATTTTTATATATGTTATATATAATTCTGTAGTGTATACTACACTTTCTTTTATTCTGCTGTAACAAGTAAATTTCCCCTTGTGGGATGAATAAAGTATATATCTAATCTAATCAAAACTTTGAATATAAACCAGCTCTGAAGCCTGCAAAAATTCTGGTCACCTCAAATGGTTCTGATAGGTACAGTTGCAGCTAAGGGTGTCACTTCTCATATCTTCAGATGAATCTACAAACCAAAATCCTGGCCACCACTATTGGACCAGTTGACACTGACTTGCCACACAATCAGCCACAATGGGCCTGATTCTCTTGAGTCTCTTTTACTACAGTTTGGGTCGATGGTCTTTCAGCCTTCGGGTGGAAGCTCTGTTACTTGATAGTGCAGAAAGAATCCATATAAGGAGAAAAATATGCGGATTTACATTTGAGGATTTACAGAAATCTTTAGGCAGGTTTCAAGAACAGAAACTAGCCACTCTGCACTGCATTGCGCAAAAATATTACTTAATTACTTGAACCAAACCACATAAGATGAAACTGCAGCACCTAAATCAATGCTTTGGGTTATCCATGCAATTTTGCTGTGTGTGCTGTGCTTGCAAAGCTCTTTTAGAGACATGCTAAAATGTTACAGGATTAGTGCCTTTTACATTTTATTATCTAATATGTGCCCGTTTTTTGTCTGGCAGGTGCCTTTGATTAAGATTTAAGATTAAGAGCAGATTTATTGTAATGTACAGGGAAATACACAAAATTTCTCCACCGCATTTAACCCATCCAGGTTGACACCTGTTGAACACACATGCACATGCACAGGGTCACAGGGAGCATGGAGGTATGGTGCCTTGCTAAAGGGTTGAGACACCCCTCCAGCCGTCAGTTTCACCAATCTTCATTCAAAGACGCAGGGTTTAGACAGAGACAAACAGCCCCTCACGCTTACACTCACTCCTGGGATGATTTAGAGACATCAGTGCACCTAACATGAATGTTTTTAGACCATGGGAGGAAGCTGGGATGACCAGAGAGAACCCACACATGCACGAGGAGAACGTGCAAACTCCACACAGAAAGGGCCCTAGCTGGGATTCAAACCAGGTACTTGCTTGCTGTGAAGAGACAGCTAAACACAACACCACCGATTCATTATACAAATAAATTCATATTATTCAATATGGATATTTTTTAAACTTTGTACGAACTGTGGAAAGT
The DNA here is from genome assembly GCF_036924035.1 of Leuresthes tenuis. NCBI lineage: Eukaryota > Metazoa > Chordata > Actinopteri > Atheriniformes > Atherinopsidae > Leuresthes > Leuresthes tenuis. The sequence continues at coordinate 28,884,447 of NW_027325359.1, read as the reverse complement.
AAAATGGTGTTCGAGGCACCTCTCACATACACTCACGTTCTTCTTCTACAGAAAACACGTTGTTGCATTACGTGTTTTATGCAAAAATCTTTTAAAGGGGAAATGAGAAGCAGAAATATCAATATTTATTAAAGAAAGGAGGAAACGGGAAACTTCTGGCTTGACCACAAGTGTTCAGAAACATGCTGTATGGTATTTTTCATTTATAGAATTCATGCAAGTGGTTTTAATGGTCAGTTATGATTCATCAGAGACAGGAAGCAAGTCAGATCAAAGTGTGTTTTTTGTGACTGGGTGTATTAGAGAAATCAGAAGTGGAGCTTTGTGTCTTTGTGAGTCCTCACTTCTTCTCCAGCTCCAAACATGCTGCTGCTTCTCGTGTTGCTGCTGTCATCTACAGTGAGTAACACTTCAGTCAATTTACCTGCAGAAAACAGTTTTGCTTGTGTGTCGTCTTTGCAATGGATGTAACCTGATTTGAGAGAATTCATTGTTTCTGTGTGTGTGACTGCAGGATGACGGCCAGGCTCAGCGGGTGCCGGGTCTGAAGAAGTCCGGTGTGTGCGTGTGTGAATTAAACTCCACAATGTGGTCGTTCCCAGATGCAAAGTTTGAGGCTGTGCTGCAGCAGGTTGAGACCTGTGAAGGATCCTTAAACAAACTGCGGGAACAGGTAGGAACACATGCAGATTAGAAGTTTTTACAGGTGGAGAGGTAATATTCAGCCTAATCAGATCTGTTACTTAAGTAAAACCACACTATAAATGTCACTTAAAATCACGTAAGCATGAATAATGGTGGCAGTTGAGACTCCGGGGAGAAATAAGTTGAAACTGTCGTCTTTTTTTCACATATTTGGACAACAAAACAGTGCACTTTAGTACTATTTGTCAGTGCTTATTAATAAGTAACATATGACCAATACCACAAAGAAATTAGGTATATAGATAATGTATCCCACAAAGATAAATGTTATAAATAATATGGATAGTCTCAACCTCATAAGCTAATCATTGTCCCTAACTGTCCACCAGTGTCTATCATCGGCAAAGTGAACATTTTTCTCCAAATCAAGCGACATTTCTATCTGGGCTTTGACTTGGTTACTTAATAACTCACAATATATCTTTCTCACAGCAGACATTTCAACTTGAGAATTGTTGGATTCCACTTCTGCACCTGTACATGCTGGTTAGTCGTAGAACATGTTCAAAAGCCAAACTTCATCCACTATTTTAAGTCAAAATGTCTTCTTTCAGAGACATTTTTTTAGTGGATGCTCACAGCACGACTTCCAACTTTAAGTTAAATAGAATTACATTGTTTTTAATCATTCTTTCATATGATACAGATTTCCTGGTTGAATCAGTGACTCATGCGGCACCGAAACAGCCTAAAAACATGACTTTCCTGCACTAACGTCTCCTGAAAAGATGTCTTTGCACCAAACATGACCACTTTTACAGGCAGTGACAGCTCTTTACGTGAGGTGTCAGTCCAGATTATTCAAAAAAGATCAATCTCTGTCTTTAAAGTCTCTGGCAAATTGAGGTTCTGTTTTATTTTTCCTCTTTTTTTATCACAGCAGGTTACATTTAGTCACTTCTTTGATTGTAAATAACTGCATATCCTTTTAACTTTTGTGGTTATTGAGAAATAGTTTAATTTTATAATAATGATGGTGACCTTAAAATGTAAATTTTCGCTTTTTTTAAAAAAAATTGGCACTTTATCATCTGTCAGAAACACTTTCCATGTGGGGATACTGTTTTGTTCATGACTCGGCTAACTATTGCTTGGATTTTTAAATAATCTCTGACTTTTTTTGGTTTATAACGTTCATATTAGGATGAATAAGTTCCATGAAAGTTCATTTCAAAGCTTGTTTTATCCAGCCAACATTCTTAAATGAAAAAATGCAGCATATTGTCACATTTGAAAAACTTAAACCATGAATATTTGGCATCTTTGCCAGTTTAGTCCAGTCATGTTCAGTGTATCCCTCTGAGAGATTGATTAATATTTGGACACAATCATCCTCACTTATATTGATACTAATACTGTTACTGTCCGAATAGCTTTGTTCTTTCTTAAGTGACATTTTTACGGAGCTATTGTAGGGTCACAATATTTGTATTTTCATATATATATTTATAATATGAATAAAGGTGGAAAAATAATCAGAAACTGAACTGAAAATAAAGTATCTAAATCTGAAAACAAAAATCTTAAAATTGAAAAAATGTATGAAAGTGATAATTAATGTTCATTTAATGAAAAATTTAATGAAACTGAAATTCAAACTGAGATAACTTTTGTTGCACTTATTTTTATTTTGAATACAATGTGGGTTTTTTTAGATTTCAAGCTCCAAACCGGTCTTTTAGTTTTAAAACATTTTTTATTCAACTTCAAACTTTTGTTTCAAATTAACAAACATTATGGCCCTGAAATGGCTCCATACATTTTAAGGGCAGTTTGTCATGGTTGGAAGCTCCTAAAGCAAGTGAAAAAGAGTGGAAGGACTAATATTTTTGAATATCCATCCATCCATTTTCAATACCAGCTTACGTCAGTCCGTCACAGTTCTTTTTATTTGAATTTATAATCTTATGGAGACAGAAGTTTGGGATCTTTTGCGTTTGTTTTCCTGCAGGTGATGATCTCCAGCCAGCGACTCCCTCAAATCCAGGTTGAATTTACAAATTTGGAGACCCGAGTGGATCAATACCAGTACCTGCACAACCGGGGCCTGTACACGGCGCTGTCCCTGCGTTCGCTGAGTCTAGAGCTCGGCGAGCTGGAAGCAGACATCGGGGTCGTCCACACACAGCTAAACAATGCCCACACACAGAAACTCTCCAAAGAGGTTCAGCTCAAATCAGCACATTTCAGCATAATAAACAGCTATAATCAACTTCTATAATATAAGAACGACTGCCATGTTACGCCAGGTCATGAGCTTAAAACTGGAATATAAAATAAAGTAAAAAGTCTGGCTTAAGCATGATGATGTGACAAACCTAAACTGGGATAATTTCATATGATTTGTGTGTGTGTTAGGTGGATAAACTATATAAAGATGTGAAAAAGATGCAAACATCTGACATAGTCAACATGAAGACGGTCAAAGAGAAACTGCGTTACCTGAAGAACAATGTTGAGTCCTGCAAGTCAATCCCCAAAGACTTCAGAGGTAAATATGTGGGACAAACTGTTTGCATTGACACTGAAAAACAAAGACACGCACCCAAATAATTCAAGGTTGTTGCCTCTTAAAATGGCATATCACAATACCTCAAGACAGCTGTCAAGACAGTTATTTTGCAAATCTTTTCCATTCAGAAGTTAAACTAAACAGAAATGTCATCTTTCCACAATGTTTTCCACTGTTTCTAATTTTGATGTGATTTAAAGTTGTTTAATGACACCTCAGTCGAGACTTTGCAAGATGCTCTTTAAAGGGAAAGTTCAGTTTTTTTAAACCTGAACCTTATTTCTGGCATGAAATACAATCATCTACTCACCGATAACAGTTTGGTGAAAGTCGGTGCCCTTCGGACCATATTTAGATCACTGGAGATCTGCATATATAATAATAACAACAACACGGTCAGCTCTGAACTAACAGTGCAATAGTACCCATTCATTCATTCATTCATTCAGCTTAAAGTATTGGTGAAATAAAGGCAGATAAAGCCTTATTTAGAGTCTGTATTGTCAATGCCCTGTTCACTCCCGTAATATGGATACAATGCTAAGTTATTTCAACAGGAAATACTGTATTAATCAATAACAAATATAACAAATTACAATAACAAATAAGCTGCTGCACAGTGAGTCCGGAGACACGTACAGATTTGACGACAGTGAAGGTAATCTAGTTGTAAGCAAAATTAGCTTAAACATGCTAATGCTAGCCTTTTACCCTTAAGAGTCTGTGAGAGCGTCGCACATTTTATTGATTTTTCAGCAATTGAATCATGCACAGAAATAACTTTTAAATCAATTAAAATTTTGATACGCAACAGCGCCTTAAAAGGTTATTATAAGCAGATGAGGGACATTTATATTACAGACTCCTAAGGGTTAATGTTTAAGGTCATGAACAATGTGACAACATAATGTTGAATTCTGTGGAAAGATTTGGATGTTTGTCTTTGACCTCCTCAGATAGGTTCTCTCATGAAACCTATACGCCAAAACAAACAAAGACTCATCCACAATCAGTTGAATTTTTGTGTGTAATTTCATCTCTGTTTAAAGGTCGGACCAGGTACTGCCACAAGGGCCTGATGACCAACATCAGTGACCCTGTAACGACTAAAGTCAGTCCCCACGGTAAGAGCTACCCCTTTGGTTCGTGGGGCAAACAGTCACAGATGGACAGCGAGGAGCAGAAGAACAGCTACTGGGTTCAGCCTCTGCTCAGCGGCAACATCCACGGAAACACTCTGCGTGTTTATCAAACCTACGAAGACTTCATGGCCTCTACCAACCACAAAGAATATACTTTTGCGTCATCCTACAGTGAGTCTAAAACCCTCGAGGGTCCCAGTGCTGTCCTGTACGGTGAAGCTCTGTACTACCACTGCTACCGCTCTGCAGACGTCTGTCGCTACGACCTGAAGACCAACGCCGTCAAACGGGTGATGCTTCCAGGCACCGGTGTGGGTTTCAACAACAAATTCCCATACTGTTACTATGACTGCACCTCTAACAGTGATGTGGACTTGGAGGCAGACGAGACAGGGCTGTGGGCCATCTATGCTACCGTCGGTAACCACGGTAATCTTGTGGTGAGCAGGCTCATTTGGGACGATGAGGCTCAGACTCTGAATGTGACACAGACGTGGAAAACGAGGCTGTTCAAGAAGGCGGTGAGCAATGCTTTCATGGTGTGTGGTGTGATGTACGCCACTCGTTACGTGGACGAATACCGCGAGGAAGTGTACTACGCCTTCGACACAGCGACGGGGAAAGAGGACAACTCACTCGCTCTTCCGCTGCAGAAGGTCTCTAAAAGAGTGGCCAGTCTGACCTACAACCCCACCGACAGGCAGATCTACATGTACAACGATGCATATCTTCTGGTCTATCAGGCATTCTTCTGATTTTATGGTTTCATGAATTTATTTTTATTGCCAGCTTTGTTCACTTAACATAAGAAAAATAATGCAAATTGTTTATTTCAGCAGTTGGCTAATGCAAATGTTCGAAGTCTATCATAAATGTATAAAAATGTTTTACTAAGCCTGAATACAATAAAGATTCAAACTTACAACTGTAATAAGGACTACAAAGACAAAAACAAAACTGGAGTTTTTTTTCTTATTAAAGAATATAATTATTGCTATTGCTGGCTGCTAACTACAGACATATGTTTACCTGGAAAAAAAAACAAAGAACGTATGGAAAATTAAACACAATTTGCAGATGTATAAAGATGAGTATTTATGTGGTTTTGTCCTGATCTGGATTCTCTACAATTCTGATTTGAGTCATTTGATATTGAGTATTTGCTGATAAAGTGTTTCAGTCCAGTACTATGCACTAAATGCAACACGTTTTTCATTTATTTCAACAAAAATAAAGATATAGAAATTCTATGTTAGAAAACATGTTAGAGTAAACAGAAAAAAAATTGTTTTTGTTCAAGTTAATCTTCATAACTCTTAGTTAGTTTTTAGTTAGAAGTAAAATTGGGACATCTGAAACAGTTAAAGATCTCGAATAAAGTACAACACAAATAATTGTTCTGTTATGACACTAAATGCAGGACTTTGTTCTGTGATGACATTGAATGCGGCATGTCTATGCCCCTAATTCTTGATGGGACCTGATTTCGTGGGTTTGTTGAGCTGTAATTATTTTATAAATTTGAAGAAAGTATATGTTTGTGTATATTTTCAATGACATATGACTATATAACTGAAAACTAGCATCAATCATGTGCTTCTGTATCAACATGCTAATTAGCGATGTGCTAATGGTCTTATGTTGATTGCAGCCGTCTGTATGATGTAACACAACTTAAATGGTAAGTCTTACATCTTGATTTCACACTTTGATCTGAAATCAGGAATCCTTATGATCCTTATTATACCCCAGCTGGTCGAGGCGGATGGCCACCCTTCCTGAGTCTGGTTCTGCCAGAGGTTTCTTCCTGTTAAAAGGGAGTCGTTCCTTTCCACAGTTGCCACAGGCACGCTCAGGACGGGAGATTGGACTGAAGACACATTTCGGTGCAATCTGTTGGTTTCCTTAGCTAGGATATTAATTTTTTGAATTGGCTCTATATGAATTAATTGGATTATGATTACAATGAATTGAATTCCAATTGGCTTGAATTGGACTATATTACTTAAGTGCCTTGAGGTGACAATTGTTGTAATCTGGCGCTATATAAATAAAATTGAATTGAATTGAATTGAATTATTCAATTCTAAATATCTTTTTGGATATTAATTGATGAAAATATCCACTAACAAAGTTCAGTAAGAACTGTTTGCAAAACTATACAACAGTGCCAAATGTCTAACCATGTTACAGCCCATGTGTTCTGATACTTTTCATTTCTGTTAAATCTCACTCAGACTTTCAACAAAAATGTTCAATTATTAATGTTCATTGGTTAGCAAGTCTGCATGACTCATAGTGGCACAGTAGGCACACAGAGGGAAAATACACATGCTGGATTTAGCTAAACTTTTTGTTCATACACTTCAGTAATAAACCAGAAATAATCTTGAAATAACAGATTTTAAAAGTCCCAATGAAACAGCTTCAGGAGTGCTGTTTGCTCTGTAGAAGCTGCAAATAACCATACAAATATGCTAATTTTCAGGTCTCTGTACTCAACAGAAGAAGCACTCATTTGCCAAGGGGAAGGTCGGGGATTCGACCACATGTCGAAGTGTCCCTGGAAGACAATGAGCCGTTCAGAAACCTCTGATCCAACTTATTTAAATATTTTCTGTTTAAACAGTAGTTAAGCAGGCCCACTTGGATCGATGAGCTAAGAAGGTCATCTAACAGACGGTTGGTACAGGGTGCAGCCTCAGGTGGAAACTATTCTCGGAGTAACATAATCATTCGCACCACTTTTAAAAAGACAGTTTCAGTATAAGCATATATGAGTATTTGTACTTTTTCTTGGCAATATTTTTCTATTTTTAAATAGAATATGATGCCTGGATTTCTTATTCAATGATCTTGTCAGTGATCAATATCAAAACAGATTTTTGTGCCTATTTTATTTCTAAATGGGTTCTTTCGGTTGTAGATAGGTTGTAAATTGGTTGTAGTTTGTTTGAACTAGTTTATGAATTTGATGTAAGATGATTTTTAGATTATCTTTATAAGTTAAGAGTATAAAACCAGAACACACTGGCTGTTGGACTGCGTCACTTTTCTATGAATGGTAGGTACTTAAACTGGGTTGAACGTACAGTTTCTTGTCATATCGGTTACCCCCAGTAGGGGGTGGTGCCATCACACCCTCAGGTGGAGGAGGACAGATGTTTCCAGTGCTGTGGCCTGGTTTTTCAGTTTCTGGCTGGCTGCCTCTCAGACACACCCAAAGCTCTGCTTGCATAATGACAGACCTGCAGATTTAAAGAAGCCAAGCAGCAGCCGGCTGGCTCGAGACAAAACTCGTGGTGTGCTCTGTGCTGTTTTCGTGGTCGGGCTGATTTCATGTTTCTGTATAGAGAAAAAAGGCTGGGGAGGATCCTCATGTTCTGTAATGATACGCTGGGATACTGTTACATTTTGGTAACCTTCAAACCTTTGTAGTTTCTCTTTATTTTAAAAACCACTCTTTCATCATTCCACCAAAATTATCCCACACATACAGTATAATATGGGAAACGAGTAAACTGTAGTTTCACTGCAGGGCTGAATTAACTCAGCGAGGGGCCATAAGGGGGGAAAATGTGCCCTTTTTTCATGGAACACTGTGCTCATGTGTGTTATTAAAGCCAGATCTTTAAGATTAGGTTTTAAGGCAGAGGCCAGCTTTAACAGCACAGTGTGCTGTACAATCTGTTGCATACGAGGCTAAATAAGGTCTGAGGCTCAAAGAGCAGGACGGTTTCTTTTATTTTGATTTCTGTTATCAGAGTCACCAAAAATCAGCTAAACTTAATGTAAACAGCTGACCGTTACAGCTCCACTCAGCCTTTCAGCTGCACAGCTGTCCTTGTTCCAATATACATGCAAGGAAGGGGAATTGAGTTATTAACTGAGGTATGTTCGACACCACAATGCTGACTGTGTGAAAAACCATTCAAGACACTCTGCTGCTTATAATTTTCTCTGTGGGAGACGATCATATAGGTAAGCATAGCTGACTTCACTGCACAGAAGTTGACTTTAAGTTTCAGAAACTGGGAAACTTGTGTCAGATGATGATGCAGCTATAAAATTAGGATTTTATTAGAGCAGAGCGACAGTCTGGAAATACTTTAAGTAACCCCGAGTTGACATGTAGAAGAGATTTGGGAATTCATCTGTATAAATATACCCTTATATAATACTGTTTTTACAAAAAGGAGCAACAAGTTGGAACTTTGGAGCATGTACAGCATGTTGGGGCAAATCAAGCTACAACTGTCTGAGTGTTATTGTTCAGTTTGTAGAACCTCAACGTACCGCCATTTTTCATATTAAGTCTGGTTTTAAGTCAGCTCAATCATTTTTTTTCTAGTGTAATGTAAATCATGTATTGAAGGTGAAACTGCAGGACTGTTTTTGTCCTTTAAGTGATGTCCACTAAAGTACTGCACAGGGATGGGGTCCCCATTCTCCACTGAGAGATGGTTTTAGTGGGAGTCAAAACCTTAACAGAGCTCCCAGAGCGACACCTGCTCGGATATGTACCATAAACTGGTGTGGATAAATCAAGTTGAGGGAAGATTGAAGCAGGACTTCTCATTGCAAAAGAGAATCATACCTGGATAGTTTTCTCTGCTGTGAACAAGACAGTCGACTGTGGAAAATCAATGTGTGAACCATTAAAATAGCAGTGGGATTAAGTAAACAGCAGGGCTCTGGTGTCTACATTTAATCCGCATGAGCTCAAAAGTACTGAATTGGATTGCTGTGAATTTTTGAGCAAATGAAGATGAGAGGAGACGTTTAAACGTTTCCCTGCTCTACAAGTAGCCCCCAAAACACAGGTTTATCCAATGTTATTTGAGTCTGTGAAACTCATTTTCAGTCATCCATAATGTGAACTGCAGCACAGAGTCCTCAGAGCTTTTGTACCTCTGCCAGGGAGATTATACCTTCTGTTTTATCGGTAAATAGGTGCATGAGGACTGATATGTCCGAATGATATGGAGCATCTACCTACATTGTGCTTCATATTTCTGAGAAGATATCAGAACAAGTTCTAATTTTTCTTCCTGTTAGCCAGTGTGCTGCTCAGTCCTCTGTGTCCATATCTGAGTTCCTGTATCCTGTTTCTCATTACTTCCACTTTCCTTTGAGTTCTGTAAAACCATCATCCTTTCCTTTCTTCTCCTTTAACTGTGATTGATTTCTAACCTTAACCAAGTGATGTCATTGCCAGAAACCAACCAGAAATCGACGCATTTGTGTTGCGTTTCCGTATAAACAGGAAAACCAGAAAAATGGCGTCCTCATCAGGGACGATCACTTTGTAAAAAGAACATGATTTATCACTGTTCCTTTTCTGTTCTTTTCTTTCTGTCCTTTACTGTTTAACCTAAACCCAACAAGTGTTGTTGCCTTATTGACATAATTGATATCATTATGTGTAACTGTTCCTATAGCTGAGTGAGAACGACATCCCAGCTTCTCATAAGATTTCGTCAGACTTTGGGCAATACCCAACTTAGAAGTGATCAACCATTGATGTTGATCTCTCTATTTTGTATACCTTCTCAATCCAAGTTGGGTTTTAAGGGGGCTGGAGCCTATCCCGGCTGCCATCAGGCGGCAAGCAGGGCACACCCTGCACAGGTTGCCAGTCTGTCGCAGGACCAGCACAGAAATGAACAAGACAAACAGCTATACACACACTCCAATTGACTTAACATGCTTGTTTCTGGACGGTGGGAGGATGCCGGAGTGCCACACAGAAAGGCCTCAGCTGAGATTTGAACAGGAAACTTTCTTGCTATGAGGTGACCGTTCAAACACAGTGTGTGTGTGTGTGTGTGTGTGTTTATTGTGTTTATTGTGTGTCTCATCGAATCACTGAGAAGTTTGCATCATTCACTGCCGGGTGACTGCTTGGTGTCCTTGAAAAAAGACAGAGTAACATGTTCAGAACTTTGTCATTTGTTCATTTTATCATCTCATGACGTCATCTCTGTGGTGTTGGTTGGTTTTTTTAATTAAACTGAGACAAAGAATAGAAAGCAAACGAAGCTCAACAACACTTTTGTCCAGGGGGCTTCTCAGAAAGTCCGTCCAGCAACTCCTCAGGGTGAATTATATTATTTCGTGCTATGCCAGACAATGGAAACCAGGACAGAATTCATACATAAACAAACTCAAATGGACTTATTTTAACTAGAAGTGAAAGCTGCAGCTGTTCTTTCCCTTTATCTAATTAAAGACAGCAGACAGCAGGCTTCAAATAACCTGGAGAGAAAGAATGAGGCAGGAAGTTTCATTGCATTGTCACTGCCGGTGTAAGGGTGAGGCTTTATTGACCACTTATGCTCATGCTTATGCCCGGAAATCCATCCTGTTTAGTTTGCAAGGCATGATGACTGCCTGACAGCCTCACCTTTTCACATTATCTAGCCATCATTTCTCATAAATACATAATGGTCACATTAAAGAGTCAATTTGACGCTTACTGCCTTTACTACTTACTGACGGTATCAAGTAGACAGGATTACCAGTAATGACTGACATCTGACGAACCTGCTGTGAGCACCATCCTCCTGATTGCTTCACCAGGCCTGGTTTTTACCTGTCCACACACCGGCTGCCCTGTGGTCTCTTCACTTTCCTTCGGACTAATTTAGCCCCAGAATCTGACTACACTGTTTAGTATTTGGTTTCAGTCTGCCTTTCTTCATCATGAAATATTTCAGTTTTAAAGGCTCTCCCAAAGTGGAAACACCAACACTTTGGTTCATGGCAGCCGATCCGAACGCTGGCCAGGGATCCGTCCCACAAAAGCACATGCAGGCACCATGTTTCACATGTAATAAGTTTTACTTGCAAATTGCTTATACATTTGCATGTCTTAAATAGCTCTTTTACAATCATACATAGGTGGCAACTACAGCATGGAGTTTGTCCTAATTGGTAAAAGCAAAAAACAGAAGAGCTTCCGTGTTGAATAACAGCTGAGACAAGCTTCGATTTTTGTTTATTAGAGACAATAATCGTAGTTCTTAATTTATCAGGCTGCAGTGAGGCACATTTACTGCAGCAATCAGAAAGTCTACTATTTTTTTATACACTTATGACACTTATGAGCTAAATCTACTCTCAGAAGTCACTGTTCTGGTCTACAAACTCTCAGAAGTTAGCTGGGGTGTCGGGGAGGATTTTGTGCCCGTGTGATAGCTTTTCTCCCATGCTAACAGCCCGATATCATGCTAGTGTTTTTTCCCTTTTCATGGCACACACATCAGGTCAAATTAGTGATGATGTTCCCTTAATCTGCCTCTGTGTTGTTTGTATCAGAATCCTTACACCACACACTTTTCAATCATCTAGTATACTTAAATCCTCAGCTGTATTGTGAAATATTCCTCGTCTTTTACCCTTTCTATAATGTTTCTAAGTAAATACTCCCTGATGAATTCAGAGTGCTCACAGCCAACCTCATGGTGGTATGTAGGGTTAATTTCTGAGTTAACAGACATTTATGCTGCTGGAATCGCTGATTTTTTTTTTGATATTTACAGCTTTATGGATACCCAAGTTTATCGTGACTTTATATCCTGCATTTGTTTGGAGCTTCGTTTGCATGCCCTTGAAAACTAGCTCGACATCGTCCACAAGCAGCAATATGTAGGTGACCAATAGGGGCAGTGTAGAGCCAAAGTTGATCACATACACCTGCCTCCTGACTCACATTAGGGTGGTGCAATATTATTTTAGACTTTTTAAATGTAGTTTGTTATATTATATTAGTCTGATGGCAAGTCAATACACCGAAAGTTTGTTCTAATGTGCATGTGGATACTCCGTAGGACAATAAAGAAACTTTATTCCATTAAAAGTTTGCAATTCCACAGCACAGTAACAAATATACTCAAGATCAATACTATTTTGGAAACGTCCGTGCACAGAGAAAAATGTTGGAGATGTTGAGCTGGTGCTGATGGCATGTAGTAGAATCCTCTAAAAAAAGGCATAAATGAGAACAACTGCACTCACAATGGAGTAAGTTGTTAACATGAATGTACGACTGAAAAGAAAGTATATTCCTGGCCGAAGGCTTCTAAGTTCTTCTTAGAGGAGCTTAGAAGTCTCATCTCAGAGCATTGTGATCTGAAAATGGACGATTCCGCATTGATGTAGTGACTTAAAAGCAAAGAGTTTACAGCCTTCACAAAACTGCAGGGGACAGTTTATTAAGTTGTGATTTTCTAGCTTTAGAGGAACAAAGTTGCATATCAGATTTGTTGAATTTGCAGAAGAGCAAAAAAACAGATTAAACCCACAGAGTGTTAATTGTACGATTGATATAAAGGAACCATGTTAGCTGTGTTCACCATAAGCTAATGTTTGCAACAACAAGGAACACAGCAAGCCCAACTTATCATCTAAGAATTAATGATGTGTCGACTTTGCCCTCAAACTCAGAGAGAGGGAAGTAAATCACCAACTCTGTGGCAGCTCACATAGTCTAACTAAGAATCTATAAACTTATTTATCTGTGATTGAAGACCTTGGACCTGCAGTTCAAGCCCCAAAAATCACAAAGTTTACATGACAAAAATGGTTAAATACTAAAATAAAGAACTGAGTAAAGCTACACCTCTAAAACAGTTAGACATTCACAGTAAGGTGAAGCAAGCTTTCACATTGAGCAGCTCCCTGTGCAGAGACTAAACGCTGTGCAATTTATACTCAGGTCAGTAAATTGTCCATTTGAATTCTAGTTTCCACATTACAGCACATACATGATTTCTACAGGAGCATTAATCCTCTCCATTGTCTTCCCTGCCCCATCTCCCCACCAGCATTAAAGCCACTGCTCTCCTGTTAAATAACCTGCAAATAATGTCTGCATCACCCAAAATGACTGGGAATATTGAATAATTAACCATAACACTAGTCCTGATACTTACTTTAAAGGTTGAATGAGGATTTATAACATAATTACTGTCATATTAATATATGTTCGTCAGCTAAAGAGTTGACTGGAGTGTAGAAAGGCTGTGAGGGGATAATAAAGATTAACATGTTTAAATGAAGAGTGCCTGTGATGTGTATGGTGGGGGTGGGGGGGTTGAGCCTGGCAGGTGGTACAACACAGATTTAATCCAATCAATTAGTCTCATTTATAATTTCCTCTGGCGGTTTCATGTTCTTCCATGTTGTTTGTTTGTATCTGAGCACTCACAGCTAGTAACAACACAAACTGTTCACATACATTCAGTGTGTATACTGGAAACTGCAAGGCCAAAACAGTGCAGAAGCATTTTTAAGAAACTATACTGTAAAGGTTTTTCCTCTCTAATGCAAAAGTCTGAACTGGGGTTGCTGGTGCAGTCAGCCGCACAATCAGTGGCTGCTGAGATTGGCTCGTGTTCAAAACAATGATAAACTAAGGCTACATGTCTGTGATCCGTCCAGCATTTTTAGCCAGTAACATCCAGTGTGAAAATGTTTCATTCACATTCGGTCACACGTCACATTATTCAACAGCAGAGGTAGATTTTAATCTCTCCAGCTCAGCTGGGAACACAACAGCTGGGTGTGTGCTAATTTTGTAACATTCCATAGTTAAACTGATATAAGCTGCTGGGGGGCACACCTTTCCTCACTTTGCTCTCTTTTTCCTCCCTTTCATTTCCTCATATGACATTATGTACATTTGGCATTATTGTTGTCATTAACTTGTTTTTCTTTCTCAACAGGTATCATTTGAATGGTGTTATGGTGCTTGTTGTCCCCTCTTTTCTGTTCTTTCAAACCCCAGCTGGTCGAGGCGGACGGCCACCCTTCCTGGTTCTGGTTCTGCTGGAGGTTTCTTCCTGTTAAAAGGAAGTTGTTTCTCTCCACAGTTACCTCATGCACACTCAGGACGGGAGATTGGACCGAAGAGAAGTTTCGGTGTAATCTGTTGGTTTGCATAAGGAAATTGTTTCTAAAGTGGTTCAGTATGTATGAAGCGGACTAATTTTGAATATGATTAATTGGATTTGATTGGATTATGATTACAATGAATTGGACTCAAATTGGCTTGAATTGGACTTTATCATTGAAGTGCCTTGAGATGAAATTTGTTGTGATTTGGTGCTATATGAATAAACTGAAATGAACTGAATTCATTCTCAGTGAGGATGTTACAGTGAGTCTTTTCTGTAAAGTTTCTCTATAATAAAAAGAGTTTGATCTTTTTCTTTGTCTGTTTTAACCGGAAGCTTATTTTCTGTCCTGTTCTGTGGGTCTGACATGAAAAGTTGTGAACAAGCCTGATTATGGCAGAGAGCTGTGATTATCAGAAACGAGCTATCGGATACAACGCAATGCCATCTCCTCGTGTTGTGGCAGTGACATACCTGTCCTCTGGGAGGTAAAGACACACAACTGGACCAGTCAGTTTTAGCCCCCCTGACCACTGATAACAAACCCACCACTACAGGTAATGGGAAAGGCTTAAAATGGCTTGTTTTAGAGTGTTCTCACATTTAAAAATGCTGATTAAACACACTACTTTTGGCGTAAAAAATTATATATGTGACAAAGAAACGATCACGCTGTAATATCTGACTCTGACACCTAAGGCCATCTAATCTGACATTCGTTTGCGACACTGTCTGTAACCTTTTTTTTTAAGATTTACAGCTAAAACAAACTAATTCACAAAAACACGAAGATGTATTGAAGGAAGGGCCGTGTTTCTGTAACAGAGGTCAAATTTAAAGGATTTCGTTACGGTGATATTTTTAAGATTTGGGCTCTGTTCAATAAACTAAATGAGGGAATTTAGTGTTAGCTTTTCTCAGTTTGTGTGACAGGCTCAGGCTATATCAAGTAGCAAATGCATAATGTAAGACTTGGTGTTTCTCCCAAAACACACATTTCTTCTTTTTTTTTTTCACACTTTCCTTCCCACTAATGGTTTTTCAGCCAAATGCAAGCTGAGGTTCTTTGCCTTTGCGAAAATGTTCAATTAGCAAACAAGATATTTCTTCTGCCTCCACAGAG
The DNA here is from genome assembly GCF_036924035.1 of Leuresthes tenuis. Taxonomy (NCBI): domain Eukaryota; kingdom Metazoa; phylum Chordata; class Actinopteri; order Atheriniformes; family Atherinopsidae; genus Leuresthes; species Leuresthes tenuis. Next base: position 28,869,066 of record NW_027325359.1, on the reverse strand, counting down.
ACTCTTCTTTCAAGAAAGATTTGTTTAGCTAAAATATGCAGTTTGGCAGAAGCAGAGGGGAGAAACCACAGCAGCGCAGACTCTTTTCCCTTCACCGACTCAACATACCCGGCCTAAGTTCCCCTTTTTTGCTGTATTGTTGCTCTGCTGACATGCTGACACAAATAAAAAAATGTAATATCGCCAAATGTCCCCTCAAGGAACAAACTGAGGAGACTTCAACACACAAGCCGCACCTTTATGCTCATTTATAGACTCTGTTAACGTGACTGGAGACAGTTGTCAGTGGTCATTACTGTAGATATGACAGAAACATGGGAAAAGAACATTAATATGGGGAAGTGTGTGAGTAGAGCTGATGCGAGAAGTCTATTTCTATTTTTCATAACAAAAACACTGAATCATTCCAGCTTTTGTGCAGCTCAGTGTGTACTCTTCTGCAGACACTTGCAGGCATCGCTGCCAGCAAATAACAAAACCTCTTTCTCTTTCCTCTGCATGGTGCCAGAGATTAAACCATTTTTTTTAAACTGTAAATCTGCACAGTATAGCTCATGAGATATGTAACATTATTGGCTTAATCAGTCTGGTGAAGTGACGACCTTCAGCCATTTAAACATTGGTAACTTTTCAGTTAATGTTCCTCGACTTTTAATATGACTATTTTTGCAAGATTGGACAGTACATGAAGTGTTGTCTAATATCATAGTGCTTACAGAGCACAACATGTCATATTGCAATAACAATTTATCAATAAAGTACATTAAACTGAATTTCACTTCAATCTCCATTCTGTTATTAAAGAGACCTGCATTCTTTCAGATACTGATGTCAAATCAATTAGGCACGTATCCAATTTTAGCATAATGGCTCACAGAAAACTCCCTGTCATGCATTAAAGTTAGAGGAGTGGAGAAGGGACGCTGGTGCAGACATGAGGCACCAGTGGGAGGTCGACAGTGCTGTCCTCCCTCTAATTTAAGAGAGTAATTACACACTAATTTTACCTCCACCTCCTCCCTTGACAACTGCAACTCCTCACAGGCCTCCTTCTCCTCCCTTCCTCACATCAATCCATGCTAATCTTCCTGGCATCACATTCCCACCCACACTGCATCTTCCTCAATCTGTGCTTTTAACCCATCTTCCAAGCCAAAGTCATTCAAGTATCCCAAGAAAAAACCCAAAGTATATTGCTGTCAATCTCAGAGGAGCCTCACAGAAAACATTATGTTACTCTTGGGGCTTGTACACCAAATGTACACTCTGTAAGAGTTGCGATTATGTATAGTCAATGGAAAATGTGCAAAAACACTATTTCCTGCTGTTCAAAGTGGGTGGATTTAAAATTCTTTCAACTTATTTATATAATGATATATAATTCACGTGACTCGCTGTGGTGACAGCCTATAAGTGGATGAAAACTCGTGAATAATGGAGGACAAATTTAATGTAGTTTTATAGCGTTATTGTTAAAGCGCTTGTTTATCAAAACAACAGGAAGAAAGGTACACATGTAGAAAATTGAGTATCTGTTGATGGTTTTCAGCTATTTGATGTACTTCACGAACACACTTAGCACTGGTTTTGGGCAGCTAACGCTAGTACTAGCTAGTTAGCTAACTGGCTTATTGTTTTGGTTACAGATAGTTGGACAAATGTAAACATGTTGAATGTGGATGTCTAAAATGTGAATCCTTCTAAATACAAGCTTCTCTTTTCTTTTGCTTTTTGCTTACTTTTCTGCAACTTTTCTGCAGTGATTTATTCAAAAGCACAAAGCCAACAGTTAATAGAGCCTGAAGTGAAATATGAGTCATTTTATGTCTGCACTCAGCACTTTGCTTGAGTGCAGAAAACATTTATTAACATTTTGCTACCTTCCTGCTACATATAATCAAAATGCTTCCTACACTAAAGCACTAAACAACTGACAGGAAATTAGAAAATGACTTGGTGAGTTAAGGCTGCTCTCTGTGGGGTAAATCATCTATAAAGCTGTCAGGTACCCCACTTCGATAAAGTTGGTAGTTACAAGTGATAGTTACAAGGCAGATAATTGTTGCTGGTCAAAATCAACGAGATGTTGATCCCACATCTTTGACTGACATTACACCTACTTTGTTATAAAACACTTGGTTCTTAGATTTGAAAAAGAGCATTGATAAACAAATAAACAATTAAATAAGTCTAAAGCTGCTAAAGATTAGGCTGTTGCAAAACTCAAACTAAAATCTGCATCTTAAATTCGTTATTTTCTATTTCTGTAGCAGTTTTGGTTGAAGTTAGCAGCTTTGGCCTCATGCTGCTGTATTTATAATAGAGTATGGCATTGGAAGTAGATTACAACTCCTCGAAAACAAAATAGAAATAGATAAAAGTAACGAGGCATGAGGTAAACGGATTACTGTTAGCTTACCTGGGAAAACCCTGTGACTTTACCGCCAAGATCTTTTAATCTAGGCAACTTTATTTCTATTTCAGGCATATTATTAAAGTAATATATAACGCATTGCCATGTGACCAGGCTTTACATGTCTCAGCTAATGTCATATTCTGAGTGTTATTCTACAGTATATGTCATGAAGTAGAAGGAAGACCAAAAATGGACTGCTTTAAAAAGATTTTACAAAAAAAAAATTTACAAAAAAGTTTAGCATTCATTTTAGTGTTTATGTTAATAATATTAAAGGAAATAAAATCAACTACTCTGTGAAGATGTTGTTAATGGCAGCATTCCTGGATAGAAATTAGAAGTCATACCATTATTCTCCCATAGAAAGGGTGATACCTGTTCAGCTACTACTTCCAAAATGAGCCACATGGGCTTTGCAGTCTCATAAATTGGGTAAAAAAAATATCATGCTGAAAACCCTTGAGTATAAACCCAGAAAATGGAGATAAAGCTACATTTTCAGCACAAATCAAGCAGGATTTCCAGTGGTAGAGGTTTAATAATTTAATTTACTTTCAACAACCTTATCGCAGCCTGAGGGAATCCAAAGAGAGAAGCTGCATGTTGGATGTCTAATGTAGTTCAGTGAGATTTGCTGGAAACTTAATGGAGAATGATGGATTTATAAAGAACAGCCTGAGAGGTCACACAACTTTACGCTTGTGACTGAGCTTCACATTTAGGCAAAGCCACAAAGGTGGTGGACTTGATGATAGAGGGAGGGAAAGGGGTGTGGAAGTGATGGGTGGAACCCTCCTCGTTGCTATATGAGGCCTTGTAATGACAAGGCGTCTCAAAGTTTTAAGATATAAATACCAACTTTTATAAAAAAGCTGGTCCAGGGAAAATCTGGAAGGAATTCACCAACGTGCCTGAAATGACAGGGTGGATAAAGAGGGAGAGTGGGTGGAGGGTGGGTATTTGAGTGTTGGTTAATTTGCACACTGGATGGACTTAGAACTGCTTTCTTTCATAAGTATTTACTATCTCACAGATATTTAACAGTCATTAAACACACATCTACCTCCTGCACCAAATGATTGTGATGGCTTTACATTCAAAATGTGTCGTGAACCACTGAAATCTCAGATACTAAATTAAGCTTGTAATTCGGAGACCTGTTTCTGTGCTGACCAACCGTCTCGCTCATGTTGACACAAGCCTGCAGTGAGTGGGTAAAATAACACAAACCACTCTCACACAGAGGAACCCTTTCACTGAGGCACAGCTCTCCTATTTATTCTGTGGAGTGACCAACCTTCCTTCAGCAACAAAATGTTTTATTTGTGCTCTTGATTTATACACAGTCACAGATTTTCCATCATTTTTGCCTGAATCTGTTGTACTGTGGTGGCACAAATATTAGTGTTTCGCTTCTGTGACGTTTCTGTGACACTTAGTAATTTAGCTCGTGGTCTGTTTCTGAGTCTGATGACATTCCTATAAATTACACACAGATTTTACCACAATAATGACATTAAACAGCTTTACAATAATCTTTCTTGAGGCTTAAATATTCTTACCCATTACAACAGCACACCTACACATGAACCCAAAAGATTTATGAAGAGGAGATTGTTATTTTAGTTGCTGAAGGTTAAGAAAACATTACTTTCCACTAACCATTCATCATTTATAGCTTTATATTTCAGCCATTAATCCTTAACTTTTTCCTCAAGATAACAGCCAAATAAATGCACATCATTTATTTATTAATCAAGTTGTAATTTCCTTTTTCTTTTAGCTAAACTTTTCTCATACCCCATGGAAAAATGCAGGAAATTATCAGACCTGCAGGATTTTTATGTTAAACGTGAGAGACGAGTGATGTCCCTTTCTTTAGTCCAGTGGCAGCAATGTTTCGTCTTCCTTTAGTCTTTCTGTGACATTTCAACCCACCACACTAGCGTTCTTCCTGGTGAAATGGCAGTAAAGCATCAAAAGAAGGAAGAACAAAATTGCTAAGTGGCCTTGCAAAGACACCACCAGAAGTCACCAAAATGTCAAAAGACGAGGTATTGGTGATGTTACAGGAGCTAACAAGAATAAGACTGCACGTTTTACTGTGATATTGTGGTTAAACAAGCACATTTGCACAGAAAACACGAAATATTGCTACGTGTTCCCGGTTAGCAGAAAACATTTTAAAAGGCTGCAAATTTCTCCTATTTCTCCTATGTTCCAGTTTTCTTTTTTGTCCTCAGTTTACTGATCACGCTTCAGTTACCTTGCTTACTGTTTTATTTTGAAGAGTTTGCTCTCACGTGTTATTCTGGCCCAGTTACTTCCTCCATCACACCTGGGTTTCAGTCTCAGATTACCTCACCTGCTCCTCGTTTGTGTTCACCTCCTTTGGTAAATATATTTTCCAGGTTTTCCTTTGTTCAGGGCCAGATCCTTATTACTGCTCACCTCAAGCAGTCATATGTCTTCTCTAGAGTTTTTGTTTCCTATGTTAATCCTTATTTAGCTCCTTGCTTTTCCTGCTTCGGAAATATAATCAGTAGTCTCGTTAAAGTCACTAGTTATTCTGCCTGTAAGTTCTGCATTTGGGTACCTAATTTTTTTTAATATCAATCCACTAATCCACAAATAACCGAAGCAGTAAAATCCGGCTAAAACATATGAAGGTGGAGGGATGCTCAACAAACAAAACACACCTCACAAACCTTTGATGCTGTGGATACAAAGGCTACGTTCACACTACAGGTCTTAATGCACATTCCGATTTACTGCTCAAATCCGATTTTTTGTTTGGCTGTTCACATTACCTCTTTAAATGGCCTGTCTACGGATTGCTGTGTGAACAGCTCACGTTCCTGAAGTGACCCACATGCGCAGTTGATCATTGATGACATCACACCCATAGACCGCGTCACAATGGTGTTTATTGAAGTGACCATGGAAAAGCAACCAGTACTACAGGACTGTATGGCTTAATGCTAAAAATCAGGGCTCTCAAGTCTGACGAGACACACGCATTTCAACAAGTTCTCACGCTCTCATGCCACACATGGTATTCTCACGCTGAAAAAAAAGTATAATATAAATTTCTCTGGCGCGCCGCTATCACTATGGAAACAGCTGGATGAAAACTCGTGAATAATAGAGGACAAATTTAATGTAGCTTTTATAGCTTTATTATTAAAGCGCTTGTTTATCAAAATGAAGAAAGGCATGTATGTAGAAAAGTGAGCATCTGTTACTGGTTTTCAGCTATCTGATGTACTTCACGGACACACTTAGCACTGGTGTTGGCCAGCTAACACTAATGCTAGCTAGCTAGCTACCTGGCTTATTGCTATGCTGTCGAGGGCGGTCGTGTTCTGTTCATGATTATAAATCCACATGTCAACAACTTTAATGAAAGTTACACAACACAGAGCAAGCAAGCTGACAGGTTAATGTTTATCAGTCAGCTAGCAAGAAGGCTAAGTTTGCGTTGGTTGTAACTGCCATGATTAATATGTCATTATTCTATGTAACTTTGTTAACAAATGTTATTTGTTATATATCTTAAATTTCCCATTTTTTTGTAAATTTATTCTAATTTCAATCATTTGTTACACGTATGTCATCGTGAGTCTTTATGGGTTGATTTTTTTAGTGAATTTTGTTTTGTTTTATGTGTTTTATGTTCAGTTGCTCTGGGATATATTTGACTGCTGCACGTTTTGTTCTTTCTTTCAATTATGTTAGAAAATTATGTTTAAGGTGGCTTTGCACATGCTTTTCTTAGAAGATTTCGTTAACAAGTGGACTCATTCCCTCTTGGTTGTATGCTTATTATGGGTTATGATGCATTGTGCAGATTTATTGTTTACTCTTTGCAGCCTGGGTAAAATAAATGCATGTTTATTTCTATGTTGTCATGCAGTTAAACTCACGGTGTTTGGTGTTGATGACAGTGAAGCGTCATTAAGAAATCTTTTTCAATATCTTGTAAACAAATATTCTCATGTAGTGATAAAACTCTAATATTTGTGGCAATCAGACGTTTAATAAATCTACTTTTAGCTCTTTTAAGGAGGTCGACCCAGTCCCACTGAAGAAAACTAACTTAATGCCCGGTAATATGGTGAATAAATGTGTTTTTTGCATTTGTTTGTGTGTCCTGACTCGATGCTAAGCTGCTACAGTGTGTGGCAGTGCTCCTGGATCAGCCTCAGTGTTTTATATAGAGCAGGACAGGGCAGAACAGACAGGCTTTTCTCCTCCACAAAACATAATCCCTGTGCTCCTGTTAATGACAGGACAGATGGCTTTGTCTCTCCACTGCAACACACCAATAGCACAAGTGCTTGTGCACATATTTTGCATGCATATTAAATGATTTATTAACAGAAAGAACTGATTTGTCATTTACGCCTGTTGGCTGGCTGACTGTTGAGTTAGATGAGACTCTGCTGAGGTTTAGTTACACAACTTTTAGAAGATCTTTCTTGTTATTTAATTGATTATTCCGGGTTTCATTAAGATATTTTGATCATTTCCGAGTTATTTCGTATGTCTTTGTATTTAACCATAAAATGACACGTTAGCCTGGTTTACAGCCTCTATATGCACACAACAGCAGATCTTCCTGTATGAAAACACCTTCAACTACATTAAAATGATCACAATAGAGTTTGGCCTGAATAGAAGACTTTTTTTTTTTTTTTTAAATCAATTAAAAAAAATTCTGGAGTTGTCTCATTTGAAAGCAAGATAATCCCTTGTCACATCAGATTTTACTGTTTAAACTCCTTTCTAAGGGGAACGTTGTGTGATGAGTCTGCAGCTTTAATGTTGGACTGTTTCGTGACTCTAGAAGTCCTCAGATTAGCCCTGTTTCACATTCAACTGCCAAAATCTCCAAGATGAGCTACAAGGCTCTGTTTTCCTTGGATAATATTATCTCAAATGGCCTTTCCACAGAGAACGCAGCGAGCTATATTTTCCCACAAACCAGATGTTGTTAAAGAGGATTGTCTTCTCAAGGTCACTTTTCATTTGGGTGAACACTCTCAGACCAAATGTGATGGACTGTAAAGGGAGCGTAAATGCTCAGAATCATAGGGAGTAGGTGGTCAGTATGAATCCCTTTATACACAGGGACTTGGTCTCATTTGAGAACTTTGTCATAGATATATAAACATTTTCAAATCTGAATTTTTTATTTTTTTTGGAAAGAAAGACTGCACACAAATAAATTAAAGCGGCTACTTTTGGCTGTTTATGGAGAATATTGTTGGCAATGTCAGGTCTACCCCACCATTGCTAAACAAATGTCAGGACTGGGGATGATGCGCTGCTGTAATCTGTTGGTACAGCCAGTCCCATATTGGTTTAATCTTATAGAAAGATTATTAAAGATTATCCATATTCTAAAGGCACATATGGAACAGTTATGTGGGATTATATTGCACCTCTTCAGCCTTAACTTAAAGGTCCTTTGCTGTGGAAGACATCCAGCCTTGTTCTGGTGTCAAAAGATCTCATCCTTCTTCCCCTCAGTGACTTCAGATCAGCTGCCCTAACATCCCATATCCTGAAGGTCCTGGAGGGAATATTACTCATTTGTGTTACTAGCTCATCTAAGTAAGCAAGTTCATATATTTTCAAGACCCAAAACAGGTTGCTTATTATCTTGGGGTTGGGGTTGAAGACTCTCATCCGGACAGGGCAGGCAGCACTGTGAGGATCATGTTCTTGGATTTGGTTTTTAATACAAACCAGTTTGTAATGTTATGTAAGAAGCTGAAGGAAATACAGGTGGATACCTCCAAAGCTAACTGGGTCACTGACTACCTCACAGACAGGCCAGTGTGCTTCCACTATCACCTTTGGCATTGGAAACACTTGATCATACTTATGAAAGAAAGGGAGATAATCCAATCATGTAATTCCTTGTTGCCACAACTTTCAAACTGATCCTGAACAACTTTTACTCAGTCCAACTGTGATACATCTGCACAAACATGAGGACAGGTTGGTGACTGAACATCTGTAGTTTCAGTGTCGCAGACCCACATCACAGCTGAGGTATAGTCAGATTCTTACTGCAGAGTGTTTGTCTTTTCCTAACTTCTTAAGAATTGCACCTACTGTCTTAATTGCATGACATTTTACAGTGAATTAAAGAGCTTTGGAAAAGAGTCCTACTTAAATAACTCCAAGGTCCCTCACAGTAGAACTTGAAGCCTAGGTAATCATATCCAGAATCATTATATCACTATTTTACGGCCAAAGACAATGACAGCGGTTTTGCCTGTAAAATGTGGGGCATTGCACAGATGTGTAAATACTTAAACTGTAGTAAATATGCAGCATTGCCAGCATCTAGGTTTCTTGTGACTATACAGCTTCCTTTGCTAAAGGCTTTTCAAAGCAGAGAAGGGTCAGTTATGTGTGATAAGCTGAAGCAGGCAGAGGAGTGAAAGCACTTGGCAAGTGGATCAGCTCAAAGCCTCTTTAATCTCATAATCTTTAATAGAGTAGCTCTTGTTAGCTGGTTTTGGCCCCAGAGGAGAAGTCCACGCAGCCCCTGCTTCTCTGTTCTGTGCCTTTTACAATCACATCAGCATGCATCGACACAATCAATGACAACAACACAAATATTTTCCATTCATGCATACAGATGCTGGAGACTATTGAAATGAGCCAAGTAGCAGCTAGCAAGCGCCACTTGCACAGCAGATCTAAAATGAAAAGATTTTGACTTAATTGAAACATTTATGTAGCCAGAGGACAAGTTTTTTTAGTTGTTTCCCTCTTGTGCCGTTACTGTTAATCACCAGCTCTGCCTCTTAATAGGAAAATTGTTAAACACAATCCCATCTCTCCATCATCACCTATCCTATTATCAAATCAGAGTCATCCTTCACACCTATTTAATGTCTGGAGCTTCCCTGAGGTCAGCTCTGTATCATTTATCTCATTGATGGGGACTTCCATCAGCTGATAGCTGACAGCCGACAGATTTCCACAGATGCATTATTCATTCAGAGACTCAGTGAGGAAGGCAGCAAAAACTTGTTGGGGGAGGACGTTCTGGTGACACAAACTGGTGTGTTTTCTGATGTTTATTCTCTTTGGGTAATTCAAGGGCGAAACTGTAAACCTTTATATGTGCTATTAAGGCAAAATCACATAAAAGCTTTACATTCCTGCAAAAAAAAATGTAACCCTTAAAGCAGTCGAACTGCTTTTAGCAATGTCCCCTCCTGTCAAATAACACTGACTCAATTCCCTTATGGTGCAATCAGACTGAGTTCTGTTCCTTTCCTGCATGATGCATCACATCTCAGGCTCAGAGCACAAAGGAACTGAGAGTAATAGAGTGCCAAAAAATCTGATCACAGTACAGCCAACAGATTGCAACTAGTACACATCTCTATAACTGTGCTTCATATTCACACAAATCAGCACAAAGCTTGTAGGGGCATTTTTAAACTCTCCAAACTTAATGCAAGCAGCTCACTGTCTGTGTTGAGTCTCTCAGTCCTTTCCAGGACTGAGAGACTATTCCACTCTATTCCACTTGCTTGCAAATTAACTATTTGCGGCCATGATTATACTGACTTAGATTTTTTATTAACTTCTAACTGTTTATTCCATTTCCATCATATTACTGCTTTGACTTAGAGACAATTTTACATATTTATCAAAGATCTGATGACTCAGTTTTTGTTTTCTTTGGCTTTTTTTTTTAAGAGCTGTAGTTGATAGATTGATAGATTGATTGATTGTCTGTTTTGTTCTGTTTTAGTAGAATATTCAAATGTGTGTTCAAAATAAAACATTTACAATAAATTACTTTTCTTGAGAACATTTTCCCAAAACTGCAGCAGGGTAACAGGGCTTTTTCTCTCTGTAACTAAATCTAAAAATAGCCATTTGTACAAATAAAATCCAACTGAAAAGGATTACTCCTTTTATCTCCTTTTATTCACCAGATTACAAATGTAGGTCCTTAACCTTTCTGTCTTTTTTACGCATCTCATATAAAGAAGTGCACCAGATAACCAGATGGATTGTCTTTTCTTACTTTTGTTAACTAAACCATCAATTAAAATAAAGTCCACTAGGTAATCGAAAACAAAGGAAGTGCCATTGTTGTCCTTTCAATGGTTTTCATATCTGATACCAGTGAAATACCAATCTTGACTTTTAAAAAGTAGCACATAAACACAGGAAATCAAATGCTTTCTCATTGCCTGAAATCTTTTTTAAACATCCCAGATTAGGCTGTGGAAAGAGGCCTCTAAGACAGTCCAGCTCACAGTAGCAGGATGTAAGATGCAGGCAGGTATGGCATACATGGAATGCCATAACCATGTGGTGGGAATAGTCCCAAAGTCAGAGGTGGAGATACCTCTAAAGGTAGTGGAGGGCTGACAGATCTAAGAGCCTGTGGGACTTCCAGATCTAGACTAATCAACAGGTGATGGTTAACCGACCAGACACTGCGGTGGTCAACAAAAGAGAAGGTGACATCAAGAAGCGGAAAGCTCGAAAAAGACCAAGGACTGTAGGAGGAAGTCGAAAAGATGTGAGAAGTGAAGGCAGCAGTGCTACCAGTGGTAATCCAGCCAATCCAGTGGATCCCAGGAACAACATCAAAGATCTCTGTCCAGAAAAGTGCAGTTCTAGAAACATATGAGATACTTTGATGAACCTTCAAGCTCCCAGGCCTGTGGTATAATATTTTTGAAGCGAGACTAAAGTAGGCACGTTCTATAATATGACTGTTGGTCCACCGAGAAATCAAGGAGGGATTTAGTCTAATCTTGTAGATGGCGAGCTAAAATGTATCTTTTTGAATGGAAAGTTCATCTTCAAAGCCCTGCCCGAAGGTTCTCTCGACAAGACCAAAGTTATCTGCCATTACTGTCAGTGTGAATTGAGTTATAACCGGAGTACGTTTTGTTTTGAATATCACTAACAAAACACATGGCTGATGCAAAGTCCCCATTCCCTCACGCCAAAGGCAGACCACGTTGAGTAGTTTGCTATGAAGACGCCTGAACAGCTCTACAGTGTCAAGGTTGAACAGAGTTACAATGTGTATGACTGTTTTCCTAAAGTGTGAAAGTTACACATGAACAAATGTTACATTCAGGTAAATGTGCCCTTCTGTTGCTTGTTGGGCTTGAGTTTGCTTTGTTAAGCTTTCAGCATATTTGTTTTGAGAAGGCTGGACAATTTATTTTGGATTGTTGCAAGAATAAATATGTATTTGCATATAGCAAGCATATTTATATGAGTATTTGAATATAAGTATGTCTCTTTAAGGTGTGTTTACAACATATGTTAATGTTTTGAACCATGCTTGTCTGGTCACTCCCAATGGGTGTCATTTGGATGGAGTGTATTTGAGTTTTCTGATGTTAAATGTGGTGCACAGCAGGGCTTTGTTCTCAGATTCGTGACATTAATGCACTCGGTCAGATTTCTGCTGATGTTTTGCATCCCTACATTCCTGTTTTGTCTGTAAACTTTTAAAAAACACACAGAGCTGAAAGTTTTAGGTTTCCGTTACGCTCTTCAACCCTGGAGGCCCACGTACTACAGCAAAAATACAAAATTCCTACCTATCCTTGCTTAATTCAGCCACTGATCTGGCTAATGTTAAGCCGTCAGTGGGAAATGAGAAGGCTGTTGATCACTCAATCTGGGTGGCAGCTTGTGTCTCACCCAGCAATCCTCTGGATCAGACGATGCCTTTGTTAAACATTTTCATACAATACTTAAGATATTGCATTTCTCTGTGGTCATATTGCATCAGTTGGAAGTTGTATTGCATCTTTGTGACCAATTTGTTCCTTTTTTATTGATTTATATCTTTATTGTAAATGTTTAGTATGTCTTTAATGTATGTTTGACATGATTATTCGTTTCTGGTTGTCTTTTCTGACACCCTGGTTGTTAATTATGGGATATAATGTCCTTAAAAGGGTCATGTAAGATCTTAGAAAACCACTGGGTGTTAGACAAGAGTAGGAGCAACTTAGATCAAGAAACTGAGCCAAAACCGACAGAGAAACATAACTATTCAAACCGCTTATACATCTCAGATAAAATAGACCAGCATCTTATCCTGCTCTTTGTGGAGGAGTTTAACCAAAGAATGTAGTTTGTTCAGAGGAGGAAAACCGAGAACTTGGACAGCTCCAACAGAGATTTACATGCAGAGAGATGTAAGTGTGGCTGTCTCAGCTTTCGCAACAAAGAGCTCATGAGAAGGAAATACTTGGAGGTAGAACAGCTGCGCCCTGGTAAAAACATCATTACACAGCTACATTTTCATGTAGGAAATAGTTTTTTGCTTCTGTTTAAAGTTTAAATGACTTCATATTGAAACTTTTGAGCCACAGTTTTCTTACAAATCATTTCTCCATCTGTGTAAGCTTTGTGGTCGTTCCAAAAATAAGAAACTGTTTTAGGTACCTCGTGTGATATCTTTATACAAGCCTGTGATTAATTTTCTTCTCTTATGAAGGATTGTTTTAATGTTAGGGTGAGCAGTGGTTATCCTATGTTTGGGGTAAGATTCTTGACTTTCAACGTACTCTCCACTGAAGGGATGGAAACATGTCTCCATATGTGTGCTGCTGAGTTTCTAAGAGGATCAACATCCTCATTAAGGAGAGCTGCCAGCAGCCGGACACCGAGCAGCTTTGTGGACTAAAAGACTGCCCACCGAGATAAGAGCTTGTAAGGTAGATGGACTTTATCCCAACAAAGTCCTGTTTAACAGCAGCTCAGGCAAACCATGCGACTTCTTAACAGGAGAAGTAAGTCTGAACTGCTGAAATGGTTCAGACTGGAACTGACTTTCACTCCTGCTGAGCTTAGATTTTTTTTAATTTAGCTGTAAAGAAACTCTCTGCCTGTCAAGTTAAAAAAATTATAACTATAATAGTAACGTAGCTCTCTTTATAAAAAGAAAGTCATTCAGCATCCCGCTGACACAGTGCTCCTCTGTGTTAAAATGTCAGCTGTGGTGGTTCGGATGTCTGATTAGGATGCCTCCTGCTTGCCTTCTTTTGGAGGTTTTTCAGCTACATCCAACAGAGAGGAGGCCTCGGATTGTACCCAGCACATTGGCTAGATTATATATCCCTTCTGGCCTGGGAACACCCTGGGATACCCCAGGAGGAGCTGGAGAGTATCCTATTGCCTCTATGACCCAACCTCAGACATGCAAAAGAAAATGGATGAATGAATAGATGGATGGATGATAAAGAAACAACTTTGAAACCGTGCTCATCTTAACAGCATGTCCTGTGGTATCATTTGTATATCTCTATCTGTTTTGGTAGTTCTGTATTTATTTTGGCTTTTAGCGAACAGAATTTTCTATAATCGATCAATACATACACGGGCCAAACGTCAAAGCTCGTCAGAAGAGGGAGGTCTGTTGTTAAGTCATGGGGTCATTTTGATTCATGGTTGTTCAAAAGTCTGGGAGCACAATGAAAGTCTGATATGATTTTATGTAAACAAAGAACAGATTGAAGAATTTGAGAATTAAGATACAAGATTTAATACATAAAGTAAAATATTTAGGATTCTGCATTATTTTTATATTGACAATAAAACAGGGAGTAGATTTTAGAAGAAACGTTCAGCTGACACTCAGGTGATGACGTCAACTGGTCTCCTACTCAGTGCTCACTTATACTGACTATCAATACAACTGAATTCCCAATAAAACTGTTATCATTTACATAGTTTTCTGTTTCTGTTGTCTGATAGTGAAATGAGTCTAAACTGTGACTGAAAAATGGCTCATTAAGACAACATGTCAATCTGCAATCATAGTTAAAGCTTTTCAACTCTGTTGCGATACTTTAATGGTGGTCTGACTTCTTAAAAGTCCTTAGACAAATAAATTCCCCATAAGAGGCTGACCAGAACGAGTCCGACTACTCATTTCTCCACAACAGCAGCCACAGGACCATGGCACCTTGAAATCATTGAGTCCATCATAAACTCCTCTGTATACCAAATATATACTTTTTACTAAGTATTAAGTGTGAATTTTGACAAATTACTTGAATCATTGTAAAGGGAAGTTATTAACAAAACTCTAGTAGTTGTAAATTAATTTCTGCAAGAGATTCCTATAATCAAAAATCAAACATTTAGTGATTAAGAATAAAATTCAAATTTGAAAAAGACTGTTGGGAAGATGTACCAAAAGCCATTGTTGTTAGTTGTATTCAAACTAAATAGAACAAAGACATTGTGTGTGATTAAATTCTTAAGAAAACCATTCACAATGTCTTGTGTCTGCAAACAGACTAATTTAAAGCTATACATACACACATACATATAGTGCTTCAGTTACATCGAATTAATTTACCACTTTAAAAAGGTACACATCGATGAGAAACACGTTCAATTATAATTAGACTGACTTATGTGTTTGAAATGCACAAACTAATTCCAGTTTGAAGACCATCTGTGTTTACACAGAAAGTACAGAAGCCCAAAGGTGTCTGAATATGTCAGAATTGTTAAATTGAATAAACTAGGTTCAAATAGAGCAGCTTAGTTTATTCACTGTCAGTTTAGAGGTTTTTGTTAAACTTATTTGCAGAATAAGATGGATACAGTCAAGATAATAACTACAAAGCACATGTGAAGACACAAGACCTAATAGAGTTAAACATACAAAGAGGGTTAAAGACACACAGCATGTTTACTGTAAAATAGTAACTGATATCACCTACAGCAATGGACTTCTTGATGTAATCATTAAAAATGAACGTTACTTTACATGATTTTTTAAAATTAATTAAGCTTCATTATTTTTTTCTGCTGATATGAGGACCATGTTAAACTGAACAGTTTAAACCCTGACACTGTTGTAATACCTCAAAGGCAGAGTAAGAACAAAGCATTGGTCGATGCTGGAGCTTTTCTCAAACTCTCCCACAGATGGCTTAAAGCTAGAAATACGTAATATGATCATTTTGATAAGAGCCCAACTTATTCTCATAATACTAAAAAAAAAAGGAGCTTCACTGCTGTCTTTGTTATTGTTAGTAAAGGATATGTTGGACTGGCCAATATGAATGCAAAGGAAATTATACCAAAGTGTCTAATTGACATTCATGTAAATCAATGAGGAAAAATTTAATGACTACTTTCTCTATAAATTTCCCTCAAATGGCTTTTGTTACTAATGGGTGCTATATAAATCAAACTGAACTTGAACTATAGCCTACCACCTCATGCTTCCAATGAGGATTGATTGGAGACCTGCTTACATGTGTCAACAAATCAGTGGTCTGTATTCGTTGATATAGTTTCAGTCAGCCAGTACGAGAACAGATCAGGATGAACAGACATGTCCAGAGCTACTTCCCCACCATTTTTTGGACACCAGGATGATGAATCCTGGAAATAATACGAATTGCTTAAGAAAAGAAGCAAAATGACATCACAGGTAAACGGGTAATAGTTACAGCTGTCCACGTCCAAAGTGTCATCATGAAGGACCAGAAATTGACAGTTAAATGTTTTATTGCTTGTTGTTGTCATTTGAGCCTCACTATGTGTTTAGCCTAAACCTAACCGTGGGTTTTCTACATCAGGTCAGATGGGACTCATAGTTGATTCTGAAAAGTTGATCAGTTACAGTTTGCAAATGAAAACGTAGGTATTAACATTTTAGAACAAAAATATGGTAATTTGAAGATTTTTTTTAGTATGCGTTTGCATTTAAAGTTTCGATTTTGAAAGGCAGACCTATGCATTGGATGATTTGTAAGGAGTAATTTTAAAGATTTGAAGGCTCTTCAGTGAAACTGCAAAGTTTTGTGTCGTGGACCAACATCCCACATAGCTGACGGGTCTGGGCCAGATCCTGGTCTACAGCTGGCATGGCAAGTGGTAAGTGAACCAGATGTGGGCCAGATCTGGCAATGGTGGCCCACAGTTGGCCCATGTGTGGACCAGCTCTGGCAAACAGGATTTGGGCCAGTAATGGGCTGTCATTCTTTGCGGTATGTGGCCCAGATGTAAGTGCATCATGTGGGCCAGAACTGGGCCAGATCCCATTTAGCTAATTTCATATGGCACTCACCCAGCTAATTAAAAAGGTTGACGCAGATTATTTGTTCAATAGAAATTAAGCTCGTATGAGAGCATTTTAAAACCCAGCAGTAGCAACGTCCTCAGAACCATGATAGCCTCACCGGGACTCCAGCTCTGCTGAAAGCATCTTTATCCTGATGCAGGTAGGCAGCAGGGGCTGGATGATCCGCAGCAGGGGCTGGATGATGGTTTTACCCACGGATGGGTTTCGATCACCTGCTCAACAGCATATATTGATTTTAGCAAAGAAACTTAGAAAAACTTACACGAGCAGACACACAGGGCTCTTTTGTGCTGTTCCGATACTTTCAGTGTGCTGTAGTGAGTTTTTAAAGCTTGTGCTTTAGTGAGAGGACCGCCCACTAGGAGTTAGCCAAGAAGTGGTTTCAGAGAGGGGAGTGACTGCCCGTTCACAGCCCCTGATTACTTTGATTTTTCCGATGGCCCAATCCATACAGCTTCCTACAGCTTCATCAAGATAAATAAGTTTTAAACTAAGCAGAGTTGCATTGTGGTATTTGGCTGTAGGTCGGTTACAAGTCCCTACAGATTCCTATTTCTTCAAGAAGACAAAAAAATTTTGAACAAAGCACAGCTGAGTTGTGGTATTTGGTTGTAGGCCTGTTAAAGGTACGTACAGCTTCCTATTGCTTCATGAAAATAAATAAGTTTGAAAAAGAAGACAGTAAAGTTCTCTTTTTTGGCTGTAGGTCGGTTAAAAGGCCCATGCAGCTTCCTATTGCTTCATGAAGATAGATAAGTTTTAAAGAAGACAGTAAATTAGTCTTTTTTGGCTGTAGAAAAACACAACTCAGTTCAGCCGTGTCTGATGCCGCCATTAGTCTGGGCCTCAGCTGATATAGGTTCCCGCTGATTGCGTGCACACCCATGAATGGACGTCAGAAGTATTTTCTGAGAGGGGGAGCGGAGGTTTTGTTGGGAGGGCCGGGGGAAGCATGCACACTTATCAGTGATTAAGGATTTGATTTGAAGTTAATTTATAATAGCATGCAGTTATAAGAGAACTAGAATGGATGGACATGGCATCTTAATTGTAAAGAAAATTAAACTTTGAGAGCTAAAGCAAGCCATTTAAGGAACATAACAGCATTATGGTATTCTTGAATGTGTTGTTTATTCAGTAGCGATATTTAACATAACCAGGCATAGCAGATATAATACACCAAACATGGAAAAAAAAAAAAGAAATGTCTGCGCTTATGACTCCTGGCTTTCGTGCAGTTCCAAAAGTGGACCTTCTCTCAGTTGACCTACTGATGACAATTTTAAGCAGGGTCGAGACATGGCTTTCATCCATATGGTCACTGTGAGCGTTCATAATGGCCAAATGTGTTAGTCTCTCCCACATCATGGTGTTGTGCTATGGGGTGCCGTTTGTAAAGCGACTCACGCTGAAAATAACAGCAACATTTGGTCACATTTAGCTTCTAACCATGTTTAAAAAACTGGTGTGAATTTTTGAGTCACTTTTTTACACATTTACAACAATATTAGTCAATTTAGAGATATTCTAAATATTTAAATCCGAATGTTAAATGTTACACTTAAATTTTAAATACCATTTTACTGATAATATATAAAGTTGTGCATCTTGTGCAGAAAAAGAGATAAGACACAAATTAAAAAAAAAGCAGCAGCTTATGGTGGCTAGGCTAGCGTTAGCAGGCTTTATTAGCTTCAGGGCACAGTGCACCATGGTCTGTTATTTAGACCAGTTTGGTGTCCAGCTGCTATACACTACCTGTTGTGTTGCATGTAACAAGTTTGTAGTGCACTATGTAGTGAGTAAGAAACTTAAGTTTAAATTTCATACAGCACTACAAGATAGCTGACTCTTACAGTGCCAAGAAGAAAAATCCTTGCCACGTTCAATCCTCTGAGACTGCTCCTGCATTAGGATCTTCTCAACTGCCTTAACACACATATATTATATAATATTTTCATTTTGGAGATGCAATATACATCAGCTGAGCTGCTGAGCTCTGACTAGTAAAGATGCAGACATTACATAGCAGGAAGCTCTTTACTGTCTGAAGGATCCATCTGGCTGGAAGTCAAACTCTAGCTTCCCGTTCATTTTTAAATCCACCACTTAGAAGCTGAGAACAGCATGTTGCTGCTGCATTCATGTTGTGTATGGTCTCTGGAAGTACAGTGAAGTGCTTTTTGATGGTTTTCAAGTGGAAACACCTTTGAGGAGGCTCACACACACATGTACAGGCTCAGGTACAGGCTGAATAATGATAAACTCTTGCCGGAGTCCTTCAGATGAATTACACAAAGTGGCTCAAAATAGACTATTACCATGTGAGCTGTTAAATATGGCTTAACTTTCTGCTTCCATTAAGGTAGGTTGTTGGTCAATGATGTGGTAGGTTGGTTCCTCTGATCATTAGAGGAAGTGCAGATAAGAATCATAATGAGGGAATCAGATTCAGCTGCCTGGGGAGTGTACCTCATATTGTCACTGTGTAGTGTTTGTTTGTGAGACTAACATTGTGAGGGTAAAAGTTTTATACATTGATATGCAATGATATTTTGGTCGTCACTCACTCAGAAAGATCTTGAAGCATTCTCCGAGTTCAGGGCTGGAGAACACACAGTGCCAACAAGCTTCCTCATGAAGACTAACATTTGGGTTTTCGAAGGAGGAAACATGAACTCACCTCAGTAAAGACTGGAGTACAATCTTTACAACTGAGTGCTGCAGAGGCTGATCTAAAAATTAAACATCACCGCAGACTGCAGTGGTGATATAGAGGTGCATCACTGTCAATCAGAAGGCTGATTAAATGCCACGAGTATCGAAAAGAGAATATTTTTTCACTGAACCCCCAATCTTCCCTGCTGAAGCGCTATTGTTTTGATCCACTTCCTGTTGAACCTGGATATCATAACGTTCTGATCCTTCTACATAAAACAGGAGGAAGTTTAGAGGAAAAGATTAAGCTGGAAAAAGGCAAACGTCTGAATTGATGTAGTCGTACCTCCGTTGATTGAGAGTGAATCAAAAGTAAAAATGCAGAGAAGCTTGAAGAAATATATTAATTGTTGAAAATGATATTAAGGTGATATTTGGTAAACTGTTACAGTATCAGCTAAAATACAGTTGTGTCCATAAGTATTCGGTTAGATAGAGAGAATAAATATGAATAAAAATACAAGAAGCAAAAAGGAATAAACAATAATATCAGATAAAATACAACAGAATAAGATGTTGAGTAAAGGTGCAATAGATGCATAAAAGGAGCATAACGAAGATCAGAAGTAGGTAGTGATAATTAAATTAAGTACTCAAGCTTTATTTGTGGAGTTTAGATAAATACTGTATAAAATATCTTTAAATTACATCTTTAAAAATGGCCCAAATGTTCACTTGTTTAAATTGATCATTTGATTGACTGATTTGAGGTTTAATGGCCAGATGGGATACGATTCCTCATTATTCCAGATTTCAGCCTGGTCTCATTGTGAATCAAAGCTAAAAGATGATTGTATTGTATTTTCCTAAACATCAGATAGTTCTAATGCTTAAACCTAACCAGGTGGTTTACAATCCCGTACTCATCCAAACAGCAACTAAAAGAGAAACTAACCAGACCTTAAAGCCTTAAAGAACAGAATCAATCAATTATGTTTAATGAGAGATGCACAAAAGACCTTCTGACAGTAAGAAAGTTCTGTAAATTTACATTTGATAGCCCACGATCGAAGCAGAATCTGATGTAACAGAGACGAAACAAAAACAGACCTATCAGAGAGATGACATGAATGAGTGCGCTACATAGCTCAGCAACACTGAAACACAGCGTCATCACTTAGTTTTGTAGGTGTTTTTTGTTGGGTTAAAAGGGCCATCTAATGAACTGTGGTCAGCAGCAACTGCAAATGACGAAAGAAACATCCTTCTCGTTCGGTTTCAGTCTCCCCTTTTCAGATGTGCTGGTTTTCCAGCCTCTTATTTTGTGTTTGATCTCTTTCTGGTTGACCTTTACCAGTCTCTGGTTTTTGCCTTTTGGCCTTCCCTTTGAAACTTATGTCTGCCTCAGGATTAGCTCTGTTCCTGGATTTTTTATTCATCTTTTTGCTAAACCCTTATCTGTGAAATCTGCTTGAGCTTGAGCTCAGATTTTGTGATTTTATTCTCAGTCAACCCTGATCCTCACATTTGGGTCTTTTCTGAATCTGCCTTCACAGTTTTCCAGTGGAAAAGTACATGTACAGTGGAAAAAAGAGGGCCAATTAAAAAAGATACCTGGCCTCGACCAGTAATAACATACAAAACATATGATGGTAATGTTATTCTCTTGATTATAGAGGACCAAAGGATCATTATCTTTTGTCATTTCACTTCATAATCACGTGGTCTGTTTCTGTTTTGCCTAATTCTCTTTTGTCTTGGCCAAAGTTAGGTGTTGATGGAAAACTTCACAGTTTTTTACAGCCGCTATGACCCGTTTGTCAGAACCTGAAACACTTTTTCAAAACTGTTAACGCACATCACACCTAACCAGGTTGTCTGGTTGTCTTCCAACGGAAACATTTAGTCAGTCACAACACAGTGTCATAAAAAAAAATGACGGAATAACACAAATTGAGTCACCTTGCATGTGTCAAATCTACTTTTCGTTTGCAATCAACAGATTATTGTATTGATCATACATGTAAATCAATGTTTGTGATGATGTTCTTCATTTTTTATTTGTTGGGCATGAATTTTTTTCTTGTCTTTACCTTTGATCAGACTTAATAGTGAAGCATAGCTGCATCATGTAGCGTATGCTATTCACAGTTTCTACTTGTTTCAGGTAGAAGGTGCAAAGTTAACATGACCGATGAGGCCACATAATGGGAAATTCACCCCTAAGAAGTGGAGAATTCAAGTCAACAATAATATTCTGCTTGGCTTCCCCTCTTTTCAACTTTAACTTTCTACATTTTATGAAGCTTTTCATGTTTTCCAGATCAAATGTATTTAAGTTTGTGGCGGTCCCTTCATTTCAAGGTGCAAAGGATCCCATCTCCCACGACTTGAATCCATGTGCTGCAGACATGCCGCACGGTGAAACACCTTCGACACCATCTGACTCACAGATCACCCGAACACGATGCCATAAGCCCCCACCATCCCTCATGTCCCACTTTCATTGTCACAGCTCTCTTCTGCTTTCCCTAATCTCCTCCTGCTTCTGTCTGCAGGGCTGCTGAGGGCTCCAGAGGTCGCGCGTCGGGTTCACAGCTCAGATAATAACGTGACAAAAAGCTCTCCAGGCCTCCATCTTCTCCTGTCTTTCTACCCTGTAAATCCTCACTTCATTCTGATGTCAGAGCCAAACCTCTGAGGCAAAGACGCTCCAGTTTAAATTCTGATCCTTTAGAATTTGAAATAAATATGAGAGTCAGCCAGTCAGAACATTTTGATTAATGTGTGCTCATTTCCCCCGACAGTCCATGGAGAAGGTCATTATGCGGCTTCCATGTCACATCAGATTTACTGCAAATATGAACTATCAGCTTTAAAAGCACTTTGCATCATTCTGCAGGATAGATTTAGTTTTTATTAAATGGTAATATTACCAGTAGTGGATCATTAAACACAGCAACGGTTTGAAAGCTGAGTAATATCTGCTGATACATGTGAAAGATTTCAATTTGGACACTAAATGTTTTATAGACTGTTAGATAAATGGGTTTCATGGTCAGACAGAAACTTTTCTGTTTGAGCAAAATGTTTCAATCTGGACTTCAAGGGTATCTAGTTGTCTTTCTATGTTGTAAACTGAAGATATTTGATTAATTTTATCTCTGAATAATAGAAACTATGTTAAATTTCTTTCTGGAGAAAACCTGGTCTGATGAGGAGAGACGGCATCCATCCCACTTTGGAAGGAGCGGCTCTCATTTCTAGAAATATGGACGAATTTATTAGTCATCCAAAAACATGACATCCCAGGGTTGAGACCAGGATGCAGAGTTGTAGTCTTACACACTTCTCTGCGGCTTCCCACCTGATGCTGCCCCCCCCTCAATCAAAAAACACAAAAGGAGCAAATCCTCTTGTGCAAAAAAAAATTAAAACAAAAACTTTAACTGAACAAAAACATCAAACTATTAAATGTGGTTTGCTGAATATTAGATCTCTCCCTTTGAAGTCTCTGTTAGTGAATGATTTGATTTGTGATCATCATATTGATATATTTTGTCTTACAGAAACCTGGCTGCAGCAGGAGGATCATGTTAGTATTAATGAATCAACTCCCTCTGACTATTTAAATGTTCATGTTCCTAGAACCACAGGCAGAGGAGGAGGAGTGGCAGCTATCTTCAGATCAGGGTTACTAATCAGTCCTAGACCCAAGATTAGTTTTAGCTCTTTTGAATCTCTGATTCTCAGTTTTTCCCACCCAAAGTGGAAATCACAAAAACCTCTTGTGTTTGTTGTTGTGTATCGTCCGCCTGGCCCTTATTCTGAGTTTCTGTCTGAATTCTCAGAGTTTTTATCCCAGTTAGTGGTGAGTACAGATAAAGTCATTGTAGTGGGTGACTTTAATATTCATGTAGATGTTGAAAATGACAGCCTAAATATTAACTTTAATTCTATATTAGACTCTATTGGATTTTCTCAAAGTGTTCACAGACCTACTCACTGCCTTAATCATACCCTTGACCTTGTGCTGACTTATGGCATTGAGAGTGAACAGTTAACAGTGTTCCCTCATAACCCTGTCTTGTCTGACCATTTTTTAATAACTTTTGAATTTACATTACTTGACTACACGGTTTCTGAGAAGAATTCTACATATAGAAGGTGTCTGTCAGAGAATGCTGTAACCAGATTTAAAGAGTTGATTTCATCATCCTTTTCTTCACTGCCATGTGCTGATATGACACAGGATGGCTACCTAAATTTTACTCCAGTAGAACTTGACTCTCTTGTTGACAGCACTACAGCTTCAATGCGTACAACACTGGACAATGTTGCCCCTCTGAAAAGGAAGGTAATCAGTCAGAAGAGGTTGGCTCCTTGGTATAATTCACAGCTGCGTGCGTTAAAGCAGACTGCAAGAAAGCTGGAGAGACAGTGGCGTTCCTCTAATTTAGAAGAGTCTCAATTAGTCTGGAAAGATAGTTTAATAACGTATAAGAAAGCACTTCGTAAAGCTAGAACTGCGTATTATTCATTATTGATAGAAGAGAATAAGAATAATCCCAGGTTTCTTTTCAGCACTGTTGCCAGGCTGACAAAGAGTCCGAGCTCTGTTGAGCCATGTATTCCTTTAACTCTCAGCAGTGATGATTTCATGAGATTCTTCATCAATAAAATTGTTTCTATCAGAGAGAAGATTAATGGAATCCTTCCCATTATTATCACTGATGTATCATCAAGTAGAGCAGCTTTAGAAGTATCTTTCGAACCTGAATTGTATTTAGACAGCTTCTGTCCAGTTGATCTTTCTGAGCTAACAACAGCAATAGTCTCTTCTAAACCATCAACTTGTATGTTAGACCCAATCCCAACCAGACTGTTCAAGGAGGTTTTCCCCTTAATTGACACTTCCATATTGGATTTGATCAATCGGTCTTTGTTGATAGGATATGTACCTCAGACTTTTAAGGTTGCTGTAATTAAACCTTTACTTAAAAAACCTACTCTTGATTCAGAAGTGTTGGCTAATTATCGACCTATATCCAATCTCCCTTTTTTGTCCAAAGTTCTTGAAAAAATAGTTGCAGTTCAACTTTGTGATCATTTACATAGAAATAATCTGTTTGAAGAGTTTCAGTCAGGATTCAGAGTGCATCATAGCACAGAAACAGCACTGGTGAAAGTTACCAATGATCTCCTGTTAGCCTCTGATAGCGGACTTGTTTCTGTGCTTGTCCTGTTGGATCTCAGTGCTGCATTTGATACGATCGATCACAGCATTCTGTTACAGAGACTTGAACATGTTATTGGGATTAAAGGAACTGCATTAGGCTGGTTTAAGTCATATTTATCTGATAGATTCCAGTTTGTTCTTGTAAATGAAGAATCTTCCTCACACGTTGGAGTAAGTCATGGAGTTCCTCAGGGTTCTGTGCTTGGACCGATTCTTTTTACTTTATACATGCTTCCATTAGGTAACATTATCAGACAGCATGGCATAAATTTCCATTGTTATGCTGATGATACTCAGCTGTACTTATCTATGAAACCAGATGAAACCTACAGGTTGGTCAGGCTACAAGCCTGTCTTAAAGACATAAAGACCTGGATGACTCAGAACTGTCTGCTTTTAAATTCAGACAAAACTGAAGTTGTTCTCTTTGGACCTGAGCGCTTCAGGGAGAAATTGTCTAGTTATATAGTTACTCTAGATGGTATTTCCTTGGCTTCTAGTTCTACAGTGAGGAACCTTGGAGTTATTTTTGACCAGAATTTATCATTTGACGCACATATAAAACTGGTTTCTAGGACTGCCTTCTTTCACCTTCGTAATATTGCTAAAATCAGGAACATCCTGTCTCAGGGTGATGCAGAGAAACTAGTTCATGCATTTGTTACTTCAAGATTGGACTACTGTAATTCCTTATTATTGGGCTGTCCCACATATTCTCTGAAAAGCCTCCAGCTGATCCAAAATGCTGCAGCCAGAGTTCTGATGAGAACTAACAGGAGAGATCATGTTTCTCCAGTTTTAGCTTCTCTTCATTGGCTCCCTGTTAAATTCAGAATAGAATTTAAGATTCTTCTTCTGACATATAAAGTTCTTAATGACCGAGCTCCATCATATCTTAAAGATTTAATTGTAAGATATTTTCCTAACAGAGCACTTCGCTCCCAAACTGCAGGTTTACTTGTTGTTCCCAGAGTTTCTAAAAGTAGAATGGGAGGTAGAGCCTTCAGTTATCAGGCCCCTCTCTTGTGGAATAAGCTGCCAGTAAATGTCCGGGAAGCAGACACCCTTTCCACTTTTAAGATTAGGCTTAAAACTTTTCTTTTCGATAAAGCTTACAGTTAGGGATGGCTCAGGTAATCCTGAAACATCCCATAGTTAAGCTGCTATAGGCTTAGACTGCTGGGGGACCTCATCTGTCACACCTTTCCTCACTTTGCTCTCTTTTTCCCCCTGTTTAATTTCAAAATTGATTTTATGTACATGTGACATTATTGTGGTTATTAACCTATGTTTCCCTGTTCCAACAGATATCCTTTGAATGGCGTTATGGTGTTTTTCCCCCCTCTTTTCCCTCTTTTCTGTCTTCTCAAACCCCAGCTGGTCGAGGCGGATGGCCACCCTTCCTGAGTCTGGTTCTGCCAGAGGTTTCTTCCTGTTAAAAGGGAGTCGTTCCTTTCCACAGTTGCCACAGGCACGCTCAGGACGGGAGATTGGACTGAAGACACATTTCGGTGCAATCTGTTGGTTTCCTTAGCTAGGATATTAATTTTTTGAATTAGCTCTATATGAATTAATTGGATTATGATTACAATGAATTGAATTCCAATTGGCTTGAATTGGACTATATTACTTAAGTGCCTTGAGATGACAATTGTTGTAATCTGGCGCTATATAAATAAAATTGAATTGAATTGAATTGAATTGAAAATTGAATTGAATTGAAATATTTCAGGGGACTTTCACACCTTTCTTGTTTGATCTGAACTTTCTGACTTTCAGGTCTGAAACATCCCCTTCTTCACAAATCTTGGGCTGAAATATTGAAAAAAGTGACTAAAAGAGGGGGATGAAATTAAACAGCAGACCGAACTGAACCATGCTGTGGTTTGTTTATGGAGCGGCAACATCTGGTCGACTTGAGGCACATTTACAGGAAGTTACATCGACTTTTGGCCAAAAGTTGAAGAGCAAATATGAACCGCTGCAGCATTTGGGAAAAGAACACCAGGTTTATTTTATCTTCTTAAATAAACCTCCAATCACCTCAGCTGTCTTTCCTGACACAGAACATCCGAGACTACCAGAGCAACAAGCAAAGAGACAGTGATGGTTTGGTATGATGAGAGTGTTCATTTGATAAATTTAAACTATGACCCTGTGATGGACAGGCGACCTGTTCAGG
The DNA here is from genome assembly GCF_036924035.1 of Leuresthes tenuis. Lineage (NCBI taxonomy): Eukaryota > Metazoa > Chordata > Actinopteri > Atheriniformes > Atherinopsidae > Leuresthes > Leuresthes tenuis. Next base: position 28,842,437 of record NW_027325359.1, on the reverse strand, counting down.
GTGTACCCCACTTCTCACCCAATGACTGCTGGGATAGAATCCATCCATAGTGGATATGGATGAACTCTTACAACTAGGGCTGTAAAGTCCTAGTTGACTGGTCGAGTAATTGGTCGATATGTTCTGGGTCGACCAAAATTCTAATTGGTCGATTTTTTTGTGGTGTTAATTTCATCAGCAGGAAAGTACCAAGAAAGTAATGGGAGTGTTTTCAGAGCACAGTCTGTCTTCAGAGAACACCCCCCTTGTTTTCACTATTTTGGATTATCCCAACCTACTAGAGACAGGTAGATTGAACGTCCACATTATTCAACGTCCGGTGGTTTGCTGAATATTTATTTCATTTTATTTCTACCATCCATGTCAGGGACATGCAAATGTCTTTGAGGCAGAATTTTACCAAAATAGATGGCAGAAAAATGTAAAATGCAAGATTTGCAAACAGCAGTTTGCATATCACAGCTCGACTACAAACATGGCATGTCATCTAAAAACGTTAATATTTCCATATTATAGGCTATTAATATCATATTAAACAGATTTCAATATTTAAGACTAATAATCTTTTATTTGTTTTTTAACTGCAGGCGCACCCGCCTGCAACAACAGCAGCATCCCTCATATATATGCCTTTTGTGTTTATATTGCATGTGATGCAAAAAGCTGTCAGAGCCGCGAGAGTCAAGTCACCCCACCCCCGATTAGTCGATTTTTTTTATTTGAAATTTCAAGGTTTCAGTCGACCAAGAATTTCTTAGTATCATCAAACTAGAGTCAAAAAGTCCACATTTCGAGACCGTAGGACGTGACAGTGGTATTACACGACATCTGTTTGGGTACCAAAACCACCTGGTTAAGCTTAGACAGTTAAAACCACTTGATCAAAGTCAGTAAAATGTCATGGCTCAACTTGAAGCCGATCCTCTAATATTTACATTACAAAGTCCCATTCCACCTGCAAACTGTACAAATGTGTTGGCGGAAATGTACAGCTTAAGTACATTACTGTAGAAGTACAGTCATTTGGTGGTGATGTGTTTGGCCATGTCACGTCAAAGCTGGAAGGTTCCTGGTTCGAATCTTGGCTGTCGTTCTGCTTGGAGTTATTATGCTGCATGGTCCCTGTAGCTGTGGAAAACGAATGAATGAAGAAAGATCCTTCTATACCCGTCAAACTCCTTCTGTAAAGGGGAATTTCATCAGTGTCTCCAGCTTCAAACATCAAAAGCACCTCACATTAGAGCGTACATCGGTGCCTTCTAGCGCTCAAGCAGTCGACACATCTCAGCATCAAATGATGGAAGGAGACTGTAAAAATCAGGTCATGATGGGCTTTAAACAGCTACAGTTAAAGGGATGGCTACAGCGTTAAAGACACTTAATCTTCTTGTGAATAGCAAATATCATCTGTATGGCAAATCTAACAGCCGGACCTGTTCATAATACAGAGCAACACAAAATCCTGATTTGATATTGGGTATTGATATTAGCCAGAATATCAATTATTGGTGTGAATGTAGTAGTCCTCCCTTCAATGTCCCTGTTATGGTGAAAACTGCTGCCAAAAAAACCGAGGATGATCATTAGGATGACGAAAAGCGCTTGGATCAAGAGACACAGATTTTAGAGCAGTGGAAATCTAGAGCAATAAATTCACTTGTAGTTTAATCTCCACTGTGGTTTACAGCATCTGGATCATTCAGGATCGTCAGAATCGGTGCTTTTTTTCACAAATGGTTGGGGTGACACTTTGTGGTTAGCTTTGCATACCTACACCAAGTTTTAGAGATGGTTTAGATAGATTCACTTCAAGGGGGGAGTTTAGCACACGTTTTGGCTCCCAAGGAGGCACTTTAGCACGCGTTTTGGCTCTCAAGGGGGCAGTTTAGCACGCGTTTTGGCTCCCAAGAGGGCACTTGTGGGCAGTTTAGTACACAATCTGGGTCCCAAGGGGACACTTTATCACGCGTTTTGGCTCCCAAGGGAGCACTTTAGCATGCGCTTTGGGTTCCAAGGGGGCACTTTACCACGCGTTTTAGCTCCCAAGGGGGCACTTTAGCATGCGCTTTGGGTCCCAAGGGGGCACTCAAGGGCAGTTTAGCACACGTTTTGGGTCCCAAGAGGGCACATGAGGGCAGTTTAGCACACGTTTTGGCTACCAAGGGAGCACTTTAGCACACGTTTTGGGTCCCAAGAGGGCACTTGAGGGCAGTTTAGCAAACGTTTTGGCTCCCAAGGGGGCACTTTAGCATGCGTTTTTCAACAAATGGGCCACAAGGGGGGGGCAACCGCCCTCTCTGCACCTCCCTGTGCACGTCACTGCACACATATCATGCAGGTAAATGCAATAAGTCCTTTATGGTCCGGTCAAATCCTGGTATGTTTTCCTTCCTTCCTTTTCTCTCTCAGTCTTTTTTTAAATAAAATAAAAGCTCCACAAAATACTCCAGACATGAATAGAATCTCCCTAATTAATCACTGATTTAATGCACCACTCAGCGAGCAGGTAAAGTGACCCAAATCAAATGCACCTATAATGACAGACAGCTTCATGCTGATCAATCAGATAGCTCCATCTGTGACTAAAGAGGAAATTAAACCTTCAGGGAGCTGTGCACCACCCGTCTGCTGTTTGTCACTCATTGTTTGGTTTCATCTGTTAAGAATAGGCTTTTTATACCTTTTTTTGCAGCACAGCTACCAAGGGAATCACATGTAGTGATTATTTATAACCGAAGGAAGAGGATGACACAGGGGCTACTCTGTTGTGAATTCTCATCCAGGTGAGAACAGCAACAAACTCACTTACTGATGTAATTCACTGTATTCTCTGTTATCTCCTTCATGATGACCCAAAGAGAGGCAGATATTTTAACTGAAGTGCATTTTTAAGGGGTTTTTATAAAAGGTGAATGTAAATTGTTCTTTTTAAAATGTTGACTCTGCATATATACATAAATATAAAGAATTATTGTCAGTCTCCATCAATCTCATCTTTGTTTTCACTGTTTCGTGTCCATTTTCTGCAGCTCAACAAATGAAGCAACAAAATTTGTCACCACCTTCATTCACTTGAGGAATACTTGTTAGAAACACAGTATCAGAAGCAGTCGGATGGGTGTTAAAGTCACTGCAGATGTCACAGATCCGACGTCCATACATGCTGCCACTGGAGTGGATAACAAGAACCCAAAGAGCAGCTTTAGGCTCTTCACTCATCTGGGTGTCCCATCTCACAGCTTCTTTCAGGAGGATGAGAAGGTGTGAAATGTAAAAGATGCTGTTAACTGAGAGGACAACAATGAGCCTGAGGCTGAACATGATGAAGGAGGAAAAGATATTGATGTAAAGCTTTTCAGAGCAGTCCTTCTGAACAATCAATAATATTCTAAGTCTCGGAAATGAATGCATAAAACTTTCATTGTAAGTTACTGTGATTATCTCCAAGCTTCCTGTTCTGTAGCAACAATTTTTTTCATTGGTATATTTTCTTTTCTACAGACAACACGAATTCCTGTTCCACCACTTGCTTTAGGAATCATGACATTTCACAGAAATAGTACTGGGACGGTGCTGATTGTGGAAAAAATACCACACAAGGTTTACTGAGGGCTGACATGGAGCAGTCTGGGGTGGTGGGTTCACCCTCTTCGTGCGTGTACACTGAACAGCACTACTGAAATAAATGCACACAGGTTAGATTGAGCAAAGGTCTTCATCCTACCCCTCATTTCTTCATATACTACCAAGGAAACAGAGTTTGTACCGTTCTAAGCAGCTTTAAAGTCAATGTTAGGTCTAAACTCTTTTAGTCTCCAACACAGCCTGAACCCTCTCAGCCAAGCTTTCTGTCATTTCTTTAAGTAGTCTTCAGGAATAGTTCTCCAGGCTTCTTGAAGGACATCCCAAAGCTCTTCTTTGGATGTCGGCTGCTTTTTGTTCCGTTCTCTGTCAAGATGATCCCACACTGCTTCAATAATGTTGAGGTCCGGGCTCTGGGGAGGATTCATCCCACCATAAGACCTGTTGCCACTGATTTTCAGTCCACTTCTTGTGTCATTTGGCATAGCTCAGCCTTTTCTCCCTGTTTCCCTTCCTTAAGAATGGCTCCTTGACAGCCACCCTTCCATGGAGACCATTTCTGATGAGGCTTGGGCCAACAGTAGATGGATCAGCTGAAGGTCCAGATGCATCTCTCAGGTCTTTGCTGGATTTTTTCCTATTTCTTAAGGACATCACTTTCAGATACTGTTCATCTGCTGTAGATAGTTTTTTAGGCCTGACACTTCTTCTCTTGTCCTCCACTTGTCCAGTTTCCTCAAATGTTTTAAGGACACACTGCACACCATGCTAAGATATGCCAAGTTTTCAGCTAATAGCACTTTGGGAATCACCTTGTTGCTGCAAAAATCCTATTTTCTGTCTGTCAAATTGTGTTATCTTTGGTGTTTTTCATAGATGAAACTAAAGAAAGGGGAACAAATTATGTTACTTCATGACAGGCTGCTGTTAACAAAGTGCCTAAAGATATCATTTAAAACTGGTTGCACAGAGTGTTTTTTCTACATAAGTTTGAAATAAGCCACAGTCTTTCTGAGGTAATGCTCTATGGTAGATTAAGTGCTTTGGGAACTCAGTGCATATGTTTCTTTATGGGCATTCAATTCCAGCAGTTTGATCACTGAGCTAATTTTTGATAAATCTTCTCCTCCAAAAACAGACAAATATGTGTTTAATTTAGCTACCGTGGCTCATTGATTCAAAGTCGAAGGAGAAAGTGATATATTTAGCAATTTATGAAGAAATCTGCAACACAAATTGAGCTAAAATACAGGAAGTTTGAAGCGAAAGGTTTCTCCAGGAAACTTACTTCAAGCATCCTCCTGCAGCCAGTTTTTTGTCTATTTTTACATGGTTTTCATCCAATCACTGAAGTTTTTAGATGTATAGAAAAAGTGACAGTTGTTGTCTCTGCAAGTTATTCAATAAACCAGATATTAAACTGTCTAAAGGCCCTGACATCCTTTAAAACCCCCAACCAGCAGCTTGTAAAAATAAATATTTTCTTTTTCCTGATAGTTTCTCAGTCAATTCTTTAATAAATCTCTTATTAGGTCTAATTTTCAGCTTCTTTGGACTCCTTGGAGGACACTGTATTTACTTAGCTACATTGAAAAAAACTTTTTCTAAATTTGAAATGTAATAAGAGAGTCAGTGATAAAGGAAGTACTGTCATGTATGCTGCTTGTTCTTTGAGATGTGGACACATTAATGACATTTGAGTATATTTAAGAGCTTCCCCTTTTACTATAAGATTACTGTACTTTCTAAAGGCTCTGACATGCTCTAAAACTGCCAATCATCCACCCATCCATTTTCTAATCCAATTTAGGATCGTGGGGGGCTGGAGCCTATCCCAGCTGTCATTGGGCGAGAGGCGGGTCGCCAGTCCATCACAGCGCCACACAGAGACACACAACCATCCACACTCACTAGGGGCAATTTAGAGTCACCAATGAACCTAACATGCATGTTTTTGGACGATGGGAGGAAGCCGGAGTACCCGGAGAGAACCCACGCATACACAGGGAGAACATGTAGACTCACCCCAACCAGTAACTTATAAATAAGAATATTTTGTTTTCCTGACACACATCAGATCAAAACCAGATGTTTTATACACAATGTTCTGTATTTGTTCTCAAGTGTCATCTGAAGGTTTGTTTCATCCCTTAAAATAAAAGCTGTCATCTGTCAGACTTCCTTACAGCAGCCAAACGTTACAGCAGGACAAAGAAAGTCTCCACGTTTTGACGTGTGAACTTCAAAATCTGCTCAGCTTCAAATGTTTTCACAGAAACGAGAACCCCCCGACAGATGACTGGCAGCGTCTTATTTAGATGAACAGAGCCTTTCATTTTGAATGAGTAGGTGTGTCCTCCTCATACCACCAATAGAGCTCCGACAAAGAGCGTCTGAGGGTTCCCCGGACTGTCTGCTGCCGGGACGTCAGCAATGAATCCTTTAAGGTCCGGTGGGTTGTGGGGTGGGGTTTTTATGGGTTGGATTTGAACCCCTCAGACTCTTTGTTGTGCTGGGTGGTCCTGTTTGTCCACGAGTTCATTGGTATGTTACACTTTACTTGACTTATTCTGGTCTCCTCCCTCTATATGAGCAGGTTTATTATTTTCTCCATATGCACAGAACTTCAAAAAATGGAAATGAAAGCAGACGAAATCTCAGAATGAATTAAAAGTAATCTGAATTATCAAGCAGACAAGCTTCGGTATTTTTCCCATGATTTTTAAGATAAGAAATGTCATCCATCTGCATGTTTACTGTTGTGTAAACTTGTTTTTTCTTCTTCTCTTGTGGTTGGGCTGCTGCTGCAGTCTTTGCCAGGATGTGATGAGACTTTCCTGTTTAATAAAGGTTAGGGTAAAATAACGAGTGCTGTCAGGGAGTTATGACAAGGGAGGTGACCAATGTCAGGGCATCTTATGTATATATGCTTTGTACATGATATTTTAGATGAATTAAGCATTGAATCAATGGTTTCAAATAAAATATGTGTGCTGAATTCAAACCACAGCAGGACTATGAAACTGTCCAAATTACACATAAAGAAGAGGGATGACACCACTTGATTTAATTAGCATACATTAAATTAATTACATTAAATCCAGTTTGAATTCTGTAGAATCTGAGCCACCTCATTTAAAACACCTCTGGGCATTAACACCATTACTTCTGCCCCCGAAGAAAAGGAACTTTACTTATCATTTAAACAATTAATGGATTACGATCAGTTAAAGAGGTTTAAACTTCTGCACAGCAGCCAATCCTTCTCCTCGCTCCTGGAGGTGGTCGCTTGGGGGAAGTGGGCGTGGCGTCGTAGCCAGGCAGTGACGTCAGCGGGAGCTGTTCAAAGCGGTTTGGTGCTGAAGAGACAACTCTGCTCGCCGCTCAGTCACACAGCCAGTGGCTCGCCCGCTCGGTGGTTTGGTGTGGTTGGTCCGCGGCCGCCAGCTGGTCCGTGAACGCTGGATTTCACCGCCTTTCAGTTTGTCTGTTAGCGCTCAGCAGCCGGAGGACACTGAGGAAGCCCATGTGGGAGAGATTTCCAGCAAGTAAGTCGCGTATTTCTCATCCACCTTTCTGTGTGATATGTCGGAAATCAGCCCCGGGGAGGGTACTCCACATCTTTACTGGGTTAGACAGGGTAATCAATACGAAGTGGTTCCGTTTTCTGCTTAGATTGGTTGTGTGAACGCGGCGGCACATTTCTACACTTTCCTGCGCGTATTGCAGCCGCGCCTCAGCTTACCTTGAGCCTGCCGGGGTAAAACATTTGACTCATATTTGCATGATCCAACAGTCAGACGGGCACTCTCCCTCTCTGTCCCCCTCTCTCTCTCTCTCTCTCTCTCTCTCTCTCTCTCTCTCGCATGCACACGCACACACGCGCACACGCACTGTTGTCTTAGCGTGAACGCCTCAGATCAGATTGAGAGCTTCTGAATGAGAATTAAAATGTGGTGTCTGCTCTTTCAGTGTGACATTTTCCACTGTGCTAACCCCCACTCATCACATGCAGGGGCCGTTTGGTTTTACTGGTTTGCACCAGGTGGCATCATGGAACACACTGGGAGGACTGGTCTCTTTCCTGGTAGCTGATACAGCATCACAGTTTGTTGCAGAAAGTGCAGAGAAAAGAGTACATTAAGGTGTGGCCCGGCTGGCCTTTCCTCTCTGCTCTTCTCTCCTCTCTCTGTTTCTTTTTTGTTTCCTCATTTTCCTTCCTCTGTCCTCTTCTTCAATCCTAATGTCGTTTTTTTATCCCCTTCCCTTTCGTCTCATCCTCTCTTCATTCCTATCCTTTCTTATTTCTTATTCTTTTCCTCACCTCATCTCCCTCTTCTATTCCCCTTCTCCTCTTCTTGCTTCCTAAATCCCATCTTGTTTCCTTCTTTCACCCCTTTATCCTTCTTTGTTACTTCTTCTCTTTTCTGGTTTCTTTCTTACCCTGTTTTCTCCACCCTTCCTCCCTTCTTTTCTCAGTTTTACTGCCTTAGCTGATGTTGTGAAAAGAAGTCCAGCTGGCGCTGTAAAGCTGTCTCTTTCCTAAGTCTGCACGCATTGAAAGTGAAGCGATGGACAATCAATTTTATCGTCTCTTTGATTTTGTTCTGTACTCAACATGAACACTAACTAATGTGGCAGAGGCTCTTGGAGACACAGTGACTCAGTTTTTCAAGGGAGCCTTTTTAGTTTGTTACCTTTTCTTGTCTTAACATACTGACTCAGCTCTGAATAGATTAGAAACAGTTACTCAAGCACACCAACCTCCAAAGCAATGCTGTAAAACCATCAAGGTTATTCGTTCCCCAACTTTTAAAAGCTCATTCTGTAGTTTTCTCTCTATTCTTCTTTTCCTTGCTGTCAAAATTAATCAGAAAGACCTTTTTTATGGAAACATTTTCCCTTAAACTCATCACGTAAGAAGTAATTTTCACTGCTGTGAGCTTGAAACATTGTTCATTTGCTGTAAGGAAGTCGTATCATTTGGTAACCGTAACTCCACATGGAGACTCTTGTCATTTTAGAGGCTTCTTTCATTAAATTTGAAGCTGTTATTCTGTTCACAACCCCACTGTGGTGTGTACAGTCAGAGCTAAAAGCTAACTTTACTTTGGCAGATCTCTCCTGTCCAGTGTGGAACAGATTTATTAGGTCACATCTGATCATCAAATATCATTATATTTCAAAGCCACTCAAACTCTTCTCAGCACGACAGAACCGTAACGTCCAATGTACCGAAAGCCATTATGGATTGCAGTACTGTGGCTTTCTAAGAAGCTCAGCATAATGATAAATAGGCTGACATTATGACAGGGCTGCAAAGTACTGTACTCATATTTGAAGGGGATCTAAATTTACTGCGGTTTGGATGGAGAGCTGTTTCATTCCTCTGGCCCTGCTGCCCAACTCTTCTCACGTTATCTCTTTATTAAAGTAAACCTGTGCATTTAGCCAAAGCACCATGTTTTCCTTTGATTCTGTGACTTATTTCGTGTAGTATTTGGCTTTGGATCAGCCTGTTGGAGCAGCAGAAGCCTTTACAATATGCCCACATCTTTAAACAGAATCTTGAGACGAACCTCTTCAGTCTGGCCGCCATGACGTGTCTTCGTTTACCAGTTTGATTGCTTAAACCACCTTCTGTTGGATATTTTTTTAATTAGAGCTGTGTTAGTCACAAGCCTCAATGCTGAGTGCCTGTTAATGTTAGAGTGCTTTTGTGTGTGTGTGTATGTGACTCTTAAATGTGTAATTTTTCAAATAAGTGGCTTCATTAAACTCAGTGGATGTTGAGAGCTCTGATGATTATTATCTCAGAATGTGCTTGAAGGTGTAATAAGTGCTATTGGTTGGCTGTTTTGGCTTCTTGTCGTGCTACCTGTTCAAACTCATGCAAGAAAATTAGATTTTTTTTGTACCCTGCAAACTTGAATCCTTTGCTTTTTACTGATCTTTCTGTTGTTGGGGAAGAAGGTCCCTGAGGAACCGTGAGCCTTCCTCCTTCTTCTCTCTGTCCCAGGCCACCAATCGGGGCGCTGGGTGTCCAGCAGACTGGATCCTTGACAGAGCAGGCAGGTGGTTGAGTGGAGCTGGCAGGTCGATAGGGCAGGCAGGTGGGGGGTTGGGTGGGGGCTCCCATAGGACTCAGGCGACACCTGATAGTGCGGGATCTGGTTTCTCTACCCGTGAGCAGGTGGACAGACATCAGTAACACTTAACTGTGAATAATGTGAAGTAAAGATTGTTCCTAAAATGTTTCCAGGGAAGAACTTGAAGGTTTTTCTTCCAAAACCCATGAGACAACGTATTACAATCTTCTCATCCATCGTATCCGAACTGGCTCAAAAATGTAGCTTTTTTCTCCTTGCGATTGCCCCCAAAAGGGAAATTCTCCTGTTCTGCTCCACAGGAGGAGATCAGAGTGGAGGAGGAAACTTCAATAAGAAGGATATTTGTCGTTAGTGTAGATTTTGGGAGCAATAGTCTGAGCACAGATTCCCAGCCTCCTCCAGCAGGACCTAGATAGGTGAGAGATATGAGCCAATTTTTTCCCTTGGCTTTATCAATTTGCCCTCCCACACCTCCTTTTCCTTTAGCAATCAAGACGTAGTGGTCATTTAGCCATCGAAATGCAGGGCTAAATCACAAAGGGGCAACAAAACGGGGGTGGGGTCAAGTGAAAGAATTGTGTTTAGGCCATAAAGTGCACTGGGTCTGCCTTGGTCCTCCTCCCGGTGGGATAAGTCTGAAACACTTCCATGAAACACCCTGTCAATGCTAAAAAGAGGAGTGAATCTACTCTGTACCTCCTCTGGATGACGGATCTCCTCGCTGTATCTCTAACGGTGAGCCCAGACACCATTCGGAGGAAGCTCATTCTGACTACCTGTGTTGTCTTTCTTTTGCTCCTTACCTACAAACCACAAACCACAAATCAACAACTTTACCTTCCAGCTCAGCTTTCTGTTTAGCACAATGGACACGGCCATAATCCAACTGTTGCACTCTGATCTGCCCCCACTCCTGAACAAGATCCCGTAGATACTTAAACTCCTCAACTTGAGCAACTTACTCCCAACCTGGAGAGGGTAATGCATCCTTTCCTGACTGAGGACCATGGCCTTAGGGTTGGAGGAGCCAAGTCTCACCCCACCTGCCCCACACTAGGCAGCAAACCCCTCCAATCCCTGCCAAAGTTGCAACATTACATCATTCCTTCAACAGTTTCATCCAACTCGGATGGATGAAAATGTCCATGTGATGTTTAAGCCAGAGGAAATTTAATCAAGTTAATGGTTATGTAGTGCTATAATATAAACCGTCCATATTTCAGGCTAGTCTGCAAAGCTGCAACAAGAAGGCCACTAATGGATTTTTATTCACTTTTTGTCAATAAAGATTGAACTTATACCCAACAGTGTGTGTTTGCCAGTTCTTTAAGTCTTCTGTATGATAAAACACAACATCTGTCAGTTTTTTAATCAAAAGGAGACACTTAGTGTTAATTATTAAGGCCAATTTTAACAAATTAAGTTCCGTTTATAAATTAAAAGTGTGTGGTTTTGTTAGATCACTAACAGATGAGTAATCGATGAATTTATTATTATAATTATGAGTTTCAGCTGTTTTTTTTGCCTTTCTCACTATAAGGAGTCTCTCAGGGTTGCATCCTGCTTTCAGACATAATTAGTAATCATCCCTCAACCCTTTTTTTTCTTCAAATATATATATATATATAAGCTGAGACTTCACACCGGAGTGCAGATCCAGTTTCTTGTAATCGTTGCTCTTACACACTGCCCGTGTAGTCCCACAAAAGTAATTCACACTTTTTCTTTTCTTTTTCAAATCTTGTTTGAAAGCTAAAAGCGAGAGTGTGTCTGTCCTGTGCAGCAGCGATTGCTCTGCGGCAGAGATGAGAGGCTTGTTGTGGACAGCTGAGTGGAGGCCTGCTGTTATTTGAATCAGAAACTGCAAACCTTGAAGGATGTGTGATGTCTGTGGGCTTATGCTGTTAATTTCAAACCGTGAGGATACAAACACGGTGTGAAATGTGGCTGCCGTGGCTGACTGTATAGAAAAAGAGACTTTTCTGGCACCATCACAGATATTTTCTCAATCAGAGAGTAAATGACATCCTTTAATAATTCTCACATTGAGTTGAATTTTCAGCTTTTTTGGCCTATTTTTACACAGGACACTGCATTTAAATAGCTACAATGAAAGAGAATAAAGTTTTTCTACATTTTAAATACAGTAGGAGAGTTAATAATGAAGGAAATATTGTAAAATACGCTTTTTGATCTTTGAAATTTGGACTCATTAAGGACATTCGAGCTCTCCCTTTAACTGGATGACGTATAACTGTTCATCTCTGGTGTAAAAACCTCTGATTTATAAAAAAAAAACATTAATTGAGCATTTTCATTTCATGAAAAATATCTCAGATATGGATAAAAAATTACCAACTAGTAATAAAATAGCTGTATTTTTTGTGTAATTAGAGGAAAATAATTATCGGCATACGTCTAAATATACAAATGAATCTACAGTTTAAAGGGGAGTTTAATAAGCTGTTGTATCCGGATGATTGGAAGGAAACAAGTTTCAACAAGTAGCTTATGAAAGTTGTTTTATTAGTGTTGCTTTTAAGAGACGACTGACCGCGTCAGAAGCATCTTCATGAATTAGTGTTGAACTCTGGCATCATGTTTATAAGAATATGACCGGAAAAGCGAGTCAGATTTATAAATAATGAGAAAGAGTAAGAATGATAAGCTACTGTCCTGTCACAAGAAGAGCTGGTGCTGTCAGGTTTCACAAGGTTTGGACGGTCGAGTCGAGCATGAAAATCATGCAAAATAAAGCTTTCAGCAGAGCAGTCGGCGTCCTCACACACACAAAGACAAACTTATGACTCAGGCAAACAGGCCAGCGAGAGCTACTGACCACAACAGAACAGTACAGAGTCGTGTTTTATTATCCAGCCAGTCTTTCAAACTCAGATATGGGTGGAAAACATCTCATTCTCATTCTTGTTTTTACTATCACAACCGAAGTCTGGAGTCAGCCAGCGTCTGATGGCAGAGGTAACTGCTTTCTATATAATTTGCAGAACATTTACAGCTTCTGGGTAAAATAAATCTGCCAGTTTTTTTAAATTGCAGGTTGTGAGATGTCAGGTTTTCACTGCCTGCCTCACAGACCGCACATGGGCTGGTGATTTGGCGTCTGTGGCCTCCGGCGTGCAGCAGATCAGACCAGCAGCCTCTGAAAGCCTGCAGGGTTAGCTGTTTCATAGGACCGTCCCCCTGATGCTGTATGTTTGATCGGGATGGCCAGCTTATGGCCACATCTGGTCAACGTGATATTGTGTGTGCATTGCAAAACAAGACGAGCTCCTAAATAATAACAATGTATAATGGAGAGTTTTTAAATTAAAACATTACGGCTGCTTTTTCATGGTGAACCCTTTTGTTGAATCTCTGCTGTCCGTGGGTTTTGTTCCTGTCTAGTTTCAAGGTTTTTGCTTTTGAAATTTGAGTCTTATCCCAGGATTTGTGAGTTTCTGTGGTTGCCTGTTATTCACCCTGGTTGTCCTCAGCAACCCTGATCCTGTTTCATATTTCCATGTTACCACCTGTCCTCTGTTTCTCATTAACTCACCTGTATACACTCACATAATCACTCCTCACATTATATATCCTTGGTTTTCTGTGTTGTTGTTTCTGTGACAGCTCACTCTTGGTTTCCCACAACTTTTCAGTGTCGTGTTTATTTGAGCTTCTGTTTTTGGAGGTTTAATGAAATTTTACTTAATTTTACACCTTCCTTCCCATCTGCATGTTGAGTCCTGCATTTGCGCCCTCCCTCGAGCACACATCCAAACAGTTCTACAAGGTAAACTGTTAGGAAATTAAGCTAAAATAAATATTTTATTGTCGAGTAAACATCACATTTTTAGTGATGGTGGACAGATGATGCAAGGACACCGAGTGACTGATATCTGATGTCATTCAGTAACAATAAAGTGAATACATACTGTTCAGGTGAGAAGGACAAGGTCTTATTTTCCACGCAGCCCAAGGTTGTTCTTTGACCTTAAAAACAGCCAAAGGCTTTAGGGATTTATGTAGGCGGTGTTCAACAGACAGCATATACAGGACACTTATAGTACATGAGGAGCAGCTGTATGATTGCAGACCTAGTTCCTGTAGAGCTGATTAGAAACCAGACCGTTTGCAGGCTTTCCTCCACCCTTTTCCCCCTATTCCTTGACTTCATCTTTTCATCCTGCCTTGACTTGAGCCTCGTCCTTTAAATCTATTCCTCTTGCCTCCACCCTGCCATCGTCCTTTCTTCTGCATATCGTCCATCTGTCTATCTGTTCCCTACATCCATGCTGGCATGTGCACCTGCCAGCATGGCAGCATGGGCGGGATGTCTGCTAAACACTAAATTCCACGGCTTTCTCTTGTACATTGTCCAGACGCGCAGAAGATCCCATTCTGAGTGATAGAAACGGTCTCAGACCCTCTTCTTGTGTTTATTTTCCCCAAAAACCTCAAAGAAATCAATGTTTTCCTACAATATTTAAATCAAACTCTTCAGTCCCTGTTAGCAGGAAGTTGAAAAACAGCCGTGAGTGGAAGGCAGAATGTTGACTTTTAAATATAGCTCAGGGCATTAATCAATGTGAGATTTAATCAATGAAACTGATCATTTTCATGCAACAGATCTTCTTTATTTTTCAATATTCCATTAACATGATAACATAGTGTATTATACAGTGGGTGGTCAAGAAATTAAAATGCCACATATACTGAATTTGGAGGCTCTGCTCTGTTGAATTAAAGGTAATTAAGTCTGTTTGGTGACACCATTTCAGTTCACTTTGCAGTAAATTCACTGTAAATGATTAAATATTTTTTGAATATTCAAACGTCATGTTACATTTTGACATCTTTCTTAAATCTTCAGACATGGAAATTGCAGATTTCAGAACACAATTCACTTTAACAATACTTCTGTTCCTCTAATAAAAAAGTTTCCACATTCACGATGAAAACTATTCTGTTTGTTAGCTGTGATTTTTCTTTTAACATGTCCTGTAGCTACAGAGGAACAGTAGTTTTTATCTAAAGTGTTGGTGTTTAAGGCCAACTAAAGAAAAGCCAAATATCCTTTCTCGTTTTAGCTCTTGTCAGAAATCTTTGGTTCTTCAGTGGTTCAATGCTCAGCTTCCTTTGCTGGCTGCTTCCTTAGCTTCTTACATAAAACTACTTGGTTAGATTTAAGCAATAAAGCATGAAATGTAATGGCTAGGTATTAAAATACAGCTTTCTGCTGTGGGAAGCTCCTCCTTAAGTTCTGTGGATAAGTGAACAGTTCATAAATAAAACTGTCTGACTTCTCTGAGTCATCTAAAATCTACTCTTTTGCTCATTTTAGTTCATTTTCACTCTAAAACTGCTTTAAAATTAGAGAACTGGTGATTGTGAGTTCATTGAGAGGCAAGTAGCACTGTCTGTAAATGTCATGACCCACCAAGTGGTTAAATTGTCTGTTTCATTTGTGTTCAGATGGTTTTTGATTATTTTTTATATATATTGTGAGTGTATTTTGAGCTTGTTTGTTCTGCAACCATTGCTGACCGGAGCTGCTGCCCCTCTTGGACAGGACAAACTATCACGAGTCTTCTGCATGATTAGATCATTCTAAACAAAAAAATACTCTTTCATCAAAGACTTACTCGTGATAAGTTGAAAGACCTGTTTCCACATTACTACTCCGGGACTAATGTGCTGTTAAAACATTTGCTCATGTTTTTATCCCAGGCTGTACGTAACCGTGCGATTTGCCAATAATCCACAGAATGTTTACTTCTTTTTTATCCACATTTTCCCTTTAACCTAAAGCTTGTGAAGATGAGGAAAACCAGATATGGGATTTCTTCTTTTAAAAGAAACAGCACTAAATAATCTGGCCTTTCAAACTTGGGTCTGATGTTTTCCTCAGAACGCCTGGACGAAGCAGGCTGAACACGAATGTACGGGCCCCACTTCCCACCTGAATCACCCCTCCTTGGTCCCTGCTTGTAGCTCTTTTGTATTCAACTCCTTTTCAGAAATGAAACATGACAGAGGTCAGCTGGCATCCAGAATGAGAGTGGGCGGAAGCAACAACACAACTCTCAAAATGTAGCAATATGGAAAAACGAGCTGAGCCTGATATGATCAGAGCAGTCTGCAGAGCACCTCGGTTCTATCAGAACTTCCTCATATATAATTATTTTTCTTCCATAACCTCCCTCCTGTTATTCAGAGTGCTGTCATCTCATCATCTACAGCATTGCTGGGTGTTTAAGTTACATTAGAAGGCTTGAAAAAGTAAAAGCCAGACAACCAACTGAAGGTCATCCATCTGCTGCAGGGACGATGACCTCACACACACTCACATCACAGATACACATTAACCTTACTTGCGCTCTGTGACACATAGAGGAGATTACATAAATCTACCCATGCATCACACATACTACAACACACACACTTTTCCTCAGCATGTATTTTAAATCGCTCTGTTGAAATGATCTGAAATCTAATTGAGGAACAAAATAGAAATGAAATGCTGCGGTGACCATCAGCTGAAGCGATGCCTTTGCCATAGCCTGCCATGTTGACCCTGGACATATTCAGCAATGCGTCACCTCACAAACCTGTTTTAGGATATATATATCATGAGTCTGCTGCTGTTTTTGGGTTTATTTATTTATGTTAATCTGACACCTTTGTGACTGATTGTGAAGAGGAGATGGAGCTAAAACAACATTTTTCACAACATTAAAAACTTTTGTCACATTTTTTTCTCAGACTTTAACACTAAGAATCAAACCTGATTCTCATATCTCCTGATAAAATCAGACAGAATTAAAATACGGGACAGATAAATGTGAAATTTGACTGTGTAATCCATGACATTCGTGCCACATTCAATATTGTTCCCTCAAAATAGTAATTCTTTTATTCAAAGTGCAATTTATTTTCCATGAAAACACACTTCATCATGCTTCAGTCATGGTGCTTTGTTTCATATCTAAAAATGTTTCCTTGATAAAACGGTGATACCTGCAGCATAATTTAAGAGTTTTTCTTCAGGTTTTGCAAAGACCACAGATAGTTTGATATTTTGGAGATTCAGACCCTCAGTAAAAGGTTATTTCAGAGAAAAAATAAAAATGACGGCAGCAGTGTGCTTATAAAACTAGACTATATGCTTATAAATGAGGGGGTACAGATGTGGATCCTGGTTCATCTCAGCTAACTTCTTCAACAGAGCTTCGGTAAATGTAAACTGACCGCCAAGAGATTATATAGATGGCATCAACATGTTCAAATTGGGTATTTAAGAAGAAGGATTTGGGGGAAATATAGCGAATGGTTAATGTTTGTAATCCATCAGAATGAGATTGGCTGAGTGATGTTTACTCTGGATTACTCAGTCTGTTCAAATGTGGGCATCTAACTGAAGCAACATTTAGAGCGCACAGCTGTTCGGTGGATAGTGAGGGTGTATTTGGGGGCCACGCAGGAGGATGGTTGCCTGTTTGATGTTGTTGGCAGGTCAGTGTGAACAGACTCTGTGAACATGGAGAGGATGTTTCCACTGCTGAGAAGTTGTGCTAAGCAGGATTTTGGTTTTCTGAGTTCATCTTTTAGTCTGAGGTTTATATTTGGAAACTGTGCGATTGTGTTGGAGCTGTCAGTCATCAGTGCTGTTAACTAATTAAACCACAGACTCCCGCATCATTCAGAGTTGTAGCTGTGTTGACTGATAGTCTGTTACAGTTCTTATGTTAGCTGCAGCTGGAGCTGCGATGCCACTCTCTCTGCCCCTAAGAGTGCCTTCCTCTTTCCAAAGGCCTTAATCTACTTGTGTGAGGGCGGAAAGATGTGCTGTGGGTTGAGTCATATGTATGTGTCAGATGTGGTTGAGTTGAATCATATGGTTTATAGATGCACAGAGAAAAGGCAGCACTCTGATAACTGGGGTAGCAAACTCAAATGAGAGCATACACATATAGTCTCTCATTACCTGCCTGGACTACAGACCATGTTCTGACCTCAGTGAAGGAGTCTGTGCCTGTGAGTGAGGTTGGGGAGGGGTGGGGTGCAGATGAGAGGCAGCCCTGTTTAGTAATTAGTGAGGTGATGAGGTTAAAGATGACATGGAGGCTGGGTGGGCTGGGGTTCTGTGCTGCCTCTTAACCCGATTTTCAACTTCCTCCACATTCTCTTTCTATTCTCGGCCTGCCAGGTGGTCATAGTCTTTATTTGGCTGAATAGGTTCAAATTTTCTTCATTACAGATGCTACAAGTGCATCTGGTAATATTGATTTGCTTGGTGAAAACAAACTGAGTTACAGTAATCGGAAGAAAAGACCGATTGGACCTGGTGTCAGGGGGTCATAACGCCCCCTCAGTCTGTCAGGCTACAAAAGCTGCTTTGTTTGAACTAATTAGATGTGCCCCGTGATACTGAATCCACAAAGAAAATTATGTTTTTAGCTCTTATTTCCCCAGGAGTACTTATCCATTTTAAAATGGTCCAATCTGAAACCTGCAGTGTTCTTCTTAAAATTCTTTTTAGTCTTCAGTGCATGATAACCAATCTGTTGTAAAATGCCCTAATGCACCTCATAAAGCAATTCTAATCAAAATAAAATGGAAGAACCACTTCCTAATTGTTCTCTTTTAGCAATCAGTTTTTCCTTCAGCTCATACGGATGCTTGATCATGACCCCATTAGCATCTGTTTACAAGGCACAAGGTAATTGCAATGGTAATAAAACATGAAATGTTTTTCTTAAATGCTTTACCAAAAGGGATAAGTATACATAAGTATACATAATAACTACATATGATAAAAACTGTAAAAATGTCTGAAATAGACATGTCACCATGCCGGTGAAAAAAAAAAAGAGAAGCTACTCTAGAAGGAGGAAATGTGAACTCCAGATGTGTTTTAATGTTAAAAGTTAACCCTATTTTTCTGTAAAATAAATCAACTGAGTGTTTATAATGTACTTTATGAATAAATAAAAGTGTAGCAGATAAAGTCCTGTCATGGGGAATGAGGTGGTTTATTCCTCTATTAACCCTTTAAATGCAGGTTTTGTTATTTTATGGGAGGTTGGGGAATTTATCAGCAACCTCCTGACTGAAAGATTACACAACAGATGCCCTCAAATAATTAAAACAATAATAATAATAATTTAAAGTCTCCACCATAAAATGCATGGGATGATCCCCTCTGAGTGTTGAAAAAGGCAAAAGGGGGGTACACAGAACAACAAAATGTGACGCCTGTAAACTCCGAACCAATGTTATCTGAGAAGTTGGGGGTAATTATGTTGGTTTTAGCCTCTTTCAGGACATTGTTTATACTATTAATTGATTCTTAATACTGTCAAAAGCATCAGCGAAAACAAATGAATCCTTTACAAATCTATGTAGCCAATGGCTTCCATAGAAAATGAGCAATTAGCTAGTTAACTGTCAAGCAATTAAAAAGCAGATATTTTTCTGATGGTACTGTAGACAGAGACATAACGATGTTAATGCTAACACCTGTGGGTTTCAGTTTACTATCTTTGACACAGCACAGCTTTAAAGGATGACATAATCTCAATGCTAGCTTATAGCTTGTCACAGCACCGCTAGTACACGCTATCGCTACATGTTTGTGCAGCTGCTCTCATATCAAGCTATACTTGGTCCCCACAGCACAGTAACCCAACATTAAACTGCACTAACATTGTAAACTAAAATGTAGCAGCTGGATTTGTGTGTATAAGTAATGTAAAAGCAGAAGAGCAGTTAAAAAAGACATTTCACAAACCTAAAGAGCTACAGGAGCTCTCTGATGCTAAGTGACTACAAATGTATGCTACACTAGCTCCAAGCCTCGCTCTGTCAGTGCCTAATATCACACATATGCAAACAATTGTGTGGGACCAAGATAAATACAGGGCACCAAGCAGTAAATCACAGGCACAACCAACAGGATTATATGTTACATAAACTCAGAATTTCAGCCTTTCATCCAAACTGGAGTAAAACAAACACATTTTAAGCCATATTAATATGTTCATCCTCCCTAAAGCATAGACGTAAAATAAAAAACATTTCAAGGTAAATTTGTTGTGCAGCCATTCAAATATTAAATTTTAAAGGCCAGGAATGAAAAAGAGGAAATTCCAAACTATTCAATATTTATTTGAGTAAATTAGCTTATTTTGTGGGCCATTCAAAATACTGTATTTAACTTAAAAGAGAACAACAAGCCCACCCACCCCCCAAAGAAGGCCTCTCACAGGTGATCTCCCATTCATTCATAACAAGACCTCCGTCATGACTTAAAACCTAAAACCAAGTGTCAGTCTGTCAGTCATATTCTAATCAAGCTGCCAGTAGCTTTATAAAGATCCAGGCTAAACAGGTAAAAGCACTGAATGAATGCTTCAGGATATACTGTCATCTTGAAAACACTTTTGCTCATATCTTTTTGCGCCGATAAACCAGCAACATAGATTTATTGAATTACAGGCTTTTGTTTTTTTTTTTGTTGCTGAGGACACTGACATGTTTACAATACCTAGAGGGGAATCTACCATGGCACAGAGCTTGTAAAGCTGCACAAACAGATTGTAAATCTAATAGCACCATTTTAAACAAACAGTTCCCACCTGCTACAGTTCCTACCCATTTTGATTAACATTTTACTTTGTAGGTATTGGCCCTATAGTTGAGAGACATTGCTAACAGTGCTCTGAGTGATTTGTTGATTCATTTTTGGAGTTTTTGTGGTTGTATAATGATAGATTGGCATATTAGAGAAATAGCTGCCCTGCATAACTGTTAATAGAGGCATTCAGAACATGCCCAAGAATAATCACATTCAGGTTGGCATCACTGTAATCCAGTGGTGGTTGTGTCTGGTAAAACACTGAGCTAATGGAAGGTAGTGAGTTCATATAAAGACATCTTCCAAACTGGTTTGAAATCAGTGACCGGAGTGGGTAACATAAAAGTCAACACACTCTAGATGAATTAAATATATCTGAACGAGATAGTAGTTCAGTTTAAAGAAACAACAATAACAAATAAATCTCTTTTGATTTCCAGGCTTTATTTTTACTTTCACTGCTCTTCTTCTGTCCTACATGGTTACACATTGAAATACTTGATTAGGATTAGCTGTTTAAACATTTAGGCTAGACATCATGGTTGGGTGTTAAAATACAAAAGAGACAAAAGACGGCTCACACAATGCGGGGCTCGTGGCTACTTTACTGCACCAAGGTGACGATTCGAGCCCAACAGGTCTTCATCACAACAGCTGATATCTTGTTTCTTGTGGCTTTACTTGTCCACATTTTCAGCTTGACGCTTGCCGCCTTTGTCCGGCGTGGATGTGCATGTGTTAATTGTTTACTCACTAGGTGTTGAAATGCATTATAAAGTATATTTAACAGCAGAAAGCTTCCCTGACATTTTCCACATTGCCACGGCAAAGTGTCCCTCAACTGTTTGGTTACCAGTTCGGGCAACTCTACATGTCCAAAAGAGACACTTTGGGGGTACCCTCTGCATTCAAGTGTCAGAATTCAAGCAGTTGGGCGTAAGAACAAGCTTCCTAAAAAACAAAAACAAGGTAAAAGAGTGCTGCTCTGACTAAAGAGTGTTTCTCTCCTTAAAGCAAACTTCTTGGCTCTTTCTTCTCCCTGTAATAAGCAATGGAGAAGTAAAGTTGTGTGCTAACTGAGTTAATATCTGCATTTATTTCGATGATGTCAGCAGTGACGTAATGGGCTGTTACAGAGGTGGTGCTTGTAAAACTGAAACAATTACAATAATAACTGAAAAACTACCAGTGAGCAGGTAAGTTTTACTACCGGCTTCTCTTTTTGAAATGAGCCACCAGATGCCCATTCAATGTTCTCAACAAATGCTAAGACAAAATGTTAAATTAATTCAAATGTACTCCATAAGGAATATTTCTCTGTAGGTTAAAGCAAGATCTAGATTTAGATTTAGATCCATCATGCTGACAATTTCCAAGTTTTTCCCATTTCTAAAACATGAACAATATCACAGATAAAATGAAGAAGCTTAAAATTAATACCTCCATCAATCTGCTGGTGATTTGAAGGCCAGAGACACCCCCCCCCCCCCCCCCCCCCACCTTGCCATTCCTGCATTACATAATAATGCCAAAAACTGCAGTTGCCCAAAGGTCCTCAGGCTTGTCATTGCTCTGAATAATATGAGTTGAAGAATTAGATGAAGCTGCTCGAAAGATAACACCATAAATTTGCAGTTCAGACCTCAGCTCTGACACTGGTTCATATACAGCTTAAAATTTCCTGTTGAGTCTTTGTGCTTAGTGGGCTATGAAGGTAGCTTAGCTTAGCATAATCACTGAATCAAAAGTTCAGTAGTACACAACTAAAAGTAGAGGCCCCTCGAGAAATACCATAGTCTGAAGGTAAAAGCACAGCAGGTACTAATTAAATGTAAATGTTGTGTTGTGCACTACATACAAACCTAAAGAGAGTTTGGGGAAGAAAGGTGGAAAAACTCTCACAGTAGATAAATGTAAATAAAGGTTGTGCACCTTAGAATTATGACTCACAATCATGAATATGGCTGTACATGTTCGGGGCTCACATGGAGATTTTTTTATTATAACAGTAATGTTTCATCCCACAAATATACAGCAAAAAAAATGCTAAATTCTTCAATGTTACTTTAAATTTAATGTTGTGTTTTCTTTTTCCTAATATCAAGATATTATAGAGATGGGCAGCTGAAACTTACTCTATAAGTAAGTTTGGCCATCCTTGCATATCCTACTTTTATCCTACTTATCATCCCGTTTTCCCATAGCCTGCTTCTAGCTGGGATTAAAGTTATTACACACATTAGCAAATAAAATTTTGGTTGACTACTACAGTGTAATATGTAATATAAAGCTTGATCAGCAAAGAGACATGTTCATTACTGAGGTTGAGAAGATTGTTTGTTTATTTTTGTTGTGCTAGCCATGGAAGCACAGCACATGCTAGCTAGCTAGTTAGCTAAGCATGCTAAGCGAAGCTAACACCCACGTCACAGACATACGCTCGATATCAGATTTTGACTAAACCTTTTCAATAGTTTGCAGCTAGAGCTAAATCACTAGAAGTAAATATGAATTACAATTAGTTTGATTTTACTGAATTACCATTGGATTACAATTAATTGGATTATAATTGGCTTGAATTGGACTGTATCTTTTCAGTGCCCTCTGATTTGTGAAGATTTGTTGTATAGAATTAAAAATGGAACTGCATTAAATAAAGTATTCAAAGAAGAAACATTATATTTCAACAATATCTTACATAAAATGATTTCATGATTTTATTGGTAATGAATAGAAATGTAAAAGGATATTTGGTTCTCAGTATTTTTTCCTCTCTATCTCCCCCAAACACTTACCTGTGTTTGCCATAGCCTGAACTTTGGGCTGTTTCCATAGCAACATTCATCACACTTGATAACGGCGACAGCCAGCAAGTGGTCATTGCTTCTGTCCTCTCTCAACATTTACTGACTATCCTCTTCTCTTCTTATTCCTTTCCTTATCATTTGTTCTGTAAAACTTGATTCCTTTGAATATTTCTAAAGCCTCACTGGAGAGAAAGGATACACACCTCAGCTGTGTATGTGTGGGTTTTTGGTTATTTTAAGCTCATGAACAGAAATCCTAGCATGGAAATTGTTCTGGGCTGATAGCTGTATATTGCTGTCCAGAGGGATTGAAATACACAAAACAGACTATGACATGGCTGAGATATGGAGCATACATTATGCACCAGGCAGGAACTGCTGTCACAAGTGTGATAAATAATGAGTAGGACAGGAAGAGGTTTTGACTGTCGAGAGAGTTCAGCACAGGCAGGGAGTGCAGCATGCAGGGAGGCAGCGATGTGGTGCTGGATGTGGTTTTTTTTTCTGGTCTTCCAGTTATTGCCAAACATGTATGTTTTGTAATAGAAGAAAACATTCAAAACAAATGTAGTTGAGTTCCAACTGGGGATCTTTTTTTTTGGCTACTGTGTTCCTGGATGAAGTACTGAATTGGACACATGTCTTACTACTTCCAGAGTGTTACTTAAAGACATGCAAAACTGCAAAGCTCGTACAAAATTGAATTATTTTCTACTTCTGAATTTCCTTACACCCCTTACTAGCAGCCCAGACTTCTGTTACTGAACATCACCACAACACATTCACAAATTGCCGACTTACTGGTTAGTTTGACTCTCCCCAAACAAAGAATGAGCAGCTGGCTTACACTCCATTCAGCAGATCCACCCTCCATCTCTTTCTATTCATCTTTGCACTTTGTGCTTGACCCTGAAAAATGAAAAAATTAAATAATGCAGAGGTTTTAGACTTGGCTAAGGTTGACTTGTGCATACAAGCTTAACCCATAATGGAAACAAGCTATATGATGATGTATGAGACTGTATCTCAATGTCCACTGAAACTTGTGAAGCAGTTATGAAACACATGAAAATAACAGATAAGTGATATTTCCTTCTCTCTATCTTCTTCTGTAACAGTTAATCAGATCTGCTGTTTATATAAGCAAACTAAGGACAGTAGCAGGCTGCATCAGTTTGTATTTGGTATTTGGTTTGTTGGTGCTGGGCAGACAAAAGCCAGCTGAAACAAATTGAGTCATGATGTGAAAACTGATGCCTGTAAAGCACAAGTAATCAGTTAAAAGATAATACAAAAGGGATGGTGATAACTCTGTCTTCTTTACTTGAAATTAAATATTCCCCTTTATAAATCAACATTTAATTAAATTTCTGTTGTACAACTTGAGAATGCGTAGCCTTTAAAAAGAAATCACTACCAGTAGGTTCATAGAGTTTGACGTTTTTACTGTGCGCACACATAATAACATCCTCAGGCGACTTTGGCAGTGTGTGCCAACACATTTCTATCTGGGTTTTATAGAAGAGGGGTCAGACCTTGTATCGGCTCTGCTGTTCAAAAATAGAATTTCTTTATTCTTGCTGTACGTGTTTATGTGTGCACATGTTTGTACGAAGAAGAGTTAGATAAGGCAACTATCCCACTCTGTGAACCCTGTTCTGGTTTAAGAAGTTTGGGATACAAATGCAGCACATTTGCTCGCAGTAATCTGCCCTGTCAGCAGGTTTCTGTCAATCAGATTTAATCCTCAATCACTGACATTTCTCTCATAGTTACAGTTTTGAGCCACAGGAGATGCGAGGACTTTTACTTGCTTTACGAGTTGTGCAAAACCACAATGTGTTTACCAGAAGAAGCAGCATAAATATCTTGGCTGATTCTAAATGATCCTTATAAATAATCTGAAACACTTGTCAAAAAGCCATCTGAGCTCTTTGCAGATCTACCACCAGAGGAAAACCTGCCACATTCTCAGATTTTTATTTGGTCATGTGAAGACAAAGTTAATTACTTCTGTAAAAGTAAGCTTGAAAATTCAGGTTATTTGTAGTACAAACATTTAACATGAAAGTCATGCGTCATTAGTCAAATGCAGAGTGAGCAGAGCTGATAAACCACCACACTGGCCTCCATTGACTGTGTCTCTGATATTAACCCAGTTAAAATCTTACCGTGAATACCAGCAACCTTTTCATAATTCATGACATGAATTAGGTCATACTCTTAACAGAGCGGTAATCAAATTAGCTTTGCATAGTTTACCAGTCTCAGTTGTGTTATAGTTTACATGCGTTCTCCTTAATCACAATATTTCATCCTACTGGAGCTTTCACGGCATCTTCCAACACACGGCTGCTAAACTCACGCCGATTGTGGGCAGCTTTGGGTTCCAAATTTTGAAAAATATGAATATAATTAAAACTTTGAATGGGCATGGATATTGCAAGAAGATGCAATGTGGGCATAAGTCATTGCTCCGTGTAAACAGGGCAAAATGTGGAATATTTTATCTGCAACTTGTACAAACTCCACAGTGGGAATACTGTCCTATTTGAATGGGGTCAATTGTCGGGATATTGCTGTGCATGTTTGCATGGCCATTTTTATTGAGCTAAGTTGGATAAAGGGGGAAGAAACCCTTTTTTAATATCAATGCTGTACTTACTCTAACTCTAATGATGCTTCCAGCTGACAGAGTCTCATTGCTAATGAAACACTATTAAACCTTTTTAATGCTGCTGCCTTCATTTTGGATACGAGCCTCTTCAAATCTCATGTGTCATAAAAAGAAATGGAATAAATTTAGCAAATTTGCTTGGAATCTTTCAAGATTTAAGCTATCGATTTTAACACATCACCAGAACCATCCGTTTTGATTAGTGTTTGCTGGAGTTCTGATCTTTTTAGACTTTTTTGCCCTCCACAAACCTTAAAACTAAAGGTGAAACCGTACCAGAAACTATTAGACTGTCAGAACAATCCTTTAGCCGTGTAAATTAGCCAGGATTCGCGAGTAGGGCGACGCACATTGTGAAGGACTCAACCCACCTCTCGGTCATCACTTCTTTAACCTGCTGCCCTCAGGCCGGCGCTACAGGCCGCATAAAGCCAGGACGAATAAGCTCAGAGACAGTTTCTTCCCCACAGCCATCAGCACTCTAAATACTCTTAACCATAAAACAAGCTGACTTTAAATCTGAAAAATAAATCTATGTGCCATCACCCTGCCCCTGCACCTGTACGTGCAATACACTTGGCTAGAGCAATTATGTTTCATGCTTTTATTCTACCTCTTATTTTATTGTTGTTTTTCTTTTGTATGTATGTGGCACCAAACGGAGCAGCGCTCCTAATTTCATTGTATGCGTGTCATTCAATGACAATAAAGGCTTTCTTTTCTATTTCTATTCTAAATGTGTAGCAGCTCAGGTGGAGAGTGGATATGAGATACATTGCTGTGAAACTAATCTCGCATGCTTGTGTTTTGACTGTTGACGAACATTCAGCTGTTTGCCGTTACAAACTCATGGCAAATCAATGCCGAATGATCCATACTGGTTTGTCTGCAGCCATGTCAGAGTGTAAAGTGCTGTGTGGGCGTGTGTTTGTCAGAGGATTTTTTATTTGTTTGTTTGTCTCTCACAGTGTGCGTTCATGTTTGATGTGCATCTTCACGCCCTGGGTGAGTATTGATGGTTTAATGTACCAAGAATGAAAACTCCTGTTCGCATGCCTCCGTATGTCTCTGTCTTCTAATGTCTTGTATGTATGAATTGGTTTACACAGACTACCATGGGGGGAGGGGACAGAGGTTGGAGTTCAGTAGGACAGAGAAGCAGGCAAATTAAAACGAACAGGGTGGGGTGGGGGTGTCCATCGGCTGTACTGCTGCTGTCCAAAACACAGTTTGTGTTTATATTTGCTCGTCTTTGCCACTTGCTCGTGCACAAAGAGGCTTTACAGTTAGAAATCCCCGGAGATACAGAGCTTCAGAAAACACTCGACTTTTACACATTTAATTTTAGTTAAAGTTAGATTCCTTTATCTGCATCTCCTGTCATTACCCTGTAATGACTGAGCAGAAACAGAATTCAAGAAATGTTTACTGCAGATAAAAGAAAAGAAAGATGAAGAGAATGAGAATTTAGTGTCTTCCATTTCTCTTGATCATCTCTGAGAAGTTTTTCTCCCTCATGTTCAGTTAATTGGACATGATTTGACATCAGGTTTCACAGCTGACTCAACAAACTAACCAAGAACTCGGACAGTTTTGATGAGGCATAGATTTTGGAGATCTACAAATCCTGCTGAGACCAAGCACAACCTCCCGTTTGTGCATGCGGGCGAAAATGACCAATAATTATATTTAAAAGAATATGCAGCCTTTAGATGTCGTGAGAGCAGCTGCATGTAAATTCTACAAACCCAACCAGGAAACGACAAAGGTGTTCAGTGTCTTACCTCAACTCAGAAGTCATGTGTTGGTCTTGTACACACATTTTATGCGGTTGTTTCATGCAAAAGACTGAATGTTTATGAGGATCTGGTGGCCTGCTACAGGAAAGTCTTTAGACTTTTTAGACTTTAGACTTAAGTCTGCCGCTTGTAAGGGCTGATATTTCAGAGGAAGCCACTGAAGGTCGTTTATGGTTTTTTCAATTGGAGAATTTAATCCTGCAACATCCATAGTTTCAAAGTACTGTGACTTGAAATGACTAATTTTACATGAAAGTAGAAAATAACTAATATTGGGTAATTGGACAAAATCTAAACTGACACAATAATCTTTTAAAAGCGTGGAAACATCGATCAAATCGCTGGAAATTGAGCTTCTCAAAACCGGATTAACACATCCCGATAACGGAGCCGAGCTCCAAAGTTTCACCTTTTTGGATCATATTGTTAAAAACAGTAAGGCGTAACCTTACATTATTCCTTGTAAAGCTGCTCTCATTCCCCTATTTGTCTGTTTCTTTTGTCAGATGGTTAAACGGGATGAAATAGAGATTGAAAATGTCAATTTAAGGATTAAAGCATTTCCAGCCTTGTCGCTCTGCTCTAATAAAATCCAGATAAAGTATAAAATACAGCTTCATCTGACAAAATCAACATTCAGGTAGCTTAAAGACACAACGTCTGTGCCACAAATTCAGCTATTTTTACATGTACGATGAGTTAGAGGCAGCAGAATATCAGTTTTAACACAAACCACAGCGTTGTGGCGTCAGACATTCTTCAGTCAATAACTCAATTCCCTCCCTGGGACAGTCACGGTGGTCTAATTAAATGTCCCAGTCAAGCTGTAACCGTGCTGGCTGTGTTTAGACTTTATAACTAATTGTGTGTGTAGTCAGTCACTTGTGCCATAGCGTGAATTTCCTTGGCGAGTTGGATATTACACATTTTATGTGTCTGATTAACTGCATACACAGGAGCACCGAGAACATCCATCTATAATACAGTTTAGCAGATGCTAACCCAGCAAAAATACTGTCATCTGAAACAAAAAAATCACAAAAAGAAGAAAAGTTTACCCTTTTTATACAGGCTGCAGTTTTAATAAGATGAGTCTATGTTTCATATTACTGTTTTTCAAGGTCTTTAATTGAGCTGATCTAAAGGACAAATTGTCCGAATGAATGATTTTACTGTTATTGTGTTTATATTTATGTTTCTGCATTCAGCAGACGCTTTTATCCAAAGAGACTTACAAATGAGGATATAACATTACAGCTAACATCAAAGCTAACAATAAGCTACATCGAAGGAAACCACTCGTCAGACTCTGTCAGAGATGACATAGGCATAGAGGGATAGAGGGAAGTACAGAAAGAGAAAGTGCAGCAGAGGGGGTGGGGAAGTGCAGGGTGGGAGATGCTCTCTGAAAAGCTGGGTCTTCAACAGTTTCTGAAGATAGGCAGGGACGCCCCTGTTCTGGTAGCACTTGGTAGGTCATTCCACCATCGTGGAACGACACATGAAAATATTCAGTTTTTGAGGAATTTTCTCCGTAGTCCAGTTTGAGCATGAAAAATGTGACATTTAGGCTTCTTCACACACAAGTCATTCATAATCGATTTGAATTTATGACATTTATTTTCCATAATTAAGTTGCACAGCGACTTTTTTTCTTTCTTAGATAATTCTTAATTTAATCTGAACTGTTCCTTGTGTTTTTGTTTTAAACTGAATGCTTGAGGAGCTTGTCTGGAGGTTTATCACAGTGCAGGAGGGCTTCTTTATTATTGATCCACCACGAACAGGCTGACCTGAATTACACAGAACAAACAGCAGCAGCAGCTCTGCACATATTCACACATTCATGCAAATGAACACACAGGCAGGAGACATGCGCACAACAACACACGCATTGTTTGTTTAAACCCTGCTGCTGCATGCTCTGAACCCATATGGATGGCTGCACAATAGGCTTTCGGGTTGATTTTAATCTGCTGAACGTAGCAGGTGGAGCCACGTTTCACAGTCTGAATGGGCTCTGTTGTCTTAGCACGGCTGTCAAGTGGGCGCGCAGGCGAGTCATCACGATTTGTTAGAATCTAGAAGTTGTTAGCCTAATTCTGATGGAGAGGCTATTTTCTTCCAAGCTTGTCTCAACTGTGACACCCATTAGTGGAAGACAGTGAGACAAAACAAAACACGAAGCCTTTCTCCTCATCCTCACAAGTTCACATGTCCTCATGAAAAACTAACCATGCCAAGTGTTTCTGAGTATTAGTTGGAACAGAGGGTTGAGGAGATGTGAAAGAACAAAGGCAAGTGGAGGATGGGCAGTTTCGTCTGGCTCTGATTATCTCCCTTGTGGTTCTTATAATGAAGGCGAAAATAAATTAAAGAGGGTTACTGAGGAGAAGGCATGTGAAAACTGCGACAAAAGGGTTACAGGGTCAAAAACCTGAATCTGAAACCTAATTTAAATAGATTTAACAGCAATTGCATCGAAGAAGTATTCAAGATGGACTAAGATACAATTTCTCATCCAGGTCCTTCAGAAGTTGCACTAAAACGAGGCTGAAATTTGCTGGTGTTTAAAAGAAAAGTGGAAATCTGGTTCCAGAAACTTTTACAAGTATGATTAAAGATGAGGTTGAATAGCTGCAGTGCGTTTAACTGATCCTTGATCAGTTCAATCTGTGATTGATCGTTGTGGGTGAGGAAGGTTTGGGACTGTGGGGAGAACCCACGTGTATATGAGCAGAACACGGGCAGAACCACCCTGCAGAGAGTGATATAAAACAGTCTGAAGACTCACAGCAATAATAATTCAGCCAATATATAGTAATAAATATGGAAATAAATGACCAACAACAAAAACATGCTTATGATGTTGCTATTTTGTGAATTTGACCATAAAAGACTGAATGTACTATTGATGTGACGGCGAATAAATGATAGTTGGAGCAGCTGGAATTATTGATAACATTTGTGCTTGCTGTGCTTTTTAAATGTCATGTGCTAAAAGTCAGTACACTTTTCCTCCGCTCTATGCAGTAATTTGGTGTCATTCAGCCCAGGCTTTCTGGTTTTCAGCCTCCAGCTGTACAGTTCTGCTTCTTTCCCATTTCTCCCATCATCATCATAAAAAGGCTCTAAAATCTAACTACCTGCTCAGCTTGAACACCAGACAGGCAAGATGAGTTACTAACCTGTGAATACATTAAGCAGATAAAGGCGTTTTTCTGTGTGAGCGCTAAAAGCACGACATTAATACATACCAGCTATTGCATGTTGCAAAGTGCCTGCTGGAGGTCTTTGTTTGACGAAAACCAACATCAGTTGGATGATTTTCAAATCCTGAAACTTCACATTGAAGAGATGAGGGAGCTCTGAGTGATAAATCTCTGGCTTACCCTGTAAGCCGGTGACAAATCCACTGCGTCAGTCTTAACCAACACCAAATACGTGATACATGTGAAGGAACAAAGGAATTCTCGTTTCTCCATCCTTGTTGGAAAGAGCGTTAAGAAATTACTTTGTTTATTAGAGTCTGATGCACAACGTACGCTAATCCAGCCACTGCACCCTGAAAGTAACACTTGAGAATTTGGCTATTTTCTGCTCTTCGGCTCCCCCTGCAGTTATGGGAAGTAACACCACTGTCATAAATACAAACCTCTGTATTAGCCCTGCACATGTACAGCCATACACATTCATTTTTTGTAAGAAGCCATCAAAAATGTCAAGTGACCGAAAATAAAAGTAGTGCGTTAGAGGGCTGGAAACCAAAGTCTTGAACTGTGGTATCTCAGCCCCTGGATGCTCTAAGGCAGTTTTAGGCCCAGGAATGTCAATGTACTTCAAGTTCCACAAGCTCCTCTAGTGTTGCTTTAAGCCACATTTACCCTATAAGGCAGTAACAAGAAGCAGGAGCTTCTGCTTTGAAGATATAATTCAAATCAATCATCATTAAAACAAAGAAACTCTCTCTGTGAGTGCTCTGATAGACCGGACTTAATCTTACAGGGACACCTCAAAATCATAAGATATGTGTTTGCTGCTCTTCAACAGCAAACTGGAGTCTATATGGTTTAATGATCACATGACCAACTAATGTCACATATGTTTGTAATGAAGTAGAAAGGAAATAAAGGGTGAAAGCAAGCAGTATGATGAGCAACACATAATACTGCACATCATCATGCAACACATTTGCATGTGTTGTAACCTTTTAGCTACAATCTCTTCCATGTCATTCACCTCCTTTTCAGTTGTTGCTCGTACAGAACCGACAACTGCATATTCAGTTCTGCTTTGGCATTTAAATCAGACTCATCCAGTGTGGACACAACACTGGACTGCATGAAAATATCAATGCATAAGCTAGAAGTGCTCAGTTGTACGAACAAGTCAAAGTGACTGTTGTACACAACTGATGACACACGGATGCGGGCCCTAAATAAAAAGCAGGTTAATGGCTCTAATAGCAGCCTATGTTTTCCATAAAAGTGCCGAGATGGGGATGTGCTGCTCTTCAGAGCAATTTATTAGATCATGTTCGGGAAAAAGAGACGGTAGATGTGGAAGAGACTGAGACATAAAGGAGAGTAGGGCATGAAACAAAAGGTCAGGGGTTGGAATAGAAGCAATAATGTCACTCAGTTAAAGAAACATTAAAGAGATGTTCAATCCTATTTACTTTGGATCATCTATGTTTTATGTTCCTGCAGATTGTTTCCCATTTTTTGCTTTTATGTCATTGCCCTTAAAGCAACATTACACAGTTTATTTTCAGAGGCGGACTGTTGATTTCATGCATTGCCAACTCCTTGTATGTCCAAAGCTTTTTAATTCCAGATGTTCAGACAACACTCCTGCAGAGAGCCAGCCTGCTGTTACGAGAGCACTAATGTTGCTCAAGAGCAGGTGGCAGCAGCTCCTGACAGAATTAACATGCCGATCATATTGTGCCGCATAGTGATGGCATTATATGCCTCCACTAACCTTGCTACATCACAGTTACTCTGAGGAAGGAGACAGAGACACAGAGGAGGGTGTGATTACTTGATGGCTCAAGATTTCACAGGTATTTAAAGTGTAGAAGACACTGTAAATTAATTTGATGAAAACATGAAGGGTAACAGTCAAATCGCAGACACATACACACACACACACACACACACACACACACACACACACACACACACGTATATATGTATATACTGTGCAAAAGACTTGATCCACTCCATATTCGTTACATTTTGCTTCCAATGTACCAGACCTTGTAATTCTCCAAAGTGGTAATGAACAGTCTTTTTTTAAAAATTTATTTATGTTTGCAAGGACACCTAACACTGACCTATGAATCATTTCAGCATAAACAAGGCACCTAACTCAAGAGATTAACCGGTGTTGTGTCCACACACAACAGACAATTTAGCAAAGAAGCAGTTTCGAATTGTATCTTTAGGCACTATATTAACAGCAGCCTGTCACAAAGACACATCATTTGTTCACATTTCTTGAGTTGAAAAACACCAATAACACAGTTTGACAGACATAGAATAGTATTTTTGCTCCATCGAGGTGATTCCCAAAGAGCTATTAGCTGAAAACTTGGCATATCTCAGCATGGTGAGCAGTGTGTCCTTAAAACATTTGAGGAAACTGGACAAGTGGAGGACAAAAGAAGAAGTGTCAGGCCTAAAAAACTATCTACAGCAGATGAACAGTATCTGAAAGTGATCTCCTTAAGAAAGAGGAAAAAATCCAGGAAAGACCTGAAACAGGACCTGAGAGATGCATCTGGACCTTCAGCTGATCCATCTACTGTTGGCCCAAGCCTCATCAGAAATGGTCTCCATGGAAGGGTGGCTGTCAAGGAGCCATTCTTAAGGAAGGGAAACAGGGAGAAAAGGCTGAACTATGCCAAATGACACAAGAAGTGGACTGAAAATCAGTGGCAACAGGTCTTATGGAGGGATGAATCCTCCCCAGAGCCCAGACCTCAACATTATTGAAGCAGTGTGGGATCATCTGACAGAGAACGGAACAAAAGGCAGCCAACATCCAAAGAAGAGCTTTGGGATGTCCTTCAAGAAGTCTGGTATCATGGAGTCAGTCTGGACTTACATGAAGACAGTCCTCCCATGACCCAGGTATCAACCCCTCTCCACCATCCTCGAGGATTTTCTATGCACATCCGGGACGAGGTCACTCAGGTGACAGTCTGAGCAGAGATTCTCAGCCATCAAACTCTGCTTTTTAGGGAGGACACGGACTCAGCCAGCCAATGGATATAATGTCTCCAGGTGGGCCATGTCTGAAACACCTCTCCTGGATGGTGTTCAGACGTCATCCTGGCCAGATGCCCAAATCACCACACTTAGTTCATTTTTTTTTAGTCCCAAACTGATGACAGAGTTCCTCACCCTGTCCCAAACGGTAATCCCAGACGCCCTTTGGATGTGGCAAATTTCTGCCACTTGTATTCCTGATGTTATTCTTTTGGTCACCACCCACAGCTTGTGACTAATCGGCATCAGCTTCACTGTAAAATCCACCCTTTTTCAGCTGATGATGCAAATTTTCATTAAAACTCATCTCCGAACTGTTCCAGTCCCTGCTGGAGAACTCCGTTCCATAAAGCCAACGAGCAGATGCCGAGGATTTCCCAAAACTCACATTTTTGGAGACAAGGAGCTCGGAGTCTAGCACGCATTCTGTTGACACTTTAGACTGATGCAAAGGAGCAACAGATTTCTCATTTGGCTTCGGTTTAAGCTCCTCCATCCTTGCTGGAAAGGGCTACGACGTGTAATCATGATGAAAATCCCTCACAGAAGACACCAAGACATCCTCCAACATGCACAGTACTGCACAAAAGTTTTGTTTTGCATGGTATTGCATGGTATTATATGCAAAACACGGAAACAAATTCCTTTTACAATCTATAATACTGCTGTAAAATATTGAGGGTAATCAGCTGCCAGCTGCCTTCCGGCTGATGATAAATAATTTGACAGTTTATCCAGTTCAGTGAAGAAATCTAAGCACACATGGGAGTTGTTGTTCCCCCAATAGATCCCACAGGCCCCACTTCAGTCCAGATTGCATCGTTGTTGATGGAAACACAAAGCCGTAATTCTTAATTGATTGGAAAATAAGCATACGGGGGGGAGACGTGTGACATCGATCTATCAAAGCCCCCATTGGACCATAAAACAGGTGGTATTGTAAATACCTGCCATGCTTGAATTTAGCTCGTATAAAACACTTCTCCACACATAAACACCTGCACTGTGTTTTAGAGACCCAAGCTGTGTGTCTGTCTGTGTCTGTCTGTGTCTGTGTGTGCGTTCCCTGTACAGTGACGAGCAGCCACAGTAGTACAGTTACTAAGTGCATGTGACTAGGTCACCATGACAACAGCACTCCCTGGAGCATGCTGTGAGCGCGGTGACGTCACTGGCCTTTACAGACCCGTGTGTGTTCATGTGTGTGCAGCGCATGTGGCTCTGCCGGTCCCGCTGACAGAAACGTAGAAATGAAAAGGCAAAAAGAAGAAGAGGAAAACAAGAACGAGAGCTAATGCAGACTAAGGGAAAAATGGGTGAAATTACACTGATGTGAACTCCAGCACTATTTCAGTTTCTGCCAGATGGCCTTGTTCCTCGTCTCACCGCTCACTCAGCACAGATTTCTGAGCATGGATTGTGTGGGTTGCACCGGTTTGTGTCACTCGACGTTCATTCCCCTGAATAATAAAAGGGTATTGATCACTGTTACGCTCCATATTCAGCCACTGTGCTACAATGTGCCGTCCAAACCTCATGAAGGGATTATGAAACAGGCCTCTGAGCACTGATGCGTAAAAGGTCCCCCACTTGTGCTGCTGCTGAAGTGAGACACAAAAAAGACACGAAACGAGCAGATGAAACAGCAGAATTTCTCTTAGTCTCGATTGAGTCTTGTTGTGCATTTTGTGTGCATGTTTCTGGTCATTTTGTGCCTCTTTTTGTCTTGTTTTGTGTCACATTTCGCCTCATGTTGATCTTTTTTTTGCATTTCTTCCACGTTGTTTTGTGTCTCGTGTTTTAATTTAAATCTATTTGTCATCATTGGATGACAGTTCAGTTTTTCATCCATTCGTAGCCATTCTGTGTGTCTTTGGCATAATTTTGTGTGCATGTTTCTAGTAATTTTTTGCCTCTTTACGTCTTGTTTTGTGTCACATTTCGCCTCATGTTGATCTGTTTTCTGCATCTCTTCCACGTTGTTTTGTGTCTCGTGTTTTAATTTAATGGATGACAGTTCAGTTTTTCATCCATTCGTAGCCATTCTGTGTGTCTTTCGCATCATTTTGTGGCACATTTTGGTTGTTTTACGGTTTGTGTTGATATTTTCGTATTGAATTGTGAAAATATTCTGTCTTTGTGGTAATTTTGTGGTAAAATATTTTGTGTCTTGGTTGGTTTGGTGTTAAATTTAGTCGTTTTCATCTCATTGCCATTTTGCATCCCTATGCTGGTCCTTTGTCTTGTATTGGTCAGTTTTGTGCCTTTTTGTAGCTATTCTGTATTCTTTTAATGTCACTTTGTGTCACATTTGGCATCTCATGTTGGTAGTTTTGTGTTCAATTGTGGTCCAGTTTTGGTAGTTTTTGTGTCACATTTACTCTCATATTGCATCTCTCTATAGCCATTTGATGTCCCTTTGAGGTCATTTTGTGTCACTTTTAGTTGAATTTTTTTGTTTTTTTACTCTGCTGTGTTCTGTTTTGACATTTTTGCATAAATTTATCTCTTTGCCACTCTTATTTATGTTTCACTATGGTTACTTTGTGTCAAATTTAGGGGGTTTGTGTCACACTGTTACTTTGTCGTTTTGTAATGATTTTTAATCTGTTTATGGTTGTTGTGCCTATCTATTTGTCGCTTTTATGTCATGATTTTGTCATATTTTGTTTCATCTTGGTTGTTTTGATTCTGTTCTTGTGGCTGTTTCATTGTGGTTGTTCTGTGTTGCATTTTGGTGTTTTTTTTAATGTGGTGGTCATTTTGCATCTTTTGTGTTTCATTGGTCATCTCTTTGTGGCTTTTGTGTGTCCCGATGAGTCACTTTTTAGTTTTTTGTGTTATAAGGTTGTCATTTTATCTCTATGTGGTCATTCCATGACCTGTCTTTTGCATCTCGTTTTCTTTTTTTAGTGTTTTGCATATATGTTTTCGGACTGTGACCACAAGCCGACAACTGAATACAACTATTGACTTTTCAGACATAGAAACGCATGCAGACAGCGAGGGCTTCACAGATTTTCTATCATTTATCCAGACAGACAGTATTGATTCAGGCTGAGGAGGAAATCCTCTGAGGCAGGTAGGAGCAAACTTTAATACAGTTCCCAAGCTGACACGGTCATTTATCACTCACACCCTGGCTGTCAGTCAGTGCTGTCTATTAAAGTCCCAGAAACTCTGAAGTGTGCATCCTATTAGGTCATTTATTTTTATGGGGGGAGGTATATGTAGTTAGTGACTGTGATAGTGTTAATAATTAACCAAAATTTACTCTAAACTTCCACAACAATGCTAACACGTACTGGCTTTATGAACTAGAAAGTGAATTCTGAGATAAAAATAACAAAGAAATTAGGGAAATTTGGCCTTGACATAGTCACTGTCAGGTTTTATCCCCCACATCCCCCACATTTTGTTATTTTTATATGTAAATTGTTAAAAGGTCACTTTGAAGTGTCATTGTTTGTTTAATTTGGAGGCAAACTCCCACACTGCTCTCTGATTAAAGCACCACTCATAATATTGTATTCACATTGGACACTACCTGTGGGTTGGTATCTGTCTGGGACAAATAAACAGGTATTCATGAATAACAGGAGGTGCATAGAAACACAATATCATCTATGTTGAAAAGCCTCTGCAGAGAGAAGACTAAATTTGACTTTTGGGTCCTTTTGAGAATTCAACAGTCATTTGGGTCAAAGGTCTGTTATGACAATGAAAACAGTCCACACGCATGCACACTAATGCCCACTCAACACAGATTTATTATTTCATAACAATTCTCTTACTACTGGTAGTAGCAGTAGTATTTGGCATTAACGCCTTTATTGATGCTGCAACAAAAATCTGGATTCTGGGATAAAGGCCAGGGTCAAACATTAAATTTAGCCTGAACTAGATGTTTAAACCACACAAATCTGTAGTTTTATATAAACAATGAGGTTAAAGACTATTTGAGATAAAAAATAAAACAGAAAGTCAGTCAAGAACTGTCCCTTTAGAGACTTTTTAGCATTTTCTGGAATTAAAATGAAAACAATTGGCACATTTGAGTAATTTTGCATCACTTTGTAACTTATTTGCATCTAATTTTGGTTGTTTTATGTCTCACTTTGGAGAATTTGTCTCTCATTGAGGTGATTTTACATCTCTTAATTAAAACTGTTGTTCTGTTGAATCCTTCTGTAGCTAATTTCAACCTTATTGTGGACTTTAGATTAATAGTAAGACTTTTATTGTCATGTAGATACACAAAATACACTAAATTACTCCTCTGCATTTAACCCATCCAGGTTGGTATCTGTTGAACACACACATGCACATGCACAGGGTTACACACTCATGGAGACAGATACCATATACACTGGAGCAGTGGGCAGCCAATCACAGAGCCCGAGGAGCATGGGGGTACGATGCCTTGCTCAAAGGCACCTCTGCCATGGCGAGGAGGTGGACTGACACCCCTCCAGCTGTCAGTTCATCACTCTAACCACTGAGCCACGGCCGCCGAAAAAATAAAGGGCTCGTCGGAGGTATAGAAAACTTTAAATTTCAGTTTTCTTGACACAAACAATTTGCACGTCTGCTTTTGTGCAAGCAAGTTTTTTGGGTGTTTTTCTTAGTTTCTTTCAAATTGTTTGTGTTTTTGGCGTTAAAATGCCTGCCGATGTTCTCTTGGATCCCTGTTTCTCCTTATGAGAGCATCTGCTTGTGTATTGATTATTCACTGAGGCCAAGAGTGACAGTTTGTGCTCACTGATACTGAATATCAGCTGTGATTGATGGGTGTTTATCTGGGTTTTGTTGTTGAAGCTTTCTGTTTTCAAAAGAGAAAATCCTTCACAAGATCTGAGGGCAACAATACTGGTGAAACGTTGAAGCCTTTTAATGATGTGGGGAAACTTAAAAGAAGCAAGCAACTAACAAAGCTTGTCTTCTCTCACCATTGGCCAGTGTCACCCACTGTTAATCATTTGGCAACCGGGAAAGATGTGAAATAAAGTAAATTTACATAAGTCAAAGCAGTGCAGAGCTTGTATTCAGTAACTTCTCAGAACATCCTTTAGTTATCTTCACTACCAAAGTCATTTAGTGATAGGCTATTGATGGCTGATTGAGTCTAACTTATTTTTCCTGTATACAATCAAATGCTAATGTTACAACTCTTATTCATATTTTTGCCTAACCTTTGTGATAGATTTTCGCATAAAACAACAATTTTGTTTGTTTGTTTTGATTTTGTTAATTTTAATTCATCCTGTGAAGTTACAAGATACAGAGAAGAATGAGTCTCTAACTTATCTTCTGAAATAAGTTAGTGCAGTGAGTTTCTGTATCCCAGCAATTAGCATTTAGCTTATCTTAGCATATAAAGCTAGTCTAGTTCTATACAAAAGCCAAGTAGCTTCCATCCACCCCAAAAGCTTA
Source organism: Leuresthes tenuis (assembly GCF_036924035.1). Taxonomy (NCBI): domain Eukaryota; kingdom Metazoa; phylum Chordata; class Actinopteri; order Atheriniformes; family Atherinopsidae; genus Leuresthes; species Leuresthes tenuis. Next base: position 28,803,118 of record NW_027325359.1, on the reverse strand, counting down.
GTAATGATATATTTTTATTTATCTGCTCAAAACTGTATGAATGCATTCTGCTTTTATAGCGAATTACAGGCATCTATCTATCTGAGCATTCATGTAAATTATTATCACACCTTACCCGGCAACAACAAATACTATTTTCTGATTGGCTGATGGTTCGCTAACTCAAGACAGCTGTATGGACCAAACAAAGCCATTCATCTCCTCCATTCTGTGCTGTGAGCTTCATCACTTCACAGTGTTGTAAAGTCATGTGTGGTGTGTGAACTTGTTCAAATACATGCATCTCACTCTCAATGCGTGAGTCTTGACAGTTCTGACTTGATAAACTTATTTTTTTTCGTCTTTATTCTTTGAATATGTTTTTGAGCCTCGTCCACATTAAGTTACCCTGTTTCCTGTAAATTGTAGAGGAGATGTCCGTCAAACAAATGTGAGTAAGAAATTTAAGTAGCAGTCAATCTTTCGTCATACTGTGACTTTTTGATTGGAGTTTATGTGTAAGTGGGAAACTTTTAGTTAAACAATGACCTGACTGCTACGTGAGCTTATGCTAAATTAATATTATAACCTTAAACGTCAGCTTGTATGGCATTTTGGCCTCTTACAATCACAGTCACAGCATTACAGACAGCTCCAAGACTGCCTTTACCCAGTTAAAATGACTTTCTGTTGATCTGTTAATGTGCCAACATCCAACATCCGATCAGACTGTAAAATGGTCACCTCAAAATATCGTAGTTAGAGGCAGACCAACTGATGACCATCGCGTAATAGCGATGGCTCTTGTGTCATAACATGAGTCATTACTGTACACAAATGTTTTGATTGTACAGAAGATTACTGGGATGGAGGAGAAGACGATTATAATCCATCTGAGAGAGATTTTCTGTTCAGAGAAGCATGTCGAACAAATTACATTTTCTCATTTTGGGAGAAAACAGGCTGTCATAGCAAATGTCTCACATGGGGCTTGTTTTTGTACTTCCTTTTTTATTGCCACAATGTGTAGGTGGGGTTAGAAATAACATATATGATAACAGATTTAGATGGATTCTGTTAATCTACTTTTATGCTTTCATGTGGAATATGTCTGCAATGTGCAGGACAAACGGTTAGTTTCAGCAGTGTGGTTTGGTGGCTTTTAAAAAGCTTTTACACTGTTGATCCCTGTGGGGTCTGTTAGGTTACACCGAGGCCATCACTCTCTGTGTGTCTTCATAAACCCTGTGCTGTTGACATGAATGAATTAATCGGGTCATAAATTATTTATGCTGGCGGAATTGATTCTCTTTCCTCTCTTGCCAGCGATAAAAGCACTTGAATAGGTGGATAAACGGATGGGAGACGAGCTTATCTCCAGAACGCACAATGCTAGATCTAATTGTTTTGAACATTTTTAGTGTGGAAGAAAGAAAAGACGTTTCGGCACATTGATAAATCCGAGCCCTCAGATAACTTTTACCAGGATCTCAGACCTTAATTTGTCTCTTTGTGACATTGCTTGATCATTTGTTTGGAAAGCTAATGCAAATTTCAAAGCTTTAGAAAAGCTTTAACTTCATAGACCTTTTCCAAAAAAGCACCAGTCGCTCCTGTGATGAGCTGTAAATTTTAGATTAACATCTAAACAAGCTTAATGGAGTTTGGAACTGGATTCTTTTTATTTATGAAGCATATAAATAACTTTTCGGCCGCATTAAGCACAGGGTGGAGCTAAGGGGTGGACATGACCACCCATTAAGGCCTGGACCCACCTGAATAAACTCATCTACTCATAGAGTTGCGTCTTTAAACTCCAGAATTATCATTAAAGTCTGGAGTTTTAAATGGTATTTTTAATACCAACTGAATAACTTACTTAATGGTGTATAAAGCTTAACACAGTAAAATAAAAACAGAGAGGCGTTGAAACAATCCTTCCCAACCCCCCATCTTACCCCAGCTTGAAACCAAAAGCACTAAAGGATTGTGTACTGAACTAAAAACAATCAAGCACACCAATAAAGACCCGAGGAGCTGAGGAAACGCTGTAATAATTAGTTCTCATGGATCTTTTGGCTATGAGGGGCAGATAAAAGCATTGCAAAAAGTCTAAATCCTGAAAGGATACCACAGGACTGTAGATATAGATTAAACTGGATTGAATAAAGACAAGAATGTGTTTTATTCAAGTGCTACATAAGAGAGTAAATATACAGATAAACAGAAATCAGCCTAAAAATACAGTGAAAGTAAATCCAAATACAAAGAAGTAAAATTGGATACATAAATAACTAAAATTGAGCTGAACTGTGCGTATCTTCAGTAATTTTATGTAGATTAACTGTATAATTTTATCAGCAGTTGAGAAAGCTTAACAGTAGAAACAGCTTCTGATCTCATTCAGTCAATCAATGGTTATATAAACATGGTGTAATACGAATGACAAAAGCATGATGAATATATACACTACAGCTGCAATAATGCAACATAATGAGGAGGTGGCCTCGGCTCATTTTAAATTTTCAGGCTCCACCGCTGACTGAGCAAAGATTTGTGAAGATCGGATTCCCTCTAACACCATAAAAGGTGCGAGGACAACAGGATGATGATCCTAAGCGCGCCTCACGATCCTCAATGGGTCACCTCGAGCAGCACAAGATGATCATTTAACCATCAACCTAAACATCATCAAACTTCTGGCCAGACCCCAAAGGAGCGGTGCATGAAAGACGAGCCAAGAATCTCAAAGAAGTAGAAATTACTGTAATTTTTTCTGGTTTTCTGCAGGCAGAAAAAAGGAAGTGGCTTGGTTCATATTGTTTCTTATCTTTATTATCTGTGCTTCAAGGAACTGTTTCCACAGTCTATTGAAAAAATAAATATTTAAACATGGACTTTAATTATTCAAACTCGGTGGGCATAAAATGTCTGTAGTGGAATCTGTGCTTGAACTTGTCATGCTGTACAGTTTTCAGCTCTGGGTTCCCCTGTAGCAGCTTTAAGATGGTTGAAATTAACTTAATCTTTACTGTCTGACAGTGTTTGCCAGGTAAAATTCAAACTAACAAAAGTATTGAAATGTAAGGTTTCATGGTAGGTTCTGATAGGTCTTATTTTGGATTCAAACACACTACAAAAATGGATAGATTCTGGTTATCTTGTGCATAATTTTCTGTGTTTTCTCCAACATTCAGCCACCTTCTTGATTTATGCTGCAAAAATTAGACTGACACGAAAGTGCCGTGAGTCATTTTTCAAACCCTGTGTCCGCAGTTGTCCATTTACCTCACATTATTATAAGACATGTGCCATTATACTATACATTTATGGAGTTTGAAGGAGTGAGGAAGCAGGTTTTTAACTCGTCTATTTCAGTGAATGTTGGGGATTATGTGCTATTTAATGCCAGTGCTGTTTTTGATAAAGAGATTCTGTGTAAAAGTGGGATTAAACCTACAATACGTGTCAAAGACTGAGGAGAATTTTCATCTTACTCATCTTTATCTCCACACTTAGTCACCTGTAGGAAGATATATTCGTTGTTCATTCACAAACGTGATGAAATGTATGTGTGATACACCAGTATGCGTTGTCAGTTACTGATCTCCTGCCTCTTTTTTCCTCCCCTCTCTCCCCCTTCCCTCTGTATCGATCTGCTCTCTTTTTCCAGGTACAGAGGAAATTGTGCTGTTTAATGGATGCCCGCTTCGGAGCTTGTTGGAGTCCTCGCAGTCATATATTCGGCATTAAGCAAACTGCTTTCATCATGGCAACTTGCTACCTCCAGACTCCGCTTTATGACCCCTCCTGTGGAGGGTGTAATTGCTGAAGGAGGGGTTTCTATTCTGAGATAAGCTTCTGAGTGAAGATAAAGATCATCCAAACCATGTAGTGTTCCTTTCTCCAAGGAGGGGGGAGGGTCTACGTTTGAGTCTGATTTCTTTTCCTTTTTTATTCTTCTCTTCTGTTCATGTGATCTGCAGAACAGATTCGTGCTCGCTTGTTTGAAGAGTTTATGTGGGTGTTGGTTGAGAGTGTGAGGTGAGGAGAAAGTGACAGAGTGGAAGAAAGACAGAGAGAAAGAAGGAAAGAGATGGTCCTCCACACCACCCCTTACTCCAGTGCCTGTCTGCACTTCCTGGATGGCTTGTCGTGGAGCCTGGTGTTTCCCTGCTACTGGCTCCTGGACCGGCTCCTGGCCTCCTGCGTGGCCACCTCACTGGAGAAGCGCCAGCGCTCCCAGGATCCCTGCTCCTTCCTCACCTTGTGTGTCCTGATTTCCGCACCCCTCTATCTGCTGCTCCTTCTAGCCTCCCTTCCCTTCGCCCTGCTGGGCTTCGTCATCTGGGCTCCCCTCCAGACTGTCCGTCAGCCATACCTGTACACCTACCGCAGGTAAGTGTTGATCCAGTCGATGGTTTGACATGGCTTACCTAATTTAAACTTGTTTTTTCTAATTATAATCACTCCATATGTCAAATCTTTCTTTTCTCCAGACCAGACAAACACCAGGCGGAGCAAGGCCAAGCTGGACCAGGGGGCGCTGGGATTGGAGAATGGAGGCCTCAAGGCAGAAGTTTCTGTTTCTGCAGTGCTAATGTTTGCCTTCTGCCAGACTCTCTGGCCAGGTTCAACAACTTATCAGACACCCACAGGAGAGCTCGCGAAGTGGGGAAAAGAATCCGCAACGGTGCCAGTCGACCCCAGATTAAAATCTACATCGACTCACCGACAAACACATCTATCAGGTGAGGAGAGTTAACTGCAGAGCTTCTTCTGTCAGCTGCTGAGACGCATGCATTCACTTTAAAACATCCCTCTTTCTGTTCTGTTATTCAGTGCGGCATCCTTCAGCAGTCTTGCCACAGGTTTCCGCCGCACCTCCTCTCTGGACCAGCGTCCAGACCAGATACACACCACCAACGGCCCAGCAGAAAACGAAATCGAACCCCTCACAGAGTGCCCTATTCACCCCTCAGGTGCCGCCGACTGCCCCGTCCACCCCTCTGCAGGAGACCAGGGCTCCACTGATTGTCCTGTTCACCATGATGGAGCAGAGTCAGCAGCAGAGTGCCCCCTCCACCTGGTAGGGATGAACAGCACCTCAGACTGTCCTGTTCACACCTCAGATGAGGCTGTAGACTGCCCCATGCATTCCGCAGTAGGTCAAAGTGACGCTGGCAATCACGACTGCCCCATGCATGGGGAAGGAATGCAGCAAAAACCCTCTGCAGACTGCCCGCTGCACACCTCAGGGGTTCAAATCAGCATCAGTGCTCCCGAGCCGGACTCCAACGAAGAGGAGGCAGGGAATCATCGGGAGCAGGCAGGAGGCGACTCAGGCAGCATGACTGCCTCTCGGGAGTCCCTCGCTCGTTACCACGGAGGTGACGGAGGTGTTGGAATATCCTCCAATAATACTCTCTCTCATGTTCCACGCACATCAATCTTTAAGCGCCCAGGACGGAAACGTCGCCATGGAGATGAGACCTTCGACCATGAGATCTCTGCCTTTTTCCCTGCCAACCTGGATTTCCTGGCTCTACAGGAAGTATTTGACCACGGAGCGACAACTAGACTGCGGCGGCAGCTGCACCGCTACTTCCCATATGTGCTGAGCGATGTCGGGCGGTACGGCTGGAAAGGCTGCTGCTCCAGGTTCAAATTCTTGAACAGTGGCCTGATGCTGGCCAGTCGCTACCCAATCTTGGATGCACGTTATGAGTGCTACCATAACGGGAGAGGAGAGGACGCGCTGGCAGCCAAGGGGGCGCTGTTTGCTAAGGTCAGAGGTTTTACTTTCTCTACTTCTTGTCCTGCTTTGATTTTACGAGATTTAGACTTGATGTTTACATTTAGTGGGAATTTGATTCAAGTAGTAATTCAACTTTCTTGACTGCTCATCTTTTAGCCTGCTAGCGTAGCTTAGCATTGAATTGGAAACAGGTGGAAAAAGCTAACTTGGCTCTGTCCCAGTAGTGATAAAACTCAAAATAATAATTGCAATAGTGAAGAAATAGTCAGGCACACAAACATTTATTTTAAAAATGCATTTTTTAACAGATATAACAAGGGAATTAATAGGGGGGAACCGATTGCAGTTTTCTGGCCGATCACCGATCTTTAAAAAGCCTGAGCTGCCGATTTTGGCCGATACCGATTTTTTTTATAACTGACACTGTCTGGTGTTATCAGGTCAGTCTGACAGCATACACCTTCAGTGTCCCAATCTTATTTTATTGAAAAATATTGAACAATGCAAACTTGTTTTAGCTGCACATGAGGTAGTGCTCTCAAATATAAATGAAAGGTTTAGTGCATTGCTGTCCAAACTACTAAATTAACTGAACTAAACTAAACATGCAGACATGACCTGGTGAGTCAGCCCTCTCTCATGGCAGAGAAAAAGGGACAGTGGCTGATTTTCAGACGTTTGCGGAGGTAGAAAAGTTCGGTTTCACATGCAAGTATCAGCATGTATAAGTATACTTATGGAAGTCGGTGCACCCCTAGAATTAATGTAAACGAGTTGCTGTGAGAGCGACTAGAGGCTGGCAGACTGTTTATACCTGTGGAAATCAGCTAGCTATTTCCCTCTGCTTGCAGTCCTAATGGTAAACTAATATAACTATCTCCTAAACTAAAAGCCACATGCTGAATGGACGTTTAATTACACAGCCCCAAATCACTCTCACAGCTCTATATATGCAACTAATATTATGTTAGAAACACTTTCTAACACATTAGGCAGCATTGGATTTAGAATAAAATCATCCACCACATTTTTTTCCTGACCATAGCGATGTAGCTTTGGCTCCAAAATCTAACCTTGTGTGAATAAGCCTCACCAACTCGTGGTGTTGTCTCAACCTAACCGATCACTGAGTCAAATGTGAACGAGATACAAATAAAACAAGATGGCTTTCCTGAACCCCATTTAGAGCCCTCTTTTGAGCAACTGGTGGCTTGTTCCACTCCACGAATGAGAACTGATTAGATTAAATCAATTTTCTTACCTGATTTCTTCCAAGAAACTATTACCTCAACTAAAAACAGTTGGACAATCAGGAAGTTGATGCATCTTTTTTCTGTTTTGGTGCAAAACATTTTCCCTAAAGATGTGGAATATTGTCAGAGGAAGCTATATTATGACTGCTCAAACCTCATATACAAACGACCTTATTTTCCTTATAAGTTTCAGAATCATCCTGAAAGGTCAGTGGAGAGAGAAGGTGAGGAATTGTTATAACTAATGACAAAATCTATATTTAGAATGAGTTTCATTTCAGAGGGTTTCACACGGAGCTTTGTTTTCTGAGAGCCATTTTGAGCCACAGCCTGTCCTTTCACTCACTGTACAGATGTAATAAATAACATTTTGTTTTCCTTCACTTCTCATTTGGGGAAAACTGAGATTAATTTTAATTTAAATGTCACTTCTGGGCTAATTTTATGTTTCTCCTGCAGCAGAAATGTGATCATGCTCTGATCGCTGCTTGGCGATCTTTCAGCCTAATGCTAATCTTGTCATCGACATGACTTTGGCGGTGCGGTAATTTGGTCTATTTATACTTAATATACATTTTATACATTTGTAAGAGTGTGAGGCAGAAAGTCAGAGGTAAAAGCTGTGTGCCACCGTCACATGTGCAGCAACACATTTCAATATTGGAGTTTGCTTTCTTGCCTTTAAATGTCCCCATGCTGTAAAAACTTCAGAATATCCATTAGCTCTGTTGACATGACCCATTTCATTGCATGTTTGCTGCACTGTTGCCACGACATTGCAGTGATAGAAGTGATTTGAAGCATGTGGCAGAGGTGTGGAAACACTTGCTTACACTCCACATCTGTTCACACATTACAAATCAGTCTTTGTATTGATTGACCCTCAGTAACACTCAGCCTTTCCACTCATCATCACGTATTCTCAAGGTCTTTGGCTTCAGGCGCTTGTTGAAGAATTGGCCAAATTTGCACTTGTGCTTGTCTTTTATTTTAAGAAAATGATAATAAAAAGAACAATAAGATAATTATACTGACTGCCAAGGTGAAAAGCTCAGCTTCACTGTCTGTGGTTTCTGCTAAATTTACATTTAAAGTTTTGTGTTCTGGTTAACTTTACTTCCTGCTTTATCTTTTTAGTCCATTTCATTTAGTTTTACTTCCTGCCACAGCTGGTTTCTGTTCTGACTGGCACACCTGCTCTGCATTAAGCCGTTATCTCTCTCAGTGCGAACACTCCAGGCTTTCCTTGGTTCAGCGCCTGATCCTTGTTGCTGCTTTCGTTGAAGCTCCCTCTTGTCAGCCAGCCTTGTGTTTCCCCCCTCAGCTCTTTCTCTTGTTTCCTTATTAAGTTCCTTAAATCTCCTGCCACGGCAGCTCTTCTTGATAGTTTTAAATGAAGTCTTCGTTTTCGACACCTGATGGCCTCCCGCCTGTTAGTCCTGCAGTTCATCCTCTTCTTGCCATGAAGTGCCATCGTGACTGTCGGAGGATTCAATTTATACAGATGTAATTATTTTTAAAGGTCCTTCATATCAAATTATGTAAGGCTAGCCATTATTTGGGCAACAAGGAAGTATAGATTCACTGGGAATTCTAACACTGTGTTTAATTACACACACTTTGTATCCCTACTGGAGTAAACTGTATGTATACTGACCATTTTTCATTAAGCTGGTTTATATTTCAGCTGATTAAATGTTGGAAAATAGTGAAAAATACCCAGACCCCAATATGATGGCCTCATATTCTTTATTTAGTCCAATTAACAACCCAAAGCGATCTATATTTCAGAGGATTTAAGTTTCTGCTTGATCACAGTTTAGTCTGACTCATCAAATATAAACTACTTCTGTTATAAACCTTCCTTTCTTACACTATCTGCATCAAACACCCGACCTGCCTTCCTCATGTTCCTCAATGGGTTGTAAAGAACTGCTAAGAATATGTTTACAACATTTGTGAGAAAAAATGTTCCCACTTTAAATCACCTTACAGTGAATGTGTTTCTTTATCCTCAACATGGTCACATAGTGACATTTGAAGGGGTTCCTGTTGGTTTTATACTCGCGGGGCATCCACAAAGCATCACTTTTGATTGGGCGGGTAACATAACAGTCGCCTGATGTGCCGCCATGTTCACGTGGACAATAAAGGTTGAAAGTGCAACTTATAGGTTAACAACTAAAATGCATGAAAAACTCGGTCTTTGAACAAATCGCTTGCATAATGGAGATTAAGAAGAAATTTAACAACATATTTATGATAAACTTATTGAAGATCTCCATCATTTATTACAAAGCACCAACACTAAACAATCCTTTCTCCATGTTTCTACATTTCAATACCCAGAAATATTTTGTAGAAAAGTACAGTACTAAAGAAAAGGAGGGCAACATGAAGACTGGGGGTGACAATAGGCTGTACTCAAACATGAGTCTCGTGTTTGGGAGCCTGTTGTACGTCCACATGTGATCTTCTTATGCAGTCCGTGTTAACTGTTGAATAGACAACACTATAGATGTTTTCCTCTTACTTACCACCTCACAGGGGTAACTGGCAATATGCAGCTGTGGAGCAGCTCCCAGTGTGTTGAAAACTAAATAAGTGGCGGTATGTGACACATTGGGCATAAGAATGTGTTAGCATAAGACAACTGTGACTCGTTACAGATCATTAAGGCAGTGCAAATAGACCGTTCTCCAACTAGATTAGCCATAAACGAACATTACAGCTGTGTCTCACTAAATTTAATCAATTATTATTGCAGCCATGGTAGAGGATGTGGGGCTGAATGCTAAATGTTTACATTCTCAGTTTCACATTTCTTACATTAGCACAAAGTAAATTTCAGACTCATTAGTTTTGACCTGATGTCGGTTGTGTAGTTTCACTAATGAGCGTTTTTCACCTGCTGGAACTGAAGTCATTACAGTACAGTAACATGTTTCCCTGTGTTGTGTGCTACCCTGTAAGTGACGAGTTAGTCCATGCAGATATAGCATGGTTTAATGCAAAAATACCAGTCCGTTAAGCAGGGTGGGGTTATGACAGGGCTCCTAATATGGGCTGCTGGTGTCCTTTTTTTGTCTTTCAGCAGCAGTCATTACTCTGTATAATAACCCAACACATTGTGTTGTAAAGATTGTCAGTACAATTAATCAGTGCTGAAGCAAGTCACTGTTTTATATGTGTGTGGGGGGAGTTTTGACAGTGTGTGAATTCATTAATCAGCCACATACTGTGACTGTCAGGATGTGGGTCCGGATCTGATCCAGTCCCTGCTGGGTTGGGTCAGCGTTATGTGACCCGATGCTGCTGATGGGCACCTGCATGTGTGTGCGAGCCCGTCTTTTCATGTCCTTACGTATATCAGATCTAATGAAGACACACTCCATCACAGCTTGCATGCTGACACTCTCATCCTGTTTTCCAGCTGCCTGCTGACTGTCGCTGCAGCTTACAAGCTGCCTTCACATCCCTGTTTCACCACCTCTGTGTATGGGAGGTCACTCCAGGTCTCATTGACAAGCTGGATATGAGCCAGCTGGCAGGCACATGTCTCAATGCAAGCTGCAGATGTGCTCAGCAGACAGAGACTGAAACCAACCTTTTTTATTTATGTCTGCAACCAATGGCTGCACCAGAGTTGCAACTCCTCAAAAGTGGGAATGTACCGTATTTTTCGGACCATAAGGCGCACTTAAAATCCTTTAATTTTCTCAATAATTGACAGTGCGCCTTAAAATGCAGTGCGCCTAATGTATGAATTAATTCTGGTTGTGCTTTCTGACCTAGAACCGATTTTATGGTACTCGGCGCTCAAAAATCTGTCAAAATGTTTTAGGACGGCCTTGGTAAGCTACGAAGCTGTACTGCTTGATGGATTGAGCATTGCGGCCACCGTAGTCACGAGCCTCGTGGAGTAATAAGATCTGTGCTTCAACATTAAGGTGTGTGCATTCATTCATTCATTCATTTTCTATACCCGCTGACCTAAAAATGGCTCCTGTTAAGAGACATGCTTACGAAGTGGATTTCAAACTCAACGCTATCAGTACAACAAGTGAGTTGAATAAAGTTTGACTTATCTGAGTTTTGTTTCATTTAATGCGCCTTATAACCCGGTGCGCTTTATGTATGAAAATAGACCCGTTAGCAGTCAGTCATTGATATTGCGGCTTATAACCCGAAAAATACGGTACCTAAAATCAGGACTACAGTATCAATGAAAACATCATGCTTATGTTTACTCTAGCCTCATTAGCAGAGTTTCTATTTCCATTTCTGATCCAAGGTTAGACGACGGAAATAAGAAAAGGTCAATTGAAATGATGCACATTTTCTGAAAGAACTCACCAGCTGTTTCAACTGATAAACAGATATAACATTGTTAAATATAGGACATTTAATGATGTTGCAACAAGGGAACAGCTTACACACAGAGACTGTGATGCCAGTGTTCAAACTTTTATAGGGTAGAGTGGACTGAGGCCTGCATCTGTTCATACGAGTTGCTTCTTTAAACAAAGAAACAGTTCTTTGTTCATCTCATGGTAGCAGGCTGTTGTGAGCTCTGGACCAACGTCGTGGAACACTCCCTTCTGGCATCTCGTTCCGTCTTTGAGTGCGGTTGTTATTCTCATGCAGTGGTTACCCAGATACAATATTTCCAACATAAGGTTTGTTTCTAGTTAAAACAACAATCTACTGAATTACAACCACTAGCCACATAGCTTACACCCCTGACATCTGAGGACACTACACAGCCTAGTTTTAATTGCATTAAACCACCAAGGATCGCTTCAGAATTGCTTATTTGGTGAGTGGAAAACAGACCATAAATGATGCTACACTTCTGCGAGGTGGTACAACAACTCCTCGACTCATTTCTAATATTATCCAAGGTGTGCACGCAGTCCATCAACTTTAGAAAGATGGAAACTTGGATTCAGTGCATTTAACGAAACTGCCAGGGTCCTGCCTTCTTCTGCTCATTAAATGACATATTCAGAGTTTTCTTTCCTTTAAAACCATACCCTTGGAGCCTTAAAATGGCTCAGACGAAACACTGTGAATCCTTGTGAAGGAGTAAATTAGCCTTGCCTTACCCGTCAGCGTGTGCTTGTAGCTTAACCCCACTCCTCTGCAAGTACAAGGAAGCCTGTCTGCTGCTCCAATGAGGCAGATATAATGCTGGTCAACACTGGCAAAGATGGGATTTTCCAAGCATGAGAGGAAAGCCCAGCGCTTAGTTTGTAAATCTGGAGGATCCACAACACAGAGAGGGCGCTGTTTCAATGGATTAATACTTTTTTGGACTTCAGAAACTAACAAACTTGACAAGTTGCCTGCATCTTTTTGTTTCCTTTTGTCTGCTTTGTATGATTCTGATTTGTGTTTCTTTTTCCCTGCAACACAGCTCAGAAGGGTAAATTGAACACATTGGCCTGTGTTGATCAGATCAGACGAACTACGACACACAGAGTCCTGAGGGACTGTTTTCTTATTCCCATCCCTGCTGGATTTCTGATGGCTACGGCCAGCTCCTTCATTCTTTTTACACAATGGCTCCATTAATTTTGTTCCCTCTAATGTCTTCCCATTCCACATGTAGCTTAGATCTGCTTAATTTCAATGAACACTGGTTCAGACAGCAACCATTTACAGTAGATTTCTGTTTTCGAAAGCCCTCCTCGTTCCACCAAAACAGCTTTGACCATCTGAAGGTGTCATATAGTGTCTAGTACCAGGATATTAGCAATAGATTATGTGGGTCCTATGGATTGTGGACTGGGACTGTCTACTATGGATCCCATTGGATCCTATTAGATTGGTATCTGGCTGGTTTGGAGTCAAGATGAACACCTCAAACTCTGTGTTCCTTCAACCCCTCTTCAGCAGCCACCCTCTAGCTGTGAGGAAATAAGGCCGACAGGATGGACAAAGAATAGCGCACACACAAGTTTTTACCTATTTATTCAATGAAAAACAAGCCAATTGATTGAAATATAAAGTAAGGGAATCAGAAATAAGGGCGGTCTTGGGCGCATGAATGAGTTTAAAGGGATGTTAGCAAATAAGAGCCCACGTGTCTAGTGAAAGTAAGTGTGTTCACTATCTTATAAAGTAGAGGAGGAGCTGACACGGGTCACGAGCATGACTGATAAACTTCCTGTTCACTCCCAAAAAATCAAAATCAGGAACTCAGCAGTGAGTGTGTGACTCGCTGTGGCTCTTCATCATCGAAATGAAGCAATGTAAACACAGTCACAGCGAGCACAAACAACATGGCGGTTGTAACATCAACCATAAATCAAAACCTGCTCCACAGCGACTAAAAAGGGACTCGTGTCTTTAATGAACAGCTACACGAACTTAGCACCACCCAGCAAGTGTGGTTCTGTTTTCTGTTTGCACTGTGAAAGCTTTTCCTTAACACAAACACTTGATATATCTGTCAAACTGGCCTCACATTAAAGCCTTTTTTAGGCTGACTCTTCACAATGTTTACCTCCAAAAAGAACAACAGAATGATTCAACATTTAAGTCTCTTGGTGAGATTAATTGGGGCTTTATTAGAATAAAATGTTTTTGCTTGTGTGAGCAGCTGCCTTCTACGTGGACTGTGAGAAAAACAGCACCTATGAGAAAATAAATGTCAAACCTCGAACAGCAACCAACGGTTAAGGTCAAAAGTTCATTTTCAGTCTTTGCTGGCTTTTTATCTGGATCTCATCCTCAGCTCTTGTGGATGCGTCAGGTGTGAATGCCTGCCTGATCTCACCTGGCTCTCCACTGACACCTCGTCTTAGGTTTGACCTTTCTCTTTTTCTGCATTCATGGGTTATAATCTGGTGATTTTTATCTGGAGCTCATGTTGTCTGCTTTAAGTGTCCATTTTTTGCTCGTAGATGTTTTTCTGAACCGGTGGTTCACAACCTGTTTTTGTGTGTCGACAGAAAATTTGATAAGGTGAAACGGAGTTCCGCTCGACTGCAATATGAGATGAAATCTTTAACAACTTGTGCAATATTCCTAAGCTCCATTCATAAGTATTAAACACAGTACATGTGGTTGGTACAAGTACACTTTATTGCCAAAATGATTCACTCACCCTTCCAGATAATATAAATTCAGGTGTTCCAGTCACTTCCATGGCCACAGATGTATAAATTCAAGCACCTCAGCATGCAGACTGCTTCTACACACATCTGTGAAAGAATGGGTCGCTCTCTGGAGCTCAGTGAGTTCCAGTGTGGTACCATGATAGGATGCCACCTGTGCAACAAGTCCAGTCGTGAAATTTCCTCACTACTAAATATTCCACAGTCAGCTGTCAGTGGTGTTATAACAAAGTGGAAGCGACTGGGAACAACAGCAACTCCCAACAGCCACGTAAAATGACAGAGTGGGGTCAGCGGATGCTGAGGTGCAGAGTGCGCAGAGGTCGCCAACTTTCTGCAGAGTCAATCGCTACAGACCTCCAAACTCCATGAGGCCTTCAGATTAGCTCAAGAACAGTACGTAGACAGCTTCTTAGAATGGGTTTCCATGGCCGAGCAGCTGCATCCAAGCCATACATCACCAAGTGCAATGCAAAGCGTCGGATGCAGAGGTGTAAAGCACGCTGTTACTGCACTCTAAAGCAGTGGAGACGCGTTCTCTGCAGTGATGGACAACGCTTCTTCATCTGGCAATCTAATGGACGAGTCTGGGTTTGGCTGTTGCCAGGGGAATGGTGCTTGTCTGACTGCATTGTGCCAAGCGTAAAGTTTGGTGGAGGGGGGATTATGCTGTGGGGTTGTTTTTCAGGAACTGGGCCTGGCCCCTTAGTTCCAGTGAAAGGAACTTTGAATGCTTCAGCATACCAAGAGATTTTGGGAAATTTCATGCTCCCAACTTAGTGGAAACAGTTTGGGTGTTTGGGTGAGTCAACATGACTGCACACCAGTGCACAAAGCAAGGTCCACAAAGACATGGCCTGGTCCCGACCTCAATCCGAACACCTTTGGGATGAATTAGAGCGGAGACTGTGAGCCAGGCCTTCTTGTCCAACATCAGTGTCTGACCTCACAAATGCGCTTCTGCAAGAGTGGTCAAAAATTCCTATAAACACACTCCTAAACCTTGTGGAAAGCTTGCCCAGAGGAATTAAAGCTGTTATAGCTGCAAAGGGTGGGTCAATGTCATATTAAACCCTATGGATTAAGAATGGGATGTCACTTAAGTTCATATGCATGAAAAGGCAGATGAGACAATACTTTTGGCAGTATAGTGTATAAGTCATCTCTCACTCAGATGAATTTGGACGGCACCCGCAGTCAGATGATATAATTTCCTCCTCCTCTTGATTTGTGATATTTTCACTCGTCAACTACCCTCAACCCTCACTGGTGTCTTTATCGGTTGAAAATCATATTAAAGATCTTCATGCCGCGTGTGTGAATTATGGTCGTGAGTTTATTGTCTGCACGTTCTCACAATCAAGTTGTCTTCATGGGTCACTGCTTTTCCTCCAATTACTCAACAAAGCAATTCAGAAGGTGAATTAGATTTGAGACGCTGTTAAAAGCCACTTTATGTGCCATTAATATTACCACTACTTTTAAAGCGTCACTTTTTATGTTTTAGTGCGCCTCGTCCTGACTGAATGTTGTTGGTCCTATCGATCAGCTTTGGCTTTTGTCCCCTTGTAACCTGGCTGTCTTGTGGCCAGCTGCTGGCTTTGATGCGCCTGCTGTTCACTCCTCACCCCTCTTCATCCTCTAGACATCTTGGCAGCTTTCCAGGGCGAAGCCCTCACTTCCGCCCAGTGAACCTTCGGCTCGTTTCACCGCCAGCTGGGATGCATCTCATTAGATACAGTTCATTTGAAGTACCTGATGTTTACACATTAGTGCATACCAGAAACGCCCCGACTGTTCCCTTATATGAACACATTATTGTTAAAAAGATGTTCTTCATATTCCTAAACCAGTGCTTTGTATCAGCCTCATTAGAAAACATGAAATATGTGCATTTGCCTGCACGTCCAAACGCAGTCGTTACGATAAAGGAGCAGAAATCTTTGAGATGGTAACACCTAAAATTGCTTGTTGTTTTGAATGGAGTAGCTTTCAGGTGACGTTATGCAAACCTGTAACCACGTGTTTATTCAAATTTAAGCAAAACCGTGTATTTTTACACCAAACTCTAACAATAGTCAATATCGGGTGAAATGTGGTTCAATCTAGTTCTCTTGCATGAAAGTCTGCAGCGTAACACTACTGTTATTATTGTTTTGGGGGGGAAAAACAAGACAGTGCTGCTGGTAACCTTAATGCCAGCACTCTTTATGTGTTTGCACATACATGCACAGTTATTCACTGACTATACTGAGGAGCTGGGTAGCAGAAGTTGTTGTGAAGAACTTTATTATGTAATATGACACAGAACCTGACCCGAGTTTTACATAATATCTGGACAACTTTGAGAAGATTTTTGCAGAAGGAAACTTTTTATACAGTTTACTACATTGCTTCAGTCGAGTCTGTGGCTTTTCATGGGGATGGAAATTTGTAAATGTTGATCTATTTTTCAGAGTTTCTTTTTTTTTTTAAGGGAAGCGAGGAGGGAATAATCAGTTTTTAAAAAATCCCCACGTTCCTGTGCACTTAATCTTTGTCAGGGTGGAGTCTTACTGAGGTTTAGACCCTAACGCGGGACTTTCAGAGGAAGGTGAAGACAGGCAGAGATGGTTTTGGTGCCTTTATTTAGAAATAACTGAAGACGGTAGCTACAAAAACACAACAAAAGAGAAAACAACAGACTGAAAGAGCTACTGACAAGGAAACAACATCAATGAACTGGCACTGAACTAAGGAAAACCTGGAGGATATAAGCTGAGGGAGGTTATAACAGACGAGGATCAGGTCAATCAGAAGTGCAGACCAGATGAGAAAAGGAGGTAAGGTTACCTGAATACACATGGGGATGAACTCTACAAAACAAAACGGGAAGAAAGGAAATTAAAGTGCAAAAAAGTAACCAAGAAACCAAAAGACAAAGTGACAGACATGAAAATGACTACTGAGGAGCAAAAATATTTTTTCAAAGCTTACAAGATAGCTTTGAGCTATTTGTTCCAGTTGAGTTTAACTCATAAAGGCAGGAGAACATCTCAGCGGTGTATTGAGGTGAGAGCTGAGTGTTTGTAATATCATTACAGATGAGCAGGAGGCACATCTAAATTTCCTGCTGCAGGAAACTTAACCTTTCCATAACCTCAAGCACACTGACGTTGCCATGCACAGATATGGAGGAGTTGGAAAATTTTAATTGCCACTCAACGTTATTCATGGCTCTGCATAATCAGTCACTGTTGGCATTGCAGTCTGGCAGTGGGGTTTGTCTAACTTCTCTGGCAAATGAGGCCATTAAGTCAAAAATCAACCCCGGCCATCCTCTGCTATTCTTTCCTGATTAGTTTATTCCAATTATGCAGCAGTTACATGCAGTTGACGTTTGAATCCAGTCTCTTGCAAATGTAACTCGAGGGAAACACAGATTGTGATGATTTTCCCATGGATGTGTTTACCTTTAGAGCAGCAGCAGGTCAGCAACAAAAATCTGCCTCCTGCTGAGATGCGATGCACAAGAGGGAGAGAAAGAGGAAGCGATAGAATATTAATTAAAAAAGGTTTCCCTGAAGGACGAGCCAGCGCTGGCTCTGTGATTAAAGCTTTTCGGTCTCAACATTTATCCCCTCTTATGGTTATTTAAAACTACTAAGTGCATGGTTGAACAGTCACGCGTGTGTTTTGTGGGTAAATTCACACTTTGAATGCATTATTACGGATTAGGTCTCGAAACAGGGACATGCACAAATCCAGATTGGATAATGGAAATCGATGGGAGAATTCCCCAAATACATCCCGGGTCTCTAATGGACAGAAGGACCAATGTCCACTATCAAGGTCAGCTTGATTTATTGACACAAATTGCTTTTCTATTGGCATCCAAAGGAATTTGGTCCCGTCTCTCGGTGAAAAACCTGGTGAAACGCTACACAGCACTGGTCAGCTTCCCAGGAGTGTCATTTGTTCTCATGTAATTGTCTTTTTGAAGATACAGAGCTCTGGCTAACACCTGTTGTCATGCAGTTCCTTTAAGGTGGACAAAGGCTGCATTGTGAGTGTCCTGCAGTACGTACAGATACACAGTCTATCAGTCTCAGAACTGGATATTTGAGTCCATCACAGTCATTTCTCAGCCCTTGATTTCTCAGACTTGCCTTCAAAGTTTTACTAGAATGTCTGTGTTTGAATTCAGGACTGAGGACTTGATTTGGACTTGTATTTGGAAAAGTGTTAAGCGCCTACGTGTTCTCCCTCTTTGTTATGAAGCCCCTAAATAAGTTCTGGCACTCGAAATTACCTTCAGAAGTCCCATATTTAGTTAGATAAGATCCACCTGTGCACATCGGAATGTTACATGTAACACAGTGGTGGCGGCATCACGCTGCGGGGATATTTTACAGCGACATGGACTGGAACACTAGAATGGTGTCAGAATGGAGGTCATGATGGATGCTAAACACAGGGAAACTCATGTGGAAACTCCTTTTAGTCCTCCGATGATTTGAGACCGAGACAATGACCCCAAACATACTGCTAAAACAACACTCGAGTCGTTTAAGAGGAATTATCTGAATATGTTGGAATGGCCTAATCAAAGGACCCAGACCTCAGTCCATTTTAGAATCTGTGGCATGACTTAAAGATTGCTTTACACGAGCAGAACACATCCAACTTTAGGGAGCTGGAGCAGTTTTGCTTTGAAGAATGAGCAAAAATCCCAGTGGAACGAACCCTAAAGGACCTTTAGTTGTAGCTGTTGGTGGCTCCACTAAGTACTGACTTTTAGGCAGGGGGGAGAATACATATGCATGCACCAATTTAATCTTTATTCATTTCTTCACATTTTATAACGTACAATCACCATAAATTAATTTAAATTACAGGTTGAATTGCAAAAAAAGGGGTAAAATGCCAATGTGGGTGAATACTTCTGTAAGTCACTGCATGTCCAACTTGAACCTGAACAATTAAAGGCAATTATAGTCATGCATCAAGCTCTTACAGCAATAGATTTAGACCTTTAGACTGACTCTAGAGCTGCCTTGAGCTTGTTTGGAATAATTAGATTATTTGAATTTAAGCTTTCCTTGTCTTGTCACTTGACTTGAGACACGACCTGAACTTATTTTAACTGCCTGAAAGATTTTCTTGACTGTTTTCTCAACTGACAACTCATCTGAGGATCTATATTTGAGCTGATTTCTGATCTGATGTAGAAGACATGCATTCAGACTCTCACAAAAGTAACCGCTCATGTTTTACACCTGCGACAGATGTCTGGTGATGTATCTCCATACAGAGGCTCAGCTCTCTGTTGGTATTCCCTTTGTTTCCTCTGATTCTGCTGCATTTGGTACCACTTTTCAACCAAAGCAGCTCCAGTGCAGGTTTAGGAAACAAAGAGCCAGTTCTAAATTGGTGCTCCAAAGAAGAAGTGCACAACTGTTTCTATTTCTCCACCGTCACGTCGTTACACCCCCAATCGATCTTTTTTAACCTCCTCCAGTGTATTCGGAAGTTAATCTCCTGTTCCCCCCACAAACTGATGTTTTAATATCACCAGTCCAGTTTGTAACACTGTTTTAAACTGCAGTTAGTGTTTTTGGACGCTCTTTGCGATCCTATCCAGCATTTCCAAGCACCGACCAGCATTTCTGAACAGCGCCGCTAACAGGATTCAATGCATTAAGTTGTTTTGAGTCGAATCTGTAAAATCCAGTTGTTGATATTGAAAAAGAATTAAACGATGTTCATAAATGTAGCTGTAAGCTGTAAGCATGGTTGATAATTCAGTTAAACACTGCGAATGCTTCCCAAACACGGAGTGGAGATATTAAAGCAGTGAACAGCAGGAAAACAGGAGGAGCACTGAGCTTTATCCACTGCTGCTTTGACTTCACGTCTATGTTGAAGCTCAGTTTTTACTGCTCTGTCTTGAATTAAGCAGACTAAACACTGTACTGGTTCTGGCTTTTCCAACACGACTTTCTCATGGTCTTGCTGGCCTCCATAACCGGCCTCCCACCCCTTGGTGTAAGCGGTTCTTTACTCTGGCCCAGTTGTTGAGCAGCACTGGTTTTAAAGGGCTTGAGCCAGAACTGGTTCTAGGTTCGGCTCTGGCTCGAAACAACAGGGAAAAACTCCCTTTTGGGGTTAGATACATGATGATAAAACCCCTGTCTCCTCCCTCTGCTGTATTCACCACAGATTCACACATTGTCAGACTGGACCGTGTGAAGGTATGCGGAGGTGTTGAAGTGTTTATTTATACTTTTAAATGTAACTGATTTATTATTATTTGTTCTGGAGCTGATCATCTCTCTTTCAACTCGTTCAGCCAAGAAGTGACAAAAATAGTCGCTTCAACTTGTCTCATTGATCTTGAGCCTTGATTTGAACATGACATCGATCGGAGACTCGTACCGACTGACTTCCAGCTTTCATTGTTGCCTCGATTGATTCAATACGCACTCGAGTGATTCATGACTTGATCGGGCTTCTTAATGACTCGATCATTAATGACTGAAGTCTCATTTTCTTTGTTGTGTTAATTGATTCTGTCAGGAACGTTGGTACAGGAGGGGAGGACCCAGATGCAGACTTTCAAAAACAAAAGATTATTCCAAAAAAAACACAAAGCAAGAACCAAGGACGTGGTTATCAAAATACTTAACTATGAAGAAACAAACAAACCAGACAACGAATAACAAGACTATGAATTTAACTGTAGCTATGAGGCGAAACGTGACTTAAATCACTGAAAGGTTGAGTGAGGATTTCGCAAGGACTGTGAGTGAACCTGGAAACTACATACTGTGGGGAGGTGATTGGTGACGAGGTGCAGCTGTGGAACAGAAACAGGTGACTTGAGTGAAACTAAGTGACAGGGGAAAAAACAAGACAAGAAAATAACATAGAACCTGAAAACATGAAAAAGAACCTGAAAACAAGATAATCAAAACATAAAACGTGACAGATTCTACTCATTGACTCGGGAATTGACACAATTCTCGAGTAAACTCACTTTTTCCGTTGGACTTGATAAATGACTGAAATGTCTCTCAAATCACTCAATTCTTTGCTTGAATTTCTCAAGATTCAAGTCTTAACTTAAGAATCAACCTAGTGCTACATTGAGAGGTCTGACTAGAACTTGCATCAACTGGATCTGGTGCTTAAACCGAACTGACCTGACTTCTCTCAAATTTAGCGAAGTTGTTGTGAATGACTCATGGATTTATTTGAATGTCTTTGAAGTTACTCCAGATTTGCCTTGAAAGGGTCCAAAACACTTATCTGATTAAGTAACAAACTGTTTGACACCACAAGTGAAGCAGGAGTCTATCCAAACACCAATAAAGTTTTAACGCCACACAAGACGTACAGTTGTGTCGTCTACACAGCGTTTGATGAAGACACCAGAATGCAGAATAACGGGTCTGGTACCTCAGTACATCTGCCACTCTCCTGCTTTCTGTCCGTCATCGCAACAAATTGGCTGCTTAGTCCTCAAGTGAAGCGATCAAAGTCATGCGAGCAACACGAGGTGAAATCTCCGCTTGGTAAAGTTAAAGTGATTATTTACAGCAGGCTCTGAGCTTTCATAATCAGACTCAGAACCGCTCGGTTGGCGTCAAGTGTGAAATCGCCTCTCGCGGCTCGTTTCAGTTCCGCTCTTGCTCCATCTCAGCGCCCCATAATGTCAGGAAGTGTCGGGAAGCTTCAGAATCTCACATCCTGCGTTCTGACTCGTTTGCCTTTTACTCGAAAAGAAGTCCAGTTAATTATACTTTTACTCATACAGAGCAAAGGGAAGACCATAAATGGATCCCAGTGGGGGCTTTTCTTCGTTACCGCACCGAGCTTTGACAAGCCTTGGCGCCATCTGAACTTCATCTTGTACACAGGCCACGGATTGACTGTCCAGTGTTTCGTTAATGCACAGGAGCACACACACACACACACACACACAAGAGAATCCCCTCGGGCCTCTTGTCAGTTTCAGGGTGCACACACACCTATTGATGCATACATAAGCCCCTGAAATATTCATATGGAGCATTGCAAGCAAATACAGGGAAGGCAAGGGGGGAGAAAGGGAGCAATGGGAAGGGAAAGAATGGGAGAGCTCCAAGAAAAGAGCCTCTGTTTTTGTATGAATTTAAAAATATAAATTTTAAAACCACATAGCTTTAACAGAAGCAGACGAGCTTCTTCCCACCGTCTTCAGACTTCACGCTAAGCTAAAAGGGAGGTAATAGTAACATGAGTATTTCTCAAAATGTTGAACTATCCCTTTAAAAATAGGCCACTAAAGATTAGTAAAGATGTAACCACCACTGGGGAGATGCGTCAGAAAACCCAACACGGCCTCAGAAACTTTAATTTATTTGCAAATCTTAATGCAACATCATTAGAAAAGTTAATGTAGCATTGTGTAGTGCATTTAACAAAATTGGATCAGTATTTTCTGCAATTCTGCTTCACCCACTCCCGCAAAACACTCACTCCATTAGGAGTAATTGAATTAGTGCCTCAAATATAAAGAGGGAAATCTATGGCCTTTGCTGCAAGGTGTACTTACTGTACTCCAGTCTCCAGTGTTAGCTTGTGTTCGGTATTAAAGTATTAAAGTGAGGCCAATTAGGATAATGCTTTATTGTGGCTCTTATGGTTGTTTTTCTTCCTTTTATTAGAGGCTCTGCACGGATGCAAAGCCAAAACAGTCATCCTGTTGCTGGCAATCCGTCTCCATTTGCCTGAATGAATGTGCTTTAACACTGTGGATAATTCACAGGAGAGGGGAAAAAAACGCTGTTTTCCTTCCTCGTTAAAGTGGAAGTGAATTCGCCCTAATTGGTGAACATTCAGGATTGTTTTGAACGAAGAAAGGAAGAAAGACGTCACAGGAGCTGACAGAGCAGAGGAGTCAGTGAAATTACAGCCGATCTTTTGCTTTGTTTGATCTTTCTTCCTTATGTCCTCTATACCTCTTCTTCTTTGTGCTCTCTTCTTGTTCTTCATGTCTATTTCCTACATGTCACTTGTGTTGTGTTTCATTTCATATTCTTTGTCCATTTGTTGTTTGTTTGTTTCTTTCTGTTTTGATTGCTTCACCATATATTCAGCTGTGTCTTGTTCGCACATCCACTCCTGTTTTGCTTGTTATCTTCCAGCTTTTGTTTCTCCGCCTTTTCTGTCAGTTCCTTTTTTGCATGTTTTTGCCTGGACCCCCCTCCCCCTCTCTCTGTTGGATGTGTTTGTCGCTCAGTTTAATTAAAAGGTTTTTGCTTCCTGCTGCTTAGCTTTTGAGCTCTTTTAAGAGTCTTTCTGCAAACTTTACATCCAGCTAAATCAGTGGTATATCTTTGAAGTAACTTGAGATGAAATGTGTTATGATTTGGTGCTATATAAATTCAACTGAATTGAAAAATTTTACTTATATTAGGGCAAATAACAAGATTAACGTAGGCACATTTTGTGGATGTGACTCTTTGGGAAATCAAGAAGGGGTGTAGCTAGGGCTGGACGATATGGGAAAAAGTCATATCACGAAATATATATTTTTTTTGTATCAGTCGATATCGATATATATCAGGTCCATAACTTTTAGCATCCACTTGATCCCCTTATTTTCCACTGTGCTTATTGGTAGCATCTTTTGCAATACAATAAGCTACTGCATGTGTAATATCACGGTATCTCGTAGATTTTGTGTCAAACGGCGCTGGATAAAGCAGACTCTGTGGTCTTCTGTTGCTGCTGCTGCACAAGCGTTGTTATTGGGGGAAGATTAGCACTTGTTCCGGGCTGTGCTTGTAAAAGTTTGCATTCTCCGTGCTCAAACGGGTGCCGTTGCTTCAGGTGATGAAAAAGACTGGTGGTATTCCCAGTCTTTGAACATGTGCTCGACATAATTTGCAGTGAACACTATTCTGTTTCGTGTCGGACTTCAAATGGACGAATGTAATCTATCAAAAAAGTATATTGATTATGTTTCATATCTCTATCAAGGAAAAGTTATTCATCGGTAGCTATTGTTATCGTTTTATCGCCCAGCCCTAAATGTAACTAAATCTTGTAGATGGTAAGCTAAAATGAATAAAGAAAAGGGTCTTTTGAATGGCAAGTTCATCTTCAACCTCCCGCCAGACGGTTCTCTCAACAAACCAGACCAAAGTTGCTGTGAATTGAGTTATCGGCAGAGTACGTTGAGTCTTAAATAGATTTTATTCCCAGCAGACGCAGGTCTGTGACATCTGGTTTAGTTCCTCCTGCTGCACAGCTTCACAGCAAACTGGGAATGTTTCAGAAGCCCTGCACGACTTCTCTCAGTTCGAAGGTTTTACATTTTACAAAACAAAACATCTGGTAGTTACCAGGTTTTAAACAACCTCAGATGAACAACATGGGACATCTTTCACCATGTCATTAGTTATCTGATTAAAACTACGTCTAAACACAGAAGCGCTGTGTGAAAAGCTGCCTCCAGAGGAATTAAGACAGAGTGTAGCAGCCAGGTGCTGCTAATCACATTCACCATCATCAGCAGGTGTGAGTACCTCCATAAAAGCAGAAGTTTTGGCAGTTTGCTGGTAGAGATGTGATATAAAGCCGTGAGTCTGCACAGGGGTCTTGATTGGTTTTACAGCCTCTGCTGACTCTGACTTTCTGTCTGGCTCATCCGCTCTGTGCCCAACTTTTAACAGCTCTGAAAGACAAACTTAACCCCAAATAAATTTCGTCGTTGCTCCTTGTCCTCTGGATCTGTGAACCCAAAACTCTTGGCAAACCCCAACAAAATGTCTACCCAGAGAAATTGTGTCAGCTAAATCTGCCTCTGCAGCTACAGAGTAGTGACATCTAAACTTAACTTTTTATCCACGTCTCCAGAGCAGCAGAAAATAGCTGCTCATGACAATAGAAACACAGAGTTGGTGGAAAACTTGCTGATGTGCTTCCACTAAAATTAAAATGTTTAGCTCCAGTGAGAAAAGAAGGCTTTTGAATTAAGAAAGTCCATGAAATTAGACGAAGAATTCGTTCATACACTGAAACAAAGCTCATGTTTAAATCTGGTATATTTTCCATCATCAGATGTAGATGCACTCACTTAAAGCAGATCTTCCACTAATCTAAAGGTTGATGGTGTAGAAGTACAGTTTGAATTGAGTTTCCTTTTAAATAAATGGTTGCTGTCTCACTGCAGCCATGAAAATGACAAGAAAAATTGTATTTACTGACAGGACTAAAGGCCAAACAAGTCCCAAACTGTCAAAACCCTCTCAGATTTTTCATAGTTTCTTTTCTCCTTCCATCCATTCTTTATTTAAACGAAAGTTGCAGGAGCAGAGCTGGGATATTTCCAAGTCTGGGGCCACACTTAAGGGAACGGGGCCAAGTATTTGTCCAGCGTTCATACACGATTCTTTTTTCCAGAGTTTTTCAGACATTTAACCAGCCATTTGTTGTTTTTTTGTTGGTTGCAGTTTGAGATTTAAACCAAGCTCTACCTTTAAATATATTTTGCAAATTGGTCTCCGTTTAAGAACTTCACGGCTAACTCTAATTTCGAACAAGTGATCATCAGACCCGTCATCATACTGCCTATCAGTGCATTGGGAACTGTTGCATTTATGTTCTATCTGGATATTGGATGTTTTTTCCACTCATATTTACCTTTTTATCAACATCCGAGTAGATTAAAGTCTTATTTCCCACATGATGAAGAAGTGTTTAAACCACCCACAGTTTGCATCTCTTACTCCTTTATAAAGAGTCAAGTCACGCAATGATTAGACAAAGGCATATCAGGGGCCAATCAGATATCAGCTGGGGCCAGGGCCCCTCTGGTCCTGGCTCTGGATCCACCCATGGCACATGTGCAATCTTTAACGCCCACCAGAAATGAGAAGCCTTCTCCTTACATACACGATGTGTTGACAACATGACAAACAAAGAGACCGGCTGGTAAATAAAATAAAAATGACTCAAATTAAATCATTGTCAGATAGTGAGCTTTCAGAGCTGTGTTACAACAGTCAATCGTCACTTTTTATAAATAAACTGGTCAATTCTTTAATTATGAGGCTGGCGCTGTCTTGGGATCTGTTTACCAAGTAGGACACTTCTGTTTAGGGCCATCTCCAGGCTGTGACCTCCAACAGGGAGGTATTCTGTCTGGTAATAGACCGACTCCTGCCAGAGGCCTTCGCACTTCAAGCTACCCACCCCACAATCACCATCTCCCTTCTCTCTGCAACCCCTTATCCCTCCTCATCATCATCAGTCTGCATCCACCCACTGACACTTCAGAGCTGCCAGCCGCAGCCTCGCTATCCTTCAGGACTCCTCAACGCTGATGCGGGAGGTGTCTGATTAAATCTCGAGTGATATTTTGTTGTTCTGGCTTTGCTCGCATTGTGCTGTTCGTGGAGTGGAGAGTCGAGGTCGGGAAGACGTTCTGAAATATGTATAAAGTATAAGTGGAGATGCTGAAAAATACAGTCCTCGGGATTGAAAAACTTGTTTCAGTCAAGCTGCTAAATGTTTCAAACAACACGTTTGATTGAATCTGTAAAGTCATTTGGTTTAGAGGTTTGAAAGAAACTCACAAAAGCAGAAAAAACATGATGTTGGTGTTTGTGCAGAGGCCTTTTTTGTGTGGTTGTTTCCTGCTGATGAAAATGTTTCATGCTCCTGGGACCATGGGAGACCATTCATAATGCTGCACACAGTGTCAGGGATGCTGTTGTTTGAAGGGGGTAGGGGGGCGGGTACTGATCAAATAGTGATCAGCACTATTTTTGTGCAAGAAAAGGCCTTTTTAGCTGCTTATTTTCTTATGTTAAGATGGTATGTTCAGTATAAGAGATCCAGAAGATGGTAAAATTGATAAAACCAGCTCCGTAAGGCTGTAATTAGCCACAGTGCTAAATGTTGACTTTGCTTACAAGCTGTTGGTAAATGATGGAAGTAACACTACTGGCATGAATATAAATCTCTGTATGAGCCCTGCACATGTACAGCCCCACACACAAATTAGTTTTCATATTGAAGAGGCTGAAAAGACGCCATCAAAATCCCACAAAAATGTCAAGACTGTAAAGCTTAACTGTGTGTTTGGAGGCTGGAAACCAAAGTTGTGACCTGCAGTATCTTGGGTGATTTAGGGCAGTTTCAGGCTCAGGAATTTGCATACCAAAAGATAACAAGTCAAAGAACTTGTGTTTTTCCTCTAATATGCTCACTTAATATGCGTTTGGCAACATTTGCATGTATAAACAATCTTAACTCAGTGAGCCAAAACAATTCAAGGGAATACATTAAACACTAAACTTATATGTGAATGATTCTATTAAGAAGCACACTGTTTGATGAGGTTATACCACAGATATTCATAGTTTTCTGTGTCTCTCTGAAACTGAGCACAACTGCTTCTTTCCAGCAATGTTCGCCCTTTTTTTGGTGACATCAGTGAACTGCAGCGAAATAACGCAGCTGCTGATGTTCCAGCTGCATCGAGCAGCAATTAGATCAGCTATCAGAGCACCATCAGTGCAAAGAACAAGGACTGCAAACAGACTGATTGAGCCCATTTCCAGGCAAACTTGAAATATGTAAAGGCTGCAGCCTGAGTGTTAAAAGAGAGTTTAATTAGACTTTGATTATGAATTTTTACATTCATCTTGTATATTTTAGATGTTCAGTTTGTTTCTTGGCACCAACGTGAAGCTTTTTCTGCTTAACTCTGTAAAGAATACATAAAGATAGGGTTGAGAACTGTCTAAACACAGCAAGAGGATGAGCGTCCTGATGCCAATATGCTTCCAAAGAGAGGCTGAGTGCCTGCAGAAAGTTGCATCCAGACAATTTCCAGAGGGGCTTCGTGTGAAAATGCAAATGTCCTTAAATGTCCAAACCTCTTCAAGAGATTACCGGCCAGAGAGGTTGCTTTTAAAGCATTCTCCAATGACCTGTGTTTTTCCTTTTCCCTTCAAAGTGGAACTATGAAATACTGAGGAAAGGATTAAGCAGGTGCTCCTCAATTAAAGCAGTGAAGTTTGGGTTGTGATCTAATTTTAGCTCATGAAACACAAGTGGATTTGCTTGTACTAGTCTCACAGGTGAATCTTTGGGGGAAAAAGGGAGAGCTGGTTTTCCAGATTATTTCCAGCCTCTTAAATTGCATTGAAGCCCCAGCACCTAAAAGTAACCAGCCACACTGTTTATGACACAATAAATTCTGTGTAAAGGGGACATTAAGGCCAGCAACAAAAGATAAATCGTAGATGATATCTCTGATTGTGAACGTGTTCGTACATCGTACACACAGCAAAATTATCATACAAATATGACAATTATCATACACCTGGCAACACTGCATCCCGATCCCGCAGTGGTTTTTTTAGCCGCCTTTTTGCCTCATAACATTAGACCAATGAAATTAGTTCACAGTGGTCCAATGAAATTGTACAATAAATCAAACACACTTACACTAAATTATTGTAAATCGGTCATTTGTAGTCACCCTCAAAACAAACGAAGAAATGCATATGATGCAGCGTTTAAATTGAAGGCGATCTATGACTTTTCCTGGTAGGTTACTGTCTTCTTTTTACCAGCCGTGTTACAGGCAAAAAAAGCATTTGCAGTATTTATTTGTTTATGTTACCATACGCATTTAATTAAAAGTTTAAAAATCCTCACGTGTAGCATCTTTCTTTATAAATATCTCAGATTACAATGTGGACACCCATGGTTTATAATCCGGTGCGGCCTGTACAGGTACAAAATGGATTTTATTTTTAAAATTAGAGGGTGCGGCCATATTCAGGTGCGCGCTATAGTCCGGAATTTACGGTACATGATAACTGTATGAGAGAGCACACAGAAACCAGCCTGAGAGCTCACGCTAGCACACACTGGTAACCCAGCTCAGACTAACACAAACCAAACTGATAGAGAAACACTTGCTCATCCGTCTTTCAGACACATCCTCACTGCAAGTGTTGAACTTTCCCAGATTATTAAAACACCTCCCGGCCGATAGAGCAATGTAACAGTCAGCAGATTGATACACAAATTAAAACTGGTGTACTAAATCACGTGAGCCGCAATAAACTGACAGTCGGTATGTTCAGGAGTGTAACAAGCTTGTTTTTGTGATTTTAGATGCCCGTCTCGTGCAACATTCAATGACTTAAAATACTTTGTAGATGTCTAAATTACTCCTATTTACGCTGATTACTCAGTCAGTATTATCACAAATTTGCGCAATTTAATTTCATTAGTATGAAATTATGATCAATTATGGACTGCTAAACTGCTTTATAAAGAGATATATAGGTTAGAATTATATTAAAACTTTATTCTTTATTACCTGTCCTTTTCCACTTTGTCCCACTACTATCACTGCCTCATTTATCTTGTTTGATTGGCCCTTATTTTTATCATCTCATTTTGTGTTTTCATTATTTTTGATCTTTGCGATATTTGTTCTTGAAAAGCGCCTGATGAATATTTGCTTTACACAACACACCTTAAGTGCTGTAATTACAGTGAGTTACAGCTGTAATTAGGAATGTTTCACCTCACCTAGACTGATGTGATGTTGTTTCTTCACTTGCTTTATCCAGCCACTCTTGGTAAATCGGCTTTTATGTTGCAGCGCAGTGACATGATCCATGTTTTTCTTCTGGTCCCCGTAGGTTCACGTGGGCACCTCACATCAGGAGCAAAGAGTTGTGGGATACCTCACGTGCACGCACCTCCACGCCATAGAAGGTACAGTTACATGCTGTGTGACTTTGTCCCTGTTGTTTCTGTCTTTGTGTATCACATCTGCACACTATCGTGTATTTCTAAGGTTTCTGTGACGCTGCTCCTCACTCGTCAGGATTGCTCCGGTCTGAGAATAGAAATCATCTCAGATCTGCGTGTGATCGGCTCTATTTGTGTGCGCCTCTGTGTCCAGATACTTAGATAAATGAGCACATCAAAACCTGTGCATACCTCCTCGTGCTGTTCCCATGGTGACTGCCTCAAGCTGTTTAAGGCGTCACAGCCCTATTTAAAGCCTCCGGTCGATGCCACCCTCATTTTTTAACAGAGACACGTCCCTCCCCTTCGCCTGCTATTCTGGGCTTCTCCTACGCTTCTTGCAGGTCTAAATATAGCAGTGCCAGGGCTGTTTCTAAAGATACATCAAAGATGAAGCCCTTTGAGGTGAAGGGGCCGGGTTGGTGTGGCTGAGGCGGGGAGGAAAAAAGGGGGAGGAGTGCAGAGACCTGGTTCTTTCCTGAAAGGAGGGATACGTATATGAGGAACGTTTAAGGCTGGAGTTCAAGACTGAAGATGCAGAGATACTGACGGCCTAAGTGATCATATACTGAAGTAAATGATGGATGAGACGTGGCAGCTCAGCTTTGGTGTTGTTCAGGTGTGCAGCAGCAGTTGGTGTTTCAGGGATTTATCGTCGCTCTGCTACACAGCTGTCGCTGCAGCTTCTCAGGTGCACAAAAGCTTTTATGCACCAGAATGCTTCAGCAATTACTCTGACTCTCGCTTTATGCAAATAAACCCCTTAATATTCACCTCCGCACGGCTTGAAAGCATTGTGTTTGTTGGACTCACAGTAATCCAACAAGTGTGGGCTTCGGTAGATGACACAAAGGAAAGACATTAAATTACCGCCTCTCCTGAACCAGTTTTTTATGACTGTGCAAAACATTTTAATAGTGAGCTGTGTGCTTTAAAATGATGAACACTTGCAATCAAAGTGCAGCATCAGGTGTCAGATAACTACCTCCAGACTCAACGTCTAACTTGTAGGGTAGCTGAAGGTCCATATTTATCTGTGTTTTTGTGTCTTTACTCAGTAATTAAACAGATCAATCTTTCTTAAATTCTTAAAGAGGTCAGAAAAGAATGATTGAACACCAAAAACACATGTATAAACGTGACATACTGCATTTTACTGTGAACTGATTCCTTCAAATCTCTTTTAATAATCTTAAAAACCGTAATAGACTGATTAATCGCCCTGTTAATTAATCAGGCAGAATATTGGCAACAAAGATCATCAGCACATTACTTAGATGTTTTTTAGGTTGAGTCAGACAGTGTTCTGGACAGACCTCGATTAGCAGATGCAATATTCTCAAATAAATACTATTTAAGATATTATTATATGCTTATTTAACAAATATAAGCCCATTCACGCAACAGCGCGCCTCGTAAGACTTTTCAGCGTGGAAGAAAAGTGCATATGATGCTGCTTTTAGCAAAGATACGGTTAGGACAACTACCTGCTTACATTTCAGGACTTCTATCATATTACACCAGCTCAGATGCAACCAGATCTACAACCTGAATTCTGTCCTGGGGTGCACTCTTTCTCTTTATACGCTCCACATTGGTGAGAATAATCTTCAGAACACCACAAACTCTAACCCGAAAACATTAAGCCCCCTATATCATTTCATATTGATACTGATTATTGATTTTTACAGGATTTGTGTATTTCAGAGGAATAAAAGACAAATCTCATAAATAAAATCTATTTCAATTTACAACTGAGCAGAGAAAACATTACAAATGTTAAAAGTGAGACATTTTTAATGAAAATATTTGCTCAGAGAAGCTGGGACGAGACAACTTCTCTGAGAAAGTAAGTGTTACTGTAAAGAAAAACCACAGCCACAGTTTGATTTCTATTAGATCAAAATGGTTTGGGTTGAGTTTAATAACTTTAAACTTCAAGAAAACAAGAATTATTTTTTTTAAGTCTAAATACACATTTTTCCCCAAACTTTACTTTTCACACGTACGCAGACACATGTACAACAAACGCACACAAGTTCACACGTACTCGAGCTGCAGCCGCGAGCAATCAAAGCCAAAGCCACCTACTCACCCTCCAATATCTTGACACCTCTTTGTTTCTCACACTCTCCACTATTCATCTGTTCTCTCGCATGCTCTCACCCGCTGCCTCCCTCAGCTCACCTCCTCCTTTCTCCGCATAACTAAACTGCAATTTATCAGATTTACTGGCAGCGGCGGGCAGATGCAAATCCCACCAAACCAAAACGGCTTCAGAAGAGACTCGATATTGTGTCACACGTAACTTTACAATCTGACTGTTGAGTAAATGAAGCCGGACAGCAGAAAGAAACGGGATCTTTGTGCGTCTCTGTCCAGGTGATGCGGCGGTCCGCTGTGAGCAGCTCGACCTCCTGCTCCAGTGGGGGGCTGAGTTTCGCCAATCCTCGTCCCAGCCTCCTGAGGGGGAGAAGGTGCTGGAAGACCTGGTGGCCTTCGATGTCATCCTGGGAGACCTCAACTTTGACAACTGCTCATCAGGTATGTGGTGGTTAAGGTTAAATCCGTCTGCCCGCCAACACGAAGCAGGATCCTGCTCTCATACCGACAGAGGATAGGTGCACAGTGCCAGCCTTCATACAGTGGAAACTAATCAGATATTAATGTACTTTACATTAATAATAAATGCTTTGAGGTGAACTGCAGTGTAAAGATATCCGGCTTATTCTTTTCTGGATTTTTACAATCCAACATCACTAACTGAATGACAACTTGTTACCTTTCTAAAAACTATGTCTGAATATGAATAATGTTGAATTTTTCACATGAAATTGATCAAAACGGAGACAATCTAATGAAATCATATCAAGTTACCCCTACATCTGTGTCCTGTGCATGTCCCAGCTGTGTAGAAATACAGTATTAAGGCTCCTTTAATTCATCGAAGAAGGGAGAAAAGTCATGTCCACCAGAGTTTGACGTGAAATTTATTAATTTGAACCTTTATTTATTAAACAGACGCTGTCAGCGTATGTTTTAGTTAACAAACTGAATTTTTTTTCCTTTTTACTGTTAAAATAGCTTAATTTTGAAGTCAGAAAAGGCCAGAAAAAATTCATGGAAAAGAGTGTTCCCTATTAAATGGGCTTGACTCCTTGAAGAAAGTCAGTGACCCTTAAGGCGTTGGCATCTCTATGAAAATAAGGACACGTTAAGTTATTTGTCTTAAAGAGAGTGACTGGGATGACTTTAGTTACAAAGTCATAGCTTACACGTTTTTAATATTTATCTTAATTTGCTTATATTTAGCACATTTTCCTTACATTTAAGATGAAAATTAACCTGAAATAACACTGCAAACGTACTCGTAAGTGTAGAAGTGTACATTTAAATGTTAAATGTAATACATTCACATCTAAATGTTATATCTAAATCTAAATTTGAGCTCTAAACATGTTGTTGTCAACATGTTGTAATTTTTCAGCTTAAATTAGAAGAAAATGTGCCAAATGTGAGCTATAAGTTAACGAAATGTTTACATTTGGTGATCCATACTCCAATGCAACAGGTCACAGACGATGCCCACTGATCGTTTTATATTCCAAAGCCCTTTTATTGATAATCCAAATGTGTTGGTCACAATGTGTGCCCGCGCCTCGTCTGCTAAAGTCATACAACTTATCTGGCAGCTTATCTCATTACAGCTGTCTTCATTTTCAGCTGGAGCGGCTCATTCAAAGACAACAGAGAAAAGTCTGTAGTCATCCTCAAAGGTGATCCACCAGGTGTAGGTCTGATCAGGTCTCGTCCAAATTCTGCTGCTGCTGCGTTGGATTATGTAGCGTCGAACTCTGTAGTTCCTGTTAAAAAGCTCAGCACAAGCATTCGGTTGCAGGTGTCTCCTGATGCCATGTTGATAAAAGGCGAGATCGGGGCACCTTCTGACATCAAACCGGAGAGCAGGGCTCAGTCTGATCTGTTTTTAAATATGTTCGAATGATTCATGTTGGTGATGGAAGCAAACAAACAGAAAATACCCGCGTCCGTGTGGACATGTTGCTTTTTTATGACGGAGCTACTTAAGTCCTGCATAGCAATTTGGTGTTAAATAAAGATGAGTAAAGACTTCCAGAGCTTCAGACAGCAAGGCCTCATGAAAGAAGACACACTGATCTCCCGGCGCCTTCTGGAAATGAAGTAGCTTTCTCAAACGAGGAATCAGAATTGTGTTACTGTTCTGCCATGTAACGCCGTGTGTGTGTTTGTACTTTTCCAGAGGACAAGCTGGAGCAGCAGCATGCACTTTTTACTCAATACAAGGACCCATGTCGCCTGGGGCCAGGGGAGGACAAACCGTGGGCTCTGGGTAAGAACACACGCACTGAAATCCACACAACTGCACACATTAGTCTGCAGACCACACACGCACCGTTGTAAAACACCACAGGCACTCTGAAACACAGGTGTTGCTACAGTAAACACACTCAGGAGCGATCCATACAGTGACTGCAGAGCCGAGCAGAATTTAATCTGCCTCTGTCAGGCTAAATCAGGATGCACCCACTGTGTGAATTAAAATACAGCCAGTACAGCGGGCTGATACATGGGCATTAGTGACGTAAAGACTGGAGGGTTTTGGTCTGGATACGGAGCGTTATTTAGGCCAGCGGTATTTCGGGGACAGTGTGGGCAGAACGGAGTGAAAGGGCTTGTTTAAAGGCCTTATTTATTTAGACGGGGAGAACATATCTGCACTTCCCGCGTGACCGCTGTTAGTCAGTAGAGGAAGAGGGAGGCGAGAGTACAGGAATGGATCAATGAATCAATGAAAGAAAGAGGAGGAGGATTATCCCTTTTCATAAAGATTATCCAAAGATGATTAGGCCTAAATGAATACAGCTGTGAGACAAAAAAAGGGTCAAGACTTCCAGCCTCAGTCAGACGTTTTGCTGACAATGTGTCCGTGTGTTCTGTAAAAAGAGCTTCGTGATGCACTGAAATCAGCTGGGAATTACGACTAACATGAGAGCCCTGGATAGTCAAGAAGAGTGAAAGTAACCTCACACGACTAAGGCTGTGAAAATGAAATGCTTCTGTAAAAGGAGAAAATGTCCACTACCCCATTTCATGATGTGTTCGTGTTCAGGAGAGAGATTAAACAACAGCAAACCCAAAAAGAACAGCAACCGTGTCCTCCTGCGTATTTCAGGGTGTGCAAAAAACTGATGTGAGGGAGCGCTTGTTTTGTTCAGCTCGTGGGTGGTGTCAGGATTCAGGAGCCCAGAGAAGCCGAGGTCACGTCAACCACCCTGAAAGGGAAGGCACGCAGCATCCATTTTGTGCAGAGCAGCTTTCCACGTTCGTACTTCACCACCTTTCTTTCCGCGATCTAAAACCTGCTCTTAGACTCGTGAAAACTGCTGTCTGCACATCAGACGCCCACTTCTCTGTAAGAGCTCCCAGCACTCCTGAGCTGACTGGAGGAACTTCAGAAGGATGCGCTTTTCATACGGAGCCTTTTAACCACATTATCCAGCCGACGGCCGCGTAGCCTCATTGTCAAAAGGATCTCTGAGTGCTCATCTCTCCATCTCACCGGTGAACGACAGCGGATTGCGGTCTGAGGGTTATGAAGGCTGAAATGCTTAACTGTTCTTTCAGAATAGCTTTACTGGAAGCAAGAAGCTGGTCGTCATAGTGAGGGGAGGATTGTAAAGCATACAGCAGATCAATAAAGAGGATGCAGAAATGGTTTGCTGTTATGTAATACCAAAGAACATCTGTGCTTCTATATTATTATTTGTCCTTATAATCTGTTGTCCTGTTTATTTTTTCTTGTATTATCATTAATAGCATTATTATTACAAGAGTATTATTGGAAATGGGAGTTTTTGGGATTTGAGTAAAGGTTGAATAACTTTACACACCTTGAACATCGAGTGTGACAAAGACGATTGAAGTTGTTCAGAAGAGAAACGGGAAAGCAGGTGAACTGAAGGTGTTGGACAGTCAGTTTCTGATTGTATGTTTTGGGAGGAACCAGACCTGATTGATGATGCATCATTCTTGGGATATATGGTACTGGGAGGTTTAGAGAAAACTTGTGACATGTTAAGATGGCACCAAGATGTCTGGACTTGCTTATATTTAGCACATTTTCCTTACATTTAAGATGAAAATTAACCTGAAATAACACTGCAAACGTACTCGTAAGTGTAGAAGTGTACATTTAAATGTTAAATGTAATACATTCACATCTAAATGTTATATCTAAATCTAAATTTGAGCTCTAAACATGTTGTTGTCAACATGTTGTCATTTTTCAGCTTAAATTAGAAGAAAATGTGCCAAATGTGAGCTATAAGTTAACGAAATGTTTACATTTGGTGTTCCATACTCCAATGCAACAGGTCACAGACGATGCCCACTGATCGTTTTATATTCCAAAGCCCTTTTATTGATAATCCAAATGTGTTGGTCACAATGTGTGCCCGCGCCTCGTCTGCTAAAGTCATACAACTTATCTGGCAGCTTATCTCATTACAGCTGTCTTCATTTTCAGCTGGAGCGGCTCATTCAAAGACAACAGAGAAAAGTCTGTAGTCATCCTCAAAGGTGATCCACCAGGTGTAGGTCTGATCAGGTCTCGTCCAAATTCTGCTGCTGCTGCGTTGGATTATGGGAGTTTTTGGGATTTGAGTAAAGGTTGAATAACTTTACACACCTTGAACATCGAGTGTGACAAAGACGATTGAAGTTGTTCAGAAGAGAAACGGGAAAGCAGGTGAACTGAAGGTGTTGGACAGTCAGTTTCTGATTGTATGTTTTGGGAGGAACCAGACCTGATTGATGATGCATCATTCTTGGGATATATG
This sequence comes from Leuresthes tenuis, assembly GCF_036924035.1. NCBI lineage: Eukaryota > Metazoa > Chordata > Actinopteri > Atheriniformes > Atherinopsidae > Leuresthes > Leuresthes tenuis. Next base: position 28,766,310 of record NW_027325359.1, on the reverse strand, counting down.
GTACTGGGAGGTTTAGAGAAAACTTGTGACATGTTAAGATGGCACCAAGATGTCTGGACTTTCCATATAGAAATCATATGAGGAAGATAACACCTGTTTTGCACGTACCTCAGGGTATAAATAGGACCTGGTTTCTTTGTTGGAGGTCTTACTTCTGATGCATGTGAGCTGTATGAGCCGGTGTACACAGTATTAAAGAGTTCTGCTTTCAGTCTCATTGATCCCAGCCTTGTCTACTTTGACTCTTGGTCGTGATGACAGCAGAACGGCTGCGCAGGAAACCGTCCTTACAGTTTCCAAGCGTTACAAGATGTTGGCACAGACGCCACCCACCAATTTCACAACAGCGCTTCAGTCCTTCGCTGAACTCAACATGTCATCACTTGACTGACAAACACTTCTATATAAATGATTCATCCACCAGGACAACAAAATCAAAAACAGTAAAACAAGTTGGTAGTTAGAGACAAGTCATTTGTACATTTTATTCAACTTGTCCAATAATTAAAGCCCATGATCCAGCAGTTTGTAGAAGTTTTAGCAGCTTGAAGTGGTGGTTTTCTGTATGACGTCATCAGTCTCTCACATGGTTGTGGATTGGGGTGGGCGATATGGCAAAAATATCATATCACGATTTTTAAAAAATAAAATGACGATTTCGATCACAATCTTAAATTGAAAAGTGAAAAACAGACATAGTTGCAGAAGTATTTTCGGCTGGGCAGCTCGTACCGCTGGTCAACTACTTGAAGCAGACGTTCGAACCCCTTCCTTTTCTACCGACTTGAGCGGTACCATATCTTTTGTAAGATAAAAGGTAGCTGCTTCTGTTACCTCTTTCTATCACTTGCTTGACTTGTCATACGGAGTGCCTTTGTCAAATGCCTGTGTTAATGTTGTTTTGGTCTTACGCTAGCTGCTGCCTCCGCCTGCGGTGCCGCCGGGCCCCTCGCTGTTTGGCTCTCAGCATACTGTTTGGGATGCTTTCTCTTCAAGTGATTGAACAGGTTCGCCGTGTTGCCACCCGACAGGCGAACCGTTTCTGTGCAAACTTTGCAAATTACATTTGCTTGCGCTTGATCAGTTGCGGAAAATCCAAAGGAGGTGGAATTTTCTTTAGCGACCAACTCCTCTGTTTGGCTTTCAGCCATGGCTCTCCATGCGGCTACTGCTACACACACAAAGGCGGGTAAGAAAGCGCGTCACTGCCCGTAATTCGCTGTGATTGGTCGTTCAGGTTGATGACGTAATACGTCTGGTGAGTCGGTGCGTTAGCATACAACTGCAATTTATAGAATGTGCCCTAGACGATCGTTACGGATCGTCTTCACGTTGCAATCGTTCACGATTTAATATCGTCAGATCACCCACCCCTAGTTGTGGAGGAATCTTGGCCCACTCTTCTTTCCAGCGTTGCTTCAGCTCATTGAGGTTTGCAGCATTGGTTCATGCACAGCTCTCTTAAGGTCCCACCACAGCATTTCAGTCAGGCTGAGGTCTGGATTTTGACTGGACCATTGCAACACCTTGATTCTTTTCTTTTTCACACATTCTGTTGTAGATTTGCTGCTGTGTTTGGGATCATTGTCCTGTTGATGAGCCAGTTTCAGCCCAGCTTTAGCTGTCAGACAGATGGTCTCACATTTGACTAGAATACTTTGGTATCCAGAGGAGTTCATGGTGGACTCACTGACTGCAAGGTGCCCAGGTCCTGTGGCTGCAGAACAAGCCCAGATCATCAGCCCTCCACCACCGTGCTTGACAGTTGGTATGAGGTGTTTGTGCTGATATGCTGTGTTTGGTTTCCTCCAAACATGCTGCTGTGCATTATGACCAAACATCTCCACTTTGGTCTGGTCTGTCCATAGGACATTGTTCCAGAAGTCTTGTGCTTTTTTCAGATGCAGCTTTGCAAACCTGAGCTGTGCTGCCATGTTCTTTTTAGAGAGAAGAGGCTTTATAACCCTTCCCAGATTGATGTGCAGCAACAATGGCTTCTCTGAGATCATTGCTGGTGTCTTTCCTCCTTGGCATTGTGTTAACACACACCTGGATGCTGCAGAGCAGCAAACTGACATAATTTCTTCTCTTATAGAGGTGCTCACACTTACTGATGATCAGTTAATCAGGTGAATTTGATTAGCAGCACCTGGCTACTACTTACAATCTTAATTGTATTGAAGGAGTGTCTTTAAAAGGGTATTTTTAGAACGCAATCACTCATATAAACACCTGAAACTGTCATTCTTCAAACTGCATTAGTTATCTCCAGAGAGGCTTGGCTATCAATCTGACCGTGACCATAGTCACCGTAATGAGCGGGTTTGTTTCACACTTGTAAACAACGGCTGTATTAAGTGCAGAAGAGGAGTTCTATCGAATGGAGGATGAAGGCAGAGGCAGAAAGACAGCGTTCCTCAGAAAACTGCAGTTGCCCCTTTTATATCAAATATTTGCTGCAACAGGTTCAGTCTGTTGATGCCACACTTGGAAAATCTCCATGTGTCCACGGATGGGAGAAATTGCAGTTGCTGAACATGAATAACTAATGAATCTGCAAATTTAAGTAAAACAAAAAGCTCTCCTGGGAGCGAACAGTCGCTCCACAGCCGTAAACAGACAGGTGTGTGTACAGATGAGGGGGATTAGGTCACCTGGCAGCTCCTTTTTCCAGCAAAACAAGAGAAAAAATGGGAGAGATCTCGAAAAGAGCAACAGAGGAGGGAAGCTTCCTCCCTCTGGCAGGAGTGGCAGATGTGCAACAGATGTTGTGTGTACGGAGACGCAAGGAGTGTTGCATCTGTCGGTCAACTTTTAAAACCTCCCCCCACAGAGGACACCTTAAAGAGGACAAAGAGACGTTGTAAAGCAGAGTTAAGTTGCTGTGTTTGTCGACACTGATGTGCATGTGTGCGTGTGTCGTTAAACAGGTACTCTGCTGGATCCCAGTGGCCTTTACGACGACGACGTCAGTTCACCTGAAAGTTTACAAAAGTGAGTCACGCACGTTTAAAACCATCATTTTGCCCAATGTCAGTGAAATAAAAGAAAATGCATTATGAAGAATGAATGAAACCGTCTTTCAGCCCTTCATCACAAACGTATTAACCAACCTTTACTGTAGCCTTACACATGAGTCAACAAGCTGAATATTGGCTGATGCCGTTAAACTTTTGTTCCTTACGGGGCCTCTTAGCTTACTTATGTGAACCCGTTCTACAGTTATGACATCTTTAACCACAACGTTGTCTTAGCCATGAAATGTGGTGGTTTACCTTCGACAGGGGTGTTTGTTCACAAATGTTAGGTGTGTAAAATGTTAATGACAACTCGAACTGTGAGAAGAATGTCTCGCTGGTACACGAACATTTAGCCTGTACGGCCGCATGGTTTGAGGCTCATGTAACCTTAAATGATTCAAAGGGTCAGTGGTCTGGAAATCCAGCCTTACTGCAGTTGGATTCTGGATTCCATAGAAAATGAATGCATCGCTGTTGTGTTAATCCATACCTTCTTCCAGCTTTGACATGCTGTTGGTGGAGGCTGCACAGCGCAGCTAAATGGAAGAACAGCCATTAGTACAGTCTCTGTGGGCGCATTAACAGAATGAGTGTCAGAATCTAAACTTCAGTGTGTTCTGTCTCTGTCAGAGTGATGGAGAATGAGGAAGGCAGGAAGGAGTACCTGGTGTTTCCTCCCAGTAAGAACCAGTGTCCTGCCAGCAGTCAGAAAGGGAGGAAGATCCCGCTGAAGGGCAACGGGCGCCGGATTGACTACATCCTCTACAGTGACGAGGGCCTGCAGCAGGACTGGAAACTGGTATGATGCAGGAGCGGATTATAGGACAACGCTGGCAAAACTCAGCTTTGTTCTTTTTGGCAAAAAATCTAAAAAAAGATCAAGCTTTAATTAATCCAAATCCACTTAAATCTAATTCCTCTGATCTTCATTGTTGTTGGGACTCAATGATACAGCTTTTTCATTATCTTTTGAATTACAGAACTCGTATTAACTTGAGAAATCAAACATTTTGTGTCATCTAACAAAACAGTTTTTACATAAAAAGTACATCGAGCGACATAGAAACGTGTCATTTACCGTGTTCCATTTACCGTGCTGGGGCCAAAACCTACTGCAGGTCTGCACAAACAAGCAGGTTCAAATCTCCCAGCACCTACAATCCTCCTCCGATCCTGAATCTCTTTTGATTTGGACGTACAAACCTTCAGGGTGTACAGAAATGTGTTTTTTTCTGTACCACGTGAGGCAGAAGTGGCAGCCAGTGGAGCTATCTCTCAGTTCAGGAGCATGTTTCACCCAAATCTAAAGGTGTAAACTGTGAAATTCAGCAACACAAACTTACGGGGGAATAAGAGGGAATAAGAACAATAGTCTGTCAGGAGTCTCTGTGAGGGATGAGAAAACCAAATCATATCATTTACATGGCACATCTCTCCTCTGTTTGACTCCTTCCTTTTAGTTTTCAGCCACCTGGCGCCACCTTGTGGCAGTACATAGCTACTGTAGCACATCCATTAGTACACATTCTGCTTAATATTAATAATTAATTCATTAATGATGTTTTGATTATTCGCTCACAATCAAGTACATATTAAAACAAACCTGAAGTAAATGTTTCGCTGATGCTTTCAAGTGGATAGTAACTTTTTAATGCAACTCTTTTAAAGAAGATCAATTTTGTGCAATGCGTTAAGAATATAGTGGTCAGAGTAGCAATAGAAACTTTATTTGTGGGATCAATGTTAGCAGCAGTATGTGTAAAAGAAAAACGTGTGGCAGTGAGCAGTTGTTGGAAAGTACCCGACATGACCAGCAGATGCTGGTCCACATTCTTTTGGGTTGTTCCTAGAAAAGAAAACATTAAAGACGTGTTCGCAGCTTGGGGATGGCCCACCAGTTTAAAAACAGCAATACACTCACGGACAAAAGCATGAGTGCAGGAAGGGTTTCTGAGAGGTTATGTTAGGGGAAGTTGGTAGTTTCTGTAGAGCTTGTTTGCATCTTCGGTCATTCACTTTCCTTTCTCTTGTCAACAAACTCAAGTCACAGCAGCAACATCTGTAATAAAACCCATTTACTGAGGGCTCAAGATTAAAACGCATCTTTATCCTCATTCATAAGTGACCCAATTAAATAAAAACACTGCTTAATGTATTCTGAAGTGTTTTAATTGATTTACTTTGATAAATTGGCCAAAAAAGCAGATCTTACGATTCAGGCGTGTGGTTTAAATGACTCCACCTTTTCTCACTTTCTCCTTGCTCCGTCTCTTCTCTTCTCAAAAGAAAAATAAAGCAGTGCACAGAGGTAAGTGGAGCGCTGCTCTCTGTCTGTCATTACTCCGCCTAGATCGTTTTTATTCAAACCGGTTCGTTTGAAGCTTCTTCAACGTGTTCGGGATGATGACCAGTGTGAAAATGTAGCTCTCCTCCATTCACAACACAGCAAACTGAAGGACGGGTTAGAAGAGAGGCGGTGCATCCAGGATATTGTCCTTCTGGTGCGACCCGCAGTCCACAGGCCTCATCCTTCCACCTGTCTTGTTGCAACCTTCTCAGTGATAAACGCCTCTTTCTTCATGGTCAGACACATGACAAAAATATCATGTAGAAGTTAAGGAAGACAGTTCGGAGCTTTAAAAGTCTGCTGACTAAAATGTGAATTTCATGAGGTCGTGATGGTTCATCGCAGTGGTTCATTTCTTGTCTTCATCTTGCAGGAAATGGAGGACTTCAGCTTTGTCACCCAGTTGGCCGGCCTCACCGACCACCTGTCTGTGGCCATGCGGCTGGCTGTTTCCACCGGGGAAGAGGAGCCTTAGATTGACCACCTGAGTTTTTATTTTTCAAATACTGCCATGGAGGAACGACAAACGACCAAGAGGAGAGGAAGACATTATGAGTTTAGAGATATGGAGCAGCATGAACGAAGATTGAAGGGACAGAGAGGCGATAGATGAATCAGTGGAGGTGCACTCAGAGGACAGAAGAAGGAAGATGAGAGGGGAAGCTGAGGAGAGATATGAAAGAGGAACACTCTGGAAGGTAAAGATAAGCTGGGGGAGTTCAAATTTGGAAGCCAGAAAGATATTCATCTTCCTGGGTAAATCCCCCTCACTTTTAGAAACACTAAATACTGCAACAACCACAGGAGACTGACTTTTTAGACTGTTGAATATCACCTGGCCTCTTCTCCAGCGCTCCCTGCTGAACTTAATCCAGAGGGTTTTACTTACAGTGAAGAGTTTCATGTAGCCAATACACACACTCCTTCTATCAGATCTGTTTTAGTCGTAGTGGATTTTATTTGATTTTTTATGATTCTACCTTCAGGGACAGTTGGATGCTCATTGTTTAGTGTATAAGAGGAAAATACATGATTGAAGTGAAGCATACAGCTACTGACTGGCCTTTACACTGACCGTCTGTGTCCTTGTGTCGTGCTTCTTCCTGAAAGGCTACTGGTCGGTTCTGCTGTCAGTCGTTCACCTTACTGCCCCCACGTCGGTCCCAGGAACCTCAACAAGTGTCTTTTTTTTCTAAAAAAAAAAAATATATATATATAACAAAACAAGTCTTTCTAAAAGAAGAAAAATGAAATACAATTTCTATTGTTGCCACAACACTTTTTATATGATAGGGAGTTTAAATGCCTGTTTAATACTAAATGGTATGTTTCTAAGAAGATATGTTGTATAAAGGGACATGAAACCACAGGAAGAGGTTGTTTGTTTGATGCAATGTGATGCTTACAGCATGTTTTTCAGCCATTGCTGGTAAAAATTAGAAAACCCTTTTTGCTGAAACTTTGCTGATGCATGATGGGAAATGGTTTCCGTTTACAGCACTAATATAACAGCTTGATACATGCTTACTTGAGATTGGATGCATCAAGGAGCATTTTGCCCTGAACACACACACTTGTGAGTCTGAATGCCAGTTTGGCATTTGTGCATGTGACACACAGTGATGTTCACAGAAAGTGGAAGATTTACACTACTCACCCCCTCGTGCACAGAGGGCTTCGGGGGATGATTAAACAGCCATCACTGTGTTGTGAGCATGTCTTAGTGTTATTGGAACAGGATCAGGTCTGGTTTTTGCTTTGAGCACAGCGAGTTGCCCAACGCTGAGAGACACAACTGCAAAACCTCTTTACTCTGGAACATTTAAAACACCCACATGTTGTGCAACATCAAAGCACACATCGTGTAGATCAAAACAGTCCCAAAGACACATAAATACATGATAATCAGATCAGCATCCACAAATGCACAGTGGAGTGTAAAACTACCTAAAGATACAGCTGAAGGTGTGTTCAGACTGGGAGCAAAACTAGCTTTCACAGATTGAGAGCTGCAGAAAAACAAAAAACAGCTAAAAGAGGCAGAGTTGAAATCATATCTTGCACATATGTTGCTCAAATATCTGCTTCAAAGACGGCAAAAAATGTTCTGTTCACAGTCAAATCTCATTTCCATCATCTACCTACTGCCTGAAAAGTTTTTTAAAAGGCAAAATATTGAAGTATTCTGGCTTATAAACAGTCCAGGATGCGTGCAAATTGAAGTCACCTCAATTTAACCCTTAATGTGCTGCGCTTCTGTTTGGAAGAGCCCATCATTGAGTGACTTAACTGAGTGTTTAAGAAAACCTGCCTGAGCCTCATCTTCCACCCAGTTTAGGTGTGTAATGCTAAAGGGAGCGCATGTCATGTCATTACGTTTTCATACTTTGATACTTTTACCGTGACCTGACATCTCAGACATTTTCCTCTTAAATTATCTTTGATTAAATACAAAGAAGTAAAGTCGTTTTTAAAAGGTGACATCATAAAAACACGCTACTTAATCTTTAAATCACTAAAGTTGCCTTTAAGCAGTTTTAAAAACTGAGTGAGTTTATTTTAGATTTGATTTAATCTGACATCTGCACAGTTAAACTCTCACAATAAGCTTCAGTTTAAACACACCTTGCTCTCACCTGTGTGTGTCTGATAGTGTGTTTATACAATGATTGGACTTCAGATACTGCCGAGGCAGATGCTCCCCATAACTCCAACTAAATCCATTCAAACTCCCAGTCTGTAACAGAGCCACACAGACCAGGGTGACAAACCGGAGCTGTGTAAAGGGCAGTGTGTTGATACTGAACTGTGTTCGCTGTAGAAAACGCTGGTTTTGATGAGCTGATTGGATGTTTTGCTAAGTGATACCTCGAACTTAAAAGATGAAAGGACTTTCAGCTGAAATGCAGCCACATGCAGCAGTTCTGTTAGGAAAAAGGTTGCAAAATGATACACAAGAAAATGTGCTGACATTAGTGAGCTTAAAGGTGATTTCAATCCAACGGAGGCTTTTGTAACAAAACCTCTGTAGCACCAGTAAAGTTCTGACTCCGGATCAGTGACAAACCCAGGTTTCATGAAGCAAACCAAACTTGATTTGTGTCATTCTGTTCATTTATGGTGGAACAGCTGCATCGCCATAACAACAGGCATTTTTCTTTGTTACCTTGAGGAGCTGAAATGAATGAGATTGGAATCATGAGGAGAATCCATCTCGTTTGTGGCCAAGGCAGAGAGGATAGGACCAGTCAGAGTCTAATGAGTGACAACAGTCGGCGCAGATTCAAACCTCAGTCAGGAGCCCGCTGCGTCTGTTTCGAATGCACAGGGTGCCCCCAAAGCATCACGTTTAGAGACAACATGAAACGCCACCTTGACAATGTGGGAAATGTGGTACTTTTAACAAAGTAGTGCAGCAGTAGAGCAAAGGAAGTTGAATTCAAGACAAAATAAGTTAAATACAGCTGCACCAAGAGTGGACTGTAACACGAGTCTAACGTTTGCAGAAAGATAACCGGCAATACAAAACTGACACGAAGGGCCCTGAACCAAGTATCAGTATGTGACGAGTTGGAGATGGTAGTGGTCATGTCAGAAGTAGAGATCACTGGAAGAAGATGACAGGTGGCATCTCTTGGCTGTGCTTCCACCAGAGTTTGATTTTACCAGCTGGTTCCACCTTATTGATCTGATTGGTTTAAGCTTATGGTGAAGCGACGTTTGACAAATGGTTCATTCTACCAGTGTAGGTAGTTCTACATAAAACAACTCATCGGCACATCAGGATAGCAGACGTGTAATTTTCCAAATTTAGGTTAAGAATCCAGACCGAAACCGGTTCTACGTGGGTGGAAATGCCCTTTCAGTGAACTAAACTGAGGGTTATTCATTCACTTATTTCTTTTCTGATGGGTAATGTGTTATTTCCTTTTTCAACGAGCGAATATTTGTGCGTTAGCCCTTTAATCCGTTTGCTGTTTTTGAATTTTTCCATATCCAGTTTATTCAGTGACAGCTCTACAACCGATGAGTCCCACTTTTCTAATACAAAATACTTAATAAGTCATTCTGTCTCCATCACCAGGACCAGTGTTTCCCAAATCCTGGTCCTCTGGCCCTCCTGCCCTGTGTGTTTTACATGTTTTTTTCTTGCTCCAACGTACCCGATTCATATAAATAGGACAGCTCAGTAGCTCTCCATTGAGCTCTGCGGAGGCCTGGTAAAGATCCAGATTTGAATCGGGTCCGTTGGAGGAGGGAAACCTGTGAAACATTTAGGGCAGTGAGGTCCGAGGACCAGGACTGGGAGACACTGCCCAGGACGAATTGAGATCTGAGGAGTTCTAGAAAATATGATTTTCACTCTATTATTAAAGTTAAATTCATGAGTAAATAAAAAAAAGCCTTAAACCAATGTCTCAGTGGCACCGATGTTACTGAACAAGTTCTGAAAACCCGTCTACATTCTCTGCAGCCATCATAGTATTAACAGGCCTCATTGAATGTGCCATTTTCAGTAATGTGGTCCTGATACAGGGACCTTCAGGGTGGGAGTGGTTAACTAATGTTAACTTCTCATCACTTAACACGTGTTGGCAGAAAAAGCTCCAGATAGATGTTTCAGCATTCTGGGAATCGGTGGATCATGTCCATGCTCTCATCAGTCAACATTCGACAACAACCAAAATCCTGCTGTATATTTCTCTCAGAGATGTCTGTAAAACAATCTTTGATGCTTGTTTTTCTGAATAAAACGTGCACTTCAGAAATAGTTTAGGTTTTCAGATACTGATTGATTTCCATGGTCTGCACGGTGAACAATGTTTACAACTGTTTTGTAACTATCTGCCTGTTTCTAGATCACTTGAGAGGAGTGAATTGTCACTTTCAACAATTATATATGTGTGTGTGTATGTGTGTATGTGTGTTTATTTGGACAAATCACTGTCTTATACTTTAGCAGTAGAAATGTAGACTTTCAGTACAACTATGAGACTGTGTGTGCATGAGTGTGTGTTATGTGTCAAAACCAGAAACATCTGGGAGTTTTTTTTTTATTCTCAGTATGACTCCACAGGTCACCTGGCTGCTCACATATCTGCTGTCACACATGTCCCTTTATGACTTATGTAATCTGATGATATATTGTTATTACTAAGATTTGTTTATGTACTTTCCTAAACCATGTTTATCTATTTTATGTTGCAAATCACCGCTTGTGTGCTTACATTAAGCTGAACAAATGAGAACAAATCCCTTAAAAAGTCATGTCTCTACACCGCAGTATAAGACAGAAAGGTGCTATGGTATCCATGAGAATCAGATCTGCAGGTAAATCAGATGCAGTCTCAGGGGGAGACGATGTAGAAGATTATTTAATGACCATCACGACGAAACTGTAAACGATTTATTACGGGAAACCTAAGTACTGCTGAACACTTAATTAGCATGGAGAGTTAAACAGCGCGACTAATGTGATAAATCGTATTCTTAAAAGCTGGAATGTGGATGTCATTCATTTCATAAATAGGATTGCCTTTTGTTTTGCATATTTTTGATTTAAATGTCACGGCATAAAATTCTAGCTGTCCCAGAGCCCCAGCTTTAAATCATCAAGACAGTGTGAAAGGACCATGATTTTTTTTTAATTACTCAGGTGTTAAATTAGCAGTGGGAACAAAGAGTATCAGAATTAATCACATGGGTGGAGAGCCACAAAGCTCAAGTGAGATTCCAGTAAAGCTATTTTCATTTCAGTATTACTGCAGGGTCGCTTGAATGCAATAAACCTTGTTTCTAATTTTGTCAAAGCTCCCAGAAAATGTCCCCTGCTGCTTCAAACCAGAGACACTAAACAAAGCTAAGGGGACAGGTCCACAAACATGAAGTCGAAATATTTTGAAAATGGGATCCATATTTGACTGTGGCATAATTACAGCAAATGTAGCTTGCTGGTTACCTAGTTGTCTTTAATCACGCCACAAGTGTCAATGTCAGTCAAGACTGTAACCCACATTTAGGCGTCTCCACTTAGAGTCAAACTACATCACTAATGCAAGATGACAGCTTCCATTTCCATTATATTTATTGTTTTGATCGGATGGGAGATGGTAGCAATGCGTCATCCAACTCTAAGCGCAACTGAACATCAAAAGGAAATGACAATTGAAGGTAGAAAAAAAAAATCCAAAAGCATGAAGAGACCTAATTGACCATATTAGCATCCTTTTTCAATTCATACATTTTTAAACCATAAGGCCTGTAAAAATGCTGGTTTGTGGAGCTTTAAAGTCAATACAAATGATCTAAAATCAGCTGCTCAGTAGTACCACCAATGGCTAAACTATATATTGCATACAATGAGTGGTTTAGTTTCATTTCTATGCCTCCTACTCTGCGATAGAATCATCAGTCATGATTTTTAAATTCACAGTTGCAAATTTACTCTATACACAGTGACTGTTAGTTATGTTAGTGATTGTTAGTTTTTAGTTATCTAGGACTACAGAATATTTATTTAAGAATTAAATGGAAAGATAAACCCCTTGAGGTGCCTCGTCATGTCTCTGACGAGGTCCTCAAACACAAAAACATACAAATTAACAGTGAATTAAGATGAATATATAAGGAATAGAGACACAAAACCAACATTTACTAAATAAAATCAACAATGGAAAAGTAGAATCATGCCAAGCTGAACTGACTAAACATAACATAAAGACCTACTAATCTCTGATGATGCAAACCTTTGTTTGGAAGATAAAAAACTACTTTAACCTGTAAACAAACTGTAGATGCTGGTGTCCACGTTCCGGCAGCAGCAAAAAGGGATTATTTATGTGTCCTGAGAGGCTAAAGGTGCAAGATATTTCAAAGACTAATGGTGAACAAGGTCATCTAAACAGTAAAGGTTAGATATATCTTGAAGAATTTGAAAACAGGATGTTTAGAAATGGGACACCTGGTGATAAAGTTTCAGGCAGTTAATCAATGAAGGGAAAGGCTGCGAGTGCAGGCGGGTTCAAATTTGTGACCACAAATTGAGATGAATAAAGAACAGTGTCATCTGCATATAACGGAACAGGAAAACCTGTGAAATTATTAACATTAATCGATAAAGCCCTTCCCTGGTTGTCCTGGATTGAGAGAGGCTAAAAGTTTAATAGCTTTCATATATATCCCAGCCTCTTCACTCGTAAACACAATCAGTGTTTTTCCATCTGACCTTGGATCTATTACAATTGATCAAATCGCACCTGCCTACTGCCTGTTGGCTGTTGTAGTCAACTCAAAACTCACATTTATGGCAGTCTTGGCTTTCTGTCTGTTACATTTTCCCTCAATTGTCGGTCATTCTGGACACCATCAGCATTGCCGCCTTCCACCCAGTTTCTGTCCTCATAACGCTGTCGCTAACGACAATCAAGCTACCATAATTGGCCAACCACAGTCTCTGAATAATAATCACAGCCTCAGCAGGGCAATTAGTCGGATTTGAACCATTTCAAAACCAACACTTAGAAACCAACCAACCAAAACCAACAATTAGATTACCCTAATAACTACCCAGCTTTTCATTAAGTTACAATGATAAAGATGCTGAATGCAGTGTTTCATAGCTGTAGAAGATGTTATAGATTCTAAAAAAAATCTAATTTGTGCTTTCTTTTTTTACATACATATGGATCGATAGTCCAAAACAAATCAATGGGTCAGTTTCTGACTGCTTACCTGGGAAGATTTGCGCATTTTGTTAAATTTTTTATTACAAAAGTTGCCCCTTTTGTGTCACATTGAGGACAGCGTTGTTCAGCAGTCAGTCGGGAAGTCCAGCTCTTAGCTTGCATTGCTGCATGTACTGTGATAACGCTTCAGGCTTGTAGTCTAAGTAGAAGTGATGCCTCACTTTGCTATCCTTTCCTAGTTTATGTTTTCTCTAATTTCATGTTTTTTTTAATTGGTTCTTGTCTTTGGCGAGGTTTGCTTCTTGATTGATTTGTCAAACTTGGTCTCTGTAATGTGGCAGAGCGATGGATAGCTTTTCTCTTTTTAAGCTTCTCCGACAAACTGCTTGTTTTCTTCTGCTTTTTTAAGGAAATCAAAAGAACTTTCCCTCTCTATCTGTGTCGTGTGTCGTTTTTCAGCATTTTCAGAGGTCGTTAGTGTGCTCCAGTCAAAGTATGTGTGGGAATAATGGGTGTAACAACCATTCGTGACGTTAATTCCATTGTGAATTAGTGGTAAGTGGTCACTGTGGTTGTCCTCAAATGTTAGGTAAGTGAAAATGCCTGACTGACTTAATTTTTCACTTAATTTCCTCTTTTTCTTAATGTCATAACACCTATGAATGCCAATGTGTTTAAAGCTGAAGGTAGGCTGATATTTAAAATCTATTTCGAGGTTAAAACAAAAAAAAAGTTTTGTTTGGTCTCTCTTAAGGGGCAAATCAAGAGGAAGTGAAACAGCTTGTAGTAGTCCTTCTGCTTTTGATTAACAGGGGAGAAACGCTAACTCCTAACATTAGCATACTGTGTCAAGTGTGAAAAAGTCCCATCACAATGAAACTTCAGTCCTTGGTAATGTAAGACAAACAAGACCACTGAGCTGAAAACGTGTTAAACGGTTTGTAAATTTCCAGAGACATGAACTTTAATCGGACTAAGACAAAACCAATTCTGAATCATCATAGAATTACTTTTGAGTTTTTCATACAGGTGTATAATAATCAAGAAATAAGACGAATAACACAATACTTTTGCATGAATAATTGGTCTGAAAAATGAGTGAAATACGACTCTTCTCGGCTTCATGGACATCTGTAAAAGTTCACTCATTTCAAATCTGCTTGAAAACCCAGTTTATTACTTACATGAAGTCCTATTTCTGAATTACAAGTGTTCTGAAATTTTATATTTAAGTTTGCAAATGAGATAGAAATGCATTAATTCAGACAAAAAAATAAATCCCAAATTATACCTTTAGGTGTTACTACTGATAATCAGCAAAGCGCAATTCAAAAACGATTTATAGCGTTTAAACAAAAACTTTAGTAACAAAGTAAAGCGAAGGGGTGCAAGGCAATGAAAGTTATTAACAAGTCCTCTAATTAGATTAAAGCAGTTAATTAAATTCAGTGGTGAACAGGAAAGTGTTGAGGTTTGATTTAAGAGAAGCTGGATTTGAGGCAGACCTGTAGTTCTCTGGGGGTTCGGTCCACATACCTGGTGGATAAAAACTGAGCAGCTTCTCCATGTTTAATTCTAACTCTGGGAACAGAAAGCAAACCTGTTCCTGAAGACCTGAGAGTTCCTGACGGTTCATCGTGTATCAGAAGATCTGAGATGTGCTTTGGCCCTAAACCAAATAAAGCCTTATAAACTAACTGCAGTATTCTGAAATCAGCTCTTTGATGAACAGGAAGCCAACGTAGAGACGTCACGACCGGAGTGATATGATGCACTTTCCTGGTCTTCGTGAGGACTCGAGCTGCAGCGTTCTGAATCAGATGTCTGATCCATCTTTCAGGCAGACCAGTTCATACACTCAGTGGGTCTACATGATGAGATTAACTTGATTATAGCTATAGTTGGGTTATGCGCCTTATCTGAGCAAGGGCAATTATCCAAGTATACATGGCGGTGAATAAATGGAATCATTGGCACAAAGCATGTCATACGATACGTACGATAGGTGGCGCTCTACCCATTTCGCTAATAGAGCCACTTCCGGTTGACCAACAACAACAAACTAAGGCATTCGAGAAAGATGGCGAACGAAGAGCAAGATGAAGCTATGTCCCCGCGTTGTTTGTTTCTTTCCGACGGCGGCAACAACAACGGGAATATCATCTCCTTCCACTTCCAGGTCACCATCCCAGGAAAAAAATGTCGAGCATGCGCAGAACGCAAACTCCAATTCAACACATGCTTCACAGTCTACATGCACGTTTAGTGTGACTATCAACCGAGTTATCTAGGGGTCTTAATCCGACTGCAAGTAACCCGATCCGGTCCAATTTTTAGTCAGACTAAGGTGAATACATTAACTTAATAACTCAGTCTTATTGTAATTTAGCCATTAATCCAATTGTTTTCAGTTCCATGTAACCCCACTGACTGTGTTACATAATCCAGTTTATTCAGCTTTTGTACATCACTGTGACACATTAGTCCTTTAATCCTTAATATAT
The DNA here is from genome assembly GCF_036924035.1 of Leuresthes tenuis. Lineage (NCBI taxonomy): Eukaryota > Metazoa > Chordata > Actinopteri > Atheriniformes > Atherinopsidae > Leuresthes > Leuresthes tenuis. The sequence continues at coordinate 28,750,754 of NW_027325359.1, read as the reverse complement.
TCACCTGGTGATAGTATGCAAACCTCATAAGTGACTTGATATGGCTGAAGTTCAAGTTAAAGTTCAGGTCCGAGTCCATAAAAAGGTTTTTAACATGATGAACTGAAACTGGGCACAGATTTTTCTGCCTTGTCTCTAAAAACATCCATCCATCCATTTTCTATACTCATTTAATCTGTCGATCGGGTTGTGGGGGCTGGAGCCTACCCCAGCGGTCATCGGGCAAGAGGCAGGTACACCCTGGACAGGTCGCCAGTCCATCACAGGGCTCTAAAAACAGTGAAGAAAATTCTGGATCATCCAGTTATTTGTTTAAAGCACTTAACAAGTGTTTTTTAGGGATTATCACAGCCAGACGATATGGTGATGTTGATTTGTGAGTTGTCCGCCCAACTATGGAAGCATGTTTAGTTGCTTTGCATTATCTGAGCCAGTGGGAGCATGTACATTGTGAAATTTCCACTTGCAATTTTTTATTTTTTTTTTATTTATTTATTTTTTATTTATATAGCGCCAGATTACAACAATTGTCATCTCAAGGCACTTAAGTAATATAGTCCAATTCAAGCCAATTGGAATTCAATTCATTGTAATCATAATCCAATTAATTCATCTAGAGCCAATTCAAAAAATAATATCCTAGCTAAGGAAACCAACAGATTGCACCGAAACTTGTCTTCAGTCCAATCTCCCATCCTGAGCGTGCCTGTGGCGACTGTGGAAAGGAACGACTCCCTTTTAACAGGAAGAAACCTCTGGCAGAACCAGACTCAGGAAGGGTGGCCATCCGCCTCGACCAGCTGGGGTTTGAGAAGACAGAAAAGAGGGAAAAGAGGGGGGAAAAACACCATAACGCCATTCAAAGGATATCTGTTGGAACAGGGAAACATAAGTTAATAACCACAACAATGTCACATGTACATAATATCATATGAGAAATTATACAGGGGGAAAAAGAGAGCAAAGTGGGGAAAGGTGTGACAGATGAGGTCCCCCAGCAGTCTAAGCCTATAGCAGCTTAACTATAGGATGTTTCAGGATAACCTGAGCCATCCCTAACTATAAGCTTTATCAAAAAGGAAAGTTTTAAGCCGAATCTTAAAAGTGGAGAGGGTGTCTGCTTCCTGGACATTTACTGGCAGCTTATTCCACAAGAGAGGGGCCTGATAACTGAAGGCTCTACCTCCCATTCTACTTTTAGAAACTCTGGGAACAACAAGTAAACCTGCAGTTTGGGAGCGAAGTGCTCTGTTAGGAAAATATCTTACAATGAGATATTTAAGATATGATGGAGCTCGCTCATTAAGAGCTTTATATGTGAGGAGAAGAATCTTAAATTCTATTCTGAATTTAACAGGGAGCCAATGAAGAGAAGCTAAAACTGGAGAAACATGATCTCTCCTGTTAGTTTGCATCAGAACTCTGGCTGCAGCATTTTGGATCAGCTGGAGGCTTTTCAGACAATATGTGGGACAGCCCAATAATAAGGAATTACAGTAGTCCAATCTTGAAGTAACAAATGCATGAACTAGTTTCTCTGCATCACCCTGAGACAGGATGTTCCTGATTTTAGCAATATTACGAAGGTGAAAGAAGGCAGTCCTAGAAACCAGTTTTAGATGTGAGTCAAATGATAAATTCTGGTAAAAAATAACTCCAAGGTTCCTCACTGTAGAACTAGAAGCCAAGGAAATACCATCTAGAGTAACTATATAACTAGACAATTTCTCCCTGAAGCGCTCAGGTCCAAAGAGAACAACTTCAGTTTTGTCTGAATTTAAAAGCAGACACTTCTGAGTCATCCAGGTCTTTATGTCTTTAAGACAGGCTTGTAGTCTGACCAACCTATTGGTGTCATCTGGTTTCATAGACAGGTACAACTGAGTATCATCAGCATAACAATGGAAATTTATGCCATGCTGTCTAATAATGTTACCAAATGGAAGCATGTATGAAGTAAAAAGAATCGGTCCCAGCACAGAACCCTGAGGAACTCCATGACTTACTCCAATGTGTGAGGAAGATTACACATTTTTCTCCCCTCAGATGTGTGATTACCTGTGGACACAAAGTAGTCTGTGTCTTTTAAGTGGAAAGAATAAATGCTCTGGAAAGCAATAAAGATCTATAAATGGATCAGTGCCTTAAAAACATTTGGTTTTGCCTAAATATGACATTGAATAAGCTTGATCCTGCTCAGATACCCAATCACAAAAGTTTGTTTTCGAATAAAAAAACTAAAGTTATCCTAATATATTTAATATTCTTTAAGTTGTAAATGTTTAAAATCTAACAAATGAAACCACTTACAGCAGTTTTTATCTGATTCTCTTTTACCGAATTATGACTTTTATCTTTTCTAAGTATACTTGTTGAAGCACAAAACTTGATAAATTTACTTGAACTTTTGTGTAATTTTGCATCACGTTTTACATCTTCCAATCAGCTGTTGAAGAGATCGATGAGTGCATCCTTATGTTGCTTCATCAATGGGTGGAGTGGTTACATCCTCTGACATTACTTATATATTGTGTTTACATGTCAGTAATGTCGTCACCGTTTATTTTACTGATTGCATGTGGACGGAAAACATCAGTTAAAACTGCTTTAAAGCTGCAGAGATCCATCCATCCATCCATCATCTGTCGCTTCTCGGGGAGACGGGTCGCGGGGGCAGCAGGTTGAGCAGAGAAACCCAGACGTCCCTGTCCCCGGCCACTTCCTCCAGCTCTTGCTTCCAGGGGGACCCCGAGGAGTTCCCAGGTCAGCCGAGAGACATGGCGCTTTAGACTGTTTAAAAGCGAGAAAGAGACTGAAGGAAACTGCAGCTTCATTCCGTAATAACATGGAGACGGAGAAGTTGGAATTCTGCCGACAACAGGATGGATTTTATCTGCAACTAATTTATCAATAAATGAATTTGAAGGGTCAGTAGTGTCATACAGTGGAAAAACCAGACAGTATCCAACCCTGCAGATCTCCTCTCATAAAGGCTCTGTGGACTTTTTTATTGCTTTGCTCACTGTCACACCTCATCATGCTGCTGTGACCACAGTCATCTTTTTCCTGTGAAAAGACTCTCAGAAAACCACCGTAAACTTCCTGCTCTGCAGCAAAAAGCAGAACTACCGAACCAGTTCATGTTCATGAGATGCACACTGTCCCTTGTAGTAATGGAGAATCTGAAGTTGATTTGTTTGTGTTTTTATAATTTTTTTATGCACACACTGAATGATTAATCTCTCAGTGCGTTTCTGCTCCTCATAACCACATACAAAACATCTATGTCATCGGAAAAAAATACATATTTTTAATGGGTGGTGAAGATTAGGGCTCATAAAGTCCACTGCATACTGCTCCATGAAATGAATGTATGTCAAAGTACAATAATTAGCTTACTTTAATAAACTAGCCAAAAAAGGAAAGTCAGATATAGCAGTGGAACAGATTTAGGCTTCTTCTTTATTAGCAGATCTTCTGCTTTGAAGGGCAGGTAAGGTCAATCCTATTTCCACCTCCTTTTTTATCGATTTCTTCCCCTCTTTCAGAGAACAAAACATTTTTAGCCAAACAAAGTTAACCAGGCAACAACAGCAGTGGGCAGGAGAGTATTTCTTAAAAGATGATGCTCCTGTGCCATGCATGCAACATGGCGTACCTTCTTCTTCCTCCTCCTCCTCCTCCTCTATGTGCCAGCTTCTTCTTTTACTTCTGGCTCAAAGCCAACCGTGGGGCATGCTCTTAATGCCTGGGCCAGTCTGAGTCCCATTGAACATATAAATGCAGGAGTAATTCAACTTCTAACCATATTATCTTGCTGTGTTATTCCAACGATTTCCCGTTTCCAAAACAATAATTAGATTTTCTTCTAACATCTTGTAAATGTAATGACCAAAACTGACAGAAGATGACAACACATTTGATATGGTGTCATACTTTGTGCTAAGTCTGTGTTGTGTTTTCAGCTCGTTTCATTGCTCCCATGCGGTCAGAAAACATCTGTAAAAGATGGTTTGAACCTGTACTGACCGGGTGAAACTGGGTGAAAACAGCTAAACTGACTAGTAAAACTAAATCAGAGCAATTGTGTTCCTCCCTGTCTGCTTAATGTATAAGTAAATAACTGTTTTCTAAAATATCCATTATACAATAACAGAGTTGTTATTCAATAATCTGATTTATTAATCAGAATTCAAGAGTTTTCTATTTTCTAGGTATTTCCAACCAAACTGTAAGTCTATTTATTTGCCTTTCCTGTGCTTTGAAGTCATATCCTCGAGCATTCATGTGCTCAGAGGACCATGACAGAAAAAGAGTTTGAGAAAGAAAAAGATTAAAATGTAAGAAAAAACAATGAGACTGTCGACTTTGAATAAAAATAACTGAACTATTCAGTCGAGATGATTTGATTAGGACCTGCTGCATATATGATGGTTCAGACCAAGCAGGGGGGATTACTAAAACTGAATTATGCTAAAAACATAGATGAGTCATACAAACAGAAAGGGTGTGCCTCACAAAGATGTTGGAGGCATCAGAAGGGGAATGCTGCACAGCTTTGGCAGCGGAGCAGCCTTCCACTGTCAATCAAAGCTACATATTTGTTCTCCTTGGTCCGTAACTCTTTCAACCCTCCTATGTTGCTTTGTTTCTTACTTTTAAAGAGGTCATTTCTAAAAAAAAATTAATAATAAATTGCTTTGATTCAGATTTCTGACATTTTGGCATAATTTCCTGTGGGTGTTTTTAATACAGGCCACTTGCTTCACATGCTGCAGTTTGTTTATCTATTGACTTTATCTATTTATTTAGTTAATAATCCAACTACTGGCTTGTACGCCTGCCTGGTCATTGCATCAGTGTGGACAGGAGCAGTTCAGCCCAATTTCCCTTTTTATTGTGCAAGAGAAAAACTTAAAAAAAGCCTTTTGTTTCTGTCTTATTTAAGGGATCTTCCATCTGCTGTCTGTGCCTGTGGGGGAGTTTCATTTGGTCTGACATAATTATCCTGACAGAGCAACTTCCGCTTGAATTTAGGAAGTCCTCTTTGCAGACTGGTGGAGTTTGGAAGATGTGGACATTTTTTCAAAAGGTGGCAAAGGATGAGTAAAAGTTTCGGCACCATTATGGGGCATGCAGGATCAGCTGCTTTTTGACCTTAACCCTGACCCCTAAATCTGAAGTTTCTCCAGTTAAGAACTGTTTTTATATTGTTTGTTTCTATTGTTGAAAACTCTAAAGTAATTTTTAGTTGAAGTCTTGTGAAGAAATTACATTTTTTCATATCTAATCTAATTCCATTTGATTTAACTGCATCGTCCGTTGACCCTTTTCCTCAGTGGTCAATGCACAGCAGCTCAAAATCCCCCCTCAGCTAATCTGTAACCTGGTTAACATGTCCAAAAGATGGTTGATATGTTTTACTCGACATATGAGCAAAATAAGCTATCACTCTGCAGGGCACCATTTACGGTCTCAGAAAAGTGAGGTCAGACAGCCCGAATAATGGAAGATTGCAGCAACCAATCCATTATTTGGGGGATGGGACATTACTGCTAACTTGCATACTCACTAACTACCTGCTAACTTTATATAAGAAGCAAGAACTAGCTGCTAGTTTTATATGAATATTTTCATGTTTTATTTAACAGATATCTTTCATACTGAAATTATATCAAACTAACAGCTGGATAAACAGTTCAAGTTGGTTAACAGGGAAATGGGGACAGACAGAAAGAGGTTGCAGCGAAGGGACCGAGCTCGGACTCAAACTCAGGCCCACTGCAACGAGGGACTGTAGCCACCGCTCAAATGTCTATTTGTAGTTTCCTGGCTTTAACCTGGAGAGCAACTGGATCCTTTACCAGCTGAAAAGTGGTGAGAGGGAGGGTCCAGCCAGTTAAATCCCAGCTGTCATAAGACAAGTGGCAGGGTACAGACAGGCCACCCGTCCACAGGGCTAACAGAGAGAAGAACAAGCACACATGCACAACATTTCTTCATTTTTACCCGCAGAAAATCTCCCAAGGACAACAATGGCTGCCCACTGTTCTAGTATTTGTGTCCATGAGTGTGTGACCCTGTGCATGTGCATGTGTGTTCAACAGGTGCCAACCTGGATGGGTTAGATGCGGAAGAGTAAGTTTGTGTATTTCCTGAATCTACGTGACAATAAAAGTCTTAATCTATCAAACATGTTAACGTTCTAAATCTAAACCACTGAAAACTATTTAATAGCCTGGTATGAAAGTAAAACATGGCTAAATCAGATCTCAATGTTCAAATAACCTATCTTGGTATGGATGTTAGCATGCATACCAACCACAGTAAATGTAGATATATATCGGGTTTAGATAAACCAGAATTGTTCTTTAATACCAGGTGTAAATAAGGTGTAAAAATCTGGATATCTATCCCTAATTTTAAAAGAAAATGAGTGTCTTACCCCTCAGATTTGAAATGACTGATTCAGTCTGGTCGGTGAGTAGAAAACCTTCATCTTCACACAGATGTTATGAATGTTGTGCTTAATCACAAGAATCCATGTGAAAAACCTTGACAATACCCAAACTGTTTTTACCGCTGTGTGTTACTTCCACTGTATTACAAAGCAATCAATCAAGTTATTGTTGCTGTGGCTCCTTGACTCAGGCCTGAATCCCTCTTCTTGTTTAATCACATGAAGTTATTACTGACTGGAATTTTTCTCATCAATTTGGGATTTTTTTATTTACACAGTCTTTGTTCTGTCTTTGCTCAGTATGTATCAAATCATGAAAATGGGCCTTTCAATCTCTTTCCAGTATGTTTAATAATGCATATTATGACAGGTTGCCAGCACTTGTTTGCACTGAGGCGCACAGTATTCACAGTTGACAGCTGGAAAAGGGCCATAATGTCAGAACAGCAGCACACCATGTGACAGTAGCTGTGAGAGCAACACACAGCGAGTCAAATAGTTTTGGTCACATCACTCAAGTACAGTGTAATTCATAGGGAAACCACAGCTAAAAAAACTGCTTCCTCATTTTAGTTTCATTAGCTCACACAAGGAAGTGACATGGACTAATTACTCACATGAAATAACCCACGCAACAAAAACTCCCACACGGCAATCCCACAGACACAAAGTGAGATGCCATTGTCCCATAATGGAACGAGGGGTCTTCCCCTACTTGCTGGATCTCTATAAATCTGGAAGCAGGTGCAGTTCAACAGCACAGGCAACAAACTGACAAAGCTGAGCTGAGACTATAATCCACTGCTGCACTGTGAAGAAAATCCACTCACACCTCAGGAATGGCTTCTCCTCGTCTCGTTCTGTCTGTGTTGGTGTTGATGCTGGCTGTCATCGCTCTGACTGAAGGTAAGACGAAGATCTAAGCTAAGAGAAATGTTGGACATGTAGCGGCTTTAATCAAACAACTTTTAAACTGGAAGTTAAGCTGTTGTGTGTTTTGAGGATGCCTTTCCGGTTCTAATGTAAGGTTAGGATCCAATTCACCAAAAATATATCTCTGCTCAGAAAAACGCACAAATAGCAAAGTCACGAGCTGTTAAAACAGCCAAACTGACACCTTTACAAAAACAATACCTCAAATCTATAAGATGAAAGGCATAACTGATGGAGACTAAATCACCCAAAAACTTTTTGTGTAGCTTCAATGGCTGCTTAAATTTGTATTTTTGAGCCAACATTATAAGTAATTAAAGCTTTTCTATGAAACAATTTTAACCAACAACCAATCAATTATTAGATTATTCAACCAGTCATTTATTAGTCTGACATATATGGAAACACAAAGAATTATTAGATTATTGCAGTTTTGAAGGTTGCAGGAATCAGTGTTGTTTTGAGACAATATATTTACATAAACAGTATTTCAAATGTTTAATGTGAAAGTGGTTACTTGTAGTTTAGTAAAGAGTTATGTCCATAAATATCACTGTGGCTTTAACTTTAATAACTGGGCCATTAAAGCTGCACTATTTAAAATATTGACACAAAAAATAAATGGATTGACTTATGATCTAAAATGTTAAAGTGATTGCTCTTTTTGATCTGTTTTAGCTTTGTTTTAATTTAAACTTTACATTCAGTCCCTGCGCAGCACCAAACAGGTGCAGGTCAGGTCAGTAATCAGATTACATTTTGTCGCCAAAGGCCAAAATATTAGCTCATGATATGGTGGAGCATCCCCTGAAAGTATGCAGATACTTTAAATATAAGTCAACAATAAAGAATTAAAGCAAATTACAAGAACAAACACAATCAGTGCCTGTATCTTTAAAAGCAGAGGAGTTATTCTTAGCTCAGAGGAACAAAGAACACAACCTCTTTACCTAAAAATATCAGTACCAGTTTCAGTACCTGTTGCAGCCTCTCACAAGCCGAAAGGAAATTAAAAATTGAACCAAAAGAGAAGAGGTACATGATGAATTTGAGAGTCATATGAAGTTTGTTCATTCGCTGTTGTTTGTTTGCAGGTATGCGCGGTGCAGGCCCCAGGAAATGCTGCTTCAACTTCAATAACAAACCAGTAGCTAAAGACAGAGTGTCTGGCTACGTCAAGACCAGTCAGCGCTGCTCCAACGCCGCCATCTTGTAAGTGCACAGTCTTACAGCAGCGCATCACCAACGTCACTAAATCTGCTCCTGATTCCACTGATGTAACTTCCTCCTGTTTCTTTCAGGCTGAAGACAGTGGTGGGCCGTCAGCTGTGCGTCAAACCCTCAGACCAGTGGGTGAAGGAGCTCATCACATACCTGGACAACAAAGCTGCTCAAGGAGAGTCTTCCACACTGTAAACATGTCAACAACATACCCACTATACCAGCCGACATGGAGTTTAACTGTTTAATGTTTCAACTACTGAAGTTATAACCAAACGGAAGCTCTGTCTTTCTATAACATGTTCCAATATCTTATATTTGCTTGAATGAGTAGTACAGAGATCATCTCTTGCTCAGTATTTGAAATATTATTGTGTTTGAGTTACAGTTCTTTATTATTGATATAGACCGGCAACACTGTGAAAGACCTTTACATTGTGATTTCACCTGACCTGATAAAGTTTATTCACTATAAAAGAGTAATGTCTTCCAACTCCGCATTGTGTCATCAGCAGAGTATAAGCTATGAGCTACAGCACTTGTTACTGTGCAGAGACCTTTTTACCTTTCTTTTCTAATATTATCTAAAGTTAAGTTGTTATGCTTTGAATTGTTGACACAAGTAATGTACTTTGACAGAATAATCACCTGTTTCTGTGTTATCTTACTAATTTGTTTCTCTTAAATTAAAACGATTATACGTGGAAGTTCATTTAGCGCAACATGTCTTATTGTTTTACATATTTATGGGGATCTATTTTAAACCTGGAAAGTCCCTCAACATAAACAATGTTAAGTAGGCTTGTATGAAATAAGAAGGATTTATTTACTACTTGTGGTTCAAATTGTATTAATTATGAGATTAGTTATGTAGAGGAAGATAAAACAACTACTACAACAAGTTTCAATCAATTTCAATTCTCTTTTAACATAATTTCACATTTTCATGATTTTAGCCAAGCTTTTAGAAGAGCTGATCATTTGAGTTGTGCTAGCTAAGTCAACTAGCACTAGCATTAGCACTGTTAAATTTAGGAAATGATACACCCATTTTGCAAATACATAGTTTATCAACTGAGGATAAAAAAAGATCACTTGCCCTTAGTTCACAATAATTCAGGGATTTTGTCACAATTATACACCACTGTGTGACCAGATGGTTGTTGAAGCTAATGTTATCCTGTATAGGCTAATTGAGCTCAGCAAAAAATATTGCATTTGCTTACATTTGTGTAATAGCTGAAGTCAGATTTTAAACCCAGTTTACCTGATTTACTAAAGTAGAATTTAAAATTCAATTATACACTGATATATTTCTGAGTTTCTTGTTCCATGTGAAATGAATGAAACTGTACTAAAGGTGAAAACTAATCCTTCTGAAAGCTAATTAGCTAAATATTAGCCAGTCTTCCTTTACAAAGAAACCTCTGACAATTGGATTTTAAAGTTTTTATGTTCATAATCTTATGTCAAAGCAAATGTATGAATGTGTTTAATCAGTTTTTGATTAATTTAACAAAAGGTTAAAGGACAAGAGATCTGAAGAACAAACTAAATATTAATTTTATGTTCTCTGTGGTTTAAAAATAAAGCACAATATCAGAGAAAACATTCAAAATGATTATAGATAGAATATTAAATCTTTGTCACAATTATCCCCCACTGTGTGACCCGATGGTTGTAGAGGTTAATGTTAGCCTGTGTAAGCTAACTGAGTGCAGCAAAATTATTGCATTTACTTTAATTTCTGTTATAACTGAAATTAGATTCAAAACCTAGTTTGCCTGATATACTAACTTATAGAATTTGAAATTCAGCGCTGAACTTTTGATATCTTATCGAGTTTCTTATTCCACATTAAATAAAATAAACTGTACATAAATTACATAAAATTTCCTTCTGAAAGCTAATTAGCTAAATAATGGTTAGCCTCTGACCATTGGATTTGAACTTGGTCAGCCCCAGGAGTCTTTCTGGTTTTCCTGCTCTAAAATGAATTGAGTATTTCGCTGCAATTATAAACTCTGTGTAAACCATCTTGGTGTCAAAATAAAGCTAACACTTGTGAGACTTAATCCTCGTTGGACCAAACCGGATTTTCCCCTCTGTCCCCCAGTACTAGGGGTTGTAGTTTTTACGTTATTAACCTGCTTTCAAAGCATCGTTTCATCATTTAAAAAATCCTTTGCAACAAAAGAATGAGAGAGCTAATGAATAAACAAAGTATTTATTTTCTGCACTCTTTTGAATGTAAAGCACAACATAAGAGAAAACACTTAAAATTATTTGAAATAAAATATTAGATTCAATATCCATAAACCTCCCGCCCTTTCCCTGTCTCATTGTTTCACCACCGCTCTGTTTTTATGAGGGTCTTTTTCAGCATAAGTATGACTATCTCTCCTTTCTAAGTTCTGCATTTCGTTTCATGGCAGCATGCAAAGTATGTCAAACCAGACATTTTTACCTTTCACACATATGTACAGCTGCATGATGAAATTTGCAGCAACATTGACAGTTGCTTTTCTTTGCACTAGAGTGCACTATTGCACGTATAATCTCAAACCATCACAGTTAAAACCGTAAATCACTAGTTGTTCTGCTATTAGTTGGAAAAACAACAAGAAAAGTCCACAAATTAGAAATCTGATGCATTTAATGTTACCTCTCATGATGATTTGTTTGTATGCGATGGAAAATTATTGGTCTACAGAGTATTTCAGCTCAGTATTTTTTCTTTTAGATTCACTTAAATCAGCTGTTTCAATTCATTCCATGGAAATTAGAAAAAAGTCCAAAGTCCAAATGAGATGCAGCTATGATACAAAATGTAGAACACAGAACTGAGAGATTTCCAAACTTTTGCTGAGAGGACCCTTACAAAAACAAAGCATTAACATTGAAACAGTGAAGCGTGGAAATGGAGGTTTAGAGGGCTTTTAGCCAGGCTTTGTAAGAACAAGAAAATCTTTAATTTCATATTCTATTTCTTATCATTTAGGACGCTTTCTCTTTTTAGTTCGTTGAGGTGGTTTTGGGGTTTTGCTGTTCACAACAGTCTTTGAAAGCACCGCATTTTGGCGTGCAGCACATGAACGCCCCACAAACATGCACAGGGCCGATCACGTTTGTGTTTGACCAATAGGCAGGAGGATCTAGGTTCCCCAAAAGGTGTGTCAATTTCAAAAGAAAGCGCTGACCGCAGACAGGAAGTTAGTCAGTGTACTTTAATTAAAAGAGTTCATATTTCCAGATTCTATCAAGACTTTAATCAACCTAACAAGTCTTAGATTTTAGACTTTATTGTACATCAGCATGTACAATGCTTTTTATTATCACACTGGTTTATTTTGTGTAATTTCTGTAAACCGGACTGTGGTTTTCCATTTTGTGAACTTTGTTCTGTAACTATCACAAGGAGGTTGTTGTGTATGTCAAGAAATGAGGGAGCAGTTTAAAAAGTGTACATTAAGCTTGATTTTAGATATAATGGCCTATATCCATCCCCATAACCTGCTGTTATTATTGTATATTTGCCTTTATGGGAGATTTTTGTGTACATTTAAAGATTGCAATTTTTATACAATCAGGCCAGTTGTTGAATTCTTTAAAAATAACATAATCCTTGTCTCTGTTAGAATAATGAATAATAAGCTGTTAAGATATAAATGCCCATGATTCAATTATGTCTTTAAGGGGAATGCTTTAGCAAACAGTTGCTGTTGGTGTTCTTTGATCCCCAACCAGCCTTCCTTTCAAGTTCTCCATCCAGACTCCATGAGCAAAAATAATTTCTTGAGTATATTTTAATATTTGGCAATACTCCAAAATCAAACTATATTTTGGAAATGGCCCTATGTGAGTCGGGTAAATTTAAGTAATTTGATGGTTTTTACTATAAAAGACAGACATGTCTTAGTTGATAGTAGCTTTGTGGATGTGCAATAATTTGCTTTTGAAGCCCATTTGCGTCTGGAACATGTCTACCAATATAATTTATGTACAGTGAATGCATGTTTTATATTTTCAGATATAATATAATATAATATAATATAATATAATATAATATAATATAATATAATATAATATAATATAATATAATATAATATAATATAATATGATATAATATAATATAATATGATTAGTCTTATACTGAAAGTATTGACCGGATGTAGCCTTGTATAAATGACGTCAGTGTTCCTCTCGAAGAAAAACAGCCGTTGGAGCCTTTTTCTTCACTGTGGTTCATCTGCGTGTAGTATCCGTCAGCGGCCATATGTAATTTAACCTCATTCATTCATTTCCACACGTATTTTGTTTCCTTTTGTCAACAATAAACGGTGGTTTTAGTGGGGAAGGCAGCGTTGCTCTCTCCGCTCCGTCATTCTCTCAGACGTTGGTCGTTGTATGCCTCGGTGAGTGTCCGTTGCAAGCTGGGTGGTGACAGTACGGCAGCAGCATGATCGAGCGACCAGAGACTGCGGTTCCCAGTATCGCTGTAAGTCAATTTCTCCTTAAAAGAGACCAATAACTGTTGCTTTGACGAAGCCGATAGTACAGGCTTAACTAAAATACCCTTCTTCCACCTGGGCCTGTGTCTTTGTCCCGGCTTGTTCAGACTTTGAGATCTTTACAAAGATTATTTAAGATATTTTGAATAAACCATCACTCACACCTTCCGGAAAAAACTATATCTTGCTGTTAATTTAGGCATATAATATTTTTGCTAGCTGAATGTTGCACTTTGTGTGCTAAATGTACTCTTTAGACCACATCATTAGGATATATCCTAAATGTCTGTGATGTATGAACGGAAGCTAGCTCGAGGGTTCCCTACAGAACAGCACGTATCAGGAGGGACTTGGTCTGGTTTCAATTATAGCCCGCTGCAGTGGGAAAAGAGATGGACTCTGATAAATTCTTGTTTTGACTATGTGAACAGTTAAAGTATGTAATTGTAACCACAGATCTGAATCCTTTGACTGCCACACGGATGAGAAATACAACATGTTTCACAGTTAGCAACACTAGTTCCTAAAGGAAATATATTTTTGATAATTTTGCACCTGTTTGAAGCTATTTATCTTGTTTTGCTGACTGGTTTAGTTTTAGTCAGTTTTGTTTCTTCTAAATCTTATTACATTGGTTTAAAATAGGGGGCAGCTTACAGCTGCTAACATCTGACTTTGCAGCCTGGTCTCATGAAAAGGCCTACTTATTGCACGCAAAGTCATCTGGCATGTTTTTTGTACTTTAGCGTGTAATTTCATGCTACGTATTTAGAGGAAATGACGTCCTTCTCCTGTGCTTTTACCCTCCCTAACCCCAACCATTTTACGGTCATTTTAATGATTTGTACCGTGATAGGAGGAGACCCTCCACCATACTGTGCCCTAATCTTAACCATTTGACAGCTTAAATCAACACGACAAAAGTTTAAAATGCGTATAAACGACATGTCAAAAGTGCTAAAAGTGGCATGTTATTTATACGTAAACTTCTCTGTAGTAGTCACAGGGATTTATCGGCTTCAGGTCTAGTTGGCGTTGATGGAAACGCAACACCTGAATGGACATGCCTATTATCAATGTGGGTGCTGTACTCTGGGCTACATGCGTGGGCACAGCTCCCTTTTTCTTGACAGAAGAACACATGTTTACTGGCCATGAATACTCACATTGAGGCTCTGAAACTGACCGCAACAACTCGGGGTCAATCCCACTTTGTGAGGCAGACGTCCACAGTCTAATCAGAAACAATAAATTGGTTATCTCAAAATTGTCCATATCAGACCAACTCAGCTTACTGGGCTTACAGGGTGTTCCTTCACCCTGTAGGCCCAGTAAGTAATCGTTCCATGTTTGTCACCTGCTTTGTTTTTTTTTGTTTTTTTTAGGGTAGTCACTTGCTGACCAAACTCATCGCACACATTGTAGTCATACTGCATCTCTGTGATAAAATCGGATGTGATCAGCAGTGACGTTTCCATAGTGTCATATATAAGTGTGGAGATGGAGATAGCGGTACTAAAGATAGCAAAAGAGCAACAACACAGTCGCTGATTTCTGCTCTCTCTCTGCACTATTTGGTGATGCAGTATTTACCACATAATTAATGATCGATATGTAAGGAATCAAAGATGAAAACAGCTGATAGAGACCAAAGGATCAGCTGCTGCGTGCCTGAAGGGGGGCTCAGGGCTCGGTAATGCAGATGATGTCAGTGAGCCAGGCTGCTACTATCACCACTGGGTGCACTGGGGGAGGGGTTCATATGAATGCTATGGACTGACTAGCCTTCCTTTCTTTCATCCCCCATTACTTCCCTCTACTAAGTCCAGCACCAGCTGCTCTGCCTGTTGGTCACTTTCTTTTGTGGATGCAATAATCATGAAGCTATGAATGAGATATTTCAAGCGTGTGCTAGTCTCTGTAAGTCTCTGTGAACCCTTATATTCATAACAGCATTTATAATGCACTCACACTTGCACATGCATACCCTCATGTAATCTGACTCACAGACTCTCCTCCTGCATTCAAACCCTCACAGCTTTGTTGTAACTAAATACTGACTCTTATAATTTCTTCTCAACAGATAAAAGACCTGCCTTGCAGGCTATGCTATATGCTCTACCCACATTTGCAGCTCCAGGAAAGTACACTGACCATCAGAGATGGCACCTTATGTAACATGCTGAGAGCTCAGATGTGGGTGGATCAAACATGGAAACAGTGGAAAGTGCCTCAGGCCTGTTCAGAGTAGGCTTGCTGTCGAGCTGTGTCCATCAGAGTATTGATGAGCTTAACAGATTATATTTCTCTCTTGCTGCTGTCTGTGTGTTAATATTGGTGAGTTGCCTTCAATTTTCTGAATGTCACACTCAAGCTGTAGTAATGTGGCGTTAGGCTGATGCTGGACACTTACCAACCATCAGTTTTTGGTAGTTTTTTGCTTCCCCCTCAAGAAGTTGCAGTTACAGGACGACACAGTCATCCCATGTGAAGCAGAGTCGAGCAGCTCGAGTTACGGTTACAGCTCGACTTGGCCAGTTAGTCAGACAAATTTCTTTGTCCGAATATACATGCACAGGAGGGAAATCAAGTTATTAACTAAAGTGTTGATTGTGCAAGACAACATTCAAGCCATTCTGCTACTTGTGACTTTCAGCTTACATGTCAGAGTAGCCAAATTCACTGCACAGATGTTGTCTTCAGTTACTTTAATTGTGTTTTTGTCAGATTATATAAAATCAGGCTTTTATTAAAGCAGAGCCACAGCCCGGAAATGCTTTAAGTGACCACAAGTGGGCTTATTTTCAGTCACAATTTGTGACCACAATGACAAAATGGTCAAATTTGTGAATGAGAGCAGCTTTATTGGCATTTTGGCTGTTTTTACTATAAGATGCGACTTTGTGAACATGTGCCCAGCACCTAGGCCCATTTGAGTCTGGTTGAGTGATTATATTCAAGAGTGATTTGATCCCCAACAGCATAATCAGGGAATGTTGGTCTGGTTTTGAAAAAAAGCTTGATTTGGTCGGACTAATACGATATACGTTACATTTTGACTGTCTTAATGATATTCACAGTGGACACTGATTTGTAAACATGATTTTTTCTTCTCTGCAAATCAAATTGTGGAGCATGTTGGTTGTTATCTCAAAGGTTGGAAGTTCTGCTTCCACATAACATAGAGAGGCGATCAGTGTGAATACAAAGTTTCTGGTGGGACAGATTTACCTGTATTTACCTGCTGAACTTTTAACTTGTTCCCTTTGACCTTTGGTCCTGTTGGAGGATCTTTTCCCCGGCATTAGTTCTTGGTTAGTTCATAACAGACAAAAGATCAGCATTAGGACAGCGTCTCGCAGTTATTTTCATGGCTGACTAATCTACATTTTCTTCAGTGAATTACGTCAAGAATGAAACATCCGAGAAATGTTTTGTCATACCTCCACCCCTCACCCATGTTTCCTGTCAGTCTTTTCTCTGATGTTTGTCGAGTCAAGGTGAAAAGGTCATTTTACAACCTTTAATAATGGAAATACAGATTTTCTATTCTGGTTACACCAGATGGGGTGTGACAAATCAAGGCAGTAAGGCTCATCTGCAGAATTGAACGCTTTATTTTCACAACTGGCCGCTGAGTCACACTGTAGAGTTTGAGTTGGTGTCGACTTCGGCAGCGGGTAGTTTTAAACTCTGCCTATCGGCAGAGCTGTCTGTGTTGCAGATTTCCATCTGTGCCATGCATGACAGAGCCTGAGAGGCCAGAAATCAATCAATTGTGTTTGCCTCATGTGGCGTGCAGGACAGTGCATGGTGATTGGAGGGGGGTGTTATCACGACAGCAGGCTGGGAGATAGAGAGGAAGAGGGAGGAGATGGGGAGCGGAGAAAGGGATGAAGAGATATGTTGACGGTAAAAAGAAAGCAGCTGGTTTCCCCACAAGCTTTCATGCAAGAGGGACGATGGATGTGATTGAGCACGTAGGGTTTTTGTTGTTTCTTTTTGTGTCTCGTCTTCATCCATTTAACTTCACATTTCTGCATTTGTTCTCTGGTGAAAGGGCTTCTTTTTCGTGTTTGTCAGACCTTGTTTGGATTGACTTTGTCTTTCCACACTGTCTAGGAAAAGCCTGTTATTTCTCTCACCTCTTTTCCCCTTAAAACAACCTCCTTCCCCTCTTGTATTCATCCCAGCTGCACTTCACTACAAAGGGACTCTGTCACTGCAAGGCAGAAAAATGCTAATTGTAGGTTTTAAAAAAAGATTTTTGCCACTTGTTGTTTGCATTGCTAACTTCTTTTTTTTCCTCCTTGCATTCGCTTACAAGCATGCTTCGAATATCACTGCAGAAGAGTTTGTGTTTACATTCATTTATATGCTGGTTTAGCCTAATTGATGCTTTCCCGGCGCTATATGTGAGCAGATACTAGATTGAGAGTGTGTCTGTTTGTTATTCCTGCGTGTTATTTAATGAATGCATTGACAAAAATTGCATTTTTTTTATGTTTTCTCTCAGCAGCGGAACTTGGAGGGCTACGTGGGCTTCGCCAACCTCCCCAACCAGGTGTATCGGAAGTCTGTGAAAAGGGGGTTTGAGTTCACATTGATGGTTGTTGGTAAGTCTGAGAAATCTTGTGCGTTCACTGCATTCACACCTGCATATTTTTCTGCCAACCACTCGGGTTAGAAGAGCAAGTTGACAACAGGTAAAATATGTCTGGCATCCAGCACACTCAGCCGCTAAGGATGACAAGTTGATAATTTGAAAAGTAGTGTCTGCAGTGAGGTGCTGTCCTGTGTGGCCTGGCTTTAACACCTCCTACGCTGTTGCTCAGTGGGAAAGAATGTGAAAATAGTTCTGAGAGCAATCTAGATTTCCACTATTTTTAATCAGTAACTCCTGGATACGCAGTGACACATCTTATCAACATGTTGACATGTTAAACTGTGTGAGCTGGAGTTATAATAACACAGATTTTACTCGGCTTGTCCTTTAGAGCGGTCTCACATATGTAGTCTGATTGATCTGTGCACTACGCAGATTCTTTAAAATAAAGCTAAAGTGGGAAATATTGCAAGTTTCCACTGACAGGAAAAGGTTGCTCTTGTTCTGGGTCTCCTCGGTACTCAACTATGCGTCTGTCTTGCTGAACTGTCCGGCTTCCCCCCTGGGTGTCATACGAGAAGACGTATCCTCCTAAAATACAACTGTTACTTGTTTTGTTTTTTTTGAGGGGGGGTGGGGCTGTAAAGTATATAATACAGACACCGAATAAGGCATTGACTCTGTTAACAGGCACTTCCTGTTTTTGGCAGCAACAGGGATTAAAAAAAAAAAAAAAAAAAGAAATAAAAAATTAATTATTCAAGATATTTTGACCTTAAGCAAAAGAGGTTAAAAACTTTAGGTAATACATGTATAAATGTAGGTAAACATTGATGCTAAAGTCATGTGTTAAGGACAGAGCTGGAGATGATGCCTCGTCATCTAAGCTTTGCGTGAATATTAGATGCAGAATACACTTAGCAGCACTTTCTAAAGCCAACTTATTAACATGTTGCTTGTGTCTCGAATGACTCAATCTATCAGGCTCATTAGTCATCGTTTCTTTAATACTAAACAGGCTTAACGACCACTATCAGTCTTAAGAGCTTGAGCTGGTGTTATAAAGACTTACATGATTAACATCTGTTGTTACTTTAGACATTTTTTGTGGCAGATCGTTTTATTTTCTTCTGTTTTGCATTAGTCTTTAACCCAGCTATCATTAAAGTGTTTAATGGATCATAAATCTAACTATGTTGTGAAGTGTCTGTATGACAGACACCGACACAGAGGCGTCCAGTCATTTTTGTCTCAGCTTTCAGCTTCCTGTTTAGTACACACCACAGTGGACGAGCAGCGGAGTGAAGGCTCGGGTGAGAACCAGAGAGATCAGCGGTCAAATAGATCCTCTCTCTCAGGCATTTTCTCACATGGGCCCCTCTGTCTATCTTCCCAGACGTTTTTTTGTCTTTCTTTTGGCTTCCAGCCCCGTTTACCCCGGCCAGTCCAAGTTTCACACATAACAAATGTTTGTGTTTAAAGACGAGGCTCAGTGAAAAGGTTCTCAGCTCTTCCTGTTTATGAATGAATGTCTAAAAGATCTGGAAACATTTGGTTTTGATAAAGAAAGTGACGATCGTAGGCACAAGATGGAGCTCCTAATCCTAACCCTCTGCACACATTGTTGAGGAAAAAAACGGAAATAAATCAACATGTTGTAATACTACGCTGAGATGTTCATGGATGTCTTTTGAATAGAGCATACAGTACTTGGTACCATTGAGGTCTTGTTATCGTTCTAGCCCAGATCTGTCCTTAAACTATTTATCGCTGTTTTATCGCCCAACAGAGGTGTCATGAATAGGTGCAGCAATCTAAAGTACTGCTTTACAAAGACATCAAGCGAAAGATATGTGGACTTTTTAGTTTGAAACTCATTTTTAAGTACATAAGTGATACAACTTGCCCTTTTTTCTGACAAATATTCTGTAAAATTCAACATATTTGTCACGGTCTGTTGGAAGAAATGAAAGAAGTTCTTGCTTTCTTGCACTTTTTGTTCATTTACCACATTTATGTCAAATCAAATACTTTGGAATTGGTCATTTTTAAAGGCAACCCAAGCCCTAAGCTGTAGTTTTTGTTAGACAGAATGGCTTCCTCCATATTTGGACTTGTCAGCTCCCTGTTCCCAAACCATGACTTCCTGTCCTGTTTGTTAATAAGAGCTGAAACCCATGCTCCTGCATTTTAAAAGAGAAAAGACCAAAAATAAGGTGCACAAAGTCCATGAATATGGTAGAACGAGGTAAAGTGATGGAGAAGTGAGAAAGGAAATACCAGTGTTGGAAAGAGAGACAGGAGAGCTGATTGTGCTTTGATTTGAAGAGCTCCCAGCTGGAGCTACAGTACAAGGCAGACTGTGAAAGCAGAGACTGGATGTTGGCTTCAGTACTGCTATACTTGGCTTCTGAGCGAAGTGTGAAAGTTTGGCTGGTTTCAGAGGCCCAGTATTATTCTTCTTCAGATTTGGAACAAACAGATGGCGGAATATGAGATGACTCGGCTTATGCCTTCGGGTCAGTCGTTCAAATTCCAGCAGCACAGACGGAGAGGAGGGCTCGCTTTGGTAGGAAGCCGAAGCATTTCGTAATGACATAGTTCACCTCTCATATGTGGTTGTAAAACACAACCGTACACATCTTTTCTGAAACTCTAGAAAGTGAGTACCAGTACATCAAACATACAACTAGTATTTCTCACTAATTCTTAGACCCTGAAAACTATAAAATACTTGGATGTGAATATCGCATCTGACCTCGGTGTGTTTGTACTGAAAATTGAAATATAGGACTTTTAGTGGCTGATGTTGAGATGTTCCAGATTAGCACACAGCACTGGCAGATGGTTGTGTATACCAAACTCTTCATACTAGATACTGTTAGAAAATACAAAATGTAACGTTTTATTTAGTCTTTGAAGTACCAATATTTTTAGGGAAACATACTTGTTACCATTGTAAAATTCCTATATTTTTGGGGGCTAAATTCCAACTGGCTTCCTTTATTTAATAGATTTAGGAAAGTTGAAGATAAAAAGAAACAAACAGGGAAACCTTTGGAATAGGTTTTTTTAGTACCCCAACTAGAATGTGACTTTTCCTGATTTTCATATGTGCTTATCCGCAGTTTATGTAAATGCCTCCCATCACTGGATTGCTAACAGGGTTGCCCTTTAAAGCAGCAGTAACAGTGTGACTTTCCATTGATTTGAATTAATGTGTTGAACGATTTAATTGGCCTCCCTGCGACCAGAACCTTTGACTTCACACCGTAAAGTTCATTCAACAGTCTTTTATGGGAAGCTCCCACTTGTTTTGACCACTGACCGTTTTAATAAAGTGTTTTCAAAGAGAGATTGCTGTGTCAGAATGAAAACAAAAAAGGAAGAGTTACTTTGTGGAGTTTTTAAAGCAGAAACTGATCCACATGCCGCAGTGGTCTAATTATGAAGATATTACACTCAATGAACATTTTATTTGATTTATGTGGTACCATAGGGCATCAAAAGAGAGACAACAGTGAAACTTTGCATGTGCTTGGTTTTTGTTCTCACTTTGAGATACTGAACACAGGATCCAATATTTATAATGATAATCCTGTGTAACCTTGTCTTATTGAGACACGTGACTGATTGTGAATGATCAGTAATGCTTTTCTTAGCTGTAGCCAGATATTGCTCTGCTGCATCCCTCTGATCACTACTCTTGTTCACTTCCTGCAGGTGTTACCTACAAAGCTGGCTTCTTAACAGGAAGGTTCAGTCGGTACTCCATTTTATCGTGCATAACTGTATTTAAAAACATTTAATTGTCGCCATATTTGAATAGATTACAAAATCGCATATTTTGCAAAACCCAAGAACATAATTTTTTGGTGCTATTACAAGCCTTGTGTGTGTTTTGCCAGGAAGCATCTCTGGTTGCTCTGTCATTGGGTCACTCCCTAAAAAGGAACGCCACCAGAAACTGCCCTTCTGGTGCATTTTTCTTCTTTCACACTTTCTTTTTATTTTCCTCCCCTCTGTCCAAACCTCTCAGTCCTGCCTCTCTCAGAGGGGGAAAAAGCTGTTTCCTGCCCCCTTTGTCCAGCTGGCAGTTTGAATAGAAACTCTTGGAAAGATTATCGAGATCCAGCGCCAGAGTAGAGATGTGAACAGAGCTGAGAGTCGGATCAGAGCTGAGAGGAGAGGGGAAGTGGTGCCTGCTTCATGCTGCTTCTGATGTGTAACAAAGCCAGTTCTTAACAGCTCCTCTGCTTTCCTAAAGCAGCTCGGGAGGAGAGCACATCAGAGGCTTTGTAGGAGTCTGACCTGGCAGGCAGAGCTGTGATCAGATGTGATTTAATAAAAGTGAAAATTAAAAAGTTTCACGGGCTAAGAATTAAGCTCTCATCAGTGTGGCTTAAAAATACAATTGAATAATTTGGGTCAAAGTAATACGGAAGGTAATAGATGGTGAATATACAAGAACTAGAATGGTTAAGTTTGGGAAACAGACACAGCTTTATTTTAAGCAAACAGAAGTGAAAAATCCATAGAATTTCAATTTTCAGTTTCTCAAGTGACACTTATGCTTACCTTTGTGATGTATTAAAGTAAACTGAAACTGACTGAAGCAGCAGGATGAGCCTGTAATCTCTAACAATTTCCCTATTAAGTCACTATCTGTTAATCTTCCTCAGTAATCTGCGTTTGATTGTGAAACTATTTGCCTGTCTGTCCTGTTGTTGTTGTTGTTGTCCTTCTCTAAGCTTGTGAGCCATGTGTGTGTGTTGTTGGTGTGTGTGTGTGTTCAGATAAGACAGTCTGACAGGCTTAGGATTGACCATCTTGCCTACTGACCTTGTAGAAGGGGGTGAGTGAGTGAAGGAAGGATTTGGTCCACTTAATCTGTTGGCTTAACCAGATGCGCTCATACACACCAAACGCGTACATTCGCGCACGGACACTCTGTTTTCAATGCCTGTTTATGTAGCTACTTAATCACTCTTATTCCTATCTTAAACGCCTGTCTGATTGGCTCAGGATGATGTACGCTGATGGGGCACTGCATTTGAACTGTCTTATTCATGCAGATATACTGTCGACAAACCATGTGGCAAACGGGCCAGTCCGACTGTTTCTGGAAGTGCCGGTCTACAGGGATCTAAACAAAAATAAATGAATAACAATAAGTTGATAGAAGCATTCTTTAAATGCCACATTCGGTGGGGCTGTTATTATTAACCATATGCATCCTGTTACAGCCACAATTAACTGCTTGACTACTTTCAGCTTTATAATGGTTTCATTTCACAAAGCAGAAGTCACCTCAAGCTGGTTACATGACGACGAGTTTGGGGGACTTCCATGTGGTCTCCCCAGCCACCAGATCTAAATGAATGACACCTCTAAATGTGGTAGATCGAGTTATTGACAGCATTAATGTGCAGCTGACGCTTCTGCAGAAGTAAAGTGATCAACCTTTAAGCTCATTTTCCAACATCTTGTGGAGTCATTGCCAACAAAAACTGGCTGTTTGAGAGCAAAGGGAGGCCTGACCAAGAATAAGTGGGCTGTTTTTAATAAAGTATAAAGTTCTGAGTGTATTTCATCTTCTCTCAGCTATCGCCATTGATTCACCAGACCAAGACCTAATCAAGAGCAGCCGTCAGGACTCAGTGGCATTTGGTGATTTGTGGCTGTAATTCCTTCTTTAGAATATCAGTTCTCACAAAGCATACAGCTGAAGCAGTGCTGCGTCTGCAGATGCAGATGGGGTTATATGAGAGCATGTTTGGTTTACACTAAAAGCTTCATGGAAGGGTTTAAAGATTTTGAATCTGCGTGGATTTAAACAGAGGAAACAGTCCAGTTGTAGCCTGATATAAAGGTGTTCTTGATCACTTTCAGTTGAAATACTTTTTTTTGTGAAATAAAATAAAAGTTCCACTATTGTTGAATATTTCCCCTTCTTTCTTTGTTTTACACAATTAAAACTACATTCATGACCCAAATTCACTCTTTGCGTTGATGTTGCAATAAAAATGCAGGTGCAGCAGGCGCTTGCTTTCCACTCAGGTGTGTCCAGTCGCAGTACCATGCATGCAGGCTCATGATTTACTGGGACAACTGAATGGAGCTAAGCAACCGTCATTAGTAACACCTGTGTTTTTCCTGCTATGACGAGTCAGAGTCTGCTCTGGGTGCAAAGAAAAACAGCTGAAACCTCAACAGCTATCTGGCATATTTTTGACCTAAGTGGGAAAATGTAATGTGCTGTAGAAGATTTGCTCTGACTGTGTGTTAGATTTCAGTTTGGGGGACAAAGTGATATTTAATCCTGATTGGCCAGTTATGTTTCACTTGAGCGTGAACATGTGGTTTACCCAGCACCCATTGGGGGTTTGTATTTCTCATGCCTGGGAATGTCTTGGGATATTCCAGGAAAAGCTGGAACCCAACTGATCACCTGGGCTATTATCTTCTGTGGCATTGTGCAGGTGTTACTTTTATTGTGTAATGCAATATGGGCGACTCGCTGCTGTGCTTCACAGCCATAAAGACGCATCCCTGACTGGCTGTTCTGACAAGCCCTACTCCAGTGTTGTTGTCATCACCTTACTACCTATTTAGCCTGTTGGACTTTATTCGCTGCTCTATAGCTGATCATAGACGACACAGAAATGTCTGAAGGCTCCAGACATGCATTAGGAAACCACATAGTCTCACTTTCTGGTCTCAGATGCGGCCGGCTGAAAGTTAAGGAATGATGTCACAGTCTCAAGTTCAGTATTTTTTAGTCTCATATTTACCCTGGATCTGTGGTCAGTTCAGTTTTCCTTTAGCCATCCGTAGAGAAGGTCATCAGCCTGTTTACAAACCCGCTTCACTAATTCTCCCCGTAGCCTCCGGGTCTAACGCTCCACACAGGCTATGATGTCAGTGTTTGTGTGCGTTAGAGCCGGGCTGTGCACATCTGCATGTTCATGCATGCTCAGTGAAATCTCTGCAGGCGAGATTCTTCCTCGTTTTTCTCGTTTCTCTATGCCATGCTCTCGTTCTCGAAGTCTCTATTTTGAGACGCACATGTCTGCTCTGACCCCGCACGTGCCGATTCTGTCAGATTTAGTCTCAGGCCTGGTGGATGGCAGAGGAGCACTCGCCCTTTAATTAAAAAGCTGAATGATAAAATCGGATCAAAGCGGGCTCTGTACCTGCAAAACTCCTGTGAGCGCAGTTTAGTTTGAGCTGCGGTTCCTCCATAGAGTCTGCCAGACGCTCTGATCCCTATCTTTGACCAAAACAATAACCTTTGCCCCCCGCTTCAGCCAGTCCCATTTAGCCTAAACAATGGAGAATTATCTTCTCCAACAGTCTGGCGTTCAGCAAACACAACTTCCCTCACATCCACCGTCTGCCTGCGACTCTGCTGTTCTTTCCTCTGTGCATGTCCACCAGACACCCCATTTCACACATTCTGCTTCGGGCCTCACACATGTCTGTTAGTAGTGTGTGTGTTTGTGTTTGGTGCTGGTCCATTGGCCTGTCAGGATGTGAGGGGGCCAGCTGCTGCCTCCGGGCTGAACGAGAGCGCCAGAGACCACATGACTGGGAAGAATGTCAGGAATCCCCTGTGAATCCCACTCTAATCATTTGTATGTTTGTTTGTTTTTTCATTCCTTTCAGTTCAGCTTGTCACAGTTTGCAAAATGTTCAGAATTTGTTCAGAATGCGTGTTTTGTATCATTTATATTTATTCTGTAGTGCCCTCCTTTACAATCGTGTGATTTTAAACACCAATCTGTGCAGCGGCAACAATTACCACGCAGAAATGAAATTCATCGTAAAACATCTAGAAAATAAGAAAAAACTTTTTAAAGAGTTGATCTAGCAAAACGAGTATTCCCTTGTTTTATCCTCTTTAAAAGCTAGAATTAGCGGCTTTTCTCAGTTCTTACTTCTTACTGACCAACACTGGAGTTTTATAATGCATCTAAACATGTGAGTCTGACACATGCAGACAGTACAGATCTTCCCAACATAGTTTCTCTCATTCGCACATTTTTCTGTTTCTTTAGTCAGACTGCAAAACGCATCAGAAATAAAAAAAAAACAGCTTGTGTCAAGTCGTGGTCACTTAAAGTATTTCCAGACTGTCACTCTGCTCTAATAAACTCCTGATTTTATGACCACAGCCTCATCTTACAAAATCACCATTTAAGTAACTTAAAGACAGCGTCCGTGCAGTAAATTCAGCTGGACTTGCATGTACCAGCAGCAGAATGTTTTCTTACACAGTTCATAGCATTATGGTTTTTCTAATTTCAACTGTCTTTGCACTTTATACTCAAAGTATAAAGTGCTTGAGTAAATAATTAGTTCCTCTCCAGTTCATGTATACTGGGACAATGACAGTGGTCTGTAAAATGACCAAGTTGAGCTACAGCCAACTCATCTGTGCATGTAAACTTGCTGACTGAATTAAAAGTGAACAAATAAATAAATATTCAAAGGCTTCTCCAATAACTTGAGGAAGTTGTAACCCATTTGTTACATGATTGCAAAACAATAATCGAAAGGTTGATCCATCATCAGAATATCTATTTGTCTCAGCTCTGAGAGCTGATAACACGATACCATAACGAGCCACATCGATGCAGAGCTGATGATCACCACCGACACCCTTCTATACAGTGACCATTTAACAATGGGCGGTTCTGCATGCTTTTATCTGACAGAACTGGTATTACTGGGTGATGGCCTTACAGAGAAGTCTAGTGAACATCTAATAACCGTCCCTTTGTTTGCAACGTAGCATTCCCCTCCACTTAAAATGCTCAATGTGGTTAATTAACATACAAGCACTCACTGATTATCACATAATGATGATAGCTCAGCCTCGTTCAGCGTTTCAGTCATTGTCATAGACGGTTGCATCATTCGGAGCCACATTGACGTAGAGCTGATGATCACCACCAACACCCTTCTATGCAGTGACCATTTAACAATGGACGGTTCAACATGCTTTTATCTGACAGAACTGGTATTACAGGATGAATGTTGTTACTGGTGAACGCAGCTGAATGGGTTCCAGTCTTCATCCTGCTGACATCATGTGCCACACTGTCAGCTGTACATTCCCAGAAAGGGGCAATGGTTCACAGCCACAAAGTGCAGAAAATGTTCCCATCTACAAAATCTGTTTCTTATTTCACTTCCAAACAATAAGACTCATTTGAAATGACCTCGGGTCTGTTTTTCTTGTTAGTAGAGTTTATTTGTGCTGGTGTGACAGCTGTCAATCAGCACCTTCAGTGGATGCAGCTGCACCAATACAAAGCTGTGTTTGTTTGTACATTTCATCTGGACTGAGCTGACTACAGGTTGTATGTGTGTCGATTACACAGAGTTTGAGTTTGAATCCCCTAAAAGACTGGAAACTCAATCTTTGATATGTTGTTACTTAAGTTATAGATTGTATCCTTGTGTCCTTTTGTTATTGATGGAAATTGAGGTAAAAACCATTGGTTATGTTCATGATTGTTTGATTATACTACTCTGCAGTATAATGCTAAAGTTGGACCAAACAAACAAAGTCTTTGTGAAGAGTGTGAAGAGTTAATTAAGTTGACAATAAGGACGGGGAAGCAGAGATGGGACAAAGAGTGAGATGGAGTGGAAGCTTACTTAGAAAGAAGGAAGAGAAACAGTAGGGCTGAGCAGGAAAGGTCATCCATCTATCACCGAGTTGCAGATCATTAGTCTGTTTACAGAGAACTGGCACTGCGCTCCCGCTTGTCATGTGGAACCAATATTTAATTAAAGCTGAATCAGGGGAAGCTAATTGGGACGGACCTGCCCTCAGGGAGTTCAGACTGCTGCAGTGACTCACTGGAGCTTCCATCTCCCTGTGAGCCACTCGACCACAGACATTAATCAATGAGTCATTTTCAGTTCACAATCCCCCTCTTCAGTTCTGTAGATATCGTTTGGAAATAAGCTTTTAGTCTCTGCAGGTAATTCTGGGAAGTTTCTGCATTTTTAATGAAGGTTTTTTTTTTTTGTTCCTCATTTAAAAAAATAAATAAAAACAACAAACCACTGGCCCCAGATGTTAGCAACCTGCACTTATTGGCATTTATCTTAAAGAAACAGTATTGGCAGAATCCCTATTAACTTCTAGCTTCTCGTGAATCTTCTGTGCTAAACTTCAACTGTGATTATTGAGTTTAGTTTTGTCCAGCGTGATATTTGCTGAGGTTCAGATGAGCTTTCTAATCACGGGAACCACACAACATATCTTTCCACTTCTAGCTTTGAGGTCAGGATACAACTGAACTACAGCCAGGCAGCTCTCATAGGTTGGATTTGTGACCTTATACGTTAGTTAGTAAATTTACAAGGAAAATCTATGATATCTACCTGCTAGTTGCTACAGATCTGGTCTTTTTACACAACTAAAAGGTCACATTTAATAAAGTTCCGAACTCATTACACCAGAGGCAGAGATTCACATCTAGCTTGCAGTCAGTTGTTAAGGCAATGAAAACACTTCTTCAAGATAAGGTTTTCTTTTACTGTTAATAAACTAGGCCACGGTGGACTTAGAAATTAATTAAATGTGACACGATATTAATTTTGCAGCACAAGATTTCAGTTCTGAGGTTATTTATCTGCAGATATTTCAGCTAGTTTCACAGTTTAAAAGTTGTTTAACTCTGTGACAGCTTCTTGATTAAATTGTCTTTTTTGGCTCAGTCTCTATTTGAGTACAGTCACTGTTAGAATAGACCTTTCGGTTAATATCCTGCTGTTTGCTTTTGTCAAGGTGGCATCAGTAGTGACACGTTCCTACCAAGAGAGCAAAGCTAACAGGCAGAGCAGATGAGTAAACGTATACACACCCAAACGCAGACTCGCGTCCCTTTTGTCCACATTCAGACAATTCTTTTCATTGCTAGGAGTAGTTTAACCAGTCGTAAGGAGGAGGGCTTGGTACATCTGTGTTATCTTGGCATGAAATGGCATTTGTGGACATAGTGCATGCTTGACCTCTAACACCGTACAGTTCATCAAGCGGGAGAGTCAGCTGTTGCCTGGGTGGAGAGACTTCAGGGGCCACAGAGTGGGTCCTTAACTCAGATGGTGACTGAATACCATCCATAGGCAAGCAAACACACATGGGGCTGGTCGAGGGGTTAAGAAGGGGTAAGGAGAAATATCCAGCAGGGCTTCCCACCAGGTTGCCGTAGACTGATGCTGTCCAGATGTTTGTCGGGCAGCAGGAGGGAAACGCTGCTCGACTCAGCACGTGGTTTTAAAAAAAGGGAAAAGAAAATCAACATTTTCCATCCATAAAATGAGAATACCCGTGAAGAAAAGCTGATATACCGTTCATATAGCATAACATCTGCTGAACAATTGGGTAGCTTTACAAAGCTGCGCTTATTTGAAATGGCATTTCATTTTATGCTAACCTCAAACACCAAAGCCTCAGAAATGGCACACCAGACGTTGTTGACTCTAGTAAAATTGTGTATCAATCTAGAATTACGGGATCAACATCTGATCATCATTTTGAAATGGGAAAACCTCCAGCTTTCTTCTTTCAGGCTGCACACAGCTTGGCAGCGCAATACATATTTTTCATGGCTGTTGAGAGCAGCTTAGTTTCTTTGAGTGAATGCAGGAATGTCTCTGTTTTATTGCGACTGATTCATGCGCCTTAGAATAAATGATTGTGGCATAGCTGTCGCTTAAAGGACAAAGCCACTTTTATTTCAAACGCTCGTAGACTGAGACCTCAAATGCATTTAGTTCCAAGAAGCTAGTCTTTAAAGCCTGATTTTGGGTAACATCTTATGTCGTTAATATACCAAAAGTGACGTATTTGAATGGGTTTTTTAATCGTGGGTATACCCACTTAAACAAGCCGATTAAACCCTCCCACATTGCCAGTCGTGGCCTGTTTAGCAATGATGCTCCGGGGGCTGTGATGTACTCAGAACCGGTCCATCAAGTATGAATACAAAAAACTCAGTATGATCCCCACTAAGTGGCCCAGTCTGGGTTGATGCTTGGTCACAAGTACTTAGAGCTGTAGTAGCTTGACAAGGCTGAATTGGGGCTGTCAGGAGGAGTCAGTCAGGCAGGCCTCCTCCCCTCCAACCAAACACTCACCCACTGCCTTTTCACGGGACACGAGCCAGATGGTCAGTCATTAATCGCAGCCCTGTGTGTGTGTGTGTGTGTGTGTGGGTGGGTGGGGCTCTGTGAAAGCATGTGCAATATGTAAGTTTTGGCTAACTGTTTGCGTTGTCAAGTAAATGTTTACTCCCTCTGTGCAGCTTCTGTGTCGTTAACATCGGTGGGGGAGCAGGGACTGGAAAGTTGGCACAGTAAGAATAAAGATGTTAAGATTTACACCTAAAGGAAGAGTTCAGCAAGCGTGACGGAGGATGAATGGGGGTGTGGAGGAAAGAGTGAGCTGGAGGTGGAGGGGAAATGTTTTATTCCCTCCATCTGAGAGCTTTTCTTGCTGGCAGATGAGCCTCTGACCTTTTCCCCCGCAGACAGGGAATCTACTTTATTTTCTGTGCTGCAGCCCCGTCCCTCCAGGCCCTGCCTATACGAAATGCAGTTTAAGTGCATCTTTGTTCTTTGTTTTCAGGACAGGCCTGCGTGCACATAACAAGTGGCAGGCAGGCTTTATTTCCTCTCTTTTCTTTGTAGGGAAGTCAGATTAAAACAGATTTTATTCAAACTTAACTTTAACTTGGTCTTTCTCTTCAGGTGAGTCTGGACTTGGGAAGTCAACGCTCATCAACTCTCTCTTCCTGACTGACCTGTACTCCAAGGACTACCCTGGTCCCTCCCAGCGCATAAAAAAGACCGTGCAGGTGAGTTTTCTCACTATTTATCAGTTTGATTCGGCATCACAGGTGACTTTGAAGTTCACTCTTGAGTGGGATGTGCAGATGTGTTACAGATGTCTGTCGTTTTTTTTTTAGTTTTTTTTTTTTTTTTTTTTTACTCCATCCACCTCTTCCTACCGATGCAGTCGCAGCCATAAAGAGTTTATGTCCTCCAGTAGTTTGGGCAGGCGACCAAAGGAATCTCTCTCACTTCTCTCTGTGGTTGAATATTGTTTTCTGCTGGGGTTTGTTGATTGATGCTGATCTCTCCCACTGTCTAAATTCCAGCTACAGAAAATAAATACTGATGTGGGAAACTGCAAAATGAACAATTTGTACTATAAAAATTTGGTCTTTTCTGTTTCAGTCTTGATCACATTTAGTAAATGGAGCCGTTTAAGTAAAATGAAACTGATTTGTATCTGTTTTTTAAGCCTGACCGCACCTCTCCCTTGCATAATGGCCTCTGGTCACGCTCAGTGTAAACAGCTTTCCTGTTATTGTTATAACATTGATAAACATCAGTTTTAGGAATGATATTTTAGATTCATGGATTCCACTAAGGATGTAAAAATATCCTGCAGTCGGTCACTAAAGCGACACTGAAAAGAAGAATGATCCACAGCGAACTTAAAACACACCATGAGCTGCTTTGTATCCATCCTCTTTTGAACGACCTTACAAATCTGTGGAAGATCTTAAACGAGCAAGACAGCCTTAAGTATTTCAGATACTGGCTTTAAATCATTTACAAGAAGGGTTGCTGAAAATATCCTGATTCAAGAATATCACGGCTCTTAAGAGAAGTTGTATATAGTTATTTTTACCCAAGGCCGCACTGACTTATGTAAGATCACATGTGGATGCTGAATCTGTTATATCTACATGGCTAAATGAACTGGTTTGACTTTATGCTGCCAGGAATGACTGACAAAGCTGTAAAATAAAGTGCTATAAATCCATGTAATTCACTACTTTAGTCTGTCTAATCATGATACTGAGACCGTTCATTTCACTTTCTAGTCAAAGTTTCACATCTGCCTGCGTTACCCTGCAGATACCCTGGTAGAGCTTGTGGTTGAGGTTTCAGTGCCCCCACTCTGAGGGCAGGTTTGTTAAATGTGGAGGAAAAATAAAGCTGTCACGTTTAACCAAAAAGCACCAGCATTGCCCAAGTCCGACAAGTTGTGCAGCATTGTGCAGGATTAGATGTAAATGGGGATGGTTAATGACAGCTATGCACAAAAGTAGAACAATTCAAGTTGACTTAAAGCTGGAGGATTTACCTGTTTTTCTGCATGTGTCACTTTACCGACCATAAGCTGCTTTTACATGTAACCAGTCAATCCTGAACTTAGTCATTAGATATCAGCAAACACTTCAGCATCATGCATTCCTCATGATTTACTCCGGCTTTGCCTGCAGTGACTGAAGATTACAAAATATCTGGTTCGAAAGGTGGACAAATCGTCTGTTTCTAAAGGAAAGAAAAAATGAGGTTAAACCAATCTGTAAACATGACTTGGATAAGGATCGCAACAAATCTTACAGCTAAAAAATGTCAACAACGAGGTAACTCAATCAGATTCATACTTTTCCATGGCACTGCACTTGTTGTTGAACCAGTCTCAGATGTCTTGTTGTCTTTTGAGTAAAAGAGAAGGAAAATAATATAGTGGGAAAGAGAGTGACAGAGTAGATGGAAGAAGTATGAGGAAGACTGCAAGGCCACAGGGCCTGGTTGTGACCTTTTATGGTCAAACTGAGGAGGGAGGGAGGCTGCATCTGGTGGAGAGGACAGAAGGAAGGAAGAGGGAAAGGATGAGAGGAAAAAAGGAAGTTGAAGCATAACAAGACAATGGGAGGAGGAAAGAGGATGCAGGTAGCAGGAGAGAGTGGATAGAGACGTAGCGTGAGGGGAGAGAAAAAGGCGAAACAGCGTGGAGCTGGAGTCCATCTGAAGCTTTAGCTTTAGTTCATGCTCGCCGTTCCCCCCGCTTTGGACAGCCGTGCGCGCCAAAACACAACAGCTGGTGCTCCAGATGCTTTGGTGTCCTTTCGGCTGGTCACGCACCTCTCGTTTTTGTAACCCGACGCACACCGAGCGAGTGGCGTGTTGTAAAAACAGGAGGAGCTGCATGGAGGATGTTATGAGATGATCCGTCTCCACAGGCCCATCAGAACACAATAAAGTCCAACGATTACGACTAATACAAATAAAAAGAGATGTCTAAAGTTGAAACGGAGTTTAAACTGTCCTGTTGCTTCTTACATACACAATGTGCCTTCTCAGGCTGTTTCCTGCGATGTTGCACGCCGTTTCTCAGTTCCAAAGCGCCTGAGGCTATAAAGGGTTATTATGTTGTGTTGATGTCACGATTTGCATGAGCGCAGCTTTAGGGTAGGATGGGTTTGTAAGAGGTGACAGAGGGCTCCCAAAGAAAAACAGGGGATTCGGTGGGAGTCCGTGGAGATCCCCCTGAGGTCTGAGAGGGTCAGCGGCAGGGCAGGAATGTTCTCATGAAACTCAACACCGGGCAACCCACCCTTCATCACCCACTGCTTTAAAGCTGAAAATCATCCTGCCTCTACTCGATTAATAAACGGCGAGCTTGATCACAGCACAGCTCCCACACACAAGCACTTTAAATACGCTTGTCAAATCACTTCAGTCCAGACCTCCGCTCCCACTTACGATGTATGTTGTCGTCTTTGGGCATAAACACAAACAAGCATCGCTCACATGTGTACACACAGAACACACAACGACTTCTTTCTATTCAGTAAGCCTCTGAGCTGATTCAGAGTGCCTCTGCGTAGGCTGAGAGTGAGAAAACTCCTCTCTGTGAGGTCATGCTGTGTGAGCCAGTCCTGCTTTCTGTTGGGCTTTGATCAGTCCAGCTTTTCTGATGCCGTTTGAGCTGAAGAACTGTCTCTATGAAAGCGATTTGTATTCTCCACAATCTTGGAGGCGGACGAGAAGATGGAGAGAGAATGGACAGAAGCCTCAGAGCGATTGCAACTAAATCATCCCGTCTTGCTCCCAGATGGCTTGTAGATTAGCAGTTAGCTTACAGTGACCGTGATTTACCTTAAAGCCCTAAAAGGAGTACCTGCTGGACATTTCCATGCTGTCTGGACAAATATTTCACTGATGTAACCAGATTATGGTGTTAAAAGTTGTCTAAAGACAGATATTTACATGAATATGGTCAAGTCATGAGCAAAGTTATCAGAATTGACTGTATCAGAGAGCATTTTTGAGATCCGCTTCTGAGTTTTTTTTTGCTTTTTAATGCTGAACTACTCGCTCATAAATAAAAAAAAAGATTGAGGTTTAACACCCGGCAAGTCTGCTGGACTGCTGGACGAAAAGGTGATGGCTTTTGTAGATTTCTTTGCCTCAGAAGAATACACTCTTATATTCCAGTTCACGGTTAGCTGTTCGTGCTTTGGCTACTTTGTCATCTTATATTGAATGTAAAAGAGGTTCCGTAGGAACAGATTTAAAGTATGAAACATACTATCAATGCTTTAGTTTTCCAGACATGATGTAATCGTGAAAAGGGAGTTGTTAGCAGACGCCTTTAAAATTCCTCCAGACTGTTATTTGTTCCATTCATTTTCCCATTCACCATACTTTTCCCCCTCCACTGGTTCATAAATGGTGATTCCATAATAAACGGCGAGTGTTTTGGGGTTTGCTCTCCTAAACTGCAGAAGCAGTGGAAGTAAGGGGCGCTGTCTTCGCACCTCTTTATTATGAACTAAACCTCCAGGATCCTTCTCTTAGCTGCCTCTTCTTGTGTGCTAACATGGATATAGATGCTCACATGCAAGTAGCAGTTAGTGTTTGCAAGTGTGTTGGAAAAGGGTTCTGTGGTCTGAGACTGAGGGGGGAACAGACCGGGTCAGAGTATTTATATTGCAGAACAATCTCCCATGTTTTGTCGCCCACTCACATCCCCCCAGATCAGATTTCTTTTTAAATTATGGTGTTGAGCCTGAAGGGAAATTTTTGAGGTTTTCGTCCAATCTGTTTTTCTTCGCGGAAACGGTGGAAATAGCAGATTTGTTTTTGAAATGGCTGACATTTCATGCACAAACACTTCGAAAACACACATTCGAACACACACACTGGCTGCTCTGTGAGGCGCAGATATGTCGGATGGCTGCGGTGCGTGATATATATGCTCAGCTGGAAAGTCGGACAGATCATCTGAAGGTTTGTGGAAGCTTAAGAATGTTTATGTTAGAGTAAAAGGGCTGTAGTTTGAGTTTAAAGGGTGATCCTAAAATAACTAGATGGCCTTGTGAAAGTATGCAGCAGAGCACGGAACAGCAGGCGAGCTTCGGGACGTGATGGATTGAACATGAATGTGTGACTAAAGAGCAAGAAGGGATGATTTTGTTTGCTTTTTCTGTTTGGCCTCTTACTTCAAAAGAATTCTGAATAGTTCTGACTAGTTCTGAATAAAGATACGCCTGTTTGGTAAAACTTATAAAGTAAGATTATCATGTGACCAAAAAATGCTTTTTTCCCAGATTGGAGAGCACAGCTTCCCACTGGGAAGTACATGTATGAACACCCACACATTCTCTGGAAAGTATCTGGTGTTCGTTTGCCAAAATGGCTCCGGTGTGAGTTTGATAGTTTGTGGATGGAATAAGGTTCCCGTTTTCTCCTGTTGACCCTACCACCCCATGTTGCAGACTTAAAGGGGAAGTTAGTTTTTTTTTTTTTAAACCTGGACCTTATTTCTGGCAAAAAATATGTTCATCTACTCACCGATAACAGTTTGGTGAAAGTTGGCGTCCGTATTTAGATCAATCGAGATCCGCCTATATCCATATAATGTGAGTGAACGGGGCATAGACAATACAGCCTCTAAATAAGGCATCATCTGTCTTTATTTCACCAATACCTTCAGGCGAATGAATGTATGAATGAACGCGTAGTGTTACACTTTTAGTTCAGAGCTGCCGTCGATCGGCTATCTTCACATGGAGTTTGCTACTGATAGTTTTGTGCAACATGGCAGAATATATTTATCAGATTTTGATGACA
Source organism: Leuresthes tenuis (assembly GCF_036924035.1). Taxonomy (NCBI): domain Eukaryota; kingdom Metazoa; phylum Chordata; class Actinopteri; order Atheriniformes; family Atherinopsidae; genus Leuresthes; species Leuresthes tenuis. The sequence goes on along the minus strand of NW_027325359.1, from coordinate 28,715,059 downwards.
TGGACAATGACTTTGAGTACGTTGGACGTCCTTAACGTTTTGAGCCAGATTATATGGAGGAGGAGCTCCTGGAAAGGAGGATGCAGAAGCAGAGAGAGGAACTGAGCTGAACAGAGTTCAGGCTGTATTGTCTGTGCCCCCTTCACTCCCATTATATAGACATATACGCGGATCTCAAGTGATCTAAACTTTCACCAAACTGTTATCGGTGAGTAGATGAACATATTTTATGCCAGAAATAAGGTCCAGGTTTAAAAATCCAAACTTCCCCTTTAAGGTGGTTCTTTTCTTTTAGGGATTAAGGAGTCGTCATCATCCAGTCCATCAGTCAGGGCACCGGGGCCTTTTAGATGGCTAGATGACCTAGATGAACACTGGCAAATGGCATCAAAAGCTAGCAGACTAGCAGAAAGTTTTAAGCCTAACCTTAGAGGTAGAGAGGGTGTCTGCTTCCTGAACCCAAACTGGTTCCACAGAGAGGGGCCTGATAACTGAAGGCTCTGCCTCCCATTCTACTTTTAGAAACTCTGGGAACCACAAGTAAACCTGCAGTCTGAGAGCAAAGTGCTCTTTGTGGAAAATATTCAACTATCAGATCTTTAAGATATGATGGAGCTTGGTCATCAAGAGCTTTATAATCTGAATTTAGCAGGGAGCCAATGAAGAGCAGCGAAAACTGGAGCAATTGGTGAATTTCATTTACTTGATGTTGGACTTTCAAACTACTTTACATAAGGGTGAACTTTGTTGTTGTGTTGTGGTGCTGGGATGTTGATGTTTACATCCACAGGTTACGATTCTCTCTTTCCGTCACCTATAAAGTATTGGCTTGGCTCGTGTGTTGCACCAAAAATGTATCAGTTACATTGAAGTGCCTTGAGTGGAAAACAAAACTCAACGAATTTAGCAATTCTTACCATAAAATCAAATAGAAAAATGCAATTAATGTGTCATTGTCATAATTCACTTTTATAGTCAACATTTGATAAAAGCCCATTGGCCAAGTTATGTAATAATTATCTTTCAACACCAAGCATTCATGCAGCACTGCAGTAGCTCCTGCAACTCCATCCACAGTCAGTTACACCATCCATTCTCTTGCCTGTATAACAAAGCATGTTTTAGATGTAACTACACCCAGGCTAATCTGACTGATGTGTTGTGATTGATACTTTGCACAATGAGGAAGTAGTATTTGTCTACTCCTGACCCACTCATACTAGCTTCTGATTCCTCACACATACAGCCAGCTGATATTGGTTTTTCCCTCGTCTCGCAGCAGGCTCTGAGTGCTCTTACAGGGTGATGATGCATCATCAGTATTTTCAGTGGGAGAGTAAGGTGCCACATGTGACCGTGTCGGCCACAGTGTGTGGGCAAGCCAAGCTGTTTTCTGAATCAGATTATCAAAGCACAGCAACGTCTGATCACAAGTGGAGTAAAAACGAACGTTTGTGTTTCAGGTGGAACAATCCAAGGTGTTGATCAAAGAGGGAGGGGTCCAGCTGACGCTCACCATCGTGGACACACCAGGGTTCGGGGATGCAGTGGACAATAGCAACTGGTGAGGAGGACCAACTTCCACGTGCAGTTAGATCTACCCATCAAATGTTCTTTGATTTAAAATCCTGAAACCGCTGACATCTTCTCTCCATCCTCTCAGCTGGCAGCCAGTCATTAACTACATTGACAGTAAGTGTGAGGACTTCCTGAATGCTGAGTCGAGGGTGAACCGCAGATCCATGCCAGATAACAGAGTGCACTGTTGCCTGTATTTCATCGCGCCCTCTGGACACGGGTAGGTTCTGATCAGCTGAACGTGAAAGAAGTTGCATCCGTAGCTGCAATATGAGCTAAATTAAGACGCTTGTGAGGAAAAAAGATCTAAATGTGGAACTAATGTCTTTCTGAATATAACTGGACGGCAGGGTGGAGCAACTGTTTGTGTGTCTCTGTGTCATAGATGAGGAGGCTGCCAGTCAGTGTTTGTGACCCACAAAGGTTATATAACCCACTTCTGCTCATGCTCAGTAGAGTTCTGCTCACCATCTCCGACTCACCCAATGAGAGTGGAGAGTCTGAGATGCTCACAGAGGCAGACGAACACTCTGCCTTCTGTCATCTTGCAGTCTCAGATGGTGTGTGTGCATGTTTGTAGCTGCAGACTCATGCAGCCTAAAATCCATCCATCTGACTTATTAAATGGATCGAAATGATCCTGGATTGTTGATAAACCAGCAGTAATGGCTCACATGCGAGGTATTTAAAGTTTAATTAGGTGTAAATATTTAAATGGAAGCAGGCTCAAAGTAAAACATGTTGCTGTGTGTTAATGTGGCAACATGACCTTAATGTTTATGTGACCAGCAATCGGTTTGTGCGGTGTTGAAAGTGTTGCATGAATTACACAAGGTTGACCTTAACTGAACAGTCTTTGCTGAGCTTTGGACAGTTCCGCCATATCAGTAAATGCACAACGGATCCTGTTTTTTTTTTTTGGTTTGTTTAATAGCCCCATAAATGGCTCTCTCATGCCCCACACTTCTTGTTTTTCTTGATATTTGTTCAACGGCACTGATAAGTCAGTTAATTCCTCATTTCTCCTTATAAATATATCATGTAGTTGGCTCTTAATGTTCATCTACAGGAATTTACCAGTATTCACTTTCCAAACTGACTTCTTTCTCCTTTTAAATCTTCTGTTTGTAACTGCTGCCTCCAGAAGTCACCGACATGTGGCTGTAAAATTTGAAATCCCATAAATTGTGCTGTTAGAAGTAAGCTGCATGCTCATGTTTCCAGGCTTAGTCTCTGCAACGGGTTTAAGTTCCAGCAAATAGCCCAGCTTCCCCTGGTCAGAGTTCATCTCATGTAGGAGCGTTTTATGACATCACAGAATAGTCGGCGTCTTTTGTAGTCCTCAAGTCTCGCCGGTTCAGAGCGCAGACACTCTGACTCCGGTTTTATCTGGGGCTGCTTTCGCTCCACTGGTGCAGCAGGACGCACGAACCCCGACCTCATTCCTACCGTATAGTTCCTCTTCTGTCTCTGTGTTCTCTGTGACCCGCTGAACAGCTGTTTCTGTGCCCTCTCTGTATTTCTGCATTCCTGCAGTGACTAACTCAACGCCCGATTTCTACAGAGTCGAGTCCACAAACAGATTTCATTGTGTGCTTACACATGAGTTAAACTGACACTGATTTAGGCACAACTGTATACATTGACTCATGTATAGTTATTTCTACACAGCTGTCTCCAGTAATGGAGCACATTTTTGCCTTCCTACACACAGCCCACAGAGTTCACTGTCCCAGATGACCAGAAGACTCGCTTCATAGTCAGAGATGGAGACCCTGTAGAGGGCATTAAGCCACTCTCAGCTTCTTTCATGCTGTCGGATATGTTTAATCTACAGTTTTGTGTTGCCCCCTGCTGGTGACCCACTGAACTGCATCTTCTGAACAAAACCTTGGCACTTTTTCCTCACTTCATACTTAAGAACTCATTGTTATGAGTCTCTCTGCCTCACAAAGCTGTGCTGACCCACATAAAATGATTTCCTTTCATCTACCTGAAGTTGTAGACAGTGCAGTCACAGTGGATCAGCTTTTATTTGACCCTGTGTGTTGTGACAGAAGACACAAAACAGTCCACACACTCAGAGAGAATCAGCTGAGTTCCTTTAAAGAGTTGTCAAACACAATTTAATCAGCAGTGACAGTAAAAGGTATTAAGTGTCATTCAGCAGTGAAAGAGCCCACTTCAAAGACAAATACATGCCCACCAACTAACAGGAAAAGTCTCTCACATGTACGTCAGCTCTTCTCACGCTCCTTTCTCGGCTGCTTCCTCAGACTGAAGCCGCTGGACATCGAGTTCATGAAGAGACTCCACGATAAAGTCAACGTGATTCCTCTTATTGCAAAAGCCGACACGCTGACCCCTGAGGAGTGCCAGCTGTTTAAAAAACAGGTATTTATGTGCGAAGGTGAATGAGTTTTTATGGAGTTTTTAACCTGACGTACTCGCACATTTTCTGGTAGATCTGTAGCATCTCACTGTAGAGATTTGAAGAAAGTAGTTATTCATTCATTTGTAACGGAAGCCACATTGTTCAAATTTAGATCTCTTGTGTTTTTTCTGCTAAGCTACGCTAGTCGCCCCCCGGCTCTTACCTAAATCAGTCCCACACCAGAATACGTAACTATGGAGGCTAAAGTTTGAGCATTAGACTGTGGGCTGGTCATGTCTGTGGTGTGTGTGTGCTACTTTTACTCAGATTACTTCCTCTGTTTTCCAGATAATGAAAGAGATACAGGAGCACAAAATAAAAATCTATGAATTCCCGGACACGGAGGACGATGAGGACAACAAACTCATCCGAAAGATCAAGGTATTGGACAGCAGAGGGCTTGGATTTGGGCCCTGGTGGCTGATCTCAGCATGACGACACACAGCTGAATGTCGGTCTGTTCTGCCATCCAACCCGTAACTCTCTGACTGGTTGTGTATTTAATTATCAGCTGAAAAAGAAAAGCTCATTAAAAAAAGTTTCAGTTATTTAACTATTTTCCCTCTAAATTCAATGTCTATACAACCAATTCTGACCAACTGGTGCGTGGATGTTTACAATTTAATTATTAGTTAGTTTGTTAACTTGAAGCAGTTGCTTTAGATTTTATGTTTATGCCAACTCTGAGTCGTCCTTACCATAAATCCAGCACCACATTGTTCTTCTTACCGATGTCAGCCTGCCTCAGAATATGTTCTAAGATTACGGGACTACTCTCACGTGATCAAACGACTTTTAAACATTTAGATCAACCTTTTATACAAGTATTTGATAAAAACATTAATATTCCAACCGGAAGACGTGCCCAGTTTGCTCTGTTGTTGACGAATCCTGTCATATTAGTGCTTCCTGTTTGCAGTTGGTGATTAAACCGCACTAAGGGAACAGAATGAGTAATACCCTTTGATGTCTGTGGTGATTTGAAGGATCAGAAACTGATCCGGAGCCTCATCCTCTTTGAAACACTTAAGTGCTTGTCTTCGTTTTAGGAGAAGATGCCACTGGCAGTAGTTGGAAGCAACGTAGTGGTGGAAGTAAACGGCAAGAAGGTTCGAGGCCGCCAGTACCCGTGGGGCGTGGCAGAAGGTAGGTTCACTCAGGTCCACTGCCAGAAAAGCAAGGTGCGGCCAAACGGGAAACCTGCGAGATGTGCTGAACACAATGTTTCTGAGGTGCAGCTACAAACCATTCGTTATCTTCTGTTAGGATGGAGACGTGCAAATTCTGATAAATGAGGCTCAGTTGCTGTTTGAAGGTTGATGTGTTTGAGTGTCCGACAGTCACAGAACTTTTCTATCAGGATGGATGAAGCGGTTCTCCTGAAAGTGTGGAGTGCATGTTCTCCACAGCTATCCCCTGTGTCCACTCAGTGTGTCAGTTACCGGGTAATACAGTGACTTGTCAAAATGTAAAGTTAGGAGATATTAGGAGAGAAATAACTTGTCAACAATAGGATTTCTAGTTGAGGAGTTATTCGGAGCCTCGATAACTGTTGGAAGGAGTATTCACGAGTAGCAGAGGCTACAAATGCACTATAAATAGGTGAATGGTACAATATACCTTTGTTTTCCCAGACTTATTTCCAGCTGCATAAGAACAACGTCCAGGTTTTAATCTGCGTTTATGCAGAGGGAGACAAGCAGAAGCATTTTAGACCCACAGTGAGAAAATGTCCCTTAAAATGTTAATTTTGTACCAAAGCAGCTAAAAATGACACAGTAAAGCTTTTGTACAGCTTTTTGAAACTTGATTAGACTATTAAGAGCTTTAAACTGCATCAAATGACAAACTAAGAATTGTTAAAGGAAGCGTTTGTCTCGACCTGGCTGCTGATCTGGCAGCAGCTACTCCTGGTGGGTCGCAGTGTCTCTTTATTTTCCAATCAGAGTCATCTGAGAACAGAACTGTTTGGAACTCGTCCCGTTTGGAAATAGATTCCTAAATGACATTTAATTTTCTCACATAGCGTTGGATAATGATGATGTCCAGTCAAAAAGTCCAGTTACGTCACAGAAGATCAAATCAGTTTTATAGAAATACCCAAAACAGCTGGAACTGGAATCAGTTCAGATACTGAACCAAAAACAGCTGTCCAGTTGTACCGGTGCCTCCAGATAATTCACTTCTTAAACAACATATTAATGAAGTGTGAACTGTTGCATTTTGACAAGTATGAAGTTATCCGGTAGCTAGTGTTACCCACCCTTCCTCCCCTGAGCACACACACACACACACACACGCACGCGCACACACACACACACACACACGCACGCGCACACACACACACACACACACACACGCACACACACACACACACTGCTTTTGGTGGTGTTGGTGTTGATCCTGATGGGGATTCTGGAAAAGGATGACAGACGTCGTCTTCAATGACTTATCAGACTGTCACATTTTCACCGTGAGCCACAGTGGACTGTTTTTCTTTTCTTTTTGGTGAGAATATTAGTTGTTTTTCTCTGTCTGATGTCAAGTGGTTTGGAAGATGGTTCACTGCATATACCCTTTTATATAAAGTGAAATACCGTTTGTTGCTCTGTGGTTGACCGTTTATCAGTCTTTCACTATTTCATTCTTTCTTTTTTCTCTTTTTCCCCTTTTTTTTTCTTTGTTTACTCTATTCCATGACTGACAGAGGGCATTTTTGGTAAACGAAACCATATTTCACTTTATTTCAACCTCATTTTCTCCCCCACTCCTCCCACATCGAGGTATACCCCAGCCCCCGTCCCTCCTCTCCCCTCACTTTTCTGTTGCTGTGCTGTCTCATCTTCAGGCTGATGGTCAAACCAATGCTCTAATCAGACTTGGGCTACAGACTGAAAGTCTCCCAACACTTACCAAAGGAAAACAGGGTCAAAGTGTCAGAACCGTACAGCAAAATCATTCATGTGATCCTGATACACGATCAATGAGCGCCTACTGTTGTTTGAAATAACAACACTTTACCGTGTTAGAGGTAGCTATTGATGTAGTGATATATTTATATTTACATGACTACTTCTAGCCTCCTAAAACCATCTTGCTTATCTCGCAGTCAATCTGGACTATAATTCAGAAAACCTGCTTAATTTGAATTTGCTTCTTTTCACAGGTTGACACAATTGCCTGAATGAACTGTCTGCGACGTGCTTTGATCAAAGTACCGCAGAGATAAAGCATAAAGTATAAAGTACAGCAACTTTGCACGTCTGTCCACAGCAGAAAGTTTTAGCTTCCAGTGAGCGTCTTTAATTTAAAGTCAGTGGTACAGCTTTCCGCTACCGTGCAAACATAAAATAACACTCGGTAAGCCTTTAAGCACGGTACAATAGTAGCACATGCTGCAAACCAAGCTCACACTACCACATATTAACCCCTTATCAGCGCTTCAGCGACAGACTATCAACAGAATATCAACCCCAACTTTTCGCCTTAATCATGAACCGTGTGTTGAACGGGCCCAGACTGTTAAAACACAGCTAAGAACTCTAAAGTCATGTAATAACCAACCAGCAGGTACTGAATTTTTCAGCAAACATAAATGTAAATGCACCACAGGAGGCCGGAACAGAGTTTGAACAGTTCTAATGAACTTCAAAGTGCTTTATTCTTCAGCACAGCCTGAGCACTCTTAGACAAGCTTTCCTGTTATCTCTTTAAGTCTTCTGAAATAGTTATCCAGGCTTCTTGAAGGACATTTCAAAGCTCCTCACCTCCTGTAGGTAGTTTTCTAAAGACACTGCACAGCATGAAGAGATCTCTTTGAGAATCATCTTTGTGGTGCAAAACGCTGGTTTATCCATCAAACTGTGCGGCTAAAGATTTGGGATCAAAGTATGCGCCTTTGTAACAAACGCATTCCTCTGAAAAGGACCGAAAAGACAAAGAAAAACCTTGAAAGGCCTTCAGAAAGCCGGGAGAAGTGTTGCCAGAAGTCTGGCCCCTTCTAAAGCAAAAACGTGAGGCGATGTCTTTCTATCCCTCTGTGTTTTACGTCTTTTAAAGACTAATTTTTTACCATTTGTTTACAAGTTTAACTGTGTAACGACTCTGGAGTTGTGCTTGTAGACGTTTTGGGAATCGTGTTAAGATGGAAGATGGTAATCTCTTTCTTCTTCTTCTTCTCTGATATAATAACCAGCGTCAGTGCAACACTGAGGCAATACTTGCAATCCTTTAATCTACAAACGGCAAAACGGGTTGCGTAAACCAACTTCATCCAGGTCTCATTTTGTCTTCACTCGTACAAAAAGGGGTCACATGAATGATTTCTGTTCTGTTGTCCTAGATCGGGGAACCTTTAAAAAACTCCCAGCATGCCTATTTTCAGATCTTTGATACAGATATAGCAAAAACGCTAAAAGTAAGAACATGGTTCTGTAACAAGTAGGAACTGATTGTTTTTTAAACCACATTTACTCCCAGAATCAGATGGAGATTTGAAGTTTTTGTCCCAGGTCTGATGCTGTGAATAAGTCATGGAGAGAACTAGAGGCTGTTTGGTGCTGAAGGTACAAGTTCAGTAGGTACATCACTCTAATGCCGTGGTTCCCCTCTTTGCTCCCGTGGTGTAAAACACAGCAGCACAGTTTGATCTCGGCCCCGCCGCACCGCCCAGCTCAGCCCCCGACACTGGCAGCTGAGCTGGGGGGTGCGGGGCTGTATCACCGGACCAAGGGCTGGAATCCACCATCCTAACGCTTTGCTTCTAGGTTCATGAACAGTTAGTGGTGAGTTAGCGTCTTCCTGGCGGGCATGTAGCAGCTCATTAAGGTAACATGTGGCTTGAGTCATGAATTCTCACTCATACTTGGAGTTTTTATGTTAGTCGTGGTAGAAAAAAACACAACACGATACACCAGCTGCATGTTTTAGATAAAAGGCTGTGCTCTTTTTATTCATCAAACCAATGCAGTTCATCATCATGGCCTAAATAAACACTGCTAGTAGATAAAAGCTCTCAGGCTCAAAACACCTGATCGACTGTTTTCAGTTCATGTTCTGATTGGTCATTTAAAAATGAAATGAGAGTCTATTTAAGAGAAAAGCAGCAGTATGAATCAGGTGTTTTATGCCATTAGTCAACAAATAAGATCTTTATACTCGGTTACAACCTTTTTTTTTTTTTTCTTGACCCTTGACCCGACGTAGCTCCTCTACCTGTTCCACTGAGGCTTGCACCCCCCCAGCTGGTCATGCACAGATCCTCCCTATAACACCCCACCCTCCCCCACACTCCCTCTTACAAGCCCTGCGCTCTTTAGCCAGTCGGCTTGGACACATGCAGGTTATGGTGTTGATCCGGGCCAAATCTGGGCTGAATCTGGGCCAAACGATGGCCGAATTCTGGGCCGAGTCTGAGCCGTAACAAACCCAGCTGCTCCAGACCCAGATTTAGCCCCTGCTGGGCGCAGACAGTAACTGAAAAACCGTACCCCTCCCCTCCGTCAGAGCTCCCTCCTCTAGAAGAGACAGGAGGTCAATGGCTGGCTTGGGATGACAAGGGTCAGGACATCTTAAGTTTCATCAATGGTAAGGTGTCCTCCTTATTCGCTCCTCTGGTGGTGGTTGACTGCTGAGTTGGTTGGACGCTGTACAATAAGGAGCAGCGTATTTGATGAAGAGGAGGCTTGGAGATCTACCACAAACGACCTCAGCAGCAGTTTATCTGCAGTCCTTTTCCAGAATCCCACCTGACCTCGTAACCTTGTCTGTTTTTTGTCTCGGTGAAAACTCACAACCATCTAACAGTGCCGCGGCGAGATGAAAACAGTTGTTTGTTGTTGTTGGACCAAGAGCTCCTGTTTGTTCCAACTGGCTGTGATCAGATCGGACGCGTCTCTTTTGTGCTGAAATGTAAAACTCAGCGTGAGCTCTGTTTTTGTTTCCCTTCATTTGCTCAAAGCTGCAGGTCCTCCTGCCTTTGCTAAATTGGCCGTACTGAAGTCATTTGAAGGTTTTAAACGAACTTGAACATCTCACATCTGTGTAGCGTTTACCTACCTTTAATCATGCAGCTGAGATAATTCTCAGATAAATCCATCATACATTTCTTACCTGTGTAGGTTTATTTCACTGGGACTTTTTCATTGATTTGTTGCATCATGTGATCAGTTTGGTCCTGAAAAATGTAAAGGAATCTTTTGACACAGCGTATGTTTATTTATTAGCACATGCTTTTTTTTTTACATTTCATTACCTCAGACTGGAAGGTTTAATAAGCTGGATCCTGCAGCCCGTCTGTTGTGTCGTAACCATTGACAGAAAGAATTTGAATCACATGAATATAAGATTAGACTGATCGAATGTTCTGCTTTGGAGAGGTTTTCAGATTAGATTTCCTTGGGAACCCCGTGAGGACACTAAATGACAGATCCTGTCTGATCACAGCTCGTTGTCTGTCTGCCCTTTGTTTTCTGTTCATGTGCTTCTACAACTGATACTCTACCACATTTGAATAAAATCAGTGTAACCCCCCCTCCTTTATGACTGATGAATGAATGAAATCCACACATTGATGTCTTCTGTTTTGTTTTTATACATTGTTTTTTTTCATTTATTCTAACTGTAGATAACGCGCTACAGACTTGTTCCTCTTAACTCTACCGGGGCTGCGTCTCTGTCAAAGATAGAAGACAGTCAAACATTTCTGTTAATATTCATACGTGCAGTTTGTTTCTAACTCACTTCCCTCTGACTCAGAGTTTTCGTGTGGTTTCGTTTTGACTCGTCTCTCCCTCTCTTTTCTTCTTTGTTCCTGCGTTTCAGTGGAGAACGGAGAGCACTGCGACTTCACTGTGCTGCGCAACATGCTGATCCGGTGAGACGCAACGAGCTCCGTTTGACGGGTTCCCTCCAAACACAGCTTCCATGTTGATAATGTCGAACCTTTCTCCACCGAACACTGAAGGATTTAGACTGGTGGCTTCAGTATTTTACTTTAAACGGTCTCAAGTGGTGTCGTTAAAACAAAGTTTAACTTCTTTCTTTTGTTCATGGAGTCAGGAAGCAGCTATACTGTATGCGTGTATATATACATACAGAATATAATCATAATTCATAGTTTAATAATAAAAATCGAGAAAACAGGTGTTTATTTATAGAAGTATATAAAGTAGTGCAGGTTTTAAAGCTTCTGCTCAGGATGTTTACCAGGATCCTGTTATTTATTGTACATTTAAGCTTATTTTTCCTCCTCTTTCATAGCACACATATGCAAGACCTGAAGGACGTCACCAACAACGTTCACTACGAGAATTATCGCAGTAAGAAGCTTGCTGCCGTCACCTGTAACGGTGTCGACACCTCCAAGACAAAGGGACAGCTCACCAAGTAAGGCCTCAATGATTGAGGGGGTAAAAGTTCACTTTTTCTGTGCCTCTGTGCGTATATCGGGGTGTCTGAGGTAACTATAAGCCCTGAAACCCTGAAGCTTTAAGACAAGCTGTCACTTTGATGCGGCCGTCAGTCTAAGCTCCATCTTTATTTCCACCCACTGTTGGACTTCTACCCTCTGAGGTTTACCCCCTAAGACACCCCACAGATGACAGTGAGCCCTGGCTCAGTCCACGCCCCCTAAAACCAGCTGCTCTGAACAGATGTGGTGTTGCACTCTATTCTTGTTGTGTTTTGCATGTCAGCTGAGGTCAAAAAACGGTTTGTTAAGGAGCATAGAATGTTTGAAATTGAAATCCTCTGTAAAGACACAAAATATGCTGCTTCAGATGTAGAGACACTGGAGGCCATCTTGTTGTCTCAGCTCAGTCAGAACTTCACTTCAGAGCCGTTTGATAAGATAAGTTTTCAACCTTCACCTAATTTCTGTGATCCACAGGAGTCCTCTGGCACAGATGGAGGAGGAGCGCCGGGAGCATGTGATGAAGATGAAGAAGATGGAGGCAGAAATGGAGCAGGTGTTCGAGATGAAGGTGAAAGAGAAGAAGCAGAAACTGAAGGACTCTGAGGCTGAGGTATGTGTCCGACTGCAGCTGAATGAAACACAAACATGGCTGCAAAAAGGCTTCATACTGGAGATAATTCATGTGACCAGAAGGTGGTCCGTGTTATCTTTCACCAGAGGAAGAGTCGGTTAGTTCTCTTTTCTACTAAAACACAGCGTCTGTCAGCGGTCTGTGACGCAGGTGTTTTAAAAAAGAGCCTGCGACCAGTGAAAACGCACAAAAACAAAAGCAAACCATGAAACATCTTCACCAGTTTGACGACTCAGCAGATGTAAAAACATCAAAGCACCGTGGGAAAGATGGACAGCTGGGAGACGCCACCTGACCAATATTTTCTGTTTGTTTGTTGTCACAATGACTTGATGAGCTGTGAACTGCAGCAACAACAAACACCCAGAACATTTTCTCGCCCTGTTTTCTTGTCTATGTCCAAGTTGACTGCAGCTCGAGGAAAAACATTCTGGATGAATTAAAGTGTTGAAATCGTTGCTTTGACATATAAGTTGTTTTTTTTTTCATTATCATAAGAATGAGACAATGAGAGTGTTTATGTTGAATAAAAAGAAATGAAATAAGGACCAACATGCATCGGTAATGCGGTTGTGGTCCAAATCCTAGACTCAAATAGCCTATTTTTACATCTTTTTGTGAAATGCTGCTGAATCTCCAGTGAAGCTGCTCTCATTCACATATTTTTTTGCCAGAAATTTGATTGAAAATCAGCCTATTGATCCTGCGTCAGCTCTCTTAAAGCATTCCCAGACGGTCGCTCTGCTCTAATAAAATCCTGATTTTATAACCACAAACTCACCGTTTGATTCACTTAAAGACTGAATGAACTGGTTCAGCTTTGCTGTTCTAGCTTTGATTTCAGGCACCAGCTGTAGTTTTGAGAGTGATTTTGCGTCGTGTTTTGATCCTCAGCTGGAGAGACGCCACGAACAAATGAAGAGAAACTTGGAGGCTCAGTACAAGGAGCTGGAGGAGAAGAGGCGAGTGTTTGAAGACGAGAAGGCCAACTGGGAGGCTCAGCAGAGAATCCTCGAGCAGCAGAAACTGGACGCCTCCAAGTGAGTAAAACTCACCGTTTTCTGCTCATCATCTGCTTCGCTGGCTTGAATCACAACAGTCTTTAAAACTCTGCTTCATTTGACCCAAAATCAAGCAGTTATGGTTCGCTTTATTGAAAGAAAAAAAGCAGTTTATAAGTAAAATTAGATTAATTGTGATTCCTTACATGCATCTTTTCAACCTGGTACTGTTATGTGTGTTTCACGCAATAATTTAATTTATTTGTAGTTAATATATTAAGATAAATTGAATGCTGTATTAAAGCTAAAAGTATGTAATATGTTTTTAAATGAGATTTTTTACATAAATCTTTACATAAAGGCACACCTTAAAGCAGCTGTCGGCAGAACACACAAGCAGGAAAGAGTTTGAGTTCCATTTACCTGGTTGAATAAAAGTGTAAGACACATTTTAGGTCTTTATATTTTTCATTCTGGCTCTCTGTAACTTATTTGTGGCTCTCAAGGACACTTAATCTTAAGAAAATCATATAAGTCTCTCAGTTGCATTTTGCTTCCTTCACTGTTCAAAATCAATACGAATCAATCAAAATTTCACTGATTGGGTGTTAAAATAATCCCATATCAGCTATTTTCCATCAGAAAGTCACTTTTTTTGTATGTGTTTACTGCATGAAAGCTTATTTTTATCTCATTATAAAATTAGAATTTGAGATGTTTTTTTCATCTCCGTCTTCCTTCCCTTTTTATTGTTCTGCTACACAACACTCACTTCAGAACGATCGGTTCCTCTCCACGGTGTCTGTTTCTCTGTTGTGTTGCTGTTAAAGATGCAAACTTGATGCTCTCCTTCTGTCTTCCAGGACGATGGAAAAGAACAAGAAGAAAGGGAAAATCTTCTGAGGAGAGACGAGGCCCCTCGCTTCACTTTTACACAAACTCCTTTTTTCTCTTCATCCCCACAGCGGTGTGACACACACACACACACACACACACACAGCCAGAAATAACATTCAACACACACACACACACACACACTCGCCTCTCTGCAGGGTTTTACTGTATCTGTTGAAAGCTTTTTCCTTTTTCGTGGGGGACGCATGTGTTTGTGAAGCTCTATTTTCCTATATTTCCCGACAAAGAGGTGAAGCCGAGTTCCTCTGAGCCGACAGAGTTAACACGTGGCAGGGACCACGCATAGCCATCTGTACACATGTAGTAGTCGTATGTTCTCCTGGTGTCCGTAGATCTGCAGATAGACCAGCGTGAAGGTAACCGTGTCAGGCGGAGGTGGCAGTTGGGTGGATTCGAGGCCCGGTTACATGTAAAACTAACTGCAAACATGCCAATCAGTGAGGAAAATGAACTACTAATCAGCCCTTTTCATGTCAGACAAGAAAGATAATTTAATGTATCGTTTAAACCGAAAAAAGTACAAATTTAAGTTTCTCCTGCTGATGGAACATGTCATCAGATGCGTTTTTAGATAAAAAATTGACGCTCTGCCTTCAGGAAGTTTGTGTTTCGAGTTAAACTGTGAGCTGGCTAACTTCTGGCTAACGTTTAGATAAAAACTTAGAATCACAAAACTTAATTTCTGTTTTTTTTTAAAGAAGCTTCCGTTTGTGTGACCGGGCCTTTGGGTGGAATTTATCTGTGTGGTGGCAGGTGTGTTTTGTAAGATATTTTCAGAAACGTACGGACGAATAAAAGTAGGTAAATAATCTGTAACAGCAGCCAAGAAGCCGTCATTGCCATGTGTGTTTCCCTGCTGAATGGACAGTATTATGCAAAAGCCTCATTTACAGGATACGATGAAAACAAAGATGCTTTATATTGTGATGTATGTGATGGGTGTTGTTGATCTTCTTCTTTCTTTTTTTTTTTTGATATTTTCCTTTTGGGCCAAACCTTAAAGGGACAATTAACCAGAAGAGTGAAATATTTCTTTAATTTTCCTTCTCGAAGTCGATTTTTAACAGTTTAGCCAAAGCTTTGACTTTGACTTCCATTAAAAACAAATAAACTAAAAAACTAAAAAAAAAAAAACCCCACCCTTGTTGATCTGTCAACTAAAAAGATAAGAGCGGTTGAATCTTTATTTCTCCCCCAGAGTTGTTTTATTTTCATATGATGATATATTGATGATCTCGATGCTCTATGAACGGTTGACGAACTTAAAATCTGTTATTTTAGTTGATTAGTTTTTCAGGCATCATGATAAATTCACACCGATATGTAACGGGGGACTAACCTCGCGCCCTTAAACCAGTAAACAATTGATCTGGTCACGATGGAAATGTTTGTTGCGAACATACTGGAGACTTCTCTTTGGCCTTTGTTTTATTCTTTCTCTTTTTTTCTATAACAGAAAATGTAAAACTGAACCGCTCGTGTGAAACTCGTCTTAAGATGCCATGAAAAGTTTTCCATGCATTTACACACATACATGTACACTGTATACATCTATGCCAATGAGTACACCTTCTCAGGACTCCACATTTTTAATCTGGGAGAAGCAATCTTGTGGTCCTACAAGGTTTAAAAATATAGATAAATTCTTTGAAATGCTTGTAATCTCTCACCCTTTCAACAGCATCACATAAGTTTCTATGTATTTTTTGTAATATTTTCTTTTTTTATATATATAAACAGTGTTGTTTTTTTTTTTGTTGTTTTTTTTTTTTGCTTCTCTTCTTTGTTTTATCATTTGTTCTGTCTCTAACTGTACATGGTTAATATTAAAGTTGACAAGTTATGCTTTAATTGTCAATGTGTGGATGAATTTTCTTGTTTAAACGCACACATAAAACCTTTTAGAATATGACTTTTGGAAATGGCGAACGATGGAATCTGGAGTGATCTTTTTGGTAGAATTTAAATAGAATACCTTTTAAATGACTGTAATGTTGTTTAGGTAAGTATTATTTTCACTTTTTAATCACTTTAGTTTAGCATTAAAATGGATCAAATTGTAGTTTTTGCCAATCAATCTGAACTCTGTCGTCCTTAAAGACGAAGTAAAAACTTGTGTTTACTCGTATTTTTTATTGCTATGATGTCAAAATCAAATCTGACCCGCGACATAATACCAAATATCTTCAAGAGCTGGTCCAACGGTACACGGCGCATTCACCGCTAATACTACAAATCCCAGAATGCTGTGCGGGACGCGTCAATCAGGAACCACAAGCTGTTGACATTAATTAGCGACATCATGCGTCGGACCACCGCTCCCAGAAATGGCCTAACAAAAGGTGGAAAACAAGAGTTTTCTATGCAGGTGAGAAGCATAATATATGTTTACAAAAAATATATATTTATTATCTTTGTTAGCATGTAAAAAAAAAGGTTTGAAATTTAACTCAGAAAGCTACAAATAGAGAAAGAGGCTTACGATTTTTTTTATTCTATTTAAGAAATTAATGCTACAGATCCGTTTTATAGTATTAAGCTTTGCTTGTTCTAGGTTTTTTTTTTTTAAAGCAAAACTTAAGTTTGTTTCTATATGAGAAGGAAAAACCACCTCAATTGTCGACATTTTTCCAGTAAATATCAACGCTGGCCTGCGGCTTTGTCCAAGTTGTTCATTTTGGCCCGCTGTGTGTTATAGTTGGACGCCCCTGTTCTAATGTAACAGAATCAAACAGTGATAATTCCACATAAATATTCAGCTTTGTTTTCAGCTTCATCTCTGTTAGTTTCTACGAGCTGTGGAAAGTTTTCCCCTTCTTCCCGTTTGTCAGATTGGATGGGAACTTTCTGAACAGCCATCTGTAGATCTCTACAGATGTTCTCAGATGTTTGCTATGGCAGGGTGGTCTCAGAGTCGAGTCAAGGAGGTGGAGCATCCCACCAGTCTCAGGTTGCTGGACTCTTGACCTCTGTGTATCCATCTTTATCCTCCCCACAGTCGCTCTTGGAGGGCACTCCTGTCGCATGATGCTACCACCACTGTAGGGACGATTAAAGCAGGTGATGAGCTGGTTGGAATTCCAAACAAAAAGTCCAGTTTTTAAGGGATGCAGGTACAGAATCTTTATTTTTTTTATGGTGGAACTGACAAACTACTTATCTTCTCACTGTGATGGCTCGAGTTTACAGAATGAAAGAAAAGACAGCAACATTTAGAACATCTATCTTCGTGTATATGAATAAAATGTTTTTCTATTCTGTCATCACATAGAGATCAAAGTATTTCTGTGGTGGGTTCAGATGATAACAACTAAGTTTTCATAGATGATTGTGTTTTCTCTGTCAGTAAGTTAAGTCATTAAAGGAGTGTTATAATCATATTTTGATTAACTGATACACTACTGACTTTTCTTGCTGCTGGAATTGATGTTACATTTTCTAAGCTTTGACACTGGTTGCATTTTAGAATAATTTTCAGCTCAGCATGGACGTGCTCACCTCGTCTCTTCAGATCAGAAAGTGTTTTGCCCTGTTCTCCGAGTCCTTTAAATGTCTTTTACAGATAGTAAACAGGTACCTTCCATCTAATAGCTTAACAGGGTGTATGTCGCCGTTTTTAGATGGTCGTTCTGCGAGAGGACTTATGAAGCTCTCTCAGAGCCACTTCCAGGTCCCAAATTACAGAAATCACTAAAAAATTCAATGATTTTAAAATTAAAACGTCATGCTATTTTTGAACATTAATGCAAGTAGAGAAAGATTTGTCCTAAAGATCATCGTACATGATCGGAGATGTAGTAACACATTGAGTAATAGGTCGTGCCTGCTGAGCTTTTGTTTGTTATTTCCAACACATAATGCCTTCTATGTTTGTGCAGTGCAAGCTTCGAGTTTTTAGATCTTTAGACGAGCCAAGAAGTTTTTTGTCAAACCGAGCACAGATTTTGTAAAGCCCACGAGCAACTGAAAGTCATTGTTGCATTAAATTTAGTGACACAGATCAGAACTTTATGACACGAAAAGAAGACACTGACACTGATTGTGAGATTTATTCTCTGTCAAAAACAAGCGAATTGATCATGCTTTATGAAGCAAATCCAACTAAGAAAAGATGAAACGGTTTCTTTTAACTTAGCTAAGCTGCGTTTTGGTAAATGTCAAAGTGTTTGCCTTTTTGATAATAAAAATTATAATGAAGAAAACAAAGCAAAAACAAAAGGAATAATACAGAAAGATATAAGCAAATAATAACAAATGCTTCTGTATAGTTTAGAAATGTCAACAAAACGGGTTTCAGAAGTCAGAGACCAGATCAGAAACTTGTCACTTTCTGTGTAAATTTGTGAATACTGTGAAAGCTTAAAGATTTAGAAATACGCCAAAGTTTTGACATTTAAAAGTCCATATTCAAAAATCATTGTTGTGTCGGATTTTTATCCGGGGTAAATCATGTCCTGACTGCTGGTTTCTCAGGGGAGCCAACAGAAGGATAATGGTTGTCTCTGACTTCTGGAAACCACCATGACACAGAGAATTGATCTCCATCAGCCTGTTACGAATGTTGATGCGGTTGTTTGGTGCTTTTTCATGTTGTCCTTGTAGGCTTCCTCAGCCCAGTTTTCTTTATGGCCCACGCAGAACTTCCCCCTGGGAGTAGTGACCCTGCAGAGAGATTTCTGCCATTATTTTTGCACCATAGAAGCAGAGAAACTCTTTGTTTGAAAAAGACAATAAAATGTAAACGTACACAAACGCCTTTCGTGAACATTGGTATTGAGTTTTGGTGATGGAGAGGATGTGCGCCGCAGGAATACGTTTTTGGAAGAAGTTAAAGCAGCACATTGTGGGCACAGGTCCTCTTGCTTTAAAGGGGGGGGAAAAGCACAACAGGGATTATTAACAGATGCCACCATGCAGGGATTTCAATATTTTTTTATGTAATTTAAGAAGAAATTTACCCAAAATATGAGTGAACCAAAGTTTTAAATCATTCAGCTGTTCCAAACTCTCAGAGAAATGTGAATTTGTGCACAAATTTTCCCAAAAATTATATCAATCCTCATTTAACCTCAATATCTATTCTAATATTTCTTTGCATGCATGTTGGACCTTCTTCAGCACGACAAAAACAAGTATGAATTAACATCAGTGACTCAATGAAATGATTTCCTTCAACGTTAATGTTTCACCCTTCGTGTGAAAAGTTTCTTCTTAAGCCTGAAAAGTATTTCTTTGGATCTGCGCCATGTCTGACATGGACAGAAAGGTCCGAGATCCTTCTGGTTTACTCTGGCGTTCCACAAGGTACCTCTCTCGGACTCTTTCTTTTTTCAGTTTCCATCAAAGATTTGTGCAGATTGTTCCGTTACACTTCACGCTGATAACTCTGTCATTTACACCTACAAATTCTGATATTTTAGAAATTCTCACAGTTTGATTTTAACTTGATTTAAAGGTAGTTTCGTTATGAACATCCGTTGAATAAGAAATAGTTCTGCGTTATGTTACCGGGTTTGACTCATAAGTTTACAACTTTCTTCTGATTCTGGGCACTGATTCAACCCCGCTGCTTTAAGGAACTATGCAGGAAGTCGTTCCTCCTAACCACAATCAGACTTTATAACTGATCTAGCTCTGTCAGAGCCACTATTACAGAACTGAATTAAATCTGTCACCTTTTGCACTCTGTAACTCAAATACTGGAACATTTACCTCATATCATATGTGATATGTGCCAGTATAACCATATTGATATTATATTTATACAATGTTCTAATCTTTTGCACATTATAGTTACATATTCATAGTATATTATTTGTCACATTCTGTTTTTTTTTGTTGTTTTTTCTTTATTTTTAATTTCTTTATTTTATTTTTTTATTCTGTTGTATTTTATTGTTTACCGGACTGCTATGACGACTTAATTTCCCTTCGGGGATGAATAAAGTCATCTGTCTATCTATCCATCTCGCTGGCTAGATGAAATGTCATATTGAATTTTACATGCCTCCTTTTGGGAGTGTTATGAGGGGACGTGACATAAGCTTTCATTATTATGCAGACAACATCCAGCTCATTTAATTGATTATTTTTTTATAATTGATGATGATCTGTGATTCTCTACTTTTGAATTCAGGCTAAAAAGTTATTAAACCTCCTTTCAAAGGATTTTATCCACTGATCTTTTTCCGTTACTACCTCTGTAATATGCTCTGCTGTTTATATTTCTCACCTTCATGCTTCTGTTTGGAGTTTTATTGAAATTGCTTCTATGTTAATGTTTTAATTTATTTTTTCCTTCTCTTTTCTCATGTTTTTTATTGAGTTTGAAATTTCATGGTGTCTGAGCTCACTTTATTGGCTGATTAATTGTTACTTTTATACTTTCAACTTAAGTCCAGACGGCATCTTCGCTGTGTTCACTATATTTGAAACAGCCTCTGATCCCATATCTATCATCATATTCGCTTAGACGAACAGCATATTAGTATTTCTTTGTTCTGTAAGTTTTTAAAGAAGTCTGATGTAGGTCGTTTGAATATAAAGCTCCAAAAAATTCCTCAATATTTGGAATCTTTAACTCTTTCCCTTCCTTTTAATCTGCTTTATAACTTAAAACAAGCTGTTGATGTATTTGCTCCCACTGTGTAATTTACTAATGTTCGAGTGTGGATGGAAACAGCTGTTAATTTGTGTTCAGTCGGTTTGGACCCTCTTGATAACGGCTATCCTGTAAATAATTATAAGCTGTAATTCTGAAGCTGTTTTCGTAGAGCTGAAAGTCCAACATTGTTGGACTCGTGAACGTCCGAGGGTGGATACAAGTTTCTGGAATATTTTAAAGAAACAAAACGGACGCCTAAACGTTCCGCTGGTGGCGTTTGATCCTGTTTCCAAACCTTCACTTTTGTTAGAAAGCTCATTTTAACTGATTAACTAAGTGGTCGCTTGCATGAAACAGCTGAAGAGTGATGTGGTGTCAATAAATGCAGGAAATGTTGGTCCATCGTAATTTTTGTGGCAAGTTTACTAAAAATATTTAATGAATATTTGAAGGAATTTTTCTGAGTGTTTATTTTTCTATTTTCTTTTGGTTAGATTCACTGTGTAAATGTGAATTTGTGCCCTGAAAATGGCCTTTTTTCTTTAACACTGCCTCTTGAGTCTTTGTGCTGCAAAGATAGTTTTGGAATTAGTAAAATATTATTCAATTCAGCTTAAAAAATACACAAAGCAAAGTAGAACTAACATAATCTGAGGGATGTGCAGTAATCTAGTTAATAATTGTCGTTGAATTGACAAACCTGCTTCTGCTCTAACTGTGAGCCAAAGGAAATAAATCTACATTCGGAACACATCGATCTATCGAGCATCTAAGTCTGTCTTCACATTAAGTTTTTCACCAGAACTGCAGACTTCATCTTACTTTCTTGCATCTTTTCCAGGGACAATCCTGAAATAATCTCCAAATGGGGAAAATTAAGATGAAAACAACAAAATTTAAGAGTGTTTGTCAGTAAATAAAGTTATTATAGAAGTGCTACTTAAACATTTATTTAGAAAGTATAATGCAATCAAGCCTATTTTAGGATTAATTGATGTTGCACTCTCTCAGCTCCCTTTAACAACGATTGCATATTAGAATGATTTTGTAATCAGTGATAATATCAGCTCAGCATCTGGTCTTGATGTGCCGGTTGTCAGATGATAACTCACAAAAACACCCCCTAATAACCAGAAGAAAGCAGTAAGCAGAGTGACAGACTTACGTGTGGCAGTGCAGTGATGAAGCGTGAACACCACCAGCAGCAGCCCCACTGTGACACCGAGAGCCTTCATGCCGACTTCACCGTGGATGAGATCACTCAGACGTTTCAGACGACGTTTGAAACGATCCGTTCTCATCTGCACGATTTATAGCTGCCCAAACATTTCCATCTGCATATTCATATTTCTAAAAAGAAAAAAAAAAAAGACCTTGTTTCTGCCAACAAGCGACTGGTTAAGAGCGTTAGATGTGACTTTTAGATAATTTGACAGGAAGTTTGTGGGATTGTAGCAACTTGAATTGTTTGTTTAAGCATCTTGCAGCGAAGCTGAGAGCATTGAAAATGCTCAGATTAAGTCAAGTTGCAAATATCAAGACTGATATAAAGACCGACCGGGAATTGAACCTGATTAATAACAATGTACGTAACAAAAGCTTCATGCATTTTCTTTGTGTCTGCATGTCTGTGCATTTTTGTCCTATCTGTAAGGATGATGCAGCTGCATGTTGATGTGTGCTTCAAACACTTCAGGTAGTCCAAAGCTTTGTATATATGGACAAACTTATCAGAATCTGCTGAGTAGAGATTCAAGCTAAATTGGTTGCATGGAAACCAAATAAAGAGAAACAACAAGTTCTGCATTTACACGCTGTGAAGCATTTAATAAGAACTCTTTTCAGATGTGACGTGGTTATTTTACTTTTTATTTAACGCCAAATCACAATAAATGTTGTCTCGAGGCACTTCAAAGATACAATTCATTGTAATATAATCCTAATCCAATCGAATCCAGTCCATCAATACAACCCAATTCATTCAGAGCCAATTCAAAGAAAGTTGCTTAACTGAGAGGACCAAAACTTATCTTCAATCCAATCTTCCGTCCTGAATGTGGATGATGCGACTGTGGAGAGAAAAAAAAATCCCTTTTAAAAGGAAGAAACCCCCATCAGAACCGGAACCATGAAGGGTGGCCATCTGCCTCGACTGGCTGGGGGCTGAGAGGACAGGAAAGAGGGGACAACAAGCACAGTAACACCAGGACAGGGATACCTGCTGAGCAAGAGAAACGCAAGTTAATGACAACAATAATGTCACATGGAGAGTAAAGAGAGCAGAGGGAGGAGAGGTGCATCATGGGAGGTTCCCCAGCAGTTTAGGTCTATAGCAGCATAACTATGGGATGTTTCAGGGTCACCTGAGACATTCCTAACTATAAGCTTAATCAAAAAGGAGAGTTTTAGTCTAATCTTAAAGGTAGAGAGGGTGTCTGCTTCCTGAACCTAAACTGGCAGCTGGTTCCACAGAGAGGGGCCTGATAACTGAAGGCTCTGCCTCCCATTCTACTTTTAGAAACTCTGGGAACCACAAGTAAACCTGCAGTCTAAGAGCAAAGTGCTCTGTTGCGAAAATATCCAACTATAAGATCTTTAAGATATGATGGAGCTCGGTCATTAAGAGCTTTATATGTGAGGAGAAGAATTTCAAATTCTACTCTGAATTTAACAGCTAAAACTGTAGAAACTCTCTGCTGTTAGTTCTCATCAGAACTCTGGCTGCAACATTTTGGATCAGCTGGAGGTTTTTCAGGGAGTTTTTTTGGACCATCTAATAATAAAGAATTACAGAAGTCCAGTCTTGAAGTAACAAATGCAGGGAGCAGTTTTTCTGCATCACTCTGAGACAGGATGTTCCTGATTTTGGTGATATTACGAAGGTGAAAGAAGACAGTCCTGGAAACCTGTTTTATATGAGAGTCAAAGAACAGATCCTGGTCCAGAATTAAATATAACTAAATAAGTTTGTGTTCCCAACTTTAGAGATACAAATTCTATAGAATACCTGCAAACTATCTTTAAGTCTCTGCTCCTTCTAAAGAAGCTGTGAGTGCACATCTGCCTGCTTCTCCTGCTGTATACAAACAGCTGGAGAGTGTCCAAAGCATCCAGAACTTTGTAAGTTTGTCAGCATAAGTATGAAAATGTATGTCATGTGTCCTGATGACATTGCCCCAAAGGAAGCATGTTCAACGAGAGCAGAACTGCAGGACATTGCCACTAACTGGTGTGTGTGGAAGACAAACTGGAATCTACCACATAAACATGACTTAAACCAGTCCAAAGTGGTTTCCTTGAAATTGATTGGGTTTTGATCTTTATGATAAGTTGTGCGGTCAGTGGAGATCTGATAGGATCGTTAACATCTTCTAACATGATATTGTGAGAGTCAACGCTGTTGTGAATGTCCTTCTTTTATCCTGTCCCAAAGGTTTTGGGTCACCATGTGCAGTATCAACATCCTCCAACTGACCCACAGTCACTCAGACTTTGATCTTTGCTACTGTTGTTAAATATAATAAAGGAAAAAATGTGCACATATGTGTGGCTGTCCTTGGAATATTACTACCTGTGACTCATTGCTTTTAACACGTGTTACATACATGTGACATGTATCTCGCCACCTCCTCCGTGACCTTTGGTAACCCAGCTGCTTGCTGTAGGGATGGTGACTTGTGTCATTGTTAAGATGGATAAAAACTTTATTGATCCCGAAACATGCTGATGAAGTGAAGGCTGCGTGTTGCACAACACAGCAGTTTCTCTCGATGCATTTAGAACAAATACTTGGTTTACGTGATGCTCATGTTCATGCCCTGGTCACACAGAAGACGATGGTGTGAGATCTGTAAACTGTAACAAGTGCACAACTGCTAAAACCTCATTGATCTTTATCAGAACGAGAGCACTTTGTGGTGTAGATCTATACAGGAAATCACCGCTGAACACTTGCAGATCGCCTGATCGTCTAAGATTAAAGCTCCTGTGTGTTTGCAGATGTATTTTCAGGCTTCAGCATAGAATGTGTCGACAGTGTGCATGCCTCATGGCGCATACGATTATGTGAAAAAGAGAGTACACTATCTTTCACTTCAGAGGTTTTACACAACAGGACATGGTAAAAAAAAAAGATGCTCTGCATTTATTGTGTCTTAAATGAGGCAAATGCAACCTGAGATGAACAACAAGATAAGATATTTGACTGTGTAATTATTCATTTTACACAAACTGCAGAAGCAGTTTGTTAAAAACTAAATACACTCTAATTGTTTTATAGAAATAAAGAGAGTAGGTAGCTAATCAAATTCACTTGATTAACTGATCAGTAGTAAGTGTGAGCACCTCTATGAAGGCAGAAGTTTGTCAGTTTGCTGCTCTGCAGCATTCAGGTGTGTGTTAACACAATGCCAATGAGGAAAGACCTCAGCAATGAGGTCTTTGCTGAAAGAAGCAATTGTTGCTGCCCATCAATCTGGGAAGGGTTATAAGGTCATTTCCAGAATAATTGGACTCCATCATTCAACAGAAAGAAAGATTATTCCCAAGTGGAAAACATTCAGCTGTCAATCGTCCCAGGAGTGGACGTCCCAACAGGTTTCCCCCCAATGTCAGAAACCGAAGAGCTACATCTCAGACTCTGCAGGCCTCAGTTAGCATGTTGAAGGTTAAAGTTCATGACAGCACAATTAGACAAAGACTGAACAAGTATGGCTCATTTGGAAGGGCTGCAGGAGAAAGCCTCTTCTCTCTAAAAAGAACATGGCAGCACAGCTTAGGTTTGTAAAGCTGCATCTGAACAAAGCACAAAACTTCTGGAACAATGTCCTTTGGACAGACCAGACCAAAGTGGAGATGTTTGGTCATAAAACACAGCAGCACGTTTGGAGAAAACCAAACACAGCATATCAGTACAAACACCTCATACCTCATACTGACTGAAATGCTGTGGTGGGACCTTAAGAGAGCTGTGCATGAACCAATGCTGCAAACCTCAATGAGCTGAAGCAACGCTGGAAAGAAGAGTGGACCAAGATTCCTCCACAACCATGAGAGAGACTGATAACATCACAGAAAACCATCACTTCAACTTATTGCTGCTAAAGTTGCTTCTACAAGCTGTGTGATGTCCTGCGATGTTGTTCATCTGATACATAAAACCTCAGAATCGATGGAGGGTGTTATTTCAATTTTACATGACTGTATCCTGTAAATATTGTAAAAAAATATGCTTTGATAAAGATCACAACTTGAGTTAAAATCAAAGATCAAACAGAGTTCAATGAGGTTTCTTTTCAATATAAAAGCTATTTTTAACCTGTTTTCAGTCAGAGATTGAGTAATCACATCTTTTAGTAACTGTGAAACACCATAAAAACACATCAAAATTACTACCAATTCCTGCTTTTAACATATAATTGCAAAGTTATTGGTAAAAAATATTCTAAATAATATAAAAGCTTTGATTGACCAACACTTAGGCATAATTTTTAGTAGTTGTGATAGAAAGATTTACCTCCCCCAGGTGGAACTAATTCAGATATGTAGTCAGCTAGTTGAGCTACCGAAAGGGCATGAGATGATTCATTTCATGGTACATATCCAGACAAAGCTCTGATGTTCTGTTTTGTGTTGTGTTATGTTAAATCCTATGTTACAGGTTCCAGCTTAACATCAGGGGCTAAAAGCCAAAAAAGGGGAGAAACGAATGTTTTTTATTTTCATAAAGTTCGATATTCAAAGACGTTTTATAGCCTTTTTAAAAAGTGTAATGAATAACTACAGCTTTTATGTAAACACAGTAGAGTAAAAAGTACAAGATTGATTCACCTCAGGGTTTGATTTTAAAGCACTTATATTAATTCTGATGCTTGTTTACGTTATCTGCTGATTAATATATGTCTGATCAGTCGTGGGAGGCTTTAATTTAACACCAGAGAATTTGTAGATGTGGAATGTAACACCTCTGTCACAGGAACAAATCACAACAAATGTCATCTCAAGGTTCTTTAAAGAGACAGTCGTCATGTTTAGGAGGCCACAAAGATGTCAAACGACGGTGTGGTGCTGCATCTCAGCCCCTGGGCGCTCTCGGACAGTTTTGTTACCCAGAAATGTGCTTTGAAATGAGTCAGAAGCACATAGTTTTAAGGTTCACAACCTTCTCCAATCTAATCTAACTGTGTCATAATTCATTTTATTAAAAACACATGCAGCCACAAATTAAATCTTTAGCAACTTTTATTAAAACAGAAAAATCCTTTCAAGCTTTAGGCCTGTAAAAACCAGGCATTCATATAATGAAGTGTCATACATTATCACAATTAGATATTCGTTGCTGCTAACTGCTGCCCTCTGTGCTGTGAAGCAGACTGTAGAGGTTCAGAGCCCACGGGAAGGTATCGCTGTAACAGATCTTCTTTCCCTTCTTAGTTTCAACTCTGAAGAACATACAAACAAAAGGAAAAAGGAAAATTGTCCTCTGTGTTGAGTTGTTGTTTTCATAAAAATGCGATTAATCATCCAGCCTGCAGGTTAACAGTTCCCGTTGATCATTTCAGCACCAAATTGATGCAAAAATACTGAAATAATGAAGCACAAACTCACATGAATCCTTTCTTCGGGCAGGACACGTGGGTCTCGGTTATGCTGTTCACACGTTTTAATGGTAAACTGGTGGGGTTGAACCGGAAGCAGCAGTCTCCAGGAGCTGTGTTCTGCACTGCCATTGCTGAGAGGATGGGAAACAAGTGAAAGTCATCATCAAAATTTCACCGTGGAGCATTCAAACTACAACAATAAAGAAGGTGACTCACGCAAGGCGTCGCAGTAGAAAACAGCGAGCATCAGCAGCCCCAGAGCAAAGCACAGAGTTTTCATGATGCTGTCAGTGAGTGGATGGTGAGGAGGATGAGGTTCGTTCGTCTTCTTGCTCTGATGTGAAGGAGGCTTGGCTCTGCATCCCATATAAATCCTGTTCACTGAGCAACCGAGAGGTGTCAACCTTTCCATCCAAAATCATTTATTCGCCCCCCTAACACCCACTTTTTTGAGTTTGCACAGTGAAGAAGTGTTAAAGCGGTTGCAGTCTGTTCAGTCAGTGAAGGGACAGGCCACAGATGTGTCGCAGAGATTAAAATCATCTCGTCACACCACAGACAGGAAAGTGTCTGCTCGGCATTTGTTTTTGCAGCTTCCTGGAAATGTGACCAACACCGATCAGATTCAGTTTGCACCTTTACGAGGCAATTTTCTAAAGATTACCGTTTACTAGACATTTTCATTATTTTCTATCACTGAATTAGTTTCATGTCGTAATAACCTGTTAGTTTGCTGACTCATCGCCGTTAGATAACCAGACATCAAAATGATTAACATGATTAACTTCTGATGGTTAATTTTGGGTTAATGTTAATCTCAACAACAAGGAAACCCAGAAACAAACAAACTACATCTGGAGATAAAAACATACATCACTGCATTGATACACGGCGTTGTTATTGTTTTTCTTTTTTGTCAAAATACCACAGAAAGACAGTACAACAGCACCTTTTTCCACCATGAATTCCCACCTCTTTTCACACTGAACTCAGATTTCTTAGTCAAGATAGAAATCATTAAACAAAGACCTGGAAAAGAGCTGTCATCTCATTTCTTTATGAAGTGAGTTCTATTAACTACTGATGATAACTGTTGTTAAAAACAGCAGGAGATAAAGAAAAGAGGCTGGATTTTGTTTATCTTAATCACTGAACGAGTTCATGTCAAACCTTATAGGGCTTCCACATAAACTGCTGTTTTGTTTGTTTTATTTTCATTTTTTGAGTTTTTTTATTTTTTTTTAGTTTTTGAGTTAGTAACTTCAGATAAACAAATACACGCTCTGACAGAGAGAAAAAGGGATTTTTTTTCATCATATGTCCCCATTAATTTCTTCACCAGAAGAAGAAATACCCATAATGTAACCAGATTAAGCATTAAATGTTGGGATCTGGGGCTTTTGTGGACCTTTGGATTGATCAAAACATAAGCAATATTTAAAAGTTAGGCTTTCAGAGATTCTGTGTTGTTTCATTAGTTTGTAATAATTAGTTCAAAGCTGCATATTTCATGTTTTTATCAGGTGTACAAAAGCATGTATATGTTATGTTTCCTTTGTCCCTCTGAAGTCTGTACTCCCAGTTAACTTAACCCTTTAATCCTCATATTGGCTTATTTCATCCCTGCACTCAGTCAGTTACAATCCCACATTGGTCTGTATGAATGATATCAGTTTGTAAAATGCTAATTTTGTGTGTTTTCGTTGTCAGACCAAAGTAACATGAGAAAAACCCAACAAAACAAACACTTTTCCTTCTTTCTAATTAAAACTTTAGATTTCAGGGTCAATAGCATAATTTTTTCAAATGATTTCAAATTACATCTGCCTTACTGGACGTCTGCCTTTCAGAGGTTATAACCATGTCAAAATCCAGTTTGTAGACCTGCATCATCGTGGTTTAATGACTCTGAAATCTACAGTCCAAAAGTTTGGACATATCTTTTCACTCAGAATAAAGGATAGGTTTGACTAAAACGTTTGACAAAAAGCCTCATCCATCTAAAATTAATTAACTTTTTTCTGTTTGGGTTTTGTTTCTTTATTTTATGTCTGTTTATATTTATGTGATGTTTTAGGATGGTGAGAAAATCGAAGAAAAACTCAAATTATTCTCATCAAACTCATCATCAAGGATGAAGTTTTATCATAAAAGATAAAAGGTCAGACTCGATGGTTCAGATTTTTGTTGGTGATAAACACAAAACTAGACACTAGGGAAATTCAAAGGTTTTTCCACCTCCAAGGTAAACTATGTAACTAGTTTACCATGATTCAGCCCCTCTCTTTATGCAAATTTCCATCGTGTAACCTACAGACTGATCAGATTGCACGATGTTCACGAGATCTTATCACAGCTGGTTTCAGATCTGCTCACAGAAATACAGCCACGACCTTTTTAAGTCACCTTGATGCAAGTGTCTTTCAGCTTGCTGCTCAGAGATACATCAGAGAAGAATGTGAAATAAAAGTAAAATAAACAAAAATGTTTAATTTCACCATGTAAGATTATATATAACATATAATAATGTGAAATATCGGCCGTACTGCTTGTAGCTCAGCAGTGTATCTCAATGATAGATAGATAGATAGATAGATAGATAGATAGATAGATAGATAGATAGATAGATAGATAGATAGATAGATAGATAGATAGATAGATAGATAGATAGATAGATAGATAGATAGATAGATAGATAGATAGATAGATAGATAGATAGATAGATAGATAGATAGATAGATAGATAGATAGATAGATAGATAGATAGATAGATAGATAGAAGGAAGAGCAATTTAAAATAAATGGAGAATAAATTGGACAAAGATTCACAAAGTGCCCAAAACTATCTCAAATTGGGCTAAATGTACACAACTTTGTTTTTTTAACCATACTAACCATTTCCACATGTTCCTCGTGTCATATTTTAACTCAGAAACCTGTTCAATATGCTGCCCATATGATCTGACTGACCTATTAAATACTTCCTTGTGCAACAGAGGACAATTTTATGTGCTAATCAACAAAAAAGGGACTAACTCTTGCTTTAAACCATGCTGCAAGGCTTTTATCCGCCTGATTTACTAAGAGTACAGAACACAAATCATATATTTACCAAATACTGAATTGGATGAATACATTTAGTTCAGTGTAAATATCATCTAAACATATAAATCTGCATAATATCCGCAAAATACACATTTGCTTAGTTATTTTTCAGTCTGCCTATGCGGCTGACATATGTAATACTGTAAAAATGCCTCATGTATGGTTGTTCAGATCAGATAGTCCTCAGACAATACAAGGATGGAGTAAAGAAGTCAGTTCTCAAGGTATACGGTAAAAACGACCGATTCCAGGTCAGCGCTCTTTTGGGATATTTTGAGGATCATATTTAACGTTGAACGGTGCGCATAATATACGAAGAACACGGTAAAAAACGACCGGCCCCAGATCAGCGTTTCTCTTGTAGCTGGATTATATCCAGAAATTTAGCGGTGCGCATTGTACATAAGAAATACGGTAACAACAACTGCTCTCAGCTCCACTGACGTCACAAGACCCGCTGAAATTCAAAGTTGGAGGAGACTGAAAACTTGCAACAAGAAAGTTGTTTTGTACTTTCTGTCAGTTAGTGGTGAGTAGTTGTACAGTTGCAGTTCGGTATCGACTTCTGTTTTGGTACGAAAGGAACAATTTATTTAAAACAAATATTCACTAACTTGGATTAGTTCGTCGTTTGCTTCTAATGCTAACTCATAGCTCGGCTAACGTTAAGTCGTCTAATTTTAGGTAAGTTAGCTTGAAAGTGGCTAGCTGGGGTTGATATATACGGTGTTTCTAACATTAGCTTAACAGGCTAAATTATGTTTATGTCATGTTGCCTTATTTCGGCCATAGTAAAGTAAATTAACTCAGCAACTTAACCCAAAGTTGTTGCTGCTAAATTAGCTGTGTTAACTAGAAAACTTTGTGTATTTAGCTACCCAGCGAGCACAGCTACCTGCTACCTGGAGATGTTCAATATGACATGACCTAGCTGAAACTGGGCGTTGTCACGTCTCCTTTGAAAAACTTAACTTAACTAAACTTAGGTTTTCATGTGTTTCCAACAAATATCTTTTTCTATTTGTTTGGAACATTTTGGGGGAACATTTTTGCACGATGAAAGACCCTTGAAAATAGCATTTAGCATTTATCCTTCATTCAGTCAGGTTCCATTGAAGTAAGCGATCTGTTTTTAATAGAGAATCATACTGTTCATGGGTAGAACAGTAGGTTAGTATGGCAGCCTGACAATATCACCCATTTCAATGCAGCATTTGGCATTTACACAAACAACACAGCTTACTATATTTAGAGATTTAAAGAAAAGACACTTGTTATTATCAGCGAGGTTAACATTTTCGTAACAATCTGTAAATTAAGCGTTTAGGTTAAAAAGATCTCTTGAATACAGACTGATATCAGGATATTTAATTGTTTTATTGTTTGGGATACTGAGAGAGTAATTTATGTTGGTACATTGGCTTATCTCTGCATATACTTACTTTTTTGTTCAGTAACAGTGAAATCTGACCTCTTGAAAGACAGTGTAGATAAGATAACATCTTGTGTTTGCAGCTCACTATGGAGACTGGTGAGGAAAATTGTGGCAATGCCAACTTGAAGAGGCAGAGAGAACCTCTGTCAGATTCAGATGATAATATTCTCTCAGCACCAGGTTTGTGCTTGTACTTACAGATTTTAATAATTACACATGATTTGCACATATTTACAAAAGCCTTTGCAGGTATTTCCTTTTGAGACTTGCATCTTTTTTTCCTAACAAGCTTCGTGTTTTTTTGTGTCAGAAGTTAATGATGGCCAGAAACGGCGCCGTCTGGAAGCAGCTGGTCAGGAGAACTGGAGTCCTAAACCGTCCTCCTCTGGACGCCTGGCTGAGCTTGAAACAAAGGCGGACACACCCATGGTTCCCTCGGTCCGCTCCAGAGTTCAGCTGCTCACTCAGAGAAGAGACGGTAATTGTTCCTCCTGCTAATGTTGTGACCGTTCACATTTTTATTAACGGGATTAGTCTGAAAGTAGTACGACTAACCGCAAAGTTAAATCATGACCTCTATATGTCAATTTAGTAAAACCTTCAGCATGCAACGCGATAATTACCGATGTCAAGGTTTGGATGAATCTGCGACAAGGCAGAAAGATGTTGTATAAGTACTTTATTTTATTTTAATTTTTTTTCATGAGGCGTTCCTGTGGCCCAGCGGTGCCTCTCAGATCCTGGAGCTGACAGCCCATCAGTCATTGCCCCCGACAAAGGCGCCAGAGAGCATCTCCTGGGTGAGGTTTCGCAATCATCCACGTCTGAACATGAAAACCGTGTCATACTTATTTGCGAATACAATTATACTTTACTTGCAAGCATCCAATTTGAGAATGACGTCTCTACCTCATCAGCTTTGGCCACAGAATTATATCTGTGTTTGAGCCCATGGTACTTTTATTTATAAAATCCACTGAAAGGTGGACATATCGTGGGGAGAGAGCACATATTTTAGTGGCTGAAGTCACCACCAACTGGACTCTGAAGAGAACAACCATGTCACTTTGTTTCAGACCCTCTACGTCTGAAAATATGTAATTCAATGAGCGGTTCAGATTCACAACTTACAGCCTCGACTTTATCATCTTCCAACTTTAAAGTCAAATTATGCTGCATTCACTGTACCCCAGAATAATTATTCAAAGTAATTTGTTCTTTCTTTTTGCTTTGCTGTTAACACCAAATTCTCATCAGCAGCTAATAGTTCACTTACCTTAAGAGTTTAGCGCTTCTTTTTTTTTTTTTTTTTTTTTTTTTTTTCTCAGACATAAATTTTGACAAGCAGTTTGTCATTGAATGCATTCCACTCATTTACACCCATTAGAAACTCGAACATAAGCAGCATTTCTCAACTAAAGCAAACACAGAGAATGAGCCTGTGGTGAGGCCCATGCTTTATGGAGCCAATATGTGACAGAGGACTTATTACATGAGTTTTTATTAAAAAAGGGGTATTAAGCTGCCTGGCTGCCTTCCTTATCTATGGTGCAGTGTTTCAACAGATCGATACCAGCTGTTCGTGGCCAAACTGCAGATAAGGGAAATGTAATCATTTAAGAATAAAACTGCCAGTATTTTTCTAATGTTATGGTAAGTGTGAGCTCAGGCAAGGAACTATGCTCTGATGGGTGCTAATATTGTGCACCATGAGTTATAGAGTGCAATTTTTATCCGTTTTATATATCCACGGTGGCTTGAAGCTCAAGGACGGATCTCAGTTACGACACCCCACAGGAGCGTGGAGTCATTACTCACACAATGCTCTAAAATGAGAAACAAGGGAAATTATAGTTGTAAGAGGAAGTTATTATGTATTCTGTCAACATTTGACATTTCTCTAAGACCTCAGGAAAAGTGATTAGCCTCAATATGTCTCCTTTAATCTGATTAAGGCTAACAAAGTGTTGTACAGTGATCTGTTTTTGTGTCCATGTAGTTTGCAGTAACCAGGCAACATGACGAGTCTTCGGCATCAATAAAAATTTAACTGACAGTCATTGGTTTAAACTGGTTATCGCAGCTTTTTAAAGTTGATTTCATTTGTACAGGTGAAGGAGAATTTAATCAGCGGCTGGAGCGCTTTAAAGCACCGCTCTCCCAGGACAGCCCCACCCTCATGCAGAGCCCCACTGACTCCTGCCCGCGGACCCGCTCCAATTTTGTGTCTGGCATTCAGCAGAAACTCCAGTGTTCAACAACGCCCAGCTCCAAGCAGGCTTCCCGTATCCGTCAGGTTGCTTCCACTCACTTCCTGAGAGCAGAATAATTTACACATCTACTGTAGATAATCCCATGATACCATGACTCCTTCGTGGTATCTGTTAATCTTTTTATCATGAAAGCATCAAAAACAGCCCAATGATGCATTTTTTTAATGTGATTTAAGAACCTACATCTGAATTCTGACTTTGTTCTGCTGTTCAGGAAAGGGAAGAGGAGTTAAACCAGTTGCAATTCCTGCCAATCAGTGAAAACGCCTGGTTGAAGAGAACCAGCTCCGATTCCTCACTAACTCAGGTGGGTTTGTGATACTTTGCCTGTAAAATAGTCAAATTTGTCATCGCTTGTTGCCGGTTATCTAGAAGCTGAAGAAAAGGATTGCCATTAATGGACTTTAAAGTAGTGAGGAAGGTTGTATTTTAGACACTTTGTTGGCTGTCATTTTATCAGTCGGTTTTCTTTTTACATGCCGGTTTATATGAACCTTAGCAGGGAAGGGACCCCGCTGGCTCCTCATCGCCCTCCTCCTGGGTTCCCAGATCTAAAAGGAGAGTTTGTTGGCCTCCCATGCAGCTCTGGGATGTGAGTCAGTGATTTTTAAAGGGAAAAACACAAGATAAACTGATTGGTCTCTTGGGCACTTTTTACACAGCTTGGAGTGATGAGTATTAAAGTGGGTGGATCACATAAGAAACAACCTCTTAAACCACATTTACCAGCTTCATTTGAACTCTTTGGAGGTGTGAAGTTCACTTCTGACACATCTTATAAAGTCTGTGATGTGGTTTTGGGTATGTTTGGTGTTCACTGAAGACAGAGGAGCATAATTCGGTGCGTCATGGTGGAGTCCTGCATTTTTCTTTATACATTTACAGTGCGTACGTACTGCAATTACCACCTTGGTGGGGTTTGTTTTTCTATTCATCACCATTCCAACTTCTCATTAGTGACTTGCATGACCTCTTAACAGTGTTTTTGTATACTCGTAGAAATCCACATAAGCATGTGTAAATTGTTCTTAAATCCTGTTGCGCCGTTCTTGATGTTCCAGCAGGTTCAGGGTGATGCTGAGATGAATGATGGCAGTTTCCTCGACGCTCCGACAGCAGATGCAGAGAAACCTTCTGGTAATATGACCGGTAAGACTTTTAACATTGTGTCGGCTTCCCTCGTAGTCTGTGACTCTTAAATGAAATGCATGAATTATTCCCACAGAGCAAACTGTTGAAGTACAGTGGGGTTATAACACAAGCTATATAAAGCCAAAAATATGATGAGAACCAGTCTCGAACACAAATACTCACAATATAAGCTGATGATTAGTCAATTTGAACCAATCTACTGTAAACGGTTTCATTACGCTCAAGTTCCTGTGCCACAGTCTTTAAAACGCTTCAGAAAAATACAATAAAATCTAATAACTGAATTCAGAAATGTTGGACTTATGTCTAATTGAGATGTTGTTAGTTAAGTTGTGGAGAAAAGAGTCGTCGGACTTACCTTTTCAGGCTCTTATGGGGAATTTATTAAGAAGAACGACACAGAAACGTAAATGGCAGCATGCTCAGAAATTCCCAATGACCTTAGTTTGTGAGATCCTTATACTTTCTGATATCATTCTGTGCGTATGGAGCCTCTGTCTGGCGCCACTGTGTCTGAGATTGCTGCCACATCTTCGTCATCGTCTAGACAGAGATCATTCTGACCTTGAACAATATGTGGCTCAAGCAGTGTCAGTCATGGAAATAAAGGAGCACGACTCAGATTAATAAAGAGTCGCAATGCAAGTTTAGGTGTGACAATTATGGTGAAATACAACAGTTTACAACAGAACCCTTTTTTTGGGAACTAATCTTTAAATTTAAAAAAATTTAAAGAATAATTCTTAATATACAAGTAAGCCAATATAATAATGGACATTAGTGATGTGAGATTTAAGCCAAACTGACGGTGGATACAGTAAATAGCCTGAAGGCCCCCAGGGGCACATGCAGCAAATCCACCTCAGATTACCACCAAGAAAAGTCATTTTGTTCTTATAGATGCTTATTAGAAATTCGATTTTCTATTCAGATTATAAAACACTGGATTAACTACTGACTTTTAAAAAAAAAAATTATATATATATAGCTAATTTCCATTTTAAGTTAATTGAACTTTATAACATCTGATAAGAATTGTTGTGAGTTTCGAGTTTTGACTTCCCACTTATTTCCCACATATTTTGAAACCTTGGTGGGTTCTTGAGTTGGCGGAAGCTGTAAATACCCGAATATGTGTTCTGATTCACTGGAAAAAGTCATTTATCTATCTAACATATGCTCCTCCTTTCAAATGAAGACATAAATAATGTCTTGCTTGATTCAGGGTATCTGCGGGGTATTAAAAAGTCTTAAAATGTCTAAAATTATCTTAAAATTTCATGAAATGTCTTAAATACGATTTTAAAAGGTCTTGAAAATGTATTAACGTTACTTTTCTTTAAAACAAATGCATAAACCTCAGTCTTGCTTTTAATTATTTCTTAATTATTTTTGAGGACGCTACAACATAGTGGACACTGGCAGCACAGCGCACCGGCATGTGTTCATACCCAGGCAGGTGTCCTTCGTCCGTGTGCGCCGTTACGGACACATGTAAACTCCGATCTGACCACATATATTCTCTGTCATAGTAACAAGCTGCTGTTGCATATAAGCGATGTCCCGTTTACGGTGTATTGTCCTCTGGATTCCGCTCAGAGAAGTCTAATTGATGAGAAACCCTAACGTGATGAAGTTAGTACACGATGTAAAGTCACCTAATGTTACTTTAATTACTGTATTTTCATGTCTCCATTATTATGGCTCATCTCCGAAGTTAACAGTAGAACAAATATTAGTTCACAATAGAGAGGCTTCTGATGTTTTTAGTTAGGTTAAGCATTTTGTATTCAATGTGAAAGAGCTGTAAAAAAAAAAAATCCTATACTTTGCAAGTAATTTGGCGCCTCCGAGTTTCCTTCATGCCTTTTGTACTTTTTTGCCAGTATGGCTGTGAAATGGGTCTTAAATTGTATTCATTATGGTCTTAAAAAAAAGTCTTAAATTTGACTTGTTGAAACCTGCAGAGACCCTGTTGATTAAAACGTTCGTGTGAGTCTAATTTT
The DNA here is from genome assembly GCF_036924035.1 of Leuresthes tenuis. NCBI lineage: Eukaryota > Metazoa > Chordata > Actinopteri > Atheriniformes > Atherinopsidae > Leuresthes > Leuresthes tenuis. The sequence goes on along the minus strand of NW_027325359.1, from coordinate 28,677,912 downwards.
TTTAGGGAATCCCCAAAAATGACAACATGAAGGATTGCTACATAATTGATTTTTGTGAAATGGTGATCCCAGAATCTGTTGAGCAAAAGGCAAGAGTTAAACTTCGACACTTGTTGCTCATTTTGGGGATATCTGAATGAATATCTGTCGGGCTTAGGAATGGTGTGCTTTAAACTGGAACACCATAACTATTCTGAATCTCCCTTCTCCACCATGTAGTCTTCATCTTTCTATGCAGCTGTTAAGTTGCTTTTTGCTTGGCCTTGATGTAAACTAACCACCATAAATCCCGCTCTGATGCTCATCGTGTTGAGTTCAAGGTTCTGGTGTCGTAATGAGATGTGAGACTCCTTCATCAGGTGAAAGGTCGTCCTCTGCCTCTGGACCCCCGGCTGCATCCGCACAGCTTGGAAGCTCTCGTGAAGAGCGGGATCGTATCGGTCATCATGGTGAGGAAGTCGGGGAGGAGAACGAGCAGAAGGCTTCTGTTGTAAATGAAGACAAGCGGCCCGGCTCAGAACAACCAGAGAGCCAGGCCGTGTTAAAGCTGTCATTCAGCGAGCATCAGATTGTGTCACAGTTGCCAGCGACTGATGAGCAGAGTGTCTTAAAGTCTACTTCTGTAGATGAGTCAGAAGTGGAGGAAGCAACAGAGGTTTCCAAACTAAGTGAAGAGGACACATGTGAGGTGTTTACTTTCGATGAAGATGAAATATTGGGCAATTCTTCATGTGGTGATGAGGCGGAGATCGAGCCTTCAACAGACGAGGAGTTAAAGATGTGGAGATATCCTCAAGGCAACGTGTATAAGAATGAAAAATCTATCGTTGATAAAGAACAGGAGGTCTGCACTAAAGAGGCGTTAGAATCCTCCAAACTGGACAAGGAGGAAGGAGGCACTTTTACAAATCATGATAAAGCTGTCTCAGCTGAGACTGCTGGCTCTCCTGAAAAGCAGGAAGATAAGAAAGCTAGGGCAGAGTCAGAAGATGTTTCTGTGAAAGAGGAACCTGTCTCCGAAGGGGACCGAGGGACAATCGAGTCCTGTGACGGATGCCATGAGAGCATCCCTACAGAAAGTGTTGAGAAACAAGAGCAGGAAGTGGTAGGATGCACTGATGGTTGCGATGCATTTGAGCAGTCAAAAACTGGCCAGGCGGTCAGTATAAAAGGTGTAGCTGAAACCCCGAAAGAAAGCCAGATGGAGACCGCAGATCATGAAAGGAATATTGAAGATGTAGCAGAGCTTTCAGGACAAGCTGAGGGTGCACCATCAGACTCTGACGGTCATCATGGAGCTCAGAGGTTGACAGCGATCAAGACGTCAGACTCGGACAGAAGGCAGGGTGTTCAAGATGGACAGATGCACGAAACTCAAGAGAAGGAGGGAAGAAAAAGCTCAAAGAAAGTCACCTTCGTCCTGGAGCCCGAGCTGATTAATAGCTCTACTTTCTCTGAGAGCGACACGTCAATGGAGTCCAGGGCAGAGATGAGTCTGTCAGGTGAGATCAGTCTGAGTATCTAAGTGTTGGCACCTGGGCTGCATTAAAGATGGGTGGAGCACATGGGTGAAGAAGCTTGTTGGTAAGGCAGTAATGGGTTTCCACTGCTACTAAGAGTGACTCACACAAGCAGGTGGTGTTCAAGGAGGCTTGTTTTGCACTTGCATGGAACAAGATGTTGACATGTGTCACTGAAGGAACGTTCTTTGTTCCTCGGTATTACAGGAGTAAGCTCTGAAATGAATGATGCACATGTGAACATGAAGGAATGATGGTAACAGGATGTATTAGGATGCTTTGTTTTCAGGTTTGATTTGATGCAGGATTTTTTTGTATTTCTGTTGTCAGATGCCGGTTCAAGCCCTCACGATGAGACCAACACAGCTGAATTGATTGAGCAGATGTTTGACGAGGTGCTGGAATATGCTGAAAGGGTGGAAGAAGATAAAAAGCGTGACGAAGACGCAGAGGACCGCGATAGTGGCATCGGTGTTTGCTCCGGAGGCAAAGACCAGATGGACGTGGAGAAGGACAAATGTGAAGATGCCAAAGAAGAGGAGTGCGATCCGAACGAAAAGCTTGAAAGCATCGGAGATGAGCTGCTCACGTTTCCCCCAAGCGGCATCCTGTCTCCTCTCAGCAAGTCTGTGGAGGCTGTGGTCACCCCAATGGTGAGATTATAGATGATGGAAGCAAATAATCTGCATTCCCTGCTGATATTTGAACAATAGATTTTATGACTATTCTGGTAATTTTGCCCCAACAGCGACTGGCAGCAGCCCGAGTGTCCAATCCCCCATCTTTGCTCCTGAGTCCAGAGGAGACCAGCACCCCTCCTGCTGAATCTGCTCCTCTGTACAGGTACTAAATTAATGGGACTGAAATGTTCACACGACAGATTTGACCAAGACAACACAATAACTGAATGATGATTACAGCAACTTGAACAGATCTCTGGGCTCTTTTAAAAGATGCCATTCAATTTCTGTATGAGTGTTAAGCTAAAACTATAATTTTCGGTGTATCGCAGTTTAAAAATACATGTTAATTAAAAAATGTCACGCAAATAGCACATGAAGCAGAGTAAACACATTGTGTCTGAGGCAAGACAGTGTGGGGGTGAATATGAGTCGAGTCTAAATGAGGAAAAGGGTTCATATAAAATAACAGCTACAATAGGAAGAGAATGACAAATGTAAGGAAAAGTCAGGTTAGACATGGTAAAAGACTGATAAAAGGATGTCCACATGAAACTTATCCACCATCCTCGAGCGTAGGATGTCCTGCTGAACGTGAACAACATTCAGATGGGAGCTGTTCCATTAAGCACTTTGTAGGCTAACACCAGTGACTTGGATTTGATGCTGGCGGCTAACGGTCGCCAGTGGAGCTCAGTGAACAGAGGGGTGACGTGTGCTCTTTTTGGCTGATTGAAGACCAGACGCGCCGCTGCATTCTGGACCATCTGCAGCGGTTTCGCAGCACAGTCAGGAGAGCGTTGCACTAATATTCGTGTCAAACAGAAAATGATGGAACCGGTGTTCTGTGATTTTTGGACTTGTCTTTTTTGTGCATGATGAAATGTTTGCTCTGTGTTTGACAGCATTGATGCGTACCGCACACAGAGACAGAGCAAGCTTCCCACCATTCAGAGCGTCACTCCTGCAGTTCAGAGACGAACTCCAGAGACGCCCAAGCCTCAACCCTCCGTCAACACCAAGGAGAAAATAGCAGTGTGTGCAACGTTTTTGTTAATATTTCTGAGAAGTGTGAATTCCTTCAGCTGAGATGTGGAAAGAAAACTAACAACCTGAGACTGCACTTACTTCACTAGTTCAGTCAAACGTGGGAAGTTTACTGTAATCAGGGTTCTTTCACATCCTGAAAATCCACTGAAAAATTGAAACTCTTTAACTTCTGTTCAAGATGAGATGTGTATTAGTCTGCTGAGGTCAGAAAGGAGGGAAATCAAGTGATGAGAATCTGTTTTAATCAGTTACTTAAGTCAACTTCTTTATCAAAGCCAGGTTTTATATCCTATAAGTTTTAGGTAACTGAACATGTTTGAAAAGAAACATTGAGGACAATATCCCATCTTCTTTAGATTTTACTTCCCGAGAGAAGTCTGAAGTAATGCAACAGCTGATGCTGGCTTTAAGTTGAAATGAATCTTTAGCACACTCCTATTCACTCATGATGATAGCTGTTGTGCTGCTTTTGTCCAGACTCTCAGCGAAGAAGCGGGAAAACTGCAGACTGTGATCAACCAGACTCTGCAAGCTCTGAGCTGCTGTACCGACGAGGAACATGGACGAGGCTCTCTGGAGGAGGCTGAAGCTGAGAAGCTGCTGCTGGTCTCCTGTATGTACAACACAGTCCCAGCACTGAAAAGAATGAATCTCATGAAAGCAAATCAAATGCATACGTTTATTCAGTATTCACAGCATTGTCGTGTAACAGTTTGCATGTTTAGCACATGCTAATTGGGGATCTTGGGAAGTAAAGTTGTCTTTATTTTTGTCTCAGATCACACCATCAGATTATTTCTATACCTATGCTCACATGCCTCATCAAGTCTCATAAAAATCAGTAGTTTTAGTCGTTATCTCCCTATAGCGAGGGGAAGAGATACACCATCATTTGCTTTCAAACTGGGTAAAACCAGGACTTTTAACACTGGAAGTCACTCTAAAAGAGCAGCCTGGGACTCCGACGGTATCCACAACCCTTGTTACTGATTCTATTCAAAGTGTTCGTCTGAACTGTCTGTTTGACAGGTGAGAAACGCTCTGCCCTGCTGGCAGAGGTGGCCAGACTGAGAGAGGAGAGGAGCTCTGAATCTGAAGAGGCAGCAAAGGAGGACACAGAATACGTTTCTCAGCAGCCCTGCAGAGGGACGGTCGGCATCACGGACATCCAGCTGCCTCTCAAGGTGGAGTTTGTCTGCTCTTCACACAACCGTACAGGTAGGACAGCAGGAAAACCTCCCTGCATGTGTTTTTAATGACTGTTGTCGAGCAGTTTTGACCTGTTTATTTCAAACCATTCTTGACTGAGAAAGCCAACACTTAATTACACAGATGCAGCAGTCCTTTATTTTGGTTGTGCACCCATTTAGGTCGACCGAGCCATTACTTCTTTGTTCTGATCCGCTACGGGCCCTGCAACATCGTCGCCACTCCCCTGGCAACAGCTGCTGACGCTCGAAATGGAGACACCATCTCCTTCCCAACATCTGTGACGCTGTAAGCTACTTTTACACGTGTTTCATAATGAGTCCTTGTTTGTGATGGAGTTAAATTCTGATTTGTACTCGGAGTACGTTGGATCGATCTATTGATTGATTGATGTAGTGCTTTGTTTTCCTTGATATTTCAGGAAAGATATTCGCTCATCTTTTGAGATTGATGTGGAAGTCTACAGCCTGGTGAGACTTAGAGGGATCCCTTTGTCACTCAACCCAGTGTTGACTCTTGCTCTGGACATCAGTCGTAGATATTTCTACATTGTTTATGTTTATTCTGGCTTCGACATGTGCATGTTGTTTGTTGGAGTGAGTTTAAGGAGGAAGACTGTTCTCTATTCCTCTATTGTTAGCAACCATGTAGTTCAGGGATGTCAAAAACATCAACGCACCTGATCCAGATCAATGCCTCATTTGCTAGTTCGTGCAGAATTGAACAATCTTTCGAAGAGATCCATTTAATCTGAATCAGGTGCCTTGAAGCAGGGAAGCCTCTAAAACCTGCAGGACAGCGGCCCTCGAGGACCAGAGTTTGACATCCCTGATGTAGTTGCATTTATCTACTCATGTCCAAGGATAAAGTGAATCTTGTTTAATGCGGTTAGTTGTTTGGATACACAGCTGAAACACATCTATAGTAGCTGTTAGATGACATGTTATCTCATTTTTGTGTGGTATGGCGAGCCACCAGGGACATTGTTCAGAATTGGCTTCCATGCAAACATGAAATCAAACTCTCTCACATACTATTCTGAAACCTAACACGCATACTAATGAAATGCTCTCACATAGATAACTGCAAAGCATGGACTCAGACACACTGCTAAACAAATGTCTCCACTTCTTTATGGGTTAACTAAATGTTAGAAGGAGTTCATGATATATTTCTGGGTTTTCTTTGGACTTTAGTTATTGGCAGGCAACTCTCAATAAACCAAATACTTGTCAGGAAGTACTGCATGGATTTGATGACCAACATGACAGATGCCCCTCAGAAGGGAAGTAAAAGTACCACAAAAACCTCTCAGGAAGAGTTGGAGCATCACTTTATTCGTTGAGCCTTTAAAAAAGCAAACAAACACAGACATGACCTTCTTGTCCTCGTGATAGTATTTCACTTGAAGACAGTGGCTCCAGGTGTCTGCGTCCAGGTGTCAGAAAGCCTGCTTTATTTAAGAGTTTAAACTGTTGAAACACTTAGTCTTTGTCATTTCTATGTTTTTATGGGCTTGTTTTTGTTGCATCTAGTCCCACACTTCAGGCACCATCTGCAGCACGGACCGGACGGTCGCCACCACCAAATCACGGGTCGGTGGACAACTTTCACTTATTATGAGCCGGGCTTCTGTTTGTCAATAACACCTAATTGGTTTGTGCTGTCTTCAAATATTCAGGTCACACCAAGGAAGCTTCTAAATACACTCACAGTAGGTATTCAGCTTCTATTTCATGACTCTGACTGTGGATGTTGTTTTCTCCCACCTCATTTATCACCAAACCTTTTCTCTTGTTTTTAACAGAGAACCAGTAACAGTTTGACGAGTAAGTTTTAGTTTTCGTCAGTATTGTAGGTTGTTTTTTTGTTTTGCCTGTTTTTCTGTATTGTGGTGATTAATGCTCATGCAGCTCATTGCAAATGACTCGATCTGAGCTACTCTGACCTTCAGGCGCTGCTCCCACTGCTCTCAACCCTCGTCGCTCCAGTAACTTTTGTCTGGTGGGCTCCCATAAGATCACTTTGGCCTCGTTGGGACACTCCAAGTTCCCTCTGGATAAGGTAATCACTCTGAAAAGGGCTGTTTTCGGTTTCCTTTGACAAGACTGTTTCAACATTGTGTATTTTGCAAAATTAGCAAACACAAGTCGGTGATATAAAGTTTTCTAAGTTTATGAATGTAGATAATTGGGTTTGTTTGAGTGACACCTTGTAATGCCTCCACTATCTCTGGGCTTTGCACATTTGAGCGCACTGTGCCACAGATGCCGCTGTTCATCACTTTGTTGTTTATGCTGTTAAAAGTCTCCACACCTGGGTGAGCTCACCGGTGATGTAATTTCTGTCTCTCTCCCCCCCCGCCCTGCTTCTTCCACTCAGATGAAATTTGAAGGCAAAATCAGGAGGCTGCTTGGAGATGAATTTCAGGAAAAGGTTTCACTGTTTTCACGACACTGTCACCCTTTCACTTCTTCGTGTTCTTCTTCTGTTCTGTGTGAGACTAACTTGTTTCTTAATGAATTTAAATCATGCTAATTAGCACCTTGTTAATTAACAAGTAGGTTGACGGCATCCTTATACAGCCATGTTGTCATTTTGACTCCTGTGGTTTATTTACTGAAGTGCATTCTTATATATGTAATTATGGTGCATTCTGTTTATAGTTGCATGATCTCTGGCAGGAAAACGGCAACATAAATGAGATTTATTTCACCTTTAGATATCTGCTCTCTGCCTTTTATTAAAGGGAAATATTCAGAAACCCCTTTTCCAAAAAAGTTGGGACGCTGTGTCAAAACGCAAAGCTTTTGAACCAATGTTTCATCCATAAAAGCATTTTAAATGTTGAAAGTGGAACATTTTTACTATTTCATGAAAAATGTCAGCTCATCTTGGATCCGATGGCACCAACTCGGCTCAGAAAAGTTGTTTCCCACCGTGTAGCCTCCCCTCTTCCGTTTACAGTCTGTGAACGTCTTGCTGGACCTTCTGGAGAGGAAAGTTGTGCCATTCTTGTCTGATAGAGGATTCAACAGTCCTGGGTCTTCCTTGTTGTATTTTGTGTTCCATGATGCTCCAAAGGTTTGGACTCCAGGCAGAACAGAGCAGCACTCATACGAGATGCAGTATGTAGAGTCGTCCTGCTGAAATATGGAAAGTCTTCTCTGGAAGGACGTCGTCTGGATGGGAGCAGATGTTGCTCTAAAACCTGTTTGTACCTTTCAGCATTGATGAAGCCTTTCCAGATGTGCAGGTTTCCAGTTCCACAGGCACTAATATCTGTGGACAGAGAAGACGGTAGTGTTGCTGGATCACATTGTGGCTTCTTCTCTGCATGACTGAGCTTTAACCTGCATCTGTGGAGGTTACGGTGTCCACAGAAGATGATTTCTGTTCCTGAGCCCCAGCAGTGATTTCCAGGACAGAATCAGGTCTGAGAGCGATCATGGACATCCTGTATCGACTTTTAAACATGTCCCGTGCAAACGGAGACGTCTCCAGATTATTTTAATCTCTTGATGATATCATGTTCTATATATGATGGAATATTTAAACTCTTCATAAGTTCACTCCAGGATTTAAACCTCTGCCCATCTTTACGTCTGAGAGGCTCAGTCTCTCTAAGGTGCTCTTTTTATACCCAATCATGTTACAGACCTGTTGCCAACTAACCTAATTCGCTGCAACTTGTTCCTCCAGCTGTTTCTTTTTCGCACCGCTTGCTTTTCCAGGCTTCTTTATAGACTGGTCGCTGCCATCAACTCAAAGATGAGCCAGATGTTTTTCATGAAAAAATAAAATGTTTCACTGTTTTAATCTACATTTTACACAGCGTTGTAACCTTTCTTTAAGAACTGGCTTCGCCGTGGAAACCTCTTACATTCAACATATGTTGGAACCTCGTCTGCTCACGTTTGAACCAGAACAACTGATCTTAAAGTAGACCTTCTGTAGAAGAACAAACTAAATTAATTAAATGCTGCTGGTTTAACAGTCTGTACTCTCCTATTTCCGGCTGTAGGTGCCTTTTCTCTCTCCTCTAGAGGGCAACATCTACCTGCGACTGGATAGCGAGAGCCACTCGAACGTCCAGCACCAAGGCTTCCTGGTCAGTGAAGTTGGGTTTTTTTGTCTTGTACAACTTATCGGATGTCTTCTGTCATATTAATACTTGAAAGAAGTTGCTTCTTATCTTGGATGTTGGACTAGAACTGTGCAGAAATGAGTCTCATCATCTTTGTTCCTGAACGTCTTTATCTGAAAGGATACAAGCAGTTTAAAAAGTAGTCCTGGCTTGATAAGCAGCTCACACTTGTGTTGAGGACATTTGATAAGTTATCTTAGGCCTGTTTACATTATTCCATCACTGACTAATCCGGATTATTTCAGATGGCTGCGATCAGTTTGCACACGTCGTCTATGCACAGATTCAGATCTGTCGCCATTATTGCAGTCATTTTGTAATCTTAAAGACCTTAAAAGACAAAGGCGAGTTATGGACGAAAGAGCTCAACAATGAAGGTAGAATGGTATCTTTCACAGATGTTGGAGGTATGTTTGGTCTTCTCCCGTCCAAAATTGTAAAGGTTTTGACTGTCCTCACAGTAGTTCCACTGGATTGTTTTGTTTCTTATCCCACCCTCCGTTTAATGTTTGTAAAAACAACAAAGAATCCTGCGCTGCAGCGTTTTGGACACAGAAAGTGCGCCGACCGAGAAGACCTCGACAAAAGCAAAGCAAATATTTTTAATATTGTTCCTTTTATAGCCTAATTTGCAGTGAAGCTGAGTTAGACTTCTTCATCCTTTCTGGTGACTGCACGTTGCTTTTCACTCACTTAACATTGCTGTGTATACCTTTAGAAAACACTCGTAGTATTTGAATGTCTGTTAAAGCAAACAACGCTTTAGTGTTGTTTAGTTTCCTTTTTCATCTGCACTTGGATTGCATTTAATTACACTGAACTAATTCCTCTGCTTCTTTTGCCTCCAGACAATGTTTGAGTTGGTCAGCGGATATGGTTTGTGGCATCGCCGATATTTTGTTCTGGAGGGATGCAACATGTTCTACTGGAACCATCCGAATGACCGAGAAACCAAAGTATGGCCAGACCAACGGATGTGCATGCAGAGTAAGCCAGCTGGTTGTCGTCGGGAGTTTTAATTTGGGCCTTTTCAAAATTGCAGGAAGCGGAAGGCAGCATCTCTCTGTCCAGGTCTCCCAGTCAGTGCGTCAGGCCAGTCAAGAGAGATTCGTGTGCTCGACCTTTCACCTTCGAGCTGGTGAGCAACATCGCACAGCAGCAGGACCAAAACCAGGACACGTTGTCCAAGTAAGTCTGTAGAAAAATACCAACGCCCTTCAAACTGAACGTGAAATTACACATTCTTTACGTCTTCAGTTGGTTTTTTTGTGTTTGTCATTTTCATGTCTCATAATCGGTCAGCTTTAAGTGTGAGAAACGCTTTTTATCATCAAAAAGACAGTTTTGTTTGTCATAACGCAGGTGACTGCACTGATTTTAGCTGAGTTTCCTCTGGAATTCTATCCTGCATCCTGCTCAGTCACAGCTCTTTGAAGCATTCACTGAAAGCAGCTTTTCATGCGACAGAAACGTCTGTTTTATTGTTCTCCTCACTCTCTAAAGTCTCACATCGCCAGCTGATGAAGTCTCATTCACCCCTTTAAGACCACAGCGATTTCAGGGCTGGTGCTAAAGCCACCTTTAAGCTAGTTCTAGCTAAAAATCTGGTTTGATTCCTGTTTTTCCCCCCAGAGCTCTTTTAAATGTCTTTTCAGTGCATGTTTCACCTTCTTCCTTCAGTGTTTTCTTAACTTTTCTCAGTGTTTTCTCAGGAAGACAGTTTACCTTCACATAAACTACAGATTACAGCATTTGTCTCGTGTTGTTCCTTCAAACTGATGTTGGATGGAGGGATCCAGAAACGCCAGCTGACCACATTAAAGCACAAACTTATGTTAATAAGTGTAGCTACAAACAGTGTTCGGCGACTGTGAAGGCTGCTCTTATTGGGTAACAACATTGACAGACAAACCTTAAACAGCAGGAAAATGAGAGAGAAACACTGAGCTCATGCTCCTCCGCTGATGCTTTGACTTCACATCCATGTTGAAGTTCTGTGTTGAACTGAGGAGACTGAACGCTGGATTTTTAAACATGGTGGTCACATTTCAGTTGGTCTGGTTGCCTCCTGATGTAAGCAGCTATTTGTTCTGGACCAGAGTAGAGTTTTTCGTTGCTATATCCGTTTTTTTTGGGGGTGGTGGGACAAAGGACCGGCTCAAAGTTGGGCTCTAAATCCGAACCAGCACTGAAATCACATGGGTAGAAACGGCTGAATCATTTTGAACCTCAGACTGACGTCGGCTGTTGTCTTTTTCAGGTGTTGGTTTTCAGCCGACACCAAGCAGGAGAGATTGGACTGGATGGAGAAGCTCAACCAAGCCCTGTTGGACTTTCACACATGGAGCCGAACCCACGCAGAAAGTCTGCAGTCGAACACGAGCAGCAGTGGGAGCCTGAGGGAGAGTATACTGTAACTGCTTCCTGTAATCCTGGAGCAGGTGGACGGGCTGACTTCAGGGCTGACTTCAGGGCTGCAGGAGATGAGGCCGTTTCACTTTGCAGTGACACGACACATCTGATGTTGATCTTTTTGTTTCTTTTAACCTGAATCCAATCTTTATCGTTGGCTTTCACTTTTATTTGCAAACTCATAGTTGCTGATTAATAATCTGTAGTTTTACTTTATCAGGTTTTTCTGGAAATCTGGTTTTATTTGGATTTATTTTCTTTTTTTCCAGTTTTTTGGGAGTCAGTTGCTTTAGCTTTTCTTTTTTTTTGGGTCACTTTCAGTAGTTAAAGCAAACATTCTCCTGTAGCTTGATTTACGCATTTATTTGGATTCAGATTCTATTTTTGTATTGTTTAAACTGGAAGGATGAAGAAGTGATAATAACTAAATGTTTAAATCTAATAAACTAATCCAAGATGGGAAATTGTGCTTGAAAAAGCCAAAAACACTACAAATGTAGATGTAGAACTAATACTCGCTGGAGTTTGAATGGGAGCTTGCTTAAAAGCACCGTGTGTTAGGATTGATGGATGTTTTTGATCAGAGGTGCAGTCGATCTGTTAAAGGTGGATTTTGATCCTCTGAAATGTCAGATATTTTGTCTGCTTGGTGGGAAACGTATAATTAGCCGTTTAATTGTTCTGATGATGAAATCTCAGCCTGTAAATGCATTCGTTGATGTGGAGAAGGTTTCAGCAACGTATAACTGCGTCACCGTGGGGTTTTCTCTAAATATGGGATGTTTCCTGAATAAATTGATCTGTAATAAGTACACATTTCTGTCATTTTGAATCTGTAAAGTCGTCGTCAGTCATAATGTGACAGGAAATCTGTGGCGTCTTTTGTTAAATTTTTCACTTGTAATTCGGGGTTTAACTTCTTACTCAATGTTGTGTAGAGTTCACAGATATTTTTAACCAAACTTTTTGCGTTCCTGCCCCTAAAATCTCATAAACCGAAGGCTGCTGGAATGAATGTGCTCTGTTGGTTCTTTTCTATGTATTTTCCACCTTTCAGTCTGTCACTTTCTTATAAATGTTGTTTGTGGACTTAATGGAATGTACCAATAAAATAAATGGATGGAAACGCAATGGCAAATTTCTCGGGGGGAGGGCAGGCAAGAGTAGCAACGACTAAAGTGACCTGTTCAATGGGTAAATTATTAAGTAACAGGTCAGCTGTCACAACTTAACTCATATCACCAACACCGCATATAATCACCAGACTGCAAGATAAAGATATTTGCCCCACATGCTTGTAGGTAATCAGTTTACCTTCAAATACCTTTGAATACGGAGAGATCTGCTTCACCATTAATTAAGATGGGGACTAAATAAAAGTTAAAAACAGTATTTATTCCCAATTCTTGACTTTATATTAGCATTGATTTTCCATTATAAATGGTTACAATTTCTGTTGTTAATAACAACACCAGAATATTTGCATTAAAAACATGTAAACATGTATGGAAAAAAATTATAAAAAACAATATCAACACTACAAAGATAATGTGTGTTCTTTCTTTTAATGAAACAATTGTCACTCTACATTCTAGCGCATGGTACTACGCTAGCTATCTTCGCGCTACGCTAGCTATCTTCGCGCTATGCATGAAAAAAGTACGTAGGGGTGAGATTTAATCCTAATCCTGTCACCCAATCCATAGAGATTTGAAAATATTTGATTTTACATTAGAGCCTAAGAGATCTGAACACATCACACCAGTTTTAAAATATTTCCACTGGCTTCCAGTCAGTCACTGTAGATTTTAAAAGCCTGCTGATGGTTTACAAATCCCAGATCGGTTTAGGCCCAAAATGCATCTGTGATGTGTTCAGAGAATATAAACCCAGCAGAGCTCTTAGATCCAAGGACTCAGGTCAGCTGGTCCAGTCCAGAGTCCAGACTAAACACGGAGAAGCAGCATTTAGCTGTTATGCTGCAAACAAGTGGAACAAACTGCCACCAAACGTAGACATTTTTAAATCCAGGTTAAAAACATTTCTTTTCTCATGTGTTTATGCATGAAATCTGCACAGTATCTTTTAATTTGTCTAGACTGTTACTCATTTTTAATAATTTTAATTCATTTTATTTGTTTTATTTGCTTCTCTTTATATTCTTTTATGTATTTTTAAGGCTTCTTCCACTCCCCGCTGCAATGCTTTTATTTTATGTAAAGCACTTTGAACTGTTTTGTACATGAAATGTGCCATACAAATAAACTTGACTAGAGTCAATGGGAGCAGTTTAGGCGCCCCAAAGGGGCAGTGCCTCATGGAGCACGGCCTCAAGCTGATTGGACTAACCATAGACATTATAAAGAGGTATCTTTATATGTCTATGACCTTAAGGTTGTGCATCGCCCCTGTCAAAACGGCTTCTAAAACTCTTCACTTTGTTATCAATGTTGTTTATGTGGACTTTCACAATAAAATAAATGGATTAAAACGGCTTCTAAAACTCCTTATATGGACAGATTTTTACCATAAAGATCAACGCTGCTCGTTTATCTCATGAATGGTTTTTGGACTTTTCGTCCTGATAGAAAAACAACATAATGTTCTGGGTCTGAATGCTTCCTGTTTCTATGATTTCAACACGCCCTCGTCCTGTACCTGCTAATTATCCTTCACATATAACAGAATGTAAAAGTGTCAGCGGGACCCGCTGGTGTGCTGCACATGTAGAGCCTGAGAGAGTCGGGCAGGAAGGCTGCTCAGGTCAGGAATGTCAAGCAGGAAGTGGTCTAGAATTAGACTTCCTGTTCATCCCATAGCTCCTCTGGGTGGAGGCACTGCTGGGTGTTATGGAGCTCAAGGTGATGACAACAAGGGGTGGGGAGCACTTTCTTCTACTCTATACAGCTGTGTTGAACAGGACAACACTGGCTGTGTCAGAAGCTGTGTACGCGGTGCCGGGCGGTGGTGCAGTACACCACCCACAAGTGTATTAATCTGTTAATGTGAATGAAAGTTCCAGTATCTCTGTTCGCTCATTATATCCAGGTTATTTACACTTTTTTCTCAAGTTTTACTGCTTTCCACAATGTGAAACTAACCGGAAAACACCCTAACTACTAAAAGCACATATATTAAATATATAAATGCATTTAAAGTTTAAGTTGAACCCCTTATGTTCAAATTGTTCTTATGGCCATAATAGAAACTGTCTGATATAACGATCCCCATGGACTCTCTCAGTTTTATTTCCTGTTTCTGTATCAATAATCTACAACTAATGGATATAAGAGAAGAAGAAGGAGTGATGTAAGAGAAATGTTTGAAATCTTGTGGTTGCAATAAAAAATAAGTTTCAAGTTGCTGCTTTTTGCACCCTTCATTTTTAAGGTCGTCGCTGTTAGTTCCCACCTGTCTTTAAGGGGTTCCTACATTACTTTAGTACTTGTTGGAAACACTCCAACTCACCCCAAACCATCCCGGCTCGATCGCTGTTTGCGGAGGTCACAGGTCATGTAATGCAGCTCTATGTAAGGAGGTGTTTATTGGCTCGTTGTCCCACTAATTTCAAACCAGGTGGTGTGTCACAGCAGCACGCTACTGAAGTGGTTCCTTAAAGTTTGAATGAATCTCTCGAGTGTCACTACCTCCTTCGTACCTCGCAGTGCGGGACCACGTGCGCAGTAGATACCATTAAATTAACATCCTAGAGCTCAATTAATGAAATATTCCAGTTGAAAATCATTATTCATTACATATGGAATGCGTTGAGAATAACATAAAAATGATCAATATAAATTAAAATGATTATTCCATGGAGGTCTGGATTTGGAGTCATACTCAAACCCTCAGGATGTTCTCTTGAGGGATCACCTACCAGACCTAGATTAAAGCATCAGTCGACTCCTGGACAGGCTGTGGTCTAACGTGGCTTTGGTGGATGGAACGAGACATGATGTTCCAGATGTGCTCGGTTGGAGTCAGGTCTGGGGAATGGGCAGGCCGGTCCAGAGCGTCAATGCCTTCATCATACAGGAACTGCTGACATACCCAGAGCCCACTGCACCAGCATATGGTCTCAATGGGTCTGAGGATCTCATCCCGGTACCTAATGGCAGTCAGGGTACCTCTGGCTAGCACATGGAGGGTTGTGCGGCCCTCCAAAGAAATGCCTCCCCACACCATTACTGACCCACTGCCAAACCGGTCATTCTGGAGGATGTTGCAGGCAGCAGAATATTCTCCACGGCATCGTCAGGCTCTGACATGTGCTCAGTGTGAACCTGCTCTCATCCGTGAAGAGCAAAGGACACCAATGGCAAATCTGCCAATCGCCCTGCACAGTGTTGGGCTGTAAGCACAAGCCCCACTTGTGGACATCGGGCCGTCATACCACCCTCATGGAGTCTGTTCCTGACAGTTTGAGCAGAAACGTGCATATTAGTGGCCTGCTGGAGGTCATTTTGCAGGGCTCTGGTAGGGCTCCTCCTCGCACAGCCTTGCACAAAGGAGGAGGTCACGTCCTGCTGCTGGGTTGTTGCCCTCCTCCCCTGCACGTCTCCTGATATCTCCTCCATGCTCTGGACACTGAGCTGAGAGGCACAGCAAACCTTGCTACAGCTCGCATTGATGTGCCATCCTGGATGAGCTGCACTACTTGAGCAGCTTCTGTGGGTTGTAGACACCAGCTCATGCTATCTCTAAGGGTGAGAGCACTGACAAAATGCAACCGCCACCAAAACATCAGCCGGTAAGGATGAGAACGGAGAAATGGTCTGTGGCCACCACCTGCAGAACCATTCCTTTGTAGGGGTTCTCTGGCTAATTGCCTCTCGTTTCCGCCTGTTGTCTGTTCCATTTGCACAACAGCAGGTGAAATTGATTCACATCAGTGTTGCTTCCTAACTGGACAGCTTGTTTTCACAGAGGTGTGATAGACTTGGAGTTACATTGTGTTGTTTAGGTGTTCCTTTATTCTTTTGAGCAGTGTATATGCCTACGCTGAAGACTTTTTAATGACTGTATGAAGTGATTTGTGTTGTTTTATTTCTTAATAATTCAAGTTTTTCCACATAAATGAAATGAGTAGGTGTCCATGCTCATACTTTGTACCTGTAATGTACCCGTGTTGGATAATATCTTTTGTCTGATTTTTGCCGTAAATCTCTGTCTCTTTGTTGTAAAGATCTGCAGCAAAGAGAGTAACAGAGCAGTCAGAGACGCAGACCGTTTGGATGTCAGTGTGACACGACTAGAGAACAGTAGGTCAGCGGCCTTGTTGTCCTTATTGATGTGAGCCCACTCTGGCAGAAATACACCCCGCACAACATCCTGGTATGTCAGCCTCAGCTCCGTTCCTTACATGGCTCTGGAGGAAGTTGTTCCTGTTTAGCAACAATATAGGAGGTGACGCTGAGGAGACTTGTTAGTAGGACAGAAATAAGAGATTTATGGATGGAAATCTACAATCCTTTTATGGGTAAAGGGATGTGGGTAGGTTATGCAATTCTGTTATATTATCATGTACGGAAATTACTCGAGGTCAGTTTTTTTTTTTAGCATTTTCCAGGTCAGGATAAGTATGAGAAAGACCACTTTATCTGTTCTGTTTTCCAAGAGATCAGAACAAACATCAGTTTCACATCGACTGAATAGAAATGACAGATGTAGCCACAGATATGAGGTTGAGTTTAACACTGCAGCCATGTTTGTTGTTGAATGAGCTGATCAGCAGGTGCAACGTTTGTGGTTCAGTGTACTCGCTGCATATGTTGAAGTGTCTTTGGACAAAACAGCTGAGCTCCAGGCTGCGCTCGGTGGCGATACCTTGCATGGCTGCTGTGTGTGAAGGTCATGAAGATCATAAGCCCTTTAGGAGGCGAGTCAAGGTGCAAGTAGCTGATGTTAGCCGCCGAGCCTTAAAGCATGTCCTGCTTTCTCTGTTGTACACCAACATGAACATCATGTTGCTATCATGTAGACTTGAAAATGAGCGATAAATTACCGTAAATGTATCAGGAAAACATTCTCAGTAATTTTCTCATTAGAGGTGGTGCCCCCTGCTGTTAAAGCGAGGAGAGAATACAGCTTAAGGGCTTTTGTTTTTTCCTGATCTGGAGGCTACATAAAACTTTCATACATTCAAACATGTCGGTTTGTCATGATTGTTGGAGCCAATATCCTCGCCACTCTGTGAGAGGTTTGATTGCAATGAGCTTGAAGTCATGATTTGCAGTTCTTATACTAAAAGTATGGCCCATATCCAATATTTTATATTTGTTTTGTTGAGGGGAACACGTAGTACCAGCTAGTTTACCTTCACTGTTTTACACCTTGAATAAAATGCTGAGCAATGATTTGGTCGTATTTGATTTGCAGGAGCTCCAGTACCAAGAACTTCAGTTTTCTGGCCAATATTTGACAGCATAATGGCGCACAAGGTCAGAATATTTAACATATGATGATTTTAAAGCAATTTAACAAACTTCTAGATATCTGAAAGTGAAAATTAGCCGAAAAGTCGACATAAAAACCTGAAAGCGTGACACTTTTAAATAAAAAATTTGTAGTAAACCTGCACATTTTGCACAGTTTGTTATATAGTTATGGTTCACTTTTGTTTTTGTGCAGATATAATCAGAAGACAGGAGAACGAGTATTGAAGTTACATTTATGAGGCGATGACAAACATGACATTCAGCATTCAGTTTAGTACATTTGGGTGTTTTTTATTTAGAAAGCTGAAACATCTCAGTAGCATGAAAACAACTAAACATCCTCTATTTCATCCTTATTTCAGACCTCATTTACAGCCAACATTTAGTCTTAAGTGAGGCTGAGATCAAGTGTTTATCTTTTGGGTGGGATGTGAAAAATTCAACATCAACTCGTTGTTGCTGTTTGAGTGGCTAAGCTGGTGTTTAAAGTGTGTGATTGCAAAAGAGTTGGTCTAAAGTTTGCAACTACACAGTCTGTTATAGCCCGAATGGGGGCCTGTTACACACACATTTTCCTGCTGTTTCACTGCAGCCAACAACACAGCTGTTCTTACTCATCCGTCTGAAACAGTGATTGAATGGCGGCCCTAAAACACCCTGCGTTAGCCAGCTGCTGATAAAATCTGCAGCCTTTTGAAAAGGATAATGCTGTGCTTCTGCAGTATGTTGTGTGGAAGTGAACTTCTGGCAGTTTAAGGAAAAATCCACAAAAAGTACAAAATGTGTACAACAAATCTTTCCTTATCAGACTCAGATGTACACGAGAAAAGCCAAGTTTCTCATTATGTTGAGGTAGTAATCTGTTAATTCAGGGTGCTAACTCAGCATTTGTGATTATTTGTCATTATGGCTTAAAGGATTTTAGTTTTTTCATATCATTAGCTGGTGTAAAGTGGCCCTGACATGCACAACACAACAAGAAAATGGAAAAAAAAAACTGCATTTTTCAAAAGCACAGCGACAGCCAACATTCTGGTTTTTAACTGGACCTTTTTATAAGCTACTATATTTAATAAAAGCCACAAAAAACAGGCTAAAAGAGTCCGTACTATGTGTAGATTTATTTAGTCAAAATGTGACCAGTCAAAGTTTTGTGGTTCTTGGTCTAACTTAGTCTAGAGCCCCCAAAAAGAAGTGAAATGGCCCTTTTCTGCCTTCTCCCTTAACTGTCGAATAAGAAGCTAACGTTAGCATTGTGTCATAGTTAGTGTGTGGTGATGAAAACAGCTTGGTTTAACCCACATTATTAGTTTAGACTTTATTTCGGACGTAGCGTCATCTTGACATCACCTCCTGAAAAATGTCATGGGGTTCAAGAAAGATGGCGGGAAAAATATATACTGGCTTAAGGAAAAGACGATAAGTCGACGAAATGCACACCAAATACTTGTGTCTTATCACATTGTTCCATGATCATTATGCTACGTCAGAGATAATATAGAATATTACTTTTATAATAAAGTTTGTAACTGAAACAGAGAAATATTATGTCGTCACGGCTGCTCAGACTCTTCCTCATATTTATCCACATGAATCACAGTTGGCACGACTATAAAAGCTGCAACCGCAAGGGATTGTGGGACGGAGTTATCTCCTTTCTATCATAAAGGATGGTCTGGTGTTTACTATGCTCACGGAGATAATTAAGGAAGCATCGGAGCTCCTTTCCGTGGTATTTAGAGAATTCTAATAGCTCCTATCTTGGCTGCTGCTCAGATACTTCAAGGTCATTTCCCTCAATTCGGAAAGGTTCCTGAACAAAGTGCTCTTTGACCCGACCCGAAGTTCAGGACTGGTGAAAGTGGAGCACAGAGAACACAGGAAGCGACATCTACCTACATTTGAGATGTTACAATTATTTGTGTTTTGTGGAAGCGTAGCATTTAGTGGTAGCTATTGTTTTTCCGGAAGAGTTTCATGAAGCATGTTTTGTATTTCAGGGCCACCTGAAAAGTTGGCGTATACAATGACCCGAGCACATCTGATCTGTTAAAAAGCTCAGGGCACACTCAGCTGGTCCTCCTTGTTTAGTGCAAACCGGATTTTAGAGGGAAAGTTGTGGAGAAAGTGGAAGGAATACCAGACATGCGGCTCTTTAACATTTTATCAGCTGTTGTATCATAGTTGAGCTTTCTCTCATGAGTTTGTCTCTTCAGTGTGTTACTGATGAGGACATCTGCGGCACTGCTCTGAGCTGGATCTCTTATGAGAGCCACTTGGCACGCTCCTTGCTCTATTTTTGAAGAGGTCCGGGAAGCTCGGTGGCGTAAACAGGGTGGCGAGGTCAGAGAGCTCGACTGGTTTGCAAACAAACAAGCCTCCCTCAGCGGTAGCAGCCGGCATCGGTCAAACATCTGCAGTGGATCTGAGAGGGTCAGTGACACGGGCTGTTTCTGTTTCATTGGAAGGTTCTGATGTATTTGTTTCTGTGTCAACAACAGAACAACTGGAGGATCATAACTGGCAGAGACTCTGTAAAGTGGTTTAACCATTATGAACTCCATTAGTCATTGGCTCCTGTTTTTTCCTCCACTCTTCTACATTAGGTAGTAGACTAATGACTTGTACATTGTTTATTCCGGTAACTGGTTTCCCTTTACAAATCAAGGAGCCTCTCAGACTCCCAGGAGGTCCTCTGTGACGCCAGGTCCCACTCACCATTTCCCCTTCACCCACCCCATGTGCCACCATATGGGTTGTTTTCCTCGTCCCCTCCCCTTGTCATGGTGTTGTGGTGCGTTCAAGTGCTGTGGGACTAGTTGGAAACGACACAGAAAAAAAGTTGTTTTAGACGGTGCTGGTGAAATTTACAGCTAACTGTCGTCATTTATGGAAAAAGTAATGATGCACTTAAAGTCACAAACTGCAGTAAATATTGAAGATGTCACCCAAAACAATCTGAATATCAAACAATGAACCAAAATACCTATTTGAGGCTCTTTTTGGGACTCAACCAAGTCACAAGAGTTTCATCTTTTGATATATTTTGCTCTCAGGTCCTCACGAATAAGCGGGAAGCTCATTCACTTTAATTCAGCCTTTTCATCTCCTGCTTGTGGCCAATTAACATATTTTGAAGGCTGTCTCACGTCCAGCACCTGCTGGAGGAGCTATAAGCGCGGATACAGCAGGGAATCCTTTGCTTCTTTTGATTTTTGGCACTCGCTGCATCTGAAGGCACAACCCATTAATCCTACACTTTAAATTGAATTTAAAGTAAATTCCAGCTTTGTGGCAAACAGATTTGAAGCTCATCTGAAATTGAGAAATAAAGTGTTAAGTTGGAGCTAATCAATGGTTGGATGATGCAGTTCTGTCACACCTCATCGAGCTAACGTCTGTTTAAGATGAAGCTCTGACTCAGTGACGTCTTATTTTGTTAAATGCCATCATCACCTCCTCTGCTCACAGCTCCGGTGGGAGGGGCTAAGACGCAACCAGAGGAGTCGGCTGTGGCCACGTTGGGAAATGAGATAAGGGGAAGTTGGCAAAATGTGTCTGACAGCAGTCTTCCCCATTCACAAAGACCACGATAAGAATATAAAACTTTCTGTGGAAAATGCAAATTATTTAAAAGTCCTGAAGCAGAAAGACCACCTCTTCTTTTTATAACACCAGACAAATCAGTTGCTTCAGTTTTAAAAGCTTAAATCTCTCTG
Organism: Leuresthes tenuis; assembly: GCF_036924035.1. Classification (NCBI taxonomy): domain Eukaryota; kingdom Metazoa; phylum Chordata; class Actinopteri; order Atheriniformes; family Atherinopsidae; genus Leuresthes; species Leuresthes tenuis. The sequence continues at coordinate 28,656,738 of NW_027325359.1, read as the reverse complement.
ATTATCAGGACATCTGCTGCTCAGCACTTTGGATCCTCCTTTGTTGCATTTTTTTGTTTCATAATGGAGCAAAAACATGCTGGAAATGACGAGTCTGGGCTGTAGGCTGAGCAGTTCAGCACCTGGACTCCTTTCAGTCCAAAGCCACGCTGCTGTGGTACATGCAGAGTGGGGTTTGTCCTGCTGAAATAAGCAAAGCCTTTTCTGGCATTTTGTGTAAGTCATTAATATTGGTGTCTTCACAGATGTTAAGCCTGGAAGAAGTTTTGTTCTCGTCACACCAAAAGGCTAATCTGTTATGGAGGTTTTTCCTCTGCATTGTTGACTTTTAGCTCGTATTTGTGGAAGAAGATATTCACTGTGTTCACTGATAACATTTTCCAGAAGTGTTCTGGAGTCCAAGCAGAGAGTTTTGTCTCTTTTATTTGAATGCAGTCGCACTTCAGAGCTCGGTAGATAGTTTTGTCCACGCGTCCTTTCACAGTGTTGAACCGCTCCCGTCATGTTACTGAGCTGTCGCCAAATAACCTAAAAAGCTGTGAGATGCTGCATCAGGTGTTGTTTTCACCTTCTCTGCCTTGATGCTTCTGCCCCAAATTTTGTTACAAATACTGCCGAGTTAGATTTAAAAGTGATAGCGTGTTTTTTTAAGTTTTTAACACGTGATGTGCCATCGCTGTGTAATTTACAGATAGATATGGAATCTAAATGAATAATAAATCTTTGATTTCTGTTTTTATTTGTCTTAAGCAGTGTCCAAATCTTTTCAAAGCAGTTTTGTCAAGGTAGTTTCCTCTATTAGCATTTACCATCTTCTGCCCAGGTGCCTGAATGCAACATATCTCCCCATGTCCTCCCTGTCCCTCCCCCTCTCTTCACCCTCCAGCATTATTCCCTTCCCTCTCCTCCCCCTCGCTCCCTCCCTTTCCTGCCGGCCTCTCAGCAGAGGATGTGTCTAGGAGAGAGAGTGTGTGTGAGGGACAAGAGGAAAGCCGTTAGTAGAATGGATATGTGCCCTCTCTCCTCCACCCTTTCTTCTCCTCCCTCCTCTTCCTCCTCTCCTCTGTCTCCTCTCTGGCTTTCTTCGCCCTCCTCCGCCTGCGTTGCGCCCTGGGCACCCTCAGTGCTGGCCCTCGGGGGGAAACGGAGTCTCGTCTGGTGGACGGGCTGCTGAAAACTGAACTTCAATGTCAGCTGGAGACCAGAAGAATGGTGGTGACAAAGCTGAAGGTAAAGGGACACAAACACACTGACCACACATGCACAAACACAAACACTTTGCCTGCTGACAGTATTTCAGAAATGGCCAACACCCACTTCTTCTAAAGTCTGAGCAGCTACAAACAAAGTAGAGCAGAGCATGGTGGTGCAGTCTGACAGAAATGAATGAACTCTGCAGTGTCACTGAGGAATCAGATTTAGATTGATGTATTGATTCGTGAGCTTTCAATGCATAATGAACATCTGCCATCAGGTCCATCCTCTTTCAGAGTGCTGGAGGATCCTAACTGAGTGATTTCTGAAAACACAACACAGCCTTTCTTCTGTTTTGAACAGTTTGAATGTCCTCTGGTGATCTAAAAGCTGTTACACTGAGCTCTCAGTCCTGTCACATGCTGCTCATCTGCAGATGGAGTTGGCCCAGTTGTCACATTCAGGATTGAGTTAAAATTTCCACCGAATGAGACTTGTTACTTGGAAAGACTTCGACTTAAGAACGTGACCACTCAGCATTCCCCAGATGAAGATCATGTTATGCAACTGAGAGCTTCACTTCTGTTATTAAAGGCACCTTGAGGTGGAGTCAGAAATCAACTTTAAATGTGATTAATATCAAATACTTTCTCCCCTGGAATAGATGTGGAGAACAATGTGCTATTCTTCTGAGGTAAAGATTTAAAGACACGCTGTTTATTTTAGAGTCCACTTCCTTAACTTTAGGATGATGCAGCAGAGGCTGGAATATCCTGACATGCATCTTAAGTTCAGTTGTCATGATGAGTCTGAACCAAATGGTTTACTTCCAGCCAGTTTAAAGTCTTTATTAATATCCTAAAGAGCTGGGCCATTTGGTGTATTGTGACAGCCAGAAAGACACAAAAAAGTGACAAAAATGTGTAATATCCATTTCAAAAGGAGATAGAAAACTAACACATTTCAAAAGGCAAGTATATTTATAATAAATCAGCCATGTTTCAAGCTAAATAGCTGGTTATGGTCGTCATATGTAGTAGCTTATGAAATATTTTTCAAGTTCTGGTCTGACTTTAAAAAAAGGAGAAAATTGAGCCATTTCACTGTGTTTTCCATCAGTGTTTTTTACTTCTTTTTCACTTTAAATCATGAGAAAATAAGTCCAAAATAACATCTATATCAGCTGTGTGCTCATTTAGCATATTTTCATATAAAAGCGATGACGGTTTGGTTTCTACATCACAACGAAATGTGTCAAAATCCATTTCAAACGTAGAGTGAAGGGAAATAAAAACCTCTAGAAATTCTTTCTCATCATCTGTATTTGTGGTAATCTATTGAATATTTGTGACATATCTTATCTTAGGCTGAAGCACTAACCAGTTCACAAACAACTGGCGGTAAACAAGTAATCTTTAGTAGCAGCTCTGAACTCATCAGTTTTGTTCAGACCAGCTGTAATTTTAAGCCTCTGCTGGTCTCCCCTGCAGCCACCCAGCAGCATTATAATGGACCGATCACTGGGTGGATGTTGTATTGTCCTCTGGGCCTCTGACGGTGCTGCTGCAGCTCCACATTTCATGACACTCATCACTTTCCTGCACGCAGAGCTCAGTGGTTTATTGTTTTGCAGAGTTGCTGATGATGACGTTTCAGCATCAGATTTGGTCTGGCTGGGTGATAGCAAAGTATCCCATGACCTCCCCTGAGACAGAGACGGCCCTGTTTGTGTAATTGAGACGTTCAGTCAGATATGTACAGCCACACTCGTGACACTTACCAGGACTTCTGACTTTTACCCAACATCCAGCGCAGTCGACAAGTCTGTTCTGCGCTTGGGACCGAACATCGCTCTCTGCTGAGTCACTAATCTCCGTATTATTCAGTTAAGACCACTTAAGATGTGCAATTCGAATGGATGTATTTTCATGCAACTCGTGGCTGCCTGTTCTAGCTGAGAAACGGTTAAGAAATTATATTCTGCTTACCTGACTCGATGGCTCACAACAGAGCCTCTGCTCTCTCTGCTATAAAAAGATCATATCCATTAGGAAGTCGGGAAATGTCTGACCCGGACCGTGCAGCGCATCCCTTTCACTACACACTACAGAAAGGCAGAGTCCTATCGCATAATTCTGTCCTCCATTTATCATCAAATAGAAACAGGAATTGTCGTATTAACATGGCCTTTTATGCATGTGTTTGTTGACACATTAGATGGGTAAATCAGCAGAATTAGATAAAAACAGCCCAAAAAAGCAGCCTCACGGATGTTTTACTGAGCATCTGTGAGTGTGCACACAGTTAAGAGTGAAGTTATGTCATGCTGAAGAAAAGATAAAAATAAGACAATTCTTAGGCAAGTTCTGAAACATCTTTTGATTTGTTAAATTGTTGTTTTAGTAGAGTTTCCATCAGGGTTTTTTTTTTTTAGCAATGGACATTTGAGATTATGACAATTTGAGAGAGTACCATAAATTCCAGACTATAAGCAGCTACTCTTTCCCAGGCTTTGAGCACCTCTGTGCAGATAATGTTTTTTTCTTTTTTTTGCCTCGTAATATTAGACCAATAAAATTAAGGAATAATTCACAGTTGTCCAATGAAATTGTACGATAAATCAAACACACTTACTCGACTAAATTATTGTAAATGTCATTTGTAGTCACCCTCAATATGGAAAACAAACGAAGAAATGCATGATGCAGCCAGTGATGAAGTTCTGAGGCTGTTCAATTTGGACACTGAGGAAGATGACTTTGTTGGTTTTAGTGCACAGGAGGGAGACGAAGAAGGCCATTAATTACTTTTCCTGGTAGGCTACTGTCTTTTTTAAAATTTTTTACTAGCTGTGTTACAGGCACTGTTCAGAAAAAAACATTTGCAGTTTGTATTTGTTTATGTTACCATACGCATTTAATTAAAAGTTTAAAAACCCTCACATGTAACATCTTTCTGTGTAAATATCTCATATTACAATGTGGACACCCGCGGCTTATGATCCGGTGCGGCCTATACAAGTACAAAATGGATTTTCTTTTTAAAATTAGAGTTTGCGGCTTATATTCAGGTGCGCTCTATAGTCCGGAATTTAGTCCGGTAAATCACAAAAACACCTAATGTCTGTATAACAGTTATTTACTGAGTTATGACTCCTTTTTTGACACTGAATCTAACCACCTGTTATAAACTGAACCACTGTGTGCATCTGACCTGTAGTTTCCTCGCCTCAGGCCCTTTACTACCCCCTTTACAGTTTAAAAACCTTCAGAATACAAACTGATTTGTAGTGGGAGGAAACCACACTAATAGAACAAAAAGTAATCAAATTTATCCTCCCAGTTAGAGAAGAAATCTGACAAATCTGCTGTGAGTTCATGCGCTGCTAACAAATTATGTGCATAACTTTATAACAATGAGATTGTTTTTGTGCCAAAAAGGTTAAGACACTGTGTAAAATGTACATTTGTTTCGATATTTTATTCACAACTGAATAAAACAACAGACAGTGAGACATTTTGATGGCAGTAACAGGTCTCAAAAAAGTTGGGACGAAAGGCTGGAAAAGTAAGTGGAGCTGAAAAGAAACAGCTGGAGGTACAAGTTACAACTAATTAAGTTAACTCGCAACAGGTCAGTAACATGATTGGGTATAAAAGAGCACCTTAGAGAGGCAGAGTCTCTAAATGTGAATAAACTGAGTCTAAAACTTGTAGAGCAATTTCAGAATAATGTTCCTCAACGTCACAACTGGGAAGACTTTGGATATTCCATCATCTACAGAACATATGATCCTCAAAAGATTCTGGAGACATGTCTGATTCATGATCTTCAGGCAGTGCTGCATTAAAAACAGACCTGATTCTGTCCTGGAAATCACTGCCTGGGCTCAGGAACACTTCCAGAAATCATTGTCTGTGAACACAGCTCACCGTAACGTCCACAAATGCAGGTTAAAGCTCTATCATGCAGGGAAGAAGCAACACTACCGTCTTCTCTGGACCAAAGCTCTTTTAAAATTAACTGAAGCAAAGTGGAAAACTGTTCTGTGGCAAATTTAAAATCATGGACGCTTCATTCTTCAAACCAAAAAGAAGAGGTACCATCCAGCTCTCAGTTAAAAAACCTTGCATCTCTGATGGTATGGGGGGCATTACTGCCTGTGGGACTGGATACCTGCACATCTGGAAATGCTCCATCAATGCTGAAAGGTAGATACAGATTTTAGAGCGACATCTGCTCCCAACCAGACGACGTCCTTTCAGAGAAGACTTTATAAATTTCAGGAGGATGACACTTAAGCACATACTGCGTCTATTCTAACAGCATGGCTTCATAGTAGAAGAGTCCCGGTGCTGGACCGACCTGGCTGGTCAGGCTGGACTGAAAACGTTTAAAACACAACAAAGAAGACCCAGGACTGCTGAATCCTATATCAGACAAGAATTGGACAACATTCCTCTCCCAAAGGTCCAACAGCTGGTCTCTTCAGTTTCCAGATGTTTCCAGATGTTACAAGAAGAGGGGATGCTACACAACAAGTCCCAAACGTCTCTTTCAACATATGATGTGCTTTCTGATCTATTGTGAATTAACGTTTTTGTTTGAGATTTGCAAATGATTGCATTCTGTTTTTATTTATCAAATCCGATCCAGCTTCATGTATAAAGCACTTAAATATAACCACAGCGGAGCAAAGTGCTGTACAGAAGAGTATATATTTACAGTTTACAGAGTGTCCCAACTTTTTGGGGGGGATGGTGGATGTAATTACGAGAATGTCACCTCTGAATTATATGTAATTATATCTAATCAAATCTAATTAAATCTAATTCTCTCTTAAGTTGAGTGAATTTGTGGTAGAAAGTTCACTGAAAATCATGGGAGAAAAATGAGAGAAACCCATTAAAATTAAAAACATTAAATAAACCAACACATAATAACTCTTGACAGAGGACTTCCCAGCTGGGACCAAACCTTTCAGGATTTCATTTCTCCAAAATCTTCTTGGAAGCAGGACGGCTGTTGCAACAGAAATAATTACACTGATGAGTAAGCTCAGCTTTACATGTGTGATTGGCCGGTTCTGTCATGGGAAAGGTTGTGCCCCAGTTTCAGAGGTTTCAGAGGACAGTTTAAGAGCACTCAACCACTTTGAGCCAAGTTTGTTAAATTTCCTAGCAGGGAGCTGTGAAGCAGTTATGCTCCTGATCCGTTTGGTTTGACAGCCTCAAACCTAAACTGGAATTACGAGGTATTCAAATTGCAGAAAATACCCTCTGCTCTTTTCTAGTGATTGTTTAAGGTTTTATTCAGTGTTTTCCTGTGTTTCAGGTGAGCTTGTAGACTTTCGTGATGAAGCACCAGAGTGGCTCGTGTGTTGCTGTGTGAGAGAATCATGAACTCGTTTTCTACTTCAAAATTTTTCCTAAAGCACATTTAAAATAACACAAAGTAAAGTAAAGTAATGCAGAAAGGAACAAAAGGTGTGAAACCAGTTTTTAAAAAGTTGGATATTATACTTATAAGTAAGACATGAACAACACTTGAGCCAAATGACAATGAAAAGAGGCGGACCTTTGAATTTCTAAAATCTGAGAAGTTCTTATAAATAAGTCAGTTGTCCCAGAGATAAAGAGCAGCCAGTGCGAGGGCACCATCCCGTTTTTGTGTCTGAATACCAGAAAATAAAAGCCCTCAAGGTTTCCACACTGCTGCATGTTAGAAATGACAGTTTTAAACAAGCAAAAAGCTGGAAAACGGTCTGAATAAAGCTGCCCGGTCACCGCTCCAGCTGCTCGTAGCGTGTTGCTGAGTCTTTTAACATTGGCTCATTTTTAATGACAAACCCAATAATTTCTTAGCTGTGTTCGGAGAGCGTTCTGTATTGTGGGTCTTAACACGAGTGAGCAGTGGCGTGCACAGACTTTTTGAGGGGCAGGGGCGGAAAGAAGAAAAGTGCACATATAGCGTGTTCTCACCACTGTAGAGGGCACTTTAGCACATGTTTTGACCCCCGACACGACACTTCAGGGCACTTAAGCACGCGTTTTGGTTCCCAAGCAAGCACTTTAGCACATGTGCACGTCACTGCGAGTGAGACACCAAAATGACGACATTTCACCATTATTGTAAGCAAAGGTGTCCTGGTTTTGATCATGTTTAGATAAGTTGGGTTTTTTTTTGACACAGAGAAATCTTTTTCTGATGAACTTCTGATAACTTCTGGTTTCCTGATTATTGATTAGCACCTTCTGTTTATTCTCGTGCCCATAAACTGCACATACAGTATTTTGTTAATAATTTAGCATTGCTGCAAAAATCATCTGGAAACAATGAGATTGTGGCCTGTTGGCCTGACTTCTGAGAACCTGGTGTTTTGTAACTACACACTCGATTAGCTAATTATTTCCATGACTGTCTTATCTAAATTGTGAATTATATTTCAGTGTCATATTTAAAGACAAACATCTGTTTCTTTTTTGTTGCGGTAGTTTTGCAAGACTTTGTTGATGCTGCTGTTGATTGTGTTGCTTTTAGACTTATTATTTGGCTGAAATCAACATAATATAGAAGCAAACCTGCAACAGTATCCTTGTTTTAGTTGGAGTATTCAAGCTATCTTGTTTCAGCTTGTTAAACAGCAATAAATAGCTATTCGTCCAGCCATTTTCTATTAATCCAATTCAGGGTCGTGGGGGGTCTGGAGCCTATCCCAGCTGTCACTGGGCGAAAGGCAGGGTACACCCTGGAGAGGTCGCCAGTCCATCACAGAGACAAAGGAGACACACAACCATGCACGCAGTTAACCTAACATGCATGTTTCTGACTGTGGGGGGAAGCCAGAGCACCCAGAGAGAACCCACGCATACACGGAGAGAACATGCAAGCTCCACACAGAAAGAACCCAGCAGGGACTCAAACCAGGAATCCTCCTCCTGCTATGCAACAGGATGACTGATCCAGAGGTCTGAAATCAAGACAAACTGATCTAAACAGCCTGATCAAAACACAATAAAGTGAAAAGGAAATTACTTTTTCTTTTCCATAAACATGGTGTATATGATCTTATAATGTACTTAAGCCTTATGAAAGTTATTTTGAATAGCTACCTGCGACCATTTTTTCATGGGGTTTCTGTATAATCTCTCATTAAACTGTACAATTTGAACATTTCTTTACTACTTTAAATCTTTTGCCTGATGATAAAGACGCTCTCGTCCTATGAAGTCTGCACATTGCACTCCAACAACACCCTCAGACTCTTTAAATTAGGATTAAACGTTCTCATCCGATGCAGCAAAATTAATTACATTAACTTATTTTGTGCAGTTGTATCACATGAAACTTGGTCCATACTTATTACCCAGAATGCAGCCTAGGCAACAGATCCAGACAGAGCAACTGTATGATTCTATTGTTGAAATCTTGTTCTTCATGAAGGAGTTGCTTCAGATTCAGATGTCCATCCTTTCTCTTCTGTCAGACACGGTGCCAGAGGCTGCGGTATGGCCAGAGGTGGAGAGGGCGGAGTGTTTGGCCCGTGGCGCTGCCCTGAAGTGGGCGTCGGGCGTTTTCTGTCAGCCAGAACATCTGGAGCGACTGAGCCAGTACAAGAAGAGAGAAAGTCAGAGGACCACTTCCATTCACACCAGACTGAAGGTGACGACACAAACCACATCTGCATCCATCCATTTTCAACAGCCACATCACGTCCCTCCTTTGTTTCCAGTCTATGGTCCAATCGTACCTGGAGGGGGTGGGCTGGGGGCTGGAGCAGCTCCGGGAGGCCAGGGCCGAGCTGAAGGAGGTGTCGCACACTTTGAAGAGAGCAGGACTGGAGTCCGATCGAAACGCAGAGGATGTGAGGTCTCTGGAGAGGCTGAGAGAGGTGTCGGTCAACCACCATCAGCTCCTCGCCGCCGTCAGCAACCTGCCACGACTTTACTCCGGTGAGAAGTCCCTTACGCGCATCTGCACTTTATCCTGTCATGTATCATTTTTTTATATTCTACGTTAGAAGATTTTCAAATCCACAACAATGTAACGTATTCCCACCCGTCATAAAAGTAGAATACAAGACGTAAATAAAGAAACTAAAATGTATAAAAGAAACATTTTTTAACCTTATTTCAAGGAGAGAAAGCTTTGGATCAGTTGGTATCGGCATATCCAAACTTTTTGTGACCGTCTTGCTTACATCAAAACCTTTGAGCATTGATGGAGCCTTTCCAGATGTGCAGGTTTCCAGTTCAACAGGCACTAATGAGATGCAGACTTTAAACTGAGAGCTGATAACAAGCTGGATGGTTTCACATTCAGTCCATTTTAAATGAGTTGGTCCAGAGAAGACGGCCGTGTCTCTGGATCATGTTCACATAATCCTGCCTCTTCTCTGCATGATAGAGCTTTAACCTGATCACAGACATCCAGTGTCTGTTTTCACCACATGTGCACAAGTATGTCTCCAGATTCTCTGAATCTTTTGATGTTATTATGGACTGTAGATGGTAGAATATTCCAAATCTTCACAATTTTCCCATTAAGGAACATTGTCCTCAAACTGCTCCACAATTCTTTTTACAGGTCGTTGAACTTCTGCCCATCTTTACTTCTGAGAGACTCAGCCTCTCTAAGGTGCTCTTTTTACACCCAATCATGTTACTGACCTGTTTCCAATTAAGCTAGTTAGTTGCAACACGTTCCCCCAGCTGTTTCTTTATCGTATAACTTATTTATTCAACCTTTTGTCCTCCCTCGTCCCCACGTTATGAGACGTGTTGTTGCCTTTAACTCAAAGATGAACTCATATATAATGTATATTTACGTTTTACACAGCACCCTAACACCGTTTTTATAATTAGGGGCGCAGATAAAGACCTACGGTCCAATCAATCAACAGATTCAGGTTGGTCTCTCTGTCCCTGCCAGTAGTGGACGTTGAGGTTCTTCGCTCTACTTGCAATGTTTTTTGGATTCCATCCATGAATTCTTTCACACCTTTTTATCCAGATTGTAATCTAATTTGCACAAATGGGAGAGCAGAGTCATGTTCAAACAGGGATAGTGTTGAATAATTCAATTTAATGTCAGAGAGGGGAAAATAGGGTCTTAGGAGGAAAAGAAAAACTTTTTTTTTTAGTCAGGAGCTTCATTTCACTGTGCCGTTAGTGAATGGATGCAACAGGCAGCCTTTTCTATTTCCTCTTAATATGTCGGTTTATCCTCAGTGAACCCCCAAAACGTCTTTAAAGACGATTAAATATGATACAATCCAACCCGATCATTTGTGGGGTGATTTTGTTGACATTGTGCCAAGAAAGTGTTGATTCAATCTGAGTGGTGACGCTAAACTGGAATTATCCTAAACTTGTGCTTGACTGCTGAGATGTTTTTTTTATTTTGACAAGCTAGCTTATATGTAAGAAATAACCTAATATTCACATTTTATTAATTTGACTGTGCCTGCTCAGAAAATAGTGCCACGAACAGCTGGGTCTGGTGCTCTGAAGAGGTGCCGTTTAATCTTTGCAGTGTTTTTACACCCATTCTTCGTCTTTTACACAAGAAGAATGAGCATTTACAGGAAACTTGTGTAGGCAGTTGGACTCATTAACCCCAAGTAACAACACGAGGTTAATGCTGCTGTTGACAGTTAAAGGAATGAAAGTCTCCCCACCCCACCTCCCCTTCCTTGACCTTTGTAGTTCGTAGCATGGTGTTGGAGACAGAACGGCTAGTGGAGTCCCGGCGGCTCCTGGAGGCCCACGCCCGGCTGATGGATTTGGAGCAATGGCAGGACGACATTCTCTGGCAGCTCCACGGGCCTGCTGGGACAACAGGAAGTGCACTCGGCGCTGAGGACCAGGAGCTGGTGGCCAAGTATTTCTCTGGAGTCGGGCAGCTGGTGGACGCCCTGGGTGAGGAGAGCTTTGGAACAAAGTTTACTCAGTGATTTTGATTTAATTTGCAAAGAAAACAGCAGGGTTTGTTGATATATTGCATGTTAGTGGAGAAAAGTAAACAACATAAACACAAAACACACAGTATAAACATTCTTAGGTACAAGATTATGATGCTGATGGTGAAATGATGTGATGATGGGTATTAGCAGACAAGTATTTAATGAACTCTTTGGTTTCAAGGAGGGCAGCTTTAGTTTTAAACATAGTTCATACATCTAATCACTTAAAGTCCTCTGAAAAAATAAAGAAAAACCTTATGAAAGTAATGGAACAGATCTGTAATAATGCAAAAAAAGGGTTCTGATGACATCGGTGTCAGATTAGACCAGTTTATACAGTGATGAGCGTGATATAATGAACGTTATTTAAAGAGCTTCTCTCTAAAACAGGATTTAAAACAGTGTTTTACTGAAGAAGAAGGATAAACATGGATTGAAATGATGTCTTCACTGCCCTCAGGAAAGGAGCTGTGGGCGGTGGTGAGCAGTGCTCTGGCTCTGGCCCGACAGAACCCCACGCCGTTTGTGTCGGCCGTGAGGATAGTGGAGCGGGAGGAGGCCCTGGACCGAGCTCTACTGGCAGAGAGAGGTGGCACCGGAGGGAACAGCAGGCCCCTCCCTCCAGGACGACCCCGCTGCTGGAGAGCAAGCTTCTTCCAGGTCCGCACCACCTCATGTGCAAGATGAGCATGAACAAACCTCCTCCTGTGTGTAACAGCCTGTCGTCTCTCACGTCGCCTTCCCTTCAGGTATTAGAGGAGGCGGTGTCCGCACGATTTCGAAGCGTTTCCTACCTGCATGCACGTGGTCCGGGTCTGGCGGGCCACCTTTCAGCTCTGCAGCATGGCATCATGGCTGACCTGGACACCGTACGCCACCTGCTGGAGCACTGCGTGCCGCCGCACTACCAGCTGACAAGAGCTTACCTGAGAGCCAGCCACCGCTGCTTACACACCCACCTGGCACAGGTCAGTGATGACCACAGTTCTCTGAATGGTCAAATAATCATTAATTATTCATGTCGTGATTCACACACTTTATGTTATCGTCTTATACAACTCTGGATAAGAAAAAGTTGTGATGTCATGCGGGAACAAAAACACAATTCTTGCATTTATTTTGCAGACAGTATGAACCCCAGATGTGTCGTGTTTTCTCTTACATACACCCATCTGTGTCTTCCACACCTGGAACTCATAACAGTCGGGGGTAATTTAGGACTAGTAATGTAATTAAAAAAAGAATGATGATGTTATATCAAACAGGCAGACGATCTCCATTTTGTCTAAAGTTGTGTGACAAAGCAAATTTAAAAACAGTGTTCCTCAAAGAAAGATTGGAAGAGATGTTCACGTTCTACGGTGCAGGATACCATTAAACCATGAAAAGAAACTGGAGGAATTTCAGTGAAGAACAATGCTGCGAGCCTAAGCTGTGATCCCTCAGATAGCTCTGCATCAAGATCGATCATTCATCAGCAGCTGACAGAACCACACAGACACGGGATTACTATGTCTACTATGTCTCTTCAAACTTACTGTGCAGAAAAGAAGCCTTTTGTTAACCTCATCCAGAGGCGGCGTCCACTTCTTTGGGCTCGGAGGCATCTGGGACGGACTATCACACGGTGGAAACTGTAAATACCAATCAGTATTCCAGGTCTTGGAAATGGATGCCGTGTGCTCCAGAGAAAACCAGAAGGAGCAAGGACTCTTTTCAGCTAAAGTCTAAAAGCCAGGCTCTGTGTCGGTATGGGAAGGAGAACTTTACGCTTTCTGCATCTGTGATGGCAGCATTGCTGCAGAAAAGTTCAGTGGGATCTTAGAGCAACCTATGCTGCCTTCAAGAACACATCTTTTCCACGGACATCCATGCATTGCACGTGGAATGGGACAACATAACACCAGAAACTCCTCATCACTCAATGCCAGACCGTCTTTTATGTGTTGTGAGAAGAAATAGCAACGTTAGAGAACCTTTTTGGAATATTTAGCAGGCCGGAAATTCAAAAAATGGATGTATATCAACCAGTTCAGTTAAACCGTTTAGACTAAAAAAAACAGGAAGAATCTTGAGTTTGTGAATTTAAAGTCAAAGTGAACAGTTACATCATCATAGCTTTTTCTCTTTTCTGTTCCTTTCATTATTAGCGATGATTTCAAACGGTTTTCAAACTCGTGAGAACTTCACCGTCCACATCTAAGTGTTATTTGTGGCCTAGGTTAGCAGCTGGGACCTGGAGAGCGGGGAGATCTTTGCTGTGCTCAACTGGGTGTTACACATCTACAACAGGTGAGACTCACGACCTGCACATTGAGGGTGATGCTCGAGGTGCTTTTATATCCGAACAAATTCAGAACTCCTGATTTTCCCCCTTTTTTTACCATTTACTTACCAAATTAGTTTAGAACTACACTACATGTACTTTTAAATAAACAGCCACTCGTTTATGGTGGCCGTCAGTAGGTGGCCGACATTTATCAGGCATTTTTTAGCTCTTAAAGGAATCAAAATAAACAATCTGTTATAGGCCGATATTATCCGAGGCGAGATCACTCGTTAACTCTTTCTTTTTATTCAAAATAATCCTGTTTTTTCTCCACTTTAAGGAGTTAGACTGTAAAATAATTCAAACTCAAGAAGCTGTTTTTAAGCTACTAAGGTCTTTAAGTATCCCTGTTAATTGTGCTACAGTGTGATTTGATATAAAGTACTGACTGAGTGTGGCGGTCTCGCTTCGGCAGCCTGGACATGATGGGCAACCCGGAGCTGATTGCTGAGCTGGAGAGAGCAGAGCTGGGACCTCTCATCTCCTCTGAGGGGCTGGAGCAGCTGCAGAGCAAATACGTTCAGAGTGTTCGGGTGAGCCGACCGCCGGCGATTCTTCAACATTACACAAAACCCGTTCTGCATCCTTCTGTTCTTACACCGTTTTGGTAGCTTTTCAGCCTCAGTAAAGAGCTTTAAATGCTGCATTCAGGATGATACACACATCATATCACATATTTCTACAAGTTGAGAATGCCTAACATGATGGTTTCTGTGCCGTTACGCTGAGTTTACTCAGAGTTTGTGCCCCCGTTGTTGTTGTCTCAAACAGAAGAGTGTGTCTGAGTGGATGCACAAAGCTCTGCAGGTGGAGCTGCAAGACTGGCAAAGAGATCAGGAGCCAGATACAGACCATGAAGGTTTCTACCAGACCAGCCTGCCCACCATCATCACACAGGTAAACCCACTGCACAGACACACACAGTCGGCTCTGACAGACCTTTTAAGCCTGTAAAATACATAAACTTACAAACATCGTCAGCTTCGTTTCACAACCGACCGACGCAGCAACAACATAAACGATCATTTAATTCTTAGTCCTCGACGAGTCTTTGGAGCCAAATGATTGTCATTAGAATATGACCCTTCACCTGGAACGGTGGATCGTGCTCAGACAAATATTGTATGTAGAGCAGATTATGACAGAGCTGGAATGCAAGACTTTTAATGTTTAAGTAGAACCTCTGAAGTTTCCAGAGAACTCGATAAAATCGTCAGCATCCTGCGTCTGTTTTTTACCTCTTAAGAATCAACATCAATGAAAATAAAAACTCTTTAAGAGCTAAAACCTTTCGCTTTTATTGTTATTTTTTAACTTTTGCCCTTTCATTCATGAATACATTAAATAAAAGCCATTGATCCTGTGTCTCGAACACAATGACATCATATAAAATAAACATGTAACTACTGCGGCGCTCAGTGGGAAGTGCAGCTATGTTTCATCTTTATGGGTTCATATGTGGAGGGTCAATTACAATATGCACATCGTGGAAGTGGATATTATAGTATTCATAGTCTGGTTATGTGCACTCAGCATTCTGAGGAAGTACTAATGTGCCCTTTGACATTTTCACTTCAATAAAATCTAATTAAAAAGGATAAAAACTGAAATTCAGTTCAATTATTGTTCGATTCCCACTCTCACGGCTCAAAAGATGCATGAACTGACAGCTGGAGGGGTGGCACCCCCATGCTCCTCTGTGCATGTGTGTGTTCAACAGGTGCCAACCTGGATGGGTTAAATGCACAGGAGCAATTTTGTGTATTTACACGTATCTACATGACAACAAAGTCTCTTAATCTAATTAAATCCTCTAATCTCTTTGTGTTTTAATAAGATCACAACAATCACTTTCATCACGTCCACTCCCCGGAGACTGTCTGTAATGAAATTATGAGCTCCAGCAGCTTCTCCTTTAAAGGGGAACTCCGGTATTTTTAAACCTAGACATTATTTCTGGCATGAAATACGTTTATCTACTCACGAGAACAGTTTGGCGAATGTCGGCGTCCTTTGGAAGCTATTTCGATAACTCTAAATAAGGCGTTATCTGTCTTTATTTCACCAATACTTTAAGAAGAATGAATGAACGAACGCATATTATTGCTCTGTTAGCATAGCTACTGTTATGTGGCTACTTTTAGCTATAGGAGTGCTAACGGAGGGAATTCTACACACACCTCTACTGGGACCACTTCATCGACACGCATGGCTGCAGCACAGCTCATTCACTCCGGTAAAAACGTCCATCTTACTCAAAGTCGTCGTTCACGTTGTCAAAATCCGATAAATATCCTGCCATGTTACACAAAACTAGCAGTAGCAAACTCCGTGTGAAGTTAGCCGACTGTCACAGAGCAAGGAGTAAATAAACTGTGCTCCAGGGGGGCGTGTGGATGAAGTCGTCCCAGTAGAGTGCCTGTGTAGAAATCCCACCGTTAGCTCTCCTATAGCCGCAAGTATCTACATAACAGCACCTATGAGCTAACAGAGCTATAGTACACGTTCGTTCATTCATTCTTCTTAAAGTATTGGTGAAATAAAGACAGATAATGCCTTATTTAAAGGCTGCATCGCCCCTGCCCCGTTCAACTCCGTTATATGGATATACGCTGATCACGAGTTATCTAAATAGCTTCTGAAGGATGCCGACTTTCGCCAAACTGTTCTCGGTGAGTAGATAAATGTATTTCATGCCAGAAATAAGGTCTAGTTTTAAAAATACCGGAGTTCCCCTTTAAACTGACACTTCTGTGGATGTTAATGCGTCACATTGAAGCTATTTCGATAACTCTAAATAAGGCGTTATCTGTCTTTATTTCACCAATACTTTAAGAAGAATGAATGAACGAACGCGTATTATTGCTCTGTTAGCATAGCTACTGTTATGTGGCTACTGTTAGCTATAGGAGAGCTAACGGAGGGAATTCTACACACAGCTCTACTGGGACCACTTCATCGACACGCATGGCTGCAGCACAGCTCATTCACTCCGGTAAAAACGTCCATCTTACTCAAAGTCGTCGTTCACGTTGTCAAAATCCGATAAATATCCTGCCATGTTACACAAAACTAGCAGTAGCAAACTCCGTGTGAAGTTAGCCGACTGTCACAGAGCAAGGAGTAAATAAACTGTGCTCCAGGGGGGCGTGTGGATGAAGTCGTCACAGTAGAGTGCCTGTGTAGAAATCCCACCGTTAGCTCTCCTATAGCCGCAAGTATCTACATAACAGCACCTATGAGCTAACAGAGCTATAGTACACGTTCGTTCATTCATTCTTCTTAAAGTATTGGTGAAATAAAGACAGATAATGCCTTATTTAAAGGCTGCATCGCCCCTGCCCCGTTCAACTCCGTTATATGGATATACGCTGATCACGAGTTATCTAAATAGCTTCTGAAGGATGCCGACTTTCGCCAAACTGTTCTCGGTGAGTAGATAAATGTATTTCATGCCAGAAATAAGGGCTAGTTTTAAAAATACCGGAGTTCCCCTTTAAACTGACACTTCTGTGGATGTTAATGCGTCACATTGAACTGTGTCTCTGTAGATGCTGGAGGAGAACGCCCGGGTAGCTTTCATGATTGGAGAATCCCTGCGAGATCAGACCATACAGATGGGGTTGTATGAGATGGAGAACCTCCTAAACAGGTGCGAGGTCTTATGAGATGTGGCTATCTGAACACAACGCACCTGCTTTCTGGCACTTTTCCAGTCGGGTCTTATTTAGTTCAGTCAAACTTAGTCAGTAAGTTTTGTTGTAAAAAATGCTCTATTTACTTACTTCTAGGTTTCGGGAAGCTCTGGTTGAATTTGGGAAGGAGCATCGCAGGGATCTGAGCAACAACAAGAACAAGTTCTACCTCCACTACCTGCTGGCCTCCATCAGCAACTGCATCATCCTAAAGTAAGATTATGACGGAGGTGCTAGTTTGAAAAGCTTCACTGCTTCATCCTTCACATTTTGTTGATACCTCACAGACTTAGAGTAGGTTAATATGTGCCGAAGCATCCTTCTGAAGTTAATTGTGTGTTCTTTAATCTTGAATCACCATTTTCTTCCTGTTTCCAGGAGGCTTCTCTGCATGTTGTGCTACAAAGAAAGGCTAATTTCATTGTTTAGTAATCTGTAAAATATTGATTTTTTTTAAACAGTTTCGTGTTTAATAGGACGAGCGTTTCAAAAGCTGTAATTTGTGTGATTCTTATCAAAAAGCATCACACAGGCGTTGATTTCTTTATGCCCAGTACGATGCATCGTGATGGACGGGGCTTAGTTTGGACCCGGTGCTGTCTCATTACACCACCGAAGCAAATGTTGAAGAAAATTAGCTTTAAATTCCTTTGATTAACGAACTGATAAATTACCGGCGCTCTGGTTCTGAGTCTCAGAGATTTTCAGTGAGAACATTTAATTAATTGAAGAAATACGAGTTTTACGTCTGTCATGATGATGCTAGATTAATGATTTTAGGATTTACTAGATTTGTTTTATATTGAGCATAAACTGCATGTTGTTATGCTTCTGTTCCCTAAAAAGTCTAAAGAAAAATACAATAAAGGAGGATAATCATAGCAAATATTGGTTTAAAAAAGAAAACCTGCTTCTGATACAATTATATGTAATACTAATATTTAATATTTAATAAAATGTTTTATTATATTTAATCATATTGACCCGTGGAGCAGAAAGACAAATGTCAATCTTGTCAAACCATAATGGAAAAAAAAGAGTCAAACTTTGTAGGTTTGAGTAATATTCCTAAAACTAATATTTAAGATTCCCTAAATTTACCTTTTTTTTTTTAACAGAAATGACATTTCTATAATTTTTCTTCCTGCTTTACCAGAATAGGAAATTTCTCCTCCAGTATCTATCTCACTTGAAGGACATTTTTTTTTGTTATTTGGTGATTTTATCGTCTAAATTGTCCTCAGATCTTAATATCTGTCTGTCAATAAACAGACAGTTGATGAGTTGAAGCTTCCTTCTGTTAAATAAAACGTCACGTGTGTGAGTTTTTGATGCGTTTCTTCTAAAACTTCTTACAACAAGAGATGACAACAAAGCTGAGCAGTGCAGAATGTTTAATTTGCTCTTATTTAGTCGGTGATTATACAACATTTTCAATAATGAAAGAGAAAAAGGCTTTTTGAAGAACTCCTTTTATGTATTTCTATGTGAATTTCCTTCTAAGTCACATTTTTCAAACAGTTTATTGTCTTTTATTTCTGATCCACAAGAAAACAAATGTCTGATAACATATAACCTCCCTCCTCAGCGTGGCACCATCATGACAGGGAGACAGATTTTTAAGTTCTAATGGTACGTTAAAGCTCTGCAGCATCAGATGCAGCTCAGTGTCGTCTTGTATTCGATGCAGACAGTCCACAGAGAGCCTGCAGCAGCAGCGGTCCTCTCGGGCTGCGGGCCAGTTCACCCGGACTCCCCCCAACCCTCTGGCAGCTCTGGACCGGGCGGTGCGGCGGGCGTGTCGCCTGGTGATGGATCAGCTGTTGCTGGACCTCCAGCCCTTCCTCCCAGGCCTGCTGACCCGACCCTGGCTGGTCCAGGGAGACCCCACCCCCAAACTGTGCAGCGTCCTGGAGCGTCACCTGGAGCTATACGGCCGGGTTCGACCACCCTGCCGGCAGGTAACAGCTTCTCTCTGTCTGGATGGAGCTGATGTGGTTATTTGTCTCATGTGGCTGCATGTGTGCTTGGAAGTAACTTTAACTCTTTGGATGTAAACCAGAGGTCCGGTCGAAGAGTCTTTTTCTCTTAAGAACCTTCCCAACTGAGTGAAATGACCCAAAAGTATCTGAGCAGCAGCCATATAAGAGATAAGAGCTAAAGAAAGGAGCTCCAGAACACCAGATCATGCTTTATAAAAGAAAGGAGATAACTCTGTCCCATGAACCCTAAAACCTTCAAAACAGGACGGCTGTTTTCATCAAGTCGTATTAACTGAGATTCATGCAGATAAATATGAGAATGGGACGATGAGAAGCCCTTGACAACACTATATTTCACTTAATATTATGATAAGTAATCTCTGATATGAAATGTATGAGATTACATACATTACTGCATCAGGTGAAGCACTTTTTGTAGAATATTTATTGAACATCAGTAGTTTCAGTGTCACAGACCCACATCACAGCTTATCCTTGTGGGTTTTTCCCACCATCTTTCCTTAACCCCCTGATGTTTTCCTTCAGGGTCAAGGAAAAGACAATAGGAGGTCATTTTCTTGTGGGAATTCGACCTGACCCCGTGTGTGTGGTTCTGGTTTTTGTGCCTGCAGCGCCTGCAGGAGGAGGCCCAGTGGCTGATGGTGGTGGAGTACGTCAGGGCTCTGATGCAGAAGAGGCTGGTGTGTCGGAGCAGCGAGGAGAGGAGGCAGCTCGCCCAGCAGATGCTTCAGGACGACCAGCTGTTCAGAGAAATCTTCCACAGCCAGGTGACCACTTTAATACATTACAGATATTTACACGATTATTAAAAGACGCGATGAGATAAGAGTCCGGTGAAGTCTCAGTTAAACGCCAAAATCTACGTATGACATAACATGTCAGCTGTATGAGTCAGCTGCATCTGTGTGTTTGAGCAGGAAGGTGAAGGGTCAGTGCCTGAAGTGAATCCTTTGGCCTTGCTGCCCGTCCTGGCTGACTTCATCCGGCTCAAAGACCCTGGCATGCTCACTCTGGAAGTGTCCGGACTAGCAGCCAAATACCCCGACATCAGGTAATCATCACCTGACTTCTGCTCAGCCCTTCCTGCTCGTAAAATTGTAGGAAGAAGGGAACAGAGCCCGTTTTTTTTGGCTCTTCAGGTGCGTCCAGTGAGGCTTACTGTTCAGTGCTGACGGCACAGAGATCCCACCTTCATGTTTGTCTGTTCCCTCAGTGAGGAGCATGTGTCTGTGCTGCTGGACATCCGTGGTGACGTCTCCAGGGACATCCGAGGCACCGTGCTGGATTTGCTAGAGCAGAGCGCCCCTCCTCTTCCTGTTGGATACCGGCCCATCTTCACTGACATCCTGGTGCCTCCCTCCACCATGGCCTTCTGTCTACCCACAGCCAAATGTGCATGAACTCAAACTGCAAGTTTACAGCTATGTTGCATCTTTCAGACTTATTTCTTCATCATCATCTGTCTCAGCAGGAGTTTTAACCTATGGATTTACCCCCCCCCCCCTTTTTTTCAAAGCATTCGAGTTGGTGACTTGCTGGTTCAGGTCTAACTTCAGTTCAAAGCTTCTTTAGCGCTTTAAAGTATCTTCCACTATATTACAAAAATACATAATCAAACATAAAGTCCAATAGAATCTCAAGAAATTATATTATGAACTAAAGTATTAAATCAAATAAATGTGACATGAAATAACAAGTGACGGTGTGGAATAAAACTCCGGTCACGTGAAATAAAGGCTTATGTGGGGTTCCGAATTACATATATTTAACAAATTATGTTAAATGCTGAGTCCATGAAACAGATGGTTCTTTTTACTCAAGACTGAAGAATGAGTATATTAGTTTCTCCTGGACTCTGGCTGCTAAATCACCACCATCACCCTCTTCATTTACATGTTTTTATCACCCTTTATTGGCTCCAGTCTTATCTCTGCATTGTTTTTATAGTGTTTTTAATCTGATGTATTTATTGTATTTATGTGGGTTTATTTCCTGCTGTTTTCTTCTGAATGATGTTTTATTGTCATTTCAGGTTGTTTGCTTTGTCTGTTTCAGTTCCTCCAAAGCACAATTAAACACTGTTACATAAAAACTTTGGTTCATCTTTGTGTCGTTTTGAAGAAATTTTACATTGCTTCCATGGATGAAACGCGGATAAAAACTGACATAATTACGTTCAGTGGATATATTTATACTGATATATTATTTCTACTCATTATTATTATTAATAAACAGGTACTGTGCATGTATTTAGGTGTGTAAAATGTATTTATATAGCACGTTTTGAGAACTAATGTTACAAATTGCGTCATAAAAGACTAAAAATTAAACAAAATAGACAAAAAGAATAGATTAAAAAAGTTAAATTACAAGTTAATACCTTTTATTCTATAGTTATTGTTTAATAATGTTATTTTTCAATCCTTATTTAGTGTTATGTTATTTGCAGGAAATCACATTTTGGATCGTTATTTATATATCTTATATTAAAATTAATATTGAACACACTTTTACTCTTTTATCTCGAGTTTTCGAGCATTTAATGTCATGTGATCAAAAGAGTATGTGACGTCACTGGGCAACATGGCGGCTTCCTGAGAAACGCTGTTTCTGTGTAAACCAGTTCACTTTCAGCCTTGTGGAGATTTGTTCTAGTTAAACGGCTTTTTTCCCGCTGGACACCTCATTTTGGAGGCCTGTAACTGAGATGAAGACCTTCTGTGGGAGAGCGAACCCGACCACCGGAGCTTTGGACTGGGTGGAGGAGAGCGACGAGTACGACTACCACCAGGAGATAGCCAGGTAGCACCGAGCTAACGAGGCGGCGCCCAGAGCCACGCTGCTGGGCAGTCAGTGAGGCGAGCGGGGCGTTAGTTACATGCGGCTCCTCTGGTGACATGACGGCTCAGTTTGCACATCCGGAAATGTGAGGCTCTCAGAAAAAGAGTTGAGCCTCCAAAGATGGTTTTAAAATATTAGTATGGTGTCAGTTATATAGTAAAAAATAAACATGAAATATCAGTCATCTCTGAATAAAATATGTATGTTTGGCCAAACCGCGAGCAGCTCATCATTTTAAGCTAATTTGGTTGAGAAATAGATGTGGGCAGATCTGCCATGTCAGGAGGTCTTTGATGATCTGTTTGCATTTATTTAGTTTGTTTTAAGACGCGAAATCTGCAGCAAATGCGTGATGCTATCATGTCAATATGGACCAAAATCTCCGAGGAACGTTTCCAACACCTTGTTGAAAGTATGCCACGAAAAATTAAGGCAAAAGAGGGTCCAACCTTTTACTAGCAAGGTGTACCTAATAAAGTGGCCGGGGAGTGTATATTATGGATGTTGTTAACGGTCTCTGTCATTTGTGCAATTCTAAAGCAATGAATAAGTTGAACAAACGGTAAAAGCCTTAAAAACGCCTTCATTTATACATAAATATTTTCCACAGTTCTTGTGGATCTCTGTGGGCCAAGTTCAGATATTTAAGAGTCTAACAGCCTGTGGAGAAAAACAGTTTTTGAGACAGTTTTTCCTGCATTTGATAATAAATCGTCAGATGCACTGATGAGAACAACAACATGACGGCAAATAAATCAAGAAAACCTTTATTTAAAATCGCGATTTAAGATCGCGACTGAAAAAGTAGAAATTGTTAAAAAAAAAATTAATAATTAGCCAAAGTCCAAATTATGAGTAAAGAAGTTGAAACTTTGAGATAAAACGTGAGACAAAAGTGACACATTAAATTTTTTTCAGTCTTTAAATGGGATTTGATGTCTGCAGTTAAACAGGGATTTTTGAGCCGAACTATCGTTTTTCTTCGTGTTTAAAAAAAAAAAAAATTATAATCTTGTTTTTCTTGTTGTGTTGTGTCCTGACAGGAGAGTTGAATATGTAAAACTCATACAGTCTCATGTGAATTTTGAGATTTATTTCTGCATTCAGCTGAAAATGGTGACTTATTTACGCTCTGGTCCTACTCGGCTGGATTCGTAAAAGTAATCTGTGTTAAATCTCTGGACTTTAGCGGCTGAAACAGAATAAATCAGTGCGTTGTTGAAGTTTAAACCTCAGAGGTGACACCACGTTTCTGTTATATCCTGTAAGTTTACACAAACTGGACGTGTCGATGTCGTTCGTAACGTGGTGTTTTGGTTTGTATTTCAGGTCCTGTTACGCTGACATGCTGCATGATCACGATAGGGTGAGAACACCATGGACATTTCTGCTCTCCAACAGCCTTTCACGCCCTGATTATTGTCACTTTTAAGTATTTTTGGTTGTGGCTTACAAAAATAAACTTGTACTTTTCAGTTTGACCAGTAAAAATAGAGCGAATGTACTGAATTTAAAGGCTAGGTCTTGTTCTCGCACACCCATGACATATTTCCCATTTAGGTCAGAGTTTTGTGTCACACCACAGGAGGAGTCTGTCTTCCAAATGTCAAAGCAAACTTATGATTTAGGCTATGTTTGTGTAATATGAGGGAGTTTTTGGCAGCTGTAGTGTTATTTCTCACCTTCAGTGTGTTCATAAACAGATTTTGATGTATTGTTAGGGTGAAATAAGTGGTGGATGAATTAAGTCTCTAAGAGTTTAAACAGATTTCAAATCTTTTGGCCTTCGTGCTCGAGTGAGAACATTCAACAACTCACAGATTTTAAAAACCAATAAACAGTAAGTTAATAAAAAGTGTGGAGCTGAAAACTGTACTCCAGCTTCGCTCTGTATCTGTCAAATGTTTCATGTTTTGCTCCTTTTTTTTTTTTCAGAATGAGAAGTACTATCAGGGCATCCGGGGTGCCGTAGCCAGAGTAAAGGCTCGTGGCGAGAGGGTCGTTGTCCTGGACATTGGGACCGGAACCGGCCTCCTGTCCATGATGGCCGTCACTGCCGGAGCTGACCTCTGCTACGCCGTGGAGGTACAGATGTTTGTAGCCGACCTCGGATAGGCGGAAGATGATGGATGGATGGATGAATGGAAACGTAGTGTTGTCACAGACTTCCTCCTCCTCCTAATTCATCTACATGAGTCACAGTTAGGATACTGGATGAAAACACTCAGGCGTTGCTATGAAAGTTGCGGCCGCAATGAATTGTGGGACAGAATTATGTCCTACTTTCATAAACGATGGTCCGTTGTAGGCTTTGCTAAAGGAGCTCTTACAGGAAGCATTTAAGCTCTTTTCTGTAGTATTTCTGGGTCATTTCCTTCAGTCGGGAAGGTTCCAGAGCAGAAAAGTTTTTATCAGTTCAGCTTTTGCTTGGTTTTAATCTTTTATGATTTGTGTGAACAGGTTTTTAAGCCCATGGCAGAGGCGGCTCTGTCCATCGTGGAGAAAAACGGCTTCTCTGACAAGATCAAGATTATCAACAAGCACTCGACAGACGTGACGGTGGGACCAGGTCAGACGGAACCAACACACACTCATCGCTGTAGTTTTATGTCGATCATCCCATTTTTTTCTGAATTCTTCTGTTCACACATGGACAAAAAGCATCAAGTCTCCGTAAATGTGATTATGTTTTATAGTTTTTAAAATTTATTCAATTTTAAAGTCTTCGGGCTTCCGTAGTGAAATGCAGAGAATTGAATCTTTTTGCAGTTTTTACCTCAAAACTGATTTAATTCAACTTCAACTCCAAAACCCGACTTATTTTCTTTTGTTTCTTGAATAATTGTTAAATAACTAAGATATGTCTTTGATTTATTGTTGTTTATGGAGCAGTTTAAGGAAAAAGAAGTGACGAACTAATGAAAACAGAGTTTTCTCTTGCAGGGTGAGCTCATTGCGTCGTGTGTGTGGTTGCTTTGAACAGATGGAGACATGCAGGTGAAAGCCAACGTGCTGATCACTGAGCTGTTTGATACCGAGCTGATAGGTGAAGGAGCTCTGCCCAGCTATGAGCATGCTCATCAGAATCTGGTCCAGGTGTGTGTTTCACACTCAGAAATCCATCTGTAGTGTTCTCACTGCTTAGAAAAGATCTCTTATATTATCTCTGTACTTAAAGTACACCTTCTGTAAATTATCTGATTATTAACGCAGTTTGAGCTGGTTTGAACGGCTTTATAAGCATGTTTGGTGTAATGGAGGTTGGGTCCCTCGAAAGAATCACAAGAGGAATCTGGCAGGTCATGATCCGATAAACAAGTTCTGATTTTGTTTCTTTAACTTGTGTTTCTTCCACTTTTTGCTTTCCTATTGTAGTATTACTTAATATCGCCTCTTAAAGGTAATTTTATTCATTTATAAAGCTCTTATTCATTAGCTTGTGGCTTATCTCAGGTTTTTACTTAACTATTAATCCACTTCATACCAATAACACATTTAAAACCCTCTTAGACTGGATGTCTATATATATATATATATATATATATATATATATATATAATAGGGTATATACAGCGATTATATAGTGGAGATACAGCAGGAATGCTCCTACGGGTAAAGCTGAAACAGGCCACTTTAATGTTGTATCCGCTGCTTTGTTTCATATTTGATTGTTCAGACTAAATAGAAGGAATTGACTTGCACTTGATTAAAAATGTTGTTGTTTTTTTTTGGTTCCCCCCTTCAGGAGGGCTGTGAGGCTGTGCCCCACCGAGCCACCGTCTACGCCCAGCTGGGGGAGTCGGAGCTGCTGCAGTGCTGGGCGCAGCTGCAGCCGGCGGACGTGGAAGGGGCTCGGCTTGTCCCGCCACCCGCCGTCAGCCGCTGTGCCGGAGCTCACTCGGTGTGCGACATCCAGCTGAGCCAGGTGTCTCCTGCCAGCTTCACCGCTCTGAGTCCTCTGTGCACCATGTTCAGGTAGGACAGAAGAAGAACGCTCTGCTTCGTCACGCTCCATCTTCAGCTGTGAGTCACCTCCTCACTCTTTCCCTTTCAGCGTGGACTTCAGTAAACCGGTAAGCAGTGCCCTCCAGTCCCACTCCTCCCAGTTTGTGGCCCAGTCAGGCGGCCGGGCCCAGGTCGTCCTGTCCTGGTGGGACCTGGACATGGACCCCGGTGGAAGCATTGTTTGCAGCATGGCTCCCAGCTGGACATACCCACAGCCAAAGACGGCCCCGGTGAGTGTTTCCGCAGCTGTTTTGAGCTCTGACCTTGTTCGCCACAGCCGCCGCTCTTCTCATTACGTTGCGTTTCAGTGGCGTGATCACTGGATGCAGAGCGTGTACTTCCTGCCTGTGGAGAGCCGAGTGTCAGAAGGAGACGAGCTCAGTCTGACGGTGTGCCATGATGACTACAGTCTGTGGTACAGCCTGCGGTCTAACAGGTGGAGTTTGTACAGTCGTGTAATAATTTCCCCTCTTTGTGTTTATTTATGTTCCTTTTTTTAAATTCCCTCCTAATTTTTCTGTTTTTTTTTCATATGAATTTGGCCCATATCCCCACCTAAATGGTCTGCATGTTGATGTTTCAGCCAGCAGGATGCACAGACTGAAGCTCCTCCCTCTCGGCCTTGTTGCACCTGCCAGGCTCACCTGGTTTGGACTCGGCCACGTTTCGGCGAACTCAACGACAGGCGGCGTACAGAGAGCTACGTCAGCGCCCTGCGCAGTGTAAGTTAAAATAACCGTCCCGACCACATATACAAGACCGTGTTCATGTGTGTTTAATCAGCGTGCTGTTAACTGCAGGTCCTGAGGGACGACAGCGTCTGTCTCTCCGTCAGCGACGGCAGTCTACTTCCTGTGTTTGCTCGTGTGCTCGGAGCTGAGAAGGTACTCTGCTTTATGCCGTGTGGTCACACACTGCAGCTTTACAAGGTGAACGACACACCCAGACATTGTTTTTCTGACTTTTCTCTGTGTTCTTCTGTCCTTTCGCTCAGGTGTTCAGTTTGGAAAACTCCAGAATGTCTAAACTGCTTATCGAGCAGGTAAAGTCCAAGTTTGGTACATTTTATTTTAAATGTTGAGTTATTTTAATCTTTCAGCTTCCTCAGATGGCTAAACTAGCGTCTTGTTCGAAGCTCTGCCCTAAAGCATGCCCTGCTTTATCTTCAGTTTAACAGTGAATGGAACTGAAAATATTTAGCAAAATTATCAGAATTTTGTGCTTGGAAATAAACTGAATAAATGCTAAAGAGATCAACTCATGAGCAGGTTGTGTTTAATCATTTAATCAGTCTTTTAAAGTTTGTCAGTCGCCTCCTGCTGGACAGACACGGAACTACATGTGACACAAAGTTGTAGCTTTTGAATGGACTCTGAATCTTTTCAGGTTGGTGAGGACAACATGTGCTGCCTCGATTTAAACAGAAAAACACATTTAGATATAACCAAGAACAATTTTATTGCGATAACAGGATGAACACATCCAGATAATGTGGCCGGGGGTCAAATCCCTGCTGCATTTACGCTGAAATAGACCCAAATGAGGGTTGGAAGACTGCTGTTTTCACAGCTAAAAGTAGTCTAAAGTGCATCAACTCGTGCACGTTACTATATGTGAACACAGTGAAGACGCAGCGCTTTTCTCTCTGCAGGTGTTGGAAGCTAACTCCATGAAAGGTGGCGTCGAGCTGCTGGAGATCAGACCCGAGCAGCTCAGCAGTAATGATGTCGGAGGGAAACAGGTAATGCTGTCAGAGCTCACGATTAAACCAGCTGGTTTATACTGAGGCCACAGACTTTACCAGTCTTTACCATGATATGTTCAGACTGGACAGAGTCTCATCTCCCAGTTTGAAAGGTGAATGGTTTCTAAAAAAAAAAAAAAGCTGGTTGAGCCTCTAAAAGTGTTTGTTTTGTCCAGATTTAGGACTTGAGAAACACCTCACCTGTTCCTCTGAAGTTAGGATTAACAAGGAGCTTATTTTACAACATAACCTGTGTCTCGTGTTTTACTAATAATCTAATTAAGTGAGTGTTGGGCGGCTCTCGCAGATCTCAGTCCTGATGGGTGAACCATACTTCAGCACCAGCCTCTTGCCGTGGCACTCGCTCTTCTTCTGGTACTGTCGCAGCGCCCTGGCAGGCCTCCTGCGACCTGACGCCACCATCCTACCCTGCTCTGCCTCCCTGCACATGGTGGCTGTGGAGTTCCAGGTCAGACATTTGGTATTATCTTTAAACACCTCTGTTTTAATCCCTTTTCGACCAAAGTCCAGTGCTGGTGCAGGGAGGTGGCTTATCTTCTCAGATTACAGCGTTTGGCTCATCTCCTTCACCAAAACTGTTTTAAACGCTGATTTAAACATTAGTTTGTGCTTGTGAACGCCTCTTGCAGCGCTAACCGGTATATATGAATGACGACTACACACGGTATCAAGCCGGGTCTGCAAACTCCAGCTGAATTAAAGCATAAAAAGCTGCAAAATGTTTAAAAATCCAGCTCCAAATGGCGATTAATGCATAATATTGGGCAGCGTTCACAAACACCGACAGCTCGTGTTCCTCCACTGCAGGTTTTTTCTTGTTCTCTGTTGGAGGAGGCAGACGAAACACTGGATCTGGACCCAAAACATTTTGCTTTGTCTAGTTAGTCTCAGTGATCCCCTCACCATCTCCTGATGTCAGTGCTTCTTGGCTCCGAACCAGTAAAGTGTGTAGCACTGGCTTTACTGGGCTGTGGTCCAAACAGAAAGGAATCGTTCCAAGTTTGGCTCTGAAGCAGAACTGGAACCTTCTTCTGTATAAAAGCTCCCAGATGGACGCAGTTATCGATCATTTCAGAGTCTTAGTCTTAAATTTAGCTTAATTTGCATTTAAATAATGTATTTTCCTGTTAAATGAATGATTACATGGAACTATTTTAAAGCTGTAAGCAGATTTGATATAAATTTTACTGAATAAATCTGATCACACTGTCACTAGTTTTCTTTTCCAGTGCACAGGAATTAAAACATAAGACTAAAACGTCCATTTAATGTGGCAAACATGTAAAAATATAAAATCGAAGCGATTCTCGGCCCGTATCCTCCTCATTTAGTTGCTTGATGTGACTCTTATGTAACAGCTGGAAGAAGAGAGGAGGCTGCATGAAAAGGTTTCAAAGTAAAGCTTTGTTTTTGTCTTTAACGTGTTTGTCAGGATTTATGGAGGATAAGAGCGCCGTGTGGAACCTGTGAGGGCTTCGATGTGACTCCCATGGATGAAATGGTTCAGGTAAAATCTATTTTAACCTTCATGAAGAACCTTTTTAAAATATGTCTGACTATAAACAAAAGAAAACTTAGCTTTTTAATGAATTATTCAA
Source organism: Leuresthes tenuis (assembly GCF_036924035.1). NCBI lineage: Eukaryota > Metazoa > Chordata > Actinopteri > Atheriniformes > Atherinopsidae > Leuresthes > Leuresthes tenuis. The sequence goes on along the minus strand of NW_027325359.1, from coordinate 28,627,344 downwards.
CTGAAAAACTGACTTTTGTTCGATGAATTTTGAGAGAATTACTCAGATAATGGTCTTCAGGTGGATGTTTTTACTTTTAACTTTAAGCTAAACTATCTCAGCTTGATGAACCCCAACTATTGATGAGAAAGAGTCCGATCTGATCAGCAAAATCAAGTCTCAAATTAGGTTTTATTGAATAGCTGAACGGCCTGTTCTGCTTAATTTAAGGAAATGTTTTAATCCTAAAGGTGTTCTACAGGAGTAAGAAGTCTTATTTCACACTGCAAAGCTTCAAGTCTGCTGTTAGTGTGTTTAAAGTCATTATAGGAGGGAAAATACCAATATCAGACACACAGGAAGAGGTACATGCATGTTAATATCTTCTTTAAAGCAAAACGGTGCACGTCTGAGCTGATATGTGAGGCGGGAGATGTTTGGAGAATATCAAAGTAGCACGAGATCATTTGGACACGCACGTGCACGTGCACAGCCATACAGATACAAAGACGCCATCAAACGTCCACACAGATGTCAAGCAACTATAAAGCAGAGCGGCGTGTTAGAGGGCTGGAAACTAGTCATGAACTGTGGTATCTTGGTCCTCAGGTAAAACGGGTACGTTTAGAACAGTTTTAAACCGGGAATGTGCGTCACGAGGTCGATGTTTTAAGGTTCACAAACTTAACTGCAGTTAAGGAAGCAGAGGAAAATGAAACAAACCTGCAGAAAGATCTTCAGGAAGCTGTCGGGGGTTTTCCTTCCAGTAGATTCACTGATATATTAAAGACTAAACATCTGTCAGTAATGAGGCATTCTTAATGGGGAATATAAATCATTTAACTGAATCAGGCTGGATTTAAATGTATGCTATTCACATTTCCAACAACAATAAGAGAAGTTTAATTGTATGACTGATCAGACGGATCTGAACTGCTTCTAAACACTTATTTAAACACAAAATCTATTAAATCTATTAAATCTCAGTTAAACTGCTCTTGTTTGCGTCTTAAGCTCAAATCTGTTTGTACATCTGGCTCATGAATTCAGTTATTGTCCCGAAAACACGACACATACCAGCGTGAGGGCAGAAAGTATGAAACAAATACAATAGAAGACGAATAAAGGCGAGCAGAAACGCCTCCTTGTGTAAGTTTCAGGTTTTTGAGCTCACTGGAAAGAAAAGACGTCTTATTTAACAACCACTCGCCTCTTCTGTCTCATCAGCGGTCTCTAGATTTCCGTGAGTCCCGCGAGGCGGAGCCCCACCCCCTGTGGGAGTACCCCTGTCGGGCTCTGACTCAGTCCACCGCCGTCATGAACTTTGACTTCACACAGAGCGTGCCTCAGCAGCCAATCGGCAGCCAGGGCTCACTTCCTTTTACAAGGTGCAGTTTTTATATTGTCTTTATATGTGTAACAGTTCAAACTGTTTTATTCAAACGCAACATTTTTAAATTGGAGATTTCTTTCTTCACACTTTGACAGAGTAGAGTTATCAACCATCTACATAAACATCTGTTTCAGGGCGGGCCGCTGCCACGGTGTTGCGTTATGGATGGAATACCACCTAACCGATGACATCACTGTCAGCGCAGGTCTAACTGGACCAATCAGTGAGCAGGTATCAGCCTTCATTTAGAGCTTTGACTCCCTTTGTGCCTTTTCTTACTGTCCCAGTAACGCTTTGTCCCACTGAGGGTGAGAGACGCTGTTGTTAGTAGTTGGTATTCAGTGGTAATGTTCCTTTAATGTTTATTTAAATTAAGTTAAACTCAGTTTAAGAGCTTTAATTTGAGCAACTGGACCTCTTCTTCTTGGTTCGTTTCACCTCTCATCCAAAAGGCTTCTTCAGTTAAGTCTAAAGAAGTTTAATTTCCCTTATTCATGATTTTAGGATTATCATGACCTGGGAATTCTACTCAGGTCCTTTCTTTATCGATTGCTTCCTTTATTGTTAATTCCAGGATGTAGATGCATGATTAGTTTCATGCCAGAAAGAATGACTCTGCAACAGTAGGTCATGTTAAAATGAACCCATTAAGCTCAAAACCACCGGTTTAACATGTAGTTCACACATAAATATATATATAAAACGTTTTGTATGAAAAGTTACATATAGTGTAACCTAACGTGCATTTAATGGACTCGGCACCATGAAGTTGGACATACCAGGGTGACACAGAAGTCTTATTGGATTGTTTTATTTGTCTTTCCTGCAGGGTGACTGCGAGTGGAGCCGGCACAGGAAGCAGGGGGTGTACTTCTTCAGGTCGGCGTGGGAGAGCTCAGGTGACGGCAGGGCCGCGGTGACTTACCACCTCAGCTTTGAACCCACATTAGGAGACATTAAGATGGACTTCAGCGTCACGACTCAGTGATGCCAACCGTGACTGTTACCTCGGCCCATTGCTGCATATTTAACATGTGTGGCTGTTATCATCATCATGTCTGATGTTCTGACTCCTTAATGTTTGAGAAATCGTTATGTGACCATCACGATCCCCATGACCGACGGCGCTTCAGCGCTGAGACTTAAATTCAAAGCATCCCAGAACGCAGCGATAAAATTCCTTTCAGGATATTTGACGTTTCAGATACAGCCAGAGATCAACAACGGTGTGCCTGAATGAACGGGTCTGTCTATCAGAGCCCAGTGTTGTTATGAAGGTGTTTTATAAAGTTTTATATTGATGATTCTGTTTGTGTCACAGTTTAGTTGTTGTAGGAGAACAGAGCACCGGTGGCATCTCAAAGGCTGTTAAAGGACAGTTCTGCTTTATGATTTTTACACAAATTATTTAACACAGCCTGGCACAAAGTACATTTCAGCCACCTGAAGCGACCATTTTGTTTACTGCATTTTACTCTAATAACCGTTTAGGTGATGATTCATCTCCTCACTGTTGGTGCAGAGTTAGCACGACCCACACAGCAACAATAACAAGGAAATAGAAGCAGGACTCATCCTTTTTTTTCCCTCTTCATTAAAAACTTCTAATCGTGTGTAGCGCTGCACTTAACTGACAATCAGGGATGAGATGAAGAAGTTACAAGAGTTTTGATGTAGAAAAGCATTCAGTTTGAGCTTTTAAGGCTACCTTTAAAATGTAAGACGGGGCCCGTGTCCACACCAGTAGAAGAAGTGTTTCAGGCCTGGTCGAGGTTAAACGTGGGATGATTTTCAGAGTGTTCAGAGAACTCTTATGTGGACACCAGCCCTCAGTTATTCAGGATGCAGAATCACCAAAACTAGAACATACAGAGGGCTGTTTGGCACATTCAGTGAAATAAATGGAATACCATCAAGTATAACCTGGCTTTATTTTATTATAATGTCAAGAAACATGGGGTGAAATTACTCTTCTTTGCCTTCATACGCATAAATAAGCTTCAATGAGCCTGTTTAAATGAAACTTTAAAGTTAAAAAACAAGTGAGCTTCAGTGCTTTATAGAAACCCTGAATGTTATCGTGTGGTTCCATTATCGCACTACGAGACAACAGGTGCACAATTGCTTTGTTTAGGTTGATTTACATCGATCTGTAAGCGTTTCCCACATCAGAAATGTGGACATCGCCACCTCTTCATGGGCGGTTTGAACATAGATCTTTGATGTGGAAATTCACGGAATAATTGCAAACATTTTGAGTGCACATTTCCAAGTTTCATTTAAATCTCTTAAATGAGAGCATCAACAGAAAACTAGGAGGCTCATCTCTGCCAGCAGCGATGTCGGCTGGTTAATCTCAGATGTTGTAAAGTCTTCTGGGTGGAAAAGAAAGGAATGTAATGTCTGGAAGCACGAGCAGCAGAGCTGTGAAACCTGCAGTTTCAAGCATCCGTCAGCGTGTTGTTGTCCAGAACGATTTTCTCTCCTGGTTTGAACGCCGGCATCCCCAGGTACGGACAGCTGGCACATCGGAAGGCATCGCCAAGGTAACACTGCCTCAGATAAAACAGGGGTGGTCATTTCCTCTGGTTTCCCTTCTGATACACTACATGAAAGGTGATCAAAGCGTATACTCACACTTCCACATGCAGATTTTGGAAGGTTGTTTTTTTGTTGTCCTTTACTCTCCTGCTCCAACTCTTCAGCGAGTCCACACGTGCTGCACAAACGTACAACATTCATTTTAAAAGGCTTCTCCGGGTAAAAAGCAGAAGAAGAACGAGTTATATCTGGTGCAGGTAAAGACTTTAATCCAAATGTAACTTGTAAATAAATCAAAAACACTCACAGCTCACTTTAAACGCATTAAAATGATGTTTCTCCTGTTGAGGCGGTAGTCTGAAATCTAAAAACACACTTCCCTAAATGACCTCACCAGTTCTTGCAGGCTTTCTTCTTCTTGGCGGCTCCTTCTCCGCAGGTCGGAGCTTTGAGAGAAGACGGGTCGGGCTTCTTCAGGTCGTCTTCGTCCAGCAGAGCGTCTGAGTCCAACAGATCCTACAGACAGCAGCAGCACATTAATGAGATCTGACAACTGCATCATGGGAAAACTCAACCCCCTCAAAGGAGAATTTTTTGCAGAACTTTTGACGATTTTGACTAAATGGTCAGTAAACAGACCCAAACCAGCAACTCACCACATCGTCGTCGTCCATGTCGTTGGCAGACAGCGTCCACATCTTCAAAGTGTTGGCATCCAGAGCAGGTTTCTCTTCTGGAAACAGAGGTTTTTATCAAATATTAGCTTCACGTGACTCTGAAAACAGCCCAGGACACACTGTCACAGGACTGTGAGCAAAAAAATGTCTCTGTGCACACGAGCTGGATAAAGAGATGGGACAGAAAACAGGAGGGAAGTGGACTGCAAGTCTTACCTGGCTTGGGCGTCTTTTTCCCGAACGACAGTTTGATCTGGCTGGATGATCCCACCTCGTAGTTGGGTTTGGAAGCAGACAAGCGGACTCTGGACAGGGTGTTTCCTTGGTAACCAGTGGCTGCTCTGAGGGAGCTCAACGCGTCGGCGCTCAGCTCCGCTTTACTCACCTGAACGGAGAGGAAGCACAAAGAGATCCAGCAGGAGATTTAACTGGTGGTGACATTTCCCTTTACTCCTACTAAAGTCAGGATGTGCTTTTAATTTGAATAAATAGAGAAAAAACAAAACTTTAAAGCATGAATTCTCAACATATGACACCAGGTCAAACCATTCGTTAGTTTCAGTATTTCTTAACGAGGATTTTCTTGAGAGCTTCTTCCTCCACTCGAGTTCCTCTTGGTACGTCAGCTCAAAAATTCTTAGTTTTGGTTCAAGTTTTTCCATTTAATTTCTCTCCGATGTAGAGCTTATTATTTCCCTCTAATATTTAAATATCTGATCAGTAATTAGCAGCCATCTTTAAGTAGCTTCCAGTGTAAATATGCATGTTCTCATATTACGCAAACACACATTGAACTCTTTATTTTCATACTTGCGGAGGTAAGTTTTAGACTTTGGACTCACCTCTGTCACTGAAATGAAGCCAGACAACTTCAGTGCTGACGTAAGTTTCTCAGCAGTTCTCACACTCTGAGCTTCTGTGCCTGTAACACAAAAACACACAACTCAAACACACTGTTACACAAGCAGAGCCACAACCAAACCCAGCACTGTAACTCTGTAGGTAGAAACATGTAATTAAAGATTATTTATGAATGAGCAGCATTTCTTTAAGGCAGCAATGTCCATACAGTCAGCAGGAAGTGCAGGAGAGATATGGGACAACATGAGAGACAAGTTATTGTTATTGTTATCGGGAGAAGCACAGGCAGGCCAGGCGACAGCAAGTCCCAGATCCAGGCCAAATCATTACCACACACACTTTCACGTCCCATACATCCACACGTCCTCCCTCCCTCGACTCCGCTGGGGTGTAGTGCAGCGGGCACACCAGGGGGCCAGCAGCCCCCCAGCCACCACAGACCCCGAACCAGCAGAACAATTCATTAATCCTCTTGGCCCCTCCCGCCCCGAGCAGCAACCAGGAAGCAGGGGTGTGGGAAGAAGACCCCTCCCCTCACCCTTCTGGCTCTTCAATATTTTCTAATAGTGAGCGATTAAAATTGAGGGGCAGCCAAACTTGTAGAACTGGGAGCGCGGCCCTCTGGGCAGCCTACATACCCAAAGAGCCCCGCCCACCAGATGCCACTCAGTGTAACCACCCCCCAAGACCTAATGTGTGTGTGTGAGTGTGTGTTTGATAAGTAGTAATGTCTAAGGTGTAATTAAACTACACAGTGCACTCAAAGGGGACCACCTACATGGCCCCATCCACTACACCCCACCGAACACACACGCCCCCAAAACCCTTCATGTGTGAGTGTGTACTGTGTACAGGAGCCAGAAGGGAGAGGGGTATGGGGATATACACCGGGGGAGCTACTCTCCCCTGGAGAGGGCAGCCAGGGACTGGCTGCAATAGGCCTAGTTTTGTACTTTGAGGGGATTTTTGTGTGCGTTAAGCATGATGTGTGTGGCACTTTTCCGTTAAATTGACATCACGTGGCTCCATCTTGGAAGACATGACGTTCAAACATCTTTCTCTGAACCCAACGCACCAGGTGTGTGTTTCTTATAAGTCTGCTGTAGTCTAATTTCCTCTGTGAGAAATCATCATGTCGGTAAGGCCAGCTGAATATACTTGCTGGTGACTTTGTCAGATGTGGTTATAAAAAATTAAAAAAAATAAAATAAAATAAAATAAATAAATAATCAGGATTTTATTAGAGCAGAGCGACAGTCTGAAAAAGCTTAAAGTGACCATGAGCTGACATGCAGTCCTAACGGCTGATTTCAGTCACATTTTCGACATGTTTAGGCGTCTGACAAGCAATATACCCTCAAACTTTAGGCTCATTTAAGGGAAAGTGAGCATATACATGCAGGAGTGATCCGACTTTGAAAGGCTTGATTTGGGTCAAACTGACATGTTCACTCAATATAGTTCATCTTCTTCTAGTGTCATGTAAACACGCCTCAACTACACATTGGAAGGGAACAGCTCGTACTCTTTCAGAAGAAGCTGGAAAACACAGATGGAGAGAGGAACATCTGATCTACTGGTCTCCCTGTTTCTTACCTGTAACTGGTTCATCCAGGACCAGTTTGCCACCAGGTTTGAGCACTCTGACCATCTCTGCTAGAGTCTCTGAACTGTGGATGGAGGAGCTATCAGCCAGAAGGCAGGAGAGCACCCAGTCGAAGGTGGATGCTGCATGAGAGGCTGAGGAGAGGACAAGAGAGGTGAATTTCCATCATTTGTTTTGACTGGCAGGGTCTGTAAAAATCTGTAAAATGGCATTTTCATCTTTCTTATTTATTTGCAGAGCCGATAAATGTGTATTTTTCTTAAAACTGGAACTTGCTATGTGAAATATTTCCCTCAAAGACTCCAATCTAATGAAGAAACATTTTTTAGGGACATCTCTTTTGGTGTTTCTAGTTCCTGTTTAAACAGAAAGAAGCTTTAAGTCTCTATTTAGCTGAATAAATCAGTGTTAACAGGAAGACTGTGCCTTTAAAAATAGAATAAGAGTATCGATGACTGTAACATATCAGGTGCAGAGTAACTCACACAGTAATATTCTCTCCATGTTCTCCATGGCCACTTTTCCATCTGCACCAACCGCTGCACCCAGTTCTTCTGCATATTGTTTCAAGGCTGCCGGCGCTGCCGGCTGAGTCCACACCAACAGCACCTTGTCTCCTGATTTGATGCCAAGGTCTGCCATGATTTACTGGAGAAAGATTCAGTTTGCTTGTTATACTTCCAGAATGAGTAAAGGAAAAAACTGCACTCCAGCTTTGGTCGTCCTGAAATGTGACAATTTTCACAGTAATCTGAGACCCGGCTGACCAGCGTGGGTGATGGAGAAATATGATCAGAGCACTCGGTCTGAACAAGCTTCAGTTCACAGAGACGAGATTTACATATTTAGAACCGGATGTCTCTAAATCTGAATGTGGGCTGCAAGTCCTGACAACTGCTGATATTTGCTCATAACATCCCAGCAGCTTTAATTGTAGCGTTTGAACGAACACGAAGCTAAACGCTGGTTATATGTCAACAAAATTATAAGAACACAGAGGAAAATGGCAGGACTGCAGCTCTGATCCTGGCAACAATGTAAGTGAAGGTTAAAGAGCAGTTTAGCTTTTTTTTTGGGGGGGGGGGGGCGGTAAACAACACTTGAATAACAAAAGCAGCTCACCCAGAAACATCTTAGTGAGGAGATCTGGTGCAATGATGTACAGAACAAGGCACCCTTTTTATTGCAACTTTAGTTTAAAGTGATCAAATCAGTCTCCACTCAGTTATCCACAGTGGGTGACAAAGTGAAAGCACGTTTTCTTTAAAATCAGGAGTCCAGTTGTGAATAATCTTTCTCACTGCTGAACGATCATTTGGACATGACTTTATAACCTATCCAAGAGTGACAGGCAGCGATAATTGTGTTAACGAGAAACTGAATGCTCCAGACCAACAAACTGACCAAACGTCTGCTTTTATAGAGCAGGTGATGATCCATTAATAGGGTGTTTGTGATTAGCAGCACCTGGCTGCTGTTTAAATCCTATGGGAGGTGATGCTGTATACTAGATGTGTTGTTCACCTGAGGTTCTGTTTACCTGGTTTTATGACCCATTAAAGACCAGGTGATCAAAACAAGCATACAAGTGTTCACAAACGCCTGGCCAGTTTAGAGCCACAGGAGTCTTTAAGTGAAGCATTTTACTGTTTGGGTAACATTTTCACAAGAAATCCCGTTTTCAATGTTCAATTAAAACATTAGGGAGTCTTTTAAGAAAAGTAGACATATCCTTAATTTGAACCCGTTATGGCGCCTGGTTAGGTTGTAAACTAGCTCAAATTAAAGGTTAGTGGGAATTATCTGTAAGGTTCTTTGTCTGATTTAATCTAAGAGTACCGCATAAGTCTCACAGGGTGACAGCGTTAACTTCGGTGACAAACAGATGGGATTTTAACCGTTTATTGATTAAAAAAAAGGCAGAAAGCAAACTGTGACGCAGGAGCCGGTGGTGACACTTATCAGATCCACGAACACGTTGTTAACGCTGTAGAGGGCCGGTAAACGGCTACCCAAAAGAAAAACATATTCATGTTCTCACATTTTTACTCTAAAATCATTGAAGAGGCGATATTACTTAACTAAGATTCATTTCAAACGAGTGTACTGTGTGACTTACCTCCTGTCCTGATGGCAGTTGGAGTAAAGTGGCGATATTAAATGTGAAAGCATTATTTCCGGTTAATATTTTCAAAATAAAACATAAAACAATAAAACAGTGTATCCTTCAAAGAGGCTAAAATTACATTATAAGTCAAATATGAGCACTTCGTGTTTTATGCTTATAATACCAGGTAACTTGTAGATGTGATATAAAGTAAATTTAGGCAAAATGTTTTAAGATGGTGCTCTTGCTTTCTTAGGCCCAGTTTAGCTAACCTAACTTCCGTTATCTCACCGAGTCGCGTTCAAGTGACGCAGCTGGGAACCTCTTGGTTCAGCTGGATATGGCGGCGTTACTAAGAGGTCTGCGGGCTGGAAGGGTCCTCAGGGGCCTGAGCAGTGGTAAGACGGGCTCATTGTTTTTGTTGTCGCTTGGTTTTAACAACTGACAGTCTGTGGACAAAAAATCGCGTACCGTCCAGTCTTTTAGTTTTTGGTCCCGTGATTTGGAAACGGGCCGGTGTTGACGTTGGCTACCAGTGCCAAAGTCACTTCATAGAAGGTGATCATGAAGGACAGAATTAATGGACATTAAGTTGGCTGTAGCTTTACAAACTGAAACATAAGGTGGGTGCTAGTTGCTGTTGGACTCATCTGATGGTTCAGAGCTCATTCCTTAGAGGTGCATTGCCTGGTAAACATGTAAGTTCCTGCAGCTGGGGGGCGTTTTCTGTGCAGTTATGCAAGCTGACAGTGTTTCTCCTAAATAGGCTATATATAGCTTTGTATAAGTCTTCTGCAGCCCGAGAAACCATACAATGTACCACATGCACGTGTGTAACCTGAATTTCTTTGTTCTTTAGAGATTATGCCTTCCACAAATGAAACTGCAGGGAGCTTTTTGTTATTTTGCTTTTGTATTTCTTTTGTTGTTAATGCTCCATCTATAAATTAATTTACACATTGTCTAACTAAGCAGAATAAATCAATACTTTTTCTGGTTTTTTTTTGGTAGAACAGCTAACGACCTTAACGACCCATGATGTGTTCAGAACCAGCTATATTTTCTACCATTCCAAAGTTATTTAGATACATCATACATCAGGTCCTTTTTTTAACTAAGGAAAAGTTGCATTGAGATTAAAACAGTTTCAGAAAAGTTCCTCACCAAGATGGCAGCAACAACGTTAGAGCGCAACCAGGCAAACGTTTAATATTCAGACAAATTTTGAGTTCATCACAAACTGCTTAAACCATCAGATGTTTATCCACAAATTATCATCACAGGCCAAAACGCAAAAGGTACAAAATCCCATCTCTCTTGATCAGTGAGATACCACAAGTTATTGACTTTAAGTTAAAATGTGTGAAGTTTGGTCACATTCTCTCCAAATTAAATCCCCTTTTCAACAGTCATCCATCCAACAGTCCCACCTCAGTCTTTTAGAAGCTGATCTGAATCTTTCCCTCCCCAGTGGTGGCTCCACCAACAGCAACGAACCCTCAGTGCAGCAGCCTGAGACGAGGCTTCCACTGTGCAGCGCTGAGGCTGCAGGACGAGTCCAAATCTGACAAACCCTCCTCTTCCTCATCAACATCATCATCCACAACCTACCATGAGCACTACCAGGCTCACACATCTGAACAGGACACAGAGGCAGCTTCCCAGCATGACTCTGACCCAGCAGCAGAGGAGACAACCACTGGGTCAGTCTACAGGAAATAGTTCAGAGAAGTTTGTTGCTCTGTGCAAGATGTCTGTTCCCTTCTCCTGATTAAGACGAACTAATCTCACGCTTCCCTCCTTCTGCTTAATTCTCCTAAAAATAAAAGCGAAGAGCAGGACGAAGACTATGAGACGGAGGAGCAGCTGCAGGCTCGAGTCCTGACCGCCGCTCTGGAGTTTGTCCCGCTGCACGGCTGGTCCATGGAGGCCATCGCTGCCGGTGCCGAGGTCAGTCAGCAGTCTTTCTCACGTGCACTTGAACACACCACAGAAACGACCTCCAGCTGCCGCCTCCTAAGTGCATGAAATAGTATATATATGAAATAGTATACTAGTAGATGTAGAACAGAGTGGGAGTCTTTACATTACTTAATAGGGTAAAAAACATAAATAAAATTATGTTTATGTGATGCACGCTTGTTGTTAGTTCTTTGTTTAATATCCAGCATAGTTTTAGCTCAGTTAGACGTGTTTTAAAGTATTTAGACAAAAAAAAACAAAAAAAAAAAACCTGCATTTACACATCCTAGAGATGGTTTTGCCCATTTTTTTGCTTTCATTAAGCTTCATGGATAGAAAAATAACTCTGTTAACATCAACTTGCTGCGGCGATCATTTGGTACTGTACTCGATGACTATCCAGCACTTTGATCGGCCCAAAAAGGCGTTGATGGAGTCCAATATGGTCCCCAAAGAGATGAGAGACAAACATTCACTGACACTCCAGATGTTTTCCACAGCTGGCTGTTGGCAAAATTGGTTTAAGTCAAAGGTGAATGTGGATGTTCATGGATTAAAACTGTAGGTATGTGCAAAAGGAAACTAAACGAGTAGCAGAGCTGTGATTTAGAGGTTTTGGATTGTTTGTAATGAGCATTAGTTTGTTCATGTTTTTTGTTGTTGTTGTGTTGGTTTCAGTCTCTGGGTTTGTCCTCTGCTTCTGCTGGTATGTTCTACAACGGAGGAGGAGACCTGGTCCTACATTTCATCGCCCAGTGCAACTCACAGCTGACGGATATCCTCGCAGAACAACACAATCAGGTCCAGCTGGGCCAGGCCGAGTACGTATGCACGGCCTCAGAGGCAGACTTAACATCACACATTCATATAAAGCAGTACCTGAAAACATGCTCTGTTCTAATATTATACGGGTGATATTTCTCTTTTTGTGTTTAGATAGAGGACAGGTCTCTCTTTAGAAAGAAAAAAACTTCTGCTGGTCTTAAAGTCTTGTTTACTCCTATAAACTAATCTTTCTTCATTAAAGTCACCTGCTTATGAATAACTCAGAGTGCCTTTATTTTTGCTACGTTTAGCAAGTTTAGTTTTTCTTTTTTTTTAATCACTGTGTTGCAGAAAAAAGAAGACCGCTGAGTTTCTCAGAGATGCTGTAGAGACCAGGCTGCGGATGTACATCCCTTACATGGAAACATGGCCACAGGTCAAGTTGACGACTCACAGCAGAAATGAGTGGGTTTCTGTCCTCAAAGGTCACGGTTACTTAATTTGGTCTTGACTTTATGTTCGTGTCCTCAGGCGATGAGCATCCTGCTCCTTCCTCACAACATCCCCGACAGCCTGAAGCACCTGTCCACCCTGGTGGACGACATCTGGTACTACGCTGGAGATCGATCCACAGATGTGAGTGGAACTTATCACCCTCGATCCCCCCCTTCTTCTGCTCATACTTTCCTGTCCCCCTTTCATCACCACCCTCGCAATATCCGACCTGCCACGTCCCAGGTCAGGGTCCAGGCATGGTTCCAGCACGCTCTGCGCTGGTGCTTCGCAAACACGCGTTTGCCTAACTGTTGCAGCGTGTTGCAGCCACCAGGGGGCAGTCTCAGAAATATGGGCTTCTCTTGCTTGCGTAGGTGCTGTTGTTTGCACTTTGCTCTTCCCTGAGAAAGACAGAAATTATGATAAACAAAGATCTCCCCTGTTGTTGAGTGACACTAGTGTTTAAAAATGATTAACAATGTTTTTTTTGCAGCTTTTCTTATTTTTTCTTTTTCGTCTTTCATACTCTTGACCAATCGGTCACACGAACTACGTGTCACTTCCACGTGCTTCACGCTGGGATCACTGCATGTTAAGACGGCTAAATACCCAAAATCCTTCACTCTGTGTGGGATAAGAGGAACGCAGATGAATGCATATGTGCTACTGTGAACCTATTTCACCCGCTAACACCTGACTTACTGTGACCTCAGAGGATACTTTTCTCTGATTGGCTGGCAGGTATCACTTAAGATGTAAAGTTTGAAATAGAATACATAAATTGATAAATAGATTGATTGATACAAGTACTAAAGTTACCTCCAGGTACTTCAGACAGCAGCTGAGCACAGCGAAGGACAGTTAATTTTATTTGTCCTGTAGTTTCTTTTGTAGCTGTCCAAGCTTTTAACACCAAGCTTTTGCCTTTATTTGTTCAACGTTAACCTGTTGCTTTCAAATATTTATGTTTTTGAGACTGTATAGTTGTATAAAAGCACTACATGACCTGCAGTTTATGTATTTTTGCTTAGAAGTTGAGTCCTCTCTGATTTATTATGATGTTATTATACGATCTTCTGTGTATTTTCCATAGGGCTGTCTGTTTTTTTTTTTTTTATCTAAATGTGATTCCACGCTGACTCTCTGTCCGACTCGTCTCTTTTGCAGATGAACTGGTACACTAAGCGGGCGGTGCTGACAGGCATCTATAATACAACAGAACTGGTGATGATTCAGGATTCTTCTCCAGACTACCAGGACACCTGGAGCTTCCTTGAAAACCGCATTCAGGATGTAGTCAATATGGCCAGCTCAGCCAAACAGGTAGAGACCATTAAAGAGGTGAATAAATGAAGTCTGGCCTTTAAGGAGCTCTTATAGATGCCTTTTGATCCACACCTCTGACATAACATTTAATTTAATTCCCACACGCCTGTTCCTGGGTATGGAAATAAAGACAAAGATGCTTTTGTTGAATCGAACACAACAAAGAGGGGAGTGGAAACAGAACTGGGGAGACGCAGTCCTCAGATAAGGTGTTATAACGTTTGTGGCTCTTTGTTGTATAGGTGCAATCAACGGGTGAAGCTGTCGTGCAGGGGCTTATGGGAGCTGCTGTTACAGTGAGTACATTATCATCATTTATATTGAATATCTGAGTTTTTAATGAAGCACTCGGCTTCCCTGTGTTCCTCTGATTTTCTCCAACAACGATATGATGTCAGAGATTCAAATGATTTGGAAACTGTTGTTTCCTTTCTCCTTTTTTCAGTTTAAGTTGCTTTGAAGTGTTTAATACCGTGAGCAGGAGCAGCGTGAGGTCTCTCTTATACTTTGTGCATGCGTGACAATGCAAGGTTGTAACTGGCTGTGAGACACATGATCATCATTGTCAGTGCGTGTTAGCAGCTCTGCATTGTGAATACATCGGAAATAGAGCATAAGTGGCCCCCTGGAGCAGTGTTTCCCAACCAGGGTCCTCAAAGCACACAGCCCTGCTCGTTTCTCATGTTTCCAAGCTTCAGCACTCCTGATGTGGCCCAAACGCAGACACATTTATGTCTTTTTTGCTCTCTGTACCATGAAACAGCATCTGGTTGTCAGGATTAATGCAGCACAGCCTTTTCTCTGATGGAGGGTTTGAGCAAATGCTGACAAACAAGGGGTTAAATTCTGCTTTTCATGGTCTGATCATCGGGACTCTCAATGGCACAACAGTCAGAATATGTCCAGTTTTGTTATTTTATCCTACTTAAAGTTTGTTTTAATTTGCGAGCTTCTTTTAGTTGATTCAGCTGCCTCAACAAGTAGTTTTTCAGGTAAATTTTCCAGTTTGAAGTTTTCTCACGCTGATGAAAACTCTAGAAGTCATTAGTTTGTCCAGAGCCAGAACTGTTTCATCTGAAAAACAACTCATCTGTATATTAAGGCTCGGAGAGCTGCATCGTTGTGTAATTAAACTGCTTTTTGTCTGCGTTGTGCCTTTAAACTAGGGGTGGGCGATATGGCAAAAATATTATATCACGATTTTTTTAAAATAAAATGACGATATCGATTTTGATCACAATCTTAAATTGAAAAGTGAAAAACAGACATAGTTGCAGAAGTATTTTCGGCTGGGCAGCTCGTACCGCGGGTCAACTACTTGAAGCAGACGTTCGAACCCCTTCCTTTTCTACCGACTTGAACTGTACCATATCTTTTGTAAGATAAAAGGTAGCTGCTTCTGTTACCTCTTTCTATCACTTGCTTGACTTGTCATACGGAGTGCCTTTGTCAAATGCCTGTGTTAATGTTGTTTTGGTCTTACGCTAGCTGCTGCCTCCGCCTGCGGTGCCGCCGGGCCCCTCGCTGTTTGGCTCTCAGCATACTGTTTGGGATGCTTTCTCTTCAAGTGATTGAACAGGTTCGCCGTGTTGCCCCCCAACGTACGAACCGTTTCTGTCCAAACTTTGCAAATTACATTTGCTTGCGTTTGATCAGTTGCGGAAAATCCAAACCAGTTCCATATGATGGAGGTGGAATTTTTTTTTAGGACCGACTCCTCTGTTTGGCTTTCAGCCATGGCTCTCCATGCGGCTACTGCTACACACACAAAGGCGGGTGATTGGTCGGTCAGGTTGACGACGTAATACGTCTGGTGCGTCAGTGCTTCAGCATAGAACTGCAATTTATAGAATGTGCCCTAGACGATCCCACGATCTCTGCAGT
Source organism: Leuresthes tenuis (assembly GCF_036924035.1). Taxonomy (NCBI): domain Eukaryota; kingdom Metazoa; phylum Chordata; class Actinopteri; order Atheriniformes; family Atherinopsidae; genus Leuresthes; species Leuresthes tenuis. The sequence goes on along the minus strand of NW_027325359.1, from coordinate 28,611,748 downwards.
TTGACAGATCGTTACGTATCGTCTTCACGTTGGAATCGTTCACGATTTAATGACGATTTAATATCGTCATATCGCCCACCCCTACTTTAAACCATGAATTTACTCCAGAATTTTCTTGTAGAAAATTAGATAATAGAAACATAAAATATGTCAATCTGCACTTTTTCATCCATTCAGGGAAAATATTTTTGACTAAAACGTCTTTTTTTTTTTTTCTCCAAGTTTATTACAAATATGATTTTATTAGCTGCTCTTTCTATCTCTAGGAAAGGTGGTGTGTCACCGGTTAGCTGAGGTGTGTTGATGTTTGAACATAACCTGTGCATTTTAGGATTAATATGGACCTCATGACTGTCTCCTTTTCACAGCTGAAGAACCTCACAGGAGTGAACCAGAGACGATGATATGAACAATCTGTCAGTCACATTGATCCCAACCGTTTGAGTTATGCCATAACCTGAAGATCAATTTCCTCTTTGCTATTACCTCTGTTCAACTGTATGATATGACTGAAGAAGTTGGATTATGGTTCTATCAAGCAAAAAAGCATCCCCATTTGTCTTCACATGCAGAACCTGTGACTTTTTGTTTCACTGTTCAAGATTGTACTCCCATACTCGGATTGATTTCTCTTTGTATAAAAATTCACAAAGATCTGTGATTTAGGTGTTGAATCATGAGTTCAATAAAGCAGTGACCGTATATTTAAGATATTTTTTGTCCAGATTGTTTTATTATTAAAAAGAAATCAGTTGAATTGAGTGAAATGGGAAAAAAAAATCAGATTCTCATAATGAGGTAATGAATTTAAGTCACCTATTTATCTTTATTTGTTTCACTATTTTCTTGTTTTCTACAAATAGTAAAAAATACGGGTACTGGTGGAAAACTGGACCTTTTTTGGGCCCAAGATAGAACTACAACACATTTATTTTGATAATTAATAATGGATTATTGATATTATCAGTTAGTAGCCGGAGTATGTAGAGCAGAAGATATCAGGAAAACATAATTTACTTCATGTGAGGTTATAAAAGCAGTAAAATTCAAATTTTTGCAAAGATTGAACAAACATGTTCAATACATTTGTTACCGATTGTATTTGTGAGTAAATATAATCGGTGCCCTTATTTTGAAAAAATTAACTGACCCGGTTGTTCAAGAAAGACCCGCCTCCCACTAGTACCTGCAGCCAATCACCAGCCGTCCATATATTTCCTGGCCAATCAGCGGCTGGAAACTATTTCCGGTTTGGCCTTCAAGCCAAACCAGCGGTGATCGTGGTGGAAGTGTTTTGACAAATTTTTTTGTTCTTTTTCTCCTTCTTAAGTTCCTATAATGCCGTATGCTAACCAGCCGACGGTTAAAATAACAGAACTGACAGACGAAAATGTCAAGTTTGTTATTGAAAATACGGATTTGGCGTAAGTATTCTCCAATTTTACCGTTTCAGGCATTATCCTTCGCAGCACCAAAACACTAATGTTATGAGACCATGTACGTCTAATAACTACTCTTAATAACTTTAACTCAATTTAACTCAGTTGTATTTTTGCAGCACCTTTCAAACACGAGTTTAACCAAACATTTTTAGTGCAAAAGCTAAATTTCAACAAAAACAGCCAATGCAAAATATGACCAAAAGACCACTCAATGCAGTTGAAGGGGTAAAATTTATGCAAAAGACAAACAGAAAAAGGTATATTAAAACAAACTTTGATTAAAACAAGAGTATAAGATAACAATTAGCTTAGAACTATTTATGCTATGCTTTGATTTATGAATATACATCGTCTTTAGATGTTGAAGATGTATAAATTACTGTAATTTGGATGCTAATTTGCATCTTATTTGGCAATTTCCATAAGAAAAAGGTTGAATTATTGAGATTCTTAAAAGTGCATCTAGTCTCTTTTAACATAAAAAATCTTGTATGTCCAGTTAACTGGATGCTTCAGGGAGCAGTTGTTTAGATCACCGATAAATCTTTGGGGTAATTTTTCAAACAAAATGCTTCAAAACATCATTATTTACTTGTTTTTTTTTTGTTTTGTTTTTGTTATTAAAGCAAAGTGACTAAGACAATAAATACTTATTCATAGTATTTTTTTGTAGGGAATAATACTGAAAGTAATTGGACAGATGATGTCTCGTCACCTCACATGTTTCTGCAGTACAGACATATCACACTTGGGTAATTAATTGTGCCAATGAACTAGGACTCTAATTCTAATCTATAATATCTGATATTCTGCTTGAAAGCAGCATCTTAAAACTCAGATTTTACATGAGCTGAGACACTTTTAAACAGATGAATGCTGCATGTACGTCACCCCAGAGAAGTCCAAATATTTATTTTATTTTTTGTCTTTTCAAATCTTAAAACATTGTTTTTCTCCTTTTTAGTGTTGCAAATTCTCTTCGCCGTGTCTTCATGTCAGAGGTTCCCACAATAGGTTGAGTAATGTTTTGATACTTCAGCTTATGTTGGGTTTATTGTAACTCAGTTCTCATCTTAATGTTTCTTGTTTGTGTTTTTGTGACATTTAAACACAAATTAGCAACAGTTCTGTCGCATTAATGTTTTTTAATTCAACTTTTGGAGTGAGCCAGCGTGTACGAAATGGACCTTTTTTTTTCTCCTACAAATCAATCAACAAATAAATACCAACATATTTCCTTTTAGAGTTTATTTAACAGACTCTTTTTTGGAGAAAGTTGAGTTGAATTAGGAAGTCGCATAGCTGCATTAGCATCTCCACAATATGGGAGAAATGATTCTGTTGACTGTTTCACAATAAAACACACATATCAAAATTAAACAACTAACTTGAACTTGAATCACTTTATTTCCAGCCATTGACTGGATTCAGATTGATGCAAATTCCTCAGTACTGCATGACGAGTTCATCGCACACAGAGTCGGTTAGTATGTCACTACTCACTCATCTTGTTAATGACAGCGTTATACTCTTGTAGGATTGTTTTAGACTGGTATAACCTCTGTTTCCTGTATTGTCAGGCCTCATACCGCTCACCAGCGACGACATCGTGGATAAAATGCAGTATTCGAGGGTAAGTGTGGCCTCTGAAATCAACAGTGTTGCTCAGGGAGTTTGAAATGCAGTGTCATGTATAGCAGGGTTCTTCAACCCTGGTCCTCGGGACCCACTGCCCTGCATGTTTTTCGATGTTTCCCTCCTCCACCACACCTGATTGAAATGATCAGCTCGTCATCAAGCTCTGCAGTGGCCTGATAAGGAGCCATTCATTTGAATCAGGTGTGTTGGAGGAGGGTAACATTGAAAACATGCAGGGCAGTGGGTCCCGAGGACCAGGGTTGAAGAACACTGATTTACAGGGTCTCTGCAGGTCAAGAAAGTATTACAGCTCATTATTCACTAAGATGGTGAATATTTTTCATATGCTTGCCATAGGCGGAAGTAATAGTTTCTTACTACTACACTAGTGATTGTTCCCGGGCTACTGGTGGATTGTGATTGGCTGCAGAGTGCTCCTTAATTCCCGCTGACACCTGCTGAAATGTTTCAGTGTGCAATTTTTTTCTGTTAGTCCGACCAAAACTGGACTTTTAAAATGCAAAACAGCTTGATAGTCCCAATAAAATCAAGCTTCTCAAAGTCTGACTAAATCACTTTGCCCTTTCACATTCAGATAGACTCAAATGGGCGAAGCTCTGTAAAAACTGCAAAATATAAATTAACAGCAGAATTCCCAGTATAGCTGCTTTCAGTCACAGATTTTGTCAGACGACTAAACGCAGACTACGTATCAACTCACGTCCACTTAAAACCTTTAGACTGTTGCTCTGCTTGAAAAAAAAAAAAAATCACAGTTTAAGTAACTTAAAGGCAACGTTAGTGCAGTGAGTTTGGCTATACTTACATGTACGATGATCCATCACAGAGAGTTTTCAAGTGTCTTAAACGTTAAACAATCCAGTGTTGCACCATCAGACATACTTCAGTCAATAACTCGATTCCCCTCCTCTGCATGTATACTGGGACAACAACGGTGGTCCAGGTAAATGGCCAAGTATGTAACCATGGAAGTTATAACTTGTGATCTTGAGATAATGATATAAAGGTTTTTTTCAAGTATGGCTGCTTCTCACTCCCATTGCTGACATGCTCCATCATCTGTTTGGGAAAATTCATCGTGGCAAGCAGAAGTGTAATCTGAATACCGTGTTAAGCCAAACACATTTGCTTTGCTCGTTTATTTATTTTTGTTAAAATACTTTATACATATAAATGCCGAAGCAGGTGGGGGGGGCAAAGAAAAAGAAAGGGAAACGAGAGAGACAAAGAAATTATATGAGAAGACATCAAGACAGAACCGGACAGCCAGCTGCAACAGCTGTAAAAACACTAAACAGAAAACATCCTTCAGCCTCTGTGAAACCAGGTGAAGAATCATCAGGAAAACCTGCAGGAAGACAAGCAGAGAGAAAGAAAAACAAACAACAACAAAAAAACACAAGCAGCAAGTACATGGACCAAAACTGTGGATCCATGATGGTTTGAAAGCACAGGTCGTCCGTTCATCTCATTTTTAACATTTACATTTAATGTTACTGACTTTCCATCTTGTAAGCATTCTGTTAGCTTACTTGCTTACTGCTGAGGTGAAGGGTTCAACGGGCTGAACAGAAACTCCAGTTAAACCCCAGCTCATTCCAGAGAAACTGAGTTTACATCAAATGTAAATTCATAATCTTACCTCTCTTGATGTAAGTGAAATGTGAGTGTGTGTGCAGAATATTCTCTTCTTCCCTTCTTTGTTGTGTACATACATGAATCACTAACTAAGCAGAATATGTGAAAACATTTAGTTTTTTTATTGTTCTGTATGAAAGATTAAATGTTATTTTATTAACATCAAGAAAGATAACCACAAAAGTAAACTGTTAGTTCCAGCTGGTCTGTAATTTCCCGACTGTCTCTGCTCCTCCTGCAGGACTGCACCTGTGATGATTTCTGTCCCGAGTGCTCTGTTGAGCTGACCCTGGATGTCCGATGCACTGAAGATCAGACACGTCATGTCACCTCACGCGATCTGTTGTCCAACAACCCCAGAGTCATCCCAGTGGGTCTTTCCTTCAGCTGCAGACGTCATAAACATGGACTTAAGGCAAAAAAAGAGATCTGACTGTGTTGTGTTGTTGCTCTCCAGGTGACTTCCAGGAGCCGAGACAATGATCCAAATGACTACGTCGAGCAAGATGGTGGGCTTAAATCTGTCCTCGTAGGCTGTTAAAATCTTCTCAGGTGTCGTCTTCTTGATCATTTCCTTTCTCACTTTAATAATTTACCTCCTTGTTTCTGTCTCCACCTCCTCCTCCATTGTTTACCGACTCAACTCAGACATTTTGCTGGTGAAGCTTCGTAAAGGTCAGGAGCTTCGGCTCAGAGCTTATGCGAAGAAAGGCTTCGGTAAGGAGCACGCCAAGTGGAACCCAACAGCTGGGGTGTCCTTCGAGTATGACCCAGACAATGCGTTGAGGCACACAGTGTATCCACGACCCGAGGAGTGGTAGGTCTGCACGTCGGTGTGGCTCATCGTGATTATTTATTGCGATTTTGAACAATAAATGAATGGTGCACTTTTTCTCAGGCCAAAGAGCGAATACTCTGAGATTGAGGAGGATGAGGTTCAGGCTCCCTATGACCCCAATGGAAAGCCAGAAAGGTGAGCATTTATGAGATTGTTGTCATTATCCCGTATTTCTCAGTGGGCAAATTAACTAAACTTCCTAATAAACAACAAAAAATAAGTTGGATTTCTCAATCTATCGCTAATGCTCTGTTTTAATCAACTTAGCATATGACAGGAGGAAACATGGCGTCATCACGAGGTCTATCGGATCTATAAGTCAGATTGTGTGGCTCCATATTTCAGAGACATGCTCAACCTTCTGGTGATAACCTTTTTGAAGGATTCATGCTTCAGCAAAATACACATCAATGTGTCGTAGAACTGCTTTAGGACCAAGGAAAACTTGTGAAGTCCATGCAGCTCAAGCGCTTCTGTTATTAAAGCAAGATGGTGATAAATAATATCTAAAATGTTGCTAATTTCACTGACATTTTCAGCTAAAGTTTTATTATTTGTAAGGAAATTGTATTAATTTTCAAAGGAATTCTAAATACAAGTATTTCCACAAGTGGCCCCAGACTTATCCCTATCCTTTGAATACCCTTAAAATCTGGTAAAACTGTCATATTTTCAACACCCTGAACATCTTCTGGTCTTGAAGAGTTGTGATGCAAATAAGGTATTTAGCAGTTATTAAAAACTTTCACTGTTATTTCAGATATACAGTATTTTATCAATGATCTCGTGTTGGTTGCTTAATAATCCTTGAATTTTAATGTTCAGATTTGACTTGTTCTTGTTACTTTCATCTCGACTGGGTTTGATGTGGCCTTTATGGGGAAAAGGGCACAAAAAAGTACCATCACTGTCAGGTCTTACAGAAACATTAACAGCTAAACTGGGATAACACTGTTAAATACATAGACTGTTGTGGTTAATCAAGTATTTCATGGTCTATCCCCACCTTAACTGCATTAATGTATTAAAAAGAAGTCAAACAGGTCAACCAGAGCAGACTTTAAAGAAGGCTGAAGGTTGTTTCTTTCAGGAAAAGTGCTTGTGGACATGTTGCGTCTCAAATCTGGAACTCAAGTGCCATATATGAACTGTCAACTCTCAACTCAATTACCAAACACCTAAAAACATGGTTATGCTATCATAATTCTGCATAATTTGTCTGTTGTTTTGTTTTATTAATCCAACTTATTCTTTTGTATTGGGACAAAAGATGGAAACTAGCCTTTGGCTACATTTTTGATATTCATTTATATAAGTTGCCCCTGTTTTGATAAACAAACTTACACAGTTAATGGATTGTATTTCTTGGACTAAAGGTAATTTCTTTTTCTTTTAAAAGTCTAAAAGTAAACTAAAGGTATAATTTGGTGAAGTAGCAGAAAACCAGAAACCTTGAAAACGGCTCATTTGAGATTTCTCTCCACGCAGGTTCTATTACAACGTGGAGTCGTGCGGCTCTCTTCGACCAGAGACGATCGTCATGTCAGCGCTTGCCGTCCTCAAGAAGAAACTAAGCGACCTGCAGACCCAACTGAGCCACGAAATCCAGAGTGACGTACTCACCATCAACTGAGCAAGACCTGCATTCACGCTGATTTGTTGTTACCAGAGGGCTGTCCTCAGGGTCAGACTTAATGCAGACAGGCCTGGCATCTGTGCTGTATGTGCTATCTCATAAGGACCATGCAGTTAAGGTGTGTTTTAATCAATTGGAATTGGAACTCATTAGGAATGAATTATTTTGTTTGTTTTGACATGCGTTTTTCAGGTCTAAGTCACCAGAGGTGTGAAATTATATCTGCAGTGATGGCAACAGAGGCTGTGTAATGCAGACTTATTGTTTCACAGGGAGAATACAGATTTAGTTTTGTTGCTGTCAGGTCACCTCAAACTGTTAGGACTATTTTGTTTAATGTCCATTTTTAAATAAATCTGATAAATAAATTTGAGATGTGTCGCGTTCTCTTATTACTGTACTATAATAGTGTTCTCAGCAGGTTCAGGATTAATTTCTGTGTGAATTACAAATTTTCAAGTATGACTTCATAGGATTTTTTTATACAAATTGAAACGACGACAAAACTAATGGTACAATTGAAAAAAATTAAACAACTGTACATGCATCCATCCATTTTCTATACCAACTTGATCCATATCATGGTAGACATGTCAGTGGGTTTAACTCAATATATCACCTTACCACATAAATTAAATAACTCATTATTTTAGTTTTTTATTTTGTAGAAAAACTTTTTTTTTCTAAGAGCAGCAGTGATGCCATCCATGCTAGCTAGCAAGCTAGCATGATTTAAGTTGTCTTGCCTAAATTTACAATATTTTATCATTTAAAAAATATATTTTATTACTTCAGTATTTGTTTAAATTCACTTTTAGATCACATAACAATGTAGCAGCTGAGTATAATCATAATGAAGGAAATAGTTCGGTACCACTCTAGGAACTAGCTGTGCTAAAAGCTAGGTTAGCTTAGTAGCAGTTTGGTCTTCATGTTTCTGACTTTATTCCATAGTTTTTTCATTCTGTACTTACAAATAAAAATCAATTTAAACCAACATTATGCTGATGTTTCAGGCTTGAGTGGACTAAATGGGAAAACTGTCAAATTAGGTCTCTTTTTTTCCCTCCAAAAATAGATTTAATTACCTTTTTTAAACAATAAGCCATTTTTATAGCTTGGTTGACTAGTTTAAGTGCTGGAATTGCTAGATTTTAATATTTGCACTGTTTAATCATTTTATTTGAACTGATTTAGAAAAAAATTCTTGTCATAGTTCCAGGCTTGTCTGGTGTGTTCAAGATTAATTCTATATAATGCCGTAGTTGAACGTTAAAATTCAGAGACAATAAGATATTTTTTGGACTTTATTTTGATAATTGCATAACATTATGTTATCAAATTGTCTTTTAAAATGAATAATTTCAGCACACTAATACGTTATTCATCCCTGAACAGAAATTAAATAAACCAAGTAATGTTTTAAATTTCCTCCATTTTGTTCCTGTTTTGCATCCTTGACATCTCCTCTTCTACTCACCTGGGTTTGGGGTCTTATTCCATTAATTTGGCTTTGGAAAGCTCATATAGCTGCTCAATTAACATGCAAATAACTTTATAGTTGCCATGATTATACATCATAACACATGTAAATAAAAGTGCCAGAGTTGCCAGCAGAAATCATTCCAGCACCACAACATTCACAAATGAAATTAAAATGTGTGTTTTCACAGAAGAGTATAACATTTTTTGAAAAAGCAAAGAGAGACACAGTATGTCCAAAGCTATAGCTGCAGGCTGCCACTAGAGCGGCGCTATTCTGAAATAACTGACAACGTTATTAAGTACCCGCAGATTTACAACCAGTAAGGCACCAAAGCCAAAAACGAGAGCCTGCTTATCTTTTTTAAAACATAGTAACATTTTTTAAGTATTCTCTAGGAGGCTTTCATTTGTAATATTTCAGATATGTCACTGAGAACATCCAAAGATGGTTGCGGAGGTCGAAACGGCTCCTCGTGAACAGCAGGCTGCGGATGTTAGGACGCTGTTGTCACGCGGTGGACGTTGAGGTCAGCCGTTTTTTGTTTGCTTGAGAAGATCGCACCGATCCTCATTCGGATTTCTGGAAATGCAAAGTTTCAATGATTAGCACCAGGTGTAATAGGTAAAATGAAAACTCTTACATTGTGTAGATTAAAATATCTGGAGCAGCTGTAAAATTCGGCGTATATGTCATCGAGCGACAATAATAATGATACCATTTTTTTATAAACCACAAAATATGATGAAAAGTGATTTTTTTTAAAACTATTATTAGCTTGTTTAAATATATAGCATTCCTGCCAAATTTCTCTAAAGCGAACATTTTTCTCAGATACATTGACATTTTGTTCTTATTGCATGTACCCATTTGCATATAAGCAAGATTCATTTTAAACTGTTATTTTACAATGGAAATTTGGTTTGAGCTGTTTTGTTTTTTTGCTGGAGGACAGGATGTTGCCCATAGTTTCCGGGTTTATGATGATGCAGCTTGCATTTTAATGTCCCACATCAGTTTCACAGATGATACACATCCCATACAATGTAAGAAATGACATAAAACAAACAAAACAAAAATGTTTATTTAGCCACATTTCTAGGTTTAAGTTGAACATTGTTTCAAACTGTTTTACTGTTGTTTTACCTGCTTTAATTTAATTTTTAATTTGTAATGCACAATAACACTAAAGCTTTTTCTAGTATCATGGTGTTTTAGCTTGACAATCTGGCAAAGTTGTGATGAGGATGTGAGATCAAAATATTTGTTTTATGACTCATTAAAGGTGGACTCAACCCTCTCTGAAATTCATCCCTTTGAACAAGACCTCAGAAGATGGCAGTGATGAAGAAGAGCTTATCTTCCTCCTCAGCTGAGGAAGACAGTACAAGTCTCTGGGAAAGTGCTTCCTTTTCTTCCTCAGATCCACCCGATGAACACGAACATCCGTCTGCATCTCTGCTCTGGTAAGCTCTCTCTGCTGCCCCCACCACTTGAGCATGTAGCAGACTCCATAATATGCAGATCATAATGTGACATATATGTAAAGTAGCATTTCATTGTTTTGTTAGTGAAGTTCAAGATGGTTTTAAGCTTTTTATCTACTGTTCAAACCATTTGAAAACAATTCCTCTTATAAACAGATATTAAACCTCAAGGTTTCTGTCCAGTCAGGCTTGAAATATCATTCTCCAACTCCTCCCTCTTTTCCAAATGTCTTCATTTGGCTCCAGAAAGGTCAAAGTCGAGGTTTCAGAACTACAGTTCACAGATTGTATGAACTTGTGTATTGTTGACGTGACGTTGTAACAGTTTGTTAACGTACTCTTCTGATGCAACAGAGCCAATTTGTAGTAGGAGCCGTGGCTTTATCAGCGCTTCTGTCAACATCTTTTAGCACTAAAATATTATTGTGAATCACTTTTAAAACTGAAACAGATGAGTCCTGAAGTTGAAAGTAACAGAGGAATGGTTTTATGATGGATTAGAAAACACATCCATGGATATAAAGTGTGTGCAGTTACTCCAAAATAGCATCAAAATGATTTATTGCAGGACTATTTTTAAACAAAGCTCCCACAGAAATCTGGTTTTAATTTAAGGATTTTCCAGTTTGTCATTCATGGAGAGATCCTTGAAGGTTAGAATATTTTATCAATTATTGTTCTAACTAGACTAAGACCTCAGATAACAAACAGAAGCATCAATATCTATCATCATCACAATGATGATGTTAAAACTAAAGTTTCTGTGCAGTTGCCACAGCGTCCAAGACTCTCTGCTGAGCTCCAACAGCAGCTTCACTGGATACAGAGGCATCCTCAACTGGATCATCATTCTCCTGGTCAGTTTCACATCTCCTCCTTCTGATTGTCAGATTTTATGATGGTATATCCTTGTTTTATCTCATTAATTGCATGTGTGTCTTTATTACTTTTAGGTCCTGACTCACGCTCACCTGTTCTTAGAGAATTTCATACAGTGAGTGTAAATTTGTGTTTATACACTCAACAGACAGAAGTCTGCTTGCACTTAGAGTTGGGGCTCACACATTAACATGTTGCTGCTTGCATTTAGCTCAAAGCACATCAGTATCCACTGCAGCGTTATTAACAGATAGGCCAGATGTAAATTTTTACATGGATGTTGATGTGAATGTTACTTGTAATTACAGCTTTATTGCTTTAGATGTGGGTGGAAGCTTCAGTAAGAAAACAAGATAACAGGGGTGTAACAGTTAAAGGCCAGTTGCCTGACTTTTAATGATATATTGTAGGGGAAAATTTGAAGATTGCAACAAATTACAGAAGAAAGACCAAATATCAGTCTCAGATTACCCACATTATTCAACCTCAGAGGCTGTTGAAGAGCATAGATGATTAAATATCTGATTTGTGTAAATGTTTAATGTGTAAACTTATTCCTTTCTCAATCATAATTATCAACATTTCAGATGAATCCAAACATGTATGTTCGTCCCACAATAAACTGGTAACTAGACATTGTTTTGTCCCGAAGAGTACTTTTTATAAATGATTTTAAACTGACTTTTTCTTGTTTTTCACTTGCTAACAGACATGGCTTTTTGATAGATATTAAAAAGGTCTTTGGTCACCTGATTGAGGACAACTGCAACTGGCCGTCTGTCTACCTCATACTGGGTGAGAAAGTCAGGTTCGACGGTAACAATGAGCCATACTATGAAATAGATAGATGTGATTACATCAGTTAATGTTGAATGAGCTGTGAGATGGCACTAAACTGCTCTCAGAGCACACAGCAAAGCTATACCTTTAACATGGCACGAGTGTCTCCCATTTTATTGATTTTTCAGCAATTGAGTCATACACAGAAATAACTTTTAACATCATTTTACATCTGTTGTGTATGCAATGGATTTACCGAGCTTGTTATCGGTCTGGAAAGTTAGAACGAACCGACTTCTTGAACGGATCATTGGTTAGTGATTTCAGTGTGATTGCTGAGATTATTCTGCACATTTTGATACACAACACATGAGGTATCAGGTTATATGAAGTGCCTTAAAAGGTGATTATTAGTAGATATAGCAATAAGGGACATCTCATGATGAAATATTTGTGTTTCTTCCAGCTGCCAACATGTTTGCCCTGATAGCTCTGTACTTGGAGAAGTCTCAGGCAAAGGTTTGACTTTCCTCTTCTATCTTAGATGTAGACCACGCAGGAAGTTTGGCTCAAAACGTTCTTATTGTCCCAGAATCCTTCGGAACAAGTCGTCAGCTCAAAATTGAAATCTTTCTTTGCACCAGGGAATGCTCTCCTACTCCATCGGTCATTGTTTACATCTCACGAATCTGGGGTCGCTTGTGCTGTTTCCTGCTGCGGTCATCGTACGTGAACCTAAAATATCAACAGGTGATGTCTTTATACATGTTCACTTTATCATATTTGATTTATTTATGCTGAATAATGCAGCCATTAGAAATATAGACTGACCACTTTAGCTAATTAAGAGTAATCGAATCACCTCTGTCGGCATGTGTTGCACAGCTGCAGCCAAATGTTTCTCTACTGCATCCCTCTGGCTGATCTAATGTGGCAACAGCCATTACCAAGGTCTAAATATATGACATAAGTGGACGTAGCCACCATGACGTTACCCACTGGTTTGTGAAGGTCAGTTTTGTCAGTTGTCAGTTGCTGTCTTGTGCATTCTGGACCCAGAAGTGACCATATATGAACAAGAGGGAGGAGCTGGAGATTAAAAATCCAAAGATAATTTAACAAAAGATGGGTTTTTTTTAAATATGGAATTATTTTCAAAAATGTACTAAGAAGGAGTACATCTAACAAATATCACCATCATGACTTTACTCGCAGTAAATTTAAATAGTTAGATAAACATACATAATGTATCTCTGTCTGATCAGAGAAAAGCTTACCCTTTCATCAGAAGAAAACCCCAAAAAAGCCACGATAAACAAAGATTTGTATCTTTTCCGTGAGTTAAAATATTAGATATTAGTGTCGATGTATTTTGTTTATTTTTATTTACAAGCAAGTGGTAAGAGGCTAAATCTGGAAGATAAATAGGATGAGATTTGACGGGTGGTGATGCCTCCATGTGATGCTTAAATTCGCTTAAATTGTTTTTTTTCTCCTGAGTATACGTTAGCTTTTTTTTCTAAGATGAACACTAGATAAAATCCACAGTTGTAGATTACAAGCAAAAATGCAGTGATTTACTCTGTGGATTCATCTTTAACTTAGGAGATAAAAATAGTGGTTGAAAATAGCTCCACAAGTGACGTGTTCAGTTCTCAGTGCTGAAAATCAAATTATTTTCGTTTTACTGTTACTTACTGGAGTAACTTCAGTAACTTGTGGAGTTTTCAATCAAGATTATGTCTAAAATTGTTGTATCATTTGCTTATTGTGCTGTGAGGAATGTATTCATGTCAGTATCCAGTAAGAAATAATGCAAACATCTGAAAGGAGTTTGGTTTTGTCCACCAGGTGGAGCGTTCTTCTTTCTCTGGTTCTACACAGTTCTGGGGTTGAAGCTTTATTCATACCAGGAAACCAACCGTTGGTACCGTTTGGCTCATTTAGGTATTTCCGCTACAGCACAGGTTTATTTTAGTCCATGTTAGAAAGCACATTAAACAACAACTTCTGCTTTGTTTTTGTTTTTGTTTTTTAGAGAAAGATGAATCAGGTCAACGAAAAGACCACAATCAGCATCTGACGCTGCAAGGTGTGACTTCTTATTCTTTATGAGATGATGCTGCTTTTCTCTCCAGTAACTCTTTCTGAAATATTTCCTTCCTGTCTTTGATTTCTCAGATCTGTATTATTTTCTGCTCGCCCCCACTCTGTGCTACCAGAGAGGCTTCCCGCGTACTCCGAAGGTCCGCATCAATAATTTGCTGCACAGGTTGCTGGAAATGGTGAGCTGAGCGGGGGTGCCTTCAGTGTCACTTACATTAAACACTTACATTAAATGTAAGGCAGCATTTGAATCCATCATGAGCACTGAAGCACTTTGCTGCAGACATACAAATGATGCTGACTTGTCGCTGAATGGTTTTCCATCACTTTTAGGATAAATTTGTCTTACATTTCAAACTGTTTCATTACCTCAAAGGAGTAGCAATTGAATCTTTTCTTAATGTTCTCATTTCAGGTGATTGTTATCCAGATTATGGTGGGCATTGTGCAGCAGGTACTGGAGCTTGTTGAAGCTCTCTCTGTATTGTATGATCGCATAGTGTCAGTTATTATGTATTATCCATGCAACAAAAAGAAGTTCATCTGTGACTTATTTTATCGTATCTGTGAGGTCATTCTGGATGGTTGTTTCATAACGTAGACAATGCTCAAATAAACACAGAAGCTTCTGTGTGCTTTTAAAAAAAGAAAAAAAGTAATCCATGATGTATGTTTCACCTTTAATTTTTCACTCTTGTTGTTTTTCTTCCAAGTGGATTGAGCCAATCTTCCAGAGATCAGAAAACTCGTTCTCAGTGAGTGAAACAGAAGCCGTCATAGCTATGAAAACTAGCAAAAAAAAACAGCTTTATCTCTTAGGAATTCATTCTTTTACAGTTTGTTTTCTCTTTCACAGAGTATGGACGTCACCACGAGAGTGGATCACCTTGTTGACCTGGTGGTGAGTGATTTTCAGTGTTGGTCATCTTACTTTAGAAAAGTAATTAGTTACAAATTACTTCTCCCAAAAAGTATATAATAACTCATTGTAAGAGTAATTAGTTACTCAGAAAAGTAATTGTGACGTTATTTTTCATGTTCTATATGCTATTACGTTCTATAACATCTTTAACGTCAAAGATGTTTATATTAACTGATTGAAGAGTAGAAACTCTACATACAGTATGTTAGAACATTTGGTATTTATTTGAACTCAATAGCAGTAACAAGTGTCATGTCAGCATGTGTTGATGTGAGCTGCTTCATAAGATTCGAGTTGGTTGAGGCAGCCGTGGATAAAGTCTTTTTTCCTGGGCATAGCTGCCTTGTTGTGTTTGGCAGTCAGAGTGTGCAGTGAGACAGCGTGAGCAGGGCATGATCCGCCCACCCAGCCAATCATCGGTGTCATCATCCCCACCCCCTGGTCTCTCCAGGCCGCTGATGTGGGGCCAAAACCTGACACTTTGCGCTTCATTCAACCAAACTGTAGTTTGGTTGTAGTAACGCGCCGCTTCTCAGTAACGATGGGGAAAGTAATCAATTACATCACTCTTTACTGAAAAAAATAATGCTGTTATTACCAACCCTGGTGATTTTTTTATTTGAACTGTTTACCATCCTGTAAATGTAATGTAAGATATCGCTGTGTAAACTAAAGTAATCCCACAGTGGGAAGCAGTCACAGATGGTAAATTGTACTTGTATTGTACTAGTCAAACTGACCACTCAAAGCACTTCTAACACTACACGCCACATTCACACACACTCATACAGCACGTCTTAAGATACACATAACTACGTGCTTTCTAATCATTCATACCCTGATGGATACATCAGGAGGCAACGTGGGGTTCAGTGTCTTGTAGCCCGGGGAAGCCAGAGTCAAACCACTGACCTTCCGATTGGTGGGCGACTGCTCTTCCTCCTGAGCTACAGCCGCCCTTAGATGGTGATGATGATGAGTAGGAGGAGGAGGGATAAAAGTTTGTATTCTGTGTTGTAGGTGACAGAAAAATGCTAAGATATGAACAGGCTAAAAGTGATATTTTTCTTGTCAGGCGCCGACCCACTTCCTCTGGCTCCTCTTCTTCTTTCTGAGTCACTCATTCCTGAATTTCTGTGCAGAACTGCTTCGCTTCGGTGATCGTCGTTTTTACGGAGACTGGTGGTCAGTTGCATAAAAACACACTTTCAGAGCACTGCAAGATTATATTTTGTGTTGACAGCTGGAAGTCTGAATCTCTCTGTTGTTTACAGGAACGCTACAACTTTGAGGACTTTCTGGAATAATTGGAATATCCCCTTTCAGAAATGGAGTCACAGGTATTTTGGGTGTTCGTTTTGATCTCGCCTTGTTTGACTCAGAGAGAAATACCCTCAGTGTGAAAGTTTTTTGTTTGTCCCTTTATGTGTGCTAAGGCATGTATACACACAGTTGGTGGTGTGGAACATCTCCCCATCTCAGGCGGAGTTACTGGTCTTCCTGATGTCTGCTGCTGTCTGTGAGGTACAGTCGGATACTGCATGAAACAGCTACAGCGCCCTCTTGTGGTTGTCTAGTTTAGTAGCACAGAATATAAAAAATATGTACACACAACTAGATATTTCTCTTTGTTAGAAGGAACAAAGTAAAACACTGACAGTAAAACAAGGCGGCAGAGCGGGCACTTGCTGTGCATGTCATTCACATGGAAACACTCACATGCAAACTCTAAAAGAAGTCACGGCATCAGCCGATCACCTCCACAGGTACTCATCCATATCAGGGGCACTGCATGGTGAGTTTTCAGACTTCAAAACAGCTGTGGGTGAAATACACACGATTTCCTCTCCCTTCACTTGCAGTGTGGATATTATGATGTTCGTTAACCTGCAGTCTGATAAGATGCTGGCAGAGCACTTTAGGTCAGTATCACTGACAGAAGCTGCTCAGAATATGTTGGTTGTGTTTGGATCTACCTACATGATGTATGTGAACATTTTCAGTGCTGACAACTGTCCTTTGCATATCCACCTCAGACATTCAGCCTGACTTCAGTTCACTTGTTAAAGCCCAACAGAGACCAGAAAAAAAGAACAGATAAACAGCAAATGAACTGGTTTAACTACAACCAAAATAGTAAAAGCACTTTGTATAAAGTTGATTTAATCCTGGTCTTTAAAACATTTTAAAAACATGCACATTTTATTAACTGCCTTCACTTTTTCATTGCTTTCTCACAACATTTACTCTTACCACTTGCTGCTTGTCAACACAATACAATTTACTGTTTATAAAGGGATAAGATGAGTGATGAGCATAACTGAGTTCAGCCTATTAGTCTGACTCTCCACAATATTTTCTGTTCCTCCTTATGAAAGGTGGCTCCTTTTGTAAACGAGGTTTTCTGGACCTCGGGGTCTAGTCTGTGGATTGTGAACACTTTCTGCACTTCGCATCTGGTTTTTATTTGTTCTACCCTGTAGAAGTATAAAATCCAGTCTTCAGTTTCGCAATACCTTTAAAAATATATATATTTGCTGTAATTTACAGAACCTTCTGGGCTGTGAGGTGTTGTTTTTCTCTGATATAAATGCATATGAAGTCTTTAAACCCGTCAACAGCAGCGAGCCGCTTCTCTTTCATTAATCTTTTTGGTGGCACTAAGCACTAATGATCTGTTGTGGCGTTTTTCTCGTCTTCACAGTGTATGATCGCTCTGCCCCTGCACAGCTGTCGTCTGTGGATCTTCTTCATGATGGTTATAGAGGTGAGAATATGGCACCAGAGACAGCAGGCGATTAATTAGCTGTGCTTTTGCTTCTGCTTACTCATTAGCTTTGTGGACAGGAAGGCATGACTGTCACAATTTAATCTACTAAGCTGTCGCAATGTAAACAAATACCTCGAAAAACTCCACACTTGTAGAGCTGATGTCAAAGCCAAACAGTGGTTATGTTTTTTTTTTACTTCACATTTTTCAACTGATTGGATGAAATGTTATCGTCATCTTCGCTTTTTAGTGCTTTAACTTTACCGTAACATGCAAATACCGCAGCTCAGTGCTATGGGTTTATGGTAATTAGCACCGTATAAGATCAGTTTGGTGAATTCTGTCATCTTAGATATTTTTAGTGAAGAATAAACTGGAAACACATCAGGAAAAGGTTTAACAAAATCGTTTGTCCAGAATGAACTGGTCCTATTTGTGGCAAAAACAAAATTAAACTATGTGAACCTGAACTGTGAATAAGGAGAACTCCTTTGCTATACTTACAAAGAGAAGGATATCATGTAATCATGTGTTCTTTACAAATTAAAAGGAAACACTTTAAACAGTGTCAGCACATCAACATTTTTGTGCAGTTTCTATGCAGCGTACATAGTATTTATCTGTTTTTAATCCTTTCAACCACGACTATGACCACGATCAAAAAAAGTAATTATAATATGCTTCCAAAATCTCAATATTTAACCATCTCAGCCACTTTAGCAGCAGAGAATTGTCAGAAACCTGGATAAGGATTCCTGGAAGCGTATCAGCTTTGTGAAAAGAAAGGCTATGACCAGGTTTTTATCTGTTCTGGCCCTCCACACCTGACATGCACCTCAGGTCAGGCAGGAGGAGAACCGGTGTTTTATTAAACTGTCGTCATCCTCAGCTAACATCGTGACCTCTCCTTCCAGCTCTTGGTTGAAGTATTCCTCGGGAACTACTTCCAGGGAAACTATGGCAACGGTTTAGTTTGGCTGTGCCTTCTCCTCGGCCCTCCTCTGGCTGTGACCACCTACTTTCACGACCACTACATCAGCTCCCAGCGCCATCATCAGCATTGCTCCTCATCCTCACTGCTTACATCAGAGTTTTCCTGCAGCCCCACTGATACGTGGAAAAGTTCCTGAAAGAATTTCTACGGTAGTTTTATATGATAGTATGTCTTAGAATTATTTGATGAAGGGGTATAATCAACACCTACCACTAACTACAGCAATATTCTGTACTCATGTTGGCTCATTAATGGTTATGAAATCACTACATACAATGTCCTTTTATTGTGGCCAGCCTAAGGTACACCTGTGCAATGATCATGCTGTCTAATCAGCATCTTGACATGCCAAACCTGTGAGGTGGGATGGATTATCTCTGCAAAGGAGAAGTGCTCATTAACACAGATTTAGACAGATCTGTGAACAATATTTGATAGAAATAGATCTATTGTGTATGTGGAAGATGTTTTAGATCTTTGAGTCCAGCTCATGAAAAATGGGAGCAAAAACAAAAGTGTTGCGTTTATATTTTTGTTCAGTGTATAACCCTTCAGGCCTGGAAACACCTTGGTATCCCGCAGGAGAAGCTTCAGAGGGGAGAGAGATGTGTGGGTTTCTCTCCTGGATCAGTTGATGAAGGAAAATCATGGCACTGTGGGAAATTTATGCCAGCAAAATGTTTGCATACTTGCAAACTGCAATATTCTCCCATGAATAGTTTGCACTTATTTTGCTGCTTGGATTTTTGTCTGAATGGAATTCCATATGTAGCCCATTTCTGGTTATAAAATCTACAAAAATTCTAATTTATTTTTAGTCGTGTGTGATATACCTCACAGGACGATTTTTTAAATATTTTCTGGATCTCACAGAGAGCCAATGAAGGGGATCTAAAACCTGCCAGTTCCTGTCATATCACTGCAGCAGTCTTCATCTGCTGGAGGCTTTTCAATTTACAATTGTCCAGCCGAGATGTAGCAAATGAATGAACAGGTTTTCTGCTTCACTCTGAGAGAAGATGCTCCTCATTCTGGCAACATTATTCAGGTGAAAGAAGTTGGTTCAAGAGATGTGAGAGATACAGTCATGTGAAAGGTTCATTTTAAGGTGTCTTTTATCAGTAAATAAGAATAAAAAAAATCACCTGTTCCCCACCAGCTAATGTGTCTTGTGCTGTTTTTTCAGCGGAGGTTGTATTTATATCATCTTTATACATCATCAGGAGCAGATTATCGAAAGGTGTATTTTCTTTTTCACTACTGTATATATGGAAAGTAGTGAATCCACAAAATCTCCCACCAAGTATTTTAATGCCAAAATTTGGGTAAATAACTAATTCAAAATTAACTTAATGACCTTAAAAACATTTCCTAATGATAAAAAGACACATTGCATCACAGTACTGCTTGTTAGACATCCATTAAAAAACGAGGTTGAACGAGGTCAACTGGTTTCAACTTTCATCTGAAACGTCTTCAAGAACCAAGAAGAAGTCCAGTTGCCCTTATTCAAGCTCTTAGGATTGCCATGACCTGAGTGACTGAGAATCTAAATCAACATCTCCATTCAGAAGCTTCTTCGCAGGTAAAAATGATTTTTTTTGCTAAAAGTGTATGTTTGAAAACGTATTGCTTCATTCATATATTTGCAGAAAGCCTCACACACAAACTCGGACTCTTGCGGTGTAATAGTAGTTTAGGGGGTCCACAACAGTCTGACATGGACTGAAGTGGATTCAGAAGGTATTCAGACATCTTCCGTTTCAGTGAGTCTGAACATGTAAGTCTCATTTGAGTCTTCTTTGCAATATTTTGTCTGAACTTGAAGTTCTTTTTCATAGCGTTCATTTAGTGTCTCGCTATGGGGAACGCCTCCTGTGTGGCCTCATCAGAAACTCAAAATACTATCACGCCAGCCCTGCATGGCTGCCACTAGTGACATACATATCAGCAGGGACCTGAACCCTCATCCTATATGTGGGCCTGATGTAGCGTCAATTGTCATTTAAAACAAACTCCCCTCTCCTTCGCTTCTGCAGCAATGAGTTATGGTCTGATGAGACACTCATGCTAATCAATGAACCGGGTGCTATTGATAACATTTAAGCTCTTTTTCATCCATCAATGTTTTCTAAAGGACATTTGCACCATTTAAACACTGGTTCGCTCAGTTCAAAGACAAGGGGGCGGGGCTAAGCCCACAGAGCAGAGATGAGGATTCCACAACAAACTGTGACATCACAGCACAGAATACCTCTTAAATCTTAGAATTCTATTTTTAACAACACTGAACACAGTGTGTTCTACACAGCACAGGAACAACATATTTAACAAGAGATACAATTATCAACATGGAAAGAAGCAGAAACAACATTCAGGAAGAGACGCTTCTGCACTGCTTTTCCTAATTATCTCCTCAAAATGCAACCTTCTCAGAACACTTCTGATCAGCCATTTTTCTGTGTGTACAAAGCACCATTGTTTCCTCCAAAGGCAAACAAAGATAACCAAGTGCAGGGTGTTTATGATGAGGCCAAGTGGCGTCCCAAGTCACTTCTGTATCCCCTTCCCAGGGCTGTTCTCTCTGGTCAGGATATCATCAGCAAAGTAAGGTGTGAGAACGACACCCTGATCAAGAGGAATACTCGACTGGTGCTGAGCAGTAAGGAGAAGAAAGGAATGGAGATGAGCATAAAAGAGATGGAGCACGATGACCAGGCAGAGACAGGAGACTTGCAAAATCTGTGTGAACATCTGGATAAGATGAACGCTATTCAAGGGAAGTTGACAGTTACTGAGTCACATTCCCACCAAACAGAAGAACAGCTGAGAACTTCCGAGATAGAAATGCAGGAGTTGAGAACTCAAATGAAAAAAAAAATATCCTCTCTTAAGAAAAGTGTCAACATAAAGCAGGATGAGAATGTTGCCATAAACCCTGACCTGACACAGCAGACAATGCTCAGAGACGAAAATGACACCCTTAACAGTGAGAATGCGAGGCTGAAGCTGAATGAAATCACAGTCTCTGAAGCTCTAGAGGAACTAACAGACCTTCATGCCCAGTTGAAAAAGGACAAAGAAGAGATGGAGGTCAAAATAAAAAACATGGAGGAAGACTTCCAAGAGAAGAAGACACAGCAGACAATGATCAGACATGAAAATTACACCCTTCAGAGTCAGAATGCCAGGCTGAGGCTGAATGAAATCACAGTTTCTAAAGCTCTAGAGGAACTTACAAACCTTCATGCCCAGTTGAAAAAGGACAAAGAAGAGATGGAGGTCAAAGTAAAAAACATGGAGGAAGACTTCCAAGAGAAGAAGACACAGCAGACAATGATCAGACATGAAAATGACACCCTTCAGAGTGAGAATGCCAGGCTGAGGCTGAATGAAATCACAGTTTCTGAAGCTCTAGAGGAACTTACAAACCTTCATGCCCAGTTGAAAAAGGACAAAGAAGAGATGGAGGTCAAAATAAAAAACATGGAGGAAGACTTCCAAGAGAAGAAGACACAGCAGACAATGATCAGACATGAAAATGACACCCTTCAGAGTGAGAATGCCAGGCTGAGGCTGAATGAAATCACAGTTTCTAAAGCTCTAGAGGAACTTACAAACCTTCATGCCCAGTTGAAAAAGGACAAAGAAGAGATGGAGGTCAAAATAAAAAACGTGGAGGAAGACTTCCAAGAGAAGAAGACACAGCAGACAATGATCAGACATGAAAATGACACCCTTCAGAGTGAGAATGCCAGGCTGAGGCTGAATGAAATCACAGTTTCTGAAGCTCTAGAGGAACTTACAAACCTTCATGCCCAGTTGAAAAAGGACAAAGAAGAGATGGAGGTCAAAATAAAAAACATGGAGGAAGACTTCCAAGAGAAGAAGACACAGCACACAATGATCAGAGATGAAAATGACACCCTTCAGAGTGAGAATGCCAGGGTGAGGCTGAATGAAATCACAGTTTCTAAAGCTCTAGAGGAACTTACAAACCTTCATGCCCAGTTGAAAAAGGACAAAGAAGAGATGGAGGTCAAAATAAAAAACATGGAGGAAGACTTCCAAGAGAAGAAGACACAGCAGACAATGATCAGACATGAAAATGACACCCTTCAGAGTGAGAATGCCAGGCTGAGGCTGAATGAAATCACAGTTTCTGAAGCTCTAGAGGAACTTACAAACCTTCATGCCCAGTTGAAAAAGGACAAAGAAGAGATGGAGGTCAAAATAAAAAACATGGAGGAAGACTTCCAAGAGAAGAAGACACAGCACACAATGATCAGAGATGAAAATGACACCCTTCAGAGTGAGAATGCCAGGGTGAGGCTGAATGAAATCACAGTTTCTAAAGCTCTAGAGGAACTAACAAACCTTCATGCCCAGTTGAAAAAGGACAAAGAAGAGATGGAGGTCAAAATAAAAAACATGGAGGAAGACTTCCAAGAGAAGAAGACACAGCACACAATGATCAGAGATGAAAATGACACCCTTCAGAGTGAGAATGCCAGGGTGAGGCTGAATGAAATCACAGTTTCTAAAGCTCTAGAGGAACTTACAAACCTTCACACCCAGTTGAAAAAGGACAAAGAAGAGATGGAGGTCAAAGTAAAAAACATGGAGGAAGACTTCCAAGAGAAGAAGACACAGCAGACAATGATCAGACATCAAAATGACACCCTTCAGAGTGAGAATGCCAGGCTGAGGCTGAATGAAATCACAGTTTCTGAAGCTCTAGAGGAACTTACAAACCTTCATGCCCAGTTGAAAAAGGACAAAGAAGAGATGGAGGTCAAAATAAAAAACATGGAGGAAGACTTCCAAGAGAAGAAGACACAGCACACAATGATCAGAGATGAAAATGACACCCTTCAGAGTGAGAATGCCAGGGTGAGGCTGAATGAAATTACAGTTTCTAAAGCTCTAGAGGAACTAACAAACCTTCATGCCCAGTTGAAAAAGGACAAAGAAGAGATGGAGGTCAAAATAAAAAACATGGAGGAAGGCTTCCAAGAGAAGAAGACACAGCAGACAATGATCAGAGATGAAAATGACACCCTTCAGAGTGAGAATGCCAGGGTGAGGCTGAATGAAATCACAGTTTCTAAAGCCCTAGAGGAACTAACAAACCTTCATGCCCAGTTGAAAAAGGACACAGAAGAGATGGAGGTCAGAACAAAGAAACAAGACTTCCAAGAAACAAGTGAAACAAGGAAGATTAAGGAAGAGAATGACACCCTGAGGAGGGAGAATGCTGAGCTAAACTTCCTTCGTGTCCAGATGAAGACAAAGATGGACTGGATGGAGAGCAGGATAAATAACTTGGAGCAAGAGAAGAAAGGCTTCAAAGGACCAAACAAGGAACAACTGGCAGATACAAGTATTTATCAGAGGAAGCTGTCTGATGCTGAGTCACACAGCCTCAAGCTGGATAAAGAACTGAGAGAGTGCAAGAAAACCCTTCAAGAAATAAAGGCAGAAAAGGATAACTGGGAAAATATGAAAAAACATCTGGAGCAGAGTATTCAAGAAAAGACAAGCCAAATCTCCATCTTGGTTAACAAATTAAACACTGATGGAGAGCAGCAGAGCAAATCTTTGACAGTGTTAAGCCAGTTTAAGTTGGAGCTCCTTGTGTTCGAGAGAAAATGGGATCTTAAGTGTTCCTCTTTGGAGGAGAGTTACAGGAAGCAGCTCGCCGAAAAAGAGGAGGGCTGGCAAAAAAGATTGCAAGACATGGAGGAAAGAGTAGACGTAGAAAAGATGTGGCTCCAAAAAGAACAAGAATTGAGAGATCAAAATAACAGTCTGAATGAGCTGAACAAACGGCTTATGAGAGAGGTCAGTCAGCTTCAAGGGAAAAAGAAAAGAAAGCCGTGGTGGAGGAGACAAATCCAGCTGAGGAGAAGAGCTCGACCGCAACGTCCGACTGAGAGGGAGACTCCATCACTTTTGCAGTAACAGAGATTCCCAGTGGGTCGCATCGTATTCTTTCCATGTGACAAGTAGTCTTCACCCAAGATTGCTTAATAAAATGACTATTTCACTAGCTGTGTTTGGACTTTAATTCCATTAGATGGGCCGAGTCAATCATTTATCTGATAGCATTATCACTATCACTATGATGTGACGTCAGTGTAATAACGTGACATCATCACTCATACCGATGCGGTCCACATTGCGTAAAGGACCCCTCCTATGTGAAAGCTGGTGATGTAAGTGCCTGACTTAAAATGTGAATAACAAACACCCATTTATCAATTTGAACATCATAACAATTAGTAGGCAAAAGCTTTTTCAGTCTTTTACTCACAAGAGATTTAAAAACCTCAAGCAGCAGACCGTTTGGAAATTGGCCTGTAAGTTAAACAGAGAAAGAACAAAGGCAGGAATTTCATTTGAGGAAAGAAAAGGTGAAACAGATACACCGTGGTAGAGCAATAAAATCAGCTGCCAACTTAAAATCCATTTTGGCTCTCAGTTATGCAGACCTGCTGTTTTACTGCTTTCTTAAACTTTGAGGGCTTCGTGCACCTCAGATACTAAAATTGGGTTAGAAATAAAAGCTGATTTTCTGTAGTGAGGTTATTTGAGCTAAAAGTGTTCTCAGGTGTGAGGAGGATCATAGACGGATTATCATGACCACGGGCCCTGGACACAAAGTTGCCACGGGCCATTGCCTATGTACGCAAAATGTGCGCGTGCACTTAACAACACGCACACAAAATTATTGTTATTTAAGGTCTGTTTTGTTTGACACCTGCCATGTACAGGACAATATGAATATACATTTTATGGGAGAGACAGAACGCTCAAATATCCAGCCCTTATAGAATAAAACACACCTTAATTAAAATATACAGGGGTTGGACAATGAAACTGAAACACCTGTCATTTTAGTGTGGGAGGTTTCATGGCTAAATTGGACCAGTCTGGTAGCCAATCTTTATTAATTGCACATAGCACCAGTAAGAGCAGAGTGTAAAGGTTCAATTAGCAGGGTAAAAGCACAGTTTTGCTCAAAATATTGCAATGCACACAACATTATAAGTGACATCAGAGTTCAAAAGAGGACAAATTATTGGTGCACATCTTGCTGGCCATAGTGACCTGGCCACTATGGGGCAGTCATTTTTCAGCACAACACCTGTACCGTTAAGTCATATTCCTGAGGAATGATTTGAAATTTTCTGGCAAAATTCTTCAGAGATGTCACAGAGAAGCAGAAAAAAATATTTCCAATATGTGTTTGAAAGTTACGTTCACCAGAATAAATGTTGGCAAAGTTCAAACGAAGAGGAACTCAAAATAGAGGGAAAAGTACATCGCTCTCTCTCAATGTAAGCGCCAGGCACCACATGTGTTGACACTTCGAATAAAAAAGCATCCAGCAGGGTAACTCGATATATATTCTTTAAATTTAAATGAAATGTTAGCTTTCACTATCGTTCTGTTTGCCAATTTCTGGCTAAAAATCAACTATCTTGAATTTGTTTACAGTGTACCGGGATATTGCTCACATATGTGGGGCTGATATATACATTTGGCCTTATTAAGGCCAGTCAAAGCCCAGCAATATCTTGCACAAAGCCAGGCGTGAACGCAAGCGGAGACCCGTAGATTATTGCTATCTGTTAGTATTTATTTTGCTTAAATATCACACAGTGGCTCAAGGTTTAACAGAGACCTCTTTATTAACTTTATCACACAAAGCTATGGTTAGCTAATGTTAGCTAGCACTTATTGATTTTGGAGGGATTCAGCTGTTCTGTGGTCTTCCACGCTGTTTTATCCACACCTGAAATCTTTCTTGTTGTGTTGTTGTGCGGCTTGGAAGGGAAAGAATTCAACACCACCCTCCAAACTTCTTGGATATCGACTGTCGGACTTCCAAGTCCTTATGCACACCGCTTTGGCATATTGCTTTCTACCGAAAACTTGACTGGCCTCTTGTGCATAGTTACGGTTGCTAATGTAGGATTGGACAGAAGCTGTTTGTGGGAGGGGCTTAGCGAAGGGTCAATTGTGTCATCACACATTACCGATTAATCTTATAATTTCTGAAACATTCAAATGATTTTATTATCATACTACATTTCAAAACCACTTTCATTCCAATATATATTTTTTAATTGTTCCAAAAAAAAAAAAAAAAAACAACTCTGAAGGCCAAGGGCCCCTATTGGCTCTGGGGCCCTGAGCACGGGCCCACTTTGCCCATGCGGTAATCCGTCTATGAGGAGGATCTAACAAAAAATCTTATCAAAACCATTTCAGCCGTATAATAAGAGTCCACAATAACGCATGCAGGGGGAGGTTCAGTGTTATTTCCATTTCCATTGATTGATTTAATGGTTTTCTAAGATTTCAATGGATTTTTTTTTTTGATATATGAAATCTCTGTGAGAAAAGAGCCACCCTTTACCTTTTTTACTGCAGCAGCACATGAGCCTCCTTTGCATATGCCACATTACATTTTTGCAATGAATTTGACAGTTAAAAACATACATTTTTCCTACCTGAGCAGAATGTTTTTGTTATTTTGCTAATAAAACCCTCACAGGAGGGGACACCATATAGGTCATCTCCTTGTGTCACAGCTCTGCCCTGGTGTTCCTTGGTGTGTGTGGATGTGTCTTTGGCAGAGGTGAAGCACAGCCAGGTGGTAACTTGGCCAACTCTAGTTTTGCACAGTATAAGTTAAACCTGATTTTTTAGTGCTTGTTGTAGTATTTACCTTCCTAGTCTTGTCTGGACCCAGTCACTTCCCCTGTCCTTGTCCACGGTTAGGCTGCTGGCTCAACCCCTGCCACACTCCCTGTGCTTCTCTGGACTGTGTAACCTACAGACACCTTAACTTGGGGATTAATTGAAGACTTTCTATTGAAACTGCTGATGTATGCTTGTGCTATGTGTTGACTCAGTGGGTCAGTTTCACAACCATGATAGGATGAGCACACCCAATGTAAAGAGGTATTAGTTCCTCAAACCAGCTGGCCCAGGGTTGAGTCAGGATTTTCAAAATAAAGTATACTGGGTTTACTTATCAGACATTTAAGGTGAGGCCTGATAGGAAGTGAGCAATCAGAGAGATTCAATTACACAGACAGTGGAAGTTGTCAGATACTGGTTGCAGTCAATCCAACTGAAGATTTTACAATATATTATCTAAAATCCAGAATTATTTCCTTGGAACTCAGATTTGATAGAAGTGTCATTCAGAGGGTAAAGCTTTAGCTGTAACTCAGAAGAGTCTGCCGTGAAAAAAAGAGTTTGACACATTCTTCGTTTTAAGTTAGCCTTTATAAAGAGGTTACCAGCAACCAAAACCGCTCAACTGTGTGCGTGCACGTGTGTTCGTCTTAAGATCCCACTATCAGTGACAGCATCTCCTCCTAATCCTGAATGTCCAGCAGATGGCAAACTACTACTGTGTGAAGGGGAAATCCTTCAAAACATTTCTGATATTCTAACAATGTTAAAAGAAGAAAAAACATCCTTTGTGTTATGTTCACAAACATGACAAAATGCTTCTTTCTTTTAAGGCCATATTAGAAATGCTTTGTTTGAAATCAATTTGAACTTCTCGAGCTATGACTGACTTCCATCTTTCTTATCTTAACTTTTACTTTTACTCCTCTTTGTGAATCCATAACCAGTTGAAGTATTAACAAATCAATGTTAAAAAGTTCTGGTTTAAATCCTGTCAATTGTCATAACTTTTATCAAACACACAAGTGCGTTGCTATTTATCGCATCTTCTGTGAACATCAACTCATCAACTCCTGCCTCTGACTTCACGAGACACACCTGAATCTTAACTACCTGTGGTAGACAGCCTGGTGGTCTGCTGGTTCAGAGGGGTCTGCGGGGTCACAGTCATTCACTGGCTCCACGCCTCTCAGTAACTTTTTAGTTATTCTAAAGAGTGTTTAAGATGGGCCAGCAGCAACTTAATATGAGGCCTCGGGCCTAAAAGGAGTTGCTGGTTGTTGTGTGACTATTTGGGATTTAATGCAGAAATATGAATCACAAAAATGTTGTGTGCTCTATGTGAACCTATTGGAACAGTTTGTGCGGTTTGTAGCAGGGAAGTTGCAGACTGTCAGCAGCAGAATGCCCCTCGCTTTATCCTCCTCATCTAAAAACACTAAAACCGCTCATGTCCTGTTTGGTTTGTTCATTATGGGCTTCTGTAGCTGCAGAGCAAAGAAGCGGAAGGAGGTGCCTCCATCTGAAGGTGTTCATATCCACCTGGAGGCTCTGCTGGGTTCGATTCCAGGCCCAGTGGAAAGCATATCACACAACTTTTGGGTCCCTGTAGGTCACGTGTCTTTCTGGAGTTGCCAGGTGCTCAAAGTGAGCGACATCTAATTTACCAAATGTAGTCATTTAGGCATTTTAATTTGAAAGTGTAAACCGGATATGACTGCGTTAATGTCAGGTCACTTAACGCTGTTGTAATAGAGCCCCAGCAGCGTTGGAATCAGCGTGAACCAAAGCGGTGGAAGTGGAAGTGGAGACGGGACGGGTGGACTGAGTGTGACCGCCTGTCCGGAGCCGCCGGGACACAGCTGAGGAGGAGGAGGAGGAGGAGGAGGAGGAGGAAGAGGAAGAGGGGGAGGAGGAGGACACCGCAGCTAACATGTAGGTCTCATCATCTTTTTTAAGGAGCTGTTTCACCGTTTGATCTCCTCCAGCACTGTCTGAGGAGGTGGTCTGCGGCTCCGGCCTGTCACTCCGACACGACCCTCCTCACACAGTACTGTCATCGGCTCCGGCGTCAGCCCACCGATGTCAGGAAAGATGTCACCTTGTAGTTTTCAGAGGAACATCACGGGGAGAGGGAGTAAACTGTCTCTCACATCTCTTTAAAACTTTGCAGATGTTTCAGGTCATAACATAGAAGGATAAGTCAGAATAATCAGCTTTAAGCGCAATGTGAGGCACAGGGGGACAACTGAGATGTGCCATGAGGTTTACTGTGTGCACGCGCGCAAACACTACGACTCTGAGTGAGATCGTTGAAATCAATTGTAGGTAAAACAGGGTGACACATCCCTGTGGACTGCAGAGCTGATAACAGTAAGCTTTCTGGTGTATTAGCTGTCACTAAAAGAGATAATTATTTCCATTAAACTACTTCAGGGCTGCACAGTGGTGGTCCCCTCACAGCAGGAAGGGTCCTGGTTCTAATCCCAGCTGGTTGTATGGGTGGCTTCCTCCCACCATCCAGAAACAAGCACGTCAGGTTAACCGGTGACTCTAAACTAATCTTAGGTTTGCCTGTCTCTGTGGGGCCCCTTGATGGGCCCTGTGACGGGGCCCGTCTCTTTGCTTCTTTATTTCCGCATGAAGCTCTGAACCTTTCCACAAGTATCTGGGTGAACATGCTAGCATTAAAAGCTCATTGAACATCTGTTATGAGAGACGAGTTGGGCCAAGTCCTTTTCTTGAACAATGCATCACATCGGCATCGTGTCTCTGACAGTGGGGACGTCTCAGGGCTGCTTGCATTACAGTTTATTTTCAACTTGAGCTCTGCAGTTGGCTTCATTTAACACCCAATGGAGGAAGTCAACCTCACTGAGCATTTTAGTTACAGTATATTTTAATACAGTCTAACCTTTAAACCTCAGTTTTTCCTCCCTCTCTGTCCATCCACTGTTCGCTCAGCTCTGTGTCTCCTCTGTCAGACGGAAGGATGACTGAGGCTGCTCTGTGAAGCCATGAATAGAGAAAAGAGACTATATGGAGTTGTGCGATGGTGTGAATGTGTTCATATGTGCTTTAGAATGGAACCACTGTGAAGGAGACCTCTCACAGTTACTGCTTTGCTCTTCAACGACACAGCTTCTGACCGAGCCTGAGAGGAGGGAACATGTTTTATCAAGCAAAGAGATGTGTTTAAATCTAATGCCAAGATGAGAGTCCTATGATGACAAAGGTGTGAGCCCTGTCGCTGTTTCACCCCACTGATACTTTTACTGTGATAAGATGAGGTTTGCTGGAAGCGTCATGCTCAGCAGAACATCTTTCTGTGCATTTATCCTTCCCAATGTGGGAGACAAACCAAAAAACCACCAACAACACATTAGTGAAAGTTAATGTGTTTAATAACTGTGCCACAGGTCATCCTCCTCACTCCTCCGCCACAGTGTTGGTCAGTCACTAGATGCTGCTACACTGGACCTTTGACAAAAAAATGCTTCAAACTGTGAGTTAAAGGGGAACTCCGGTATTTTTAAACCTAGACCTTATTTCTGGCATGAAATACGTTTATCTACTCACCGAGAACAGAAGTCAACCTTGGCGAAAGTTTCGGAAGCTATTTAGAAAACTCGCGATCAACGTATATCCATATAACAGAGTTAATGGGGCAGGGACGATACCGGAGTTCCCCTTTAATATTAGCCAGACTGCACCCTTCCATGTGACATTCTCATCCCGTCTGGATTTTGGAACTGTTTGAGGTTTTTAGACAAATCTTTAATCGACTTTGTAGAGATGCTGTAACCAACTGGGATGTATACCACTCCCCCACAATACGAACACATTTTTTCCCCATTATTGGGTTTGAGAAGGGTTTTGTCCTTCTCATTTGGGCAGAGCTGGTCTTATGTGGTGTCTTTACAGTACCCATTAAAGGTTTTTATGCACCTTCCCATTCATTAAAATACTGTGTTTGTGAAAATAATTCTGAGCCCAATGGTATGCGACTGTCACACTGGTTCACAAAGAAGAACCTCCTAAAAGACTAATTTGGACAGAATACACCACACTCTGGGCTGATATTTGCCTTTTTTTATATTGAAAGCAAAAGGCAGAATTGATTTAGTAACGGACGGCAGACATGTTGTCACCTGTAACACATGATGGCATGTAGCAGCTTATCTAGCTCTACGCTGAATGACAGCATTCTTGGAATAGTTTTGAACATAGTACAGCACAACTCTGCTGGCAGAAACTAGCACTCGGTTCTGTCTGATTCCAAGAGGGAAGGTCACTGAATCCAGGTGACAAAAGCTTGTTGAAGCTGACTGTGGGAATGCTTCCTCAAAGCCACCAGCATTATCAGCCTGTGTAGCCTGAGTGAAACCAACAGTAGGTCCATTGTGCTCTTGCAAGGCTCTCACTGCTTGATGACCTAATTCAGCTAATGATCAGGCCTGAACTAACAGGCTGCATGAAACAGATACAGAGCTGTGCTCACTCATCAGATTCCCTGATGTAGCTGCTCATAGGACATAAAGATGGTGTCACCTACTGTATGTCCAACCTTTTGTATGTCCTACCTGTGTACAGTTTAATCGACATGCTTAGCAGGGCCCAAAATGAACATCTGCCTTATGGCCAATATGGCTTAAAAATGATATCTCAATATTTTTAGACCTAGTTATGAGGCACGGTGTATATCTTGTTCTTTTTCAACATATTTTCAGCAGTTATGATTTAGGGGCAGCTGTAGCTCAGGAGTAATAGCAGTTGTAGTCGGTGGTTTAACTCCCGGCTTCTCCTGGTCGAAGCGTCCTTGGGAAAGACACTGAACCCCACATTGTGTCCATCGGTGAATAAATGAGTATGAATGCATATGATAAAGCACTGACGAAGGCGTGCTGTATGAGTGTGTGTGTGAATGTGGCATGTTGTGTGGAAGCGCTTTGAGTGATCAACCAGACTACAAAAGCGCTACACCAGTACAGTCCATTTACCATATAGATTCTAGTGCTTACATGCTGCCAGGCCTTGACATCTATTTTCTTCTTGCTGAGCTGTCATACACTAGAAAAAAAAAAGAGAAGCTAACGTCGGCAAGCATCTGACTTTTGACTGGACCAAGAAAGTGTTAAATCAGCATTCAGTTCAGCATCCAATGACCTGCAGAGGTCCACTCTGATCACAGCTCACTTCATCTTTACAGAAGCAGTTGTTCACTGACCGACCGCAGCGTCTGGCTCTGAAACTGAAGGCAACAACTCGCACACAAAAAGAAACAGGACTGATGGATGTTATCACCCGTAAAAGCTCACTCTCAGTCCTGTTGTTTGGGTGAACATCTGTTGTCCAAAACCAATAAACCAGCCTAATTATCTCAGTCGTGATTATCAAACAGTGGTCCAGCGCGGCCTGCAGTATTCAGTTGGACTCTTCACACAGGCTTTTAAAGCCAGAACTGATGGGCCTTGGTTCTGCATTAGTGATATGCTCTAAAACTTGCTATGTGTGTTAGGGCTAGTTTGCAGAACGTGATTCTGGCTTTTTGTGTGTAAGCACACACCGATGCGCAGCTGAGCCACCTCTGTCTGGAATGTATTAATTACAAAAGGGAAAGGAACAACAGCATTTCCTTTCAGGCAATCTGCTGCCAGAAAATCAGACTGATCTGGGAATATTTTTCTTTTAAAGCTCTCATCGTGTGCTTTTCCATGTTTTCTGGCTCATCTGTAGACTTAAAGTGATATATTTTTACCTGAACTTCTACTACATCTCAAAACAGCGGTGCATGCATGTTTTAGTATTTTTATGCAGAAGGAACTTGTTTTATGAGTGAAAGGCAGGATCTCCTCTGAGGTTGTGCTTGCTCGTGGAGGCTGGAGCGTGCTCATTATCAGCTGCAAGCAAAAAGCTTAGTGACGCAGTTTATCCACGAGTACTTTTCAGAGCACAGTACGATATGTCTGGTGTATGCGAGGGTGAATTGAGCCTTTTCAGTTGATGCGGAGTGTATTTCCTGGCCAGCATCACAGTCGGTAAAAAAAGGTCTGAATTTCAGGGGCCATAGTTTTATGAACAGGAACCAGTATGATGCTGGCTTTGCATGTCATGTCAACCTTAAAGTCTCATTACAAGAGGTCTTTTGAAGCCAATGCACACAACTCATGACTGTGGTTACTCGTGGCACCTGGATGAAAATGTTTTGATTTCTGGTCAATTATGTGACCTCTTTTTCTTATCAACATTGCTGTAAACCTGTGTGTGAAGAATGTGAGGTGTGCACTCATCATACTCTCTTCCTTTGAAAATACCAGAAACAGCATCCACGTGATTCTGTGTGTACACATTGTTTCTACATCTGGACTCTTAACGCAGGGATTTAAAAAGAAAAAAAAGAAGTCAGAGGGCTTTTTGAGAGAGTGTGAACTCAGCAGGTAAACTGGCAGTGAGAAGCATGTGGCAGTGAAGCAGTGACCTGGTGTCCTTAACCATCACGCACACACACATGCACACACACGCACACACTCGCACACACATGCACACACACGCACACACTCGCACACACACACACACACGCACACACACACAGCCCTTTGAAGTTGATAACTTCAGGAGGCGACTGGACAAATGGACACAAACTCTCAAACATGGCACATATATGCTCACATGCTAATGTGGACTGAGAATTCAAACTCTGGAGTTCTTTTCTTTTCCTTCCTTTCTTCAGCTTCATGCTAATCTCTGAAAACAGATTCTGTCTGTGAATATGAAGAAGCAGCTGACAGGGCACAAGATTTACACCTGCTGTAACACTGTCTCGTTAATGTTGTTGTTGTCCGTTTGTGGATCAGTCTGTGTGTGTGTGTGTGGGGGGGGGGGGGGGGTTGGGGGGGGGGGGGGGGGGGGGGGGTATAAATGTTGAATCAATATTAACTGAGTAAACTTGCCTTGCAGTTTGCCCCCACGAGGCCAGATAAGTAATGGTTTAATGACAGAAAGAGAGTCAGATGACAGACTGATTCCTGTTCAGTTATCAAACGTTCACTTTTTGGCTTCAGTTGTTCAGCTTTTAATATCTGTTTGCCAGGGCTTTCACACCTGGTTATCAGAAGGGTTGCAGCATCAGTGGTCAGTTTTCTCCCTCCAGCTGGTACAGACTTATTTCATGGCATTTTAGATGTGTCTGTGCTACATCTTAAGGTGAATATGAATGTATCTGTGGTCTGATTAAAGGGGATAAACACTCATTTCACTGAATCACGCTGCCTTTGATTTGCTGTTGAACGATGGACAGTAATGAGGAACAATTGAGTGAATAATCAGTATGATGTTTTAATCTACTTGAAGTTAAAGAAAAACCTTTGGAAACTATTGGGTAACAAATCAGTGAGTGACCAGAAAGTACTGAAGAATTATTGTCTGAAGGTAAGGATGAAATGCAGGATGTGTGCTGCACTGAGGACAGACGAGACAGTTTCACTGTGCGATGCCTGCGCACAGCGACTATGAAGGAGCCTTTCTCCTAAATAACTGTTTTAGTAATCAGTCATGATTCAGCCATTACTAACGTTGTGCTGTTTACCTGTGTTTAATGTTTAAAGTTAGTTTTCGAGTCACCAATGGGGTGATTGTTCATGCTGAACCTGAACTTGTGCTCAGCCAATGAGGTGATTGTTCATGCTGAACCTGAACCTGTGCTCAGCCAATGGGGTGATTGCTCATGCTGTACCTGAACCTGTGCTCAGCCAGTGGGGTGATTGCTCATGCTGAACCTGTGCTCAGCCAATGAGGTGATTGTTCATGCTGAACCTGAACCTGTGCTCAGCCATGCTGAACCTGAACCTGTGCTCAGCCAATGAGGTGATTGCTCATGCTGAACCTGAACCTGTGCTCAGCCAATGAGGTGATTGCTCATGCTGAACCTGAACCTGTGCTCAGCCAATGAGGTGATTGTTCATGCTGAACCTGAACCTGTGCTCAGCCAATGAGGTGATTGTTCATGCTGAACCTGAACCTGTGCTCAGCCAATGAGGTGATTGTTCATGCTGAACCTGAACCTGTGCTCAGCCAATGAGGTGATTGCTCATGCTGAACCTGAACCTGTGCTCAGCCAATGAGGTGATTGTTCATGCTGAACCTGAACCTGTGCTCAGCCAATGAGGTGATTGCTCATGCTGAACCTGAACCTGTGCTCGTACTCACTGTCTGCCTGCAGCGGGCCTGTGAGGTTGGAGGAAGTGAAGACTGCAGGAATGCTGTTGAGTCTGTTGCCAATGGGTGTCAGAAGCTTTATTTAAGCATTTCTTAGTGTCTGAATATTAGTTTTTGTGGTTGTTTTTCCTTTTTATGGAACTCTCATAAAGCGGTCTAATTTAGTGGCCCACTGTTGCTGCACCACTGGATCAGCTGGGTGGACCTCGTGCACGCTGTTGTCATTTAAACACTACGGAGATACTATAATGGGAGGGTCCACATGAGATGCAAACTTAAAGGTCTTGGTAAAATAAATCCAGAGATTAGCTTCAGAATTCATGAAGTTGACTAAAAGTTTCAAAATTGTGGAGTTCGACTGAGGTTTCAACTGCTTTGAGGTTTGGTGGGTAGTTTAGAAGTCCTGGCTCGCTGACAGGGTTGAGCTTGCGTTTAAGATGAGCCAGCACCTAATTGTACAATGATACGAACACAAGAGGCCAAATCTATCTTCCCTGGATCACATAAGTAGCTGAACAACTTGGGCTGAGTCTTTAAATGGCCTCAGAGTGATGTGATACAGAGGCGTGTTAATTTTTTAAAGAGTCGAGCTGAAGAGTGTCTGAGGGTGAGTGGTATTTGATATGAATGCTGGAACTGTAATAGAATTGATTATGTACAGTTAGATGTCGGGTGTGTTTGCCTCATTTTGATCCTGAACTATCAGTATAACAAGACAAGCAAGTGTGATAACATATAAAGAGAGACAATAGACATAAACAGTTAGTTCTTTATTTGACCAAGTTTACCAGCTGTAAAGATCCTCTCTACACAAAGCACTCACACTGACCATCACCTTAAAATGTTGCTAACAGGGGACAGTAATAGAGTAGTCATCATCCATGAATACACATGGGTGAAGCAAATCAATCTGTGATCAATCTGTCTCTCAGCTCAACACACACCGTGTGTCCTTTTAAGAAAAAAAGCTGCTGCAGTAATCCTGCACTGACTTAAACAGCTATGAAGACTTCTGCCTCTCCATCTCCTGTTCTGAAAGTAAATGTGTATGAGACGGGAGGAAGGGTGCTCGCAGGGGGGCTGTAACCTTCAGTATTGCTCATGTTACTCTTGGCTTTTGCTTTGAATTTCGAGGAAATTTGGAGTCAGTGTTTACTGGAAGTTCACATCACAGAAAAGCCTGCTCATTCTCGCTCATGCTCATTCTGGTTCTGCAGCATTGCTTCTCTTTTTCACAGCAAAAGGAAAACCCAAACCCCTCCTCATCCTCTGCCTTATCTTTCCTGTTCATCTCAGCTCATCTGCCCCACCTACTCTGCTGTTCTCGTAAACTCAGTTCCCTCATTGACTGTGGTGCCCAAATGCTTGGTATGAGATCATATACAGATTACCAAAGAAGACGATGTACAAGATTATTTGCATGTGCTACACATGTCTTTTCCCCATTTCTCAGGTTAGGCAGTGTACAGAGAGCAGACACTCAGAGCTGACAGCCAGTAGATCAGAAGGACATAATTGCTGAATTTGGAAAAGTATACTGAATTAGTTCCAGCTTCGCCTGTAACTCTGTGTATGGGCTCATGGTTGCTAGCATAAAGAATGTTTGGTTCTCATCATCATCTTCAGGGTCTCTGTAGGTTCAGAGCGGGCTGTGTGTGGCTCAGTATGCAGGCTCAGGGAGGTTGTATCTTACCACAGGTGGATTATCTGTCAGGCAGAGTCATAGATCTTCTGTCTACTACCTCTGGTGGCCCAGCTAAAGCAGAGGAGCCAGGATTCCTGTTCAGAATCCTCACAAGAAGAGGCTGACACACTGAAATGTTGCTAAATGTTTCCTGCCGCTAAATCATTTGAGCTGAGCCCTCAAATGCGTTTTTTATGAATCTCTTCATTTTAGTTGTTGTTCTGGGATCAGGGGGCAGGTGAATGGTGCTAATCAAAGAGTTGAATAAAGCATCTGGACAAAAACCTTGTCTGCAGAGTTACAGCAGAATTAAACATGCCAAGTGTTTTTACCTGCTGCACTCGTTGCTTTGCCTGACAGAGCTGCTGGCATGGCTGCAGACTCTGGGTCTCGTTGGGAATTTTTAGGACAGACTTTCAGTAGTTACTACAGTCGTTTTCTGAGCTGTTATCAACAGGTAGTTTCACAGCTTAAAGCATCAGTTCAGCTTCTGCTCTGAGTGTGTCTTTACCTGCAGATGGAGCAGCTTAACCTTCACGGCTGACCTAATGACACTGTTTTCCTGCAGGCACAGCTTGACCGCTGGCCCAACCAGTTACATGGAATCACACAGAGTGACAGAGTACAGTCCACTCTGCACAGTCACTCTGAAACAAGTTGATGCTTGATTGTCAGAAATGTAACAGTTTTACTACTGGCCTCGGAAACGACTGAAATCCTCCAATTAAGTTCAACATATGTATTGATGTGGTTTATTTTCAGATTGCTCATGTGTGGCTCTGAATCACATTAGACTGTCTACAAGCTAGTAATTAGCCTTCTACACTCCAGTGACAGGTAAGCTGCTTACTGGCCAGCTGGAGATTAACTGGAAAGTCCCCACTTCACAAGGGTACACACACACACACACACACAAAGCCAGTCATGTGGAGCTTAGTGAGCAGGGACAATCTGTCAGCTCATTACCAAGCTCATTGTACTTCACTAGAATGATTAAAATGATGTACTGCACAACTAAATCATGTACAAACTGGTTTCTTTATGGAGTCAATGTGTTCCTTGAGAACATAAAAGAGGAAGCTGGCTTTATGATGTTTACTGTGTTTAAAGAGAATGGTACTAAAAAAAGGTTTACGACAGCTTTTGTTGTGAAATCATACTGCAGCCAGTTGGAATAAATGTCTTTACAGCAGGGAGATAGCCTGGCATGTGAGCAGCTCATGTTGGACATTTTTTCTGATTTAGGATTGGTTGTGTCAGGCTTCCATTAAGAGACCCTACAGCAGAGTCAAAGGCTGCGACACAGGGAAGACCCAGGACACGTTGGAGAGACTATTTCTCTCGGCTGGCCTGGGAATCCCTCGGGGTCCCCCCGGAAGAGCTGGAGGAAGTGGCCGGGGACAGGGATGTGTGGGTTTCTCTGCTCAAGCTGCTGCCCCCGCCACCCGAGCCCCGGAGAAGCAGCAGATAATGGATGGATGAATAAGAGAACTCAAGGGAAACTGACTCATCGATTAGTCAGCAGACTTTTGAGGTTTTTTGGCTGTAAAAATGCTTTGATGTGCGTTTCTCTGTTCGTCTCTGGTAACACACAGACCCTACCCACGGCAACAACAAACAGAATAGATATGGCAGTGCTGTTTTGCCTGGGCTCAGACACATGGCCAGTATGAAGGATCTCAGAAATAAGTAAAAAAAAAAAGTCATTTTCTTAGGGGGGGGGTGTCAGTGTTGTTGGAACTTTAGTTCTTTAGTGGTATGACCTGAAAATGAATACGTCTCTGCCACTGCTCTTTTAATAAATGTATATACGTCCTCGTTTTTCACATTCTTCTCACATATATATGAATATACAGTTGAAAGAAAGAGAGGGAGACTGTGTGCAAAGAAATGGGTAATACCTTAGAGCAATTGAAGGAAAATGATTGTTGTGGTGAAACCTGACAGTGTTGGGTTGATACGGCAGCGCGTGTTTAACTTAGTCCTACACTGTGCCAGGCTCCAGGAATCTTCACTGTGAAGTTTCCTGAAATCCTCCCCTAGCCTCCTGTGTCCTGCTCTCACTCCCTCACTGACATCCAGCACAGATAAACTGGGGCAAAGAAAAAGCTGCTTGAACCAACAACATTTTAATGACGTACAGTAAGCTTGTGATGCCATACAGTACCATGATGCTCAGGGGTTAAACTGGGACCTGCCATGTGCACATCAGCAACACCAATGGCCAAGAAGTGTCGACATGTTATAGAAGATTATGTCAACCTCTGAGGTGAACCATGTGTAAAGCTGCTGATTGCTTAAATTAATTGCATATTGCATTATGTCCATGCCAAAATTATATCTTTTTAAGTCCCCGGGGGCTGACACTGTGTCTGCATAAGTGTCATAAGTTAGAACAGAAATGTGTGTGGAAGAACCTGTGTGTATGTGGAGGGGCTGAGCCATGGCCCAAATCAGCCCACGATGATATGAATCGTCCTCCCACAGAAACACATGTTAAAGTTCTCATAGTTCATTGGTGTCACTGTAACAGCAGGACTTTGAGTGTGGTAAGGCGACTCTGGACTTCGGGTTGATGAAGGCAGCCGCACACAAACTGGTGCCTCAATAAACAGGAGACTTTGACAATATTTCCATGTCAGGATTGTACCACTGATGGAGCTCGAGAGTGGTATGATACTCTCTTTGGACCGGAACTGTTGAGAACTGTGTGCATCTTCAGCTTTAGGCTCCCGGGATATCCCATGGACATGTTTTAACAAAGCCTTGGCTGACCACTTCATCTTTTATGTCAAGATACGATGAAAATACATGTGACAAAATCATCTGTGGCAGTGATCACGGAATACACTTTGAATCCAGTTAAAGTTAGAAGAGGAAAGTTTGCTGGTTTTACTGGTTAAGTTTTTGTAGCAATGTTGGGAGGTGTGAAACAGGCCCTGCGCGCGACTGCACTATAAGCCATTCCTTTCTGTTTCCAGAGTTACAAACAGAACTTATAACATTTGTCTCTTCAATAATGTTTTGATTTCATCTGCAGTGTTAATCATCCTGCCAACCCCCTTTACTGGATATATCTTTCTTTTTGTATTTTCTGCTTCATCTCACTCACTCAGATATGATTCAAATCATATCACTCACTGACACATAGATGGTTCATGTTGGCTTGTTCTTACCTTATTTACACAGTAGCAGCAAGTGGCCTCCTGAGGTCACCACAAAAAACAAAGCAAAATTTGCTTTAAGAAATAAAAAAGATTTTAGCGTTATCATGAGATGAATGTCAATCATGACCGATCCACACTGAGACAAAGAGACAAGACAGCAAAAAACATGGTGGAGGAAGATGTAGAGAAGCTAAACAGAGGATTTTAGAAATATGAAGAGAATGGAAAGAATGTGGTTTAGTTCCACAAGATGTGCATGAGCCTGTGTGTGCGTGCTTATGACTAAGCAGAAAAACATAGATTGGGAGAGAAAACAGGGATTTCAAAGCAAGACGTGTGCTTCTTTATTTTGTGTTTTGTATCTGAAATGTTTTGTGATTAACTTGATGCCCAACAGAAATGGGAGGCTTGCTTTCAAACAGTTTGGTGAATCTTTCTTTAGGGTTTCAGCCTGAGAAATGCATCATGCTAACTGGGTGAACAGTGGTTTTCAGGAAGCCTTACCGTTCTGTGTTGGACGGATCTCTGGACATTTTCTGGTCATCGCTCTTTTGGGGTTCTTCCTGTGTGATCCTGCCTTTATGCTTAGTCTTGATAATTTTCTGGAAATGCCATTTGAGGACAGTAAATGTCTTTCAAACTGTATCACACTCCCTCCACGCATTCAAACCTTCGTCATAATGAGGACTTACTACAGAGGTTCAAGGTGGGAAATATGGGGACAACAAGAAAAATCATGTTTCTGTATTTTCAGACAGAGTGGCAGTATGTGGTTTAAATCTCTGCATTTTCTACTAATATTTACTTATGTGATGTTGACTATAGTGTTATGTAATAAGCCGTTAGATTCCACCTACATTTAGTCAGTGTCAGCCTTTATTATCTGTGTTTTTCTTCTTCTCTCTGTGACTTTATACATTGTACAGTTTTTTGTACTACTGAATTCCTTAAAAAGCTCATTTGTAATAAGATTTATATAAACAAGGAGTCACTGATTTTTGTAAATGCATTGCAGTCTGACACGAATGTCCTGTGATGTCCACTCATTTGCAAAGTCATTTGTCTGATAAAGTGTGCAGCTCAGTGTGCTGTGGTCGTCTGAATAGACCGTCCGCCAGCAGGAACAGAGACAGAGGAGTATCAAAAGAAAAGCATTTAAAAGAAAAGAAAAGGATGTAGTCATTTGCTGGTTAGTGTTCAACCTTAAAATACAACATTATCATATTGTTGCAGGAACATATTTGACACTCCAACACCTTAGGTAATGCATGTAGACAGAGTGATGAGAGTAAAGGGGGAGGATTAACAACAGATGGTGTGATCCTCGACATGTCACTGTAAAAAAGAGGATTTGTACCCTGGATGATGAACTGTTGCCTGTGATGTCCACTAATTGTGATGTCAGCTATAGATCATATGCTGTCCTCTTCCTAATGTGAATTGCTTTTTGTAACTTTGCTCCAACTTTAGGGTTTCTCTGAATTAGATACTATGGTGTTAGTTTTTGTTGCTCTCCCTCTTGTGCTGGATCACTGTGTTCGACTTTCCTCTGATAAGACACTGGTCCTCAGTGTGTCGTGAAATAAGTCATAGCACATGTGAACATTTTTAGCTTTGAGTTGTGGTGTTTGAAAAGTTGTTATACTTTATTAAACTGTTTTTGATTTATTTGATTAATTTTTTTAATGTGTCTGTTCATCTGTTGTAACACAAGAATATACGCTCTGGATGCCCAGGAATAACGAGGCATTGAGGTTCATAATGTTCAAAACTTTTTGTTTGGAACCCAGGGATGGCGTAACAGCAGCAGGAGATTGTAGCTTTGAGTGGAGGAGAACATGTTCTCCAAGACAGAAATGAGTCTGTCATGCAGCATTTATTTGCACATCTCCTGAGTTCTACACCACTTTATATGTTAACATTATTTAATGAATCTGCAGCTTACAGATTTTGCTCCCAGATGCAGACATAAAGAGGTGGTGCTACATTATGATGGAGAGGATGAATACACATAAAGGCACAAATTCAATTCATTTTGATAATACTTTAGTACTTTATTAATTCCCAAAGGGAAATTAAATTGCTGCAGTATTATTATTAAAGTTATGCTATTGTTATAACAAACTATAATGTAAATCAGCTGGCAAACGTGGAGAGTTCAAATGTAGCAGAGAGGAAGGTATGGTAGAAATCCTCACAGGTCTCCATCAGTGGGTTGGGGTGTTGTTTTTGTTGCTTAGCAACAACTTAATTGATGATGTCACACACAGCATCAGCAGGTAACTCAGGTGAACTCTCTCAGTAGACAACATGGATAGAAACTTACGGCCGACAGTTCAACATCTGGGGTGCAGAGACGTGTCCAGGATTATACCATCTGTTGTTAACCAGCTCTGTAATCCTCCTCCTTTACTGTTACCGCTCTGTCTGCAGTCTCTGTCTGCAGTCTCTGTCTGCCTGTATAGTCTTAAAGTTGAGCAGAGAACTGTTAGAGTTGTTCCTACAGTCATTTCTCGATAAAGAAATATTGCCCTCCTAATATTGCAACTGTATCCCCATTAGGGTCCATGCTCGTCCATTTTATAGGCCAGTGATCTCACACCTCCTATGATGATCAAGGGAAAATGGTTTAGCCCGCTTTCATCTTCTTCTCCATTTTGTTCTTGCTCTGTATCCTGGACGCCTGCTCTTCAACTCATCTTGATTTAAGGTCTTATTTC
Organism: Leuresthes tenuis; assembly: GCF_036924035.1. Classification (NCBI taxonomy): domain Eukaryota; kingdom Metazoa; phylum Chordata; class Actinopteri; order Atheriniformes; family Atherinopsidae; genus Leuresthes; species Leuresthes tenuis. The sequence continues at coordinate 28,568,614 of NW_027325359.1, read as the reverse complement.
AGGCATTACTTGGGCTTTGGAAAGCTCCATTGTTAACAGCTTTCCTGTTGCCATGGTTATGCATCATAACAGATATTAAAGAAAGAAAAAACTGAATTTCCAGTTGAAATTCCAGCAGCACAGTATCCAAGACGGCATAGAAAAATCAGTGTCTTCCCAATTTCAATTTAATTCAGTTGAATTATATTTATATGGCGCCAAATTACAACAAATATCATCACAAGGCACTTCAAAGATACAATCCAATTCAAGCCAGTTATAATCCAAATCATTGTAATACAATTATAATCTAATTAAATTCCAAATTAGTCCAATTCATACATACAGAGCCAGTTGAAAAAAAAAAGTAGCCTAGCTAAAGAAACGAACAGATTGCAGCGAAACTTCTCTTCAGTCCAATCCCGTCTTGAATGTGTGCATGAGGCGACTGTGGAGATAAAAAACTCCCTTTTAACAGGAAGAAACCTGTGGCAGAACCAGGAAGGATGGCCATCCGCCTCAACCAGCTGGGGGCTGAGAGGACAGAAAAGAGGGGACAATACGCACCATAACACCAGGCCAGGAATACCTGCTGAGAGAGAGAAACACAAGTTAATGACAAGAATGATGTCATATGTACATGGAGAGTAAAGAGAGCAAAGGGAGGAGAGGTGCATCATAGGAGCTCCCCCAGCAGCCTGGGCCTTTAGCAGCTTAACTATGGGATGTTTCAGGGTCAGCTGAGACATTCCTAACTATAATCTTTATCAAAAAGGAAAGTTTTAAGTGTAATCTTAAAGGTAGAGAGGGTGTCTGCTTCCTGAAGCCAAACTGGCAGCTGCTTCCACAGAGAGGGGCCTGATAACTGAAGGCTCTGCCTCCCATTCTACTTTTAGAAACTCTGGGAACCACAAGTAAACCTGCAGTTTGGGAGCAAAGTGCTCTGTTGGGACAATATCCAACTATGAGATCTTTAAGATATGATGGAGCTCGGTCATTAACAGCTTTTTTCTATGTGAGGAGAAGGATCTTAAATTCTATTCTGAATTTAACAGGGAGCCAATGAAGAGAAACTAAAACTGGAGAAACATGATCTCTGCTGTTAGATCTCATCAGAGATCTAACCCCAGCTGGTCGAGGCAGATGGCCACCCTTCCTGAGTCTGGTTCTACCAGAGGTTTCTTCCTGTTAAAAGGGAGTCATTCCTTTCCACAGTCGCCACAGGCACGCTCAGGACGGTAGATTCAACTGAAGATAAGTTTCAGTGCAATCTGTTGGTTTTCTTAGCTAGGATATTTTTTTTAATTGGCTCTATATGAATGAATTGGAATTTTTTTAATGAATTAATTGGAATTCATTGGATTATGATTACAATTAATTGAATTCCAATTGGCTTGAATTGGACTACATTATTTAAGTGCCTTGAGATGACAATTGTTGTAATTTGACGCTATATAAATAAATAAATAAAGTGAATCAGAACTCTGGCTGAGGCATTTTGGATCAGCTGGAGGCTTTTCAGAGAATTTGTGGGATAGTCCAATAATAAAGAATTACAGTAGTCTACAGTAATCTTGAAGTAACAAATGCATGGAGCAGTTTTTCTGTATCGCCCTGAGACAGGATGTTCATGATTTTAACAATATTACTAAGGTGAAAGAAGGCAGTCCTAGAAACTTGTTTTATATGTGAGTCAAAGGACAGATCCTGGTCAGAAATAATTAATTTAATTTATATAGCGCTTTTCAAAAACCCAAAGACGCTTACAAAGCAACAGGGGAGAGACATAAAGGGTGGGACGAGGGAGAGACAAGAGAATGATGAGAAAAAAGGTGGGGTGCAATACAGGAGAATGGGTACAAACAAAGAAAAAAAGGCTAAAACACTGGTTATAGGTAGGGGAGGTTGTAAGCTTGAGAGAAGAGGTTTTTAAATGGAACTTAAATATGGGGAGTGAGGATGAGTCACGGATAGGTTGGGGGAGGGGTTCCAGAGTCGGGGTGCTGTTCAGGTGAAGGCTCTATCGCTGAAGGATTTGAGTTTGGATGTCGGTACTGTCAGGGAGAGAGTGGAGGAGGATCGTAGGGCACGGGTGGGGCAGAGGGGAATGAGAAGGTCAGACAGGTAACAGGGGTCCAGGTGGTGGAGGGCTTTAAAGGCGGAGCCAGTAGAGAAATTGGAGAACAGGACCGGGTGTGTGTAAGGAGGTGTGCAGTAGAGTTTTGGACCAGTTGGAGTCTATGGGGGGAATGGGAAGTGATGCCAGTGAGGAGGGAGTTGCAGTAGTCGAGGCCGGAGGAGATGAAGACGTGGATGAGGGATTCGGCAGCAGGGGGAGAGGGGCAGTGTCTGCTTTTAGCGATCCGGCAGAGGTGGAAGTAGGAGGTCTTGACAACGGAGCTTACATGGGGATTGAAGGAAAGGATGGGGTCCAGGATAGCGCCGAGATTGCGTGCTAGAGGTGAGGGAGTGATGGTCGAGGTGTCGATGGTGAGTGAGATGGGTGCAGTTTTGTTGAGGGGGGATTTGGTGCCTATGAGGAGGAGCTCTGTTTTGTCACTGTTGAGTTTGAGGAAGTTGTGGGTCAGCCATGTTTTTATTGTAGAGATGCAGGTTTCGATGTGGGTGAGGGGAGGGTTTTGGGTGGGTTTGGTGCTGATGTAGATCTGGGTGTCATCGGCGTAACAGTGGAAGTCCAGGTTGAGTTTGCGGATGATATGACCAAGGTAGAGGTAGCAGATGAAGAGGAGGGGTCCGAGGACTGAGCCTTGAGAGACCCCCTGCTTGACTGGAGAGAGGGGGGTTGTGTGGCCAGAAAGGGATACGAAGTGTTGCCTATTGGTGAGGTAAGAGGTGAGCCAGTCGAGTGTAGTGCTCTCAACACCCTGTTGGCGCAGCCTTTGAATCTTGTATCTTGAATCTTGTATCTTGAATTAGATGCGCTGTTTAATGCGGAGCCAGTAGAGAAATTGGAGAACAGGACCGGGTGTGTGTAAGGAGGTGTGCAGTAGAGTTTTGGACCAGTTGGAGTCTATGGGGGGAATGGGAAGTGATGCCAGTGAGGAGGGAGTTGCAGTAGTCGAGGCCGGAGGAGATGAAGGCGTGGATGAGGGATTCGGCAGCAGGGGGAGAGGGGCAGTGTCTGCTTTTAGCGATCCGGCAGTGTGTATGTCCACTCCCGCCCGCACCCGCGAAACTTTGAGAATTTATGCCCGCACAATAATAGAAATGCATTGATTTTGTGTCTTCTCCCATCTCGCAGGAGAAAACACGTCATTTTATAGGCTATTAATAAAGAGATTCATGGACAGTTGAGAAACTTCTCCAAATGACTGACTTGCCTTGCTTTGTCTTTGTGCTGTAAAGACCTTCTTTGAGCTTCCTTTCCACATCATTTATTGACATCCTGTCGCTAGGATACATCCCGACAGTGTTGCCAGGTGGTAAATGTAGTATTATTGTACCAGAGACATAAAATGATCGTATTTTGAGGGAAATTATCGTACACCTGTCATGACTAAAATAACAAGTCTATTGATACGCTATAGTCACTCTAGTGTTGAATAGCGTCTAACGGGCACTCGCCGCTTTGGATCAGCAGTTGCGTTAGGCTAAATGTCCCCGTAAACTATGACGAGTGAGAACTAATGAGCCAAATAATGAGGCCTGGAGGCCACCTACTGTTAGGAACCTCTAAAGCAAACGCATTCACGTCACTCGTAGCTCACATAGAAAAGCACGATTGGCTTGAAACTTGTCACATGGAAATGGAAATGCCCTCAGGGTTCACAAAAAAATCGGACAGACAGTTGCGACAGGCTGATCACAACCACACATTCACAGAATGGTCAAATGATCATAATTATCAAATTTTGGGATTATTGATCGTACATCGTACACAGGGCAAAATTATCATACAAATACAATAATTATCGTACACGTGACCTGGCGACACTGCATCCCAATCCCGCAGTGTTTTTTTTTTTATCCGCCCGCAGTAAAGTTCATACCACCCACTCCCGCGAGACTTGAGTTGGGTCCCGCAGGACCCGGCGGGACCCAATCCCAATGCAGCCCTCTACCATGCTGTCTAATAATGTTACCTAATGGAAGCATGTATAAAGTAAAAAGAATCGGTCTAAGCACAGAACCCTGAGGAAGTCCTTGACTTACTCTGGTGTGTGAGGAAGATTCTTCGTTTACAAGAACAAACTGGAATCTATCAGATATATATGACTTATATATGACCAGCCTAATGTAGTTCCTTTAATCCCAATGATATGTTCAAGTCTCTGTAACAGAATGCTGTGATCGATCATATCAAATGTAGCACTGAGATCCAACAGGACAAGCACAGAAACAAGTCCGCTATCAGAGGCTAAGAGGAGATCATTGGTAACTTTCACCAGTGCTGTTTCTGTGCTATGATGCACTCTGAATCCTGACTGAAACTCTTCAAATAGATTATTTCTGTGTAAATGATCATAAAGTTCAGCTGCAACCTGCAACTTTAGACAAGAAAGGGGATTGGATATAGGTTGATAATTAGCTAACAGAAAAAGCCAAAAGATCTGAAGATGATATAAAAAAAAGACGCAACATGTCCAGAGCTGCTGTGTTAGGCTGCCACCAGTGCGGTCCAATTCTCGAACTAAATAAAACACTATTTTAGTTTGAAGTATATCCTCCTGTCATTTTACAATATATCTTTCTTTTTTTTTTAAATACAAATTTAATTTACACGCCATGGTCAATCCTGCACTCCCAAATGGGTTAAAAAATAGTTTTATTAATCTTTCAGTGTGAAGGTTCTGGGTTTAGGGAAAGTAGACAAATTGGCTGAAAATAAATACTGTGAATGACCCTAAACATATGTGTTTGTGAGCTATAAAAGAACAAAGAGAGTAGACGCTACGTGGATTGGTGGGCTGAGTTAATGAATTTGATCTGTGGAGTTAAGACATTGTGTGGAGGTATTCACAGAATGTTGCTGGTGTTAGACGTGGTGGATATCGAGAGCTACATTAATAGAGAGCTGAATCTCCCCAGCTGTATTAATTTAACAGCAGCCAGTTCATAGACTTGAGCTGGAGTGGATGAACTACCAATACTGAAAATATTTGTTCATTTTTGACTCCATTCTGCGTTCTGCATTTCCACAATATTACTGCTGCTAATCTCACAGATCTGGAGCAGGTCCATCAATATGGAACTTTGAGTAGGTCAGCCTGGCAGAGAGAAACATAGTGAGGATAGGGGATTGGCCTCATCTCTCACACCTGTTCAACATTCTCGGTTTGGAACACCACTCAGAAAATGTGACGGGATTCATCAAGTTGTCGTAGTTCTCTCCTTGCTTGTGTTTGTGGATTTCCTCACTGTGAGACTAATAAAGATTTATCTTATCTTACACATGCTCCCTGCTGCTTGACTTTTTTTTTCTTCCCTTTTCCCAGGTTAAAAAAAAACCTGGGAAAGTCTGTCACTCAGCTCTGAGTGACAGACACTCAGAGCTGACAGCCAGTAGATCAGAAGGACATATTTGCTGAATTTGGAAAAGTATACTGAATTAATTCCAGCTTCACCTGTAACTCTGTGTATATATAATACTGTGTATGGGCTCATGTCTGCTAGCTTAAAGAATGTTTGGTTCTCATCATCATCTTCATCATCATCACCAGTCGGGTCTCTGTAGGTTCAGAGCGGGCTGCGTGTGGCTCAGTATGCAGGCTCAGGGAGGTTGTATCTTACCACAGGTGGATCATCTGTCAGGCAGAGTCATAGATCTTCTGTCTACTACCTCTGGTGGCCCAGCTAAAGCAGAGGAGCCAGGATTCCTGTTCAGAATCCTCACAAGAAGAGGCTGACACACTGAAATGTTGCTAAATGTTTCCTGCCGCTAAATCATTTGAGCTCAAATGCGTTTTTTATGGATCTCTTAATTTTTGTTGTTGTTCCGGGATCAGGGGGCAGGTAAATGGTGCTAATCAAAGAGTTAAATAAAGCATCCGGACAAAAACTTTGTCTGCAGAGTTACAGTAGAATTAAACATGCCAAGTGTTTTTACCTGCTGCACTCGTTGCTCTGCCTGACAGAGCTGCTGGCATGGCTGCAGACTCTGGGTCTCGTTGGGCATTTTTAGGACAGACTTTCAATTTCAATTTGAATTGTTGTTCTAAAATCTCACTTATGTCCTCAACTCTTGCCCCACTAGTTATTCAGTTTATTGTTAAAGTGATGAAGCACAAATCACCCAAAAAGCAACTATGCTATACAAAGTGTCCTCAGGCTCAGTGCTCTAATCTCAGTATATTCTATTGATTGTGTGTGGGTGTTTGGTTCTCAGTATGATGTGGAAAGGTGTGTTAGTGGTGTGTTAGTCTGCTTTGTGAACCTGGGATAACGGCAGCTTCTCCTCTGCTCTGCACAGACAAATAGCAAGCAGTCAGTCCTGTCTGCAGCAGGTTGGGCTTCACACCACAGCGGTCTGTCTGTAGAAATGGGGAATAGTGGGCTCCTGGAATAAGACAAAGATTCAAGCACATGTTTTAGAAAATACATCCTATTAGGAACATTTTTTTAACTGAAAAACTCACAAGAAAAATATTTTTTTCGCTGAGAAATGAACACTATATGCTGAGTTGTTTTTCCTTCAAGTTTTCCTTCCACTAATTTGGCTTTGTTTGTGGTTTTAGTGACTCTGATTAAAATCACATCAAATACATTTTACCAGAACTGATCAACTTCTCTTGGATTTTATTCAACCCATTCATGCTGTACCATTTTTGTAACAGAAACTGGGAAACCACGATGAATTGAAAAATCAAATTCATCGTATATAAAAATGTATTTTACAGCATTTTTCATGAAAATGGCATAAATGTTACAGACTGCGTCATTTTATCAAAAACAATGTACAACAGGGAGAGGGAGGGACAGGAAAAATGGATGATGTCAGCAGAGGAGAAGAAAGGGAGGACCGCTTTGCTTTTTCCTGTCTGCATGCCCCTCCTCCCCTCCACTTCTTATCAGTGTGGTAGAGAGAGAAAGGAGATCAGTAGGGAGTAGATGGATTAACAACTATGACCAAGGCGCTGGGACAAGAGAAAATGGGAAATAGACAGAAGTGAAGTGAACTAGAAGAAAGTTGTCTGTTGACCAAAACATGGATGACGGATGCCTATAAAGAGTGAAGAAGAAACAGGGACAGGAAAGTGAGCTATCAAAAAAAGTATACCCATCAAAGGTCGAGTAGGAGGGAGAATTTGTATCCGAAATCAAGTTGACCCATCACAACGAGACCTTGACATCAATCATCGCAGCTTACAATGTACAGTGGATATGGAGGTATGAAAACATGCACCTCAGCTTTTCTCAAATCAAGAACTCTATTTTAGGGATGGCTTTCTGCTTGCTGGCTAACAGGAGTGTAACTTTTGGAGTGATTTCAAGATTTCCTCTAGTGATTTCCTCCAAATACCAAAAGGCTTGGGAAAAGAGTGGAGGTCCCTCAAGAATCTGTTCATCTTAAAATTCCAAAGATGTTATTACAACATTGAAAGTATCGGTTCCTTCTATTAATGTATGAACACTATGGGACACTCTGCTGTTAAAGATCACACCACTGCTGCTTTATAGTTACAGTCGGGGTGAAGTTTTAATACCTAGTTACATTTTTGGTTTGATTTCAAAAGTATGCAGATTTATTTAACTGAGATCAAAAGATGGGTCTGTGTTTTTCAAGTCCGTTCAATAACAGTACTGATATGAAAACACATACATGACATCAGAGCAATTTTTGGTCATTCATTCTGGTTGTGAAGGAATCCCAGTGCCAAACAATTTAGTTATTGTAGTATGTGATAAGGTACAAAGTCTAGTCCTCGCTGTGGATTTCTGCTGAAGTTAATATTCGGCCTCATCACGGGTTCTTATGCCCTATGAGCATTTTCCAGAGTCAGTCTTCTGGGAAAAAATTATCTTGCTGTCACCTTGTGTTCACATTGATTGGCAATGTGTTGATGTAACTTTTAAAAACAGTCTGCTGGTGACTCAAACTTCAGCCAAACTAGCAAGAACCCCATCTCTTCTTTGAGTAATAGGAACATTTTTAGTAATCAGTATCTCTGACATATGTATGCTTGTGTTGGAGTAAACTCCGTTTTTCATTATTGATTTTAGCCAATTTATAGCCAAGATTATTGTACTGGATTGTTTCCACGTGTCTGTTTTATCCCCATAAGAGGCATGGCTTTATTTTAAGCACACACATATTCTTTTTGATAGGAATATTATGTTGATCTGTCTTGTTCCAGCAGGAAAGATATATTATACCCGGAGCAGGTCAGCAGTCCATCACTGAGAGAAACAACCATGCACATTCACAAAGTCAATAATTGACCTAACATGCGTATTGGGTTACCAAAAAGATCTAAAACAGGCACAACAAGAACATGCAATCTGCACACAGAAAGATGATGTAGAACTGTTGTTTCACATTGCACTCATGTTTACAGATCGGTGGTCAAAATTTTTATTTTCCCCTTAATTATAGATCAATAAGAGAGCAGTTTCATAGAGCTACCTAGAATTTTGGACATTACTGTGTTCATGGGGAAGTTTTGTTTTTTTGTTTTCAGATTTCTTCCAGATTTGATACCATTTTTTGTAACAAAATACTTGTGGGAAAAAAACAACATGCAAATAATGGATTATCTAACCGAATGTTTCCTGTGTAAAGTAATTACATGTTTAAAGACTAAAACCACAATATAGGTTGCTGTTTGAAAAAAGAATGTTGTTTCCTTTCAGGACTTACATTGAAGTGTAAGAGCTGTAATGTCAAATTCAGGGCACACAGGGATTTGTTCACAAATAATGTCTATTTAAAGTACAGAATCTGTGACAAAGAGTTGTCCTGGCGATGTCCAGCATTGACTGGAAAAACATCTGACTTACTGTCAACAATTTGACCAAGCTCTCACTTTAGTTGCTCCTAGTCTTCTGGGTCAGATTTTATTTTTGAACCGCTCCAGTGCACACGAAAGGTGATGGTTTACAGAAGCCAACAGACCTACATCTTATGCGAAAAGCAGGGTTTGCAACCCTAAGCCCTAACCCCTCTATAGTTGGAGCAGACTGGTCCCCTTTTTTGAAAATGGTAACCAGAACTGTTGTTCCAAACCTCCATGTGACAATGAAGAGACTTGTCAGCCAAGACAGGCCCACAATGTTCAGATCTTTCTGCATGTCAGAGTGATTCTCGTCCATCTCTGGTGCCCTGCCTCCATGGAGCATTTTAACTACCTTTGCAACCTCTGCCAAGGTGATGGGAAGAAAGTGAGTCCAACTATATCTATTTGGTACTGCTCCACCTCATACAACAGCTTAGGCTCTTTCCCCACCAGCGAGATGAGGTTCCAGGTACCCAAGAGCCAGTTTGTACCACAAGGGATCAACAGAGTAGGCACCTTTGCCTGCCATCTAGCTCACACTTCACCTGACCGTGATGGCTCTCCCCACAGGGGGCTCTGTGGTGTTGCTCCATCAAAGTCTTGGAATCGCTCTTAATCTGACTCCTCCCCTGAGACCAGTTTGCCCTGCAAGACCATACCAGAGGCTAATGCCTCCAACAGCACAGCTCTCAGGATTATGGACGTACTCAAAATTAGGCCATTGCGATAAGATTGATTCTGCTGAGAATATGGCTTATCTGCTCTGAGGCTTGTTGCTCTCTTTTCTGCGGTCTGTCTCACCCATGTCACCCTTCTCTCCACAGAAGTTTGTATTTTTGTGGCACATTGATATAACTGCTTTTTAAATTTATTCTTCTACTTTTTTGCACCATGTTTAATAGTAGAAGTAGTAGCTTTATTGTCAGTCATCAGTTCCACAGCTTGGGGAAATGCACTGTTTTTCAATCTTGTGTGTGAAAGCATAGTCTTTTATCACCTGCTGGAGGAGAGTAATTGAAAGCGATGGCGGCCAGAGTGCAAAGGCTCATGAATCATGTTATGTTTATGAATTTAGCAGATGCTTTTATCCAAAGCGACTTACACTGGTAGTCAGTTAGGGTAAAGGGGTCTTTTGTCCCTAGGCAAGACCGGATGTCTTGCCTAGGGACAAAAGACCTCTACAGGAGGTAGTACCTTCAACGCAGGAGATATGAACCCAGGTCACCCACATGAAAGGTGGCAATCTTACCACTACACTATCCAGTCCAGATTGTAGTGGTCATATTATGACAGCGAGTCTGGAAGATGTTGTCAACTTTAGGGAGACATGTCCTAATGATGTTTTGCGCTGCCTTGAAAAACTTTTGGAGAGACATCCGGTCCTCCTTAGAGCAACTGGTAAACCATGCTCTAATGCAGCATGTGATACGAATCAGCAGTGGACCTGAATAAGTTGAACAGTTGGTTCTGCTATAGACCAGCTCTCCTCAGCTTCCTCAGGAAAGGAAGTCACCTTTGTGACACTGGACGTATATAAGTGCCAGGAGAGGCCCCTCAGAGATGATCACTCTGAGGACCCCCTCCAGTTGCTAATGAGTAACATACAGGTTCTGCATGCAAACAGTGAAATGATTGATAACAGGAGAGAAATGCTGAAAATGAGGATTTGGTTAAAAAACAATAATGCAACAAAATTGTGTGGTGTATCAATTTATTAATCCGATAGGAACAACCACGAGTCAGTCAGCTCACACATATTGCTCTCAGACAGAAAAAACTGAAACAAGTGTCTTTCTGCTCAAACAGTAGTCTTGGCAGCTCTCTATCTTGCCCAGTTGTGTCTTCCTCCCTGCTGTGACGGGTACTGAGCAGTTGGCCCCATCCTCAGAGGGAGCTTGGATGTCGCTTCCCTTGTTATACAGAATACTGAATACTGGGTTACTTTCTATGCATATGCACTCCCTCTAGAATTGATCTTGACAAAGCACTTTGTAAAGCACTTTTTGTCTAAGGTGTGCTATCTGTTGAATGCATTTGATTATTTAATTATGAATGTGATCCTCACTGTTTTGGTCCTTTTATAATAGTTTTTGAGACACTCTCTATCCCTTGCCTGGAAATATTAGGGCTCTGGGTTTTTCCTGTGACTCAGTATAGCCAGAAACTGAACTAGTCTTTTCCTGACCCTGCCCTTCTTTGCAGGATATTACTCCCTCCTGGATTTCCGTCTCCTAAAGGCAGTAACTTCAGGGAGGTGAGGGTCTAGGGTTATGCAACCCAGTTGGCTTGATCATAAGAAATAATGAAAGCAAAATGGAGACAGGGCTACAGCATGTTGGCTGTGTTTCTTCTCATGATCGCTGATTATTTATGTGATCAGTCATGTGAGTTAAGTTTCCACAGTGAAATAACGTTTGAATTAATCCCACTGCCAATCTGTTTATCAGGGTAGTTTTGTGAAAACAAAAAAATCTTCTGTTTCCATCAATCTTTCCAATGTGATCCTCCAAAATGCCTATCAATTACACTGATGGAAACCCAGTGAGTGTCCCCTGTTTCTTCACATGATCATAGGCTTTGTGGGGCTACACCTTTTTATAAGACCAAGAGCAGCTGGGATAGATTTCAGCATCCCCATAACCCTAAATCATATGATGTGGGTATAGAACATGGGTGGATGGATGGATGGATGGATGGATGGATGGATGGATGTTGACATGAGGTGCAGATAGGATGTCCCTTTCATATTTCTGTTTGCCTGTCACATAATTCAATCAATGAGTCCCGCCCATATTAAGACCCCCTGCATCATGGTGATGTTTGTGTCTATCCAAGCCCTTCATTACATTCTCATCCCTCAAAACACAATGTATTACTTGGGTTTCTCTCTCACACCAAAAGTGAGCCTTCTTCTTACAGCAGCCCTCTTATTCTGCACTGACTCTGCTGCTCTACAAGCAACTTAAACTATGAAAACAAACCCAAAACAAGATTGTGTTCTTCAAAAAACATGATGAAAGTAGGTAATAAGCAGACCTGGCAAATTTGGAGCCAAGTGCAGCATAGTAAAGCAGCAGTACTTGTCACATATATTATGACATCATGAACACCCCGCTAGGATGTGATAATGTGATTAAGGTCTTTACACGTCTACATGAGGTGAGTTGGATCAGCACACTCCACATAACCTAATGCTATCAATGGGTTAAGGTGGTGAGAAACTGCTGTTTACATGACAGCATCTTATTCAGAATAATGTCCAGCCGGATTAATATCAGAACATCGTTTTGCATGCAACCATAGCCTACTTCTGCAAGATGTTTAGAGTTGTAGCTATGACAGCCACCTGTAAAGGTTATCAGCTTAAAACCAGGTATATTAGTGTGTTGTTGCACATCAGAAAACCACCAGGTGTGGCTGACTTTTTGGGTTAGCTTTTAACGTTGACCTGATGTACAAACACAGATGTGGTCACCTCATTTCAGCTACAATCAAAGCGGTCCACCAGGACAGGAACAGAGCAGATTAGCATAAAGACATCACAAGCTTGTTATTCACACATTCAAAGCTTGTTTTCACATAATTCTGAACCTGTCCACTTGTTGGATGTTTTTGTGATGTTTGTTCCATAAATCCTGATCTCCTGCTCTAATATATTGATTCAACTCCTACTTTTACATAAGGGTTACATGGCTGGAAACTTCAGCTCAGTGACAGTTTAAGTTCTAAATGGTAAAAGAACTGACTCAAAGCACTCTTACACTATAAACTACACTCACTCATTTAATCTCAATTTAAACTCAATCTCTGCGTGAAGGACTTCCAGTCTGTGAACTAACATGACCAACCATGTTGAGACGTAGTAAGGCCTTCAATGTTTTAAGTACACATGTTTACTTTGAGTGGGAGGTTTCACCTATTTAGTGGTTTATCAATGTTAGTCACCTTTATGCTCAAGAAATACTTTTTACTGCAACTGTTATCCAGCATAAGCAAATCAGTTATTACAATGGTAATGTTACCAGTACTGCCATGATCAGATCAACTTACATCATCATTCCTAGATCATCCCACTACAGGGACAAAAACAGAGTGAGGTAGATGTTTACCATGTGGTCAGTATGTGTGTGGAGGGGGAGGGGGGAGCGTTTTCCAGAATGGTTTAGGAGAGGCCAGACGGCATCTAACAAAAGGTGCAATGTCACAGAGGGGTTGAGTATGTGGCTCAGTTCCAGCGTTTAATGGAGAGCATCGATAGCAGGGGAGATGGTGTGACTGGAATCTGTTGTTTCATTGGGCCCGACTGCAACAGTATTTGGATCTGGTAGGGACCACAAACATCACATGCTGTGACAGATATTCTCAGCTTGAGTCCACATAACTGAATTTCTAATGGAGCTGATGGATTATCACACTGGTTACCCCGTGCGAGTCCAATAATAATGCTGGATGTTACATTGGAGATGGTGCAGTGGGATGTGACAGCGGGAGAAGTGTGTCGACGACCGCTCACCTGAAACCTGGAGCCTTTTCAAGGTCGGTAGGGTTGTCAGGGTTAGGGCTGTCATTAGGCTGAAATAGTTCACTCTGATACCTAACAGTGGTAGTTAGAAAAAAAAAAAGTTTTTCTTTTTTTGTCACAAACATATTCCTTCATTGATTTTCATGGAGACAAACTATGGTGTGCTGCCCCTGGGCCATGACCCTGTGTGGGTTTATGCAGGTATGGAAAATGAATGAATTTAGTCATGATGTAGCCTAAAAGTTTAAGGTGACTACAGAAACATTTCAAGCAATTCAGCTGTGATGTTTTGGTCAAGGATTAATACCAAAGTTTTACCAGACACTTCTGCTAAATGTATTTGTTATTAAAGATGAAACCTGTTGGTGCATAAGCCTTTCACTCAGCTCAGTCAGGTTAGGTGTTGGTTAAAGGCTTAGTTAGACAGTTAGGGTTAGGGTGCAGGAAAAGACAGTTGTCACAGTTCTTGTTAAAGACAATCTGATTTGGCTTCTCATCCATGCTGCCCAGTCACCATTTGCAGTATTACAGGAAAAACGCAGCAGGTACATAGATATCTGTACATGCATCCTAGTTTTCACCATCGCAGGTAAACAGTTTTTATTTATCTGTGTATGATCTGATATGATTGTATCTGTGTGTGTGACAGCACAGCCAAAACCAAACTAAACCAGAACCAGGTTAGCGAGTGTCTCTTCCATGCTTGTTTCATGGCTTCAGAAAAGGTTCCTTTATTTGATACTATTCTGACTCAAATAAATCTAACATAACTGTGTCTCATATTTTGTCAGAGATAGATTATTTGAATTTGAATATAAAACCACTTAGCCAGCCAAGGACCAGGAAGAGACTTCCTTAATACCATCGCTCAGGGACAGCACGAGTTAAAAATGAAGGTGTAGTAGCAGAACTCATTTCATTGTACGTACGGAAATGCTCAGAAAATCTTAACAACTCCTGTAATTCTGGACGGTTCAAATAGGTTACACAAACCACCACTTATGAGGGCCTTTGTCAAACACTCAGAGGTTAATGTTTATCACCTTAGAAGAGGTATGCATCAAGGTCCAGATGTGTCTGGCCACTACTATAACTATCAGGAACCACTGTGGACTGAAGGTTCAGGAGACACATATTACAGATTTCTGCTCTGTGTTGATGATATATTGCAGTCCTGATATATAACTTTTAATATCAGTTGTTAGTCAGTGTTGTCCAGTTTCATGGTGAACGGTAACTACAGCGGTCAAAGGCTCTGGCTGAGTTTTGGGGTCATCCAACTCAATTAGTTATTTTCCCTTTCAGGTGTTCAGCTCCAAGGTTTGCTGACGTATGCATTAGAAATTCAGCAAGCAGTTTAAAGTCTGTTTCACACTAACGCCCAACTAAAGGTAATCATAGTGTGTTCCCTAGTACATGCTATGAAATACTGTCAGTCAGGGTCAGGAGAACAGCTGCTTTAGGAAGTGAAAGATCATTAAAATACATATGAACAAAAAAATCTTAAAGTAAAGATATGTATTAGAACTTGAGGTGTGAATGTTTGCTGCCCTGTTTATTCAGTTTGTTACTGATTTGAGACATTTAAAGTGGCGTCTCCTTGTCTTGCCTTTTTGAATTATAGTACCCACATATGCACGATACTCACGGTACCCCGCAGTCCCAAATCGTGCCGAACCGTGATACTTTGTCTGGTATAGTATCATGGATACTTATTTTGGTATTGTGACAACTCTACCCACATACAGTTACTCTGGTTGATATATTGCAAATACACGCAACTGATACTTTTTTTAGTGCGATAAAGAATATGAAATGCCATGCAGTGGCTCACTCTCCTTCACCTGTACTTCTGCTTGGCTACAGAGAGCAGGTCGGAGTGTTTCTGTAAAGTTTAGGTTGTGATGGGGCAGATTACACTGCAGCTGTAGATCCTGAGCTCTCACAGCTGGCACAGATTTGGTGACTTTATTCTCTCTCAGAGTTGAAGGCAAAGTTGTCAACTTGCTGTGTTCTTTTAGGTTCCAGACGTTTAGTCAGATTTAACGCAGCTCGCATGATTTCCCATATTGGTTCCAATCACAGTTATTTACTGTTTGTGGGGCAGGCGTTCAGAAGCGCGTGTGTGGTCTGATTTTATTCATTCAGCTTCAGACCTGATAAAATGGTTCTACCAACTCACTGAAGATTTCCTTTTCAACTCTGACTTGATTTTTAACATAAAAAATCTCTTTATATCTGTCTTTTATAGCAAGCTGCACTCTTAATTGCATTAATGAAGTATGTGGAGATTAAATAGTTGACAGGGTGTGGTGAGATTACACAGACACTCCTCTCTGAGGAATGTGAAGAAAAAAGTATGAATGTAGTATATAAGTTATGTGTAACCTTCTCTCTTGAATGTTTCCGGTTGGCAGGTCTCCTTATCCAAATGACAGACTTTGACTTGTAAACGTGTCCTTGTCCAGCCTCCCTTTGTTGTTTGAGGAGGAGAAGCCCACTTCATGCAGGCAGTGGCACTGAGGGACCTTTAACTTTCTGTTAGATCTGATCTGTTGTGGAATTCATGTATGTTCATTTACAGTATTTATTAATGTCTGCGCTGTCTGATTCTGAAAATGAAATGAATCAGATCTCAGAGTTAACACTGCTGAGACAACACAATACAGTCGTTAAACAGGAAATGAATGCAGGAAGTTCCTGAATGTGATGGACCTGGCATGACCCAGTCTTTCCACTTGCTCTGTTTGTGAACTCAGCACCTCTTTTAGGCTGAAAAGTGTTTTCTTCCTTGAGCTCTCACTCCCCCTCAGCTCCCTGTTGAATCAGGTTAAGTCAACAAATGATTGACCACATACGTTCTTCATTATTTTCAAAGGGTCAAAAATGTGGATGTTAGTAAAACTCCTAAAACTTAAAAATGTTTTTTGCTTTCTCTGCATACAGACAGCTTGTCTACATAAAGGTTATTCCATAATGCATTAAGTTGCTCTTTTCACTCCCCGTGCTGTAGTTCAACTCCAGCAGAACTGACCTTTTCTCCTCAGTCCTCAGAGCTATCTCCCTTTGTAGAATTTCCTGTCAAGAGAGGCAGTTACGTCTGACTTCCTGTAGGGGTTTGTGACATTTCCTGTGCTGTGGGGGGGGAGGTGTTGGGCAGCCGCCTTGTAAAGGCCTTTCTGCTGTTTTAAGAAACAGGATGCAGGACACTGCATAGGGAAATCGCTGACAAAATCTATCCACTACATAAGCCTCAAAAACAGAATACTGCTCCAGACCACAGACTTCAAATATTGGTTGAAGGCAAAAATACAAAATGGATGAGCCTAAAAAGAGAAGACGGTGGAGATATTACAAAGATTTAAACATGTTGCCTTCATGCACTTCTGAATGACAGGTCTGAAAGGCTTCTTAAGGCTTATTATATGAATAAAAGTATCGGTTATATATTCAGTTCAGCTAATTCATAACTTATGTCCTCGACAAAGATTTTTAAAAACACATCCTCCAAGGCTGCTCATGCTTTACAGGTAGAATGTTTTACTTTCAAATCTGCATTCTGTTCATCATTTAGCCCAGGTTATTCCCTCCTAAAAGGACAAACATGAAATGATTCAGCCAGGAATGACATTATTTCTCTTTTGCTGTTTCCTCGGTGCACTCATTCAAATACCAAAAGATTTCAACACTAAGAGCAGCTCATCTAACCCTTTTGCTGAGGCAAACACATCTATCCTTCCCCTTCTGTTAAAAGTACAGGACATCCCAAAGTGAGCCACTGACTGTAGTCTTCAGCATTCAAATATACATGCACGGAAAGACGAGCAGTGCCACAGGTGTTTATACTTGGTTTACTACATCACAAAAACTTAAAGCAGTCTATAATAAGCTTTCATTTTTCAGCTTCTGAAAAAACTAAGAACATGAAACATTCTCATCTGAGAATTTTAAACTTTCCATTGTTTTGTAAATTATTATTTTCCCCTTATGTTTATTGATATCTAATAGAATGCAATGCTTTCTGTGCCTTTGAGATGTTAATGTAATGCTCATGGTGCATCAGAGCTGAATGGGTTAAGAAAGGGCATTCAGTTGTTTTTGTCTGCTCTGTGCAGGGAGTCCATCGCGAACGCTGTCCACCATGTCTCTGTCTGTTCGCCCCGTCAGACGTCTCACCTCCAGATCCATCACTAGGAGCCAGAGCTTCACTGGAGTCAACACCCAGGACAGGCCTTACAGGTGCACACACACCGGCCCTGACTCCAGCACTGACCCATCTGATCTGTGGTCCACCAGAATCACTGTGGCCCAACACAACTGTTTTATTTCTCCAGTTAAACAATATTATGGAGGAATCTTTCCATGCATGCACACCATTTTATTGTGTCATAAAGACAAGAAACAAATCAATGTGTGAAGATGGGCAAAATAATTTTAAGAGTTGTGGGTGATTAACAGATTGTTGATCTTAAAATGTAAAGTGATATGTTGTTATAGCAAAATAGTTATTTGTTCAAGATAAATGGCAAAAGGGAATGATTTACATTTTTTTAGTCTGGTCACCCACTCAAAGTGCTTTTACACTAGACTTATACAGTACTTCTTAGTCTCTGTTCACACACATTCACACACTGATGGACGTATCAGAGGTAACATGAGGTTCAGTGTTTTGCTCAGGACACTCTGACACGTTGTCATTGAAACACCAACCTTCTGATTGGCAGGCTGGTCTGAGTCCTCTACATGAGGACTCAGACCAGCCTGCCAATCAGCGCCTCAGCGCACCCTCAATAGTTGTTTTGCTATAAATATAAGAAAAGTGTGCCAGTACTAAACGAAAGATGCGTTTCTGTCTGCATCAGTTTTATGTGATGTGTTAATGATGTTGGATAAAACATTTCAGGTTTGGATATTTTAAAACAACGTTATCCTGATATTGCAGGAACCTCTCGGTGTTCAGCACGCCTGGTCTCAGCAGGAAGTCCAGCAGGGCTAGTAGGATGTTCACGATGTCTACTAAGTCCAACCCGCCACCTAAAGTTCCTCAACCGGAGCGACTAGATGAAGTCTACGAAGCTCTGAAGAAAGGCCTTCAGTGAGTACGCTCTCAACATTTGCGGCTCCTAATTGTGGTGTCAACACATGGTGTTCATGTTGCCACTAACTTAACCCCCAAGTTTAAAGTTTACATCCCTCCAGCAAAATGGACATAAACTACAAGCATGTGTTTAACCACTCCTGTGCATGTGTGTGTGTGTGTGTTCTCAGGTCTTACCTGCATGTCCATCAGATGGACCTGGATAGTTTCAACAGACAGATAAAAGAATCTAAGAGGAACTCCAGGCTGGTATGTTGTGGCATATTTCTTGTTGGCCCAGCACCAAAGATCAGATCAGTTAGATGCAGACACTGATGACTTTATCTTTGTTTCCTCTTCAGGGTTTCCTCTATGAATTAGACAAGGTGAGCTACTGGGATTTTTTATAAGTATTTTAAGTATATTGTGAAAAAAGTTGAGTAACTCTTGAGTAGTTGGAATAAATTAGGCTCTGTTTTCCTTTGACAGCAAGTGAAGGTGATTGAGAGATACGTAAGACGACTGGAGTTTCACCTTAGCAAGGTAAGATCAGCAAATTCCGTGACTCTATTAGCTTGTTGGGGAATTTTTAGATCTACCTGCATTGCTTTCCTAAACAGGAAAATGGAGAGAAAACGATGATGATATAATGCACTGATTATTAAAGTTGGAGAACATTTTACAACCATGAACTTCATGTCACAGCAAGGTGACACCCCAACAGAGGCATAGCTGTTACCTATGCAGGTTTACCTATACAGCACCTGTGCGGGCGTGGAATCACACACAATGTCTGACAGTTTATGTTCCCATTTAAAGTGCATTATTATATTTAGCCAGTTGTGTAAAATGTGTCCGTCAGCTGGCAGCTGTGATTTCCCTAAAGGTCTAAATAAAAACATCTTATGTTGCTAGTTTGATTAACAAGAATAAACACAATCCAAGGTTTGTATTCGACACCCATCAGCAGACCCCTTAATCCTGGCAAGATCAAGGTCCAGACCTGTAGCCACACACTTAGCTAACAGTGAGCTCATTAAGTCCCTCTCCCTCTGTCACCTGCCCCATCAGGTACTGAGAGGTTCTGGAAATAAGCACTGTGAGGGAGCTTCAGATAGCTTCTTCATGCCTCTATGCTTCCATCAAAGGAGAGGAGGAGGAATAGCTGCCATGGCTCAGAAGTGCTCAAGAGATCCCCACCTCTTTGAAGGGCCCACATTTGAACATATTACACATAAAGCCGTTCACTCTTGTGAAGAAACAGGCCAAGAACTTTGCTATATCCTGGACCTAGGGGCATTTCCTACATGGAAATTCTTTCTGTCCTTACCCAGATCTCATGATGACAGGGGAAGGTTAGAATGTAGACCAACTGGTAAATCTGTCTCCTTCAAGCTCAGCTTTCTGCTCATCACAGCACCCACGGTACTGCACTGCGATCTGCCTGTTCAATTTAGATTATTTTTCCTTTAAACTTCCTGCTTAATGCAGCAGCTCACTTCTCAATGTGAGGGACCAATCCTCTGTGTTTCAGAAGACAACCATGACCTCATACAGGTGCTGACTCTCATCCCTGCCACCTTAAACCACCCCAGAGCTCCCCAACTATCTCCTCCAGCTTTTTCTGGGGGGTAGCGTAGGTGCTCCCAAGCCAGCTGAGAGATAAAATTCCTCCAGCAGGTCCTTGGTCTCATGTAAAATAACTTGCACAAGTGTGTATTGTTTTAAGTATGAATGTCACTGACCTTGCCCAAACTACACACTACAGCCAAAAATGTTCTTACTGACAATAAACTGTCTGTGTAATATGGCAGAATTAAGTGAAAATATCAGAATAGAATAAAAGAATGTTATTCATGTTGAACACTTGCACAGCATTGTTTTTTTTTTTTTTTTTTTTAGTATTATCTGTGGAAGTTCATCTTTTATGCATGAAGGTGTTTGTTTCAGTGGCAAAGTTCACAGTTGGTTGGTGCAGCTACATCTAGGAATAGCAGTGATGTTAGAAATATTTAACGCAGCCTATATTCACTGATTGACTAGCATATTGCTAAAAATATTTCTGACTTGAGTGATCACTTCTTCCCTACTATGAAGTATCTTTCTTTTCTGCATAGGAGAGAAATCTGAAATGTGCAACTTTTTATCTCCTTTTCTCAGATTGAGGAACTCTATGAAGGCTATTGCCTGCAGAGAAGACTGAGAGATGGAGCCAACAAGATGGTGAAGGCATACACAGACTCTCCAGGAAGCAAGGAGGCCAGGGAGAGTTTGGCAGAGGCTAACAAAGGATACAAGGAGTACACAGAGGTATGAGGTTTATGGAGTATAGTGAAGGAAAATAGACAAACAGGATAGATATACATATATTTATATGAACAGCAGCTTTGATTGTGTAGAAACAGCTAAATGAAAGTGTTCTCTATCCTCTCTGCAGAACATGTGTGTGTTGGAGAGTGAGTTTGAAAGCCAGCTGGGAGAGTTCCATATTAAGATGAAAGGTGAGTGAAATGCTGATGGTGCAGTGTTGCTGCTCAGACCTAATTTATTATAGAAAAGTGTCTTAAAGCATGGTTCCAAGCACCATGATGGTGAAACTAAATAGTTTTTGCTTAAATTCTTTTTATTGAACCCACTGAAGAAATGTGCATTTAGCAAGATAAAGTAGGTGGTAGAAAAAGGCTTGACTCCTCATGCTTAACTCTGTGACGTTCTTTTTAGATGGTGATATTATGGCGTTTCTGAAAATCTTTACTTCTACATTTTTATTGTTTTATTTCTACATGCCTTTCAGGTCTTGCTGGATTTGCCAGATTGTGTGCTGGTGATCAGTATGAGGTTGGTCTCTATCTCCATGCTTCTTATACGAATCAGAGTTTTCACATGAATACTGACATAAAGTCACATATATAGAAGACTTAACAGTTTGTTATGTATGTCAAGTGCTTCTAAAAACAAACCGTAAATGCAGAATACTCTGTTGATGCCCCACATTTCTTTTTCAAAAAGTACTTTCCAACTCACTTTATCCGTATTCCAATTAAGTTTTTTTTTTTTAACAGTAACCATTTTTCTTCAGATCCTCTGGCAGAGCAGTGTTTGAATTGTTGAGTGAGGCTGTGCAGGGCTTTGTTGTGGCAGAAGTAGGGATTGATTTTTGCTTTTTGTTTTCAGGTGAAACAAAAATTCCACTTATTGTTTCTGGGATTGTTTAAATCTAGAATTTTTTTTATTCACACTAACTTAGTATTAGAGGTTATTGTCCTTTGCGTGTGAAAGCACAGTGTACGATTAGTTGTACATTGTAAATGAAGCAGTCTGATAAAAGGCTTGTGTGTTTATTCACCTGTGTCCAACCCTGAAGCTACACAGGTTGTTTTAACATAATGAATGTCCATCCATCCATTTTCTATACCCGCTTAATCCAATTTAGGGTTGCAGGGGGGCTGGAGCCTATCTCAGCTGTTATTGGGCAAAAGGCAGGGTACACCCTGGACAGGGCACCAGTCCATCACAGGGCCACATAGAGACAAGCAAGACACACAAACCATCCACACTTGCACTCACACGGACGATTTGGAGTCACCAGTGGGGGGAGGCCAGAGTACCAGGAGAGAACTTGCAAACTCCACACAGAAAGAACCAGCCGAGAATCGAACCTGAACCCTTCTTGCTGTGATGTGACGGTGCTAACCACCACACCACCGTGCAACCTATGATTGAATGTTTCGTCTGTCACTGTTCACACTAAAACTTCAGTATTTCAGAGTCAATTTAATCTCTGTTGAAAAGCAATATACTGAGACTATGCTTGCAAAAGTCTGCAAGATTACTTAACTGTCTGTTAAGATTACATAACCCAAAATCAGTTTTAGGACATCTTGTTTTCCTCTTAATCTGTTTAATATACTATATAAGAAGGCAAGAGTTAAAATTATGCCTTAAAGTGATTGATCCAAGGATTTTCATTTTGTATAACTGATCATTATCATCAGTTTGGTTGAACTTAGTAATATCATATATTTGTGTTTCTGTCAGCCACCATCTAATGTTTTTAAAAACATGGAGAGTGCTCAAAAGAAGGAAGAGGAAAGATATTTGAAATTATGCAGAGCTGCAACTGTGTTTTCAGATCTTTATGAAGTACGGTCGACAGCGGTGGAAGCTCAGGGGAAGAATGGAACTCAATTCCAAACAAGTGTGGGACAATGAGGAGATGGTGTTTCTCCCACTCATCAACGAGTTCATCTCAGTAAAGGTTGTTTTTTTTCCAAATTGTCTTTTTGAACCCCTTAAATCAAACCCCCAGGTTTGTCTTTAGGTTTGATTTAAGGTTAGTTTTGTTTTAATCAATGAAATAATTCAGTCCTGGAACACTGCAATGGGACTACTATAGTTTGATAGTGTATAAGTCTAAATCTGAATGATTGACAGGAATTACCATAATTAAGGCAGTACAGCAAAAATTGCATATTCAAACAACATTTCTGTGGTTTCCCAGGTGACAGAGCTGAAGAGTTTAGCCAATCACGTGGTTGTAGGAAATGTTTCCTGTGAAACCAAGGACCTGTTTGCTGCTCTACCCCAGATGGTTGCTGTGGATATCAATGATCTTGGCACTATTAAACTAAGCCTTGAAGTCACCTGGAAGTAAGTTTTTTTCTGTCAATGGACTGATGATGGGTACTCCAGTTTGTTGATTTTTAAACCTGACATGACCTAGATTGTAGTTTTTATCTCATGTGACTTTCCCTTCTGCATTGTTTTTCCTCCTTAGTCCATTTGATAAAGATGACCAAAGTTCTGTTGCAAGCACCGTGAACAAAGCACCATCCGTCAGCAAGAGATTCTCAACAATCCTCAACCAGACCCCACCTGACACGCCATTTTTACGTGAACAAGCCTTCTATGTGAGTTTATATTTTTGTTGTTACCTTTTTAAATTAGGAGAATCTGGAAGATTTTGCTTGAAGTCACTGATTGCTGATGTTTCATGCTGAAATTCACTACAGCACTGAAAATTGCCATTGTATTGAGGACATATGGATCTTATCGTTTAGAGAGATTGATATTTACCCAATAACTATTGGTCCCTAACTGCTCCATGCACTTTATTCCACCTGCTACCTCTGTGACATGCAGTCTCTGCCTCAAAGTCTGACCAAACGGCAGCACTGGCCACTGCTGGACATCTTCAGGGGCACACTTAGCCAGAGCTGCCCCTGTAGTGACATCTCACCAGCAGGACAGCCCACTGCAGTAAGTCATGATGAAGTGGAACCCATAGACTAGAAGCAAAGAGTCCCCTGAACAAGCCTAGAACAATAGTTGCTATTTGATTGCTCATGGTGTCATGGAAGCATAAATAGTCTGTATGCAGGTTTCCAAACAGTTCTCCAGCCCATTTAATTAATAGTTGGCTATGCTTCTTTTAGAGCATGCTGTGAACTTGTGTGATAATGTAGTGAGAAATATGATGATTTATGGCTAGTACAAGAAGCAAGCACCTGGTGGCCCTCTCTTGGTGCCTGAGACTCAGTTGGGCTCAGCCTGAAAAAGCAACAGGATGCCACTTTCATGTGGGCCCACCACTCGCCAGGAGGGCATTTGAGGTAGGGTGCATTGCGAGCTGGGCTGCAGGCATAGGTGGGGCCTGGCTATTAGGACATGGAATGTCATCTCGCTGGCAGGGAAAGAGCCTGAACTGGTGTGTGAGGTGGAGTGGTACCAACTAGATGTAGTAGTGTAGCTAGTAGTGTAGCTCACCTCCACACACAAGTGGGGCTCTGGAGCAACACTATTAATATGGAGATGGACTGGTTCTGCTTGGCTTGGGTGGAGAACTTCTGAACCCAAACTGAGGACACCATCAGGCAGAGGAAACAGCACTGAGGATCTCATCAATCCGGCCAGCATGTCCTCCATTGAGGATCCGGAGTCTGAGGACTGGGGGGAAGACTTGCCCAACACCTTGGCAGAGGAGGCTACGATAGTTAAAAAGCTTTCCGATGGTAAAGCGCCAGAGGTGGACAAGATTCTCCCTGAGATGCTGAAGGCCCTGGACATTGTGGGGCTGTCTTGGCTGACACGCCTGTGACACGTCAGCGTCACATGGAGATCTGGGACAACGGAGTATCTTCCAACTACAAGGGGATCACACTACTCAGTCTGGGGATGAGGCTTGGACTGATTGTCGAACCTCGGATTCAGGATAAGTGGTGTGGTCCTCTCCCAGATTTTGGAACACTGGACCAGATCTTTCGCAGAGTTTCTATACATCTGTTTCTGCCCCGCAAAGTTACTGAAGGGGTCTGGGCCATCCAGACTACATGTGTTTTTTGGACTTTTACAACGTTTACAACCGTGTTTTGTGAGAGATTCTGTGGGGGGTGCTGCAGGAGTATGGAGTACCAAAGTCGCTTTTGCAGCCTATTTGGTCCCTGTGTAACCAAATAAGAGTGGTGTCCACATTCTTGGCACAAGATTGAACTTGCTTATGTTGCATGTTGGACTCTGTCAGGGCTGCTCCTTCACACTGATCCTGTTTATGATTTTTATGGATAGGATTTTGAGGCATAGTCGGGGAGAGGAGGGTGTCTAGTTTGATAACCTGCTTTTTGCAGATGATGCGATTTTGTTGGCTTCTTCAAGCCATGACCCTCAGCACACACTGGAGTGGTTCACAGTTGAATGTGAACTGGCCAGGATTAAAGTCCCCTCTTGGCCATGGTTCTCAACCAGAAACAGGCGATGTGCTCCTTTCGGGTCGGGGATAAGTCATTGCCTCAGGCAGAGGAGCTTAAGTACCTCAGGATCTTGTTCTTGAGTAATGGGAAGTTGGTGTGAGAGATGGACAGATGATACAAGTGGCTGTAACGGGTTTTCTTCATAGGGTGGCTGGGCTCAACCTTAGAGTTAAGGTAAGGAGCTCGATCATCTCGAGGGAGTTCAAAGGGGTCAGCTGAGGTGGTTCGAGCATCTGGTTGGGATGTCTTCAGATCACCTCCCTTAGGAGAATTTTTGTTCACATCCAACTGGGAGGCCCCGGGGCTGACCCAGGACTAATTGAAGCGCTTATAAATCCCTCTTGACCTCGTGGCTTCTGGATTTGTTATTTAGTAACAGACCTTGCTTTGCGATTAGTGAGATTCTTTTATGTATTGCCTCAGAAATTACAACAGTCTTAAGGAATAGTTCACGTTTCTGGGTGTGCTCACCAGTGCTCATAATAACAACGTGAGGCAGGTGGAAGCGGTTATCCTGTCTCAATCCAAAGTGAATAGGTTCATGTAATAATAACTGGAATTATTGTTACATGGTCCACAAAGACATATGAGCCAGTTTGGTGTGGAAGAACTTGACTGGCCTGCACAGAGTCATAACCTCAACCTGATAGAACACCTTTGGGATGAATTAGAGCGGAGACTGTGAGCCAGGCCTTCTGTCCAACATCAGTGTCTGATCTGTGTCAGTGTCTGTGCTTCTGGAAGAATGGTCAAAAATTCCCATAAACACACTCCTAAACCCTGGGGAATGCTTGCCCAGAAGAGCTGAAGCTGTTACAGCTGCAGAGGGTGGACCAAAGTCATATTAAACCCTATGGATGAAGAATGGGATGTTACTTAAGTTCATATGCGTGTAAAGGCACATGAGCGAATACTTCTGACAATATAGTGTAGCTCTCGGTCTATATTCACTCCTGGAACAGCAGACCTTTAAAAGCCTTTAAAACTATGCTGTTCTTGTTTAGAACATTCACCATCGTCGCCAGCAGTTAGAGAACGGAACAGCGTGGTCAAATTCCTCTGAATCTTCTGATGACTCCTCCAGCCCTCAGTTGTCTGCTCAGGGGCTACGCAGCTCTCCACCTCAGACAGTAAGAAACTACAAGCACTTTACTTTTGCGATGATCTACATGTCATTCTTATGCTTTCACAATTATGTTCATGATAGTATCTCTCTCCTTGTTTTTGGTTCTCTGAGGCTTTGCCTGCATGAAATGGAGGAAATAGTATTTCAAATTGTAAAGGCATAATTTGTTTAAGAATTTCACATGTACGGGGTTAAACTGTTTACTCAGGGGAACTGCCATGTAAAAAGGCCTGTCATGTTGACTACAATCAATTAAGGTAGTATCAGTAAGGCATTGAACAGCAGTGATGAGTAAAGCAGGACTGCAGTGATAAAGTGACTGTTTTCCCAGGAGACATTTTTCAGAACATCTGCAGTTTGTTTTAGGCCACGCAGATAAGCCAGAGGGCTGTCAGGTATTTTTGTTTGCGAATGAATGAGACTAAAGAAGGTTCAGTTTGAAATGAGAGACATTACAGCTAAAGACCGGAAAACAGTATTCCAGTTCAATTCAATTAATTTCAGTTTTATTTATATAGCGCCAAATCACAACAAACGTCATCTCAAGGTACTTCAATGATATAGTCAAATTCAAGCCAATTAGACTCAAATTCATTGTAATCATAATCCAATCAAATCCAATAAATTAAATTCAAAATTAGTCCAATTCATACATACAGAGCCAATTCAAAGAGTGCTGATCATGTATGCGGAGACTGGAGAGAAACCACTCTTTTAACAGGAAGAAACCTCTGGCAGAACCAGACTCAGGAAGGGTGGCCATCTGCCTCGACCAGCTCGGGTTTGAGAGGAAAGAAAAGAGGGGAAAACATACCTGTTGAGAAAGAGAAACAATTTAATGACAACAACAATGCCAAAATGTATGTCATATGAGGAAATAAAAAGGGGGGGAAACAAGAGCAAAGTGAGGAAAGGTGTGACAGATGAGGCCCCCTACCAGTCTAAGCCTATAGCACCTTAACTATGGGATGTTTCAGGATCACCTGAGCCATCCCTAACTATAAGCTTTATCAAAAAGGAAAGTTTTAAGCCTAATCTTAAAGGTAGAGAGGGTGTCTGCTTCCTGAAGCCAAACTGGCAGCTGTTTCCACAGAGAGGGGCCTGATAACTGAAGGCTCTGCCTCTCATTCTACTTTTAGAAACTCTTGGAACAACAAGGAAACCTGTTGTTTGGGAGCAAAGTGCTCTGTTGGGAAAATACCTTACAATGAGATCTTTAAGATATGATGGAGCTCGGTCATTTAGAGCTTTATATGTGAGGAGAAGAATCTTAAATTCTATTCTGAATTTGACAGGGAGTCAATGAAGAGAAGTTAAAACTGGAGAAACATAATCTCTGCTGTTAGATCTCACCAGAACTAACAGGAGAACATGGGAAAACACATATGTGAAAAGCTGGGAAACTCAAATCTTTATGGTTTGGGCTTGTTTTGCTTTCACCTGAACCAGAAGTAGCTTGTCAGTGTTACTAGAATAAATTATATGATACACAAAAGGTTTTTTCCTTAAAATGAGGTGGTGGTGGTACCTGATCGTGGGCTCACAGATGCACATGTGCCGTGCTTTCATCTGGCTCAAGCAAGTGTTGTACTTGCAGTCTATTTTAGGAGTTGTAATTACATGAATAAAAAAAAAAACGACTATTAAGTATCATTTTAAAGCATATTCATTAATTTTTTATGTGCTTTGTTGAACATTCAGTGCAGTTACATGGCAACTTAACCACCATTTACTTGCACAAGGCATAGCCAGTGGCAGAACATTTGGCCCTCCTTGGTTTCATCCTATAGAACCTCCTGATGCAGTCTTTATTCTCAAAGACCTCCTGGTTTAGACCACCTTACAGCATACATCCAGGTGCCTCTCCTTAAGTCTGTTGCGCAGGGATATTTTTATAAAAAAAAAAAAAAAAGTTCATGCATTATAAACTTTGCACTATTCTGGTGTAGACATTAATTGTGATAGTGTTCTCAATCATATCTTAATATCTTAAATCAGAAAATAGCCTCTCAACATCTTCTGAGCTGTATTGCTTTCGTATCTGACAATTTTACCACATCTCATCAATAACACGAATTATTGTGTTTTAGCTGCCTGTCTTCAGTGTCTACACTCTTTCACCTGTCTTGTCTCTCCTCTTCTCGCACTTGTTTTGTAAAAAATTTGCTGATCTTACGTTTTGCCATACCTGCAAAACTTATATTGTTAACTAATACTGGTAATATGTATTTATGTAGCATGTAGCGTTAACTTTTTCAAAGGAACTGGAGGTGTTTGGGTCCAAAAGAAAATATACTAACCCTTTTTTGTTGACCTGTCATCATCCATGTTTGCTGCAGCGAAAACATCCTTTTCTTCGTCTCTCTGGGTGTGGCGGTAAAAGGTGCTTTGTTTGACATGGTGGCCGGTGCTAATTTCGCCAAAGTGCCACCACCACTACTGGTGGTTGTGTGCAACTGCAGTTACATATGAATGAAATGACAGATCCCGACAGGGAAACGCTTGGTGAAATTACCGATTTGAAAGGCAGCTGGTGGCAGCAAGGAATTTGGCAGTGGCGGCCCCCATCAAATTCTCTATGCAGGAAAAACCCTGCACCAGAAAATTCTTAAAGAAAATGTCAACCTGTGAACAGAAGAACAGTGAACATACTCTCAATAGAAAGTGGGTCATTCAGCTAGACAACAACCATCAGCACACAAGTTGCTTGAGCAAACAAGTGGTTAAAAAAATAATAAAGATTTGTTCTAGCTGATGTGTAGGACTAATCAATAACCAATTTTTTCACATGGTCTTATGATGATAGTCTAAAATCTAATGATGGTTTAGGTCATATTTATACAGAAGTTAAGAAAACTATATGGACCTATCCATCCAACGTCCCTAGTTGAGGTCAGCAGATCCCCACCATTCACGATGTTGACGGTGCACCGCAGAAGTCCAACAACATAATCACGTCTCACTGCCATTGCCCGCGTGAGCATTGAAGTCCCCCAGCAGAATAAGGGAGTCTCCCGCAGGAGTACTCTCTCTTGCCTCCTCCAATGACTCCAAAAAGAGTGTGTACTCTAAACTGCTGTTTGCTGCGTAAGCACAAACAACAGTTAGGACTCGTCTTCCTCACCCGAAGGTGGAGGTAGGCTACCTCTCGTCCACCGGGGTAAACTCCAATATGCAGGCACACAGCCAGGGGGCAATCAATATGGGGGCAACTCTAGAGTGAAAGAGAGTCCAACCCCTCTCAAGCAGACTGGTTCCGGAGCCCAAGCCGTGTGTCAAGGTGAGTCCCACTATATCTAGCCGGAACCTCTCAGCCTCGCACACCAGCTCAGGCTCCTTACCCAACAGAGAAGTGACATTCCACGTCCCATAAGCCAGCTTCAGTCACCCGAGGATCAGGCCGCCAAGGTCTCTGCTACCCAATTCACACTGCACCCGACCCCCTTGGCCCCTCCCACAGGTGGTGAGCCCATCGGAAAGGGGACCCATGTCATCTCTTTCGGCTGTGCCCGTCTGATCCCCATGGGTATAGGCCTGGCCACTAGGTGCTCACTGCCAGGCCCTGCCCCCGGGCCTCGCTCCAGGAGGAGGCCCCGGTGACCCACGTCCGGGCAAGGGAAGACGTGCTCTAAATATGCTGTTCATCAGTGGGTTTTTTGAGCTGTTCTTTGTCTGGTCCCTCATCTAGGATGTGTTTGCCTTGGGTGACCCTGCCAGGGGCTTAAAGCCCCAGACAACATAGCTCCCAGTATCATTGGGACACGCAAACCCCTCCACCACGATAAGGTGACAGTTCATGGGGGGCCTAACAAACATTAAAGCACCACTAGATGTTTAATCTTTGAGAATATTACTCTCTAAAAGTGTCTGTTCCTTATTATTTAGCTTGGCTCTAATATTTGGAATTTATTTGTTATTTAGCTTGATCTTTCATCGGAAAAAGAATTAACACCCAAACTTTTAGAAAGAAGAGATTGATAGCATTTGTTGAATTAATTTAGAACAGGCCTGTTAGGGTTAGGGCTAACTTAGTCTGTTATGTCCCTGCACCAGACCAGGGACACTACAGCACACTGACCCTAAAATATGACAGCTGCTTCTTTAATGTGAAAATGTGAGATCACCACACACAAAGAAAAAGGTCTGCTGAATTAAAAAGTAAGTTTTTGCTCTGTGAGCGGCAGAGGCAGCATTTGATGTGCTTCAGTCCAGTTGAGCACGAACACATGTTGTGTTGCTCCGTTTGCCTTTTCCATCACATTCTCTCCTTCTAAATACAGTTCCTTTAGCCTTTTAGTGGTTATACAAAACAGATCACATGCTACATTTGCCACTGTTAACCTGACAATCTCTGACTGATAGTTGGGTTTTTTTGTTACTGTAAAGTCAGTGGTCCATGGCTAAATTGAGCTTAGTAAATATAGCTGTGATAGTAGTGGGTGGGATAACTGTACGTCCTTCACTCTAGGCTGGGGTGGTGACATCAGAGATCACAACAGCAACAGGAAGTTCCTCCCCACAGCCTGACGGAGACTCCTCCTCCTCAACTCCAAAGTTCAATCACAAAGTCAGCACTGCCACTGAGGTTCCCAGCATCCCCGAACATCTAACTGAGAGCAACAGGTAAGGTTGGATTTAGATGTTTGAGCTGTTTTTTGAAGAAATCATTTTAATTCCACTCCACATAGTAGCAGATTGATTATGGTTATATTTGTTATCTGATAACATGTGGCATGAACACAGATGAAATTACATTCTTGGTGATATGGTGTGCTCAATCATAATTATATGGACTGATTTCCAGGGACAGAACCAGTTCTAACAGTGAGGAAGAGGTGGATGCAGTGATGACTGTCAGCCACAACGTGGCACAGTATTCACGATCTCTGAGTCACATCAGTGAAAGCAGCGCTGATGGACTTGTATTGGTGGACCGGTCAGCGGGTGACCGTGGGGAAGCGATTTCTCTGGTATCTGGGATTTCTATCAGTGACATTGAGATGGAGATGCCCTGCAGATCTCCTGAACCACCCAGCCCATCTGCCTCACACACCAACATGTCCCTAAGGACATGTGTCATGGAGGAAAGCACATTAAGTGATGCTGTCAGTGACCAGCACCCACTTGGGTGTCCGCACGATGCATCCAGCACTGTCCTCACATGCTTCTCTCCCAAGACAGAGAGAGAGGACCCTAACTCTCTATTACAAATGAACACGCACTCTCACTTGGAGGACAACAGACTCCCAGAGAACAGGGATGTGACATTTGTAGCGCGGCGGGTGCCAGTGGAAGAAGACCTGCCAGATGTGGGAGCAGATCATCTTTCCAGCGAGGGTGATGATCTGGTGGACAGCAGGCTGGAGGATGCTTTGGCAGCTGTACTTTCCTCTCTGGATGATTATAGAGGGCAGTTTCCTGAGTTACAATTCCTGGAACAAGAGCTAAGGCTGCTGCGGGTTACACTGAAGGTGAGGATGAAGCATGTGTGAAAAACAAGAAAAGATGCTCCCAGATGTGAGAAGAGAAACCCAAAACTGTACACAGTTTAAAGTCCTGTTCCTGGGGATGATTGGATCCCACTTGTTTGATTTAAAGAGCTGCAGCATAAATCTCTATACATGTAGAGGATAATATTCCCCTTCTGTCCCAGTAAACTGAATATAAAATGTGGAGGCTGTGTGGGCTCATTCTCCTGTCGTAGTGTGACTATGTCGCCACAAAGATACAAAACAGGTGGTGGAGCGTACTTGTTCTGACCCCAGCTCAGCAAGGGAAAAGGAAACACTAAGACCAGTATAGGCAGGTTGAAGAAAAAGTAATTTATTGTTCAGGGATAAAGCGTAAAGAACCAAAGTCTGGAAACAGGGCCAGGACACGATAAGAACAGAAAAGACTGAGAAAATACAGTACAGCCGAGCAGTGGTAAAGATGTAGTGAGAAACAGAAAAACAAAACTACAAAATAGATAACTGCCCGGCTAATGAGCTACAGTTAACTGCCCAGCTCCTGGAACAACAACTCAAATTTACAAATAGAAAAAGATTCAGCCCAACCAACCTGGCTATACATAAAGGCAGGTGGCGCCTTAGGTGACCGCCTGTGTGGCCGATGCCAAGAGGTTGCATAAATGTTGGCAAAGACGGATGAACAAGGGTTTAGGCCTTACACACATCACATGACAAAGAGCCAGAAGGGTAGTTTACCACACAGTTCAGGTCTTTAAGCTCTGCAGAAGGCTGAGGACGACCCATTCATTTGAATCAGCTGGAGCAGGGAAACATGGAAAACATGCAGGGCGGGGTGCCTTAAGGACCAGGATTGAGAAACACTGATCCAGTCAATCCCAGTTAGGGAACTGCACAGCTGAGCCAGCAAACCAGAACTCTGCAGTCACTTTAATCACACACATGAACTGCATATAAAACAGGCTTGAAGCCAACAGTGTCTCTGAGGACATGAGTGACAGAGCTTTTGAATTCCCAGCGCTGTCATTTCAGTATGTGGGATGAATTCAGTGAGTTCCCATCACTCTGCCAACTTTGACCCTCACTGTTCTACACCTACTTTTGCATGATGACAAAAACATATTTTGACTTATTTTTTACATTTCTTAACAAAAAAACATCCAAAAAATTCCTTGTGGTAAATCAACAGAATATACTGGACTACATATGCCTCAAGAAATCTCAAGAAGTGTGCAGATTAGTGATCTACGCACATACATGTCCATCCTGTGTGTGCTGCTGCGTGCCAGCTTTATTTGGTGACAGTGTGAGTCTGTTTGTGCTCAATATTCTTTTATCCATGTAATCCCCTTGTTGTCCTGTTTGGCACTATATGTGTATGTGCCTGTTTGTGCCCTCACTGGCTTTATGTGTATGTGGGTCTGTGCAGGGTGGTGGGCAAAGCCGCTCGCCCAGTGTGGGCAGCCTCACAGTAGAAACTGCTTTGGGCAGCTTTGACTTCCTCAACACATCAGACTGGGAGGAGGAGGAGGAGGAGGAGGAGAAGACGAGTGACAAGAGGAGGAGAAATAACAGGTTAGTGTGGACAACCGAAATGATGCACAGTCAATATTAGTGCCACTAATCAGAACCACTGAGTGGTGATACACTGAGACATGCACTCATTAGAATGACTTGACATGCATCAGGATTCCTTAAAAACTTCCTGTTACTGCCCAGCTTCAGGCTGACACAGCTCTCATTGTTATTGTAGATTCATGCTGCCATCTAGTGGAGCTTTGGTGTATCCCTTAACCTTACACAGAAGAAATACCTGCTTTATCCAATTAAGCGTCGTGAATAGGTCACCAGTACGTCACAGAGGCACAACCATGCAGGCTCACACTCACAAGTCACCAGTTAACCTGACATGCATGTTGTTGGGTGGTGGGAGGAAGCTGGAGTACCCAGAGGAGAACATGCAAACTCCACACAGTCAGTGGGATTCACAGGAGATAGTTGAGTATCATGAGTGGAATAAATGACCCAAATCTAGAGATGATTGGTTACTCTTTGTCCGAGATATAGGGGGGAACAGAATATTTCAGAGTGAGAAAAACAAGCTGGCTGAAATAATCTGTTCCCCCTTTAATGTTTTAAACACACATTTGCTTTAATTTTTTTTTTTTTTAAAGAAAGACCAATTATGTCACAGGGACAGTGTGTTTGAGGAGAGGAATACATGCAGTAAGTTATTTCAATACTACATCTGCTCGAGCAGATGATTTTCAGACACAGAGCACATTAACTGACATTGGCCGCGAATCTGGGAAACGCGGCCATTAATGATTAAAAGTCATGGTAGCTACTAGAAATCTCTTTAATTTATCCAGTAATGTGTTGCATTTTATATAATAAATGTGGTTTGCAGGAATAACGTGGAAAACGTCCTGTAAGTTTTATTTTTCATGCCCAGCAGACCGAGCTTCCAGCCTTTTATTTCAGCAGTAAGAGGAAATAAACACGATGTGTGGGAACACAGTGTTTGGGTGACTGACTGTTACCTCTTAAACTATCGTTCAAGTGAACACGACTCTGCTTGGAAAAGACGGTTCTCTCAGCGTAAAAATACCCACCAAACTGTGTCAAAGACACGTTTTATACTGGGAGGCTGCAGGTTCAAAGATAAAATAACAACCGTGACACAATAAATGATTTTGTTTTGTCGGTTTACCTACAACTTGATCAGAAATTACGTGCAGACTGTAGAATCTGTCACTCCGGCTGTTGTGCGCGCTCCCGACACCAGGGGAACAGATTATTTCAGGGGAACAGAATTTCGCACAACACCGGGTATGGATAGTAAGTCAGTGTGCTATGGAACTGTTATGTTTGACTTTATCATTTGAAGCTACTTGCAGCTTATTTTATGTTGGCAGCAGCCCAACAACCTGCACAGTGTGATTTTCTTTTCTTACTTTAAAGCTTTTTATCAGCACAGTTTTATTCATTAATTTGTTCTTGATTATCATTTTTTATTGATGCTGCAGACAACTTTTCTGCTCTCTGAGGTTACTTATTCCGTTTTGTTTTTTTCTACTATGGAAAAAGTAGTTCATGGAACCAATCCCCTGCCAACATGTTATAATATAATGGTTTGGAATTTAATGTTGTGGATCAGCACAGAATAATTCAAATTAGTGGAGTGAAATAAAAAGAAAAATAATTATTCAGAAATATTCTTGCATGCATATGTGTTAGGCTTGTGAAGCTGAACCTTACCCATAGAAGTTACATCATTATTTATACTCAACTGATATGAAACCTATTGATTCTTTATTGTCCCAGCTAAGATATTCAGTTTCACGAGTCTGTGCAGTGTACCAAACAAGCAATTATGTCATCAAGTATAACATTTTGCAATGATCATTTAACACGTCATTGGGATCCTACCCCTGCATAATATGGGATGTAATCAGAGGTGTCATGGCAGGGGGATGAATCTTCTCCAAGCAAGCTCTCTTCCTCCTGAAGGATCATAATCTGTGTCCACACGTTAGTGGGGGGAACAGTGGATAATGTGGGTGGGTGGTCTCACTTACGATTGTCTTTGTTAAACACTAGGCAACTTTCATTCATTTCTGATGGACATGAAGTGGGGAGACAGTGACTTTCCAAGTGGTATGTGCTACTGGTGTGAATGAAATTTTATCAGCAACAGGTAATATTGTGAAGAAATTAAATGAACAGAACAACTGGAAGTAAGAAGTCTTTGTTGTGAACAAATCTGGATAGTTATTTCTATGATTAGTGCAGCACATTTGAAACTACTGACCTGTTCAGCTGTCTGCCCATGGATGAGGATGTTCATCAGTCCTTAGTTGGAGAAGTTTGATGAATGATGCAGCAGTTCTTTTGGTTTTCTCTATGTTCAGTTGCGGATAAGAATCAAACACCATTTCTATAAAATGTGATAGAAAAAAGAATGGGTTTGTTGAACCAACAGAATCTTAATCATAACACTGTGAATGTATTTTTATCTGTGTAGGCCTCGAGAAGACAGAAGCTGGGACAGCCCGTCCTCACCCCCCTCACCTCTCACCACAGGCTGCACCGCTCTAGACTGCTCCCTGGTGGTGCATCTCAGGAACTGCAGTGCACAGCTGCTGGTAGGAGTTGAATGATTTCCCACACACAGAATAAGTGTCATGACTTCAGTCTGTCAAGGATCCAGCTCAGCAGAGATGGTTCCTGTGTGGTATATCTGTTTGACCTCCACTATTTAGAATAAATAACATGAAGGTGATAAATTCTCTGTAGGCTTCATCAGCAGTCTTGTTTGTTGTAATGTTTATGATGGTTGTGTTATTGAAAAGAAGTGCGTGTTACTCTAACACTACATGTTGTAACACCAAGGGTCAACGTTCTGTGGAAATCAACAAAAGATTGGTCTGTGTTTTGATAAATATGTCATTTAATCAGGCTGCTTTGTAGCGTTTCATTGGAAGTGGACTGACCACAGAGGATCAGTGTTCCTGTTGTTCTGATGATGATGCTTCATAAATGTTCCTGGTTGGTGTAAAGTGACATGTGGCATTATGCATGCAGCGTCTGGGAATGTTTGGACCTCTGCGCTGTGGAGAGATGTATGCCTTAGACAGACTGCTGAGAGAGGCTCGTGTCTTCGAAATTATTCGTGGCATCATCAAGGATAATCCACGCCGCTTCTCACAGCCTGCTGAAGGTACGTTGTGGTATCTCTGAGTCTGAACATGCAGCCCTCTGGTCCATATTCAGAAGAGGTTATCAGTCACAGTGGTGTCCCACTGGACAGTTTCCACTGACATGTGGGTTTGGATATTTAAGATAAAGCTGTTTTTAAAGTCCATTAAAAACTTTTTACATGTAGTAAGATATGTTTAGATATATTTGTTCCCCTGTTTCAGACAAAATGAGTGGTTTCTATTATTGTTTGCTTTACACTTTAAACTTGATGGTTTTCTATCCCTAAATCAGTGTGCTCTGTATGAAACCTCAGTACCTTTGTATGGAGCAATTTTAAGGATTCTGTGGAAGGCAAAATTCAAATTTACCACCTGAAAGGGATCAAATGCTTCCGCTGATTGAGCAGAAAATAAAAAATAAATAAACCCTTAAGATCCACTGCAAAACACCAGAAACGTGGAATGTCCGATTTTCAAGTGTAACTTATAAATCCTGCTCAATTTAGCATTTTTATCACTTATACCCCTAAATGTGCCCCAAACACCTTTTATCTCATGTTTACCCACTACAAACACATAAACCAGGCGGTCAGCAGTCGCCACTGCCAGCGAGTCTCCTTCATAGTGTTCTTGTCTTCATGTGTACTTTAACTGGAACACTGCTTTGGCTTTGGCAACTACAAGTAGAGTACAAGTATCCAGATAAGAAGGCATACTGAGAGGCCCTCCATCAGACCGAGCAGGAAGACGCCGTGTTGAAGTGAACTGCCGGGTGTGTGTGGGGAATGTCCACTTCTGATTGGAAAACTGATGGATTTGGAAACATTTATCACTCTTACACTGCGATCTGTGTCGGGTGCTGACACTAACAGCTTAAATAACTCAACTTTGTCAGTGGCACATGTTGTGTTCACTAGGAATCACGTTCGTAGCGTGTATAGGAGGTGAGGGAGCCCCCTCAGCTAGCTGTCACTCATGATTCCACACTAAGGTCATCTGAAACCCCGCCCCTCCCACCAGAATGGGGCCAAAAGTTTTAACCAAAAAAAAGGAACCTGAAGTTGAAAAAAAGGTTTTGATTGAAAATGTAAAATTTGAGACTTAAGAAAACAAATCTCAAACATAAATTCAACGATTAAACAAAAATACCTGTCCAGGTGTAGGTGTACTGCCTCTCGCCCAATGACAGCTGGGATGGGCTCCACCCTACCTTAGCATAACATAGATGTAAACTGAACAGAACTTCACCAAACTCTTTTGTGACCTGATAAGACTAAAGGTTGGAAGAAAGTTTCAACTTGGTGGTCAGATGTTGTATCTCCTTCTGTGATGTAGACCCGTGTTTCTGTTGCAGCTAACTCTGCCAACGATGATGTATGCTTCATTGTACATAACATTCAGGGGGAAAAGCATATGCTAAAGGAATGAGTTGTGTCTACCTTCAGTCACATGGTTAAAAAGGCAGTTGTATGTTTGAGTGAAGTCAAATTTCAGTGGTCTACAATGAACTGACGTTAGGAGTAACAGTTCTTTTGCATTCTCTCTCCTGACTCTGTCCTGCCTCCTCTGTTACAGTGATACCACAGCTGGGCCAGTACCTGGGTGCTGTGTCACTATGGCAACAGTGTGTGGGACAGGCCAGTGTGTACTGTGTTTCTGTTGAGAACTTTCTGGCTACACTGTCAACAGTCTACTCCAGCATGCTGCGTGAGAGGGCAGACACAGGTACAACAGCATGTGAGTGTGCACAGTGCACGATAGCAAGTGTGCCATGTTAACTCTTGTGCACGTGTTTCTGCAGTATTTCTGTGCCTGGCTGAGCGAGTTTTGGATCAGAGGTTACCACGACGAGGCAGCAACAAAGATGGAGTGACGGTGACGCTGTTCCAGCTGTGGACTTACTTGGAGTCTAACGGCAACAGTGATATGGAAACGCACATTACTGAGCTGGCAGAAGAGGGTACACACACACACGCACACACACACACACACACACACACACACACACACACAAGCGTACTACACAACTACAGTGCGAGTCAACATTGATTGCATCCATGACTTTTAAGTCCAGAAATTAGAATATGTAAAGAAGTGAATTCTTTCTCATCAAGTTTCTTCTGCTCTCCTGGAACAAACCAAGCAGTTCTGTGACAGTGGTTTCAACATCTTTGGTTGTTATCTTGTAAACTTTTGAAATAAAGTAATCATCACTGTGAAAAACAAACTGGTCATTCCATTCATTGTTTAATTCTGAATTGAGAAACTGAGACTGTTTGTTGATTCTATTTTGCCTGAGGAAGTAGTGGAATTAATGATGCCATGACTTGTCTGCATTGAAGCCGTTGTTAATAACTGATTTTTAGAAGTGTCAATGAAGCTAGCTAGCACTGTAAATGAATGCAGAAAAGATTCTCCTAAGTGACACTAATGATTAATAATCTGCCTCCAACAGTGTGGTTGTTGCAGAACCTGGCATCATGTGACCAGGATGTGATCATAAACAGCCTGCGGCGTCCTGCAGAGTGCAGCCTGAGGAGAGAAGGACTCCATGCTGTAGCCAAACTGTTGAAAGATCCACGAGCCAAAGTGTCAGCCTCTGCCAGCTCTGTACTGCGAGGCCTGGCTGCTCAGCCCAGACACAGAGAGCAGGTGAGGGATGGGTGGATACATTCTGTGGGCACATTCTTAAAACAGACAAATATAGATATTTTCTCATTGATTAATGATTGTCAGGATGTTAAAAGTCCATACAAAGAAAATCTGCCCTTATTTCTCATGAGCATCTCTCTTTAAAAGCATATTGATGGCATTTGAATTATTTCGAAAGAGGAAGTGAGCCATGATGTGATGGACATCGTTGAATCAGGACCTGTTATCTAGATGACATTTTACTGTATAGCAGTGACATAATTTTCCATTGTGTACTCACATGTTGTACAAAAAGATGATATCAGTTAATGCGTGTACTTCAGATGCCATCTACCTCTTTGCACGTGGTGCAGCAAAGACAGTGAGCACTCTGCACTTTGTCCGTTTCCCTCTCAGGCTTTGGTAAGCTGTTTGGAACTGCTGGAAGATGAGAACGTGGACACCAGGGTCTGTGGATGCAA
This sequence comes from Leuresthes tenuis, assembly GCF_036924035.1. Taxonomy (NCBI): domain Eukaryota; kingdom Metazoa; phylum Chordata; class Actinopteri; order Atheriniformes; family Atherinopsidae; genus Leuresthes; species Leuresthes tenuis. The sequence continues at coordinate 28,528,926 of NW_027325359.1, read as the reverse complement.
GGCCTTAGCTTGTCTCAAGGTACGGGCTGTTCCCTCACGTCCAGAACTCGTCATCTCCATGAAATGCAATCTTAGGACAACACTGATTTAGTTAAAGTTACAACAGTGGTCAGATTTAAACAATCTACTGCAGTCTAGTGTCTGTATCATACTTAAAACTTAATCATACTATATTCCTAATTGCTGTCATTCCAGGCCAAAGAAAGCATTGATCAGTTGGTGTATCTCTGCCGGACAGACAAGGAGGAAGTCCGAGATGCTGCCAAACAAACACTGCTTTTGCTGGGTAATAATAACCTTCACATTTCTTAGAGAGCGAGACAAATGCAAAGAAAGTGATTTTTTTTTCAGATACCAATGATAGAAATCTGAGTCTGAAAGTTGCAAATACAGGTGCTGGATATGAGTCCAACTTGGTCCAAAAATGGTTAAGAATGGTGACTCCAGATGTTTTTCCCCATACAGTTATTTCTTACACGGTTCATTTATGTATTTGTGAAGTTATGAAGATGTAAAAGCAGTAAAAAAAAAAAGAAAAACAGTTTTTTCTTGTTTAGTCCCATTTAACTTTGCCCAACACAAGATTAATACATTTATGAATTAATGCAGCATTTCCCTTTTTGTTGTTCTTCCCTTCATCATGTGGAGCAGGTGAGGAGGGGAAGATGGCCCACAGACATGTGGAGATGTCCCAGGACAGCTTACCACGACTCTTTGCTCCAGGAAGCATGGCCAGCACAGCATTCTAACAGTGCTCACTGACACAAACCAAACCACTCCAAAGACAGCAACACATTCTGAGTGTATGATTCATTTTGTTTATGCTTTTACATAATGACACCTGAATGTCTGCAGTGCTGGTATTCTACTCCACTACTCCAAGTGCATTACCTTGTAGTAGCTAAAATGACCATGACAAACACTGTAATATAGAAAAGAAAAAAAAGACGAAAACTTGGCATGATACTTAATACTAACAATCAGTCACAAACACAGATGCTTATCAAAGGGCTGCTAATAAATCTCAGAGTAGGTTGGACTGTACTGATGCTGAGAAGAACTTAGTATTTTGTCCAAATACACAGATATCACAACTGATGTTTGCAGAACAGAGGAAGCTGAAAAAAAATCTCAAAAAATATACTTTCAATATTTCTATATTGGGGTGTCTCACTTGGCTGTCTGGGAGACTGCGTTTCTGACTGGTTAAATGATGAACCAGTAAGTGTTCTTTGATTAATTGCTTCATTCTGCAGTGTCATACTGCACAGATACAGCCGTCTGTAGTGTGGGCTGCAGAGCGGTGTGACAGGCCTGCTCTGCCTGGACAGCTTTTTCTGTGAGGAGACTGACGACTGAACAGTCATCACACCAAATGGCTTCGCTCTTGCAGTTCTGCCTTCTCTATAGCCACTGGCTCCACAACTAGTCCATTAGAATTTTGCCACATGGCTGTGGTTGCCTGTGTAGAGTTCCTGCAGCAAGGCTTTTGTCCACTTTAGAAGCCAAGTCACAGTCAAGTCCAACTTAAACCAAATCCAGATCAATTTCCAAGAAAAAACACAGTACTCATGAAATGATTGACATGCTGTTGCCTATTAATCTGCCTTAATAAGAAAATATGAGTTTCATCCTTCTACACATACATATGACCTTGCACAATGACAAAGCAATCTTGTTACAACACAGAAGCACATTTTGTATTGTTATCACTTATCAGTGACAAACATGACGCCTCTGTGGAGAAGTTACAGTATATTCACAGCAGAAATTGGTCTCCTGCAAGGCCATATTAATTCAAAGTACTGATCAAAACTGCAAAGACAGAGATGATTAAGTCTATGTTTTAGGGCTGAACAAGATGAGATTTAAATACTGGAACCTTTACATCCGGAACTGGGCACTGCAGTAAGGAGTGGGCTGATAGAAGCTGTAGAGGAAATCAACATGCCCCCACTGGGGTGATGTGTAGAAACAAATACTGACGGGGAAATGTATTGATTTGCTCTGAAAATGCAAATATTTGAAGCTTGTTGAATGTATTCATATCTAGAAGTAGAAGTAGAGGAGAAGACTTCCAATACTGTAAAAGTCTGCCTGAACCAAAGAGACGGAATGGTTTCAGTAATTTGAGACCTCAGCATCCTGCCTCCTGGTGGCACAGAAAAGGAACTGTCAAAAAAAAGATTGAGCACGTTCATTTTTGAGTGGAAATCATCCTCCTATGAAACAGAACCCCATGCTTTTTTGGCCCAGTAAATGGATGAATCTATGTGTCTGTATATACTCACACTGTGGAACACTACACAGAGGTTGCTTTCAGTGCCCTTACTCACTATCATAAGTCTATGGAAATGGAGTGACTGTGCAATTCATTATTTAGTCATTTTATTTTATTTTGTTGGAGCAGAGTTTTAATGTGTCTGTTGTTTTCTGTACCACTGATACTTTAACAGGGCATGGGTAGTCTTTTCTTTTGGATCACTGAATTTTTACCATTACAGGCTGCTAATGTCCTGGAAATTAAATTCACATTAATAACACTTACGTGCAAACAGTAACTCTGATGATGCCTGGTTTAAAGAAGTAGCTCAATTAGTTGTGTTTCCTGTTGGCATCCTTTAACATTTAAGTAATTGGGAATCGTTTGCCCACAACTTGGGTTAACTTTGAGTAAACTGGCTTCCTGCAAGAGAGCAGAAACTTACCCCCAACCATACTGGTGTTTATGTATGTGGATGCCTTTTCTACACTTCACAGTTAGGATAATTACATATGAATGTAGGTCTCCATGAAGCTGCTGATCATATATAACAAACACTGATTATTATTTTGCACTTGCTGACATAACATTTTATGTTATTAAGATGTTATTATGTTATTCCAACTTCATATTGTCTGTATTTTAAACTGACTTAAATCATAATTACAAGACCTGATGAAGAAGATGATGACTCCTTATGACAAAGCTGTTTATGATGATTTTTCTCATAATGATACAGTAATTAGCAATGGATAAGGGACAAATTATCCTTCCTTTTAGTTGGGTGAATATAATTACTTTTCCATTCCTCAGCACAGTATATGTAGGGTGTAGATTTTTGGAGTCATGTTTTGGGTTTTCCTGTGTGACAGGCACTCTGATAGCATCATTTCAACAACCGCATAACTACATTTTAAAAAAGAAAATCTTTGGTAACTTGATTTTTGTACTGCACGCATTTGTACTATACATGTGGCTACATATGTCAGAGGTGTACAGGATCACACAAACTGCTGAAGAATCATGCATTTTAATGTCAATTCCCAGCAAAATATTAATTGGGTTTCTAAGTGCTATAGTGACATTATGAGTCATCCTTTTTTCAGCAAGGTTACCTCAGCCCAGTAACTCTGCATAATTAGTATCTCCGTAAGTTAAACTTTACACCAATGCTATGATGAAATCCAGCTGCTTTGAATGAGCATTGTTGTTGCAGGAACAAAAATAAATTACTGCATGCAGGAAACAGTATAACATCCACAGCCAAAGTGTCAGTAATGCTCCACGGATAGCAGAGGTCATTTGTTGGTCAGTCTGCTCATTTGGTTCGGAGTGATCCGGTTCTGAGGGCCAGAAGAAGCTCCGTTCAACTTGGCATTCCCCTCACCAGAGGAACAGAAGTCACCTCACCTGTTCAGTATGGCCAATCTGTAAAACAAATGGCACTCTAAAGTTTGCACGCTAAAATGCTAAACTTTGTGAGTAAGCTTTCACTACTAAACATCAGCGAGTTAGCATTGTTCATGTGAACATGTTAGCATTTATTCTGCAGCCTCACAGAACCGCTGAGCTTGGCCCGAGTCTCTGTAGTCATGTTTTCTCTTGTATGAGCTTTTATATCTCCACCAACAGTTTTGAACTTTTTGTGTAACACAATAAGAAAATACGGTCTTTTTAATCTGACTGCTGACAGTTTTTAAACTTCACCCAGTGTGTGAATATGCCATGAACTGAAAACAGCAATTAAGGTCATTGTGAAGTATGCCAAAAGGACACAGCTTTTGTTTTCTATACAGACCATTATGTTCCTGATGTATAATGTGCCAACACGCTTTGCTTTTCTAGAAATGACTCATTAATGGATTCAGTATTTTTTTCACACTTTTATTTTGATGCATCATAGATGCAGAACTACTGAAAGCAATGAAAAAATATTAAAATAACTGACTTATAGATATTTTTTCAGCTGCTACAGATGATGAGACAACCTGCCAGTTGTGTTGTTTGGTCTGAATGTTTTGTTCTACAAAACATTAGATGATTAGAATAGGATGCAATGTCACTGGAATCACTGAGATCATGATTAGAATCATGGCATGTATATCTAAGAAGGTCACCACTGTTTTTAATGTATTTATCACTGTTAATTTCTCTACTAAGGTAGAAATCCGCAACTATACCTCTGCATCCAAATAGCATCTCACAGTTTTTAAGTGCCTCAAATATCAGTAATGGCAGAGAATGACATAGGATGTAGATTAAATATTTTATTTAAGAATGGAAAAACTGTGAAGCAGTGGAAAAAATACTGCAATGCAACATACACACACATAGTATACATGCATGTATGTATATAGTATACTATATATGTGTGTGTAAATTGCGCAGCATAGGAAACTTTTTTTTTTCCATTTGACTTTTTTCTGGTATTCTGGTGTCAAATGTATAAAGAATATTAAATATTTGTTCAAAGATTGTTTGTGCAATTGATTTTGTTAATTACGTCATGAACTACAGACTAATAGGTAAATAATACAGAGAAATGTTATGCAATCTTCTAGAGTTAGACTTCATGTCCATAAATCATGCTGCATTCATGGCATGTATGGACGTTTTATAGCCCAAATATGCCGCTGGAATATGCTGGTTCTCATGAGAAGGTGTCAAAAATTACCTGGCAGTGTACACCAGGAGGGCAGTAAAATGTGATATACTGGATCATATGGGATTAAAACGTTGCTATATATTAAAATCAATTTCAGGCTTTGAATAAACTGTTCTCTGTGGAATTTTGTTTCTCCTTATTTTCAGATCCAAAGTCTTAAAATATTCCGTTTTTTTTCCTTCAAGCTCTACTTAAATATAGATTTAGAGGAGTCGAGGTCATTTTCTGGCAGAAAAGCTCATATATCCGAGGTCACTGAAAGCATCCATATTCCCAACAATGTTATAAATTAGCTTCAATGTATTCTAAAGGGGCGCCCCTCCTGGCCAATCAGGGTGTCTACAGAAGCTTCGACACCACCCCCCAGCGGCCGCACAGGCGCACTGAGCGCTTAACTGCCATTTTGTGGCAGAAGCTACTCTACTAAAGCGGCAGAGGGATTAAAACAAACTGAGAAGCCTGCATATTTTTTTTTTACTAGCTGCTTAAACTTTGAAACTCAGACTCTGTGCTTTCACCCGAGATTACCAGGAGGAGAAACACACTAAAAGAGGTGAAGTATCACTACTTTTCTGACAAGAGGGGAGTTTGCAGGATCTTTAACCGGCCTCTAGGTGTCACGATGGGGCTCTGGGTCCTGGCGGCGCGTCGAAGAGTGTTTGTCTCCCTCTATCGTTTTAGAAAAAACTGTGGAAATATGTTTAAATATCCGTAGATCAAATAAATATACACACAATCAGTTGTATTTCATTTATATCTGTGAAAATATCGTCGATAAGAATACAGGAATACTGTCGACTTCGTTGGAGAGTTTAGGCCAAGGCGTCCATTTTCTGACTTCTTTGTTTCCCGTCTTTACTGCCTTGACGACATGGAGCTGGCGAGTTTAAGTTGTAGCCCACAACTCGGTTGCATTAACTTTATCCAAAGCGTGATAAAATATGTTCTTGCATAATTATAACTATGTGGTTGTGAGGACAAAACGGACACGCTTGGTTCAGTTGTTGGCAAGTTTCCGCAGATTTCATTGCGGTCAACCAGACTATAGCTTGAACACAGCAATGTAGCTAATGACGCTAGCTAATGAAGCCTTGGCGTGGTTGACCTAGCTTTGGTTTAGGGGCCTCCCCGCCCTTCGCTCTGTTACGACTAAGAGTGGAAATCCTCTAAATACACCTAAATGACCGTGCAAGCATTTAATTTAGTGTTTCATTTAATCAAATTGCCCATTTTAATACCTTACTATACTCAAATTAAACCTAGTTTAACTAACATTCCCCGGTGGCGACGTTCACGCGCGGAAACGGTAAGCCCTCAAGGCCAGCGTGAAAAAGAACTACGAGGCAGTCTCAGTTAAATGATCCTGCCATAGATACTCGGAGACCAAACGCACTACTCTTGTTGTCCTGAAATTAATCTTCTTCCAATACGGAGAATTGCACCAGTCTTTGTTCTGTGCCCAACGCACCGAAGTCGGAATTGGCAGCTGTTGTTGCACCCGTCGCCCGCTTGTCTCCTATAAGCCCACCTAGAGCCACATAGCCGCTGATATATGTTACAGCAGAGAGCTCCCTCTACGACTCGGCTTGGAGAGCTACAAAAATACTGCTTTATAAATGCAGTACAAGGAGGCAACAGCTGCCCAACGCCATATCTTTCCCATGTTGCTGTACTTTTGTACCTGGAGTCAAAGCGACTCTGAAGGCCTTTACCAGAGCCTCTCCTGCTAGGGCAGGTGGACATGGAAGCTCACTTATAGATTTTAGCAGAACACCAGCTGTAATACGTTTTGCCATCAAAGACATCTACCAAGTTGATTTAATTAAATTCAGAGGGCAGCCATGATGATTGTAAATGATTAGAGAGAATGTTAAGTGCACAACACACTGGAGCATTTTATTAGTTACAGTCATTTGATATCCAAACATGAGTCTTGTTGTAGTGGATATATACAGATATAATATATATGTATTAAAGTAAGTGTTTGGTTTATTTGTTTTTTGAGAGTTGTCAGAAAGGAACCGCGAGGCTTAACATTATCAGTCATGTTACAGACATTGATTTATTTGATTTTCTTATTGGGACTTTGTACAGGTGGTGTAACGGAGCACAATATTTAGGTGTAGATGTATGCACACTGCAGCTTGGGCTTTTTGTCTGCCCTGATAAATAGCAGATGACACCAATGATGACTCACTAAGTGGAAAAAATGTCATTAAAGTGGCTCATTTTCTCATAATAAAGAAATTAAGCTTTCTGAGCTAGGAGAATCGAACAGAATTCAAGCTGTCCTAGATCTTTTTGTGCAGTGATTGTGGCTGTCCCTCATGAGGCCACGTTTCCCTCTCCCTTCTTGCAGGTTTACAGTAAATTAGCAACTTGCAGTTTCAGGTGAGTAGTGAGGGTGTGGAACAGGACAAGTAACACTGACACATTGTTAGACTGTTTCTATATCTCGGCGGGAGAATTTTGTCATTGCATAAGTACAACATCATGTTTCTCCCCCCTCAGGTTGGCAGGGAGAGTCAGGTAGCAAAGATTTGATTGAGCCAAGTTCAGGGACTTCAGCAGCAAAGCAAAAGAGATCACCAACACTACAACCCTGCAGACTGCTAAGATCATGTTAACAGTGAATGTCTCCTCAGTATTCCAGGTAACAGCTGTACTGTTTAGTGCCAGCAAGTTTATCGCTCTGTTCCCAGAACATCCTCAGAGCCAGAGCAACAGATGATGAGTTGAAATGAGTTATTTGTTTTCCTTTTTATCTAACTCCTTTTATTAAGTCCGAGTTGTTGCATAAATCTATGAAAGTAATAGATTAGTTATGTGGAAATGCAGATATTATTGTAAGCATTGGTATTAAGGTTGAAGCGTAAGATTCCTACTGATGTGTCCTCAGCTAAAATATTGCTATATTTATTTTTCTAAGCATTAGACAAAGATGCTTGGATTGATTTAACAGGCTTGAGTTTCAGCGTGGGTTTGTGAGCATTGCACAAACTTTTACTGAATCCTGTAAACCTGTATCAGGGCAAATTGACATCTCTGTACAAGCTATGCACTCTTGTTGCTGTTGCAGCATCTCAGTAACATGCACACAAACATTCCTAATTCCTAATGGTCTTAAAAGGTCTTAAATTTAACTTAGTTAAACCTGCAAGAACTCTAATGAAGCAGTTCTAGCTGTTGTGGAGACAGATGTCTTTCATTAGTCATGTTTCCATCCAAAAGTGATTTGAATCATTGGAAAATCGAATAATTGGAATCATTGGAAAATTCTAATCATGTGTGTTTCCATCAAAAGTACGGACTTTGGTGAAAACTACTAACTCACAGGAGTTTTCTGCAGGTTGGCATGACAACCAGCCTGTAAACGTTTTACTTGTCTCCCGACTAGGAGTGTATCACCATGGAGAGAGGACTTGAACCTTTGTTATAAATCGGGCAAGTGGTATTGGAGCTGTCAGCCCAGTTAGTCCTGGGGATTAGAGGGGCTGTCATGAGGAGAAGGCGACAAGAGGAGTTATTTAACCTGCGACCACAGCTGTTTCCATCCCATTCGAATCAACCAAAACCTGCCACTAGTGAGCGTATTTTCATTTGTACGAATCAGGGGATTTTAATTCGAATTATGGCATTCCGTCATAATTTTACGATGCGATACTTCTCGATGCGCATCTAAACAGGCTGAAACGCACCTATTGTTAACAAGTATCAGATTCAGTCGGGTGTTCAGTCTTTCCCCACCTGGTTGTTGAAGAGGACAGGACTTCTCCCTTGGTTGATTATCGCTGGCTGAACATGGGTTTTCCTCAGATCTGGGTAATTTGCGTTCAATGTGAAAATCAATCTTTAACTCTTGCGTGGACTGGCTTTAAAGGAACACTTAAAAAGTTTGTGAACCCTACAACTGCATTTTGAAGTCCTTTGACTTTTGTTTTGCACATTCCAAAACTGTCCTGGCGCACCAGTGGGCTGACTTGGGCTTCCAGCCCTGCACCGTTCGGCTTTATTCTTTTTGGTGTATGGTTGCAGAACTCAAACAGCTTTATTTTTATGACAGTAGTGTTACATCCCACAACTGTAGGAGTAAAAGAGCAAAATATTTGACAAATTCACTGGTGTTACTTTCATGTTCTTCTTGTAAAAGTAAAGAAAACAATGAAAAGGAAAATCACTTCATACCTCCATGTGCCTCAGGTCTCAATGACTGATGTGTAGTTTTAAATGCTTATGGAAGAGGATTTGATCTGTCTGAGGATTATATAACATTGAGCTAGATGATGTTTGTGTTCACACCATATTTTAGTTCTTACCCAGCATGGACGGTGGGTCATCAGAAGGTGTAGGGATGGTGGATGTCCCCACTAAAGACTTCCCATCCATTCAGGCTGTTCACAGCCAGGATGCCATGGTGGCTGATCTCCTTCAGCAAGCTGCAGAGGCCGGGGGTGTGGTACAGGGACAAACTGGAGTCATACTGGATCAAGGTTCTGACTAATTGTATATAAGGTTGCTCCAATACAGAAGAATTGTGTTGATTTTTATCACCTTTAAGATCGTTTTTGTGGAAATATGGTCAAATGCTCTATTCCTCAGGTCATGGGGAAGGAATGGTAGCAGCTGCCCAGTCCCAGCAGCAGCTAATGGAAGGTGGTGCAGGAGTTGAAATGATGGTTATGGACTCACTGGATCCCACCCTGTTGCAGATGAAGACTGAGGTAAGCTCCATCTTAATAATAATACCGTAAATTCCGGACTATAGAGCACACCTGAATATAAGCCGCACCCTCTAATTTTAAAAAGAAAATCCATTTTGTTCTTGTACAGGCAGCACCGGATTATAAACAGGGTGTCCGCATTGTAATCTGAGATATTTGCACAGAAAGATGTTACACGGGAGGATTTTTAAACTTTTAATTAAATGCGTACAGTAAAATTAACTGTATTTGGCAGGTGATAGATGCTGCTGTTGGGGGGTCATCAGCTACAACAGGTGTGGTTGGAGGGGTTGCAGGTGCTTCTCACCAAGCTACCGTGACAACAGTGGACCAGACTCAAATCATCACCCTACAGGTACGTGCTGTTTCATTTTCATGTGGTTCTCTCAGAGTTCACCCTGATTCTTGCCTTGTGGCAGCTGGAATACACCCCCCACACCACCGCCCTGCAGACCCAAATGGGATTAAGTTGATATGCAAAATAGATGAAGAACGGATGTTTTTATTTTTTTTTTTTATTCATTTCAATTACGACAGAACAGGGCAATTTGCAGTATGCAATATAAGAAAAAAACATGATTCTTTAGTAGATGGATATCATTAATATTCTCTGTCCACAGGTGGTAAACATGGAGGAACAGGCGGCCTTGGGCTTGGGGGAGCTCCAGCTGGTCCAGGTGCCCGTTTCTGCCACCACAGTGGAGGCACTGCAGCAGGGCACCTTTGTAGACACCACTGCAATGCCAAAGGATGGCGACCCAGTCATCTGTCACACTTTACCTCTGCCTGAGGGCTTTCAGGTAGAAAGATAGACTTACCCAGAAATCCAAGTGTAATACTGTCTTTATCATTAGACTGATGAATTTAATACAGGTGATGTGTTGTGTGTGTATTATATTCTGTTTTTTTTTTTTGTTTGTTTGTTTGTTTTTTTTTAATGAATTTTTCTTTCTTAGGTTGTGAAGGTTGGTGCCAATGGGGAAGTAGAGACAGTGGAGCAGGAGGACGGAGCTGAAGCCCACCCTGAAGAGGAGGAGGACGAAGAGGTGGGGAACCAGCTGCTCGTGGAAGGAGAGGATGAGCCTGTTCAAACACCAAATGATGACCCAAACTGGGCAAAAGACCCCGACTATCAGCCTCCATCTGGAGTGGTCAAGAAGGCTAAAAAGGTAAACTGACAAGGTTATTCGTTCTAAGGGGATGGGAAATTCCTCTAAATGATTCAAACTAAACTTGCACTGTGTCCAGGGTAAAAAGAGTCGCCTGCGTTATGCTGAAGGAGATAAAGATATGGATGTTAGTGTGTATGACTTTGAGGAGGAACAACAGGAGGGCCTTCTGTCAGAAGTCAATGCTGAGAAAGTAGTTGGCAACATGAAACCACCCAAACCGACCAAAATCAAGAAAAAAGGTGAGTCGTTCATTTTGAACGTCACTGTCAGTTACAGTTTAAGTTTGATTTGGATTTTTAAAGTTGGCTTGGCTTGGAATAATGGTGAGCAGGTGCTTCACCTACCCATTGTGCAGAGAATCGGATCCACGAATATGTCCGATTCAAAGAATAAAGGTCGTTTTTACACGCACCTTTCAGCTTTTAAAAGAAAGTTGCTGTGTTATTTACAGAAATATGTTTGTTATTCAGATTTTTCTGATCAATGATGATAAGTTTGATGGAAATTAATTTTTTGCTTGAAAGGCTTTTGAATACAGCCAGAATTACGTTTTACCATCCAGAATATTGGTTGTAGGCGGTCTTACATCTCCAGAAACAGATGCAAGAATTCAAAATGATGGGGAATTTTGTTAATTTAATTGATTTTGTTTATATAGTCACATTCAAGCCAAATATAATCCATTGTAATCCAGTCAAATTAATTCAAATCCAGTCACTGCTATAATTGTCTTACCATTGACATCTTGTGTGCGTTTTAGGAGTAAAGAAGACATTTCAGTGTGAGCTGTGTAGCTACACGTGCCCTCGGCGCTCCAACCTGGACAGACACATGAAGAGCCACACCGATGAGAGGCCTCACAAATGTCATCTGTGTGGAAGAGCCTTTAGGACGGTCACCCTGCTAAGAAACCATCTGAACACACACACAGGTACACACATCTTCAGGAAAAGAATGTTTGACTGCAGTGAAACTTAAAAGAGGACTCATTTTAAAATGGTTATAAAACAGGAGATTAACAGCACCCAGGTCATAAAGAGGGCACACAACATCATCGAGGACTGCACCCACCCACAGCACACACTGTTCATGCTCCGCATCTGCTGGCCTTCAGCTGTTGAACTGTGATTGTCTGTCATTACACATTTGCAAATCTAAATTTAAACATACAATCTTAACATTGGATCTATACATATCTGTGACTTTTGCACGGTTACACAATAAAAACAATATTTGCACAGACTGACAGAATTGTACAACTAATTGCACCTTACATTAAGATCAGATTTATTGTCATGTACAGGGAAAAACATGACATTTCTCCTCTGCATTTAACCCATCCAGGTTGGCACCTGTTGAACACACACATGCACAGGGTCACACACTCACGGAGACAGGTGCCATACACTGTAGCACCCCTCTAGCTGTCAGTTCACCAGTCTTTGAGTGGCGAGAGTCAGAACCAAACCACTTTGTGGTTATTGGACGACCACTCTCACTACTGAGCCACGACTGCCCATCTCTCTACACTCGACACTTCTATTCATTGTACTTGCCATATTTTATTTCCTGTCTATGCTTAGAGTTGAGTACATTCCTTTATTTTAGTCGAGTTGTTTTTCTGCCCAGTATGGACACCGTTTTGCTGTGTATATGAAAATAAAGCTGTGACTCTTAAGCAGAGCCAGAAGACTGGTTGTTTTTCAGGTCATGCATGCAGGGACAACTTAAAGCCTTATATTTTTGTTTACACAGGAACTCGGCCACACAAGTGCACAGACTGTGATATGGCTTTTGTAACCAGTGGAGAGCTTGTTCGTCATCGTCGCTACAAACACACACATGAGAAACCCTTCAAATGCTCCATGTGTGACTATGCCAGTGTGGAGGTAGGAGGAATTCCTGTCGGCTTCATATGTTTAATATTTTCAGAAGAGAAAGGGAATGTGAACCTGTCTGTGCCTGTTACGTAGGTGAGCAAACTAAAGCGCCACATTCGTTCCCACACCGGTGAGCGTCCATTCCAATGCAGTCTTTGCAGCTACGCCAGCAGGGACACATACAAGCTGAAGAGACACATGAGGACGCACTCAGGTATAACTGCTGCATACACTACTCTTAACAGAAGAAAGTTGTTGAGTTATTTAGGAGAAACCTCTTGTGTTCATATAGTAAACCCCACCTTTAATTTGCCTCAATAATTTAAAGTACCAAGAGTACCTTAGGTACCTATTAGAAGCAGGCTTTTTTTTTTTTCAAATTTGTAGAAAATTGTAGAGAGAGACCACATTTTGGGACAGTAATTTGCATAAATGAAGTACCAAACGGGCTAACAAACTGTTAGCTTGAGAAGCTGTGACTTACAAACTTAACACTTCATGTGTCATTTCAAATGCATTCCCATCCATCCATCTATTATATTCCACTTATCTGAGGTCGGGTTGCGGAGGCAACAGGTCCAGGAGGGAAACCCAGACATTCCTCTCCCCAGCGACACTCTAGGATACTCTGCTCCCAGTTGGACGTGTAAGAAACAACCAGGTGCCTGATCCACCTCAGCTGCCTCCTTTCTATGTGGAGGAGCAGCGGCTCTACTCCGAGCTGCCTCCCTCCTCCCCCTATCTCTAAGGCTGAGCCCCGCCCCCCTCTGAAGGAAACTCATTTCAGCCGCTTGTATCCACGACCTCATTCTTTGGGTCAGAACCCAGATCTGTGACCACAGGTGAGGATTGGAACAAAGATGGAGCAGTAAGCTGAAAGCTTCTCCTTCCAGCTCAGCTCCCTCTTCACCACAACGGACCGGAGCAGTGCTCCTATTACTGCTGACGAAGCCCCGATCCGTCTGTCCATCTCTAACTCCAACTCACCATCACTGAGAACAAGATCCAGAGATACTTAGCCTCTTATGGCCATGATTATTTTCAGGTCGCCTGGATTTATTTAGATTTTATGGCTGTAGAATTGTTAGAATGTGTGCAAGTGTTTGCTTCTGCCCCTTTTTCCAAGAGAACAACTTTCAGTGTTACTGTGTGGTTTTGACTGTGCAATAACAGTTTAAAGGAGAAAAAGCACAAAACACATTTCAAGTTTATATTAATATAACAACTCTGAAATGACTTGAACAAAAAATTTTTACATGAACAGCTTCCACTTTGAATTGTCTCACATATATACAGAAAATGTAAGTTCTAGCCTTTTTAAGATAAATGTCCCGGCGTTTTTTTGTTTGTTTGTTTTTTTTAACTGGTGTGGTAGTCTCTGAAGAAGTTGTTCTCCAGCTGCAGACAGAGCCCCACAATGCACCGCTCACACTGCCATCACCCCATGCTGGCTCTCTGTGTTCCCCTGTCCTTGACTTGTTGGAACAGGGAAGGGATTTTCAGAGGGGTCCTCTGTTGCCTGCCTTTCAGTGAGACTCAAAAGAGAAATGGACTTGCTGCTGTGTTTTGGGCCTTTGCTGCTGACTGGCACATAACTCCTTGTAAAAGATGTAGCTATTAGTGACAGCAATGTCCAGAAAATGCTGGTAAACTGTGACGTGCCACCTATTGGTCCCCCTGGGGATCAGAGCATCTGGTCTGTTATGTCCACCCCTACCATGTATTTGTTATACTTTCCCCAGCTTCATAGAGTCCATCCACTTCACAAATAAAAGGTCACCACCCATGATCCAGCAAATGGAGCCTCTTGGTGACCTCTTATTCAGTGCATTTACTGTGGTGATTGAAACACCAACTCTCCCTTGCCGGTAAGTCCCACAGGCCCCAAATTCCTGTCCCAGGTGACGGAAGAGAAGCTGCCTTGTGTTAAAGTTGTCACACTAAATTATGTATCCAAATCCCAGCAAGTCTTTATTTACCAGTGACACCACCATGTCTTAAGAGAGCCCCTTCCCTGATGCTGTTGTCGACTTCCCTGTGTACAGTGAGTACATATCACGTGTCTGATTGGACGGGCGTACTGCAAAAGTCCTAGGGGGCATCATAAAGACGAGTATATGGTTGCAGAGCTCCATTTCTCTGTTTCCCTGTATTCTTTCAATATTTTAGACATTGTAAATGGTAATGGTGATGAGAAGTATGCATCCAACAGGATGATTGTAGAAGGGTTAAACTTCTCCGCCTGCGACAGGGACTCACCTAGAGCAAGTAGTCCACCTTTTTGCTGTTGAGAATCAAGGTCTCAGATTTGAATGAGCTGACTTTCATCCTGGCTGCTTCACACTCAGCTATGAACCGCTCCAGTGCAGCTGAAGGTCATGGTTTGAAGAAGTCAACAGAACCACATCATCCACAAAGAGCAGAGATGTGACCCTGAGGTTCCCAAACTAGATGCCCTCCTTTCCCACCTCAAGATCCATCCATGAAAGCCACAAATGGCGTCGCTGACAAGGGTGGAGTCCAACACTCTCTGTAAACAAGTTTGACCTTGTGCCAAGAACGTGGGCACAGCTCCTACTTTGGTTATATGGGAACCAAATAATTTGCTAAAGCAACTCCAGTACCCCGTACTCCCACAGCACCCCCCACAAGAAACCCTAGGGGACACGATCATAAGCCTTCCCCAAATCCACAAAACGCATGTCGGCTGGTCAAACTCCCACAACCCCCTCCCCTCAGTAACTCTGTGAGGGTAAAGATCTAATCCGCTGTTCCACGACCTGGGCGAAAATCACTCTGCTTCTCCTGAATATGAGGTTTGACAATGTATTGGAGCATCCTCTTCCTACACCCTAGAGTAAACTTTCCTGAGGAGGCTTTACCACATGGAAGCTTTTTAGTTACCTGAGGAACTTCTACCAAGACATGCTGGCTACATGAATGAGATCCGTAAAGTTCTCTCCATCGCTTGACGATACTCTCGGGTCAGGACTGCAGTTCTCAACGCAGGCTAAGCACAACCTTGTATTTCTGCCTTGACGCCAACTGAAAGTCCTTCTCCATGACTCGCCAAATTCCCCTACACCTGAGTGTCATCTTCAACAACCACCGACACTTCAGCCCTTCTAGCCACTCGGTACCTGTCAGGTGTTTCAGGTGACATGGGACAGCCAAACCCGAAAGGGTTCAATTGACGGTGAGCTTCTCTCACCGCAGGTGTCCACCAGTGTCCATCAGATTTCATGTCCCCAACCTCCCCCAGTATGTGAGAAAATCCTACTGGAGGTGTGAGCAGAAGAGCTCACCGAGGCCTCCGTCAGACCTTCCCGGGTCACCTGGACTACCCGTTTGGGCTTACCAGGTCTGTCCCGCAGGCTTCCCCTCAGACGGATACTCGCCACCAGGCGACGATTGGTTCACAGCTCTGCCCCTCTCTTCACTCAATTGTCCAAGATGTACGGCTGCAGGTCCGATACGAATACAAAGTCTATCATCGACCCTTGGTCTAAGGTGGCCTGGTACCAGGTACACTTATAAACCACCTTATGCTCAAACATGGTGTTGGTGATGGATAATCCATGATTTGCACAGAAGCCAAAAACAAAACCCAGCTCAGGTTAAGATCAGGCAGGTCGTTCCTCCTAATCGCATCTTTTCAGGTCACTCCATCATTGTTGACATGGGAAGATCAATGGAATCCCCTGATGACACCCCCTCAAAGAAATCACCCAGAGACTCCAAATGTTCTCCCTTCTGAATTTTAATTGGACAGAAAGCATATTGTTTTGAGAAGCGCTTTTATTGTGAGACATGGGGATACATACTCGACTGATCCAGAGTCCCCAGCCCCAGTTATTATCAGAGGAAGTTTTTATTCAGGGAAATGAGATATTCAATCTAATGTTACGAACTGAACCCTGCCCAGCAACATACTTGTAAAACGCAGTTATCACTTTTACTTTGAGTTAAGCAATATTGTTCAAATCTCTACTTTTGGCAATTCAGTACAGTTTGATTCATCCTGAGGCCCCGTTTTATTATGTCACAGTTATGTTAGATGGAGAACATTAATGGTACAAAACAGTACGTTTGTTTACATGCTTGATGATTTTTCTTAGGTGAGAAACCGTATGAGTGCTACATCTGCCATGCTCGATTCACCCAGAGTGGAACCATGAAGATGCACATTCTGCAGAAACACACAGAGAATGTGGCTAAGTTCCACTGTCCACACTGTGACACCGTCATTGCACGCAAGAGTGACTTAGGTAAGACACAGGCAGAGTCCACTTACCAGACCAACAATCGAGTTTCTCAGCCATGTTGTTTCACCTCCCTACTGTGTGTGTTTTTTGTCATTTGTGTTCATGTAAAGGTGTCCATCTTCGTAAACAGCACTCTTTTATTGAGACTGGAAAGAAGTGTCGTTACTGTGATGCAGTTTTTCATGAGCGCTACGCACTGATTCAACATCAGAAGTCTCATAAGAATGAGAAGAGGTTCAAATGCGACATGTGTGACTACTGTTGCCGCCAGGTTTGTCTGCTTATCTTACCTAAAGATGGTGCCAGTCTATTTTAAAGGTTTCATATTGTTAAAATTGACATTTAACACATAACTTAACTGTTAACATGAGACCTTTTTTTCTAAAGCAGATCTAGATCCTTTATAAATGCCATAGAATTCTCAAACTACTCAATCCAGAGAAATGAATGAGTCATTGATGCTGTTATAAACCTGCCCAGGACAGTCATTTTGTGTGACGTTCTCCTCTCCCTTTGCTCCGCTTCTTTGCTACAGAAAATAGCAAAAGAAGTAGCCGACATGCACGTTTTGCCAAAGATTTGAGTCATGCATAAAGGCAGACCTACATGTGCACTGCCCAAAATGATTGCTACTGATGGAAACATATTACATACAAAGCAGAACTTTTCCCCCTATGTGAGAATGCAAAGGCAGTTTGTTTTCACATGTTGGTCCGCTCCAGCTGGTTGCTGATGGGGACATTCAGGTGGACACAACCGGGCTGCTCACAGCTGAAGTCAAATGACTCAATCTTTAGGCTACAAAAAGTCCAACAATAAAGGCTCCAGGTTAAATGTAGACAACAAGCAATAACGCAGAGCAAGAAACAAAAATGTTGACCTCTGTTTTGTATTTCCATCTGTATGTTTTTGTCACTCCTCAGAACAGACCTTTAAAACACTGCAAGTTGTGAGAACTTGTCTAGTGAGTTTTGTGTCACGTTCTGAGACAGGGAGCAGCTCTTTTGATCTGCTTATGAGACCACCAGTCAGTTATTTCAAAGCCAAATGTCTGTCAGTAACCATTGTTATTAGATGGATGCATGACCCATAAATATGGAACCTTTTTAAAGCGATAATTAAAACATTAAAACAGAGTAGATTAATGAAATTGAGAATCTATGCCTTTAAACTATCTATGAGCCTGTTTTTGTGTCCATGGATTCATTCTCTGCAGATGATGAACTTCATGCTCGTCCATTTACCAGCTGAGATGAGTCACTTGCTAGCATTGTCCTAACTGTCCTAATGCTGTTGCGTCTAGGAGCGCCACATGGTAATGCATCGTCGGACCCACACTGGAGAGAAACCGTATGCATGCAGCCAGTGTGAAAAGACCTTCAGGCAGAAACAACTTCTAGACATGCACTTCAAACGCTACCATGACCCAAACTTTGTCCCCACCGCTTTTGTTTGCCCCAAGTGCAGCAAGACCTTCACTCGCAGGGTAAGGAAACTCTTTCTGCTGTAACACACCTGAGCTGTAGTTCTGAGCGGCTAGCAGCCTAAGCAAGCTGATTACAAAAAGCCAATAGACTATCTAACTGTGTGCTTTTTAGAACACCATGGCTCGCCATGCTGAGAATTGTAGTGGTGAGGTGGAGGAGGGTGAGAATGGAGCTTCAACCCCCAAGAAAGGGAGGAGAGGAAGAAAGAGAAGGATGAGGAGCCGGAGAGATGAGGATGACAGTGGTGAGGATTTGACATTTTATGCAGTTTGTGGCTTGATGTGGTTTGCCCTGTTCCTATTGTCTCAAGTCTATCTTTTATTGCTGTTCTTCAGAAGAGGATCAGCCTGAACAGGATGAGGAGGATGAAGGTGAGGGTGAGGAAGAAGGGTCCCTACTACAGGAAGAGGAGGAACCAGAAAGTATGGAACTGGACCAAGCCCCTGCTGCCATCCCAGTACCAGCCCCTGATGAGCCACCAGTCAAGAGGAAACGAGGTCGCCCCCCAAAGAACGCCCCCAAACCTTCAACTCCCAGCCAGGCCGTGAGAGTGGCTGGCAAAGTGACTGCTTCAGGTAAAAACACTGATTTACTGGATTCAAATCAAAGTTTGCTAAAGCATGAGACTTGACCAAAGGGCAGAAGCACACAGAATGAAAAGAAAACTATAAAGTCAAATTTTTAACTTTGTTAACATGTCCATAAGATGATTTTGTGTCACAAGACATCTCATGAGCAAAGTCAGCCATCAGAAGTGGCTGAGAATCTCCAGAGCACTACTGAAAGTCTCAGACAGATGAAGTTAAACTGCCTGTATGTGCTATCTACATGAAGGAAATGGTAACCAACCAACCCTGACTACTGGGGTTGGGAACAGATGAAAAGCTGGCAAGCTAAGACTGCTGCAAACATCTTTGTATGTTATCTTAAGTATCACTCTCTAGTTTTTTTTTCTTCACAGAAACTTTGAAATGTTAATTTTGGAGGTACACGGATGGCTTTTTAGATTTATTACTGCTGAAACCAGTCTGAAATCCAGGACCTAAAATGAAGTCCTGAGAGATTCCTTATTTAAGGGAAAAAGGAGATGCTTCAATAGGAAGTGAACATTTTAATATGCAGCACTGTGAACTAAGACAGCATGTGAGCAGGAGTTGACTGTAGAATGTCATTAGAGTCGACTCTACCTTCAGTAGAGAGGACTGTGGAGGGCTTTGAAACTTCAACATGCTCAGGCGTTTGATAACCACACATTATTCTGGGTTTGCTGCTGTTGTTCTTATGCAAACCTAGTTTTTGCACTGAAACAGAAGTTTTTGGGGGATGTCATCCAGGGTAAAAATTTCACTGACGAACATCTGAAAAGAAAAACAGAGACTGATAGTCATGTCCGAATGTTGCTTGGTAATGTATAGGTGTCAGTGCCCAAATCATTAAGACACACGTTACTGGCGTGCAGCGTTGCTCCGTTCCGTCCTATAGCTTCCGTTTCCGTCATGATTCTCGGCACCTAACTGTCAGTTGCGCCGACCTAGGCAAAAATACATCAGACTGTGCGTCTCGATCAGGAGAAGTGTGCTGCTGTTTTTCAGGATTTCTGGAAATGATTGTCCCACAGGAATGCTGCTGAAAAACTAAACACTATAACTCAGCCATACTTCATCATAGTGACACCATTCAACGTTTGAACGGGTCAGGAAAGATGAAACGTTTACTTGATCAAGGGTTTTTTTGACAGCCTTTACTCGGGGGCAGTTTAACTCCTCTTACTACTGCGATGCTGTCACCCACTCATATTTCACAGGCTCCAGATGAATCAGAAAACACTCAGACAAATGGACAAATTATACATCATATATTTCTCTATATACCGTCATCGTGCTGCATACTTCACCTGCCTGTGAAATCATGGACTGACACAGATGGTGGCGCACCAGTTTGTGTTGGGGTCTGCAGCTTCTGGACGCCGACATCACACCTCTGCAGATTAATCAAATGACCCACATTAACTTCTGTGGTACTTTTAGTATCTTATGAAAATGTTTTTATCATTCGCTGTTTACCATAAAGCAGTTTTCAGGCACATTGAGACAGTAGTTTAAACTTCAACTTCAACGTTTCACTATTTCAGGAGCTCATTTTGAATCTGATGGCAGTAACAAATCCAAAAAATAACGTTGGGACAGGGCAGCACGAGGCTGAAAAACTAAGTGGAACTAAAGAGAAACATGTTGCAAGTTTTCACACTAATCAGCAACAGGTCAGTAGCATAAGTCGGTATATATTTAAAAAGAGCACCTTAGAGAGGCTGAGTCTCTCAGAAGTAAAGATGGACAGAGATTCAGCACTCTGCAAAAACACTGGGTTCTACACACTGTGGAGCAGATTCAGAAAAATGTTCTTCAACATAGAAATTCTGAAGACTTTGATTATTCCATCATCTACAGTACGGCTGCACGATTATGACCAAAATCTGGATAGTGACTGGATAGTGTAGTGGTATGATTGCCACCTTTCATGTGGGAGATCTGGGTTCAAATCCCCTCCATAAAAGGTACTGTCTCCAGTAGGGGTCCTTAGGCAAGACCCCCTTACCCT
This sequence comes from Leuresthes tenuis, assembly GCF_036924035.1. Classification (NCBI taxonomy): domain Eukaryota; kingdom Metazoa; phylum Chordata; class Actinopteri; order Atheriniformes; family Atherinopsidae; genus Leuresthes; species Leuresthes tenuis. The sequence continues at coordinate 28,507,875 of NW_027325359.1, read as the reverse complement.
ATCTGTAAGTCGCTTTGGATAAAAGCGTCTGCTAAATGCATAAACACATATAAACATATAAAATCATAATCACGATTATTCTGATCAATATTGTTATCACGATCATTCATCTTGTCTGGAAAAACATGTATTTTTATTGCACCATTTATAAACAAACAATGTGCCAACAATTTTTTGTGAAAAATAAAACTTTAAATTAGAATAAATGATAAATAATGCACCCCGCCTTTCGCCCGATGACTGCTGGGATAGGCTCCAGCCCACCCGCTACCCGATTAACGGATTGACGGTATAGAAGATGGATGGATGGATAAATAATGCAAAATAAAAACAAAAACCCAATAATTAAGTAGTAGCTGTATTGATCGGACACATGTCTTTGGCCAAATAAGTAGATTTCGCGCCTGTTATTTCTGCGTGTCTTTGGGAGGTACATGGATAGGGTTCTGCCCGGTGCAGGTTGCTGTAATGGTTGTCTGGGTTGGTGCTGGACACGAACAGGGATTTTGGGAATTAACATTAGCTTTGGCCTTCATGCATTCCTCATATTTAGGTTTGTGATGTTTTTTCAGATGATTGAACATCTTAGTGGTGTTACTCTGCGGGGCAGACACTTCTTTGTTACACTCTTTGCTAATAACTTGCTCTTGTTTAACATCACTTGCCCTGAATCCGAAACAAGTCCAGACAATGGATGTCGCCCCGTTTCGAGGCACAAGCTCCTCGCCATCCTCAGATGCTGCTGTATTCTTCTCAGCTTTCGACATGACTTGTTCTCATCGGTCTTACTCATAGACTGTCTAACTAGCTGCCGCTGCAGGCTGTCTTACACTGTGCGCATGTTATTTAGGCAGCTTAATGAAGCCTTAACCATGCTTTCACCCACTGGTGGTTGGTAGACTACTGGTTGAGAACGTGTGGTTAGATATGCAGGCAGCAGAGCTCGCATTTTGAATGTAAATATCGTTGACGATCAGGTTCATTTAATTGTGGCCACCAAAATCATGATCATAATCAAAATACGATTAATTGTGCAGCCCTAATCTACAGTACATAGTATCATCAAACGTTTCAGAGAATCTGGAAACTTCTCTGTGAAAAAGGGACACAGGTGATGAAATAATACTGGTTGTCTGTGACCTTCAGGTCCTCTGGCAGCTCTGCATTAAAAACAGATCTGATTCTTTCCTGGAAATCACTGCCTGGGCTCAGGAACACTTCCAGGAATCAGTCAGTGTGGTTACATGAGTGCCATCAGATCGGATTAATGGCTAAATTACAATAAGACTGAGTTATTCAGTTCATGTAGACACATTAATCTGACAAGAAATAGAATCTGATCGTATTACTTGCGATCGAATTACGACCCCGAGATAACTCGATCCAAATGCCCCCTGAACATGCATGTAGACGACAGCGGATCGGATCGAGCGTTCTGCGCATGCTCGAGATTGTTTCCTGCGATCGTCATCCGGAAGTTGAAGGAGACGATATTACTGTTGTTGTTGCCGCCGTCAAAAAGAAACAAACAACGTGATGGAGAATGTGCCGTTGTGCATCGTGTTTGTGCCATAACCAGCTCATCACAAATGTAGAGGGACGTAGCTTCATCTTGCTCTTCGTTCGCCATCTTTCTAATGCCTGAGTTTGTTGTTGTTGGTGGTGACGACGTCAACAGGAAGTGGCTCTATTAGCGATAGTTGAAATGGGGACAGCGCCACCTATCGTACCGGGGTATGACATGATTTGTGCCAGTGATTCGATTAAATTACCGTCATATCCAAGGATCATTACTCTCAGATAAGGAGCATAACCAAACTATAGCCATAATCGAGTTAATCTCATCATGTAGACCCACTGTCTGTGAACACAGCTCACTGTAACAGCCACAGATGCATTAGCACCTATAGAACTGGCAACCTGCACATCTGGAAAGACACCTTATGTCTATACGGACCGACTGAGCACCTCTTATTGCTGTGTAGAATCTACGCTCTTCCATTCATCTGAGAGCAAATTAATGTATTAGTTTCATATCCAAAGCTGGTCACATTTTCATAAAACTCCTAACGACACTCTTGCTTTTAATTTAATAAAATGAATGTTGAGTACTTTTAAATAAATCCCTCAGTGTGTGTTAAAGTGTGTCTGTTGTTTTGTAGCTGCTGCCATCATTCAGGTGGAGGATGAGAGCACTGGAGCAGTGGAGAACATCATAGTGAAGAAGGAGGATGGCGACACCTCTGCAGTGACTCCTCTGGAACCAGGAGTGGCCCTGACTGTGGAGGGGGTGGGGCTGGGAGAGGAAGGGGTGGAGACCGTGGAGCTGGCTGTGAATGAGGAAACGACAACAGCAGCCGCTGCCAACGGGGATCTGACACCAGAGATGATCCTTAGCATGATGGACCGATGAACACTCCACACACATCTGCTTCTCAGAGCAGCCTTAAGAGTGGCGACAGGAAAACAACCATGTACAAAGAATGAAAGCTGCATGTAAATACATGACCTTCACACCTATATACAGAAATTCTTACACTGCTGATTCAAGGCCACACACACACACACACACACACACGCAGTAACAGAACGTCCAGCACACACCTGCATCAGCTGAGCTCAGACTCTGCTCCTTCTGTTTGAAGCTTTTCTTAAAGAATCTGGCCCACACCCTCGCCTGCAGACGCCTGCACCATACAGACATTTTATTAGATGCTATGTCAGATTGCCCTTTGATTTAAAACCAAATGTTTCCCCCCTTTTTTTTCTCTTTTTACACAAATATATATGAATCTCCTCTGTCAAAGGTCCTGCAGTGTAACTGGTGGCCATTAGCTAATATGAGTTCCAGCTGTGATGTTGCTGTGTGGGGGCAGATGGGATGGCCCGGGAACGAGTGTGAGACCCCCCCCTATCGTCCTTCTGTGGTCTCTTTTGGTGTGTCCACATGGCCAGTGGACAGCCCGTTGATGGTCAGCTGTCTGCTGAATCGTGCTGGCTGTGTTTGGGCTCAGTGACAGTCGATCTTTGGTTTTTGAAAGATCAGCACTCTTACAGCAATGTAGCCAGTTTGTGTCTGATGATGGACATTATTTTCAACTGTCTCTGATGCTCCAAAGACACACGGACAAGACTTCTTCCCGTACAATTATTCAGATTCGCCGATCAAAAGGACTTGCTTCATATACTTCACTTTACTCTTCAGATCTACCACTTGTTCTGTCATCATCTGTAAGCATGAGTTTATTGTGTACATGCGGTTTGAAGTGGCCCAGATGTGACACGTCCGTGGTGAGATATAATGTTGGTTTGGACAGACGGTTCTCTTCTCCGCTTGTTTAGAACAATTCTTCTTTAAAGAGATGGACAGATATGATAAAATCACTGAAGTTGTGATCGTTTCTGGCTTAAGCTCCACTTTTTTGACACTGATGGAAGATATTTGTCATTCATAGTGAATGTTCCCTCTCATCCTGCTCCACATTCTGAAGGAGAAGTTGACAGGCTGCTGGTTGAAGGAGGTGCAGATAAGCCTGATCGGTGAACATTCCAGGAGTTTCACATGAAATGAAATCATGACTCTGCATTTGAATCATCTCACTAGAGTTCTGCTCTGTATTCTCTTTTAACTGTAGGCCTACTTGCATCTCAGTTCCTGCTGTTGTCAGAACCGCTGTGTAAGACTGGACTTAGGTGTAAACATGCATTATAAAGCCCATCTGCAAACCTTTTTGATGTTTTGTAATAACTGATTTGTTAAAATAAATTTCATTCTTTTGGAAAATCATTTAGGAATTGAACATCCTGAGTGTGTCATAATGATCATGTGTTTGCAGCCTCCCTCCCTGCCTGTGTCTGTTCTTCTGATTTCTGCTCATGTTCCACTTGCCTCTGCGTCTCTCTGTCTCCTCCCTTTAAACGGGTGTGAGATGACCGCCAGCAGGTTTTTCAATTCCTGCTCATGTGCAGCTGCCTAAAACATGAAGAAACTTTCCGTTTTTTTCTGCAAGTTGGTGTTGGTGAGTGTTAACATGATACACATTGACCTGCTTCACAGCAGCTCTGACCATGGCCAACCCCCCCCCCCCCCCCCCCCCCGTTCCCGTCTCAAAGACCATTAGATCCTCCTACCTGTATATGTGTTATTTGGATTTGGATTTTAGTTTTCTACTCACATCCCAGCCTTATTTAGCATCAGTCAGCTGTGCTGCAAGCTGTTTGATGTTACTTGAATCAGAGCTGCGTTTGCTGCTCGGGGTCACCACTGTGAGGAAGTCTCTGCAGGACATGTCAACACTGTAACAAACAAATGATCCCATTTCCATCTTGTGAAGACGTTCTTTCTCAGACTGATCCTCCAGCAGCAGTTCAGCTGCAGGTTGTGATGGCTGTTTGTTCCCTCGCCCGACCCGTTCCCACTCAGATCTCTTCTGCTGTGGTCGGACTGTAAAACATATCTGTCATGTTGTGCAGCATTGTTTTATCTTATCATGTTGGAACTGTTGAAGCTAGTTTTAAGCACGTCCCTGTTTTCAAAGCAAATGAAGAGGAATCTTGCCTTGTTATTTTTCAATAGAACACTCTGTACAGCCCATAAAATAAAAATAAATCATCTTAATGTGCATGCTTCTGTTGTTTCATCAGCTGCAACAGTTAATTAAACAAATTACACCCTTAATACAGCTTGAATATATTGAGTTTGTGCTGAATTCTTTTCTTTCCTGAGTGAAAGTAACTAACGGCAGTAAAAAGCTGCTTCTTTTACTTGCCTGAGCAGAGATAAACAGCTATAACAGCCTCTGCATCAGTCAGAATGTTAAACATGGAAAAGCTTGAAACGTGTTTAGTTAAGTCAGAGGAAATGTATTGATTACATACATTAATTGAAAATGAAAGTTGACATGAATAATGTGGGCTGTAACTGCAGGCGATGTACTACAGGTGATGTACTGCATGTGACAAAGTGCAGGTGATATACTGCTGGTGATGTACCGCAGGTGATAAACTGCAAGTGATGTACCGCAGGTGATAAACTGCAGGTGACATACTACTGATGACAAAGTGCAGGTGATAAACTGTTGATGACAAAGTGCAGGTGATAAACTGTTGATGACAAAGTGCAGGTGATATACTGCAAGCGATAAAACTGCAGGTGATATACTGCAGGTGACATACTGTTGATGACAAAGTGCAGGTGATATACTGCAAGCGACAAAGTGCAGGTGATAAACTGTTGATGACAAAGTGCAGGTGATAAAAGTGCAGGTGATATACTGCAAGCAATAAAAGTGCAGGTGATATACTGCAGGTGACATACTGTTGATGACAAAGTGCAGGTGATATACTGCAAGCGACAAAGTGCAGGTGACATACTGCTGATGACAAAGTGCAGGTGATAAAAGTGCAGGTGATATACTGCAAGCAATAAAAGTGCAGGTGATATACTGCAGGTGACATACTGTTGATGACAAAGTGCAGGTGATAAACTGCAGGTGATAAACTGTTGATGACAAAGTGGAGGTGATATACTGCAGGTGATAAACTGCATGCGACAAAGTGTAGGTGATATACTGCCAATGACAAAGTTCAGGTGATAAACTGCAGGTGATATACTGCAGGTGATAAACTGCAGGTGACATTCTACTGATGACAAAGTGCAGGTGATATACTGCAAGCGACAAAGTGCAGGAGATATACTGCAAGCGATAAAAGTGCAGGTGATAAACTGCAGGTGATAAACTGCGGGTGACATACTGTTGATGACAAAGTGCAGGTGATATTCTGCAAGTGACAAAGTGCAGGTGATAAACTGCAGGCGATAAAAGTGCAGGTGATAAACTACAGGTGATAAACTGTTGATGACAAAGTGCAGGTGATATACTGCAGGTGACATACAGTTGATGACAAAGTGCAGGTGATAAACTGCAGGTGATAAACTGTTGATGACAAAGTGCAGGTGATAAACTGCAGGTGACATACTGTTGATGACAAAGTGCAGGTGATAAACTGCAGGTGATAAACTGTTGATGACAAAGTGTGGGTGATATACTGCAGGTGACATACTGTTGATGACAAAGTGCAGGTGATATACTGCAAGCGACAAAGTGCAGGTGACATACTGTTGATGACAAAGTGCAGGTGATAAACTGCAGGTGATAAACTGTTGATGACAAAGTGGAGGTGATATACTGCAGGTGATATTCTGCAAGCGACAAAGTGCAGGTGATAAACTGCAGGTGACATACTGTTGATGACAAAGTGCAGGTGATAAACTGCAGGTGACATACTGTTGATGACAAAGTGCAGGTGATAAACTGCAGGTGATAAACTGTTGATGACAAAGTGCAGGTGATATACTGCAGGTGACATACTGTTGATGACAAAGTGCAGGTGATATACTGCAAGCGACAAAGTGCAGGTGACATACTGTTGATGACAAAGTGCAGGTGATAAACTGCAGGTGATAAACTGTTGATGACAAAGTGCAGGTGATATACTGCAAGCGACAAAGTGCAGGTGACATACTGTTGATGACAAAGTGGAGGTGATATACTGCAGGTGATAAACTGCATGCTACAAAGTGTAGGTGATATACTGCCAATGACAAAGTTCAGGTGATAAACTGCAGGTGATGTACTGCAGGTGACAAAGTGCAAGTGATGTACTGCAGGTGATAAACTGCAGGTGACATACTGCTGATGACAAAGTGCAGGTGATATACTGCAGGTGACATACTGTTGATGACAAAGTGCAGGTGATATACTGCAAGCGACAAAGTGCAGGTGACATACTGTTGATGACAAAGTGGAGGTGATATACTGCAGGTGATAAACTGCATGCGACAAAGTGTAGGTGATATACTGCCAATGACAAAGTTCAGGTGATAAACTGCAGGTGATGTACTGCAGGTGACAAAGTGCAAGTGATAAACTGCAGGTGATAAACTGCAGGTGACATACTGCTGATGACAAAGTGCAGGTGATAAACTGCAGGCGACAAAGTGCAGGTGATATACTGCAAGCAATAAAAGTGCAGGTGATATACTGCAGGTGATAAACTGTTGATGACAAAGTGCAGGCGATATACTGCAAGCGACAAAGTGCAGGTGTTAACCTGTTGATGACAAAGTGCAGGTGATATACTGCAGGTGATAAACTGTTGATGACAAAGTGCAGGTGATAAACTGCAGGTGATAAACTGTTGATGACAAAGTGCAGGTGATATACTGCAGGTGATAAACTGCAGACGATATACTGCAGGTGATAAACTGCATGCGACAAAGTGTAGGTGATATACTGCCAATGACAAAGTTCAGGTGATAAACTGCAGGTGATATACTGCAAGCGACATGCTGTTGATGACAAAGTGCAGGTGATATACTGCAGGTGATAAACTGCATGCGACAAAGTGTAGGTGATATACTGCCAATGACAAAGTTCAGGTGATAAACTGCAGGTGATGTACTGCAGGTGAAAAAGTGCAGGGGATATACTGCAGGTGATAAACTGCAGGTGACATTCTACTGATGACAAAGTGCAGGTGATATACTGCAAGCGACAAAGTGCAGGAGATATACTGCAAGCGATAAAAGTGCAGGTGATAAACTGCAGGTGATAAACTGCAGGTGACATACTGTTGATGACAAAGTGCAGGTGATATTCTGCAAGTGACAAAGTGCAGGTGATAAACTGCAGGCGATAAAAGTGCAGGTGATAAACTACAGGTGATAAACTGTTGATGACAAAGTGCAGGTGATATACTGCAGGTGACATACAGTTGATGACAAAGTGCAGGTGATAAACTGCAGGTGATAAACTGTTGATGACAAAGTGCAGGTGATAAACTGCAGGTGATAAACTGTTGATGACAAAGTGCAGGTGATAAACTGCAGGTGATAAACTGTTGATGACAAAGTGGAGGTGATATACTGCAGGTGATAAACTGCATGCGACAAAGTTCAGGTGATAAACTGCAGGTGATGTACTGCAGGTGAAAAAGTGCAGGGGACATTCTACTGATGACAAAGTGCAGGTGATATACTGCAAGCGATAAAAGTGCAGGTGATAAACTGCAGGTGATAAACTGCAGGTGACATACTGTTGATGACAAAGTGCAGGTGATATTCTGCAAGTGACAAAGTGCAGGTGATAAACTGCAGGCGATAAAGTGTAGGTGATATACTGCCAATGACAAAGTTCAGGTGATAAACTGCAAGGGATATACTGCAGGTGATAAACTGCAGGTGATAAACTGCAGGTGACATACTGTTGATGACAAAGTGCAGGTGATATACTGCAAGCGACATACTGTTGATGACAAAGTGCAGGTGATAAACTGCAGGTGATAAACTGTTGATGACAAAGTGCAGGTGATATACTGCAGGTGACATACTGTTGATGACAAAGTGCAGGTGATAAACTGCAGGTGATAAACTGTTGATGACAAAGTGCAGGTGATAAACTGCAGGTGATAAACTGTTGATGACAAAGTGCAGGTGATAAACTGCAGGTGATAAACTGTTGATGACAAAGTGCAGGTGATAAACTGCAGGTGATAAACTGTTGATGACAAAGTGCAGGGGATATACTGCAGGTGATAAACTGCAGGTGACATTCTACTGATGACAAAGTGCAAGTGATATACTGCAAGCAACAAAGTGCAGGTGATATACTGCAAGCGATAAAAGTGCAGGTGATAAACTGCAGGCGATAAAAGTGCAGGTGATAAACTACAGGTGACATACTGTTGATGACAAAGTGCAGGTGATAAACTGTTGATGACAAAGTGCAGGTGATAAACTGCAAGCAACAAAGTGCAGGTGATATACTGCAAGCGATAAAAGTGCAGGTGATATACTGCAGGTGACATACTGTTGATGACAAAGTGCAGGTGATATACTGCAGGTGACATACTGTTGATGACAAAGTGCAGGTGATAAACTGTTGATGACAAAGTGCAGGTGATATACTGCAGGTGATAAACTGTTGATGACAAAGTGCAGGTGATAAACTGTTGATGACAAAGTGCAGGTGATATACTGCAGGTGACATACTGCAGGTGACATACTGTTGATGACAAAGTGCAGGTGATATACTGCAGGTGACATACTGTTGATGACAAAGTGCAGGTGATATACTGCAGGTGACATACTGTTGATGACAAAGTGCAGGTGATATACTGCAGGTGACATACAGTTGATGACAAAGTGCAGGTGATAAACTGCAGGTGATAAACTGTTGATGACAAAGTGCAGGTGATAAACTGCAGGTGACATACTGTTGATGACAAAGTGCAGGTGATAAACTGCAGGTGATAAACTGTTGATGACAAAGTGCAGGTGATAAACTGTTGATGACAAAGTGCAGGTGATATACTGCAGGTGACATACTGTTGATGACAAAGTGCAGGTGATATACTGCAGGTGACATACTGTTGATGACAAAGTGCAGGTGATATACTGCAGGTGACATACTGTTGATGACAAAGTGCAGGTGATATACTGCAGGTGACATACAGTTGATGACAAAGTGCAGGTGATAAACTGCAGGTGATAAACTGTTGATGACAAAGTGCAGGTGATATACTGCAGGTGACATACTGTTGATGACAAAGTGCAGGTGATATACTGCAAGCGACAAAGTGCAGGTGACATACTGTTGATGACAAAGTGCAGGTGATAAACTGCAGGTGATAAACTGTTGATGACAAAGTGGAGGTGATATACTGCAGGTGATAAACTGTTGATGACAAAGTGCAGGTGATAAACTGCAGACGATATACTGCAGGTGATGTACTGCAAGTGATGTACCGCAGGTGATAAACTGCATGCGACAAAGTGTAGGTGATATACTGCCAATGACAAAGTTCAGGTGATAAACTGCAGGTGATGTACTGCAGGTGACAAAGTGCAGGTGATGTACTGCAGGTGATAAACTGCAGGTGACATACTGCTGATGACAAAGTGCAGGTGATATACTGCAAGCAATAAAAGTGCAGGTGATATACTGCAGGTGATATACTGTTGATGACAAAGTGCAGGCGATATACTGCAAGCGACAAAGTGCAGGCGATATACTGCAAGCGACAAAGTGCAGGTGTTAACCTGTTGATGACAAAGTGCAGGTGATATACTGCAGGTGATAAACTGTTGATGACAAAGTGCAGGTGATAAACTGCAGGTGATAAACTGTTGATGACAAAGTGCAGGTGATATACTGCAGGTGATAAACTGCAGACGATATACTGCAGGTGATAAACTGCATGCGACAAAGTGTAGGTGATATACTGCCAATGACAAAGTTCAGGTGATAAACTGCAGGTGATATACTGCAAGCGACATGCTGTTGATGACAAAGTGCAGGTGATATACTGCAGGTGATAAACTGCATGCGACAAAGTGTAGGTGATATACTGCCAATGACAAAGTTCAGGTGATAAACTGCAGGTGATGTACTGCAGGTGAAAAAGTGCAGGGGATATACTGCAGGTGATAAACTGCAGGTGACATTCTACTGATGACAAAGTGCAGGTGATATACTGCAAGCGACAAAGTGCAGGAGATATACTGCAAGCGATAAAAGTGCAGGTGATAAACTGCAGGTGATAAACTGCAGGTGACATACTGTTGATGACAAAGTGAAGGTGATATACTGCAAGCGACATACTGTTGATGACAAAGTGCAGGTGATAAACTGCAGGTGATAAACTGTTGATGACAAAGTGCAGGTGATATACTGCAGGTGACATACTGTTGATGACAAAGTGCAGGTGATATACTGCAGGCGATAAAAGTGCAGGTGATAAACTACAGGTGACATACTGTTGATGACAAAGTGCAGGTGATATACTGCAAGCGACATGCTGTTGATGACAAAGTGCAGGTGATATACTGCAGGTGATAAACTGCAGACGATATACTGCAGGTGATAAACTGCATGCGACAAAGTGTAGGTGATATACTGCCAATGACAAAGTTCAGGTGATAAACTGCAGGTGATGTACTGCAGGTGAAAAAGTGCAGGGGATATACTGCAGGTGATAAACTGCAGGTGACATTCTACTGATGACAAAGTGCAGGTGATATACTGCAAGCGACAAAGTGCAGGAGATATACTGCAAGCGATAAAAGTGCAGGTGATAAACTGCGATAAAAGTGCAGGTGATAAACTACAGGTGACATACTGTTGATGACAAAGTGCAGGTGATATACTGCAAGCGACATGCTGTTGATGACAAAGTGCAGGTGATATACTGCAGGTGATAAACTGCAGACGATATACTGCAGGTGATAAACTGCATGCGACAAAGTGTAGGTGATATACTGCCAATGACAAAGTTCAGGTGATAAACTGCAGGTGATGTACTGCAGGTGAAAAAGTGCAGGGGATATACTGCAGGTGATAAACTGCAGGTGACATTCTACTGATGACAAAGTGCAGGTGATATACTGCAAGCAATAAAAGTGCAGGTGATATACTGCAGGTGACATACTGTTGATGACAAAGTGCAGGTGATATACTGCAAGCGACAAAGTGCAGGTGACATACTGCTGATGACAAAGTGCAGGTGATAAAAGTGCAGGTGATATACTGCAAGCAATAAAAGTGCAGGTGATATACTGCAGGTGACATACTGTTGATGACAAAGTGCAGGTGATAAACTGCAGGTGATAAACTGTTGATGACAAAGTGGAGGTGATATACTGCAGGTGATAAACTGCATGCGACAAAGTGTAGGTGATATACTGCCAATGACAAAGTTCAGGTGATAAACTGCAGGTGATATACTGCAGGTGATAAACTGCAGGTGACATTCTACTGATGACAAAGTGCAGGTGATATACTGCAAGCGACAAAGTGCAGGAGATATACTGCAAGCGATAAAAGTGCAGGTGATAAACTGCAGGTGATAAACTGCGGGTGACATACTGTTGATGACAAAGTGCAGGTGATATTCTGCAAGTGACAAAGTGCAGGTGATAAACTGCAGGCGATAAAAGTGCAGGTGATAAACTACAGGTGATAAACTGTTGATGACAAAGTGCAGGTGATATACTGCAGGTGACATACAGTTGATGACAAAGTGCAGGTGATAAACTGCAGGTGATAAACTGTTGATGACAAAGTGCAGGTGATAAACTGCAGGTGACATACTGTTGATGACAAAGTGCAGGTGATAAACTGCAGGTGATAAACTGTTGATGACAAAGTGTGGGTGATATACTGCAGGTGACATACTGTTGATGACAAAGTGCAGGTGATATACTGCAAGCGACAAAGTGCAGGTGACATACTGTTGATGACAAAGTGCAGGTGATAAACTGCAGGTGATAAACTGTTGATGACAAAGTGGAGGTGATATACTGCAGGTGATATTCTGCAAGCGACAAAGTGCAGGTGATAAACTGCAGGTGACATACTGTTGATGACAAAGTGCAGGTGATAAACTGCAGGTGACATACTGTTGATGACAAAGTGCAGGTGATAAACTGCAGGTGATAAACTGTTGATGACAAAGTGCAGGTGATATACTGCAAGCGACAAAGTGCAGGTGACATACTGTTGATGACAAAGTGGAGGTGATATACTGCAGGTGATAAACTGCATGCGACAAAGTGTAGGTGATATACTGCCAATGACAAAGTTCAGGTGATAAACTGCAGGTGATGTACTGCAGGTGACAAAGTGCAAGTGATGTACTGCAGGTGATAAACTGCAGGTGACATACTGCTGATGACAAAGTGCAGGTGATATACTGCAGGTGACATACTGTTGATGACAAAGTGCAGGTGATATACTGCAAGTGACAAAGTGCAGGTGACATACTGTTGATGACAAAGTGGAGGTGATATACTGCAGGTGATAAACTGCATGCGACAAAGTGTAGGTGATATACTGCCAATGACAAAGTTCAGGTGATAAACTGCAGGTGATGTACTGCAGGTGACAAAGTGCAAGTGATAAACTGCAGGTGATAAACTGCAGGTGACATACTGCTGATGACAAAGTGCAGGTGATAAACTGCAGGCGACAAAGTGCAGGTGATATACTGCAAGCAATAAAAGTGCAGGTGATATACTGCAGGTGATAAACTGTTGATGACAAAGTGCAGGCGATATACTGCAAGCGACAAAGTGCAGGTGTTAACCTGTTGATGACAAAGTGCAGGTGATATACTGCAGGTGATAAACTGTTGATGACAAAGTGCAGGTGATAAACTGCAGGTGATAAACTGTTGATGACAAAGTGCAGGTGATATACTGCAGGTGATAAACTGCAGACGATATACTGCAGGTGATAAACTGCATGCGACAAAGTGTAGGTGATATACTGCCAATGACAAAGTTCAGGTGATAAACTGCAGGTGATATACTGCAAGCGACATGCTGTTGATGACAAAGTGCAGGTGATATACTGCAGGTGATAAACTGCATGCGACAAAGTGTAGGTGATATACTGCCAATGACAAAGTTCAGGTGATATACTGCAGGTGATAAACTGCAGGTGACATTCTACTGATGACAAAGTGCAGGTGATGTACTGCAAGCGATAAAAGTGCAGGTGATAAACTGCAGGTGATAAACTGCAGGTGACATACTGTTGATGACAAAGTGAAGGTGATATACTGCAAGCGACATACTGTTGATGACAAAGTGCAGGTGACATTCTACTGATGACAAAGTGCAGGTGATATACTGCAAGCGACAAAGTGCAGGAGATATACTGCAAGCGATAAAAGTGCAGGTGATAAACTGCAGGTGATAAACTGCAGGTGACATACTGTTGATGACAAAGTGCAGGTGATATTCTGCAAGTGACAAAGTGCAGGTGATAAACTGCAGGCGATAAAAGTGCAGGTGATAAACTACAGGTGATAAACTGTTGATGACAAAGTGCAGGTGATATACTGCAGGTGACATACAGTTGATGACAAAGTGCAGGTGATAAACTGCAGGTGATAAACTGTTGATGACAAAGTGCAGGTGATATACTGCAAGCGATAAAAGTGCAGGAGATATACTGCAAGCGATAAAAGTGCAGGTGATAAACTGCAGGTGATAAACTGCAGGTGACATACTGTTGATGACAAAGTGAAGGTGATATACTGCAAGCGACATACTGTTGATGACAAAGTGCAGGTGACATTCTACTGATGACAAAGTGCAGGTGATATACTGCAGGTGATAAACTGCAGGTGACATACTGTTGATGACAAAGTGAAGGTGATATACTGCAAGCGACATACTGTTGATGACAAAGTGCAGGTGACATTCTACTGATGACAAAGTGCAGGTGATATACTGCAAGCGACAAAGTGCAGGAGATATACTGCAAGCGATAAAAGTGCAGGTGATAAACTGCAGGTGATAAACTGCAGGTGACATACTGTTGATGACAAAGTGCAGGTGATATTCTGCAAGTGACAAAGTGCAGGTGATAAACTGCAGGCGATAAAAGTGCAGGTGATAAACTACAGGTGATAAACTGTTGATGACAAAGTGCAGGTGATATACTGCAGGTGACATACAGTTGATGACAAAGTGCAGGTGATAAACTGCAGGTGATAAACTGTTGATGACAAAGTGCAGGTGATAAACTGCAGGTGATAAACTGTTGATGACAAAGTGCAGGTGATAAACTGCAGGTGATAAACTGTTGATGACAAAGTGGAGGTGATATACTGCAGGTGATAAACTGCATGCGACAAAGTTCAGGTGATAAACTGCAGGTGATGTACTGCAGGTGAAAAAGTGCAGGGGACATTCTACTGATGACAAAGTGCAGGTGATATACTGCAAGCGATAAAAGTGCAGGTGATAAACTGCAGGTGATAAACTGCAGGTGACATACTGTTGATGACAAAGTGCAGGTGATATTCTGCAAGTGACAAAGTGCAGGTGATAAACTGCAGGCGATAAAGTGTAGGTGATATACTGCCAATGACAAAGTTCAGGTGATAAACTGCAAGGGATATACTGCAGGTGATAAACTGCAGGTGATAAACTGCAGGTGACATACTGTTGATGACAAAGTGCAGGTGATATACTGCAAGCGACATACTGTTGATGACAAAGTGCAGGTGATAAACTGCAGGTGATAAACTGTTGATGACAAAGTGCAGGTGATATACTGCAGGTGACATACTGTTGATGACAAAGTGCAGGTGATAAACTGCAGGTGATAAACTGTTGATGACAAAGTGCAGGTGATAAACTGCAGGTGATAAACTGTTGATGACAAAGTGCAGGTGATAAACTGCAGGTGATAAACTGTTGATGACAAAGTGCAGGTGATAAACTGCAGGTGATAAACTGTTGATGACAAAGTGCAGGGGATATACTGCAGGTGATAAACTGCAGGTGACATTCTACTGATGACAAAGTGCAAGTGATATACTGCAAGCAACAAAGTGCAGGTGATATACTGCAAGCGATAAAAGTGCAGGTGATAAACTGCAGGCGATAAAAGTGCAGGTGATAAACTACAGGTGACATACTGTTGATGACAAAGTGCAGGTGATAAACTGTTGATGACAAAGTGCAGGTGATAAACTGCAAGCAACAAAGTGCAGGTGATATACTGCAAGCGATAAAAGTGCAGGTGATATACTGCAGGTGACATACTGTTGATGACAAAGTGCAGGTGATATACTGCAGGTGACATACTGTTGATGACAAAGTGCAGGTGATAAACTGTTGATGACAAAGTGCAGGTGATATACTGCAGGTGATAAACTGTTGATGACAAAGTGCAGGTGATAAACTGTTGATGACAAAGTGCAGGTGATATACTGCAGGTGACATACTGTTGATGACAAAGTGCAGGTGATATACTGCAGGTGACATACTGTTGATGACAAAGTGCAGGTGATATACTGCAGGTGACATACTGTTGATGACAAAGTGCAGGTGATATACTGCAGGTGACATACAGTTGATGACAAAGTGCAGGTGATAAACTGCAGGTGATAAACTGTTGATGACAAAGTGCAGGTGATAAACTGCAGGTGACATACTGTTGATGACAAAGTGCAGGTGATAAACTGCAGGTGATAAACTGTTGATGACAAAGTGCAGGTGATATACTGCAGGTGACATACTGTTGATGACAAAGTGCAGGTGATATACTGCAAGCGACAAAGTGCAGGTGACATACTGTTGATGACAAAGTGCAGGTGATAAACTGCAGGTGATAAACTGTTGATGACAAAGTGGAGGTGATATACTGCAGGTGATAAACTGTTGATGACAAAGTGCAGGTGATAAACTGCAGACGATATACTGCAGGTGATGTACTGCAAGTGATGTACCGCAGGTGATAAACTGCATGCGACAAAGTGTAGGTGATATACTGCCAATGACAAAGTTCAGGTGATAAACTGCAGGTGATGTACTGCAGGTGACAAAGTGCAGGTGATGTACTGCAGGTGATAAACTGCAGGTGACATACTGCTGATGACAAAGTGCAGGTGATAAACTGCAGGCGACAAAGTGCAGGTGATATACTGCAAGCAATAAAAGTGCAGGTGATATACTGCAGGTGATATACTGTTGATGACAAAGTGCAGGCGATATACTGCAAGCGACAAAGTGCAGGCGATATACTGCAAGCGACAAAGTGCAGGTGTTAACCTGTTGATGACAAAGTGCAGGTGATATACTGCAGGTGATAAACTGTTGATGACAAAGTGCAGGTGATAAACTGCAGGTGATAAACTGTTGATGACAAAGTGCAGGTGATATACTGCAGGTGATAAACTGCAGACGATATACTGCAGGTGATAAACTGCATGCGACAAAGTGTAGGTGATATACTGCCAATGACAAAGTTCAGGTGATAAACTGCAGGTGATATACTGCAAGCGACATGCTGTTGATGACAAAGTGCAGGTGATATACTGCAGGTGATAAACTGCATGCGACAAAGTGTAGGTGATATACTGCCAATGACAAAGTTCAGGTGATAAACTGCAGGTGATGTACTGCAGGTGAAAAAGTGCAGGGGATATACTGCAGGTGATAAACTGCAGGTGACATTCTACTGATGACAAAGTGCAGGTGATATACTGCAAGCGACAAAGTGCAGGAGATATACTGCAAGCGATAAAAGTGCAGGTGATAAACTGCAGGTGATAAACTGCAGGTGACATACTGTTGATGACAAAGTGAAGGTGATATACTGCAAGCGACATACTGTTGATGACAAAGTGCAGGTGATAAACTGCAGGTGATAAACTGTTGATGACAAAGTGCAGGTGATATACTGCAGGTGACATACTGTTGATGACAAAGTGCAGGTGATATACTGCAGGCGATAAAAGTGCAGGTGATAAACTACAGGTGACATACTGTTGATGACAAAGTGCAGGTGATATACTGCAAGCGACATGCTGTTGATGACAAAGTGCAGGTGATATACTGCAGGTGATAAACTGCAGACGATATACTGCAGGTGATAAACTGCATGCGACAAAGTGTAGGTGATATACTGCCAATGACAAAGTTCAGGTGATAAACTGCAGGTGATGTACTGCAGGTGAAAAAGTGCAGGGGATATACTGCAGGTGATAAACTGCAGGTGACATTCTACTGATGACAAAGTGCAGGTGATATACTGCAAGCGACAAAGTGCAGGAGATATACTGCAAGCGATAAAAGTGCAGGTGATAAACTGCGATAAAAGTGCAGGTGATAAACTACAGGTGACATACTGTTGATGACAAAGTGCAGGTGATATACTGCAGGTGATAAACTGCAGACGATATACTGCAGGTGATAAACTGCATGCGACAAAGTGTAGGTGATATACTGCCAATGACAAAGTTCAGGTGATAAACTGCAGGTGATGTACTGCAGGTGAAAAAGTGCAGGGGATATACTGCAGGTGATAAACTGCAGGTGACATTCTACTGATGACAAAGTGCAGGTGATATACTGCAAGCGACAAAGTGCAGGTGATATACTGCAAGTGATAAAAGTGCAGGTGATAAACTGCAGGTGATAAACTGCAGGTGATAAACTGCAGGTGATAAACTGCAGGTGGTAAACTGCAGGTGACATACTGTTGATGACAAAGTGCAGGTGATATTCTGCAAGCGACAAAGTGCAGGTGATATACTGCAAGCGACATACTGTTGATGACAAAGTGCAGGTGATAAACTGCAGGTGATAAACTGTTGATGACAAAGTGCAGGTGATATACTGCAGGTGACATACTGTTGATGACAAAGTGCAGGTGATAAACTGTTGATGACAAAGTGCAGGTGATATACTGCAGGCGATAAAAGTGCAGGTGATAAACTACAGGTGACATACTGTTGATGACAAAGTGCAGGTGATATACTGCAAGCGATAAAAGTGCAGGTGATATACTGCAGGCGACAAAGTGCAGGTGATATACTGCAAGCGATAAAAGTGCAGGTGATAAACTGCAGGCGACAAAGTGCAGGTGATATACTGCAAGCAATAAAAGTGCAGGTGATATACTGCAGGTGACATACTGTTGATGACAAAGTGCAGGTGATAAACTGCAGGTGATAAACTACAGGCGATATACTGCAGGTGATAAACTGTTGATGACAAAGTGCAGGTGATATACTGCAAACGACAAAGTGCAGGTGATATACTGCAAGCGATAAAAGTGCAGGTGATATACTGCAGGTGATAAACTGTTGATGACAAAGTGCAGGTGATATACTGCAAGTGACAAAGTGCAGGTGATATACTGCAGGTGATAAACTGTTGATGACAAAGTGCAGGTGATATACTGCAAGTGACAAAGTGCAGGTGATATACTGCAGGTGATAAACTGTTGATGACAAAGTGCAGGTGATATACTGCAAGCGATAAAACTGCAGGTGATATACTGCAAGCGACAAAGTGCAGGTGATATACTGCAAGCGACAAAGTGCAGGTGATATACTGCAAGCGATAAAACTGCAGGTGATATACTGCAAGCGACAAAGTGCAGGTGATAAACTGTTGATGAGAAAGTGCAGGTGATATACTGCAGGTGACATACTGTTGATGACAAAGTGCAGGTGATATACTGCAAGCGATAAAACTGCAGGTGATATACTGCAAGCGACATACTGTTGATGACAAAGTGCAGGTGATATACTGCAGGTGATAAACTGTTGATGACAAAGTGCAGGTGATATACTGCAGGTGATAAACTGCAGACGATATACTGCAGGTGATGTACTGCAGGCAACAAAGTGTAGGTGATATACTGCTGGTGATGTACTGCAAGTGATGTACCGCAGGTGATAAACTGCATGCGACAAAGTGTAGGTGATATACTGCCAATGACAAAGTTCAGGTGATAAACTGCAGGTGATGTACTGCAGGTGACAAAGTGCAGGTGATGTACTGCAGGTGATAAACTGCAGGTGACATACTACTGATGACAAAGTGCAGGTGATGTACTGCAGGTGATAAACTGCAGGTGACATACTGCTGATGACAAAGTGCAGGTGATGTACTGCAGGTGATAAACTGCAGGTGACATACTGCTGATGACAAAGTGCAGGTGATGTACTGCAGGTGATAAACTGCAGGTGACATACTGCTGATGAAAAAGTGCAGGTGATAAACTGCAGGTGATAAACTGAAGGCGATATACTGCAAGCGACAAAGTGCAGGTGTTAACCTGTTGATGACAAAGTGCAGGTGATATACTGCAGGTGATAAACTGTTGATGACAAAGTGCAGGTGATATACTGCAAGCGACAAAGTGCAGGCGATATACTGCAAGCGACAAAGTGCAGGTGTTAATCTGTTGATGACAACGTGCAGGTGATAAACTGCAGGTGATAAACTGTTGATGACAAAGTGCAGGTGATATACTGCAAGCGATAAAGTGCAGGTGATATACTGCAAGCGACAAAGTGCAGGTGTTAATCTGTTGATGACAACGTGCAGGTGATAAACTGCAGGTGATAAACTGTTGATGACAAAGTGCAGGTGATATACTGCAAGCGATAAAGTGCAGGTGATATACTGCAATCGACAAAGTGCAGGAGATATACTGCAAGCGACAAAGTGCAGGAGATATACTGCAAGCGATAAAGTGCAGGTGATATACTGCAATCGACAAAGTGCAGGAGATATACTGCAAGCGACAAAGTGCAGGTGATATACTGCAAGCGATAAAGTGCAGGTGATATACTGCAATCGACAAAGTGCAGGAGATATACTGCAAGCGACAAAGTGCAGGAGATATACTGCAAGCGATAAAAGTGCAGGTGATAAACTGCAGGTGACATACTGTTGATGACAAAGTGCAGGTGATATTCTGCAGGTGACATACTGTTGATGACAAAGTGCAGGAGATATACTGCAAGCGACAAAGTGCAGGAGATATACTGCAAGCGATAAAAGTGCAGGTGATAAACTGCAGGTGACATACTGTTGATGACAAAGTGCAGGTGATATTCTGCAAGCGACAAAGTGCAGGTGATAAACTGCAGGCGATAAAAGTGCAGGTGATAAACTACAGGTGACATACTGCAAGCGACAAAGTGCAGGTGATATACTGCAAGCGACATACTGTTGATGACAAAGTGCAGGTGATAAACTGCAGGTGATAAACTGTTGATGACAAAGTGCAGGTGATATACTGCAAGTGACAAAGTGCAGGTGATATACTGCAAGCGACATACTGTTGATGACAAAGTGCAGGTGATAAAAGTGCAGGTGATAAACTGTTGATGACAAAGTGCAGGTGATATACTGCAAGTGACAAAGTGCAGGTGATATACTGCAAGCGACATACTGTTGATGACAAAGTGCAGGTGATAAAAGTGCAGGTGATAAACTGTTGATGACAAAGTGCAGGTGATATACTGCAGGTGACATACTGTTGATGACAAAGTGCAGGTGATATTCTGCAAGCGACAAAGTGCAGGTGATAAACTGCAGGTGATAAACTGTTGATGACAAAGTGCAGGTGATATACTGCAAGTGACAAAGTGCAGGTGATATACCGCAAGCGATAAAAGTGCAGGTGATATACTGCAGGTGATAAACTGTTGATGACAAAGTGCAGGGGATAAACTACAGGTGATAAACTGTTGATGACAAAGTGCAGGTGATATACTGCAGGTGATAAACTGTTGATGACAAAGTGCAGGGGATAAACTACAGGTGATAAACTGTTGATGACAAAGTGCAGGGGATAAACTACAGGTGATAAACTGTTGATGACAAAGTGCAGGTGATATACTGCAAGCGACAAAGTGCAGGTGATATACTGCAGGTTATAAACTGTTGATGACAAAGTGCAGGGGATAAACTACAGGTGATAAACTGTTGATGACAAAGTGCAGGTGATATACTGCAGGTGATAAACTGTTGATGACAAAGTGCAGGGGATAAACTACAGGTGATAAACTGTTGATGACAAAGTGCAGGTGATATACTGCAGGTGATAAACTGTTGATGACAAAGTGCAGGGGATAAACTACAGGTGATAAACTGTTGATGACAAAGTGCAGGTGATATACTGCAGGTGATAAACTGTTGATGACAAAGTGCAGGGGATAAACTACAGGTGATAAACTGTTGATGGCAAAGTGCAGGTGATATACTGCAAGCGATAAAAGTGCAGGTGATATACTGCAGGTGACATACTGTTGATGACAAAGTGCAGGTGATATACTGCAAGCGACATACTGTTGATGACAAAGTGCAGGTGATAAACTGCAGGTGATAAACTGTTGATGACAAAGTGCAGGTGATATACTGCAGGTGACATACTGTTGATGACAAAGTGCAGGTGATAAACTGCAGGTGATAAACTGTTGATGACAAAGTGCAGGTGATAAACTGCAGGTGATAAACTGTTGATGACAAAGTGCAGGTGATAAACTGCAGGTGATAAACTGTTGATGACAAAGTGCAGGGGATAAACTGCAGGTGATAAACTGTTGATGACAAAGTGCAGGTGATATACTGCAGGTGACATACTGTTGATGACAAAGTGCAGGTGATATACTGCAGGCGATAAAAGTGCAGGTGATAAACTACAGGTGACATACTGTTGATGACAAAGTGCAGGTGATATACTGCAAGCGACATGCTGTTGATGACAAAGTGCAGGTGATATACTGCAGGTGATAAACTGCAGACGATATACTGCAGGTGATAAACTGCATGCGACAAAGTGTAGGTGATATACTGCCAATGACAAAGTTCAGGTGATAAACTGCAGGTGATGTACTGCAGGTGAAAAAGTGCAGGGGATATACTGCAGGTGATAAACTGCAGGTGACATTCTACTGATGACAAAGTGCAGGTGATATACTGCAAGCGACAAAGTGCAGGAGATATACTGCAAGTGATAAAAGTGCAGGTGATAAACTGCAGGTGATAAACTGCAGGTGATAAACTGCAGGTGATAAACTGCAGGTGACATACTGTTGATGACAAAGTGCAGGTGATATTCTGCAAGCGACAAAGTGCAGGTGATATACTGCAAGCGACATACTGTTGATGACAAAGTGCAGGTGATAAACTGCAGGTGATAAACTGTTGATGACAAAGTGCAGGTGATATACTGCAGGCGATAAAAGTGCAGGTGATAAACTACAGGTGACATACTGTTGATGACAAAGTGCAGGTGATATACTGCAAGCGATAAAAGTGCAGGTGATAAACTGCAGGCGACAAAGTGCAGGTGATATACTGCAAGCAATAAAAGTGCAGGTGATATACTGCAGGTGACATACTGTTGATGACAAAGTGCAGGTGATAAACTGCAGGTGATAAACTACAGGCGATATACTGCAGGTGATAAACTGTTGATGACAAAGTGCAGGTGATATACTGCAAACGACAAAGTGCAGGTGATATACTGCAAGCGATAAAAGTGCAGGTGATATACTGCAGGTGATAAACTGTTGATGACAAAGTGCAGGTGATATACTGCAAGTGACAAAGTGCAGGTGATATACTGCAGGTGATAAACTGTTGATGACAAAGTGCAGGTGATATACTGCAAGTGACAAAGTGCAGGTGATATACTGCAGGTGATAAACTGTTGATGACAAAGTGCAGGTGATATACTGCAAGCGATAAAACTGCAGGTGATATACTGCAAGCGACAAAGTGCAGGTGATATACTGCAAGCGACAAAGTGCAGGTGATATACTGCAAGCGATAAAAGTGCAGGTGATATACTGCAAGCGACAAAGTGCAGGTGATAAACTGTTGATGAGAAAGTGCAGGTGATATACTGCAGGTGACATACTGTTGATGACAAAGTGCAGGTGATATACTGCAAGCGATAAAACTGCAGGTGATATACTGCAAGCGACAAAGTGCAGGTGATAAACTGTTGATGAGAAAGTGCAGGTGATATACTGCAGGTGACATACTGTTGATGACAAAGTGCAGGTGATATACTGCAAGCGATAAAACTGCAGGTGATATACTGCAAGCGACATACTGTTGATGACAAAGTGCAGGTGATATACTGCAGGTGATAAACTGTTGATGACAAAGTGCAGGTGATATACTGCAGGTGATAAACTGCAGACGATATACTGCAGGTGATGTACTGCAGGCAACAAAGTGTAGGTGATATACTGCTGGTGATGTACTGCAAGTGATGTACCGCAGGTGATAAACTCCATGCGACAAAGTGTAGGTGATATACTGCCAATGACAAAGTTCAGGTGATAAACTGCAGGTGATGTACTGCAGGTGACAAAGTGCAGGTGATGTACTGCAGGTGATAAACTGCAGGTGACATACTACTGATGACAAAGTGCAGGTGATGTACTGCAGGTGATAAACTGCAGGTGACATACTGCTGATGACAAAGTGCAGGTGATGTACTGCAGGTGATAAACTGCAGGTGACATACTGCTGATGACAAAGTGCAGGTGATGTACTGCAGGTGATAAACTGCAGGTGACATACTGCTGATGACAAAGTGCAGGTGATAAACTGCAGGTGATAAACTGAAGGCGATATACTGCAAGCGACAAAGTGCAGGTGTTAACCTGTTGATGACAAAGTGCAGGTGATATACTGCAGGTGATAAACTGTTGATGACAAAGTGCAGGTGATATACTGCAAGCGACAAAGTGCAGGCGATATACTGCAATCGACAAAGTGCAGGAGATATACTGCAAGCGACAAAGTGCAGGAGATATACTGCAAGCGATAAAAGTGCAGGTGATAAACTGCAGGTGACATACTGTTGATGACAAAGTGCAGGTGATATTCTGCAAGCGACAAAGTGCAGGTGATAAACTGCAGGCGATAAAAGTGCAGGTGATAAACTACAGGTGACATACTGCAAGCGACAAAGTGCAGGTGATATACTGCAAGCGACATACTGTTGATGACAAAGTGCAGGTGATAAACTGCAGGTGATAAACTGTTGATGACAAAGTGCAGGTGACATACTGTTGATGACAAAGTGCAGGTGATATACTGCAGGTGATAAAAGTGCAGGTGATAAACTGTTGATGACAAAGTGCAGGTGATATACTGCAGGTGATATACTGCAGGTGACATACTGTTGATGACAAAGTGCAGGTGATATTCTGCAAGCGACAAAGTGCAGGTGATAAACTGCAGGTGATAAACTGTTGATGACAAAGTGCAGGTGATATACTGCAAGTGACAAAGTGCAGGTGATATACCGCAAGCGATAAAAGTGCAGGTGATATACTGCAGGTGATAAACTGTTGATGACAAAGTGCAGGGGATAAACTACAGGTGATAAACTGTTGATGACAAAGTGCAGGGGATAAACTACAGGTGATAAACTGTTGATGACAAAGTGCAGGTGATATACTGCAAGCGACAAAGTGCAGGTGATATACTGCAGGTTATAAACTGTTGATGACAAAGTGCAGGGGATAAACTACAGGTGATAAACTGTTGATGACAAAGTGCAGGTGATATACTGCAGGTGATAAACTGTTGATGACAAAGTGCAGGTGATAAACTGCAGGTGATAAACTGTTGATGACAAAGTGCAGGGGATAAACTACAGGTGATAAACTGTTGATGACAAAGTGCAGGGGATAAACTACAGGTGATAAACTGTTGATGACAAAGTGCAGGTGATATACTGCAGGTGATAAACTGTTGATGACAAAGTGCAGGGGATAAACTACAGGTGATAAACTGTTGATGACAAAGTGCAGGTGATATACTGCAGGTGATAAACTGTTGATGACAAAGTGCAGGGGATAAACTACAGGTGATAAACTGTTGATGACAAAGTGCAGGTGATATACTGCAGGTGATAAACTGTTGATGACAAAGTGCAGGGGATAAACTACAGGTGATAAACTGTTGATGACAAAGTGCAGGTGATATACTGCAAGCGATAAAAGTGCAGGAGATATTCTGCAAGCGACAAAGTGCAGGTGATAAACTGCAGGTGATAAACTGTTGATGACAAAGTGCAGGTGATATACTGCAAGTGACAAAGTGCAGGTGATATACCGCAAGCGATAAAAGTGCAGGTGATATACTGCAGGTGATAAACTGTTGATGACAAAGTGCAGGGGATAAACTACAGGTGATAAACTGTTGATGACAAAGTGCAGGGGATAAACTACAGGTGATAAACTGTTGATGACAAAGTGCAGGTGATATACTGCAAGCGACAAAGTGCAGGTGATATACTGCAGGTTATAAACTGTTGATGACAAAGTGCAGGGGATAAACTACAGGTGATAAACTGTTGATGACAAAGTGCAGGTGATATACTGCAGGTGATAAACTGTTGATGACAAAGTGCAGGGGATAAACTACAGGTGATAAACTGTTGATGACAAAGTGCAGGGGATAAACTACAGGTGATAAACTGTTGATGACAAAGTGCAGGTGATATACTGCAGGTGATAAACTGTTGATGACAAAGTGCAGGGGATAAACTACAGGTGATAAACTGTTGATGACAAAGTGCAGGTGATATACTGCAGGTGATAAACTGTTGATGACAAAGTGCAGGGGATAAACTACAGGTGATAAACTGTTGATGACAAAGTGCAGGTGATATACTGCAGGTGATAAACTGTTGATGACAAAGTGCAGGGGATAAACTACAGGTGATAAACTGTTGATGACAAAGTGCAGGTGATATACTGCAAGCGATAAAAGTGCAGGAGATATACTGCAAGCGATAAAAGTGCAGGTGATAAACTGCAGGTGACATACTGTTGATGACAAAGTGCAGGTGATATTCTGCAGGTGACATACTGTTGATGACAAAGTGCAGGAGATATACTGCAAGCGACAAAGTGCAGGAGATATACTGCAAGCGATAAAAGTGCAGGTGATAAACTGCAGGTGACATACTGTTGATGACAAAGTGCAGGTGATATTCTGCAAGCGACAAAGTGCAGGTGATAAACTGCAGGCGATAAAAGTGCAGGTGATAAACTACAGGTGACATACTGCAAGCGACAAAGTGCAGGTGATATACTGCAAGCGACATACTGTTGATGACAAAGTGCAGGTGATAAACTGCAGGTGACATACTGTTGATGACAAAGTGCAGGAGATATACTGCAAGCGACAAAGTGCAGGAGATATACTGCAAGCGATAAAAGTGCAGGTGATAAACTACAGGTGACATACTGCAAGCGACAAAGTGCAGGTGATATACTGCAAGCGACATACTGTTGATGACAAAGTGCAGGTGATAAACTGCAGGTGATAAACTGTTGATGACAAAGTGCAGGTGATACACTGTTGATGACAAAGTGCAGGTGATATACTGCAGGTGATAAAAGTGCAGGTGATAAACTGTTGATGACAAAGTGCAGGTGATATACTGCAGGTGACATACTGTTGATGACAAAGTGCAGGTGATATTCTGCAAGCGACAAAGTGCAGGTGATAAACTGCAGGTGATAAACTGTTGATGACAAAGTGCAGGTGATAAACTGCAGGTGACATACTGTTGATGACAAAGTGCAGGTGATAAACTGCAGGTGATAAACTGTTGATGACAAAGTGTGGGTGATATACTGCAGGTGACATACTGTTGATGACAAAGTGCAGGTGATATACTGCAAGCGACAAAGTGCAGGTGACATACTGTTGATGACAAAGTGCAGGTGATAAACTGCAGGTGATAAACTGTTGATGACAAAGTGGAGGTGATATACTGCAGGTGATATTCTGCAAGCGACAAAGTGCAGGTGATAAACTGCAGGTGACATACTGTTGATGACAAAGTGCAGGTGATAAACTGCAGGTGACATACTGTTGATGACAAAGTGCAGGTGATAAACTGCAGGTGATAAACTGTTGATGACAAAGTGCAGGTGATATACTGCAGGTGACATACTGTTGATGACAAAGTGCAGGTGATATACTGCAAGCGACAAAGTGCAGGTGACATACTGTTGATGACAAAGTGCAGGTGATAAACTGCAGGTGATAAACTGTTGATGACAAAGTGCAGGTGATATACTGCAAGCGACAAAGTGCAGGTGACATACTGTTGATGACAAAGTGGAGGTGATATACTGCAGGTGATAAACTGCATGCGACAAAGTGTAGGTGATATACTGCCAATGACAAAGTTCAGGTGATAAACTGCAGGTGATGTACTGCAGGTGACAAAGTGCAAGTGATGTACTGCAGGTGATAAACTGCAGGTGACATACTGCTGATGACAAAGTGCAGGTGATAAACTGCAGGCGACAAAGTGCAGGTGATATACTGCAAGCAATAAAAGTGCAGGTGATATACTGCAGGTGATAAACTGTTGATGACAAAGTGCAGGCGATATACTGCAAGCGACAAAGTGCAGGTGTTAACCTGTTGATGACAAAGTGCAGGTGATATACTGCAGGTGATAAACTGTTGATGACAAAGTGCAGGTGATAAACTGCAGGTGATAAACTGTTGATGACAAAGTGCAGGTGATATACTGCAGGTGATAAACTGCAGACGATATACTGCAGGTGATAAACTGCATGCGACAAAGTGTAGGTGATATACTGCCAATGACAAAGTTCAGGTGATAAACTGCAGGTGATGTACTGCAGGTGACAAAGTGCAAGTGATAAACTGCAGGTGATAAACTGCAGGTGACATACTGCTGATGACAAAGTGCAGGTGATAAACTGCAGGCGACAAAGTGCAGGTGATATACTGCAAGCAATAAAAGTGCAGGTGATATACTGCAGGTGATAAACTGTTGATGACAAAGTGCAGGCGATATACTGCAAGCGACAAAGTGCAGGTGTTAACCTGTTGATGACAAAGTGCAGGTGATATACTGCAGGTGATAAACTGTTGATGACAAAGTGCAGGTGATAAACTGCAGGTGATAAACTGTTGATGACAAAGTGCAGGTGATATACTGCAGGTGATAAACTGCAGACGATATACTGCAGGTGATAAACTGCATGCGACAAAGTGTAGGTGATATACTGCCAATGACAAAGTTCAGGTGATAAACTGCAGGTGATATACTGCAAGCGACATGCTGTTGATGACAAAGTGCAGGTGATATACTGCAGGTGATAAACTGCATGCGACAAAGTGTAGGTGATATACTGCCAATGACAAAGTTCAGGTGATAAACTGCAGGTGATGTACTGCAGGTGAAAAAGTGCAGGGGATATACTGCAGGTGATAAACTGCAGGTGACATTCTACTGATGACAAAGTGCAGGTGATATACTGCAAGCGACAAAGTGCAGGAGATATACTGCAAGCGATAAAAGTGCAGGTGATAAACTGCAGGTGATAAACTGCAGGTGACATACTGTTGATGACAAAGTGAAGGTGATATACTGCAAGCGACATACTGTTGATGACAAAGTGCAGGTGACATTCTACTGATGACAAAGTGCAGGTGATATACTGCAAGCGACAAAGTGCAGGAGATATACTGCAAGCGATAAAAGTGCAGGTGATAAACTGCAGGTGATAAACTGCAGGTGACATACTGTTGATGACAAAGTGCAGGTGATATTCTGCAAGTGACAAAGTGCAGGTGATAAACTGCAGGCGATAAAAGTGCAGGTGATAAACTACAGGTGATAAACTGTTGATGACAAAGTGCAGGTGATATACTGCAGGTGACATACAGTTGATGACAAAGTGCAGGTGATAAACTGCAGGTGATAAACTGTTGATGACAAAGTGCAGGTGATAAACTGCAGGTGATAAACTGTTGATGACAAAGTGCAGGTGATAAACTGCAGGTGATAAACTGTTGATGACAAAGTGGAGGTGATATACTGCAGGTGATAAACTGCATGCGACAAAGTTCAGGTGATAAACTGCAGGTGATGTACTGCAGGTGAAAAAGTGCAGGGGACATTCTACTGATGACAAAGTGCAGGTGATATACTGCAAGCGATAAAAGTGCAGGTGATAAACTGCAGGTGATAAACTGCAGGTGACATACTGTTGATGACAAAGTGCAGGTGATATTCTGCAAGTGACAAAGTGCAGGTGATAAACTGCAGGCGATAAAGTGTAGGTGATATACTGCCAATGACAAAGTTCAGGTGATAAACTGCAAGGGATATACTGCAGGTGATAAACTGCAGGTGATAAACTGCAGGTGACATACTGTTGATGACAAAGTGCAGGTGATATACTGCAAGCGACATACTGTTGATGACAAAGTGCAGGTGATAAACTGCAGGTGATAAACTGTTGATGACAAAGTGCAGGTGATATACTGCAGGTGACATACTGTTGATGACAAAGTGCAGGTGATAAACTGCAGGTGATAAACTGTTGATGACAAAGTGCAGGTGATAAACTGCAGGTGATAAACTGTTGATGACAAAGTGCAGGTGATAAACTGCAGGTGATAAACTGTTGATGACAAAGTGCAGGTGATAAACTGCAGGTGATAAACTGTTGATGACAAAGTGCAGGGGATATACTGCAGGTGATAAACTGCAGGTGACATTCTACTGATGACAAAGTGCAAGTGATATACTGCAAGCAACAAAGTGCAGGTGATATACTGCAAGCGATAAAAGTGCAGGTGATAAACTGCAGGCGATAAAAGTGCAGGTGATAAACTACAGGTGACATACTGTTGATGACAAAGTGCAGGTGATAAACTGTTGATGACAAAGTGCAGGTGATAAACTGCAAGCAACAAAGTGCAGGTGATATACTGCAAGCGATAAAAGTGCAGGTGATATACTGCAGGTGACATACTGTTGATGACAAAGTGCAGGTGATATACTGCAGGTGACATACTGTTGATGACAAAGTGCAGGTGATAAACTGTTGATGACAAAGTGCAGGTGATATACTGCAGGTGATAAACTGTTGATGACAAAGTGCAGGTGATAAACTGTTGATGACAAAGTGCAGGTGATATACTGCAGGTGACATACTGTTGATGACAAAGTGCAGGTGATATACTGCAGGTGACATACTGTTGATGACAAAGTGCAGGTGATATACTGCAGGTGACATACTGTTGATGACAAAGTGCAGGTGATATACTGCAGGTGACATACAGTTGATGACAAAGTGCAGGTGATAAACTGCAGGTGATAAACTGTTGATGACAAAGTGCAGGTGATAAACTGCAGGTGACATACTGTTGATGACAAAGTGCAGGTGATAAACTGCAGGTGATAAACTGTTGATGACAAAGTGCAGGTGATATACTGCAGGTGACATACTGTTGATGACAAAGTGCAGGTGATATACTGCAAGCGACAAAGTGCAGGTGACATACTGTTGATGACAAAGTGCAGGTGATAAACTGCAGGTGATAAACTGTTGATGACAAAGTGGAGGTGATATACTGCAGGTGATAAACTGTTGATGACAAAGTGCAGGTGATAAACTGCAGACGATATACTGCAGGTGATGTACTGCAAGTGATGTACCGCAGGTGATAAACTGCATGCGACAAAGTGTAGGTGATATACTGCCAATGACAAAGTTCAGGTGATAAACTGCAGGTGACAAAGTGCAGGTGATGTACTGCAGGTGATAAACTGCAGGTGACATACTGCTGATGACAAAGTGCAGGTGATATACTGCAAGCAATAAAAGTGCAGGTGATATACTGCAGGTGATATACTGTTGATGACAAAGTGCAGGCGATATACTGCAAGCGACAAAGTGCAGGCGATATACTGCAAGCGACAAAGTGCAGGTGTTAACCTGTTGATGACAAAGTGCAGGTGATATACTGCAGGTGATAAACTGTTGATGACAAAGTGCAGGTGATAAACTGCAGGTGATAAACTGTTGATGACAAAGTGCAGGTGATATACTGCAGGTGATAAACTGCAGACGATATACTGCAGGTGATAAACTGCATGCGACAAAGTGTAGGTGATATACTGCCAATGACAAAGTTCAGGTGATAAACTGCAGGTGATATACTGCAAGCGACATGCTGTTGATGACAAAGTGCAGGTGATAAACTGCATGCGACAAAGTGTAGGTGATATACTGCCAATGACAAAGTTCAGGTGATAAACTGCAGGTGATGTACTGCAGGTGAAAAAGTGCAGGGGATATACTGCAGGTGATAAACTGCAGGTGACATTCTACTGATGACAAAGTGCAGGTGATATACTGCAAGCGACAAAGTGCAGGAGATATACTGCAAGCGATAAAAGTGCAGGTGATAAACTGCAGGTGATAAACTGCAGGTGACATACTGTTGATGACAAAGTGAAGGTGATATACTGCAAGCGACATACTGTTGATGACAAAGTGCAGGTGATAAACTGCAGGTGATAAACTGTTGATGACAAAGTGCAGGTG
This sequence comes from Leuresthes tenuis, assembly GCF_036924035.1. NCBI lineage: Eukaryota > Metazoa > Chordata > Actinopteri > Atheriniformes > Atherinopsidae > Leuresthes > Leuresthes tenuis. The sequence continues at coordinate 28,476,123 of NW_027325359.1, read as the reverse complement.
ATATACTGCAGGTGACATACTGTTCATGACAAAGTGCAGGTGATATACTGCAGGCGATAAAAGTGCAGGTGATAAACTACAGGTGACATACTGTTGATGACAAAGTGCAGGTGATATACTGCAAGCGACATGCTGTTGATGACAAAGTGCAGGTGATATACTGCAGGTGATAAACTGCAGACGATATACTGCAGGTGATAAACTGCATGCGACAAAGTGTAGGTGATATACTGCCAATGACAAAGTTCAGGTGATAAACTGCAGGTGATGTACTGCAGGTGAAAAAGTGCAGGGGATATACTGCAGGTGATAAACTGCAGGTGACATTCTACTGATGACAAAGTGCAGGTGATATACTGCAAGCGACAAAGTGCAGGAGATATACTGCAAGCGATAAAAGTGCAGGTGATAAACTGCGATAAAAGTGCAGGTGATAAACTACAGGTGACATACTGTTGATGACAAAGTGCAGGTGATATACTGCAAGCGACATGCTGTTGATGACAAAGTGCAGGTGATATACTGCAGGTGATAAACTGCAGACGATATACTGCAGGTGATAAACTGCATGCGACAAAGTGTAGGTGATATACTGCCAATGACAAAGTTCAGGTGATAAACTGCAGGTGATGTACTGCAGGTGAAAAAGTGCAGGGGATATACTGCAGGTGATAAACTGCAGGTGACATTCTACTGATGACAAAGTGCAGGTGATATACTGCAAGCAATAAAAGTGCAGGTGATATACTGCAGGTGACATACTGTTGATGACAAAGTGCAGGTGATATACTGCAAGCGACAAAGTGCAGGTGACATACTGCTGATGACAAAGTGCAGGTGATAAAAGTGCAGGTGATATACTGCAAACAATAAAAGTGCAGGTGATATACTGCAGGTGACATACTGTTGATGACAAAGTGCAGGTGATAAACTGCAGGTGATAAACTGTTGATGACAAAGTGGAGGTGATATACTGCAGGTGATAAACTGCATGCGACAAAGTGTAGGTGATATACTGCCAATGACAAAGTTCAGGTGATAAACTGCAGGTGATATACTGCAGGTGATAAACTGCAGGTGACATTCTACTGATGACAAAGTGCAGGTGATATACTGCAAGCGACAAAGTGCAGGAGATATACTGCAAGCGATAAAAGTGCAGGTGATAAACTGCAGGTGATAAACTGCGGGTGACATACTGTTGATGACAAAGTGCAGGTGATATTCTGCAAGTGACAAAGTGCAGGTGATAAACTGCAGGCGATAAAAGTGCAGGTGATAAACTACAGGTGATAAACTGTTGATGACAAAGTGCAGGTGATATACTGCAGGTGACATACAGTTGATGACAAAGTGCAGGTGATAAACTGCAGGTGATAAACTGTTGATGACAAAGTGCAGGTGATAAACTGCAGGTGACATACTGTTGATGACAAAGTGCAGGTGATAAACTGCAGGTGATAAACTGTTGATGACAAAGTGTGGGTGATATACTGCAGGTGACATACTGTTGATGACAAAGTGCAGGTGATATACTGCAAGCGACAAAGTGCAGGTGACATACTGTTGATGACAAAGTGCAGGTGATAAACTGCAGGTGATAAACTGTTGATGACAAAGTGGAGGTGATATACTGCAGGTGATATTCTGCAAGCGACAAAGTGCAGGTGATAAACTGCAGGTGACATACTGTTGATGACAAAGTGCAGGTGATAAACTGCAGGTGACATACTGTTGATGACAAAGTGCAGGTGATAAACTGCAGGTGATAAACTGTTGATGACAAAGTGCAGGTGATATACTGCAAGCGACAAAGTGCAGGTGACATACTGTTGATGACAAAGTGGAGGTGATATACTGCAGGTGATAAACTGCATGCGACAAAGTGTAGGTGATATACTGCCAATGACAAAGTTCAGGTGATAAACTGCAGGTGATGTACTGCAGGTGACAAAGTGCAAGTGATAAACTGCATGCGACAAAGTGTAGGTGATATACTGCCAATGACAAAGTTCAGGTGATAAACTGCAGGTGATGTACTGCAGGTGATAAACTGCAGGTGACATACTGCTGATGACAAAGTGCAGGTGATATACTGCAGGTGACATACTGTTGATGACAAAGTGCAGGTGATATACTGCAAGTGACAAAGTGCAGGTGACATACTGTTGATGACAAAGTGGAGGTGATATACTGCAGGTGATAAACTGCATGCGACAAAGTGTAGGTGATATACTGCAAGCAATAAAAGTGCAGGTGATATACTGCAGGTGATAAACTGTTGATGACAAAGTGCAGGCGATATACTGCAAGCGACAAAGTGCAGGTGTTAACCTGTTGATGACAAAGTGCAGGTGATATACTGCAGGTGATAAACTGTTGATGACAAAGTGCAGGTGATAAACTGCAGGTGATAAACTGTTGATGACAAAGTGCAGGTGATATACTGCAGGTGATAAACTGCAGACGATATACTGCAGGTGATAAACTGCATGCGACAAAGTGTAGGTGATATACTGCCAATGACAAAGTTCAGGTGATAAACTGCAGGTGATATACTGCAAGCGACATGCTGTTGATGACAAAGTGCAGGTGATATACTGCAGGTGATAAACTGCATGCGACAAAGTGTAGGTGATATACTGCCAATGACAAAGTTCAGGTGATATACTGCAGGTGATAAACTGCAGGTGACATTCTACTGATGACAAAGTGCAGGTGATATACTGCAAGCGACAAAGTGCAGGAGATATACTGCAAGCGATAAAAGTGCAGGTGATAAACTGCAGGTGATAAACTGCAGGTGACATACTGTTGATGACAAAGTGAAGGTGATATACTGCAAGCGACATACTGTTGATGACAAAGTGCAGGTGACATTCTACTGATGACAAAGTGCAGGTGATATACTGCAAGCGACAAAGTGCAGGAGATATACTGCAAGCGATAAAAGTGCAGGTGATAAACTGCAGGTGATAAACTGCAGGTGACATACTGTTGATGACAAAGTGCAGGTGATATTCTGCAAGTGACAAAGTGCAGGTGATAAACTGCAGGCGATAAAAGTGCAGGTGATAAACTACAGGTGATAAACTGTTGATGACAAAGTGCAGGTGATATACTGCAGGTGACATACAGTTGATGACAAAGTGCAGGTGATAAACTGCAGGTGATAAACTGTTGATGACAAAGTGCAGGTGATAAACTGCAGGTGATAAACTGTTGATGACAAAGTGCAGGTGATAAACTGCAGGTGATAAACTGTTGATGACAAAGTGGAGGTGATATACTGCAGGTGATAAACTGCATGCGACAAAGTTCAGGTGATAAACTGCAGGTGATGTACTGCAGGTGAAAAAGTGCAGGGGACATTCTACTGATGACAAAGTGCAGGTGATATACTGCAAGCGATAAAAGTGCAGGTGATAAACTGCAGGTGATAAACTGCAGGTGACATACTGTTGATGACAAAGTGCAGGTGATATTCTGCAAGTGACAAAGTGCAGGTGATAAACTGCAGGCGATAAAGTGTAGGTGATATACTGCCAATGACAAAGTTCAGGTGATAAACTGCAAGGGATATACTGCAGGTGATAAACTGCAGGTGATAAACTGCAGGTGACATACTGTTGATGACAAAGTGCAGGTGATATACTGCAAGCGACATACTGTTGATGACAAAGTGCAGGTGATAAACTGCAGGTGATAAACTGTTGATGACAAAGTGCAGGTGATATACTGCAGGTGACATACTGTTGATGACAAAGTGCAGGTGATAAACTGCAGGTGATAAACTGTTGATGACAAAGTGCAGGTGATAAACTGCAGGTGATAAACTGTTGATGACAAAGTGCAGGGGATATACTGCAGGTGATAAACTGCAGGTGACATTCTACTGATGACAAAGTGCAAGTGATATACTGCAAGCAACAAAGTGCAGGTGATATACTGCAAGCGATAAAAGTGCAGGTGATAAACTGCAGGCGATAAAAGTGCAGGTGATAAACTACAGGTGACATACTGTTGATGACAAAGTGCAGGTGATAAACTGTTGATGACAAAGTGCAGGTGATAAACTGCAAGCAACAAAGTGCAGGTGATATACTGCAAGCGATAAAAGTGCAGGTGATATACTGCAGGTGACATACTGTTGATGACAAAGTGCAGGTGATATACTGCAGGTGACATACTGTTGATGACAAAGTGCAGGTGATAAACTGTTGATGACAAAGTGCAGGTGATATACTGCAGGTGATAAACTGTTGATGACAAAGTGCAGGTGATAAACTGTTGATGACAAAGTGCAGGTGATATACTGCAGGTGACATACTGTTGATGACAAAGTGCAGGTGATATACTGCAGGTGACATACTGTTGATGACAAAGTGCAGGTGATATACTGCAGGTGACATACTGTTGATGACAAAGTGCAGGTGATATACTGCAGGTGACATACAGTTGATGACAAAGTGCAGGTGATAAACTGCAGGTGATAAACTGTTGATGACAAAGTGCAGGTGATAAACTGCAGGTGACATACTGTTGATGACAAAGTGCAGGTGATAAACTGCAGGTGATAAACTGTTGATGACAAAGTGCAGGTGATATACTGCAGGTGACATACTGTTGATGACAAAGTGCAGGTGATATACTGCAAGCGACAAAGTGCAGGTGACATACTGTTGATGACAAAGTGCAGGTGATAAACTGCAGGTGATAAACTGTTGATGACAAAGTGGAGGTGATATACTGCAGGTGATAAACTGTTGATGACAAAGTGCAGGTGATAAACTGCAGACGATATACTGCAGGTGATGTACTGCAAGTGATGTACCGCAGGTGATAAACTGCATGCGACAAAGTGTAGGTGATATACTGCCAATGACAAAGTTCAGGTGATAAACTGCAGGTGATGTACTGCAGGTGACAAAGTGCAGGTGATGTACTGCAGGTGATAAACTGCAGGTGACATACTGCTGATGACAAAGTGCAGGTGATAAACTGCAGGCGACAAAGTGCAGGTGATATACTGCAAGCAATAAAAGTGCAGGTGATATACTGCAGGTGATATACTGTTGATGACAAAGTGCAGGCGATATACTGCAAGCGACAAAGTGCAGGTGTTAACCTGTTGATGACAAAGTGCAGGTGATATACTGCAGGTGATAAACTGTTGATGACAAAGTGCAGGTGATAAACTGCAGGTGATAAACTGTTGATGACAAAGTGCAGGTGATATACTGCAGGTGATAAACTGCAGACGATATACTGCAGGTGATAAACTGCATGCGACAAAGTGTAGGTGATATACTGCCAATGACAAAGTTCAGGTGATAAACTGCAGGTGATATACTGCAAGTGACATGCTGTTGATGACAAAGTGCAGGTGATATACTGCAGGTGATAAACTGCATGCGACAAAGTGTAGGTGATATACTGCCAATGACAAAGTTCAGGTGATAAACTGCAGGTGATGTACTGCAGGTGAAAAAGTGCAGGGGATATACTGCAGGTGATAAACTGCAGGTGACATTCTACTGATGACAAAGTGCAGGTGATATACTGCAAGCGACAAAGTGCAGGAGATATACTGCAAGCGATAAAAGTGCAGGTGATAAACTGCAGGTGATAAACTGCAGGTGACATACTGTTGATGACAAAGTGAAGGTGATATACTGCAAGCGACATACTGTTGATGACAAAGTGCAGGTGATAAACTGCAGGTGATAAACTGTTGATGACAAAGTGTGGGTGATATACTGCAGGCGATAAAAGTGCAGGTGATAAACTACAGGTGACATACTGTTGATGACAAAGTGCAGGTGATATACTGCAAGCGACATGCTGTTGATGACAAAGTGCAGGTGATATACTGCAGGTGATAAACTGCAGACGATATACTGCAGGTGATAAACTGCATGCGACAAAGTGTAGGTGATATACTGCCAATGACAAAGTTCAGGTGATAAACTGCAGGTGATGTACTGCAGGTGAAAAAGTGCAGGGGATATACTGCAGGTGATAAACTGCAGGTGACATTCTACTGATGACAAAGTGCAGGTGATATACTGCAAGCGACAAAGTGCAGGAGATATACTGCAAGCGATAAAAGTGCAGGTGATAAACTGCGATAAAAGTGCAGGTGATAAACTACAGGTGACATACTGTTGATGACAAAGTGCAGGTGATATACTGCAAGCGACATGCTGTTGATGACAAAGTGCAGGTGATATACTGCAGGTGATAAACTGCAGACGATATACTGCAGGTGATAAACTGCATGCGACAAAGTGTAGGTGATATACTGCCAATGACAAAGTTCAGGTGATAAACTGCAGGTGATGTACTGCAGGTGAAAAAGTGCAGGGGATATACTGCAGGTGATAAACTGCAGGTGACATTCTACTGATGACAAAGTGCAGGTGATATACTGCAAGCGACAAAGTGCAGGTGATATACTGCAAGTGATAAAAGTGCAGGTGATAAACTGCAGGTGAAAAACTGCAGGTGATAAACTGCAGGTGATAAACTGCAGGTGATAAACTGCAGGTGACATACTGTTGATGACAAAGTGCAGGTGATATTCTGCAAGCGACAAAGTGCAGGTGATATACTGCAAGCGACATACTGTTGATGACAAAGTGCAGGTGATAAACTGCAGGTGATAAACTGTTGATGACAAAGTGCAGGTGATATACTGCAGGTGACATACTGTTGATGACAAAGTGCAGGTGATAAACTGTTGATGACAAAGTGCAGGTGATATACTGCAGGCGATAAAAGTGCAGGTGATAAACTACAGGTGACATACTGTTGATGACAAAGTGCAGGTGATATACTGCAAGCGATAAAAGTGCAGGTGATATACTGCAGGCGACAAAGTGCAGGTGATATACTGCAAGCGATAAAAGTGCAGGTGATAAACTGCAGGCGACAAAGTGCAGGTGATATACTGCAAGCAATAAAAGTGCAGGTGATATACTGCAGGTGACATACTGTTGATGACAAAGTGCAGGTGATAAACTGCAGGTGATAAACTACAGGCGATATACTGCAGGTGATAAACTGTTGATGACAAAGTGCAGGTGATATACTGCAAACGACAAAGTGCAGGTGATATACTGCAAGCGATAAAAGTGCAGGTGATATACTGCAGGTGATAAACTGTTGATGACAAAGTGCAGGTGATATACTGCAAGTGACAAAGTGCAGGTGATATACTGCAGGTGATAAACTGTTGATGACAAAGTGCAGGTGATATACTGCAAGTGACAAAGTGCAGGTGATATACTGCAGGTGATAAACTGTTGATGACAAAGTGCAGGTGATATACTGCAAGCGATAAAACTGCAGGTGATATACTGCAAGCGACAAAGTGCAGGTGATATACTGCAAGCGACAAAGTGCAGGTGATATACTGCAAGCGATAAAAGTGCAGGTGATATACTGCAAGCGATAAAACTGCAGGTGATATACTGCAAGCGACAAAGTGCAGGTGATAAACTGTTGATGAGAAAGTGCAGGTGATATACTGCAGGTGACATACTGTTGATGACAAAGTGCAGGTGATATACTGCAAGCGATAAAACTGCAGGTGATATACTGCAAGCGACATACTGTTGATGACAAAGTGCAGGTGATATACTGCAGGTGATAAACTGTTGATGACAAAGTGCAGGTGATATACTGCAGGTGATAAACTGCAGACGATATACTGCAGGTGATGTACTGCAGGCAACAAAGTGTAGGTGATATACTGCTGGTGATGTACTGCAAGTGATGTACCGCAGGTGATAAACTGCATGCGACAAAGTGTAGGTGATATACTGCCAATGACAAAGTTCAGGTGATAAACTGCAGGTGATGTACTGCAGGTGACAAAGTGCAGGTGATGTACTGCAGGTGATAAACTGCAGGTGACATACTGCTGATGACAAAGTGCAGGTGATGTACTGCAGGTGATAAACTGCAGGTGACATACTGCTGATGACAAAGTGCAGGTGATGTACTGCAGGTGATAAACTGCAGGTGACATACTGCTGATGAAAAAGTGCAGGTGATAAACTGCAGGTGATAAACTGAAGGCGATATACTGCAAGCGACAAAGTGCAGGTGTTAACCTGTTGATGACAAAGTGCAGGTGATATACTGCAGGTGATAAACTGTTGATGACAAAGTGCAGGTGATATACTGCAAGCGACAAAGTGCAGGCGATATACTGCAAGCGACAAAGTGCAGGTGTTAATCTGTTGATGACAACGTGCAGGTGATAAACTGCAGGTGATAAACTGTTGATGACAAAGTGCAGGTGATATACTGCAAGCGATAAAGTGCAGGTGATATACTGCAATCGACAAAGTGCAGGAGATATACTGCAAGCGACAAAGTGCAGGAGATATACTGCAAGCGATAAAGTGCAGGTGATATACTGCAATCGACAAAGTGCAGGAGATATACTGCAAGCGACAAAGTGCAGGTGATATACTGCAAGCGATAAAGTGCAGGTGATATACTGCAATCGACAAAGTGCAGGAGATATACTGCAAGCGACAAAGTGCAGGAGATATACTGCAAGCGATAAAAGTGCAGGTGATAAACTGCAGGTGACATACTGTTGATGACAAAGTGCAGGTGATATTCTGCAGGTGACATACTGTTGATGACAAAGTGCAGGAGATATACTGCAAGCGACAAAGTGCAGGAGATATACTGCAAGCGATAAAAGTGCAGGTGATAAACTGCAGGTGACATACTGTTGATGACAAAGTGCAGGTGATATTCTGCAAGCGACAAAGTGCAGGTGATAAACTGCAGGCGATAAAAGTGCAGGTGATAAACTACAGGTGACATACTGCAAGCGACAAAGTGCAGGTGATATACTGCAAGCGACATACTGTTGATGACAAAGTGCAGGTGATAAACTGCAGGTGATAAACTGTTGATGACAAAGTGCAGGTGATATACTGCAAGTGACAAAGTGCAGGTGATATACTGCAAGCGACATACTGTTGATGACAAAGTGCAGGTGATAAAAGTGCAGGTGATAAACTGTTGATGACAAAGTGCAGGTGATATACTGCAGGTGACATACTGTTGATGACAAAGTGCAGGTGATATTCTGCAAGCGACAAAGTGCAGGTGATAAACTGCAGGTGATAAACTGTTGATGACAAAGTGCAGGTGATATACTGCAAGTGACAAAGTGCAGGTGATATACCGCAAGCGATAAAAGTGCAGGTGATATACTGCAGGTGATAAACTGTTGATGACAAAGTGCAGGGGATAAACTACAGGTGATAAACTGTTGATGACAAAGTGCAGGTGATATACTGCAGGTGATAAACTGTTGATGACAAAGTGCAGGGGATAAACTACAGGTGATAAACTGTTGATGACAAAGTGCAGGGGATAAACTACAGGTGATAAACTGTTGATGACAAAGTGCAGGTGATATACTGCAAGCGACAAAGTGCAGGTGATATACTGCAGGTTATAAACTGTTGATGACAAAGTGCAGGGGATAAACTACAGGTGATAAACTGTTGATGACAAAGTGCAGGTGATATACTGCAGGTGATAAACTGTTGATGACAAAGTGCAGGGGATAAACTACAGGTGATAAACTGTTGATGACAAAGTGCAGGTGATATACTGCAGGTGATAAACTGTTGATGACAAAGTGCAGGGGATAAACTACAGGTGATAAACTGTTGATGACAAAGTGCAGGTGATATACTGCAGGTGATAAACTGTTGATGACAAAGTGCAGGGGATAAACTACAGGTGATAAACTGTTGATGGCAAAGTGCAGGTGATATACTGCAAGCGATAAAAGTGCAGGTGATATACTGCAGGTGACATACTGTTGATGACAAAGTGCAGGTGATATACTGCAAGCGACATACTGTTGATGACAAAGTGCAGGTGATAAACTGCAGGTGATAAACTGTTGATGACAAAGTGCAGGTGATATACTGCAGGTGACATACTGTTGATGACAAAGTGCAGGTGATAAACTGCAGGTGATAAACTGTTGATGACAAAGTGCAGGTGATAAACTGCAGGTGATAAACTGTTGATGACAAAGTGCAGGTGATAAACTGCAGGTGATAAACTGTTGATGACAAAGTGCAGGGGATAAACTGCAGGTGATAAACTGTTGATGACAAAGTGCAGGTGATATACTGCAGGTGACATACTGTTGATGACAAAGTGCAGGTGATATACTGCAGGCGATAAAAGTGCAGGTGATAAACTACAGGTGACATACTGTTGATGACAAAGTGCAGGTGATATACTGCAAGCGACATGCTGTTGATGACAAAGTGCAGGTGATATACTGCAGGTGATAAACTGCAGACGATATACTGCAGGTGATAAACTGCATGCGACAAAGTGTAGGTGATATACTGCCAATGACAAAGTTCAGGTGATAAACTGCAGGTGATGTACTGCAGGTGAAAAAGTGCAGGGGATATACTGCAGGTGATAAACTGCAGGTGACATTCTACTGATGACAAAGTGCAGGTGATATACTGCAAGCGACAAAGTGCAGGAGATATACTGCAAGTGATAAAAGTGCAGGTGATAAACTGCAGGTGATAAACTGCAGGTGATAAACTGCAGGTGATAAACTGCAGGTGACATACTGTTGATGACAAAGTGCAGGTGATATTCTGCAAGCGACAAAGTGCAGGTGATATACTGCAAGCGACATACTGTTGATGACAAAGTGCAGGTGATAAACTGCAGGTGATAAACTGTTGATGACAAAGTGCAGGTGATATACTGCAGGCGATAAAAGTGCAGGTGATAAACTACAGGTGACATACTGTTGATGACAAAGTGCAGGTGATATACTGCAAGCGATAAAAGTGCAGGTGATAAACTGCAGGCGACAAAGTGCAGGTGATATACTGCAAGCAATAAAAGTGCAGGTGATATACTGCAGGTGACATACTGTTGATGACAAAGTGCAGGTGATAAACTGCAGGTGATAAACTACAGGCGATATACTGCAGGTGATAAACTGTTGATGACAAAGTGCAGGTGATATACTGCAAACGACAAAGTGCAGGTGATATACTGCAAGCGATAAAAGTGCAGGTGATATACTGCAGGTGATAAACTGTTGATGACAAAGTGCAGGTGATATACTGCAAGTGACAAAGTGCAGGTGATATACTGCAGGTGATAAACTGTTGATGACAAAGTGCAGGTGATATACTGCAAGTGACAAAGTGCAGGTGATATACTGCAGGTGATAAACTGTTGATGACAAAGTGCAGGTGATATACTGCAAGCGATAAAACTGCAGGTGATATACTGCAAGCGACAAAGTGCAGGTGATATACTGCAAGCGACAAAGTGCAGGTGATATACTGCAAGCGATAAAAGTGCAGGTGATATACTGCAGGTGACATACTGTTGATGACAAAGTGCAGGTGATATACTGCAAGCGATAAAACTGCAGGTGATATACTGCAAGCGACAAAGTGCAGGTGATAAACTGTTGATGAGAAAGTGCAGGTGATATACTGCAGGTGACATACTGTTGATGACAAAGTGCAGGTGATATACTGCAAGCGATAAAACTGCAGGTGATATACTGCAAGCGACATACTGTTGATGACAAAGTGCAGGTGATATACTGCAGGTGATAAACTGTTGATGACAAAGTGCAGGTGATATACTGCAGGTGATAAACTGCAGACGATATACTGCAGGTGATGTACTGCAGGCAACAAAGTGTAGGTGATATACTGCTGGTGATGTACTGCAAGTGATGTACCGCAGGTGATAAACTCCATGCGACAAAGTGTAGGTGATATACTGCCAATGACAAAGTTCAGGTGATAAACTGCAGGTGATGTACTGCAGGTGACAAAGTGCAGGTGATGTACTGCAGGTGATAAACTGCAGGTGACATACTACTGATGACAAAGTGCAGGTGATGTACTGCAGGTGATAAACTGCAGGTGACATACTGCTGATGACAAAGTGCAGGTGATGTACTGCAGGTGATAAACTGCAGGTGACATACTGCTGATGACAAAGTGCAGGTGATGTACTGCAGGTGATAAACTGCAGGTGACATACTGCTGATGACAAAGTGCAGGTGATAAACTGCAGGTGATAAACTGAAGGCGATATACTGCAAGCGACAAAGTGCAGGTGTTAACCTGTTGATGACAAAGTGCAGGTGATATACTGCAGGTGATAAACTGTTGATGACAAAGTGCAGGTGATATACTGCAAGCGACAAAGTGCAGGCGATATACTGCAATCGACAAAGTGCAGGAGATATACTGCAAGCGACAAAGTGCAGGAGATATACTGCAAGCGATAAAAGTGCAGGTGATAAACTGCAGGTGACATACTGTTGATGACAAAGTGCAGGTGATATTCTGCAAGCGACAAAGTGCAGGTGATAAACTGCAGGCGATAAAAGTGCAGGTGATAAACTACAGGTGACATACTGCAAGCGACAAAGTGCAGGTGATATACTGCAAGCGACATACTGTTGATGACAAAGTGCAGGTGATAAACTGCAGGTGATAAACTGTTGATGACAAAGTGCAGGTGACATACTGTTGATGACAAAGTGCAGGTGATATACTGCAGGTGATAAAAGTGCAGGTGATAAACTGTTGATGACAAAGTGCAGGTGATATACTGCAGGTGATATACTGCAGGTGACATACTGTTGATGACAAAGTGCAGGTGATATTCTGCAAGCGACAAAGTGCAGGTGATAAACTGCAGGTGATAAACTGTTGATGACAAAGTGCAGGTGATATACTGCAAGTGACAAAGTGCAGGTGATATACCGCAAGCGATAAAAGTGCAGGTGATATACTGCAGGTGATAAACTGTTGATGACAAAGTGCAGGGGATAAACTACAGGTGATAAACTGTTGATGACAAAGTGCAGGGGATAAACTACAGGTGATAAACTGTTGATGACAAAGTGCAGGTGATATACTGCAAGCGACAAAGTGCAGGTGATATACTGCAGGTTATAAACTGTTGATGACAAAGTGCAGGGGATAAACTACAGGTGATAAACTGTTGATGACAAAGTGCAGGTGATATACTGCAGGTGATAAACTGTTGATGACAAAGTGCAGGTGATAAACTGCAGGTGATAAACTGTTGATGACAAAGTGCAGGGGATAAACTACAGGTGATAAACTGTTGATGACAAAGTGCAGGGGATAAACTACAGGTGATAAACTGTTGATGACAAAGTGCAGGTGATATACTGCAGGTGATAAACTGTTGATGACAAAGTGCAGGGGATAAACTACAGGTGATAAACTGTTGATGACAAAGTGCAGGTGATATACTGCAGGTGATAAACTGTTGATGACAAAGTGCAGGGGATAAACTACAGGTGATAAACTGTTGATGACAAAGTGCAGGTGATATACTGCAGGTGATAAACTGTTGATGACAAAGTGCAGGGGATAAACTACAGGTGATAAACTGTTGATGACAAAGTGCAGGTGATATACTGCAGGTGATAAACTGTTGATGACAAAGTGCAGGGGATAAACTACAGGTGATAAACTGTTGATGACAAAGTGCAGGTGATATACTGCAAGCGATAAAAGTGCAGGAGATATACTGCAAGCGATAAAAGTGCAGGTGATAAACTGCAGGTGACATACTGTTGATGACAAAGTGCAGGTGATATTCTGCAGGTGACATACTGTTGATGACAAAGTGCAGGAGATATACTGCAAGCGACAAAGTGCAGGAGATATACTGCAAGCGATAAAAGTGCAGGTGATAAACTGCAGGTGACATACTGTTGATGACAAAGTGCAGGTGATATTCTGCAAGCGACAAAGTGCAGGTGATAAACTGCAGGCGATAAAAGTGCAGGTGATAAACTACAGGTGACATACTGCAAGCGACAAAGTGCAGGTGATATACTGCAAGCGACATACTGTTGATGACAAAGTGCAGGTGATAAACTGCAGGTGACATACTGTTGATGACAAAGTGCAGGAGATATACTGCAAGCGACAAAGTGCAGGAGATATACTGCAAGCGATAAAAGTGCAGGTGATAAACTACAGGTGACATACTGCAAGCGACAAAGTGCAGGTGATATACTGCAAGCGACATACTGTTGATGACAAAGTGCAGGTGATAAACTGCAGGTGATAAACTGTTGATGACAAAGTGCAGGTGATACACTGTTGATGACAAAGTGCAGGTGATATACTGCAGGTGATAAAAGTGCAGGTGATAAACTGTTGATGACAAAGTGCAGGTGATATACTGCAGGTGACATACTGTTGATGACAAAGTGCAGGTGATATTCTGCAAGCGACAAAGTGCAGGTGATAAACTGCAGGTGATAAACTGTTGATGACAAAGTGCAGGTGATATACTGCAAGTGACAAAGTGCAGGTGATATACCGCAAGCGATAAAAGTGCAGGTGATATACTGCAGGTGACATACTGTTGATGACAAAGTGCAGGTGACATACTGCAAGCGACAAAGTGCAGGTGATATACTGCAGGTGATAAACTGTTGATGACAAAGTGCAGGGGATAAACTACAGGTGATAAACTGTTGATGACAAAGTGCAGGTGATATACTGCAAGCGATAAAAGTGCAGGTGATATACTGCAGGTGACATACTGTTGATGACAAAGTGCAGGTGATATACTGCAAGCGACAAAGTGCAGGTGATAAACTGTTGATGACAAAGTGCAGGTGATATACTGCAAGCGATAAAAGTGCAGGTGACATACTGCAGGTGACATACCGTTGATGACAAAGTGCAGGTGATATCCTGCAAGCGATAAAATTGCAGGTGATATACTGCTGATGATAAACTGCAGGCGATAAACTGCAGGCGATGTGCTGCTGGTGATATACTGCAGGTGATGTACTGCAGGTGATAAACTGCAGGTGATGTACTGCCGATGACAAAGTGCAGGCGATGTACTGCAGGTGATATACTGCAGGTGATATACTGCAGGCGATGTACTGCAGGCGATGTACTGCAGGCGATGTACTGCAGGCGATGTACTGCAGGCGATGTACTGCAGGCGATGTACTGCAGGTAATGTACTGCAGGCGATTTACTGCATGTGATATACTATGTTCCCCCATAGCAGGTTAAAGAAGTAAAAGAAACATCTTATTGACCAAGATGAAGAATCTCATATTCTCTTCATTCATCAGTGATGCAAAAATATTAGTCAACAGAACTTCTACAAATATGAACAAGAATGATGAGCTTTAAAAACATTTGACTTTGTTATGTAATTATCAGGAGAGAAATGCCCACAGACAGAAGTAACTGTGTTCAACAGTCCAGCTGACAGTGTCCGCCTCCTCAGAGGAGACAGCAGCTATGGATGAAAGTGTACTACTGCAGTCTAAATGATTATTAATGATATGCTATTGTTATAGATGGATAGAAAAATCAAATGAAAATCATCTGAGAAACATGTACTGCATGTTAACGTGTACCAGTGATATTTTACTTCCCACAATGATCAAGGGAAGACATGGTGGAAACCTCCTCCTTTTTGGGTCTTATTACATTATTTTTGGGCTTTGGAAAGCTAAGTTAGCTGCTCCAACAGGTTAACAAGTTTCATGTTGCCATGGTGATGCATCATAACAACAGTATTAAAGTGTCAGAAATTATTCCAGCAGCACAGCATCCAAACCAGTGTAGAAAAATTATTCAAAGGTCAATGGTTTCACAGACAAATCTAAAGATGATGCAAAGAAAGACACAACATGTCCAGAGCTGCTGCAGCAGGCTGCTGCTTGTGTGGCCATTCTGGAACCATACTACTAAATTAAAAAGTTCTGGAACCCTCCGGTGGTTAGACTAGCTGTGATTTACCACATGGCCTAACTGATATGTGTACAAATGGGGGTTTTACAGTGGTGCGCTTGTTCGATTCCCGGCCGGGGCCTTTCTGTGTGTAGTTTGCATGTTCTCCCTGATTATGTATGGGTTCTCTCCAGGTACTCCAGCTTCATCCCACCACCCAAAAACATGCATGTTGGGTTAACAGGTGACTCTAAATTGTCCCTAGGAGTGAGCGTGGATGGTTGTGTGTCTCTGTGATGGACTGGTGACCTTTCCAAGGTGTACCCTGCCTCTTGCCCAATGTCAACTGGGATAGGCTCCAGCCCCCCACGACCCTATGGATGGATGGATGTGTACAAATGAATACAAAGATGTAATTACAGGATGATTCAGCCTGGAGCAGAACTGCTTTCTCCTGCATAGCTTCTTCGTCAGCGGTATCAAGCGAAGCATCAAATGTCCCTCAGTTTTTCTCTCTGTTTGATGCTTGACTGCGAAAGTGCACATTTCCTGACAGTGGTTTGCTTCAGCGGGGGAGGTTAAATGTTTCCTCAGTGTTCACTACAGCAGTGACTCACAAAATGGAACAGGATGTGTGCATCTAAGTTCATGCACAAAACCCTGTGTGCGTGTGTGCCCGCAGGCAGGGTGAGGAACAGAAATCGGGTAATCTGCAGGTATGTGTGATCCGTGCTCCTCTGGTCCATTTCTGCAGCTGATCTTGCTCACAGAGCACTGATCTGCAGGTTTCCCTCTGACTGTACAAGCAGGTAAATTTGAGGACCCATGTTTCCCTCCAATATTTCTACTCTTTGTACTGATGATGAGGAGCAGTAGAGGATCAGAACTCGAAACCTTTGCTTCTTCTCATGATTTCGACTCTTTCCTGAAGGCTACAACATGGACTCCAACCCTCAGAACCTGCAAGGTAAGATAAGCCCAGATCAACGCCAT
The DNA here is from genome assembly GCF_036924035.1 of Leuresthes tenuis. Taxonomy (NCBI): domain Eukaryota; kingdom Metazoa; phylum Chordata; class Actinopteri; order Atheriniformes; family Atherinopsidae; genus Leuresthes; species Leuresthes tenuis. The sequence goes on along the minus strand of NW_027325359.1, from coordinate 28,459,315 downwards.
CCTCATTGCCTTTTGATCTTAGTGACTCAGTGTGTTAGAATAGAGAAGTTGTTGAAACAGCTATATGCATGTTTTGTCTCATGTAAAACGTATGGATTGTGTGCAGTTTGTCTTGGCCTGAGACAGACTTCGCCTTCATGAGACACATTCATTTTGGGTTCTAAGCTGACATCAGTGAGGAGCAGATGTGGACAATATTCTTCTTGTGGTTCACAGTGTAAAAATATCTGATTGTGACTGGGATTCATCCAAACACACAAAGCGGTCTTTGACTGTAAAGAATAATTCTACTTGTAGTTCATCAGTAGTCTACTGAACTAAAGTCTGACTTCACAAGCATCAGTTGAACTTCTCTACAGAGTTGAGTCAGGCTCAGATATCTGCCGCGCTAACAACAGTGTTTCCACTCTCACAGTCTGAGGCACCAACGGCTTCAAAACATGACTCAATCTGCGGTTTGTTAACAATACTCGAACAGAACAAAGACTTCAGGGGCCACAGGATCCTTTCAGGTCATTATTCTGTCCATGCTGCAGTCATAACTGACACCATCCATTTTCTATACCCACTTCCTGCCATCCAGCTGCTATCAAGCGAGAGGAAGGGTACACCGTGGTCAGGTCCATAACTTCTTGGACAACTGATATGATGGATTTACACCAACCAGCCATGAAATTATGTAAACATGATATTGAGTAGGTCCTCCTCATGCTGTTGAAACAGCTGTGACCAGTCAGGGTGTGGACAAAGAACACATGAGAGTGTCCTGGAGCATCTGGTGCCAGGTGGATGCAAAAGATCCTTTGAGCTTCCTGGGTTGTGGGGTGGGACCTTTGTGGTTTGAGCTTTATTCTCACAGATGCCATCAGATTCATCAGATCTGATGGCATCTGTGGGCCCACTGAACACGTCAAACTGTGTTGTATCCTTTGAGCCCCTCTTAAGCAGTCTCTGGGGGGGGCACTGCTGTCCTGCTGGGGTAGGCTGACACTGCACCCAACTACCAAAAAAGTTTTGGAATGTGTTTCAGAAAGTTTCAAAGAAAGGTCCATGTGAACACCAGAAGTCTTTCCAAGCAGAACATTGATTGTAGCATGATGAGCAGAGTTGCTTTACCTGTCAGTGGTTTTAATGTTGAATGGCAGATGTGTACAAAGTGTCCAGTAATGTTGAACACATCTGTGGCTGTCTTCTCCTAATTCAACTGTGAGGAAAATAATAAGAACGCTCAGGACTACTGTCTGAAATTCAAAGGACATTTAATCATGTTGCAGCAAGTGAACAGTTTACACACAGAGGCTGTGATGCAAATGTTCAAAGATACAGAGTTCTCAGCTAACTTTTATAGAGTCATGGGATATTCCCCTCTGCCCTTCTGGCAACAGACAGTCAAACTACATGTTCCATTATCGGGACTTAAAAACAGTTAGGTCAGACAGTCAGATGTCCAACAGTTGCTTATCATCATAAAGCAGTAGAGGTTAGCCTTTATTGTTTTAGATCTGATCTAAATATTTCTGCTCTGCTTCTTGCTCAGTGAGATCACCTTTCATTCTAACATTCAGGTGCAGATGTTTTTCAAACCAAGCTGATACTTTGTCTAAATCTGAGGTTAGCTCTTCTGCAACAGCATCACAAGTTCTACCAGAAACATGTAGAATTTAACATATAATAAAACATGTGATATGTGAGTCAGATATCACCAGCGCCTTTCTTAAAGAGTAAAATTATTTTATAGTGCATTTAAAAACAGCCACAGCGATCAGAGAGCTGTACAAGATGAACAATACATTAATATTATTAGCAACTTCTAAGCCTGCAGATGAATATTAATTAAGTTAAAAAGCAAAGGCATCTATGATCGACCACAAGGATGACCAAAAGGACCACGAGGCTCTGGTCTCAGACGGTGGTGTAAACTAGAGCCCTGCGCGGGACTGTTTTCTTCATCCCGCTCCCGCCCGCACCCACAAAACTTTTAGAATTCATGCCCGCACAATTATAGAAATGCATTGATTTAGTCTTCTCCCGAGAAAACACATAATTTTATAGGCTATTAATGAAGAGATTCTTGGACAATTGAGAAACTTCTCCAAATGTCAGACTTGCCTTGCTTTGTCTTTGTGCTGTAAAGACCTTCTTTGAGCTTCCTTTCCACATCATTTATTGACATCCTGTAGCTAGGATACATCCCGACAGTGTTGCCAGGTGGGAAATGTAGTATTATTGTACCAGAGACATAAAATTATCGTATTTTGAGGGAAATGATCGTACACCTGTCATGACTAAAATAACAAGTCTATTGATGCGCTATAGTCACTCTAGTGTTGAATAGCGTCTAACAGGCACTCACGGCTTTGCATCAGCAGTTGTGTTAGGCTAAATGTCCCCGTAAACTATGACGAGTGGGAACTACTGAGCCAAATAATGAGGCCTGGAGGCCACCTACTGTTAGGAACCTCTAAAGCAAACGCATGCACGTCACTCGTAGCTCACATAGAAAAGCACGATTGGCTTGAAACTTGTCACATGGAAATGGAAATGCCCTCAGGGTTCACAAAAAATCGGACAGACAGTTACGACAGGCAAATTATCATAATTATCAAATTTTGGGATTATTGATCGTACATCGTACACAGGGCAAAATTATCATACAAATACGATAATTATCGTACACGTGACCTGGCAACACAGTGTCTTAGCAAAGTTCATACCCCCGCTCCAGCGAGATTTGAGTTGGCGGGACCCAATCCCGCCTGTCTGTCCTGGAGGAGCTGTTAGACCTGTCTGTGCTAATCGTTTTAAGTCAGGGTAGATCGATGGTGTTTGACTTAGGTCTGGGTAAGGTGGAGGGTTTGGCAAAGGTCCAAGTGGAGGGTCAGGTGTCAGTCTATGTCTATGTCTCCTACCTGTTACGTTGTCATCTTCTCTGTCAGTCACTTCGGTGTTCATCTTTCTACCTTCTGTGCCTTTTCCTATCCCTTCCTGTCTTTTCTTTGCCTCTGCCAACCAGGCTTTTGCTTCCCTAAGACCATTGTTTTCTCTTTTCTTAGGTTTATTTAGTCTTTTCTTCTCTTTTGCCAATTTCTCACACTCACTACTATCCTTTCTGAAAACTCCACCTGCCACCCATATTGTCTCGATTTGAACAAAGCATTAATTTTGCGTCTCCAGAGAATTCATCATTTTCTCCTTTACAACAGCAACAACTGCAGTTGCTCTTTTTTTTGTAATCTTTAACCTGTGCACAGAGTTATTCATTTCTGAAGTCTTCTCACACTGATTATGATCTGATAACTGGTAAGGTCCCTGACCTTTTTTAGATTCTTGATCTTTACACTTTAAATCTGTTGCAGTAGGAGAAAATTAATAGAAATCTTTGTCCTGCCTTGTGAATCAGACTTCCTGGTAGAGGAAAATGAATCAACGATCTTGTCACCCCTCCACAGTCCTGCAGGTCCTGGCCTCTTTTGTCAGCAAATATCATGTTGGAGGTCTTTCATTCAGGAGTCCCACACTCCCACACGCACGGTTGTCAGGCCCTTTTGGTCTGGGCTGTGGAGCGGCTGTTGAGATCCGGCTCAAAGAACCAAGTTGTTAGGAAAATTGATTAACAAATACTAACGAGTAATGTCTGAAATTGAAAAGCATAGGATATTTAATCATCTTGCAGCAAGGGGACAGTTTACACACAGAGGCTGTGGCGCAAATGTTCAAAGATACATAGTTCTCAGGAAACTTTTATAGGGTAAAGTGGATGGAGTGGATTTTTTCTGATACGAGTCATGGGATATTCCCTTCTGCCCTTCTGGCAACAGACAGTGGTGCTGATAACGCCGAGGCCGTGGGATATTCCTTTCTCAGAGCAGACAGTGGTGAGGGCAGCTATTATTCTCATGCATTGGTACAATATTTGCAACATAAATTTCACAGAAGTAGAAATGATTATGTGGGCATATAGGATAACCCAAACCCTAACAACAACCAAGATGGAAGCACCAGGCTCTGTGGGAGTTGTCTTCGAGGTCAAGGGATGTACCTAACACAGAGAAAAAAAAAGTTAAGAGCACTGTAAGAGCATTGAAGTCATCATGGGGTGTTATCCTGACAAGCCCTCTGTTTCTTCTGAGGACAGGTTGCCTAACTGCAGGAGGTTAGTTTGGCTTCACTCCATGTCCCCTTATGAGCAACTGTGGACTTGTTTTCTCATCAGTTTGTTCTGAGCGCACTTTGTGTGCAGGGCTGATGTCACAACTCTTAGTTGTAGTGTTAGTTGCTGAAAAGTGTCAGTTTCATTGTTCATTGAGATGTCAGTGAGCTGCTATTATTTATTCACTCTTTGTTTTCCTCCTTTGAGCTCAGACTGGTGCTCTTTAATTACATCATCTAGTCGCGATCTCTTCCCCTGAAGATCTGGAGGATGCACCTGCTGACTCTGAATGAACCAGCCATCAATAATCACAGCAGTGGTGGATAGAAGTGTGTGTGGAGTTGCAGTATATTTCGCACACTTCCTGAAAGTTCAGTTAGAAACAGATGAAAATCCAGTGAGTCTGACACAATCACACAAGTGACTCGGATGTTTAAGCTGCAGGTTCTGCCATCTGTGAAACACACTGATGAGGCTCCCATCAGCAGAGATGGCCAATCACAGACTTGTTATCTCTGGTCGACCCTCACTGATGTCACTGCTTGTGTTATATTCTGTACTTTCATGTTCTCTCCTTCACTTGGGACGTTAGAGTGGATATTCAGAGTGATGTCAATCCTCCAGAGAACATGGTGTAAACTAAGACAAAACTTTAAAAAAGATGTGGCTGTAACAGTTGATCATGGCATCAGACTGAATGAGGTCATCAGAAGAACACTGCACCACAAACTGTGTTACGTTGATTCAGATTCAGCTCTGTGTCCTGAAAAGTGACCACATTCTTCACCTGAGACTATGGGACTAAATGCAGTGCTGGCTTAAGGCTCAGTTAGTAAAGACCATAAGCGTTAAAGACCATCTAATTAATCAGCTTATTATTGGTGTGTAACATTGCCAGCGAGCTGCACGGTGGTGTGGTGGTTAGCACCATCACTTCACAGCAAGAGGGAATCCCTGCTGGTCTTTGTGTGTGGAGTTTGCACGTTCTCCCCATGTATGCGTGGGTTCTCCAGCTTCCTCCCACCAGCCAAAAACATGCATGTCAGGTTAACTGGTGACTCTAAATTCTCACTAGAAGTGAGTGTCCAGGGTGTACCCTGCCTCTCTCCCAGTGACAGCTGGGATAGGCTTTGCTAAATATGACCAAAATATCCTGCGCATGCTGTCCCTGCGCACGGCAAAACCACCACTATCACCCTGTTTACTGATAAACTTGTCCCAGTGATGTTCCAGTTAACATGTGTTGCTGGTTCCCAGTGTTGTGAAGCCATGACACTCCACAAGTACTTAGCTGTGACATGAGCTGAAATGAACAGGAAGGAAGCTGGAGTGAAAAACAAGGCATGTTGGAACTTACTGTGACGGGAGCTACTGGACTCATGACAGACAGCACAGGAGCTCCTTGTACAACATCACGGAGGTTTGGAGAACAGTCCCTGTGATTTAGCCAGCTGTTGCTCTGCTGCCATTGGCGGCAGACAGACTGAACAAAGATAAATCTGCCCTGCTCGGTCAACTAACAAATATTAGACATCATCAGCACAGCTGCTGTCTTCTATCTGTGAGCGGATGTTCAGAACTGACACAACACACTGCAGCAGCTCACATGTGAGTTTGGAAAGCTAGTGAAGCTTGCTGTGACTCACAACTTCAGCCAATGTTATTATTCCTAAGAGTGAGTTACAAAATGAAGGGAAGAGTGTTAGTGATGGAGGAAGGAGGAGGCGCCGTGTATTATTTACTTTGACCAGCCTCTCTCATAGACTTGGTCTTCACCTGGTCATTTTGTGTCTGTTGTCTGTGACTGCAGCAGCAGGATGCACCTGAGCTGTACGCACAACATTCAGTGTGGCAAAAACTACCCAAAATGCAATGTGTCTTGGCAAAGTCACCTGGTCTCAACAGACCTCTAACCAAAGAGAATCACCTTACTGCTTCCCATGTATCTATCAGCTTGGAAGTCTGCAGAGCATTTACAGCACAGTGTACACAGAAGTGACTCCACACAGACACAGAGGCTATCAGTCCTGTGCAAGATGGTGCAGAAAGGCACACTTGAGTCGTGTTGATGCAACTGAGGGTGTTCTGTGGTATGAATCCTGCTTCTGTTTGTGTCCCTGTGAGCAGATCAGATCTCAGAGCTGCTGAAGCCTCACAGAGTCTGCCTGCTAACTCCTGTTCTTCTAAACCAGTCAGGTGGGAGGTCCTCCAACAGATTTGTGGTAAGTAAAACACACAAATCTGACACAAAAAGTCACTGTGTTTAAATTATACAGTCATACAAGGAAGTAAAACCCAGGATTTTACATGGGTTTTACTTTTTCTGTTTGGAAAAGTAAAGATTTGATCCTCTTTGAATCTGTGGTTAGTAATAAAGAGAATACATTCAAACAAACGACACATCAAACTGACATGATTTACATTAAAAACAATAAGCAGTATATTTATCACACCAGAGGAGGTGCGATTCACCAGAGAACCAGGTCTGCCTGGTATCACTGATCAGAGTGAGATCTGAGTGAGAACAGGACCTTTTGAACCTCATCATCATGCTGTGTTTTAAGTGCACCCCAAAGGTCCAAAGGGATTTAAAAAAGCTCTCTACTGTGATGGATGGTAAATGGACTTGTACTTGTATAGCGCTTTTCTAGTCTAACTGACCACTCAAAGCGCTTCACTACATGCTGCATTCACCCCACTCACACACATTCATACAGCACGTCTTAAGATACACATAACTACGTGCTTTCTAAGCATTCACACACATTCATACCCCCAATGATACACTGGGGGAGTGTCTTGCCCAAGGACGCTTCGACATGTATCCTGGGGAAGCCAGAGTCAAACCACCGACCTTCCGATTGGTGGGCGACTGCTCTTCCTCCTGAGCTACAGCCGCCCCTGAATGAAGCCGATGAATAAAGAAATAAAGAGCTGGACTGAAAAATGTGAATCAAACATGGAATGCTGTGATGTTTTCATTATGAATGCACAAATATCACAAATCAAATGCTGAAACTGTGATGTGGTTTCTGGAAAATGTATCCACCCAGTTTGATCTCAATTAAATGATGAAGTGTGCCAGAGCATCAGAGAGGCTACATGTGTGAGGAGGTGCGATTCAACCATTTATGGATCATGTTCTTCAGGTGATATTTGGAGAAATTTAGGAGATTTATTTAGGCCAGTTTATTAGGCCAGAAAAATATTGAGAGAATCATGAGCACTTGCTGTTAAATATTGAAAAAGGTAAAAAAAAAAGCTTCAGGTCTTCAAGCAGCACAGCATGATGAAATCAGTGCATGGAACATGTCTGAGAGCTACCATAGGTAGGCTCAGTTGATCACCCCATCAACAATGGAAGGTTAAAACTTTACCATGTAAAGAAAAACTACATGCAAGTGTATGATGTGGTCACTCCTGCTGACTAGCAAAGAACAGTATATCCCATTTTACACATGCTCCGCTTTACATTAGTCTGGTGGCAACTGAGCATGTCGGTGAATGACGCCACTGATGACTTTCTGTGCAGAAATCTTACTAAGCTGGACCTGATAGCTCATCTGAGCGACTCTACAGGGTATAAGAGTGAACTGCCGCACTCGCATTAACAGACAGACACAGTGGAGGCTCATGATCAGCTGTTCAGAGGAATCTGACCATATAAAAGAAATAGATGGGAGGAACAAAACAGTCTGTGGAACTTACCGTGATAAATAAACTATGGCTATGGATAAATTACAAAACAAGATAGCTCTGCAGGAGGATCGCTCACTGCAGGCTCGTGGAAACTATGGCTGTGGTCACTGTGAAAACTATGGAACAAGCAAAGGCTGGTAATGAAGCTTATGGAAAGAGACAGCATACTTGTACAAGACAAGGGAAACGCAGACTATTTGAACACACGAGGAGCCATGGGGCACAGGTGGAAACACTTTGGGAATCAGGAAAGGCAATCAGACACTTGACACAGGAGGTTGGGCAAGGTACCTGAAACGAGAGGGAAGTTAATATTTCAAAATAAAACAGGAAATGATGAGACAAGACATGAACCAAAGCATAAGTCATGACAAAACCATAATATGGCAGCACATTTAGAGTGTGATGCAGCAATTGATGCAGATCTCAGAGCAGACAACCAAATATAAAAATAAGACAAAAACCATGCATGTTTATGTCTAAGGTTTAAGGTGTAGGCAAAGCTTCTGCTTTCTGACCGAATATTAATATCATCAGCCGCTCCTTTTGACTGCCTTTGGTTCATCACAATGCTCCGCATGTTGACAAAAGCTTTAACTCAGAAAAGAATCCCAGATTTTTGTGTGCTGACAGACAGCAGTGATGTGCAGAGGCGCTGTCATCCGGTGAAATAGACATTTTGTTTTCCTTCAGATGATCACGACTGCTATTCAATATTCTTCAATATGTAGCAGTGTTTTACACAACCACAGCATGTCCGGCACATCGCTGTGCACTGGCATAGCAACATGACATGCTGTTATGAGTACACTGTAATTCTATAAGGACTGTTAACTTTAAAAAAAATGTTTTTTGTTGATGAACTTAATGCATTGTCCAGTCTCACACACTGTGGACATTTTTGATCACTTTACTCAAGTGACATATATGTGACTGACTGGTGAAGCCATTTATGTTACTACAGTCTTTTGCAGTCCAGCAGTCACTGCTCTGAGCTGTGTCCGCAGGTTTCCAATGATGTTTAGCTCAGCTTGAGATCCACTGAGGCCTTGAATGTGTGTTCAGGATCATAGTCCATTTGTAGAAGCCATCATCTGTTTGTCTGTGATGATGCTGTCATCTTTCCATCTTTGCATTTCATAAAATCCTTCTTCCTTCACACAGTGAAATGTTTCTGATGACAGCGACCACAACACAACCTCAAAGCATGACCCGTCTACTGCTATGCTTAAAAGGAGTTCTTCTCCCGAAACTCTGCACCGCAGACACACCTCTCTCATTTACAAAGCTCTGATTCTGAATTCAGTGGTGAGCTTCCTCTGATGGCTCCTCCAAGAGGCTGATATTTGTGCAGATATGGCTGCACAGTTGAACTGCGCTCTATCGCTCCGATCAGTCTTCCTGAAGGTTTTCTGCAGCCACACATCTGCCTTTCTAGCAAAAGTGGAAAAGCAAATAAGGGATGATCCCTTTCTTCTTCAGCCTGGAGAGAAGAGGAACATAACCATGCAGCTTACCTGCACACAGCTCAAAAACCAACATTGTAAAAAGGTTTTGTTACCAACACCTTCCAGACAGGAAGCCCTCTTTATTCCAGCAGGACAATGCCACACCTCACTGCTAAAGTGGCAGCTTCACTGTGTGACACCCACTGAACACATCAGCCACATTTTGAAACACAAAAAAATGACAAAGGAGGACCCAAAGCTTGGAGCACCTGGGATCGTACATGATGTCAGAATGGGAAACATTTTTCTTTTAAAAGGACAGCGGTCTGTGGAAAACCGGATGCTGCACAGTGGTTAACATCAACTGATGTTGATTCAAATGTAGAATGTAAACGACAAATGTGTCTCTTTTTGTGTTAGAAATGGATCAGGAGGATTGTCTCTCTCAGATAGAGGTTTAGCTAATAAGCTTGTATATAAAGTGCAACAGTGTAAACCAGCATGGGTTTAGATAAGCTGTGGAGCGTTTCTGTCAGTTCCATAACTAACAGCCTGTGTGTTTAATGTATTTCTGTCTCAGGCACTGAGTCTATGGAGAGGATACCTGGTTACAAACAAGCAGCCACTCAGGGTAACCCACTGCTCAAATGTTCACATCTGTATTTTTTAAGTAATAAGCATGATAAAAGAATTTGATTTGACCTGATGAACTGTCCAGTTTGGCTGTGTTCTCCTGGAGCAGTACAGACTAAATGCAATCTAACCCCTATTGCATTTGGATGAAGGCAGAAAGCTCAGGAAAAGACACTTCTAAAACTGGGCTGATGAATCCAAAGTGCAGGGACATATTGTCACTTTGTTTGTGCATGTGTTTTCACTTGTTTGTGTGCACAGGTTGAGAGCACGTTCAGCTTCCTGCAGATTTCCTCCATCAACATTTACAGTCTCACAGAGGTACAGCAGTATTGTCAGCGCTCATTAAAGTTATACTTTGTATTACGATGGATCATCTTTACTTACATTGACTTATTTCTTTAACATTCCTGCTTATTTTCCATTAGTTTATTCTGTTATGAGGGCATCTAATGCCATTTAAAATCACCTAAGAATATATTTAGAAACATCTGGACAACTGTAAAGATCATTTAAGACTAAATATTGTATGCTTGTGCAATTGGTCAATCATATGTGACATGCATGTGTTTCAGATTGTGTTGGAGATAGACAGGCAGACTCTGTCTTTCAGTGTCTTGCATGTTGAAGACCTTGAGGCAGTGATCAGTCACATGACTGCATCACTGAAGAGGATCTTCCCCGACTCTTCTCCTGGGTGCGTCTCCCTCCACAACTGTCTGAAAGCAGCACCAATGAGCACATAAGCTCCTACCTCATATTCCCCAAGCAGAATTCAGTTTTTGTCTAGGTTTCACACGCTGTATTCCACCTGTTGGGTCCTTTTGCAAAGCAATCTGATCATATTATCAACACAAACTCAGTTATCACACCATCCACCTATGTAAGGTAACCACACAGTTAATCAAAAACTGACAGGAAACAGGTGAAACAAGACACAATAGTAATCAGAATATGGGGAGAAAAAAAGAACATACTCTTGTGTCTTATGTGGTGCCCAAAAATTACCAGATGGAGATGAAAACTCATCCACATCTATCATCAGTCCTTCAGTGTTGACACAAAAAGCTGTTGGTTAGTTCAAGTTCAAGAGGAAATCCAGACCTTAGTTTTGGACAAACACAGTGTCGATGTATGTTTCAGTTTTTTGTTGGTTAGGGAGGAAGTCCTCTATTGGAGCTTCATTTTTATATGTTTTGGTTATGGATGGATGGATAACAACCAGCAGGTGAAGTGAGGATTATCTTACATGAGATATATTACACTTCTTACACTACTGAAAACGGCAGTTGTGCAGATACTAATCTACAAGTTATGCTGCTGATTGCAGGAAAGTTTGGTCTTGACAGAGCATTAGCATTGAACATAAACAGGTAACATTAAAAAGGAAATATGCTGTCATTGGCTGCATGTCCTCAGTTACACTACGTAGGACTAAAATCTAAGTGATCAAACAGCACTGACCTGGAGACAAAATTGTAAACCTTGCCATAAGCCGTAAAGCACAAATGCGTTGATAAGAGAACCACAGGCCTTTGTGTTCCAGTGTTTAAAGGCAGCAAAATGCAAGCTAATATGCTAAACTACTAACACTTATCAGTACCTGCTAAATGGCAACATGTTCGCAATATAATGTGCCCTGTTAATATGGTAATGGCTGCATGTAGTTAGGGCAAAGAATAACCTGGTTACAGGCTCTTGGTCTGATTTATTGTGTCACCTTACGGAATGCATTTCTGGCTCTTTAATCTTCAGAAAGCTGTTGAAGACAGTTTCTCCAGATCTCCAGGAGAGACTCCTCACTCTGACTGGTGTGATAGAGGAGCAGCTCAACAATCAGCCTGGTCCCTGTGGTATGCTCCTTTCATTTTACAGTTGATGGGATATATGATCAGTAATGTAAACTGGTAAGGAGCCACTGAACTTGTCATACGCTGAGAAAGTAGAAGATCATTGTTTGTTTTTTGATTGTGGTACACTTAGCTTATCATCACTATTTGACACTTTCTCATATGAACATTTGCTTTGTATCCAGTTAAAGTTTTTTATGCCATCACTTTTTAACAACAGATTACCTTCATTCATGTAAAAAAAAGATAATTCCACCCTTTTCCAGTCTTCCAGGTTTTATGCTTCAGGACATAATCAAAACAGCTGGTCGTTATCACATCCTAAAATTCAGTAAATCCAACGTCAAATGAACAACAACACATGAAATATCACACTGTCAGTATTTATTGAACAAAAACTGAGACAAAAACTGGGTTTTGCTTGTGGCCCAATTGTTGAAAAACACGTGTTAAAGTGACCTCTCAGAAGCCAAAACACATGTTAAAGTGTCCTCTACAGTGGTGAGGACACACTATATGTGCCAATTTTTTTCTTTCCGCCCCTGCCCTTCAAACAGTCTGTGCTGCCATGTTCTTTTTGGAGAGAAGAGGCTTTCTCCTGCAAGCCTTCCAAACAAGCCGTACATGTTCAGTCTTTTTCTAATTGTGCTGTCATGAACTTTGACCTTTAACATGCTAACTGAGGCCTGTAGAGTCTGAGATGTAGCTCTTGGCTTTTTCACCTTGGGGTGAACTTGCTGGGACGTCCACTCCTGGGAAGATTGACAGCTGTCCTGAATGTTTTCCACTTGTTAATAATCTTTCTCTCTGTAGAATGATGGACTCCAGATAGTTTGGAAATGGTCTTATAACCCCTCCCAGACTGATGGGCAGCAACAGTTGCTTCTCTAAGATCATTGCTGATGTCTTTCCTCCTTGGCATCGTGTTAACACACATCTGAATGCTGCAGAGCAGCAAACTGACAGAACTTCTGCTTCTATAGAGCTGCTCACACTGACTGATGATCAATTAATCAGAGCATTGATCAGCAGCACCTGGCTGCTACTTACCCTCTTAGTTCCTGTGGAAGCAGTAAGGGTTCACTTAGTTTTGCTTCTGTGTTTTGTCTCATTTTTGTTCAATAAACAATGACACAATCTAATAAGGAATATGTTGTTGTTCATCCAAGGGTGGATTTAATTAGTTTTAGGACCTGGTGAGGACCAGATGATTTATTGTTTTTTCCTGATATAGAAATCTTTATAACAGAGGGTGTACTATCTATTTTTTACATTGAGTATTGTTTGAATATTGTTTCCATAGGAGGATTTTCAGATACTTATGCTGCTCTATGTGATTATAATGAGATGCCATTTAAAGAGGAGATTCAGTGGGTAAGTCATAATTGTAATGACACATTTGATTGAGTCAAACTACAGAAGAACTCGTTTAGTCAAAAACTGGTTTAGTTATTCTATCCTGTTGAACACAAACAACTTTTAATACGTACAATCATAATAAATGATGGCTGTTTATGTAGGATGTTGAAAACATCTACCACATACACAAGTGGAAAAAGTTCAACCTGCAGGACTTCAGCCACTTAGACAGCAGGTGAGATATGGACATAGCTTCTACATCCAGCCTTACCTTGCCTTTGTAAAATAGTCTTGTTTCTCTTCTCCTCAGAGATTTGGCGTTGGCAGTAGCAGCTTTGTCCTTCAACCAGTGGTTTACTAAATTCTGCTGCAAAGAACTCAGACTGGTAATCTTTTTTCCCCTTTCCTCTTGAAAGTTTAACACACAATTCTTATAATAATGTGACAGCAAATAAGTTTTTACGAAGGGGGAATGGGATTAATAGAGTCCTTATGAGAGAATGGTATCGCACACCCTCAGTGTGTGCTGTTATCTGAACCTCTTTGTTCTGTGTTGTAGAAGCTGGTTTGGCTACATTTTTAGTTGGTGCATATGAATTTTTCCTTTGCAGTCTTAAGTTCTCAGGCGACCTTCCAGATATCCTCTACTAAATTAACCATGTTATCAGGTGAAAGTGAGATATCATCTTTAACCAGAATTAACACTAGTCCCACTATCCTTTGAGCTGTCAAAGAACTCAATATTTTTCATTTTACTTTTGGTTCCAATAGTTATGGTCTGAGATTGTGTTGCAAACATCAAAGTATGGCAAGTTTAAAAAATTGATAAAAGGTCTGAAAACAACAGTTTGTCAACCCTATCTATGGGACCCTGACAGCAGTCCCCCCACATGCCCGTTGAACTCAATTTGAGCCAGAAATACTACCATTGTACAAACATTTACACATATGCAATAAATACCTCCTCTGAATTCAGAATGCCTCAGCTCAAAACAAAAATCTTTCTCTAAGCCCTGGACAATTAAAGAACTCTTGGCCAGTTTTTCCACTTTCTGCAACCCTTTAAATCCAAATCAACCCGGCCTACTCCTACTAAATGTACTCTGTAAGCTGAGACAGAGGCTTTAATGGCAGTTGAATCTGCTGGTCGGACCTTGGTTCTTTTTCTGCTGGACCTCTCAGCAGCTTTTGATGCAATAAGCCACTACACCACACAATCTGGACTCTGAGAGACGAGGATCTCCAAAAGCACACTTTTTGGATTGAATCGTAACTTACTGTATATTCTTTCAAAGCGTTAGAGTGAAGACATCTTCTCTTTGCCGAATGCAGTACTCCCTCAGGTCCAGTGTATCAGTGTTACACTGATCAACAGAACTAGCAGACTATATTCAAAGAGTGACTATCAGACAGATGTGCCAGCTGAGGCCCTGACAGGTATGATAGGAGTAGGTGTGATTTTGAAAGTTCTTGAGTTGGAACACACCCTCCGGTCCCCCTTTTTAAAGAGGGGGACCACCACCCCGATCTGCCAGTCCAGACGCACTGTCCCCGATGTCCAGCGATGCTGCAGAGGCGTGTCAGCCAAGACAGCCCTACAACATCCAGAGCCCTGAGAAACTCAGAACGGACCTCATCCACCCCTGGGGCAGAGGAGCTTTTTTGACCACCTCGGCAACCTCAGCCCCAGAAATGGGAGACCCCATCTCCGAGCTCTCCGACTCTGCCTCCTCCGAGCACATGTTGGTAGGATTGAGGAGAAGTATTCCCCCCACTGACTCACAACGTCCCTAGTTGAGGTCAGCAAAGCCCTATCCCCACCATACACAGTGTTGACTGTGAGCCGCTTCCCCCCCCGAGATGCCGGATGGTGGACCAGAATCTCTTCGAAGCCGTCTGGAAGTCGTTCTCCATGGTCTCACCGAACTCCTCCCAGGCCCGAGTTTTTGCCTCAGCAACCGCTGAAGCCGCGGCCCGCTTGGCCTGTCGGTACCCATCAGCTGCTTTCAGAGTCTCACTGGCCAAGAAGGCTCGATAAGACTCCTTCTTCAGCTTGACGGCTTCCCTCACCACTGGTGTCCACCAGCGGGTTCGGGGGTTGCCGCCACGACAGGCACCAACCAACTTTACGGCCACAGCGCCGATCAGCCGCCTCGACAATGGAGTCACGGAACATGGCCCATTCGGACTCAATGTCCCCTACCTCCCCCGGAATATGGTTGAAGCTCTGCCGGAGGTGAGAGTTAAAGCTCCTCCTGACGGGGGATTCCGACAAACGTTCCCAGCAGACCCTCACAATACGTTTGGGCCTGCCAGGTCTGATCGGCATCCTCCCCCACCAGCGGAGCCAACTCACCACCAGGTGGTGATCAGTTGACAGCTCCGCCCCTCTCTTCACCTGAGTGTCCAGGACATACGGCCGCAAGTCCGACGATACAACCACGAAGTCATCGAACTGCGGCCAAGGGTGTCCTGGTGCCAAGTGCACATATGGACACCCTTATGCCTGAACATGGTGTTCGTTATGGACAGTCCATGACTGGCACAGAAGTCCAACAACATAACACCCCTCTGATTCAGATCGGGGGGGCCGTTCCTCCCAATCACACCCTTCCAGGTCTCACTGTCATTGCCCATGTGAGCATTGAAGTCCCCCAGCAGAAGGAGGGACTCCAAAAAGGGTGGGTACTCTGAACTGTTGTTTGGCGCATAAGCACAAACAACAGTCAGGACCCGTCCCCCCACCCGAAGGTGGAGGGAGGATACCCTCTCGTCCACTGGGATAAACTCCAATGTACAGGCACACAGACGGGGGGCAATAAGTATGCCCACACCTGCTCTGCGCCTCTCACGACGGGCAACTCCAGAGTGGAAGAGAGTCCAACCCCTCTCAAGAGGACTGGTTCCAGAGCCCAAGGTGTGTGTCGAGGTGAGTCCGACTATATCTAGCCAGAACCCCTCAGCCTCGCGCATCAGCTCTGGCTCCTTCCCTAACAGAGAGGTGACATTCCATGTCCCAAGAGCTAACTTCAGTAGCCGAGGATCAGACCGCCAAGCCTTTGGCTGCTACCCATCTCACATGGCACCTGACCCCCTTGCCCCCTCCCACGGGTGGTGAGCCCGTTGGAAGGGGGACCCACGTCATGTGTTCGGCTGTGCCCGACCGAGCCCCATGGGCACATGCCCGGCCACCAGGCGCTCGCTGCTGGGCCCCACCCCCGGGCCTGGCTCCGGGAGGAGGCCTCGGTGGCCCACATCCGGGCAAGGGATGACGTCGTCCAAATTTATTTTTCATCATCAGGGGTCTTTTGAGCTGTTCTTTGTCTTAGCTCCCAGACTCATTGGGGCACGCAAACTCCCCCACCACGATAAGGTGACAGCTCATGGCAGAGTCAAATGAATGTGTTACAAGAATTTGTTCAAATGTACTGTAAGTCCTAAAAAAAAGGCCAATATTGCAGCTAAAACTAAACTTTAATTCAACATAGCTGACTTCTTGTTTGTTTTAGAATGTGGCACCAAGAGGCTTTTTTGTACATCTTCACAGGTTACACATGTGTACCAAATTCTATATAGATCAATGACCTTAGTGGCAGAGCATGAATATTATAAGGTTTCCAGAGGGAAACTACACCATCAGAATATTTTCATATTTTTGTGTTCAGTGTATGTCTGTCATCAAATATACAATGTCTGGTAACCATCACTTCCTGTTGTTAGTGGGTGGGACTATGGCGCTGGCAGAGTAGAGGCATACAGTTCTATTTAGGTCGTGGAAGAAATTACACTGTAAATTTTGGATGAGATCTCAGCAATTTCTAATGACTTTTTGGTCATGGTTTGATATCAAAATCTGCCCCACCGCCACGGACACACAAAAAAGTCCCAGTTTTGGACAGGAAGCATCATCGACTTGTTAATCTGTTTGAAGTAGTAATAAGTCTAAGAGCGAAATGTAACTTCCTGTTGCCAGTTAGTGGCGCTAAGAGAGTGACAAAATATTGGCGTGTAAATCTATTGAGGAGCAGAGCGTGATCATATGTGAAATTTGGATGTAAAATGTGGTAGATATATCAACTTCCTGTTTCACCATGAAACAGGAAAGTTTGAGCAGCTACCACTGAGAAAAACTCTGGCTTTTGATCAGTTTTTATCACTCATCTTAAGACTATATGGACCAATTTTCAGGCATCTATTAAATCTCTGGGAAGAGTTCAATAAAAAACGCCAAGACGCCAAAATGGCAACTTTGAATTAAAATGGCCGACTTAATGTTAAGTTTGGGACATCGCTCCAAGAGGAATTTTTTGTCGGGCGTGACAAACAACAAATACTTTCATGAAATTCCAGGAGCTACGGTGACAGGGCTACCTCAAAAGGTAGTGCTGTGGAGTCACATTTTAGACAGTCACAGAATTTCATTTTTTGAGCTTGTTCAGGCCCCCAAAATGCAATTAATTTAGGAATAAAATATGCAAAGTGATAAACACTACAGATTAATTTAGGCCTTTGCACTGCCTTCAGTGCTCAGGCCTAAATTAATATATAACTAAACATCTAAAAGATACTTTTGGCAAGAGTATGAAAGTGGGATTACATCAAACCTCTTACTCTATTAGGAATCTGCAAAAACCGCTGGTTCCTGGAGTCACAGAGAAGATACATTACATTCACAGAGAACATCCTTACATTGCATTATGTAAACTGAAGTTGTCCATTTTTTTTAAATACATTTATTTCTTTAGAAAGTTAGAAGCACATTTCTGTTTGGTTTTTAACTCCGTTTCTATCCCCTCAGTCAGTGGATATCCAGCAGCAGCTGACGTTCCTGCTGTCCAGATCTCCCAGTCTACAGGAGCTCTCACTGGAAGCCTGTGGATTGAAAGCGTAAGTTTGTGTAAGCCTACTATAAAGCAGATAAACAAGGCAAACAAATGATTCCCACAGCAAATATTCATAAAGGTGCTTTTGAATTAATGCTCAAGTCTCCATTTCTATTTATATTCCTGAATTTTCATTTTTGTTTTTCTTTGATTCAAACACAAAAATTTTGTGTAGTACTGTTATGGTTGGTGGAGACATGTGAAGAGGACCCAAATGCAGACAGTGATGCCAACAAGAAGTAGAAGGGAAACTGGACTTTTTAACAGAACAGAAAACCTGGCCAAGCCAAAAGACCACAAAAGTAAACTGAGAAAAACCAAACTAAGAACAGACATGAACTTGAAGAGCAGCATTGCTCAGGGTTGTAACGGCGAAGATCTGACAAAGACTAAGAGAAATCAGAGAGCATAAATACTGTGGGGAACTGAGTAATAAGTGAGAGCAGCTGAGACAGATTGAATGAAACCGAGAAGCAAACCGGGGAACTGAGGAAAACTACTGGTGAGAACGTGGAACAAGGACAAAACAGAACTAATGGTTGTCCTGCAGAAAAGCTAATAATGGGTTATGGATCAAAACGTAAACAAGTGCCTGACAAAATTGCACAATATGATACATTTTATTGCAAATTTATTATTTTTACATGAATTAAATCTGAGCAGGCTGCCTCAATGTTTGATTTATAGGTACCGTTTAATATAAAGAAGTAAAAGTTTTATTCTGCTGCAGGGACTTTGCAGTTAAAATGACAGCTGCCCTGCGAGAGCACACATCCTCCCCCCTGCACTCCATCAACCTCTCAGGCAACCCAATCGAAGACAAAGGTGAGCTTTTTACTTCTCACAACCAAGTCAAACAAATTCAGAAGAGGCTCACAACTGAGTGGGTGCTGGATGAAGACAAACTATTTGTTTGGATCAAAACACACACAGGATTTTACGTGTATTATGGGATGAATTTCCATTCATAGGTGTAACAGCTCTCAGTCAGGAGTTACAGCATCTGGATGAAGGACTCAAGCACCTTTCCCTGAGTCGTGTATCAATGACTGCTAGAGGTATACACACTCATATACATGCACTCACGTAAATGGGAAATAGATGAAAGCCAGAATGTCCTGGTCAGGTCAGACATCTCTAAGACAGGACATGATGTAGACAGATGTTTTGGTGTTTGTTATACATCATCTACAGCTTTCTTTTCAGGATAAAGGAGGACTGAAAGGGTTGTGATTGGCTATGATTCTGTAACCTGCAAACATCACGACAGCAAAAGATAAACTGCATTTATTTCACAAGTTTGTCAACAACATGATCATCATTTGCACATGGTATGATTTATTCATAGGTCTTGGCTGTCTGAGTCAGGTATTGTCCTCCAGTCAACTATTTTCAACATCTCTGAACCACCTCGATCTATCTGGAAACCCAGGGAGCCTGGTCACCGAAGAAGCCACGGTACTCTGCATGTGTGTGTGTCAGAAAAAGAGGGTTTCATGACAAAAAAGGTATACTCCACACTCAGTTAGTTTGACAAACAGTATTTGTACTCTCAGAAAGAGAAAATCAAGATTAACTCGATTATAGCTATAGTTGGGTTATGCTCCTTATGAATCGAATCATGAATCGAATCACTGGCACAAAGCATGTCATACCCCGGTACGATAGGTGGTGCTGTACCCATTTCAACTATTGCTAATAGAGCTACTTCTGGTTGACGTCTTCAACAACAACAAACTCAGGTATTTGAGAAAGATTGCGAACAAAGAGCAAGTTGAAGCTACGTCCCTCTACATTTAGTTTGTGGTGAGCTGGTTATGGCACAAACACGATGCACAACGACGCATTCTCCATCGCGTTGTTTATTTCTTTCCGACGGCAGTGACAACAACAGTAATATCGTCTCCTTCGACTTCCGGGTGATGATCGTGGGAGAAAATCTCGAGCGTGCGCAGAATGCTCGATCCAATCCACTGTCATCTCCAGGCAAGTTAAGTGGGCATTTGGATCGAGTTATCTCGGAGTCTTAATTCGATCGCGAGTAACCCGATCCAATTTGATTTCTTGTCAGATGAAGGTGTCTACATGAACTGAATAACTCAATCTTATTGTAATTTAGCCATTAATCCGATCCGATGGCACGCATGTAACCATACTGAGTGTCAAGGGGGGCTCCGGGCCTTGTTGATAAGGCTAGTCCTGGATGGGAAGAAGCTGTTGTTGTGGCGGGAGGTTTTGGTCCTGATGGACCGCAGCCTCCTACCACTTTCAACATCCACTGTCATAACCACAAAGGTCAGGGCAACGGGTCTGAAGTCATTAAGTCCTGTGGACCTTGGCTTCTTGGGAACAGGAATGATAGTTGAAGTCTTGAAGCAGGCTGGCATGTGACATGTCTCCAGCGAGGTGTTAAAAATGTCTGTGAACACTGGAGACAGCTGATCAGCGCAGTGCTTCAAGGTGGATGGAGAAACAGAATCTGGTCCAGCATCTTTCCGGGGTTTCTGTCTCCTGAAGAGTTTGTTGACGTGGGGGGGGGTTCTACTATCGTAGCGACAGTAGAACTCGTTCAGGTCATTGACTAGGTGTTGGTCGTTTATGGAGTGGGGGGCTTTAGGCTTGTAGTTGGTGATCTGCCTGAGCCTTTTCCAGACAGACGCAGAGTCGGCTGAGAACTGGTGTTGGAGCTTCTCAGAGTACACTAAACTGGTACTTCACCTCTTTGAATCTATCTTGTCCCCACTCCTGAAGGCCTCTTCCTTGTCCAACCTTAACCTTCTGAGTTTGGCTGTGAACCAGGGTTTGTCGTTGTTGTAACTCACCCTGGTGCGTGGTGGAACACAGCAGTCCTCACAGAAGCTGATGTATGATGTCACAGCCTCTGTGTACTCATCCAGACTGTTGGTAGCAGTCCTGAACACATCCCAGTCAGTAGAGTCCAAACACGCCTGGAGATCCTCCACAGCCTCACTGGTCCACTTCCTTGATGCCCTCACTCCAGGTTTGCAGAGCTTTAGTTTCTGTCTGTAAGCAGGAATCAGGTGGACCATGATGTGGTCAGAGTGGCCCAGTGCAGCACGGGGCGACGGCGTGATAGGCATCCCTGACTATGATGTAACAGTGATCCAGAATATTCTCCTCTCTGGTTGGGTATTTAATAATCTGTCTATATTTAGGAAGTTTGTGAGTGATATTACTTTTGTTAAAGTCACAAATGACAATAACTAAAGAGTCCAACAGCATGGCTGTGGTCTGCTCCACACGCAGTTTCTGGTCAGTGAGCATGCGCTGTGCGTCTTTCACGTTGGCATGTGGTGGGATGTTAACACCAACCAGATTGAAGCAAACTCACAGGATGAATAAAAAGGCTTATAGTTTATGATGAAGGATTCCAGGTCAGGAGAACAGTACTGCTGAATCAGTCACGACGTTGCACCAACCACTGTTGAGGTAAAAACAGATTCCTCCACCTTTAGCTTTCCTCAGCCCGTTTCCCTTGTACTTCACCTCTTTGAATCTATCTTGTCCCCACTCCTGAAGGCCTCTTCCTTGTCCAACCTTAACCTTCTGAGTTTGGCTGTGAACCAGGGTTTGTTGTTGTTGTAACTCACCCTGGTGCGTGGTGGAACACAGCAGTCCTCACAGAATATTCTAATCTTTGGTTCACTGCGCGAGCAAAGATGAGCACACCTTTGACCAGAATGTCCAAAATTTCCAGCAAGTGCGTACGTTTGCGTCGGGACCATAGGGACAAGTCAAAACCAAAAGTTGGGAAAGACAGAGTTGTCTCTACCAATATAATAACAATAATATTCTAATAGAATTTTTTTTTACATAATGCATTAAATATAATATTTTTCAAACTCATTCGTAGTATTAAGAATTTGTAGAGAACATTTTTTAAAATGCTGGATTGATGGTAAAATATCAGATTGGCTGTTGAAGACTGGCTTGATGCCACAAAATCATGAAAGTAAATCTTCACATTAATATTTTGTTTGGTTTCAACATTTTTGCCCGTGTTTCTGCTTTGTAAATAGAAAATGTCCCCAAAAAAGAAAAGAGACATCAAAAGTTATTTCACCACCCAGAGAGTAAGTAGTAACTAACTACCCACACTATGCTAGCCTTTGAGCCTAACAGAGGTAGTGTTCCTACCGAAGCTAAGACCAAATTTACGCACATGATTTCCAGTGTAGGGAGAAGAAAAGTAGGGAATAAATCCTCTGGTGATGTTACCCTGATGTTCATGAGCTCTTCTCTGGTGAAAGAGCTCCGGTTAAAACACAAAACAATGCAAAACAATGCCTAGTGACACTGATATCACCATATGAGGCTGATTATGTCAATAACCACATCATAAACAAACCAGAACCAACATCACGGACCATGCCATTTAGAAGCACTGTCAATTTAGCAATCCACCCATCCATCCATTTTCGATACTCATTTCGCGGGGGGGCCGGAGCCTATCCCAGCGGTCATCAGGCGAGAGGCTTGGCGCAACCGGGACAGGTCGCCAGTCTATCACAGGGCCACACGGAGACACACAACCACACACACGCTCACACTCACTCCTAAGGACAATTTTAGAGTCATCAATTAACCTAACATGCATGTTTTTGGACGGTGAGAGGAAACCGGAGTACCTGGAGAGAACCCAGCATACACGGGGAGAACATGCAAACTCCACACAGAAAGGCCCCAGCCGGAAGTTGAACTTGAAACCCTCTTCTGTGAGGCAACGCTGCTAACCCACTTTAGCAATATTTCACTCAATATTATTTTGAAAATCTGAAATAGCGTTTTATGATTAATTAAAAAACAATGCATTTAGTGAGAGTCCTGGATGGCCTCAGAGGGTCGTATTGCTTTTGTATGTCATCACTTTGGGATCAACTGATTTGTCTGTTGCTGCTTTCCGTCTCTGGTCTTTTGTTTGGACTTCTCCTGCTTCACAATGAATTTGGAACTGAAGCCAATGAGATTATGGCTGAATTATGTGACAGATGAGAATCTGAATATCTGCAGCAATCTTGAGTTTTGCACAGCACTGTCTGTTTTAAAGGTAGATTCCACATAATGCAACTTTATTCTGAGCCATGGTTAATATCAGTTTGTGTGTGACACGAGTTTTTTACAGCATTTAGTATGTACTTCCTGCAGCACACCATGTGAATATATGTAATACAACAGTGTATTAGTACATTATGGTGCATGTGTGTGTGTCTTGCAGTTTCTCTTCAAGTTCTTGTCGAGTACAAATTCCCTGTCTCACTTGGACCTCAGCGATACCAGCTGCCCTCTGGACACGGTCAGTGAGAGATATTTTGAAACTCTGCCCTCTGACTTGTTGGATTCACTGCTGCCTGTTTTCAGAGGAGTCTGCCAATATGACCTCCATCAGTGTCCAGTACAGAGACAGATTCAAGATGGAAAATCAGTGTTACATAATCCCGGTTTAATACTTGTTCAAACCCGTGACTTGTTCCTGAGATCTTTTATTGCCTTCTAACACACAGCATGTGTGTCACAAGGCTTCACAAGACTTCACAGGCTTCACATGTGTAATTGCAGCATGTTGAAAAGACTCAGAGACATGTTGTCATTACACATCACTCTAATAATCACTTCGGAGTCATGCCAGTGAAAGCATGTTGAGCAGCTCCTGAGGTTGTTTCTACTTTTTTCTGGTGTGAACTGGTATGCTGTCAGTCACAATGTAACTCTCACTCATGTGAATCTGTCCCCACAGTTATTTGTGTCCCTGTCTGCTGGATGTTGCTACAAACTGATTCACCTGAACTTGGCGAAGAATCCTTTCAGCCACAGGTCAGCTCCACAGTCCCACTTCAGTCAAATCTCTGCACTTCAGTTCGTTGGGCGTTTTGCAAAGGAAGCCCTGTGAATATGACATGCCCTCTACATGACTGAAATACTTTATGTCTGCATTAGTATACTCTTGACTTGTGCACATACTGATAGACCACAATGTTAAAACCACCTGCCTAATATTACAGGAAAATCATGAATCCTCCTCCGACACCACAGAAGGTTTGGTGATACGTTCCCCGGACTCTGTAAATAAGGTTACAAGGGTGTGGATGTATATGTCTGTGGTAATGCCACCCTTAGATACAGATACTGAGTGTCACTGTTTATTCACTCAGTGTCTTTGAACACAATTACAGGTGATTTTCCCTTTAGTACCAGTTAAAAGTGATTTAAATTTGAACTCTTACTTGAATGTGTAGTAATTCAAAGAGCCAATAGAGGGCACTCTAAGTCTGTGCAGCAGCCATGGTATATTAAGACTCTAAAGTGCACACAGCAGGAACAACACTGTCTTTCTGAACTGCTCAAAATGACCACAAGAAAGCCAGGACCTAAGGGTTAGGGTTAGGGTTACAACGCCTCAGCCTCCACGCTGATAGCGTGTCACAGCTGGTTGCACAAGATTTGATAACAACTGCATCCTGCCGACACCACACATTTTTCAATAGTGCAAACAATTATTATCCTTCCATTGCTTTTACTTTACTTACAGTCATGTGGAGGTTTAGAGCGACGCATACTGTTATGCAGAGCACTGATCAACTAAAATGGTTTCGTGGACATTATCAGTTCACAGTTTTCAGAAAGAAAATATTCAAGTGGCCCCCAGATGTTAACATTAATACTGCTAGAAGCCACTGTGCACCATAAGAATGCAGAAAATGGGGAGTAAGAGACTGAGGTCACAATATCTTGTCCATGTGAGTCCATGGTATGGATGTTCTAATAAAGTTGGGACCCTGTGTGAAATGTAAACAGAGAACAATGATTTGTAAATCTAATAAACTAATAATTTCTTCACAACAGAACATAGACATAGAAGAACATAAATAACAATAACAACACAATAACATTATCATCCCATCTTAAGTCAGCATGGCAGCAACACTCCTAAAAAACAGTGAGGAAAGGTCTGAAAGCTTAACACTGCAAAGGATGGATTTTCAGGTGGTGAAAGGTCTGGACTGCAGAAGGTCAGTGCAGCGGCTGGACTCTTCTACTACGAAGCCATGCTGTTGGATAGATGCAGGATGTGGTTTAACTTTCCATGAAGTAGACATCGTCTGGATGGGAGCAGATGTTGCTGTAAAACCTGTTTATACCTTTCCGCATTGATGGAGCCTTTCTAGAGGAGAATAAACAGGTTTACAGTTCTATAGGTGCTAGGCTTTGAACTCAGAGCTGATAACAAGCTGGATGGTCCCTCTCCTCTTTAGTCTGAAGGACGCAGCATCCATGACTTCCAAACAGAATTTTCATGTGTTTGACCACAGAACAGTTTTCCACTTTGCCTCAGTCCATTTTGAATGAGCTTTGGTCCAAAAGACAAATTTAATTTCAGTGAGCTTCCTGGTAAAAATGAACCAACAAAAATAATGTCGCTACAGTTATTCACTGTGTGTCTCTTTGGTACCTTGGGTGCTTAGAATAAGTTAAACACATCTTCATAAATGCAGTTGGAAATGACTGATATTTGCTCACAAACATTTAATTGCGTAGATCTTTTGTGTGACAAAAAAAAAAAAATCTAGTGAAGAAAAGAAGAGGTGGACAAAGAGCTTTACCGTGAGTAACTGCTGAATGCTAGAACAGCTAATTAACAAGCTTGTATCGTGAAAAAATCTGATCTCTCACAATTTTTTGGGTAATCTTTTAGAATTAATTAATAATAATCCTTATAAAAATACATACATAAATGTGTATATACAAACAGAGACTGAGACCAATAGTGGTATATCAGGTGACTTCACACTTCTGTCTGACATGGCTGCCACTCATTTGGTGGCTCATGATTGTAGAGTCCTGAGACTATTTGTATTTGTTATTCATGTGTGAATGTGTGTGTAGGAAGGTGCGGGAGGTGACCAGGAGTATTCAAGAGTTCTTCAGTCAGAGCTGTGAGCTAAGATATGTGGGACTGTCTGCAACCAAACTACCTCCACAAGCTCTCAGGTATGTTCACACATACAAATTAAGAAATTCAATGTCCACAATTGAGTCATGTGAAAGGGAGAAGTCTAACCTTTTTTAATTTTAAGCTCATTGAGGTTTGCAGCACTGGTTCATGCACAGCTCTCTTAAGGTCCCACCACAGCATTTCCGTCAGGCTGAGGTCTGGACTTTGACTGGACCATTGCAACACCTTGATTCTTTTCTTTTTCACACATTCTGCTGTAGATTTGCTGCTGTGTTTGGGATCATTGTCCAGTTTATGAGACAGTTTTAGCCAAGCTATAGCTGTCAGACAGATGGCCTCACGTTTGACTCTAGAATACTTTGGTATCCAGAGGAGTTCATGGTGGGCTCAATGATTGCAAGGTGCCCAGGTCCTGTGGCTGCAGAACAAGCCCAGATCATCAGCCCTCCATCATCTCCATATTCTTGTATGAATTTATCTGAATATGGTTTTCTCTTTGGATGGGCACATCATTAATCTGGTGCCATATTTTGACATCTGTGCAATGTAGAGGAGCCTTGGCACTTTCCACACTGCCCACAGATTCAGCCTCCAAAAGTGGCCCGTTCAAACATTTAGTTTTTGCTTTGTCTTGTACTTTTGTGCTAAATGTTGCTCAGCAGCAGGTAACGCCCCTTTTCTTTCACTTGTAGGATTTTTTCAGAGATTACATTAATTGACACAATTACGAAACATATTGTCAGAAAATCAATATGAGAGTAAATAAAATAATGATGAATTCAAGCATACCAAACACCATTTGGTTTTGGTAATCAACCAAAGCTCTATTATTACCAGTAAGGGTAATCCACAGGAATTCTACTCTGTTTTTCCAGCTACCACCGTGGACATAGCTTGATTGATGGAGGCCTTTCAGGGTCTTTCTGAAGCAGTTTAGCTTCACAGTTTTCTTTGCTGGTTGGTGAAAATCTGCCAGTCTGTGGTTCATGAGCCTGTTTATGGGGTAAAAGGCTCTGCAGCAGCTGTGCTACAACATGTGTAAACTTGTTGATATGTTTGATTATGTTACTAGGTTATTACTACAGGGTCTGGCAACCAACACTCATCTCTTCGGTCTGGAGTTAGACCTCAGTAGCTGTGAGGTACATAACACACACTCACGACCTTCAAGCAGAAAATTCATCTTTTGCATTTGTGACAATATGCAGCAGAAACTGGAGTAAACTAGATTTTCTATTTGTGTGTGTGTGTGTAGCTGCGTTCAGCAGGGGCTCAGGTGATACAGGAGCACATTTCTGAGGCCACAGCTATCAGAAGTCTGGACATCTCTGACAACAGTATGTGAAACCATACAAAATATCACATCATATCATATGCGCAATAAACCATCTAGAAATCCATTAGCACTTCATCCATCAAGCTCTTGGGGGACTGCAGGCTGTCCCACCTTCCTGGGGTAGAGAGGTGTGCATGGTGGCCAGCTCCATCACAGGGCTGATGCTGAGACAGACAAGCATAGATACACACCACCTCAAAGCTTCTTGCTTTGAAAATACAGTTTCAGCCACTTCACCTCCACATTGCCACTCAAATACTCTTCTATTCCGAGAGTAAAATCCAAGAATGCTTCTCTCTAACTACACAAGTTTCTCCTTGCAATGTCACATCTTTGCAATCAAACCCATTTAAACATTTACCTCACTGCTGTATCAGTGAACTTCTTGTCAGATATTCACTAAATGAATAGTTTGACATTTTGACAGCTGCTGATTTTTTCTATCTGAGAAATACATCAGAATATTGTTCCATTGCCTAAACATGAAACTGCAGTTAGTTGAGGAGACATCATAGAGAGAATATTCATCAACATAGAGAAGGATAATGAGTTCATACAGTTATCTCATAGTTACCTCATGATATTATTGAGCAGAGAGAGGTTTGGAACACAGTCATGTGATGTTCATGTCAGCGGACCTTAAACTGGAAACAGTTTGTTCTAACGCCGTCCACCCCTTTTCACTTCTTGTCTTCATCTTGAAATAATGACTTATAATAAAGTCCTTCCTCCCTCCTGCTGTAGGTTTTGAGAATGACATGGTGACACTGGTTCTGTCTGTTGGTCGATGTCAGTCTCTTCGTCACCTCTCACTGGGAAGAAACTTTGCCATGAAGTCCAGGTCTGGTGAATATTATACAAAGATCCATTTACTCCACAGCCGGGAGAGCTCCTGACATTTGTTCACTGATTTACACCACCTGCCTAATTTTGTGTACGTGTTCCCCTCATGCTGTCAAATCAGCTGTCTTAGAGGTGGGACCTGTGTGTTTGTCCTGGACCTGATATTAAACCGAAAAACGTGCTGCACAAGTTTATGAACATGAAGAAAAACACAGATCATATTCTACATAGCATTGATCAGTATGATCAGTGTGATGCTTCCTCAGCTCTGCTGCAACACAGAGAGATAGAGGAAGTCCTTCAAGCAGTGTTAACTCGTCATAATAAAAGCTTATGATGATTGATGGAAAAAAATTACTGCAACATTAATATTTCCCTTTGGGATAAATAAACTATTTTTTCATTTCATTTTGATACATCTATTTAAAGTCCCCGCTGTTTGCAATATTAAGCTCTGCAAGTTAACATATTAATGTAAAATATGCAGATTCATTCTCACTCGCCATTTGAGCTAATTTGCTCAAATAACTTATCAAAACTCTCTTTTAGTTCCCCTTCTTGTACGGTATCTGTTTGATGAACATCCATACGTCTGAGACTCTGAAGTGATAAAAATGTTGATACATCTGTTTACACTGTGAGGACTAGCTCTATGATTATTGTGTAATTATTAGGATTTCAACCTTACAGCAGGTGGAATGTGATCAACATGTCCAGTTTTTTCTTTCCTCCCTCATTCATGCTTTACTCTACCGATCTCTGGCAGAGCTCTCACTGATCTTCTCCATCGTATTGCCCAGCTCATTCAGGATGAAGAGTGTGTGAGTGACACTTTCAATTTCCTGCTCATTCAAGTCACTGACGTTTGTGAAGTATATACTGCATAAGTAGGTTGTAGGCCTTACTTAAGGTCATTCTTCAAATGTTAATGTTAAAAGTGTGTGCGTTTGTGTGTTCATGTGTGCAGCCCCTGCAGTCTCTGTCAGTGTGTGATTCTAAACTGAAGACTGGGATGCACATCCTGCTGAGCGCTCTGGGTGGTCACACTGCCCTCACTGAATTGGACATCAGTGGAAACAACATCGGAGATACTGGAGCCAAAATGCTGGCCAAAGCCCTGATGACAAACACCAGACTAAGGTACACATAGGCACATGCACACCCACCCACAAAGTCTCAGTGAAGATGGTGGACACATAATAATTAGGCACAGTTATAAGCACCACATCTAATTGGTTAGCTGCCTCTACATTTGGTGCAAACTCTGATCATTAAAGTGATATAGTGCAGACTGAGGAACCGTTTGATTCTCCATGCTGCAACAGAGCTGCATTGAAGGAATGGGCTACCACAGAGAAAAGCTGTGGTTTATTCAGAGTTTCTCTGTGTTTGCTGGGTACTTGATTTGGAAAAATAAATGCTGCTTACAGCAGCGAAACAAACCAAAGAAAGGCAGTTTGTACAAGTGTAAAGCATACTTTACCATCAAGAGCCCACTCTGCCCGTCCTTGTCTGACAGGCATGATTGTTTCAGAACAATCACATTTCTAGTTAGGAGGTTGCTACATTTCTTTTTTAAATCAAAAATGTAAACACCCTCAAAAGTAATGCTATAATTGGAAAAGGAAACAAAGCATAGTGGCATTAAATAGTTTTCTTGCTTAACACCACATTTCTTTTTAAACTCTTCATGTGAATGTCAGAGTTGAATAGTGGAAAGCTTGATAAGAAGTTTAGCAACATAAGGAGCGCATTAGTAGAAACATGATGCTGCCTACTTTTTTTTAGAGACATTTGGGTATAATGTATAACATATTATATGGGTCTTGTCAGGGTTTGAGGCAAAGCTCAGACAGGATGAGGACCCAAATGCACGACTCGCAGGACAACAGTAAGAGTTCAGAATATTTAGTAAACTAAAGGTGTCCACAGGGGTGACTAAAAATCACAGTGATGCTGGAAAAACTGATTGGCAAAGTAACAACAGAAAAAAATGCACGGAGGCAGGAAAAAAACAACCATAAAAGAAAAACAATAAAAACAAAGTAACCAATAAACTAAGGATGGCACACAAGGAAATACAGAGGCTGAGGGAGAACTGAACACACAGGGAGCAGAGCTGACAATCTGGCAAAGAATGGATGAAAACTGAACACAGAGACAACAACGAGACACAGGTGAGATAAATGGAAACAGAGAATGAGACGCCACAATAAAACAGGAAACAGAACACACAGGAACGGACATGCCAGGTCTTTTAAAAACTAACCTTAATAATATGGTTGAAATAGGAAAAGTTCAAAACATTAAGACCTCTTTCTTTCATAGGGAAAATACATACTTTTTTTTTTTTTTATCTTTATTTTTCGATAAAATCAAAGAGGAAGTCTGTCTATACAAAGAGCTTTGTGTTTGAGGAGGTCTGTAGAGGAAAATACATCAGAGGCTGTGGAAAGGCTTCAGCTTTACTTTGCAGTACTGTACCATAAACTGATAAATCTGTGGCCAAATTGGTATTGAATTTTGGTTGTTGTTTGTCATTTATTTTGTTGTAATTGTAATTCCCTAATATTTAACAGCATCTTTTATCAGAATGCTGCATATCTATCATATCATGTTGACACTATTTTTAGAGCAAGGATTTCACACTTATTCAAATAAAGACATAAACTCGATAATTCAGACATTTTTTTTTACCATAGTTAGGGACTTCGACCTCTGATTCTAGGAACATAGTAGTAGTATTGGCTAGCAGTGATATCTTTAACTGCCTCCCATCAAAATTAATACCTTTAATACCCTCAAAACCTCTCAAGGGTGTTGAGATATGAATAAAGTGAAAATTTGTTCAAGATCCCTGGCACATATATTTTTTACACAAAAAATAAATGAATGGCTTCCATAAAATAAGTATAAATGAATGGCTTCCATAAAATAAGTATTCATAATTAACCAAGTCAACAAACAAATGGATATTATAAGAGCTTTGACAGCCATCCCACATCGGGATTGGATCATTTCAATTAAATTTTTTACAAGATGGCGCCATCCTAGCGGGAGCCTATTGTAGTAGCTCAGAGTATTACTGTCGTTTTTTGTTTGTTTTTATCTTTATTTTTGCACTGTCCTGTGCATTATTGCAACGCACAACAGCAAGATGCTTTTTCAGTGGATTGGACACTTGTTACTACTTTTAATCGCACTTGGGTCTCTTCGGATCACTGGGAGGCATGTCTGCAACACCGCCGGCATTGTTTATATCCTCAACCAGCTGATGGCCCTGAGGTACCCGACCCTCTTGGCCGGAGACAGACCCACCATACCGGAGGAGCTAAAGAGGAGACGGCGAGGCTGCAGAGCGGGGCTTGAACAGAGGATGAAGAAAACGAGGTATAAGCCCTACATCCCTGCAGTCATTACTGGGATCATGAGGTAATTGGCAAATAAAGTGGATGAACTTGAAGTGCTCTCCAGGACTCAGAGGGAGTACAGAGAGTCCAGTATCTTGTCTTTCACGGAAACGTGGCTGCACGAGCAGCTACCGGACTCCAACGTCACCATACGGTTCGAGCCGACAGAGACACCACCGCCACTGGCAAGAAGAAAGGAGGGGGCCTTGTCATCTATCTATCTATCTATCTATCTATCTATCTATCTATCTATCTATCTATCTATCTATCTATCTATCTATCTATCTATCTATCTCTCTCTCTCTCGTTGGCCATATGTTAGCCTCTAGCTAATATTGAAGCAATATTTTTATGATTATAGTTAAGAAATTGTAAAAGTAATTGGTCTCCAATAATCAGTGATTAGTAGGTCTTTTTTTATTTTTGGAATTAGAGTGAGAAATCTATGCTTTAATGACAGGTGGTACAACCTCCATATGGACACTGAAAATATGGGATGTGGGACCTTGCTGTCAAACCTGCGACACAGTTAAGATGGACTGCAATGCACAACTTCCACGGAAACAACGAAAAGCGCTCTCCAAGAGAATACAAAAAAAAAAAGACGCTCTCAAGGAGGATGATGATAATAATTCAAACTAGACTTTAAACACGAGAATACCTGAAGAATGGGAGGTCATGCTTGACACACACTTACTTGAACTGAACAAGATGAACTGACAAAGACAAAGGGAGACAAGGACATTAGGGTAGTGAAGCCAGGTGAAACCAATCAGGGGCGGGGCAAACAATTACAAAGGTGGGAAAATACCACAAAGGGAGGAAGTCAGGGTCTGAAATGAGAGGGAAAAGGTGTGTACAAAACAAAACAGGAAGGGCTTGAACATAAGACACTGAACATGAACATGACAAAATTTAACATACTTGATGAGACATAACATTGGCTGGCTAGCTATCAGGTGTTTTCAACGGTGCAGAGCCGAGCTTCCAATTCAGATAACCTCTTCTCCAAAACTACAAAAAGATTACATTTGTTACATGTCCCATTTTAGCTAAAGAAAGCACTTTTCTTGAACTGATCACTTTTTCTCTCTGTCTTTGTAGGATTTTATCATGGGACAGAAACAATGTTACTGCCCGGGGTTTCCAGGATGTGGCAGATGCTTTGGAGAGGTCTCACAAACAGACACACAAAAACACAAACACAGACACATTATGGAGGGGTAGAATGAGGACAAGGTGCAGGATTTCTTCCTAAAAGTCCCACACACATGTATGTCTGTGTTTTAGCTTATTTATAGGATTTGTTATCCTGTGCATGCTCATACATGTGTTGGAACGTGTGAGTCAGGCACTATCTCTGTCTCTACTAATTTATAAATCTACTGATACACCTGTATTATATCTGTGATCATCAAGTAGCGATGTAGTGATGTGGCCAGAGTGCTGTTGAGGGGGGAAAAAGTTCCACTCTAAAGACTCTAACACAATGGCTTTTAAAAAAAATCTTTAACAATAATTAGTCTTTGTGTTGGCATTAGTTTATAATTAGATTGCATAAACATGCAAAACTACGGACATTCTTTGAGCATATATGCTGCTCAAAGAATTCTCAGTCAGCAGCATAACATAGCCTACAGTTGTCAGCATTCTCCTATCTCTGCACGCAGGAGCTAAAAAGTCATGCAAAGGTTTGGGCACCCCTGGTCAAAATTTCTGTTAATATGAACAATTAAGCAAGTGGAAGATGAAATTATCTCCAAAAGGAATGAAGTTATAGATAACACATTCCTTTACATTTGAAACATGATCATGTTTTATTTTTATCTTTTACATTTTCAAAATCACAGAAAAGGAAAAAGTAGCACAACAAGTTTCAACAAGCACCTTGCATAGTTGGTACCTAGTAGCACCCCTTTTGGCAACTATCACAGCTTGTAAACACTTTTTGTAGGCAGCCAAGAGACTTTCAGTTCTTGTTTTAGGGATTTTCTCCCATTCCTGCTTACAAATATCTTCCAGTTCAGTGAGATTCATGGGTGATCTTGCACATATTGCTCTTTCAAGGTCTATCCACAGATTTTCAATGATGTTCAGGTTAATAGACTGTGAGAATAGTCCATTGTGTTCAGGTAGTATCATTATCCATTTGTAGAAGTCATCCTCTTTTCAACTTCAACTTCTGGTCATTTGAATCAGGTGCGTAACCCAAGATAGAAGCCATTTCAACTCCTTGTTTGTGAGCATTCGATTCTGTCTAAGGATTATTTGAGGCCTGGCTTGCCTCTTTGAAGCCTCGACCATTACTGGAATAGCAGCGGACCTTCTAGCCTTGAAGCACCTAGCCTCAACAGGTCCTGCAGCAACTAACCTCCAACAGGCTTGCTTTAGGCCTAGTTTGTCTCTGGTCTGTTAAATCCCAGAGCCTTCTGGAGCAGCGGTTAGCTTCAATCAGTTCTGAAGCAGCAAGCCGTCACCAGCCCTGCAGCTGCTATCTTCCACTTGCCCAGCAGCAGGTGGCCTCCTCCAGCCCTGTGGCAGCTAGCCTCCACTAGTCCTGCAGTAGCCGGTCTTAACCAGCACTACAGCAGCTAGCCTTTCACGGTTCTTGTCGGCGCTGTGACACTCTGGGACCTTGGTTTAACCAGCTATCATGGGGAGTGCGTACCAGTGATTGTGGCCTCTCCAATCATTCCAATGCCACAAACGCTCAATTTACCTAGCAAACTAAGTGTGAAAGTTCTGATTAATTCTTATGTGGACTGTTTTAACTTTGCTGAATGGCTGTGTCTTGTCTGCATCTCTGTCTTACAAACAAACTTTGTATTGTTAGATAAGTCTCTTGTTATATTTACTGCTAAGTTACACTTTAAAAAAGACACACCTAGCAATTTTGAAATTATTTGGAAAAGATTTTTGCTGTTCCTTTTATTCTGGTATACAGCCAAATCCGGTCCTTGAATTGCTATTTGTAACACACCTACTGAATTTAAGGATAGGACGGATCCTAGGTATAATCCACCTGAATAATCGGACTTTGCCATTAAAGATTAATATGGTGGGAATTTGGGCAAAATCAACTAATGCAGATGTTATTGTTCTGTCTGAAACATGGCTCAGTAAATCTTATTCTGATAAAGCCATCTCTATTAAAGGCTGCAATGTATTAAGAGCCAATCGTCCCAGGAAAGGGACTTTAAATTTAATGTAAATGTCTTGCTGTCCAAATCACTCAGTAAACAGTTTGAGTTCCTGTTAATAAACCTTGAGGCGTTTGAGAGGACAGAAAAGAGGGGGGAGGGGACACTGTAACACCATTCAAAGGATACCTGTTGGAACAGGGAAACACAAGTTAATAACCACAATAATGTCACATGTAAATTATATCATTTGAGAAATTAAACAGGGGGAAAAAGAGAGCAAAGTGAAGAAAGGTGTGACAGATGAGGTCCCCCAGCAGTCTAAGCCTATAGCAGCTTAACTATGGGATGTTTCTGGATTACCTGAGCTATCCCTAACTATAAGCTTTATCAAAAAGGAAAGTTTTACGCCTAATCTTAAAAGTGGAAACGGTGTCTGACATTTACTGGCAGCTTATTCCACAAGAGAGGGTCCTGATAACTGAAGTCTCTGTGTTAGAAAGGCTCCAGATTTCAATGATTAATATTGTTTGTTATCCGTCTTGGTAGTTCCACCTTAAGGGTTAACATTGAACAAGTAGTCCGCACCACCTTAAGAATGCAAGGTATTCTGGTTATTGTAGCGGTACCAGAGAAGTGAGCGCCCGTTAAGTTTAGTTTAGTCATCATTATATGCTGTTCAGCACCGAAGTGCCAGTGTGCGTCACTGTTGATTAACCACACACACATTCAGACATCTATTCAGTGTTAGCACCGTCTCCTGCCATGTAAACAGTCTCATGCCTGTAACTCACCTGTGCCTGCCTCTCATCAGTAAAACTGCCTAAACTGGATTCCAATCTCCTCTGTTTGTGGCCTGACCGACGCCCCGGGAGCGAATGTAGCTTAAACTCAGAACGTACCAACCCTATACAGTCCTTTATTCTAGTCTCATCAACATTTATGGTCCTTCGAGCCGGATTTTGCCCCATTTACTCCCAGCATGGAATTCGAGGACGAGTATTACGGAGCACGGCCTAAGCGTCAGATACGCCCACCAACCCACTTCGATGACTACGAGGTCAACTATATCGGGCACAGACAACAAGACAGGCATGGACGAGACGGAGAGTGCTTATCTCACGAAGAGGGAGCGGCCAAGATGACCGCCCTCGACTCCCGCCATGTTCCCTTCACTGACTACCACAGGAGGGATGCTGTCCCAGATGAGGCGGACATGTACTACCGAGAGCGGCAGATGTACAGTCCGGAAACCCAGCTAGCCCACCTACGGTATCCAGAAAGGGAGATACAAGAACCACCTTCACCGCCACATGCAATTCAGGAATGCAGCGGCATGTTACAACAGTCGCAGCGAAGCAGGCACACTGACATGGAGCGACTCCACGAACCGTGGGCCGGAAGTGGAAGGCTAACCAACACTACCCCTGCCCACATTGAGGATGAAGACAACTGGCCCGACCCCCCACCATGGATACACACCGAGGACTACGAGGAGCCATTTGACAAACCAGTGATGGAGAGATTGGAGCAGCTGATGGTGGAGCTACAGTCGCTAAAGAACCAAACCATGTCAGCTCGGCACTGGAAACCACCACCTGTGATGGCCAGCTGTCACCCTCCACGACTGCAATCCCATCAACTACAAAGGGAGTCACATCCGTCCTACAAGGCAGCCACCTACGCCGCGCCCTGGCGACACAAGGAGGACCCTGCCTCGCAGTCTCCCGGACCCAGGGCTTCAACCTACACAACAGGTTATGCACCTCAACAGCGTATGTATCAGTACCGGCCTGAGACCCAGCCTCCACCCCCC
Organism: Leuresthes tenuis; assembly: GCF_036924035.1. NCBI lineage: Eukaryota > Metazoa > Chordata > Actinopteri > Atheriniformes > Atherinopsidae > Leuresthes > Leuresthes tenuis. The sequence continues at coordinate 28,422,776 of NW_027325359.1, read as the reverse complement.
ACAGCTATGTCATATGCCACAGCTTATGCACTTAAGCCGACTCCAAATAACCACCTGCCTGCATATCCACAGTTCATTCCTTCAGGAGTGCCATCCTATACAGCAGCCTATATCCCGCACCAGCCTGCAAACTTCCCAGTCTCCACTCAACAAACCGCATGGATGCAGAGACAGAACCAAAGTACCCCTGTCTCACCATACCATGATCCAGCAACTGCCGCTGAACAGACATACAGGGGCCCACGTCCAACCATACCCAACTTCAACCACCGTGACCCATGTGAGTGGGCACGTTTGAAGATAGCCCTGGAGAACCTCTTGCCTGTCGAAGGGACTGAACTGTTTAAGTACCAGATTCTGGTCGACCACCTGAAGTTTGAAGAAGCAAAGTTGATAGCAGACTCCTACCTCAACTCCCCCACACCCTACGCGGATACCATGTCAGCCCTAAATGAGAAATTTGGTCAGCCGCACCAAATAGCCCTCAAGAAAATAGCCAGTGTCCTAGACTCGCCTGATGTTCGCCGTGGCGACACTGTAGCCTTCGAGCGATTTGCACTACATGTGCAGTCTCTAGTTGGCCTCCTAAAGACCTTAGGCAAGGAAGGGGATGTGGAACTTCGCTGTGGGTCTCATGTAGTGAGACTGCTAAGCAAATTACCTCCAGAGCAAAGAGCTGACTTTCGTCGATGCACCTTCAGGGAGCCAGGTGCTGTTCCCACCTTGATCGATCTCGCCCAGTGGTTACAGTATGAATCCTGGTGTCAAGACTATGATGGGCAGACATTGTCCAGGGGGCCGAAGGAGAAGCAAGTGTCCAGATCAGAGAGTCATCAGGGACGAAGGTCAGTTAACATCCTTCATGGTGCTAAGGATATCAAAGAGAACAATGCTCATACAGGAGGCTCCAAGGGGAAGAAGGTGAGAATCAAACCCTACTGCCCTTTCTGCGAGAACGAGGAACACTTCCTCAGTCAGTGCACCCAAGTTCTGAAGCTGTCAAGAGAACAACTCACAGAGTGGATAAAGACCAACAAGAGGTGCTGGCGCTGTGCAAGGCCACACCAAGCTGCCCAGTGTGACCTCAAGAAGCTCTGTAGTTTATGCCAAGGGAAGCATCTACTGGTCCTACATGAAGTCAATGATAGATCATCAAGATTGACAACCAAAGAGGAGAGTTGCTTGGTGAGCTCGACCACTGAAATCCTCTATATCGACCGGCCACCAGAGGACAACCGGGTCTTATTGAAAGTCGTCAGAGTGCTCCTCCGGTATGAAAGCCGTACTATAGACACTTATGCCATCCTGGACGACGGGTCCGAAAGAACTATGCTCCTATCAGCAGCAGCTCAGGAGCTTGGCCTCCAAGGCACATGTGAAGACCTGCCCTTGAGGACCATCCGGCGGGATGTTGAGACCCTACGTGGCTCCACAGTGTCTTTCCAACTCTCTCCTGCTGATCAACCTAAGACCACCTTTCTAGTCTCAAGGGCCTTCACCTCAGCTCGCCTTAGTCTTGCCGACCAGTCCTACCCAATGGACCAACTCCGGAAGAGGTACAGTCACCTAGTAGGTCTACCCATTAAGTCCTTTCAGAAGGTCAGACCCCTGGTACTTATTGGCTCGGACCATCCACACCTGATCACCTCCATTGCGCCAGTCAGACTGGGCCCCCCAGGTGCACCCGCTTCTGTCCGGACCAGACTAGGTTGGGCCCTTCAGGGCCCAGTGAGGTTCGTCCAGCGCCCCGCATGCCCTCAGCAGTGTCTGGTGACGTTGGTTTCTCCACAAACTTCAGAATTCTTCAAGCATGTCGAAAGGCTCTGGCAGCTCTTCCATACAGGAGCGAGAGGGTCGTAACCAGGTCAAAGCAAGATCAAGCGGCTTTAGCCCTGCTAGAAGAGAAGACCACCCGCGTAGAGGTATCAGGAGTCCGGCGCTATGCCACACCCCTTCTGCGCAAGGTAGATAGGCCTCTCCTTCATGCTTCCAAAGAAGCCGTCATGCCGAGTCTGCGGAGCACAGAAAGACGGCTAGCTAAAGATCCAGAACGAGCCAAAGCCTACAGCCTAGAGATTCAGAAGTTAGTGGATGCAGGTTCAGTCACCAAGCTAAGCTCTGAGGACCTCAACCACAATGGAGAAGAGTGGTACATCCCCCATCACATGGTGAGTCATAATAAAAAGAACAGAATTGTCTTCAACTGCTCCTACCAGTACAGGGGCCAGAACTTGAACGAGTCGCTGCTGCCTGGACCCACTCTCGGAGCTTCACTGTTAGGAGTACTGTTGCGCTTCCGGGAACATGCTGTCGCCTTAAGTGCAGATATAAAGGGAATGTTTCATCAAGTCCGCCTCCTCCCTGCAGACCGCCCCCTCTTGCGGTTCGTGTGGCGCGACTTAACCAGAGATGACCCTCCAGCAGTGTTCGAATGGCAGGTTCTACCGTTTGGCACCACCTGCAGTCCATGCTGCGCTACGTTTGCCCTGCAGCGTCATGTAGCTGACCATAGTCAACCAGGAGATGATGTAATGTTTTCTATTGAGAGGTGCTTCTATGTAGACAACCTCCTGCAGAGCCTGCCTACGTCTGAGGAGGCCAGGCAGCTGGTAGACAGACTTCGAGAGCTCCTGGCATCCGGTGGGTTTGAACTACGCCAGTGGGCCAGCAACATGCCAAGCGTCGTTGAACACCTACCCAAGGAGGCCAGGTCTGATAGCCTTGAACTCTGGCTTGCCCAGGACAGGGTAGACTCCCCTGAATCCACCCTAGGACTCAGCTGGCGCTGCCAAACTGATACCATAGGCTACAAACATCGACCCATAGAGTACGATGTTCCCACAATGCGGAACATTTATCGGGTCTTAGCCAGTCAGTACGACCCTTTGGGATTTATCCTACCCTACACCACTCGAGCCAAAATGCTGGTCCGACGCCTTTGGGAGAAACACAGAGACTGGGATGATCCTCTCCTCCCCCAAGACCTCCTACAAGCCTGGAACGCATGGGTGGAAGAACTACAGGTTCTGCCTCAAGTCACCCTGCCACGACCATATGTGTCTGCTGAAGTGGATCAGTCCAGTGTCACACGTGAAATCCATGTGTTCACTGACGCATCCGAGCAAGCTTATGGTTCAGTGGCGTACTTGAGAACGGAAGAAAGTCGAGGTCAAGTTCATCTATCCTTTCTTCTGGCCAGGTCCAGAGTAGCACCCAAGCGACACCTCTCCATGCCCAGATTAGAGCTGTGTGGAGCAGTCACTGGAGCTCAACTGGCTAAGCTCCTGGAAAGGGAGCTCACACTGAAGATCGACCGCACGACCATGTGGACAGACTCTACAACGGTGCTGACATGGCTGCAATCAGAGTCCTGTCGCTTCAAGGTCTTTGTTGGCACCAGAGTGGCAGAAATACAGGAACTGACCAGCTCACATGCCTGGCGTTATGTGGATTCCATGAGGAACCCCGCTGACGATATCACCAGGGGTAAAGCCCTGCAAGACCTTGTGAAGCCCAACAGGTGGAGCCAAGGACCTCCGTTTCTTCTTCAGCCCTCAGAGGAATGGCCTGTCAAACCCACTGTCAAGTCTATTGATGATGTCTCTGAGCATCGGAAGTCTGTCTTCTGTGGTGTCTCCTCCCCCGCGACCAGCACAGTAGACACGGAGGCGAACCAGTATGTCACTTGGAATGAGTTGCTAGAAGCTATAGTACAGGAGCAGCACGGGGCGGCAGAACAGACCGGCAGCTGTACTGCCGAAGATTACCGCAAGGCAGAGATCTTAATTCTCCAACGAGCCCAGCATGATAGCTTCCAGGAGGAGCTGCGGCTCCTGAAAGCAGGCAAACCTGTTTCATCCAGCAGTAGGTTGCTCACCTTGGCACCTGAGATAGATGAAGAGGAGGGTCTTATCCGTGTCGGTGGCAGACTCCGCCGTGCTGTAGACCTTGAGCAGACAACAGTGCATCCTATCGTGTTGGACCCTGGTCACCTATCTACCAGGCTCCTAATTCAAGACTTTGACGATCGCCTACACCATCCTGGCCCAGAGAGGGTGTTTGCTGAGATTCGGCGCTCATATTGGATCTTGCGGGGCCGTGAAGCAGTACGCCGCTTCCAGCGTACCTGCACCGAATGTCGGCGATGGAAGGCCAGACCTTCTCCTCCCAAAATGGCAGACCTACCGCCTGCCCGCCTACGACTCTTCAAGCCGGCTTTCTTCTCAACAGGGATGGATTGTTTTGGGCCATTTCAAGTTAAAGTGGGAAGGCGCATGGAGAGGAGGTGGGGAATTATATTTAAGTGCCTTACTACAAGAGGCGTCTACATAGATCTGCTAAACACCATCGACACTGACTCATTCTTGATGGCCCTCAGGCGATTTATCGCCCGCCGAGGTACACCAGCTGAGTTATACTCCGACCAGGGAACAAATTTCCGGGGAGGAGAAAGGGAGCTGCGAGAGATGTTTGCCGCACTGTCACCAGATCTGCAACAGCAACTCGCCAAACAAAGGATCAGTTTCCACTTCAACCCTCCTGCAGCACCCCACTTTGGAGGAGTCTGGGAACGGGAGATCCGCTCTGTGAAGACAGCTCTTTACACTACAATTGGAGCCCAACCAGTACCAGAGGAAGTTCTACGGACCGTGTTACTTGAAGTGGAAGGGATAATTAATTCCAAGCCATTGGGGTATGTCTCATCCAGTCTAGCTGACCTTGATCCTGTGACCCCCAACGTCTTGTTGATGGGGCGGCCGGATGGATCCCTACCCCAAATTGTGTATCCAGAGACCGAACTTCTGAGTCGCCGTCGCTGGAGGCACTCTCAAGTTCTAGCAGATCGCTTCTGGTCCAGCTTCCTGCGGAATTATCTGCCCAGCCTGCAGACTCGTCAGAAGTGGCACTCTACACCAGCCGATCTCGCAGAGGGCTCTGTTGTGATGCTGGTGGACCCTCAGCTTCCTCGGGCTCTGTGGCCTATTGGTCATGTTACCAAAGTTCACCCCAGCGCTGATGGTCATGTCCGGTCAGTGGATGTGAGAATCAAGGATCGTGTCTACACCAGACCAGTGGCCCGACTTGTCGCTCTGCCAGCGGTCCCAACTGGCGAGGAGGAAGCTAGCAGCACCACCCACACAACTCCTCAATGAGACACTAAAGACTGTTTCACCTCTCTAGAGAGCGAATGTACTTAGTACATTCGGGGGCGGCTGTTAGAAAGGCTCCAGATTTCAATGATTAATATTGTTTGTTATCCGTCTTGGTAGTTCCACCTTAAGGGTTAACATTGAACAAGTAGTCCGCACCACCTTAAGAATGCAAGGTATTCTGGTTATTGTAGCGGTACCAGAGAAGTGAGCGCCCGTTAAGTTTAGTTTAGTCATCATTATATGCTGTTCAGCACCGAAGTGCCAGTGTGCGTCACTGTTGATTAACCACACACACATTCAGACATCTATTCAGTGTTAGCACCGTCTCCTGCCATGTAAACAGTCTCATGCCTGTAACTCACCTGTGCCTGCCTCTCATCAGTAAAACTGCCTAAACTGGATTCCAATCTCCTCTGTTTGTGTCCTGACCGACGCCCCGGGAGCGAATGTAGCTTAAACTCAGAACGTACCAACCCTATACAGTCCTTTATTCTAGTCTCATCAACACTCTGCCTCCCATTCTACTTTTAGAAACTCTGGGAACAACAAGTAGACCTGCAGTTAGGGAGTGAAGTGATCTGTTAGGAAAATATCTTACAATGAGATCTTTAAGATATGATGGAGCTTGGTCATTAAGAGCTTTATATGTGAGGAGAATAATCTTAAATTCTATTCTGAATTTAACAGGGAGCCAATGAAAAGAAGCTAAAACTGGAGAAACATGATCACTCCTGTTAGTTCTCATCAGAACTCTGGCTGCAGCATTTTTGATCAGCTGGAGGCTTTTCAGAGAATATGTGGGACAGCCCAATAATAAAGAATTACAGTAGTCCAATCTTGAAGTAACAAATGCATGGACTAGTTTCTCTGCATCACCCTGAGACAGGATGTTCCTGATTTTGGCAATATTACTAAGGTGAAAGAAGGCAGTCCTAGAAACCAGTTTTATATGTGCGTCAAATGATAAATTCTGGTCAAAAATAAATCCAGGATTCCTCTCTGCAGAACTAGAACCCAAGGAAATACCATCTAGAGTAAGTATATAACTTGACAATATCTCCCTGAAGTGCTCAGGTCCAAAGATAACAACTTCAGTTGTGTCTGAATTTAGAAGCAGACAGTTTCAGGTCATTACGTCTTTAAGACATGCTTGTAGTCTGACCAACCTATTGGTTTCATCTGGTTTCATAGATAAGTACATCAGCATATCATCAGCATAACAATGGAAATTTATGCCATGCTGTCTAATAATGTTACCTAATGGAAGCATGTATAAAGTAAAAAGAATTGGTCCAAGCACAGAACCCTGAGGAACTCCATGACTTACTCCGATATGTGAGGAAGATTCTTCATTTACAAGAACAAACTGGAATCTATCAGATAAATATGACTTAAACCGGCCTAATGCAGTTCCTTTAATCCCAATAACATGTTCAAGTGTCTGTAACAGAATACTGTGATCGATCGTATCAAATGCAGCACTGAGATCCAATAGGACAAGCACAGACACAAGTCTGCTATCAGCGGCTAAGAGGAGATCATTAGTAACTTTCACCAGGGCTGTTTCTGTGCTATGATGCATTCTGAATCCTGACTGAAACTCTTCAAACAGATTATTTCTAGGTAAATGATCACAAAGTTGAACTGCAATTATTTTTTCAAGAACTTTAGACAATAAAGGGAGATTGGATATAGGTCGTTAATTAGCTAACACTTCTGAATCAAGAATAGGTTTTTTAAGTAAAGGCTTAATTACAGCAACCTTAAAAGTCCGAGGGACATATCCTGTCAACAAAGACATGGCATTTGTTGTTGTTCTAATGTAGAATCTTACTTATATGATTACTTATATCTACACTGCTCAAAAGAATAAAGGGAACACTAAAATAACACGTTCCAGTTGAACATCGTTATTCATTACATAGTGGAATGCATTGAGAACAAAATAACACTAAAAATGGTCAATGCAAATCAAAATTATCGTCACATGGAGGTCTGGATTTGGAATCCTACTCAAAATAAAAGTGGAAAATCACATTACAGACTGATCCAACTTCAGTGGAAATTCCTCAAGACAAGTCAAAATGAGGCTCAGTAGTGTGTGTGGCCTCCACGTGCCTGTATGACCTCCCTGGGCATGCTCCTGATGAGGCAGCCAATGTTCTCCTGAGGGATCTCCTCTCAGACCTGGACTAAAGTATCAGTCATGCATTGTCATGCATCAGAAGGAACCCAGGGCCCACTGCACCAGCATATGGTCTCACAATGGGTCTGAGGATCTCATCCCGGTACCTAATGGCAGTCAGGGTACCTCTGGCTAAAGAAATGCCTCCCCACACCATTACTGACCCACTGCCAAACTGGTCATGCTGGAGGATGTTGCAGGCAGCAGAACGTTCTCCATGGCGTATCCAGACTCTGTCACGTCTGTCACATGTGCTCAGTGTGAACCTGATCTCATCCACGAAGAGCATGGCACCATTGGCGAATCTGCCAATCTTTGTGTTCTCCGGCAAATGCCAGAAATCTGTACCTGAAAACGCTTTGTTATCTTCTTATAGCTTCTTATAGCCTTCTCCTGCTTTGTGGACATTCGATCGTTTTCAGTTCTGCTGATTGTTGGGACAAGGTCAGGGGAGTCAAGCTTCGAAATTTGCAACAACTGGCCTTTCCTTACAACGATTGTGAACAAGGCTAATTTAAGTCTCACACCTCTTTAGCAAGCTGTGATACCTGCCAAAGGTGGTGCTACTGGGTTTTTACTATGCAGGATGCAACTTTTGCTGTGGTCCTTTTTCCTTTTCTGTTATACATCCATCCGCATCGCGGGGGGAGCTGGAGCCTATCCCAGCAGTCATCAGGCGAAAGGTGGGGTATACTCTGGACAGGTCGCCAATCCATCACAGGGCCACATAGAGACAAACCACCACACACACTCACACTCACTCCTAAGGACAATTTAGAGACACCAATTAACCTAATATGCATGTTCTTGGATGGTGGGAGGAAGCCAGAGTACCCGGAGTACCACGCATACACAGGGAGAACATGCAAACTCCACACAGAATGGATGGATGATAGAAGAGCATTAGAGATTTTCCAACCATATTCCCTCCTCAAAGATGGGTGACCACAATCCTTTCAAGTTTTAATAATGCGATGGGCAGTTCTTAACCCAGTTTTAACCAATGGCACTTAAGCAGCTATGTGGTAATAATGAGCAATCGCAGTCCTGCAGACTGCCACATCTGTGAGAAAACAGAAACTGACAGGGGAAGGCAAATGCCAGATCCTAACATTTAGTTCAATTAATTAGCTAATTAATTAATTAGTTTATTAATTAATTAGTTAGTTAGTTAATTAACTAATTTCACCTGTCTAAAACAGGGTAAGATCTTTTCCACAACTACAGGATGTGTTTTCAAATTGGCTGTTTAAGGAATGAAAAGCTACCGAATTGCTTGGTACATTATTATCCAGTGATAATAACATTAACATTTATACATTATGGGCTGCACGGTGGTGTGGGGGTTAGCACCGTCACCTCACAGGTTCGATTCCCGGCTGGTTCTTTCTGGAGTTTGCATGTTCTCCCCGTATATACGTGGGTTCTCTCCGGGTACTCCGGCTTCCTCCCACTGTCTAAAAACATGCATGTTAGGTTAACTGGTGACTCTAAACTGTCCTTAGGAGTGGGTCTGCATGGATTTGTGTCTCGTTTGTTTCTTTGAGTGTGTGTGGTTGTTTGTCTCTATGTGGCCCTGTGATGGACTGGTGGCCTGTCCAGGTGTACCCTGCCTCTCGCCCAGTTTGGATAGGCTCCAGCCCCTAGCCCAACCCCTCTGCTGTATAGAAAATGGATGGACGGATGGATTTAAATATGATGGGCTGGATGTAATTATACAAGCGAACAGCAGCAGATTTATTATATGTAATTAACAGGGTTGTTTTAATTACCCTGAGATCAAATATTTGGAACGGGATGAAAACCTCAGTAACAAGGAAATCCCTAAATGCAGGAGTTGTGGAGGATGTCCATGTCTTTACAAAATTTCAGGGGAGTCCATCCATTGGTACTGTGCAGTAAGCAGTATTTCAGTCTCCACAAGGAAATGGTTCTCCACAAGGAAATGGATAAACATTTGATAACAGTTTTCTTTGTTGTGTAGGAACTTCACACTGCAGAAGGTGTCTCTCCCCCTGGCTGATATCACACAGAGTTACCGCAGCCACCCTGACCGAACAGAAGAGGCCCTGCACAAGGTTTTTGAATAAGAGCCTGTTTAGTATGTTCAGATGGTGTCTCTGTGTGTGTGTGTGCATGTTTGTGTGACTTAAACACTCTGACAGAATAATTAAAGGTCGATGGCATGGTGCTGTGATAGTTAGCCTCACATCAGGATGTTTGGGGTTAGAAGCTCAATTGGGTTCTTTCTGTGCAGCCCGTTCTGACAAGAAAACATAGAAATGTAGTAGTGAACATATGGCACACATATATTGAGATGGTAATATTTTTCATAGTTGTTTCGTAAAGGGAAACATCCAGGAAATGTGATGCAAGCCCACACTCATATTTTTTATTCGTAATTACACCTAATCATATTTTCTTTTGAGAGGTATCATCTACCTAACACCTACAATGCAGCCGGGACTCTCCTCGCCAGGAGGGTTCACAAACTTTTACATCTAGAATCATGTGACCAAAATATGTTGGTCTGGCAGGTAAACAAATCACAGGTGAGAATGGGTCCATCTATGTGGCAGCCAACCGATTTTCCTTTTCATATTGAAAAAACAAAATCGGGAAACGGCTTCTTTTTCCGATGACCAATAATAAAAGGAGAAATGGGAAACAGCTCGTTTTTCGTTTTTTATTTTCAAAATGAAAAACGGGAAACAGGAAACGAGCTGTTATTTGTTTTCCGACAGCATGTTTGAAAAGGTGAATCCCCATCTGTTGCTCCATCAAAGGCAGCTCGAAACTTGGGTGTCAGGATTGATGACCAACTAACCTTTAAAGATCATGTTGCCTCCGTCGCTCGATCGTGTCGCTTCGCATTGCAAGTCGCTTTGGATAAAAGCGTGTGCCAAATGCATAAAAAAATATAAAAAAATAAAGGGAGATTGGATATAGGTCGATAATTAGCCAACACTTCTGAATCAAGAGTAGGTTTTTTAAGTAAAGGTTTAATTACAGCAACCTTAAAAGTCTGAGGTACATATCCTGTCAACAAAGACAGATTGATCAGATCCAATATGAAAGTGTCAATTAAGGGGAAAACCTCCTTGAACAGTCTGGTTGGGATTGGGTCTAACATACAAGTTGATGGTTTAGAAGAGACTATTGCTGTTGTTAGCTCAGAGAGATCAACTGGGCAGAAGCCGTCTGAATACAAATCAGGTTCTAAAGATACTTCTAAAGCTGCTCTACTTGATGATACATCAGTGATAATAGTGGGAAGGATTCCATTAATCTTCTCTCTGATAGAAACAATTTTATTGACAAAGAATCTCATGAAATCATCACTGCTGAGAGTTAAAGGAATACATGGCTCAACAGAGCTCGGACTCTTTGTCAGCCTAGCTACAGCGCTGTAAAGAAACCTGGGATTATTCTTATTCTCTATCAATGATGAATAATAAGCAGTTCTAGCTTTACAAAGGGCTTTCTTATACGATATTAAACTATCTTTCCAGATTAAATGAGACTCTTCTCAGTTAGAATAACGCCACTGTCTCTCCAGCTTTCTTGCAGTCTGCTTTAATGCATGCAGCTGTGAATTATATCAAGGAGCCAACCTCTTCTGACTGATTACCTTCCTTTTCAGAGGGGCAACATTGTCCAGTGTTGTACGCATTGAAGCTATAATGCTCTCAACAAGAGAGTCAAGTTCTACTGGAGTAAAATGTAGGTAGCCGTCCTCTGTCATATCTGCACATGGCAGTGAAGAAAAGGATGATGAAATCAACTCTTTAAATCTGGTTACAGCATTCTCTGATAGACACCTTTTATATGTAAAATTCTTCTCAGAAGCCGTATAGTCAAGTAATGTAAATTCAAATGTTATTAGAACAAGACAGGTCAGACAAGACAGGGTTATGAGGGAACACTGTTAACTGTTCACTCTCAATGCCATAAGTCAGCACGAGGTCAAGGGTATGATTAAGGCAGTGAGTAGGTCTGTGAACACTTTGAGAAAATCCAATAGAGTCTAATATAGAATTAAAGTTAATATTTAGGCTGTCATTTTCAACATCTACATGAATATCAAAGTCACCCACTACAATGACTTTATCTGTACTCAGCACTAACTGTGATAAAAACTCAGACAGATTCAGACAGAAACTCAGAATAAGGGCCAGGTGGACGATACACAACAACAAACACAAGAGGTTTTTGTGATTTCCACTTTGGGAAAAACTGAGAATCAGAGATTCAAAAGAGATAAAAAACTAATCTTGGGTCTAGGACTGATTAGTAACCCTGATCTGAAGATAGCTGCCACTCCTCCTCCTCTGCCTTTGGTTCGAGGAACGTGAACATTTAAATAGTCAGAGGGAGTTGATTCATTAATGCTAACATGATCCTCCTGCTGCAGCCAGGTTTCTGTAAGACAAAATATATCAATATGATGATCACAGATCAAATCATTCACTAACAGAGACCTGGAAAGGAGGGATCTAATGTCTGATGAGACTCACAGATCTATATGTGAGCGTGTCTGTGTGTGTTCAGATTCAGCAGTGTTTAGACAGAAACAACCAGAGACAGTCTGACAGCACGGAGCTCCAGCAAGTATTTAGAAGTCAACAATCAGAAAAGGTAAGAGACTGATAGCTGTACTTCAGTTAAGGACAGTAGTATCATCACAACTTATTGATTGTAATTTTTGATGATTACACTTCATAAACTGGTGAAAAGTTTAATCCTCGAAGATGACAAACTGGATGAAAAACTGAATATTCTATATTACATAACTTTTTAAAAAAAATATTTTTCATCAGTATAAGACCGAAGCTGAATTTTTAGATTAATTTTTCAATTTTATTTTGAGAATCAAGCTCAATTAATTAAAAACAATGTCATCCACATTTATTTGTTTTTATCTAAGTCTGCATCTTCAGCTCAGTTTGGATTTATTGTCCTCACTTTAGCTGGTCCAGGGGATGTGTCGGCAATTGGAAGACAGCCTTCAACGTTTAAGCCACCTTAACACCCAGGAAGTCCAAGCTGACGTGCTGTCAGCACATGAGACGCTGCAAAATGCCAGGGGGTCTTTAAAGGTACACATGGCAAAGTTTGGTTTGTAAAACCAAACTTTGTTAGTTCCACATATAAAATCTGAGTCAAGCTCATACAGCAGCTCAGTTATGAATTCTGCCTTCATGAAGACAGTTATGTCTGATTTCATTGAGGCTATGAGAAAGCTATTAGTTTAACTATTTGTTTATGAGTTGTTGGTTTTCCTTGTACTCTTGCAGCTGCTTCCCTCTCTAAGTGAGGAAGAAAGTGCCTCTGATGGAGACTGGGTGAATGACATTCTCACTGAAACTGCTGCTGCACTGACTGATGAGGTGACAAGAAATGTACAGGTACACATTAACCATGCGCTTTATATACCTTTTGTGAATGAATTGAATTAAGCTTTACTAATACTGACGATAAGTCATATTGTTGCTGTATAAATCATTTAGAAAAAATAACTAAATGAATAGATAAAGAAGAAAGAAGATACTATTTTTCAAAAACTGTTGGGAAGTTTAAAATGTAGCAAACTGAGGTGTGGTTCAATCCTCCAGACATTACCATGAATGCGCTGGGTTGTTGTGTTTGTAGCCTGGCAACAACAGAGCTGGTGACATCACACTCAGCATAAGCAGGTGACACAGATGAACTCTCCTTCGACAATATGGCAGAATCTTACAGCGAACAGTTCAGATCCTCAGACCAAGCCTAAATCGCATTGCTGCATTCTGACTGAAACAAGGATTCAGTTCATGAGTGTACAGCCATATGAAAATGTACCCTCTTTCAATTCAAAAGTTTTATGTAACAAAGTAGAGAAAAAAATAATGCAAGAAGAACAAATTTTTTTCATCTTAACTGATGGACAATCCTACTCATTTCACAACCTATCAACCTATGATACTGCAAGAAGCATATTACAATAGGTGCTGGGGAGGAGTCTGCCTCTGTCTCAGTCTGAACTCCGGGTCCTCAGCCCTAATCTCTGTGTTTCAGGAGCTGGCTCAAGGCCTTATAAAATATGCAGAGGCGGTATGCCCACAGGTGGTTCAGCGGTCCAGTGTGTGCAAGTGTTTGTCAGAGTGTGTGTCCAAAAGAAGCAGACAGGCACACATATTCCTGAGAAGCACACTGGTGGAAACTGCAGGGCACATCATCAGCACCAGACTGCGGTAAAAACTTTTCAACATGACAGGGTCATATTCTTTTTAATTAACCTCATTTAATCACGTTTAATTACTACTGATTCTCTATGATGTTACTGACTGTTGTGACTTTGAAATGAGCACCCAAGGCTGGTAATGTGTTGCTTTCATAATCTATAATCCACAGTCATTATTCCACTCACCTCAGTTAAATGGAAAGAGCAAGAACAGTCGTAATCACTGACCACCGAAATGCACACCAGGAACCACTGATAGAACACCGATGCCCTATCTCAAATTGGAAAGTTTTGACAAAGACATGACAAAAAGACTGAATTACTGTTTTTATTAACATAATAAATTGAATTAATTAGATTTGCATTGATTTGCATAGATTTGCAATCCCTTACATTGCACCTTAAGTTTGTACAAATATACATGTTTTCATCTTCAGATAAGAAATAGGTACCAAACTGAGACACAGCCACACAGACATTCATTTTCTATTTTGAACTATATATACATATTCCATATATATTAAAGTTAGTCATTTTATTATAACTTGTGTCTTTGCTCCTCAAACCTTTTGAGTTGATTCTCAATTGTATTTTCATCCGTCCAGCGAACTCAGGCAAACAGTGACTGTGACTCTGGCTGAAAGCATCGCAGAACAGGTGCAGCAGGATCTTGCAATAGCACAGCATAAAATGGTAAACAGGACGCTTGATCTACTCTATATATTCATTACTTAGTATGCCTTAAATGGTAAGCTATAGTCAACATTTTGACTTTGAAAGATTTAAAGGTTTTTGGTTGAACCGGGTCAGCACCGTCACCTCACAGCAGAGGGTTCCTGTTTTGAGTCCCGGCTGGTTCTTTCTGTGTGGGTTCCTCCCACCACTCAAAAACGTGCATGCAACCTGCTTTTTATCATTAGAATTATACAGCATTATCTCAAATTTGCACTGTGTGAATATTTTTTGTCAATTTTCCTTTATTTACTTTTAGGATTGCCTTATAAATGAAAATTCATGCAATACTCAAAGAATCCAAATCCCAGAGCTCCGACTGGTCGATAGTGACTTTCCAACTGATGATGTAAGAGACACAAACACTTGTTTGTTCTATTGTTCACTCATTCATTTATGTTGAGAATCTGGCTTCTTTTCTTACTTTCTGTCTCCAGTACAGTCCAGCATTCTGGAGAGATACTTTGCACTCCAAGAGCTTGAGGCCTGCAGCTTCAATTAAGAGTAAGAAACGACCACTACTAACATGTGATCCAACAATACCTCTGCTTTCCCTTCACCTGAATCCAGCTCATTTCTCACTTCATTTACATATGCTTGAAATTGCAGCATGCGGGACAATTTGCAACAGTCAGTATTCAGAGATTTTTTTTTTAATTGTCAACGGTCCATCTATATTTGAAAAGTCCACATAAATATGCCCGTATTCACAGAAGGACATCACTGACCACTGTCAGATAAAACATAGATAAAATAAAATATTCAAAAGCAATGTTAAACATTATTATTGGACTAGACATACAATATTTTTGAAAACATGGTACTGTTCTGATTCCCTTTACCTGGAACAAAAAGTGCCTTTTTTATAATGTTAACAATGAAAGTGTTGGCATGCTCCCTTAAGAAAGTGTTTAGCTGAAGGCTGGTGCAATGCATGATTTAACTTATTCCATGTGCCCAGAACGGTTTGGAAGCCATGACTGAGACTAGCTGCTTTTATTCGGCTGTGCAACAGGTGCCCAGTTTGTTATCGGCACTGATTGCCCTAAGATCTGCTCCTTCTTTACTTATTTACACACAGATTTATAGGGATGGGAAACAAGAACTGGGTCCCAGTAGTTTGATTTCGTGGAATCACTTATCCGCCTGCTTAACAATCCCGTTTATGGGTTCTGCTAACGTCTGACGCATTTGCACGATGACGTCACATGCACGCTATTAACATTTAGTTGATGAGGGCTGTAAGAGTGAGGCAGAGTTAGATATATAGAGTTATATATTGTACTATATTTGTACTATATATAACTCGATGAGAATCGATAAGAGAACCGATAAGGAACCAAATCGATATGTGATATCCATAATGGAACCGGGATTGCTAAATTCTTAACAATTCCCATCCCTACTGATTTATACAGCACCTCTAATTTTATCCGTGCAGTACTTCTCTATCACACACATGCACGTGCCCACAAACACACACACAAATGCACACATACACCCAAGCATTAGTTGATAATTTACAAGAGAAAACAGGTACAGTAACTGCATTGCAGTTTGTAAATTGCACATTACTTGAAACACTTATGTAATCACCTATGTGACCATACAATACTGCCCATTTCCTCAGTTTTCTGGACCATTTCGATGACATTAATCTTTTTCCTACAACAAGAGAGACAATGTAAGTTGTCATCGGTCTGCAGACATTCAAGCAAGCCACCCAACCTTTTCTGTTTTAGCCCTTGCACCTTACACCTATACCTTTTTGAACCCCATTGAGAACCCCGTTGGAAAGTATGTGACAGAAATCCATACGAGCAAATCCCAGTCCTTTAAGCGATGGAAGATGCCTGTGAGGACATTTGGGTGGTGGATTGTTAGGGCTGGATAAGGCATTCCAAGAAGTATTTCCAGCACTGTTTGACAAAAGAAAGAAATTGCTGTGTTGTTGATGAAAATATTTTGCCACAGAGAAATGAACAGAAAGATGATGTTTAGTTTCAGTGTTTATTTATTCACAATTACAATTTTTTTTGTCATCTTTCTAATTGGACACGCCTTCTTTGTTGTAGTATAAACAGTTATGGTGCTGTGTTGATGTCACAGTTCATTCGCACAATGACCAATGTGGCAAGTATAATGCCAGCTTTATTCTCCTTCTGGACCACCGTGTTCTTCTTAGGAAGGTCGCCTGGTACTGCCATCCCTACGCACAAGACAGCCTTGGTCCACACTGTTCTTATTTGTGGTTCTCCAAAGGTAGAACCAGCTACCAAATGCTATCAGAGCAGGGGCATCATCACAATATCATCACAGGCTGATGAGTCTTTGAGGTACTGTTCGAAAGCCACACCTAACCAGGCTCTCCATTGGCTTCGACAAACTTTTGATTATGTGCATAGCACTTTAGTAATTTAAAATGTATTCCATTTGCCCACACAGGAAAACTCATTATGTTTTCAAATGAAAAATCAAAGTTGCTGAATCTTCTGTCCATCACCACATTCAAGGTATACAAATAGAGTACTTAAGTATTTTTATTGTATTGTACTGTGAATATTGTATTTGGAATTGAAACTGGAATTTTAACAGGATTTTCTTCTTTAGATACATGTCATCTCTTTCATTTGAGGTCAAAAGGAGACTTATTGCTCTTTTTTCTGTTCTGGATCAAGATTAGCCCTTTGCCATGCATGGCTTTTTGCCTTCCTTCCACACATTGGATGCAGTCTACCTCTGAGCACACAGTGCAATCCAAAACCATAAAACGTTGCACATTGAATGTGCAGATTATATGTTCTGCTTTGTATTGTTTAGATTTAACATGGAAATATTTTTCATTTACAATATGATTACAACATCTAGAGTTTTCTTTTGTTGGCATTAGGAACAAGATCAGTTTAAAACTATATTTCTGTGTTAACAACATTCCAGATGTAGGTCAATGTGAAAAATTCAGTTGACCTATTCCCCACCTTTGGTAAAATGATTCATACTTTGGCTTATTTAAAGCCAACAGATAGCCTGGTAATGTGTTCAGGCAGAGTAGTGCATCACAGTGTTGTCAGAATTAAAAATTAGAGATATTTTGATGGAGCTTATTGGTACTTAAAATGAATAGTGGGCCGAGGACTGAGCGCTGGGGCACACCATTGGTTAGGCTAATAAGAAAACATTCTGACACTATGTGTAGAAAGGACTGCTCTAATGTTCATATCTGTGATATTACTATGATATGACCATATTCTTTAGGCACACTCCATTACTTTATCATTTACTGAAAGTAATGATGAAAAGAAAATAATATATTTTCAATTTGAAATTAGATATACTTTGTGTATGGTTGTAAATCAGATGATTTATGCAACAAATATTTGTGATTTAAGGAATTTACAAAAAGATACACAGAAATACAATACCCCTCTATATCATATCTGATAGCACATTTTCATCATCCCAGGGTGACAACACTTTATTTGGTGACTATGTAATGCTTTACTTTAGTTTATGCTTATTTTAATGTATGTGTATAGCCATATACTTTATTGGCCCTTAACTTCAACTAAATTAGCAATGCAAAGCTGTCTGAGCATAGATGTAGAAGAAACTGTCCTGAATTTGATGACTGATTCCTCTGCTTTCTCACATAATGACTATTGTGCACTTTATAAATACCAGGTTTTACGCACTTCTGTTTTCCTTGAATGGCTGATCTTGCTGATGAGGGTGATATTTACACAGATACACATAAAACAAATGAATAACCAAAGACAGTGTTAAAATTTTTTTAACATTATAATTCAAACACACATTTTTATCAATAGGTTCGCACCGTTGCCTCACAGCAGAGGGTTCCAGGTTCAACTCCCGGCTGTGGCCTTTCGCATGTTCTCCCCGTGTATTCGTGGGTTCTCTGCGAGTACTCCGGCTTCCTCCCACCGTCCAAAAACTTGTTAGGTTAACTGGTGACTCTAACTGAACCTAGGAGTGAGTGTGAGCGTGGATGGCTGTTTGTCTCTGTGTGGCCCTGTGATGGACTGGCGACCTGTCCAGGGTGTACCCCGCCTATCTCCCGATGACCGCTGGGTTAGGCTCCAGCCCCCCCGCGACCCGACCGATTGATTAAGCGGGTATAGAAAATGGATGAATGGGTGGATTTTTATTAATAAGAAAATATTCAATTAAATTCATTTCAAATTTATTTATATAGTGCCAATTTACAACAAATTAGAGATTGCACTGAAACTTCTCTCTGATCCAATCCCCTGTTCTGAGCGTGCATGAGACGACTGTGGAGAGAAAAAACTCCCATTTAACAGGAAGAAACCTCCATCAGAATCAGAACCAGGATGGGCGGCCATCTGCTTCCACCAGCTGGGGGTTGAGAGGACAGGAAAGACACAAGTTAATGAGTTCATTAATGAGTACAATGTAAGAGTGTGAGAGCTTTTATTTATTAAAGGTTGCAGTCCATCATAAGAATTCCAGTCATTAATGTGATGTTTTTCAGCTAAACATTTAAAATAGTTCTAGATTGACAGCAGTCAGGTTCTATCTGAGTCCAGGTATAAATTTTAACCTCCAAATATGTTATCTCTGTTGCAATTATCTTATGTGTTTGTCCTACTGAACCAATCTGTTGCTGCACTGTTTGGCTAATTGGAGTATAGCCTGTTTACCTTCACACCAGGGACTTTCACCATGGGAGAGTTAAGATGGAGGAGGGAATGATGATAGAAAAGGAGGAAATATTGAGGGCATTTTGATTACTGTGCTCAACACTTACACTAATACTCCACCTCCACTTGAATTGTTTGATAACAAAATCAAATAATCTATATTTTCGGGCCCAGTTTGACAGATTTAGGTCATAAACAGAATCAGCTGAATACTTTATTAGATGTTCTTACAAAGTGACTACTTTTAGCTTTATATTTCTATAGTGTGTTAAATAGGTTTGCATAAAACGGTCCCTGAAACATTAAGGGCAAAAGGACTCACTGAAAGCGAAAGATGAATTGGGTCAAAGCCTCCCATATGCTGAGTTGCCTATGCAAGAGTTGGCTGTGTACAGCAGGCTGATTACTGTGTTCCTCTGTGCACTGCGGTGTGACTGGAGCATCCATCTGCTGCTCTGCTTCCTCCCTGTTGTATGCTTCACTGTAGGCTCTTTGCTCTCCACCGTCCATGCTCAGTCTTACCATTCCCTTCATCTTCTCAACACAACCTCCTTTTTCTTTGTCTCAGTTTTCTCCCCTTAACTTCCTACACAGCTCCATCAGCTTTGACTTTACATACAGTATATGCTGTACATAACAGTAAAAGACATGCTCAGTGTGGGAGCCAGCCGATCTTTCCTTCCCCCTCCTTTCATCCCTCTCTCTATGTCCCTCCTGTCCTCAGTCATGTTGTCTGATTCTCAGGTCTCCTGGATGTAGACTGGGAGCAGCAGACCAGGGACAGAAGAACAGAGAGAGAGAGGGGAGGAGGTGCTGGAGAGGAAGACAGAGAAGGGAGGTGTGTCCTCCCACGGTTGCCAAGAGCAACCCCACTGCCACTCACAACCTCAAGTCCCTCCCCTTCCACTTCCTTGTCCCCCTCCCCCAAAGCACAAAGGGGGGGGGGATGGATGGAGGGGGAGGTGGTATCACTGGATGCTGCAGAAGCAATATCAGGAGCTGGAGGAGCATCGTTCATCCCTCCTCCCACTCTCCCCCCATTTTACTCCATCTCCAATCGAGCTCCAAAGGAGGAAGCAGCTGACCACGGAGGCTTGAGCAGACAAGAGGCTCCCTTCCTCGGCTGTGGCCCCAGCCCAGGCCCCCTCCCTGACTCTGGATTCTCCGTTTCTCCCATGGAGCCTCTACCCACCAAGGGCCAGACTCTAAGGCACTACACCGCCTCCCGACCACGGCCGCGACGCACACACACACAGCCCCCCTCATCCAGGCCTCAGGTAAGAGCACACAAGCACACACACCGTATCGCATACTAACACGCACTTACAATCCAGTAAATTTACTCTTCAGTAAACGGTAGAGAGCAGGATTCAGGAATTTAAAGATGACAAAAAGGAGTAAAGGAGAGATAGATGTAAGAAGCAGAGCATTATACATCCTATCTATCTATCTATCTATCTATCTATCTATCTATCTATCTATCTATCTATCTATCTATCTATCTATCTATCTATCTATCTATCTATCTATCTATCTATCTATCTATCTATCTATCTATCTATCTATCTATCTATCTATCTATCTGTCTGTCTGTCTGTCTGTCTGTTTCAGCTGCTCTCTTCATCATTTCTGTGCTGCAGCACTAGTAATAATGGTAGCCATCTTTATCTTTGCATTCTCCTGCTCCATGTAGTGATGCGTGTCATGTGTGTGTGTATATTGTAAATGTGTGTGTGGGAGAAGGCACACAGGTTTTGGGAGTGGTGTTCCCTGGGTTGTTCCCAATGCTGACTCCCCCTCACCCTCTCTCTCTTGGGAATGCTTTCTCTAACTCAATCATTCATGTTGTAGATTCTATCAACAAGCGACACAAATTTGTTGGACATCAGAACATGTTGTCATAACTACAAGCTGCAGTTTTCACAACTAGCACACTAAATTATGATACTGTGGCTTTTATAAACCTCACTTACTAACTTATGATTGGTAGTGAATTAAAAGAAGAAACTAAAGCGTTTCATTAGAGCACAATTTCTTTGGAAAGTAAGAATCAGTGTTTAACCTGTTAATCTAAAGGTTTGTATAAGCCTGATAACTGCTACTTTGAAGTGCTTGTCATGTCCTTACCATGATGGTGAGCTAGCTTTTGTTAGAAAAGACCTAAATCAGTCAGTCATTTGGATAGGGATGGGAATTGTTAAGAATTTAGCAATTTCGGTTCCATTATGGATATCGCTTATCGATTCGTTAGCGTTTCCATACCGATAGTGGCGCCAGAGAAATTTATGTTATCATTTTTTTTCAGCGTGAGAAATACATGTGTGGCGGGAGGGCGTGACTAAAGACCTAAAAGCGTGACTGTCACGCTCAATGTGTGAGACTTGAGAGCCCTGCGTTACCTGGGACTTTTGAGACGGAAAACGCTCTGCCACAGGATCCCCTGCGAGAGTCGCCGCCATCGCTTAGCATCGTGTTAAAGACTCTACATTCGTGCAAAAGTAATTGCATGCTGTGTGGTCAAATGTTTCTGCATGTTGGAAGTATTTCTCCCTTTGATGTGATCAAAGCTCTGCACGTGTTGCAACTGGCCCTGGTATTGTCCTTTTTGGTGAAATATAACCAAACTTTGGAGCTCTTCTCTCTCGACACCATGTTGGAAACATTCTGAGCCAAAAGACGACGCGTGCATTTGACGTCATCGTACAAATGCGTCAGACGTTAGCAGAACCTATAAACGGGATCGTTAGGCAGGCAGATTAACGATTCCACGGAATCAAATTACTGGGAGCCGATTTTCATCGCAGGTTTCCATCACTACATTTGGTAGCCTAGATAGCTCTACATTCCAGAGAAACATTCTTCAATCCAGTCAAAAGCCAGGAACAGAACTGTAAGGCATGCACTGAATATCCAATTTGAGTCCAAAACATCATATACATACACACATTGTCTGAAAATTCAGTTTAGTATGATTTCAGCTTTTAAAATGTTAAAATTTTTTCATGTAATGTAATGTTTCTATAAGCACTGAAGCCAACAGTGTTTTTACAAAGTCTAAATATGGGGTCATTATAGGCTGGCCCTGCATTCAATTAAAATAATCAGTTCTTTAATGAAAAGAGTACCTGTTTCAGGATACATGGGTACTACATCCAAAGACTTGGACTCCAAATGTAGTAATGTTTGGATAACATGCACAGGATAGCATTCTTTTAATAAAATTTTTTTAAAAATTAACATAGTAAGGAGACGCTAGTAGCAGAAAGATGCTTTTTGGCAGAAGACATTCGTATGCTTATGTCACAGAAGTGTGAGGGGCTGGAGACAAGTGTTTGTTTCAGTCTTAATGTGGTCACAGTGTCAGGGGTGCATGAAAGTCTTAAAATTCAAGAAAACAGTAATCCACTGGTCTGGATTAACTGGAGCATCACTTTAAAAACAACTATTAGCAGATTTTGTACTGATTGTACTTCCATTGACTCATCTTTTTGATACATTATTCTTCTCAATGCCTACATGCCCTGGATACAGCACTGGGGTTCATTACAAACCTGACTTTACCACTATATGTTCTCATGTTGATGGTCTGCCTTTGTCTTTTCATAGACTCAAACACAGACACATTCTCAGTTATAAAGTTATATCCTCCGAAATAGTATAGAAAGTTATTGTCTCAAGTCCCAAGATTTGTTCCCTTTTAACTGTGCACAGAGGCTGTACTGAGCTGATGGAAAGGTTTTTAAATATATTACACTTTCAGTCGAAATCAGGTTAGAACTACCTGAATTTAAAAAACACAATTTGTTCTCAGTAAAACAGTTTAAACCAATTTTAACATTCAAGATGGAGGAACATTTGGCTGTAAACGTCATGATCAATCTTTGCTGCCCCTGTTAATGATTACTGCTGCAATGGCTTGGAAAGGAAATAGTTTGATTACATTGTTCATTATATGTAATGTGTTCATGTTTTTCTTTTGTATATGTGTCTATATTGATGTAACTTTTACAGGTCTTAGGTGCTGATTTTTAATCTCAAGAGTCTTTTTATCCTGGTTAAACAAGGTTTTATTAATGATTCATTATCAGTCCCTCCATGAGACGAGAGTTGACAGTGGAGAGGAATAACAATTTTTAACAGGAAAAAACCTCCAGCACAACCAGAAGCAGGAAGAGCAGCCATCTGCCTCGACCAGTGGGTGGCTGGGAGGACAGCAGAGAGAGACAAACAAAACATATCCTTGTAAACTATCCCAAAACATTTGCAGGGATTGGAGTCCTCCAAAAAAATGAATAGAAAAATGTAATCTCTGTACAACCGAGTAGTTTGAAAAAAAAAAAACATTGTTCACTGGTCTACAGCAGTCATTATTAACATAACCAATCAAATAACAGGATTTTCACAAGAGTTAAATTAGGTCTCATTTACCAATCGTCTTCTTTTTTTTCATGAAAAATCATGACCTGTTCTGACAATACAAGTATTGGTGATGCATGCACACCTACAGAACTAAATGTAGGTGTCCTGTGTAATTCCTGAGAAATGGGACAGCACACACAAAGGATGGGTCTGAAAATAACAGATGAGTTATCAAATGGTTTGCTTTGTACATACAACCATCCACATCCATAAGGAGCAGAGTGGCAGGGATGGCTGTGTGACAAAGTAGCTGGCTGGCATGAGGCATTTTGCGACAGTTGGCTGTTCAGAAGGTGGCACAGAATGAAAGAGAAGCACATTATTTTCATCAGATGAAGAAGAGCTAAAAGATCCATATAAATACAGCATTTGTCAACAGGAAATTTTTTTAGTGTTATAACTTTGCAGCTTCCATTACATTATTGATAGCATCAGTTTTGGCTCCTGATTTTGATTCAGTTTGCACATAGATATGAACTGCACACATTTACTCACTATAGCTCCAGTCTGTTTGTGTGGTCACTGTTTACCTGTTTCTGTCAAACTCTCACAGTTGATACAGACTGTCTCGTCTAATATTACAGCACACTCAATTTTTGACTCAGCCTGTTAACTACGTATTTAGGTTCAAAAATATTTTTTTCCCTTCCTGTAACCAGCAGTTTTCCTAAGACCTACTAACTTACTCAAGGTGCTTTCATACAAAGCAGCTAATTTTATTAAATAGCACTTTATGCAATTTTAGTATTTATGTAAAATGTATTTTATGTATTTTAAATGACTGAAATCAACTGTTTTCATCTTTGCTACAGTTAAATTGACCATATAAACAATCTAGGACTTAATTTACTTTGTTCATTATCTGTCTATACTATGAATAAAGATATCAAACATTTTTCCTAAAGGGACCAAATTGTGATAACATAATTGCGCTAACTAAAATTTTCTGCCAACTATGAGAGCTCCTTTTCAAAGTAAATTTGCATGATAAGAATAAGAAGCTTACATCCACTGAACATTGTTAATGTTTAACATACATAAGTAAGCACATTTAAGCAGGACTTAAATGCACCCAAAAACAGGCGACAGGTAGAAGGTTTGTGGAGAAACAAACTTTACTCGCTGAATTTTGAATATAAAAAACAACCACGCAAACAGGTGGAGCTGATCTGGTGAAGTCTGTGTAAAAACTAAAAAAAAAAAACAAGATGACATAATGGGATAAAAAAACAACTAGAAATTGGCCAGAAAGCAAGAATAAAATACAGCTAGGAATTATCCAGTGTAGCTCACTGGTGTGGAAAACAGTAACAGAAAGCAGAATCAACACAGGTGCACATCCCACATTATTAAACAGGAAATGACAACAAAACCCCAACCCTGTTAGATCACCTGTTATTAAAGGCATCCATTCATCCTTTTACTGCCACTCTTCTAGACCAGGCCACATGGGCAATAGACTGAATAGAGGGCACCAGACCTCTTTCTCCCCAGCCACCCCCTCCAGATCTTCTTGGGGTATTGAAGCGTTCCCAAGCCAAACGAAAGATGTAATCTTTCCAGCTCAAGTCCTGAGTTTTTCCTGAAGCCTCCTCCAGATAGGACATGTCCAAAGCATCTCCCCTGGGAGACATTTTGACTAGATGTCCAAACCACCTTATTTTCACATTTTGAAGCAAATAAGCAGCTTCTCTACTCTGAGCCCCTCCCTGATGACTGGGCTCCTTAACCTGTCTCTGTGTGTTAGCCCAGTCACCCTTTGGAGGAAGATGGTGAAGAGTTGACAGCTTTGCCTTCTCACTCAGTTCTTTCTTCACGAAAAAAAAAAAGTCTACATCACTGCAGACACTGTCCCAATCCACCTGTCAATTACCTGACCCCTGTGAACAAGACAGTGACTCACTACCACCCTTGGCCAACTGAGGACTATAGCATCAAATTTGGAGGTGTTAATTGTCATCCTGGCTCTTTCTTTCTTGCCTTCAAACCACCCCAGTGCCTGCTGGCAGTCTCTGTTCAATGAAGCCAATGGGTCCACATCATGTGCAAAAGAAAATCAAGCGATGCAAGCCAAAGCTAACTGAACTGTAAACCCTCCAGCATTATAAACAGAATCAGTGATAAAGGGAAGGCCTGAAAGAGTTTAACTCACAAAGCAAACAAATCTGACTTACTGTCAGCAATTAAAACTCACTCTGGTTGTGCATGGACCAAATGGGGTGAAATAAAAGACATAGACTGGTTGGGTAAAGTTCCACACACTCTCCGCTATACTTGGGAGGGTAAAGAGCTGGTCCAGTGTTCCACGACCAGGATGAAAACTGCATTGCTCATCGTGAATCAATGCAACGATACATATCAAAATGGTATTGCATAGCAATGCTCCTCAATTTAACAACTAAAAGGATAAATGAAAACAGAAAGTAAAGCCACACTTTTGAGTAAAAAAAAAAGTACAATCCATGATTTAAGATAAAATAGACTAGAAACCTTTGCACGGAGCAGCAAGTTGCACCTGTCTTAATTATAACTCAGCTCCGCTGTTCTTTTTACTGTCAGAGTGAGAGGTATTATTATACTGAGACCTAAAGAGCCTTCTATACCCGCTTAATACGGGAGCCTATCCCAGCAGTAATCGGGAGATAGGCGGGGTACACCCTGGACAGGTTGCCAGTCCATCACAGGGCCACACAGAGATAAATGAGACAAACAACCACACTCACTCCTAAGGACAATTTTAGAGACACAAGTTAACCTAACATGCATGTTAAGTTAATTAATCAATTAATTAACTTAACGTGCATGTTTTTGGACAGTGGGAGGAAGCCAGAGTACCCAGAGAGAATACACGAGAAGAACATGCAAACTCTACACAGAAAGGCCCCAGAAAGGGGATTGAAACTGGAACCCTCTTGCTGTGAGGCGACGGTGCTAACCACCACACCACCGTGCAGCTCCTAGATGCCAATCAGTCCAGCAGAAAGATTTATGAATAAATCCTTGAATTGTGAAGAAAACCATGTAGTTCTGGAAAAAATATAAATCATCTTAAAGTTTCATTTTGAATCATTGTGTTGAAGAAATCAGGCTAATAGCAAAGTGTGTCATACAAAAAGAAAACCCCAACCTCTAGAGGCAGATGGCCGCCCTTCCTGGTTCTGGTACTGCTGACTTTTAAAAGGAATTTTTCCTCTCCACTATTGCCTTGAATCACAGAGAAGTTTCTGTGTGATCTATTTTTTCATTAGTTATGCATCTTCATTAAATTGGCAATATATAAATTGTATGAATTAGGATTTTTGTGTATTTGTGTATTACCATTGAACAACAATAAATTGGATTATAACTAGCTAGAATTAGACTATATATTTGATATATGTGTTGAACTTATGCTTATGATATGGTACTAAATAAATAAAACTGAACTGAATTGAACTTAATTAAAAGAAGTCCAAACTTCATTTCTCACACATAATTACAATTAAAACATCTGCTCCCTCGCTACAATTCATGTGATTCATATTCTAGTATGGAACCCCTAAAATCATGATAAGTGATAAATGACAGGATGATCATTTTGTGCGCACAATTTAATGATAAAAGCAGTCAGTGGCTCTGTACGTAGAAGCAGCTGTAATATTTCCTTTTTCTCTCTCTTCTCTGCTTTCATTTATAATGATTTATTAAAGTAAATGCTTAGGACTGCTTCACCTCGGACATACAGTATATTGCCAAAAGTATTCACTCACCCATCCAAATACTTAAATTCAGGTGTTCCAGTCACTTCCATGGCCACAGGTGTGCAAATTCAAGCGGACTGCTTCTACAAACATCTGTGAAAGAATGGGTCGCTCTCAGGAGCTCAGTGAGTTCCAGCGTTGTACTGTGATAGGATGCCACCTGTACAACAAGTCCAGTTGTGAAATTTCCTCACTATTAAATATTCCACAGTCAGCTGTCAGTGGTGTTATAACAAAGTGGAAGCGATTGGGAACGACAGCAACTCAGCCACGAAGTGGCAGGCCACGTAAAACGACATAGTGGGGTCAGCAGGGTTACCAACTTTCTGCAGAGTCAATTGCTACAGACCTCCAAACTTCATGTGGCCTTCAGATTAGCTCAAGAACAGTGCGTAGAGAGTTTCATGGAATGGGTTTCCATGGAATGGGTTTCCGAGCAGCTGCATCCAAGCCATACATCACCAAGTGCAATCCAAAGTGTCGAGTGCAGAGGTGTAAAGCACACCGCCACTGGACTCTAGAGCAGTGGAGACGCATTCTCAGGAGTGAGGAATCACGCTTCTCCATCTGGCAATCTGATGGAGGAGTCTGGGTTTGGCGGTTGCCAGGGGTATACTTGTCTGACTGCATTGTGCCAAGTGTAAAGTTTGGTGGAGGGGGGATTATGGTGTGGGGTTGTTCTTCAGGAGCTGGGCCTGGCCCCTTAGTTCCAGTGAAAGGAACTCTGAATGCTTCAGCATACCAAGAGATTTTGGACCATTTCATGCTCCCAACTTTGTGGAAACAGTTTGGGGATGACCTCTTCCTGCTCCAACATGACTGCACACCAGTGCACAAAGCAAGGTCCATAAAGACATGGATGAGCCAGTTTGGTGAGGAAGAACCTGCAAAGAGTCCTGACCTCAACCTGATAGAACACCTTTGGGCTGAGTTAGAGCAGAGACTGCGAGCCAGGCCTTCTGTCCAACATCAGTGTCTGACCTCACAAATGAGCTTCTGGAAGAATGATCAAAAATTCGCATAAACACACTCCTAAACCTTGTGGAAAGCTTGTCCAGAGGAGTTGAAGCTGTTATAGCTGCAAAGGGTGGGCCGACGTCATATTAAACCCTATGAATTAAGAATGAGATGTCAATGAAGTTCATATGCATGTAAAAGCACATGAGCGAATACTTTTGGCAATATAGTGTATGTTGCTACATGCAGTGCAGACCACTTTTCAGCTGAATGGAATACCATGGTCATAAAGAGATAGACACATTTGGTCTGTGGCATTTAAAATATCCTAAAATTATATCATGGATCTTAAAGTTGTCATGGCATGATAATTTCCAAATATATAATTCCTCTACATTAGCTCTGCAGACTCCATGACTTTAAATAGTTTGTTATAAGTTCAGAAAGAGGGTGTAACAAGGGTTTCCTTAAGTAGATGAGGCTGGAATCAATGAGACTGGAAGCAAGAGTCTTTAGTGGAGAATATTCTTTTAAACACGCTGGACACAAATAAAAGACAGGCATAGAAAGCCATCCCCCACCCCCACATCGGCTTCTTTGATCGCATCTCCATCATGCTGGTCCCTGCCTATTGCCCTCTACTTAGATGCCGCACGCCAACACAGATGAGCATCACCGTGTGGCCCAGTGATGCTGTCTCTGCACCGCAGGACTGTTTCCAGTGCCCAGAATGGCAGGTCTTCAGAGAGGTAGCTGTCCGTGAGGGAGAGGTGGATCTGGAGGACTACAC
This sequence comes from Leuresthes tenuis, assembly GCF_036924035.1. Lineage (NCBI taxonomy): Eukaryota > Metazoa > Chordata > Actinopteri > Atheriniformes > Atherinopsidae > Leuresthes > Leuresthes tenuis. The sequence continues at coordinate 28,393,895 of NW_027325359.1, read as the reverse complement.
ATCTGCTGTCCTCGGCTATATCCAGAAGTGTGTAGAGGATGTCACCACCACCAGGACAGTAACATGCTATCCAAACCAGAAACCCTGGCTGAATGAGGAGGTCTGGTCTCTGCTGAAAGCCAGGGACGCTGCGTTCAGGTCTGGTGACAGCCTGGCACTCAAGGTAGCTAGGAGAGAGCTGACTACAGGAGTGAAGAGGGCCAAGGCCACTTTCACCCAGAGGGTCAATTCAACACCAAGGATGCATAATGCCACAGTGACCCCTCTCTGCCTGACACACTCAACAACTTCTATGCCCACTTTCAGGACCCAAACATCTCCCTCAGCACCAGACTCACCCCTTCACCAAAGGAGGAGCCCCTCAGTGTAACCCCAGCAAAAGTGAGGAGGACCCTCCAGAGGATTAACCCCCGCAAAGCTGCTGGTCCCGACAACATTCCCAGGCGGCTGCTGAGGGTCTATGCACACCAGCTCACCGAGGTGCTGAGAGACATCTTCAACACCTCTCTCCAACAGATGGCAGTCCCCATCTGCCTAAAGACTGCCTGGATCATCTCCATCCCCAAAACATCCACGGTGACCTGTCTGAATAGCCCTCACCCTGATAGTCATCACAGTCACTGTGGACCCATACGAATATGCATACAGGAAGAACCGATCCACAGAGGACGCCATATCTTATGTGGTCCACACAGCCCTTACCCACTTAGAGAACAAGGACTCTTATGTTCGCCTGCTCTCACATCAACATTTAATACCACAGACCGTGATTCAAAAACCCAATACACTCGGACTAAGCTCCACCGTTTACAACTGGGTCCTGGACTTTCTAACAGACAGCCGGCAGTCTGTGAGAATCCACGATATCTCCTATGTGCCCTCTCCTATACTACACACGACTGCTCGGCGAAACATCCGAGCTGTCTGATTGTGAAGTTTACTGACGACACGGCTGTGGTTGGACACATCATGAATAACGATGACGTGCAGGACGTGCAAAACCTGGAGGGTTGGTGCAGAGAGAACAAGACCAAGGTCCAAGAAGACCAAGGAGATGATCGTAGACTTCAGAAGGGGCAGACACCCCCTAGTGGTCTCCAGCTATATGGTAAATGGACTTGTATAGCGCTTTTCTAGTCTAACTGACCACTCAAAGCGCTTCACTACATGCCGCATTCACCAGCTCACACACATTCATACAGCACGTCTTAAGATACTTAACTACGTGCTTTTTCTAATCATTCATACACACATTCATACCCCAGTGATACACTGGGAGGCAACGTGGGGTTCAGTGTCCAAGGACACTTCGACATGTAGCCCAGGGAAGCCAGAGTCGAACCACCGACCTTCCAATTGGTGGGCGACTGCTCTTCAACCTGAGCTACAGCCGCCCCTAATATGTACCTGGGTGTATACATCACTGACGATCTCACCTGGAGCAAAAACACTTCCTGCCTGATTCGGAAGGCAAACCAGCGCCTCTACTTCCTCAGGAGGTTGAGGCATGCCGGACTTGGGAGCTCAGTCCTGAGTCCTTGATTCTACAGATGTCCTCTGCTCCTGCATCACCGTGTGGCACAAGAGCTGCTCTGCGGCAAAGAAGGTGCTGAAAGGGTGGTGAAAGCTGCACAAAGGACTGTGGGACACAGCTTATCCACCACCACGGACATTTATACCTCCAGATGCAGGAAGCGGGCCTCCTCTACCATGAAGGACCCGACTCACCCCGCACATACTGCTGCGGAGCATTAAGAGCAGGACCACCACTCACTCAAGAGTGCTCACTACCACAGTTGCCAGCTAGGCAAGAAAACATTTTGAGAAACATGCTACATTTTCAAACACGACGACACGAGAGATCCAGCCGTAAATGTTGGAGCCAGAATATCAAAGTGAGCAGCATGACGAAATGTCACAATGAAGATTACAAGTCTATTTGGTAAATCTGCTTAAAACCTGCAATTTTGCAATCGTTTGTGACTCAGTGCTTCTGAATGGTTGAAGAAGCATCAATTGGATATGTTTGGTTGTCTTGTGTATACATTTATTAACACAAAGTACCGCTCGCCCCTTAAGCTGCATTTTCACTCAGTATAACCATGGTGTTTGGTCTAAAATCTGTTCATATGTCTGATGCCAACACAGACATTTTAAACTGTTTGACTCACTGCTTGAGGTTCGGACCTATACAATTTTAGTGTTGGAACAGACTAGACTTTTGTAGTGTAGTGAAGAAATTCAAACATCAAACGAGTTCCTTCTGCATAAAAATACTTTTTTTGGCTTTTGGTGACATTTACAGTGATAATACATCGCAGCAGATAAGTCATAAAATGTGAAAAAGCATGCCAAAGGACCTTTAGACCTTTTCTACTGTAATTTGCATTGGATGGTCAGCATTTTCTGTTTTGCCAAATGTTTGATTGAGGGCTGTCTTGTTCAGTTCATTAATGCCCTGTAAAAAATAAAAAAGTACAGCAAAAGATCATCAGTTGATTAAACTACATGTTTCCACTAGATTCATGGTTATTGCATTTTGCTCAGACAAATTATTTGTCGTCAAGCAAGTTGTACTTTATCAAATCTTTATAGTGGTCCCAACTAACCAAAATAAGAGCAGTTTGAGGCATTTGAAATTAATGGGTAGGTGTGTCCTGACCTAAGACTTCCAGTTGTCCATTAAAGTGTAAAAGACACACTGACAACACACACACACAGGGAAAAACTAAAAAAGTAGTCACTGAATTATGCTGAATAAGAAAATACTTGATCACTTGAAGCCCCGATGGTCCTGCACTACATTTGTACTGGATCTCTGAGTTTCCTGAATGTATTTCAAAATAATGCATCAATGAATAAATGTATAAATGTGAGGATTTACTTTCATGATTTTGTGGCATCAAGCCTGTCTGCAACAGCCAATCTGATATTTTACCGTCAATCCAGCATTTTACAGCAACTCTGCCACACAGCACGTCTCTTCGTCGGGAGCGGTGACGAGAGGGGCTGACCTTGAGCCAATCAAATGGCAGCATATCTAACCTTGTTGCATTGCAGGTTACACTGAGCATTGAGACAAGAGGGCATGTCGGAAAAATAGTTCTCTACAAAGGCTTAATACTACAAATGAGTTTGTGAAAAATGTTATATTCAATGCATTATGTATAAAAGATGTTCTATTAGAATATTATGGTCCCGATGCAAACTTACGCCCTTGGTGTTTCCTACAGGAGCCGTTGTCAAAAGAGGAGAATAAGGAGAGTGAGGCAATGGGCAGAGTAGATGAAGGAGTAGAGGAATTCTTCACCAAGAGAATCATCCCTGACTATGGACTGTGAGTTAAATCAAAACACACATGCATGCATGCATACACATGACTGTGTGTGAGATGTGTGTTACATGTTGTTATATGTTGTGTGTTACATGTTGAGTTGGAGGCAAACAAGACATTTTTCCTGTATGTCCAGAGGATTTTGATTTTGATTTCATTTCTGGTACAGTACCAGTTTTGTAGTAACATTAACATACGTTAACACTATCATAACACAGGTGACCTGTATCATACTCAGACATCGACTGCTATAACTGAAGTTTCAGTGTGAGTACAGTAGGTTAGAACTCAATAACAGGAAGCCCTGTCCTGCATCCAAACTGTACTTCTCCCCACCGGTTACTCTTTTTTGTCATTGAGGTTTTTTTCTTCACACTATCCTAAACAAACCCTCAGGTTGGCATTTCAGCTTAGTAAAGCATGTTTTTTCACAATGATTTTTGTTTGAATCTGTATGCTTCTTTTGTCTGAAATGTTATTTTCAAACCAACCTCTTATGATAATTGCCAACAATATTTAAATAAGAGTGAATTAGTAAGTAGTGAAGTTGGTTTCTGTAAGTGAGATGGGTTTATTTCTGTATAGTTGTACTTTTAGTGGAGTACCATATCAACACACATTGCCTGTGTGAATTCAGTTCTTGCTCCACCAAAGTCTGCAGTTTTAGTTCACTGAACACAGGATGATAGCTATATTTTAAAATTGTATGTTGTTACTAAGCAATGAAAGGTAATCCTGTATTGCCTTTACTGGGGTTTACAAGTGTATCCCACAGTAAGTGTACATAAAACTGTTTTAATCATCACATGCCATTAAATGACAGGTGACCTCACGTTAGGTGGTTGTATGTTGAGTCCTCTCTCTTCAGTCTCTATCTTTCTCTAGCCCTCGTTTGATTTTGGGTCAGTAACTTGTGTTACTTGCCAGATGGTGCTGTGAATGGTTTTGAACACTGTTCACATCTAGTTCATATTGCTTGTTTTTTTAGTGTTATTGTTGTCCAGAATCCTTGCTGTTTCAGGGTTGTAGTGCTCGCTACACCTGCCAAATGTGAGCTCATGATGCCCTGAGCCAATGGTAAGGATGTATTTATGTTTATGTTTCTGCATTTAGCACACGCTTTTATCCAAACGGACTTACAAATGAGGATATAGCATTACAGCTAACATCAAAGCTAATAATAAGCTACATAGAAAGAAGCCACTAGTCAGACTCTCTCAGGGGGGACAGTGTAGAGATAGAGTACAGGCACAGAGGGAAGTACAGAAAGATAAAGGGCTGTAGGGGGGGGGTAGGGAAGTACAGGGTAAGTGCTAGGGTAAGAGATGCTCTCTGGAGAGCTGGGTCTTCAAGAGTTTCTTGAAGATAGACAGGGACACCCCTGTTCTCGTAGCACTTGATTGGTCATTCCACCATTGTGGAAAGACACATGAACGACACAATCCTTTGCTGAGACCGTGTGGTCCAGTGAGGTGGTGTATATGGCAAAGAGAAGAGGTCCCAGTACTGAACCTTGGGGAACCCCTGTGGCGAGGTGGTGCGCTGCAGAAGTGTGACCAAGCCAGGATACTTTGAATGACCGACCAGTGAGGTATGATTCAAACCAGGAGTGTGCTCTCTCTGTGATGCCCATGCTAGTAAGTATGGGCAAAAGGATACAGTGGTTGACTGTGTCAAATGCAGCCGATCGGTCGAGCAGCATAAGAACTGAGGACTTAGCTGTCGCTCTGGCTTCTTTTAAGGCTTCTGTCATAGCCAACAGAGCCGTTTCAGTGGAGTGGCCACTTTTAAACCCAGACTGGTTTGGATCGAGGAGGTTGATTTGTGAGAGGTAGTCAGTGACCTGCTTAAAGACTGTCCTTTCAATGGTCTTAGACAGAAACTTCAGGGTCTTCAGCTTTCTAAAGCAAGGATGGTATGGCTGCTCATGCATGCATATATGAATGGAGAACAAGGCAAAAAAAAATCCAATCACAATCAACTTGTTTCTTTTCTGCTCTTTTGTGTTTCATCAATGTCGTTGACAGTTGGATATATCAACGCAGAGTAAGTTGATAGCAGGCCAAGATAAAACTAAGCTGTTTTCAAGTTTGTTTACTCCCTGCTGCCACTATCTGTACCCAGAGCTGGTTTGAAAAGAAGAATCCATGTATGAACAGTGTGATTCTGTAGCTTCAAGTCCAACAGAGCTATGTGTTGTACTCTCTAATATTCGACGTCATATCACTTACAGGAGCCTCACTTAGAGAGTTAACTTACATGCCATTTTGCATTTCTAATCAGGACCTTCTTTCAGATAAATCTCTAAGCATCAGTTTAGTAAAAAAAAAAAATTGGGAACAGGTTCCATAAATTAGAGAAGAGGATGAATAACAAAACCTTGATATCCCAGTCATTTTCACATCATGCACCAATTCAATCTTCATTTTAGAGTGGACCCCACTTTTAGAGTATTGCACCTGAGATCTTGTAGAGCTGTTTGTACTGAGGTTTAAAACTAAACTTAAGCTCCAGACACACCAACTGATAGCGAGAAATATTTATAATAGAACGCTGTCTGTGTTTTCTCACAATACCTATGTGTTAGTGGAACACACCATAAAGACAACATCCACCAGCCAACTAGAATGTGTATAAGAGTGCAGAGGAGAGTAGCAGTTTATATGTTAAATACTCTGGATGAAAAACATAAACTAAGCAAAAGCTTAAAGTAAGGTCATTATTATTTAGTGGCTTATTTAAGGCTTTTAGTGTCCATCATTGTTCTAGCTCAGGTGGACATGTTTCATTGTGTTTTAACTAGAAAACTGTTTCTATTCTAATTAACACAACAAAAACGTATTATTATTACGCAATACAATAATAACTTATTATTAACAACTTATACTTTATTGCCTCTTACAGGCATTCACTACTCCGTTCAGCCTTATCAGGTTACCAGTTCACATAAAGATTCCATTCATCCCCCTGCAGGGGATGGGAGCCTATTCAACCAGCCATTAGATCAAGGTAGGGTACACACGGGACAGGTCACCAGTCCATCACAGGATCGCAAAGAGACAAACGATCATGCACACTCACACTCACTCCTAGGTTTTCAGGTTCTTGTCATGTTTCTCCCCTGTCACGTTAGGTTCACTCATGTCACCTGTTTCTGTTCACAGCTGCACGTCATCACTGATCACTTCCCCACAGTATTTAGTTTCTAGGCTCACTTGCACCCAGGGCAGAATCCTCACTTACCCTTCATGCCACAGTTGTCTTGTTAAGTCGTTTTTTTTTTTTGCCTCATAGTCTTGTTTTTTTATAGTCTTGCTTTGTTTGTTCATAGTTAAGTATTTTTGATTATCCGGCTCAGCTGTGCTTTCTGTTTTTGCCTGTTTGAAATAAACCTTTTTTTGAATTTGAAGAACTGCATCTACCTTCTTTGCACCACCGTCCCTGACAGTAAGTGTCAGACATTAATGCAGCCTGTCATTGACATTAATTTCAGCAATATGATAAGTTATTAACTTTGCTCTTATATTTATTGGTATTCTTTTCATGAAAAGTTTGTCTGTTAGAATTTATGATGCAACACTTTGAATCAAGCTTGAAGTGTAAAAGCGCACAGGTCTGAGGGATTTAACATTCACAACCTGAAACACTGCATTTACATTTGTAAGTTAAAAAATAAAAAAAACAGCTTTGATTAAAAAGGCATCTTCTCCCAGGCAGCAGTGGTTAAGATATTAGCATGTATGCTTCCTGCATCGATAGATTAAGAACCATTTGATGGTTATAATACTAAGATAGGCTTGCATGGCAGTATGGCTTCTGGGACGTAGTTCTGTTAGGCAGACAACATGCTAAATATGTTCACTGCACACACGCTGCTCCAAATTCTGTATATCATGTCATATAAGAACTATTAATTAGTTGAAAACCTGAGTGAGCTTTGCAAATGTAGTAACCTTCTGCACTTGGTTGAAGCGTCAATGGAGAATTTGGCAATATTTGGCTCAATGGCTCCCTCTGTAGGTATGGGATATAACGTCACTGTTGTAAAAACAAACCCCTGTCTGAACTCTGCACATGCACAGCTATAATCGGGAATTTGTTGTCATGTCTTAGAGGCTGACAAAAGACACCTACAGAGGCTACAGAAGAAGACAGTATTTTCTGTGTATTTTCTGATATGTACAATAAAACGTGATGATGAAACATGCTCACAAAAAGACAAAGATCTCAATGTGGTGTATATGTGAAATCAATAATGTGCAACATAATGCACATTCTGTATACTAGCGTCATATATTGAAAATGGAAGGGGACATTTTTGAAAGGGTGCAAACTTCCAAGATTTTCAGTTTTAGTTTAATTTCTGAAGCATCAAATCACAACAAATGTCATCTCAAGGCACTTCAATAATACAGTCCAATTCAAGCCAATTAAGAGTCCAATTCATTGTCATCATAATCCAATCAAATCCAATTAATTAAATCCAAAATGAGTCCAATTCATTCATGAAGAGTCAATTCAAAGACAAAATCCTTGCTAAGGAAACCAACAGATGGCACCGAAACTTGTCTTCAGTCCAATCTCCTGTCCTGAGCGTGCCTGTGGCGACTGTGGAAAGGAACGACTCCCTTTTAACAGGAAGAAACCTCTGGCAGAACCAGACTCAGGAAGGGTGGTCATCCACCTCGACCAGCTGGGGTTTGAGAAGACAGAAAAGAGGGTGGAAAAACACCATAACATCATTCAAAGGATATCTGTTGGACCAGGGAAACACAAGTTAATGACCACAATAATGTCACATGTACATAATATAATTTGAGAAATTAAACGGGGGGAAAGATAGCAAAGTGAGGAAAGATGTGACAAATGAGCTCCCCCAGCAGTCTGGGTCTATAGCAGCTTAACTATGGGATGTTTCAGGATCACCTGAGCAATCCCTAACTCTAAGCTTTATCAGAAAGGAAAGTTCTAAGCCTAATCTTGAAGGTAGCGAGGGTGTCTGCTTCCTGAAGCCAAACTGACAACTGGTTCCACAGAGAGAGGCCTGATAACTGAAGGCACTGCCTCCCATTCTACTTTTAGAAACTCTGGGAACAAAAAGTAAACCTGCAGTCTGAGAGCAAAGTGCTCTGTTAGGAAAATATTTTACAATGAGATCTTTAAGATATGATGGAGCTCGGTCATTTAGAGCTTTATATGTGAGGAGAAGAATCTTAAATTCTATTCTGAATTTAACAGGGAGCCAATGAAGATAAGCTAAAACTGGAGAAACATGATCTCTCCTGTTAGTTCTCATCAGAACTCTGGCTGCAGCATTTTGGATCAGCTGGAGGCTTTGCAGAGAATTTTACATTTTGTTGTAAAGTTTACTAACACTGACCAAACATGAGAAGAACTTATTTCCATGTTGGTCTGAATCAGAACCAAGGTGCTGACTGAGGCTTCATCTGTGAAACAGATGATAATGATAAGGTTATAATGTTTCAATCTCTGATACATAACATGGATGAACAGGCTGCTGTAATGCTGTGTACTTCCTGTTAGTCATGATACAGAGCACTAAAGTAAATGTCTGGAGTACATAAACATGTTTCATTAGTTTCATTACAGGAATCATCCACAGCATCAATCTCCTCTGATTTACAGTTTACACAGAACAGAGGGAGAAATGATCAGGATCATATTCTTTTCATGAATTTATACCTGAATGTTAGCAACAGAGCCAAGCAAAGCAAATGAGATAGAACAGAGAGCTAGTCAGTTATTACAATGAAGCTAACTCTGCAACTATCTGTCATCCTGCTGTTGTCTCTGGGCTCTCTCTAGCAGTAAAATCTAACCTGATCTTTATTCTTGTCCTATGTCTTCCTCATATACTTTATCTTTTCTTCCTCACTTCCTTCCATGGTGTTGTATTTGATCTGTTTGCTGCATCTTCCATGAGTTTTTTCTTTGAAAGTGTGCTGTTATCTAATCAGATGAGCTTGAACAGAGGGCAACTGGACTTCTTCTTTGATCTTGAAGACGTTTCACCTCAGCCAGTTGCCCTTATTCAAGCTCTTCTGATTATCATGACCTGGATGACTTATCTTCATCATCATGTGTTGTTATCTAGTTGTTGGTGTGTGACATAGTAAAGTAAAGCAAAACAGTGTCGTGGTGGGCTGGAAACCAAAATTCGGAAGTGCTGTTTCTCAGCCTTCGGGCACTCCAGGGCATTTTGGGGCCTAGGAATGTGCAATAGTTTGTGTACTTCAAAATGAGTCAGAAGCAGATAGTTTGAAGGTTCACAAACTTTTCTAGTGTCGTTTTGAGAAGAGCATGAGCGCATAATGACTCCTGACAATGATCTGGCCTGTGATAGCCTGGTTTTCTATCTCTGGACCACAGTGTGGAGGATATTGACAGCACCATGTGGTGGACTACAGAAAGAAATCCAAATGACAGAAATATTTTGCTTGGTGTGCTGTTTGCATGAATATTCCTTTATATACCTGAGCTGAGCATGTGACTTGGGTCTTGAACCAGTAGTTATAGTACTGAGTGTCTTTTTTGTCTGTTGCTCTTTCTGCTGTCTCCCTGCTGCAGAAAAGGCCGATGGGAGGAGTCAAACCCTGCCCAAGCCACTCCCTCTGAGTCAAGCCCCACACCTTCAACCTCAACCCCTTTTTCCACTTCATCTGACATTATCACTCCCTCTACCACCACAACTGTCACCTCTCCTTCTGTTGCATCTACTGACACGTCCTGTACATCCCCTGGTTTTCCACCCCTCTCCACATCTTCCACTCCCCACACCTCCACCTCTGTCCCCACCACCACCACACTGCCCACCAAAAATATCAAGAAAAAGTTTGGTGATTTCTTCGCTTTCAAGAGGGCTCGAGCCAGCCGAGCTGCCAAGGCAGGCGGGGGAGAGGGAGGAGGAGGAGCAGAGGGGGTGAAGGTCAAAAGGACCTCCATTGCAGATCTCATTCGACCTCTCCGAGAGGCCAAAGAAAGGGAGAGAGAGAAGGAGAGGGACAAGGAGAGAGAGAAGGAGAGGGGGGCAAGGTCAGTGGATGATGCTAACATTTGTAATGATGCCGCTACCACAGAAGGAACCTCCGCCACCAGCCGCCGTCTTGCAGGCGATGTGAGAGGAATAATGCCACCTGCACAGACATTAACCATGACGACACCTCCCAGTGAGAATGCTCCCTCTTATCCTACCATCACCACAAGCCCTGACACTGCTGTGATCTCCAACCACGAAGGAGCAGCAGGTCCTGTCGAGCCGCGTCACATCTCTAGTCCTGCAGTCAGTTCTGCTCTGACTGAGCAGGACATGACTTCATATGGAGAGAGGAGACTGAGGGTGACCAAGAGACTGAGAGAGGGCAAGAGCCAGAGTCTCATTCTGCTGACGGGATTAGAGCCTGAGGACAAGGATAATACACCCAGTAAGGTCAGTCTAAAATGCACTGAGCACACCAAGAGTTCACCAAAAGGGGAATGAAACACCAATAATTAATACAACTTGTACTGGAAATGTTTAGAGACAAGCTTGTTCTGGAGGCCAGCCTTTATTTCTAAGCTTCCCAATTTTAATACTTCCTATTATTCTCTGATGTTCAGTGTTTATATATTCTAACTATATCCTCCATGGTGTCCTGTAGTGGGAATGGGGGTGATATGCCTTTCAGATGCACTGAAATGTGTCATATTCTTGCTCCATGTTTCTGTTTTTTTTATTCTGCTTTAATAAAATTACTAACAACTATCATTAAAATTCACATGAATATTTAACAGTCTCCATGAAGGATCTGAGTTCAGTTTACATGGGAACCGTACCGTGTAACACAGGTAATCTGCAGGAGCTGAAGCAGATTTGCTAAATGCTGTTTTGACCCAGACATAGCTCAGCGTTGGCTACCTGTCAGCTTCGCAATTGTTTTTAAAATTCTAGGATTAGTTTTTAAAACTTTTAATTGAATTATCATGACTATTTATCAGATCTGCTTTTACCATATGATCCATCTAGAACACCCAGGTCTTCTGGAGGAAGCCCCACAGTAAGAACTGAGACTTACAATAAGGCATCCCTCTCTGATTATGGCCCACATCCGTGGATTAGCTTCCTGAAGACCTGAGAGAAGCAGAGTGTCAGCATTTTAAAAACTCAACTCAGCCCAAGAACTTGAGTTTTACTTTTGAATGTCAAATATTCATTTGTTTATCAATCCATGAATTTGGTATGTTTTTACTTTTTTCTATATGCATTTAACTGTTTTCTACTTTTAGTCAGGTTTTAGGAGACTTTTATTAATATCTATGAATTATTCTATTTTCACTTCATAGTTTCACGAACATATTTGTTTAACTATTTTGACAGGATTTCATTATCAATGGGATATTATCTGACTCATTGTTTTCTGCCTTCAGTGTTTCCACACACAAACGAAGTTTTTTCAGGTCAAATTGTGATAGTGTTCCTCCTCAGTTACTTAGACCTTTTATCTAGTTTAATGGAAAAATACAATCCTTCTGTGCAATACAGCTGGGGTGGAGCAGGGGAGGATGCATTCTTTTCTAATGCTCATTTTGATTGTTTTTACTAGTTTTTGGTTTAAAGCCTTAGTTTACACAGTGCCTACAGAAGCATTTGTACTGTACTTGTTTTATACAGTTAAGGCATTCACTTTGTTCCCCATTGTGATTCATGTGTAAGCACACTTTTTCTCATTTGTTGGCACAGTTTTGGTCATATGTGCTTGTTTACAAGTGTACATACTGTACGCAGATTCAGCACAACAGGCTAGAGGTGCACAGAATTTTTTTTTGGCTGATTCTCATAATCTTTCAAAAGATACAGAATTGGTTTAGTGATTCTTTTGCTTTAATTCAAATTTAACTTTGTGATCATAAAAAAAGTGCAGCAGGTTACAGGACCTTCCCTCAGAGAGCTGCAAGTTACTGAACAGACATCTGTACTAATAAAAACACAATTCCTCTAAACCCCCTTTATGTGCCAGATTAAAGCTCCTTAACATGTATTGTTGTTAATGATGTATTAACTTTCTTAAACCTTTATTCTCAACAACACTGCTCATCCAGTGTCAAGAATCAAATGACTTTCCTTGTATTGCCTACAGTTTTTCATAGTTAATATCAGAAGAGGCTGCTGCCTTTGTGCTCTTCCTGGCTTCAATTTCACTTTGCCTTTGTTAGTGTTGCAGCCTAAAAGTATTTGGGGCATTATACATTTCATGGAGGTGTTCGTGATAACGTATTATCAAAGGCAAATTGTTTAGTTTTTCCGTTGTCTTTTGTAAAATGGTTATTGTTCTGCTCCGGTTAATTGTTGTAATCAAAGTCCTGCAATGGACAAACTTTTACAGGAAAAAAGACTTGAACTCACAAACACAGTGAAAGATAGAGTGCAGGCATCCCTTATTAGATGTTGTTATATGAGCCTGAAAGGTATGCATGCCTCAAGGTCATTTTTCTTCTTCTTGGAGAAGACCACAGCCAAAATTAGATGCATGTCTTGCCTGAAATCATCAGACGGGAGAGTAATAACAGATTCACAGGAAATGAGAAAAACTTTTTATACTGACCTGTTTGCTGCTGAAGTTTGCTGTCCAAAGAGTACTGCTGAATGGACTCCCTCGACTGAGGGAAATGGAAAAAGGAAAAAACTGATGGAACTCTAAGTCTGGAGGAAGTGACTGTAGCCCTAGGTCAGATGGCTTCTGGGGAGCTGGGATGGAGTCTCTTTAGAATTCTTTAAGCATTTTTGGGATATCCTTGGTCATGTTCTGCAAGCTTTTCTGGCCTGACTCAGGCTGGAGAAGTTACCTACGTCTTGTTGCAGAGCTGTTCCGTAACTTTTACCAAAAAGGGGGATTTTTATGTACAGATTATGAGATTTTGTCTAAAGCACTGGCTGAAAGCATGTCTTGAGTCAATAATTCAAATGGACAAACTTTTACAGGAAAAAAGACTTGAACTCACAAACACAGTGAAAGATAGAGTGCAGGCATCCCTTATTAGATGTTGTTATATGAGCCTGAAAGGTATGCATGCCTCAAGGTCATTTTTCTTCTTCTTGGAGAAGACCACAGCCAAAATTAGATGCATGTCTTGCCTGAAATCATCAGACGGGAGAGTAATAACAGATTCACAGGAAATGAGAAAAACTTTTTATACTGACCTGTTTGCTGCTGAAGTTTGCTGTCCAAAGAGTACTGCTGAATGGACTCCCTCGACTGAGGGAAATGGAAAAAGGAAAAAACTGATGGAACTCTAAGTCTGGAGGAAGTGACTGTAGCCCTAGGTCAGATGGCTTCTGGGGAGCTGGGATGGAGTCTCTTTAGAATTCTTTAAGCATTTTTGGGATATCCTTGGTCATGTTCTGCAAGCTTTTCTGGCCTGACTCAGGCTGGAGAAGTTACCTACGTCTTGTTGCAGAGCTGTTCCGTAACTTTTACCAAAAAGGGGGATTTTTATGTACAGATTATGAGATTTTGTCTAAAGCACTGGCTGAAAGCATGTCTTGAGTCAATAATTCAAATGGACCAAACTTACTGTGTTCCAGATCGCAGTGTAATGGACAAGCTTTTCTCATTCATTCTCATGTTTTTGAGTTAGGTACTGTTGATCATTTGTGTTTTGGTATAATCTCGTTGGATCAGGAAAACGCCTTTGACAGAGGTGACCACAGTTATCTGTTTTCTGTGTTGAATACTTCTGGTTTTGGAGACAGTTTAATTTCTTGGGTTAAACTGCTATACAGTGGAGTGGAATGTTTGTTAAAGGTGGAGGGTAGTCTTAGTAGACCAATCCCAGTTAAGAGGGAAATAAGGAATAAGACAAGGTTGTCCGATCTGGGGACAACTTTACAGTCTAGTTATAGAAGCTTTGTTATGTAGGCTATGGGAAAGGCTGCATGGTTTTTCCTTGCCTTTAGATGTAAGTGCTTATGCTGATGATGTAAATGTGTTTATTAGAGAGCAAACAGACATTGAGGCTCTGAAAGAAAGGCAAAATATTTGAAATAATGTTTTAAAGATATGTATTAAATCATGATCTGCAAAGGTAAATTGGGAAAAATGTGAAGCTTTTCTGGCAGGGAGTTGGGGAGGGAAGATGCCTCCTACTTTGCCTGGGAATTTAATGTGGGGAAGGACCAACTTGAAAGTTCTTGTGGTATGAGTACTAATGAGTTTGGAGTGATGGATAAAGCATGTGCAAGGTTGTCTAAATGGAAATGGTTGGTACCCCCGCTGTTTTACAGAGAACCTACAGATGTCCTGACTACTAATATCTTAGTTGCCTCTGTGCTATGTCATAAGCTGATAGGTCTCTGTCCCCCTATAGGCATACTTGAAAGAATACAACAGAAGATCTTGGACTTTTCCTGGAGCAGTAAACACTGGATTTGTGGATCTGCACTTTTTTTTACTTGTAGCAGAAGGAGGTTAAGGCCTTGTAGACATTTTGTCCAGGATGGCAGCATTCAGACTGCAGACAGCTCAGAGACTTTTTATCATTGTGGTGTGAGGTGGTTGGATACAGCAAAGTGTCTGTTGCAGAGGGCTGGAAGACTAGTATATGATAAACTTTTCCTTCTGCAGATGGGAGCTGTGGATTTAACAGGGAACCTGCTGCCATTCCAGGTCTGTGGATATTTGAAGGGCCTGTTTTCCACAATTGCTTGATTAATGCAAGCATTCTCACATCAGTCTCCATAAGATCTGCATTGAGAGAAATAGACTGTGTGAAGATGGGACATTTGACCTCACCGACGGATGTGTTGAGCCAGAATATAAATCTCAGGCCTTGATTGCTGTCCAGAGTTGTGGAGGAATTATGAGACCCCTCCCAGAAGGGTGAAGGTGTTTCTTGTCTGCTTCAGCAGGCCTTTGGGATCCAGAAGCACCGTACAAGTTTCCTTCTCTGACTGTTGCTCCTAATGTGGAAGATTGGGAGGAAAATGAGGGCAAATTGCTTATTTTCATGATTCCGTAATTGGGGGAAATTGAGAGTTTAAAAAAGAACATATTAAATTTGGTAAATGGACTTGTATAGCGCTTTTCTAGTCTAATTGACCACTCAAAGCACTTCACTACATGCCGCATTCACCCCACATTCATACAGCACGTCTTACGATACTTAACTACGTGCTTTTTATAATCATTCATACACACATTCATACCCCAGTGATACACTGGGAGGTAACGTGGGGTTCAGTGTCTTGCCCAAGGACGCTTCGACATGTAGACCGGGGAAGCCAGAGTCGAACCACTGACCTTCCTATTGGTGGGCAACTGCTCTTCCTCCTGAGCTACAGCCGCATTTGTGTAAAAGTGAGAAATTCGGGTCCTTGAGAGACTTAAAGATATCGAGGTGGGTAGTTTTTTGGAGCAGGTCTCCACTCGAAGAAGATGCTGGCGGTCTCTTTGTTCAAACTGCCTGTTGAGAAACGGGTAGCAGACCAAGATATTCTGTAAGGAAGAAGCATGCTCACCAACTTATCAATCTAATTTTTGCTACTGCTAAACTGGCCATATGGTTGACGCAAAGAAATTGCTCTGAATCTGTTGGTTGTGTGGATGTAAAGATGATGTTTATCGGTTTATTTCTTGTTACTCTTCATGTGATGTGTGTGTCCATTTGAACACTCATATTTATGCTTGTAAATACTCTCTGTCTTCCAGAAACACGCATCTGAGAGCACATCTAGTTTTGAACCGAGGCTTCAGGTGCTGCACAGAGTGGGCGTGGCCAAAACTCCACCTGCTGACACCAAAATGTGCCAGGTAGGATGTGCAGTCATTGAAAAACTGTTTTCTGAATTAATTGCAAATCTCTTGGGGAAAAAAACTCACAACATAATCCAAACATACACTGTGTTTGGTTGGAAGACTGAGTGCTGCCATAACTTTTCTCACATAGGTTCTGATTTCAGGGATCACACTCGAAGAATACTTTAACTTTTTTGCAGCTTGGGTTGAACATCAGTTCTCTTCATAATTTGTCTCACATTGGATAATCAAGAGCTAAGAACAGAGGTGACTTCCCTGTGAAGTCCTAAAAATGAGCAGGCAAACTGTTGTGTTAGCAGTCACTTCCCGCTTTATCTCTACTGTAGCTACAGTACACTGCACACACTGTAACTGTAACTAACCTTCTGACTCAAGCTTCTTTTCCCTCCACACCATGTCTTACATGGTTCCTGGTAAATCATGAGTCTTAGTCTGTTCTCTGCTCTGTGCTAAGGTCTTGTGTGTACAGTGTTAATACAGAATGAATTCAAACACTGTTTGTGTCAGTCTTGTTCTCTGACAGATTGTTTAATGTGTCTGTTGTAGAATAAAGATGATGAGCTGAGAAAAGCCAACTCTGAAGGTAAGCATGAATTATCTCTATAACTACCTCTCAATGATTTACATGTTGCAGTCATTTTTTGTAAATACTAAACAGGTCACATACAGTTAAATTTGAGCTTAATGAACCTGATAATTCCTCTTAGTTTTTGCAATGGACAAAATAGAGAACTGATTTGCAAATATGTTTTTGCTCATGAAAAACTGATGCGAATCGTGATGTGAGTAAACACATAAATACATGCTGGTCAAAAGTAATATGAACATTCTCTAATGTGACTGGCTGAATCTAATGCTACGTTCACACTGCAGGTCTTAATGCACAATTCCGATTTTCTGCTCAAATCCGATTTTTTTGTTTGGCTGTTCACATTACCTCTTTAAATGTGGCCTGTCTACGGATTGCTGAGTGAACATCTCACGCTCCTGAAGTGACCCGCATGCGCAGTTGATCATTGATGACATCACGCCCATAGACCACAATGGTGTTTACTGAAGCGACCATGGCAACGGCAACCGGTGCTACAGGACTGTATGGCTCTCAAGTCTCACGAGACACACGCATTTCAGCAAGTTTTTTATACAAAAAAAGTATAAAATTTCTCTGGCGCTCCGCTATCGCTATGGAAACGGCAGGAACAAAGCACGTCTCCCATGAGTCTGACTAGAGCAACACTAACAACAACACTAATAATAATAATATAAGTAATGAAAGACCTGTGTATAAGTAATGAAAGATGTCAAGAATGACGTCAAAGTTGCATTAAATGCCACCTGGCTGTCAGACTGGTTGCATTCAAAAAATCCGATCAGTATCAGTATCTGATTCAGTACCACATTTAAAAGTGGCCTGATTTCGATTCGAAAATGTCAGCTTCAGTGTGACTTGTGCTGTTCACACTGTCAAAAGCAAATCGGATATGGGTCACATATGAGCGATAAAATCGGATTCAGGTCATTTGCAACTGCAGTGACCATAGCCTCAATGTATGGGAAAACTAATCAGCTGTGAGTATGATCCTCCTGCAGCATTTCTACAATAAAACACTTCCACATGTGACAGCTGGTGCCCAAATTATTTAAAAGATGAAAGTTTTAAGCAACGAAACCAGAAAGGCTCAACATTTTCTGACTATGTTTAAATTTTTATGAGAAATGGTTTGGTAAAATAGCAGCTTCATGAATAAGTCATGCTTCTGTATTAAGTCCAGCCAGCATTTGGCCGGTCAACATGTTTTCTTCTGTATACATAAAAATTCATACTTTTTAAGACATTTTCACAATTGTCCATCTTTGTTTGAGT
Organism: Leuresthes tenuis; assembly: GCF_036924035.1. Lineage (NCBI taxonomy): Eukaryota > Metazoa > Chordata > Actinopteri > Atheriniformes > Atherinopsidae > Leuresthes > Leuresthes tenuis. The sequence continues at coordinate 28,375,888 of NW_027325359.1, read as the reverse complement.
AATATCATGACAGTAGAGATTGCTTTCAAGCTAGAAGTATTCTCTTCTTCTTTTCAGTCCTATTTGAGTAATCATCAGCCCATGTAGAGTCGCGTAACAATTAGAATGGCTGCAGATGAGTCCAAGTGTTTAAAGCATGTTTGGATTAAATGTCCCCCTGCTGTTCTGCTGCCTCTGTCCTTCAGGTGCTATCCTGGACAAACCTGAACCACCTCTCACATACATCAAGCCCAGAACCATGTCCACCTCATCAGGTATAATATTTCTGATGTCTGAGCTAATTTCTAAACAATAAAACAAACAAATATGTAAAGAGAAACCAGCAATGAACTCATCCTACAAGCAGTTATTGTCTGTTTCTTACAAGATGTTGAGTCTTTTTAAACGTTTAACTTTCTGTTTATGAGTTGTACATCTTTGATATGATTGGTCAGAATGCCAGCCACAGAAAGGTTAAGGCATGACGCACACATGCAGACACATTGTAGGGTTTGAATGAAGATTTTACAAAGGTTTAAAACTTGATCCTCACAGGAGGCAGTCTTTAAACAAATCCTACATAATGTGTTCACCTGGAGTTTCTGGTCAGAATGACCTGCATTCATAAGCAAGTCTCATCGTAATGCCCTGTCACTCTCACCCTTTGTTCAAGCTGACCCCAGGCGTCCCATGAGAGCACAGGACCCCATCCGACCAGACCCTCTACTTTACCCAAAGCCTGCTGTTCCTGAGCGCCCTAAAGCCCTCCTGCCACCCAAACCTAATATTGCAGCCAAACTTCCAATCCCCACCCCAGCTGCTCCTGCAGGAGGGGTGCCCCGCCCCTCCTCTGCTCCTCCCTGCAGCAGCTCAACAGAGCAGGTTCAGCTCACACCATACACACATGATGGCCGACCAGCAGAGACTGAAGAACAGGTAACACAGCATTTAGCTGGAAGTTTCTTTCATTGTTGCAAAGAAAATAAGCAGATGAAAGACTACACTCTCAGATGGAAATCTGTGACTTACAGATACAGAGTACCAGCACAACAACAAACAGTTCTACACTGTAACACACAGTGCTAACATAGTGTGTACTGATGGAAATTCTTTAGTGGGAAAGAAATAAAGAAAGAAAAAACATCACTTATAAGCCAAGCAGACAGATTTCCTTGTTGACAGCTGATTTTGTGGACATGTATACACACACACGTGTGTGAACATCCTCTACAACACGTGACCCTAACAGATTCATGATCTAATTGACATCCAACAAAGAATAACATCTGCAAACCTCCCCTCCCCGACTCAGCCTCAACTTACCCTGACCTACAGCAAGCTTGTTGACCATAATCACAAATATGGGCCTCTGCTAACAGGAACACTGTCTGCCTCCACATACTTGTGTCACTCTTGAATTTGCTGTCATTTTGTTTCCTCACTGAGAATATTCTGATCATCAGGACAGACGCCATGAGGGTGCCCAGGGAGCAGCCTTCACTCTGTCCTCCAGGAAAGAACTGCTTCCTTCTGCTAACCCATGGAGGGGTGCCAGTGCACAAGATTGCACTGTGATAGCACAATCAGTGACAGAGGGTATGTTTGGTTCATCTCATTTAAACTGAATCAATCAAATGACGGCTGGTCTGATAAGAGCTTATGATCATTTCTGAGAAATCGGGATTTGGTCCAGTCAGAGTGATGTGGTTATAGGGCCCATATCAGTGGGAGGCAGTGTATGTGTCACATTAAAGAGTTGGCTGCAGTCTGTGCGCTCACACTGAAATACCACTGCTTGATTTACCATTGACTTAACACGAGAGTCATCACTCTCCCGTGTGGGTCACATGGGCCTCATGTGAGACTCCACAAGATCACACATGCACCTGAAATGAACCACTTAAAGTGATGACATTGCAGGGATTGATAGATTGATATTTTAGTTGTTAAGGTTGCATTCATGTGCATGAACATTTACAGTACATAGTGTTTTTTAATGATGCTTCATATGTTCCCTCCCTGACTGCCTGTTTCTGTTGTGATGTGAATTCAGTTTGTACAGTTGCAAGATTTATAGTCTCATAATATAACACCTTAAGCGTGTGTTTGTGTGTGTGCGTCTGCATTCTTTCAGTGAATCTTCCAAAGCCACGGCCACACGCGAAGGCCTTTCCACAACGCAGGGCTGTGTCAGTTCATGAGGACGCCCTGTCCATGACACAAGGTGAGGCCAGAGTATGCATGTAGGATGAGAGCATTACACAAAGAGATGCGTCTAAAACAATGTTTGTGCAAGAACCCAGATATTTTCAGCTCTGACAGTAGTTCTGATGTGTCACGCGTTCATGTGCACACTGAGTATACACCTTTGTGGGCGGGGAAAGGGCTGTTCAAAACCAATTCAATTTGAAAGCATGAAAGTTAAGGTTACCACAGTAACTCCACAACCCGTTGCTATTTGATGATGAACTGATCAGGCTCTTTGCATCACTTCATCCGTTTTCTGTCCGTAACATAATCTCTTCACTCAGATCTCTGTGACACTCTGCTGTTAAAGGTGCATTCAGTGGCTGATTTATGCTCTATGCCTTGTGATGTATGGTTAGCAATTAGAGTTTGTTTTCACAACTGATGATAATTAAAATAATGCCTCGAATGTCTCTTATCTCTCTAAGAACTAAAGGCAGTTTTACAGAGGTCACCCATCCGTTTCCGGGGCAACAGGTGGGATCTGCCCTCCTGCAATGAAGATGAAGCACAAGGTGAAACAGGTGTTTATCTCATCTATATGTCTTTGTTTTTCTTCCTGTCAGTCTTTTAAACCTCCTCATCTGTCTATATCTACCCAGCCAGCGACACAGGAAAGCTAAGGGATGAGAAAAAGAAGGAAACTGTCCAGAAGGAGGAGCTGAAGGCAGAGAGAGGAGGAGCGGGCTGTGGCTGTATAGCAGCTGAAACCAAGCCTCCAGGAAAGGAAGAAGTCCGACAATCAGGGTTTTCCTCCTCTATAGCTCATGCTCAACAAGAAGTGACAGCACCCCGTTTCTTTACTTCAGCTGCAGCATTTGAGAAAGCTCTGCCTTCCCTGGATAGTCCTCCAGAACTTACCCAAGCCCTGGGAAAGTCACCCGTAATCCTCACACCTCAGAACCAGAGCCCCAGCACAATGTCAGTTCCCCAAACTTTGGAAAAACTGCTGGTCTCCCCATCACTCCAAGAAAATGTCCCCAGCACAAGCCCAGTTATTTCTGAACCGTCAGAAATGCTCAGCACGAGTCTCTCGTCCCACAAGAAGAACAGCTCTGGCACAGCTGCAGTGGATCAGGGAAACAGCACACAGGAGAGAGGAGAGGTGGCCTCTCAACAGCACACAATGATGACAGAGCCGGCACAGCACAGAACTGAGCCCCCCCTGTCAGAATGACATACACAATGAGACGGGGGCGGGCGCATCACTGACATTAGGAAGCAGGAGGGCACTGTGACTGTTTCCCTCTCATGTGAGCACAGCTGTGCTCCTTCAGTATGACAAATATAGCTACAGTGCACACGGTTGGTCTGTGTTTCTGTGTGTGCTAGTTTCCGCACAGTTACTGTTCGGGGTGAATAAACTTTTTAATGATTCAGTTGGAAAGAAGAGCTCAGTCTGATTGAAGCAGTGTGAGACTTGTGTTATTTGAACGATTTTGACAGCCAGGTTGTTTTGAAGTCTTTCCTTATTTACCCCAAAAAGTGAAACTGTTTGCTGCAGCTAGCTAGAAACAGATGCACCGACTGTGTAACTGCTGAGTGAGTTGGTGTTCTGACAGGTCATCTTCGGACTTCTGACACCAATAATCAACTTCATCCTGTTGTTTTGCTTTAAACTCACCATTCTCTGTCACTTGCATCTTTGCACTGTGTAATATGCAACCTTCAAAATGTATTTTATGTTCAGAGTGAACGTGTCTTCATCATCAGCTTGGTGGGTCTTTGTGGTAATCTCTGACAACAACGACTCATTTAACATGTTTGAAAGGATACATCAACATACATACTTTTCAACACAGCAAGACACATTTTTTCGGCCTCATGAATATCTTACATTAATTTCAAACAGAGTTTAAGGCCTATGATTATATATATAAGCTGAAGGCTGCAAATTCCTGACTGCAGCTCTCACAACTTTCCACTTTGCTTTCTTAATCCTTTCATCTTGTAAAAAAAAGACAATTTTTTTCATTTTTTCTGTTCTTTGTTCAAACTTTGGAGAATTCACTGGCCTTCTTTCCCCAAACCACTCACTGACTTCTATCCAGCCTGCGACTTTTGATTCAACACAGTGACTGTGTGACCGATACTGATAAAGTTGTTCCATTCACCTCAAACTAATCTGCTTTAGAAAGGGCATCTAGATAATACTATTCAAGTTAGAACAAAACAGTGAGATATTTGATGGTCTATTCCCAGTGAAATTAACTTATTATATGAAACCGGTTTCATATGTAAGAATGTATTATTATCATTGCTGTTGTTTTTTTCACCTCAACAGTGAAGGGGGATTCTTCATCGGGTCAGCACTTCCATTTGTCACGTGTGTGGATCCATTTTCGGCATATCAGCCACTGAGCTTAGACAGACAGTTCTTTCTAACATTTTGGAATTCATGTGGGACAGGTGTTCATAAACAATGTAGTGCACTTTCATTCTCATCTGTCACCACATCATCTACATTTTGTCTTTGGTTCAGATAGCTATGCATTTCATCTGAGTTTGTGCTCACAAAGTCTACAACTCAGCAGGTGTTTTCCTCAGTTTGCTCAGGAGCACAGCACCAGCAACCTAAACTAAAGGTTGGGTATTTCCCAATATCTTCACTCCAAATATTTGCCTCATATGATTTCTCAAAAGTTTTATATTTGGAAATTTATTGCAAATCCCTTTCCTCCATGGGCCCAAATTATGTCATCCATGTGGGATAGTTTTTCACGTTTTTATTTCCTTGTTTTCACATTAAACCTTTTAGATTTATTCAACAGGACACTGAAGCTTTGCATGTTTCTCCATCTGAGGATTTTATTAGAATATGACTTTTACAGTGATTCAGGTACAACTATGTATGGACTTATATCAAACGACCCCCCCTCAGCCCCACCTCCAAAAAAAGAGACAAATCAGAACATAAATGATCTGCTCTGCTGTGAGATGATAACATGAATAGTCAGTCTTTGAATCTCTCAGGGTGGTTGTGGAGACTGGTGTGTGTTTTGCTGTCAGTAACTTGAGCCTCTGTCTCAACATGGAGGAGAGTTTATTTTCTGCTGTCATGTTTGTCTTTGCATTGCACGCACTGAATATGTACAAAACTACATAAATAAAGAAAATATCAAGATATGAACAGTCTGTAAAACCATATCTAGACTTTTAAATAAATATAATGAGATTGTGTCAACATTTATCATCTTATTTTCAATGCGGTGTCCTTGAAAGAGTTTTTCAGGGCTCATTCTGGACTTAAGGACTTCAATAATCCAACAAAAAGCCTGAATTTCAAGCCTAAATAGTGACTTTGAAGGTGATGCTGTTCTAATCGATTAGTCAGTTCGTTTGCATGTTCTCCACCTTCCTCCACACAGCTTTGTGTGCTTTGACAAAAGTCCAGATACTGAAATAATCTGTTTGAAGAGTTTCAGTCAGGATTCAGAGTGCATCATAGCACAGAAACAGCAGTGGTTAAAGTTACCAATGATCTCCTGTTAGCTTCTGATAGCGGACTTGTTTCTGTGCTTGTCCTGTTGGATCTCAGTGCTGCATTTGATACGATCGATCACAGCATTCTGTTACAGAGACTTGGAACATGTTATTGGGATTAAAGGAACTGCATTAGGCTGGTTTAAGTCATATTTATCGGATAGATTCCAGTTTGTTCTTGTAAATGAAGAATCTTCCTCACACACCAGAGTAAGTCATGTGCCTCTTTCACATTTGCCTGTTCAAGCCAGGAATGATATGTTTTTATTGATCATGGTCTCACACGTGAAAGAACAGAAGTAGAACAGGATAGAAGTTGATCTGCCACTGATACGCTTCTGAGCCAGCAAGGGAGATAGTTACAGAGGCATGTGTGCATGAGTTTCACACATCAAACCAGTATCATGAAACTCGACACTCTAAGCAACGGTACTGTCATCATTCTGCTGATTCCACGATGCCGGCTTGATATGTGTATGGACAAAGCAACCCAGGGCTGAGCTGCCTCTGTTCTGGCATGTTTGAATTAGAAAAACAGTGGCGGGTGACACCTTTTGCCCATCTATAAAAGGTGCGACAGATGTGTGACAGAGGCTATGGAGTCCAGATCCAAAAAACTGGGGAATAAAAAGGACATTTTAATTCCACCACTTCCCTTCAACAAATCTACAATTACACCCACAAAACATACCTTTTCAACATAAGCTCCAGCGCCGGCCGCAGCTCAACACACAGTTCCAGGAGGATTGCCTTCAAAATGGCTGATGAGCCAGTTGTCATCATGTGGCAGTAAATCCTCTCTGTCTCTGAACACACACTCTCTTCCAATTGCAACATATACAATGTCTTCCAATACCGCTAAAACAGTCATTGTTTTTAAATGGTATGCACTGCAACACTTTGTGCCTGCTTTTATATCCACTCTGTAATTGGAGACACATGGGTGTGTTAATTGTTCATCAGTGTTAATTGTTCATGTGTCTCAGATGTGCGCATCACTGTCTGAGGACAAATTGTGTTCACATTTATTTATTATAACAGTTTCCCAACATCACCTCTAAGTGTCGCCAAAGAATCAACAGCTGTAGAAAAGTGCATACTGCAGTGCAGATTTCCAAGGTCATGTCGCTCTTCATACAGTGGATCGTTGACGTGAAAAAGTGTGTACGCCACTTTTTTGTGCATACGCACCCTTTATACATGAGGCCCCTGGTGTGTTCAGAGTTGACTAACTGGGCTAAAGTATTAACAAACGTAAGGTCTGCCCTCTTCTTCCCTTTCAGACGGTATACGGTGGGTGTCGAGAGAATTCATGTTTAAAATGATAAAGGACTCCAAGATGTTAACTTTTAACTGCAAGGACTAAACAAAATCCAGACAATTTGAGTAATTCCGGTATATTTCTCCATTCTCCATAGTTTTTTCAATGCACTAAGTGTTTCCTATATAGTGGTCCATATTCCACGCATTTCTCCTGTTTGCCTTTAAAGTTCATGTTTTTGGTTATATCGTTTTAATAAATAGTTCATATATAAAATTAACAGGTCGTATGGGCTGCTTCTTTACATAGTGTCGGTCAAACCAAACGAGAACTCGTGAAAGTAGCACTGTGACTGGTTAACATTAATTTTAACATACCAGTATACGATACTGGTACGATGTAAGATTCTGTCTTTTTCCTTCTTTTGAAGGTGGTGCCCCATATAGAGTTTAAATAAAGTTCATTCAGATAGTGAGAACACTATCCGTAAATCCTTTATATTACTACGATGTTGTGCCTTTTGGCTTAAAGGGGAACTCTGGTATTTTTAAACCTAGACCTTATTTCTGGCATGAAATACGTTGATCTACTCACCGAGAACCTCCATCAGAAGCCATTTAGATAACTCGCGATTGGCGTATATCCATATAACGGAGTGAACAGGCCAGGGAGCTGTAGCCTCTAAATAAGTCATTATCTGTCTTTATTTCACCAATACTTTAAGAAGAATGAATGAACGAACGTGTACTATAACTCTGCTAGCTCATAGGCGCTGTTATGTGGCTTCTTGCGGCTATAGGATAGCTAACGGAGGTATTTCTATACAGGCACTCTACTTTGTGCAAAACATGGATAATGTGCTCAACCTACTTTGTGCACAGCAGCAACTATATTGGCACCATTATCTGTGATTACAGTCTGAAGTTATTCCCCCTTCTTCAGGGATTCTTTTCAATTCTGACCAAATTATTTCAGTATTGGGTTCTCCAAAAAAACTGGCAGTTTCGAGGATATATCATATGCTTGAGTATATTGTACATAGCCTGTTCTTATTGATAATATGACATGAGCCAGTTAAATAAGCCCATGTGACTGCTAATGTCCACGTCTGTTGTGAGCACAGCACTGGTTGCACCATCCACTGATCTTTTCACTTTTAAGCAGCATACAGTACAGGTGTTTCCAATTCCATCAGATTGATCCTACTTGGAATCTTTCACTTAAGTGAAATAGCAAATATTTAGGTCTATAGCCTATCTACATGAAGCTGAAATGTGGTAATCCTATGTAGTACCTTTTAAACAAAAATATCATGTTAAGTCATTTTCAGTATATATTTTTCAGGTCCAATTTTTTAAAAATTCACAGATTTCAATGGGCTGAATATAACATTTGAATGTTTTAACAGTCTGTTTAAGCAACAACTATGATGATGATGATGACTACAAGCATGTCTTAAAGACATAAAGACCTGGATGACTCAGAACTGTCTGCTTCTAAATTCAGACAAACTGAAGTTGTTATCTTTGGACCTGAGCGATTCAGGGAGAAACTGTCTCGTTATATAGTTACTCTACATAGTATTTCCTTGGCTTGTAGTTCTACAGTGAGGAAACTTGGAGATATTTTTTAACCAGAATTTATCATTTGATGCACATATAAAACTGGTTTCTAGGACTGCCTTCTTTCAGCTTCGTAATATTGTTGAAATCAGGAACATCCTGTCTCAGGGTGATGCAGAGAAACTAGTCCATGCATTTGTTACTTCAGGATTGGACTACTGTAATTCTTTATTATTGGGCTGTCCCACATATTCTCTGAAAAGCCTCCAGCTGATCCAAAATGTTGCAGCCAGCATTCTGATGAGAACTAATAGCAGAGATCATGTTTCTCCAGTTTTAGCTTCTCTTCATTGACTCCCTATTAAATTCAGAATAGAATTTAAGATCCTTCTCCTCACATATAAAGCTCTTAATGAGCGAGCTCCATCATATCTTAAAGATCTCATAGTTGGATATTTCCCCAACAGAGCACTTTGCTCCCAAACAGCAGGTTTGGTTTACTTGTGTTTCCCAAAGTTTCTAAAAGTAGAATGGGAGGCAGAGCCTTCAGTTATCTAAAAGTCTAAAAACTTAGACTGCTGGGGGACCTCATCTGTCACACCTTTCCTCACTTTGCTATCTTTTCCCCCCTGTTTAATTTCTCAAATGATATTATGTACATGTGACATTATTGTGGTCATTAACTTGTGTTTCCCTGTTCCAACAGGTATCCTTTGAATTGTGTCATGATGTTTTTCCCCTTCTTTTCTGTCTTCTCAAACCCCAGCTGGTTGAGGCGGATGGCCACCCTTCCTGGTTCTGGTTCTGTCAGAGGTTTCTTCCTGTTAAAAGGGAGTCTTTTCTCTCCACAGTCGCCTCAGGCACGCTCAGGACGGGAGATTGGATCAAAGAGAAGTTTTGGTGCAATCTGTTGGTTTCCTTAGCTAGGATATTGTTTTTGAATTGGCTCAATATGAACAAACTGGACTCTAAATGGCTTGAATTGGACTATATCATTAAAGTGCCTTGAAATTACAATTATTGTGGTTTGGTGCTACATAAATAAAACTGAACCGAATTGAATTGATGACCACTTACAGCACAGCATGCAGGCACGATGTAAAAGGAGGTGTTTGCACTGACCTGTGTGAAGAAACAGGTGCGATGTAGTGACTGCACAAGACAGAAACTAAAGTTATTCCATCTCTGCAGTATTGGTTAAATATCAATGTTGACGGATTATATCGATATTTGGATCGATCCGCCCACCCCTATCTCTAACCCCACAATGCTGGATGAAAATCAACCTTCTGATCCATGTTAATGTTGTGTTGCCAACAGAGAATAATCTGTTGATTTTCTGATTTAGTTTGAGACACATCATAAACGCGACACTTATGTAGAATCTTCTTTCATCTGCCTCCCCTCTGTGGATTATTAGAAGGGGTGGCACCAGGTCTTCCCTTCAAGAATGAACATCTGAATGAGCTACTGATGGGATCAGATTCACAGCAACATCTGCAGCACTTGAGCACAATGATTGCATCAAAATTAGGACCAGAGACACCTGTGGCATTTTAACACATTAAATGTATTTTACAGTGCATGAAAGCTATACAAGAACAATATGAAGAAGCATGCATTTAACACTTCAAACTACACTCTTTGGATAAGAATATTTCATCTTCAGTCTAAAACACCAATTTATCCATCTGCAGTGTGTCTTTTGCTCTTAAAAATATAATATCTGTATGGCTTTGTGAAAAACATGCATCTATAATTTTGATTGATCTTCCGCTTTATAAAAATATTGCTGATTCCAACATCAAAAACTAAACAGCAGCTACTTGGCTTTCAGTTTGTTTGCACGAATGAAGAGTAAGAACAAATATATCAGCATCTCATAATGAAGAGCCCAATGTTTTTTTTAAGTTGTCTCTGCCAACTATCTTCAAATAAGAGACAGAGACACGCTTCCACTGTGGAGACAGAGTTTTCTCCCGTTAACATGTCTGTGGGTTGTCCTGATAAACTGTAACTGGAATGTGTAACTGGACCACTATATAGGAGAGACCAAACAATGGCTCCACGGGCACTGGCACAACATAGGAGAGCCACCTCTTCAGGTCAAGACCCAGCAGTGCACCTACATCTGAAGGGAAAGGGACACTCTGAGAACAGTAATGTCCTCATTCTGGACAGAGAAGACAGATGGCTTGAGAGAGGAGTCAAGGAAACCATCCATGTTAAAGTGGAAAAACCATCTTTAAACAGAGGAGGTGGCATCGGGTATCACCTTCCCAGCACCTACATTGCAGCATTGTCTCTGCTCCTCAGGCAGTTTCACAATAATTCACACCTTGGATCCTGTGACCAAACCTGACCCTTTCAGGCAGGTAAACAATTCCGAGGTGATAATGATTCTAACAACTTGCACATTGGTCAGGGGTTTCAGTGACGCATGTGACTGTAATGACCCTCTGTTTATTAGCTGATACTCCCCACCTTCTGATTCAGAACTGAAGAAGCCTTTTGGATGAGGTGAAACGTCTTCAAGATCCAAGTTCAGATCCAAGAAGTTCAGTTTCCCTTATTCAGATCCTAGGATAACTGTCTGAAAAGACATAGCACACTTTGACCACTCGTTACTTAGTTCCTCTTAACATGTTGGTACAGAAGGCCTCCTGAAATGAATGAAACTGAACTATACACACTACTTGCTTGTTATGTTTCAGCCTCAGGTTTCATATCGGTTTGGAGCAAAGAATAGCCAACTCAAGCACCACTGTCTGCCAGTGATGATGTGGTGCCTGTAGAAGTCATCACTGTCCAGCAAAGGTTGAACACCCTGTGTTCTAAACAGTAACAAGTGAAGTTACTCTGACATATTTGTCATAATATTGTAATCAACTGCTTGACCTCAGAGAGTTCAAACCCATTTAAAATTAGTGCCCTAAATCTCATGCCTCAATCTAACCAATCCATCCAATGAAGACAAACAGTGAGAGGCCAAGAAGAGCAGGTCCTATCTTTACCATTTATCCAGTGCAATTAGGAGTTACTGAGGAGTTAAGAAAAAAATCACTTGCAAAGAGAACTTTGACACAATTAAATATCGGAAGTGTAACTGATATCAGAGCAATAAATGATTTGTCAAAAACAAAAGCAAACACGGCTGGGTATCCAGTCTTCTACATAGGAGGATCATTTAAAGGGCTGTACAGAAGCTGTGTTCATACAACTCCACCCCCAAAAGATGATGGAACATTGCGCACATGTAAAGACAAACAATGCAATGATTTGCAAATCATCTCAAACCTATTCAAACTGAACAATAGTTCTGTTTTTTTTTTTTATTTCTGCTAATTTAGATTTTGATAACAACAATACGTTTTAAAAAGTGGGACAGGTGTATGTTTCCCTCTGGGATATGTCTTCTCATCTTGTATGGTAACTAGGCTTCATCCTCACTGCCTGAATTAGCTGGCTCTTCTGACTGGAGCAATGGATTGTGGGCCAGTTTATGCAGATCCTCCGGAGTCATTTCTCTCATCTTCCCATCCATACCAAGCTGCATGGGCTGGATTACATTGGTCCTGCAGGGAGAGGTTTAATGTGCATGTGGGGGAACAGACTGAGGTCACAATGCAACACCAAATACTGAAAAGTGTGGTTGTGTTAATAACTGAAAAAAGTCGTTCCAGTTAAAATCTCAGGGCTCAGCTGCACAAAATACCTTAATTTAGGATTGTACTTAAACTCAGAGTTAAGGATTCATGAATAAGGAATCAAAGGCACAAAATACCCACGACTCTTATCCTACTCGGTAAGTTCTTACCTTACCTACACTTGATTCTATAGGAACTCCAATCAGTTACATTATTGCATAAACCAACTCAAGTTTAAAAAGAGGAAAAAAGGAAATTAGAACTCATATCATCATTAATTACATATTTCCCTTAATTAAAGAATTAAAAGACCAAATAATGTCCTAATGATATTTCATTTAACATACCAACAAGGAAATCTGTCTTCTAATCCACATTCTTTAAATTTTTTTACCAGTTTGAAACTGAAAATTCCAATTTCATTTTTGTCTATGAATCCACCACCAGCGTAACACTGGGAACAACCATTACAAAAATCATACATCAGTGAAATGTCGGCCATAGGGGAATTACCAAGTGACCATCCAGCAATTTTTTGTTCTCCGGCTGTTTTTACAGTGCAGGCTGTTGAGTGGGCCTTAAAAAGGAATCAGACACCTACCAGCTTTCCATGTAATGTAAGTATTTGAGAACAAAATTGTCAGTCAAGCGTTTTTCTGTCAGTTTGGTGTGTGATCTGAACTCTCAGGTCTCATTTTACCATAAATCGCCCAGACTGTAATGACAAGCTCCAATAGTGTCAAGTACTACAGATGTGAAGATGACCCTGAGTAAGAGAGGGGTGGAGGAGAGTCGAGGAGGTCACTCAACACCCAAAAATGATCCGCTTGAAAGGAGAACTAAGTTAATGGATGAAAAAGATCGGCTGTACTGTCCCTGTGTTATTTTGACCAAAGCACGTCACAGACATTTCCTTAAGACCTCAGGAACTTGTGCAAGCTTGTGAAAAAAGGGCAGAATGCCTCCTTTCAGGACGTGCTTGAATTGATTTAGCAATTTGATTGGAGTGTGAGTGTGCATGGTTGTTGGTCTCTGTGTTGACTCTGAGCAGATGAATTGCATATAAAAAAATAGATGGACAGATTTGAATAGCACACAATTTATGATTTGTGTAATTTGCGTTTGTCGAGTTTAAAATTTTCTGTAGCTATACACTTTCAGCCACTTCACAGTTAACTAATTTCTCTACAGTTTTATTCTGCCAGGTCTTACCACTCAGTGACTAATAAGTGATTTTATAACCATGAATCAACAGTGTGCCACATCATACACCAGTGGTCTGGCAAAGAACAAAAAATCAATCTCATATCTTCTTTTCCTAAAGCTCTCCTTGACCTAGATGAAAACCATTATGGGGTTAAAGAAAGGTGGTTGGAGAAATTCTTCAGTAGAAAAAGACTGTCATGTGGTAATGAAAATCTGACCACACTGACACTCAGCTGTGAAGTGGGTCTGCAACACTGAAACTATGCAAGTTCAATAAATATTCTACAGAAAGTGCTTTAGATTCTCCGTCTATTGCAATCTTATTGTGTTGTTACACAAAAGCTATCTTGTATATAACACATTAGGGATAATATAAAATATTACTTTATGATCAAGGTTCATAATTAAGAAAATAAAGATCTAAAAAAAAAAAACTCCCTCTGTCCTCATATTTATCCACATGAGTCACAGTTAGTACAACTGGATGGAAATAATCAAATGTAGCTATGAAAGTTGTGGCTATTCGACCGGACCCCTCAGTCTCAGTCTCAGATAGCCTCTGTCTCAGTTAGTCTCAATTAGCCTCAGTGTCAGTTAATCTCAGTTAACCTCAGTCTTGGTTAGCCTCATTGTCAGTTAAGCTCAGTTAGCCTCAGTCTCATTAAGCCTCAGTCTCAGTTAGCCTCAGTCTCAGTTAGCCTCAGTCTCAGTTAGCCTCAGTTAGCCTCAGTCTCAGTTAGCCTCAATCTCAGTTAATGTCAGTTAGCCTCAATTAGCCTCAGTCTCAGTTAGCCTCAGTTAGCCTCTTTCTCAGTTAGCCTCAGTTAGCCTCTTTCTCAATTAGCCTCAGTTAGCCTCTGTCTCAATTAGCCTCAGTCTCAGTTAGCCTCAGTTAATCTCAGTTTACCTCAGTCTCAGTTAGCCTCAGTGTCACTGAGCCTCAGTCTCCATAGTGGAGTTCTGTCTGAACAAGAGAATACTGATACACACTTGGCTTTTTTCAACAGTATTGTTTCTTTTAAATGATCCAAGTGCTGCTTGTGTGAGATGACAAGAGTTAAAGCAATAATCGTTCTTCGTAGTATAAGGAAACAGTCTCCATTGAAACTGTAGAATTCTGTAGAACTCTTACAGTACAATTTTTAACAGTTTTCCTCACACCTTTTAAGAGATTCTGTACAACAGCCTAACGTGAGTCCCTCAGCTGAGGAGAGATTAAGTGTCACACATAAGGAGAACATTTAAGGTGTTTTGTGCAACTGTCCCCAGATTCATAGTCATACTTTGTTACCTATTCTTTCTAATGTTCAGAATAAGTGGGAAAATTCACATAATAAACCTTTTTACCATATTCACTGTACAGAAAACTTAATGGTATGTTTGGATGTAGCTGTGTAAGATGTTCTGCTGTAAAAGACAACATAGCGAGCAGCACAAGTCACATGTGTGTGTCTATTTGTGGGACCTTGAAAGTTTGTCAAACATGTTGACCAGCTTCATGGCTTCACGCTCCTTTTGTTCCTCAGTCATTCCCTCCATGGGATTGGGCTGCTCCTCTTCTACAACTCCTGTGACCGGGTTTATGCTGGATACACAAGTTATATGGAGACATTGAAAGAAAACTTCTCAAGTAAACCTTTTTCAAATAAAGCAATATATGAGTAAAACAAATCCAATTGAATACACAACAACAATGATCAAAGTTCATCTAAATCTTCAACTTCAAAATTAAGTGTCATGGACGCTAGTGAAGTGCCTGCTTTCAGTCCTTTCAGCCAGTGTGGAAGAATAGCTACTTATAGTAATAGTTACAGATGTATGCATGTGTAACAACAGAACTTAATTAACTTCATCTGAGGATACACATGTGAAAACAATGTTTGAAGATGTTTGTGTGTAAAAAAATAAACTAATGCAGCTTAAAGTGGGAAAACTTTGAGGAAAGGCATGTTCTGAAATTTAGGGGATGTCGACTGGCTCAGGTAAAAGAGGAAGAACTGCAAAGCTTTCCTGTGAAAGCTCGAAAACTGGAAATTGAAAGGGAGATTGTTGATCCTTACAAATAAAGACTCCATTTTGTGTATAATACTGAAAAACCTATTTATTCTTACAAAAATAGTGGTGGGGTACCAGGAACCTGGCCAACGAGTCTACATGTGTTCTATGGCCTGTGAACCTGTCCTTCCAGATATTTTGTCCAAGGGAGCAAGAGAAGTAAGAGCTACTGAAGCTGTTACGATGGGACAGGACAACATCATTGTGCAGATAAGGATGACTTTTAGGAAAAAGATGCACAGTCACCACACACAAAATATTTGCAAAACAAGAAGCAAAGAAGAGTCTCAGGGTGCTTTGCTCACTGTTACTGAATACAACAAAAGCTTCTTGGTGTTAAAAGAAGACCTATAATAGGGCCTCATTCCTGAGGAACAGTTACAAATACTGTGCACTAATGTCTGTGTCAAGTTCATTAGGTAACCCAACAGGCCGTGTATGTTAGCTTACTGTGGGTCTGAGAAAACAGAAATAAAAGGCCTAAAGGGAGACAGCTACATAATAACCCTGACTGAGTTTCAGAGACACGGTGACATGGTGGTACTGACTGGGCCTTTGCCTCTCTGTACTCCTCCGTCTCAGAGTCTTCATCTTCAGAGTAGATCCCAGAGTCTCTGCCTCCTCTGAGCAGTCCCCTGGCAGCAAGCAGACCTGCAGCATTACCGTATCCAGTGTACTTAATGAACCTTGAAACTGGACAGAAAGGACATTACTGTTAAAACTGCGGTGTTTTAACACAATTAATTACATTTAAACACTTATATCAACAAAACCTTTGGTTTGATGACCTCTAACAGTAACACGTGTTTTAAATCAGTGAGCAACGTTTATCTTACTTCTTAACCCATGACAAATCCACCTGGACAGGAATTGGCTATTCTCTATCAGTGTGGTTACATGAGTGCCATCGGATCGGATTAATGGCTAAATTACAATAAGACTGAGTTATTCAGTTCATGTAGACACATTAATCTGACAAGAAATAGAATCTGATCGGATTACTTGCGATCGAATTACGACCCCGAGATAACTCGATCCAAATGCCCCCTGAACATGCATGTAGACGACAGCGGATCGGATCGAGCGTTCTGCGCATGCTCGAGATTGTTGCCTGCGATCGTCATCCGGAAGTCGAAGGAGACGAGATTACTGTTGTCGTCGCTGCCATCAGAAAGAAACAAACAACGCGATGGAGAATGCACTTTTGTGCATCATGTTTGTACCATAACCAGCTCATCACAAATGTAGAGGGACGTAGCTTCATCTTTCTCTTCGTTCGCCATCTTTCTCGAATGCCTTAGTTTTGTTGTTGTTGTTGGTGAAGACGTCAACCGGAAGTGGCTCTATTAGCGATAGTTGAAATGGGTACAGCGCCACCTATCGTACTGGGATATGACATGCTTTGTGCCAGTGATTCGATTAATTCACCGCCATATATCCAAGGATAATTACCCTCAGATAAGGAGCATAACCCAAATATAGCTATAATCGAGTTAATCTCATCATGTAAATCCACTTTATGTCAGTGTTTTTAAAGCCATTAAAAAGAGATTGAAGCCGCCCTGCTTGTTCAAACTTAGCTAACGATTTGAATGTGAAATAAGAATCAGTCTAAACAAAGAAACAGATTTTTCTCTCACCACTTTCTTTGCAGAGAACAAAGAGGAATTCAGCAGCACAGTTCTTGACGTCAGTGTCAATATCTGTCATAAGACGGACAATTTTGTTCCTCAGTGCATTGCCCACCTCCGGCCTGTTTATCACATCGCGGAGGGGGGGCAGCACCTTAACAAAGCACAAATACGTGAAAAACTCAAACCATCAAACCGTGCTCATGAATCATGCATTTCCCTCAGCACACTACTGACTTTTGATCTGAGGAACTTCCTGGTCTCTCGATGGATTCTTGCACTCTCAGTCAGCAAGTTTAATGATGGAAGGAGAGTCTCTTTCAGCTTATGTCCCTGGGAGACAGACAAGCAAACTTTTATCTGTCAGGAACACCGCCATATTAAATAAGGCTGTTTCATCAGTTTCACCCATGTCATGTCACTTGTTTAATGCCAGAATAACTAATTTTTCATGTTTGAGACTACTTACGGAAGGCCCATAAGACAGGAGAAGGATTAGAAAATAAAACAAGGCTGCCGTTGAAGATACTGCACTTTGACATTGGTAGCACTGTACTGTTAACACAGCTGTCACCGAGCATGCAGCATACCTGAACCTTTCAGGTCACTTGAGATGACATTTGTTTATTTTGATCTGGTGCTTAATTAATAAAATTTAACTGAACTGAATTAAATTGAATTAAACTAAAACTCTCAGTGACAGCAGTTTATGATGAACCCACAAATGTAATGCTTGGAGTTTGTGTCCATGTTTTCTTGTCTTGTTTAATAGATTTAGGTTTGTCAGTGTCACTGTGTTCACTGAGCTCAGTAATGTACTGTTTTTATTACACTTTGAACGTATGAATAAAACTGTGCAAATGAGAGTTCCAATAAAGAATAGTTATCGACACAAATATGGTTTAAAGGTTAATTCTTTCAAAACAACAATAATTTAATCAATTAAACAGTTTGTTTCATTGAAAATCTTTTAGCAACCAGATGTAATCCAGTTGATCAGTTAATATACAGCTCCACCTAGTGACAGAAACTGTGCTCAGAGAGGACACAGTAGTTTGCCTGTGCTTTCTATTTACCTAAGAGAAAATACATCATGTGTATGTTTTAGCCAGACAAGGGTTTTTCTTATTATGGTGCTAAAGAGGAGCATAGTTGTGAACTATTGCTGCATTTACAAAATGGTTTAATGAACTATTTTATTAAGCTTAATAAATCTTATTTGTCTTGTTTTTATTATATGCGGCTTATATAGAGTTTTTAAAGAACTTGTTTTTCTGAAGAACTAAAGAAAGTTTTAAGCAAATATGAAATTTATGGTCTTATCTAATTATTTCATGCGCTTGATGACAGTGGAACAGCCTAACTTATTTTCTGACATCTTATCAAGTAAAATTCACTGTGCTGGCAGTCTATTTTATTAGATGTTTGAAGTAGATCAAGAAAATGTAAACTGAAGTTTGGCAATACATGTTATGTTAGGCAATATATGTTTGTGGAGTTTGCATGTTCTCCATATGCCAGTGTAGATTTTCTTCACATTCTCTGGTGTCCTCCCACAGTTAACAGACATGTATGATGGCATGTATGGTGGCATGTATAGCTGTCAGTGTCTATGACAGGTAGGACAGGCTCCTGTCCCCTGAAACTGCCTGCAGAATAAAATAACTAAGGGATAGATAACAGTAAGAGTCCACAAACAAACAGACTTATCTTACTCGGTCAAGTCTCTTCTCCGTGAATTGTAACAGCATGTTGACAGCATCCATGTTGACCCCCATGTACTCAATGGAGCCTTGTTGCACCTTGGGCATCAACAGTACATCCAAACAGGGCAGAGGGAGATTACCAAGCAAATTCACAGTGTGACTGAGAAAAAAAGAAGAAAGCCATTAGGGTGTGGCGCCGCAGGAAAACATATGAACATATTAACTTTATAAATCAAAGTGGCTGATGGACAGAAAAGAAAGCATTATCCAACCTGTGAAACTCCTCGGTCCGCTCCTCTCCATCTGCGTGGCTCATTAAACAGTGTCTCAGTATGGCTCCCAAATGTCTGTACTCTGCTGCCTCCTCCTTCACACACACACACACACACACGCACACACACACGCGCACACAACTTGTTCATACAAGAGCCCTCAATATGATACACTATATTGCCAAAAGTATTCGCTCATCTGCTTTTAAACGCATATGAACTTCAGTGACATCCCATTCTTCATCAATAGGGTTTAATATGACGCCGGCCCACCTTTTGCAGCTATAACAGCTTCAATTCCTCTGGACAAGCTTTCCACAAGGTTTAGGAGTGTGTTTGTGGGAATCTTTGACCATTCTTCCAGAAGCAAATTTGTGAGGTCAGACACTGATGATGGACAGAAGGCCTGGCTCACAGTCTCTGCTCTAACTCATGCCAAAGGTGTTCTATCAGGTTGAGGTCAGGACTCTGTGCAGGCCAGTCAAGTTCTTCCACACCAAACTGGCTCATCCATGTCTTTATGGACCTTGCTTTGTGCACTGGTGTGCAGTCATGTTGGAACAGGAAGGGGCCGTCCCCAAACTGTTTCCACAAAATTGGGAGCATGAAGTGGTCCAAAATCTTTTGGTATGCTGAAGCATTCAGAGTTCCTTTCACTGGAACTAAGGGGCCAAGCCCAGCTCCTGAAGAATAACCCCACACCATAATCCCCCCTCCACCAAACTTTACACTTGGCACAATGCAGTCAGACAAGTTAACCCAGACTCCTCCATCAGATTGCCAGATGGAGAAGCGTGATTCCTCACCCCAGAGAATGCGTCTCCACTGCTCTAGAGTCCAGTGGTGGCGTGCTTTACACCATCTGACGCTTTGCATTGCACCTGGTGATGTATGGCTTGGATGCAGTTACCATGGAAACCCATTCCATGAAGCTCTCTACACACTGTTGTTGAGCTAATCTGAAGGCCTCATGAAGTTTGGAGGTCTGTAGCGACTGACTCTGCAGAAAGTTGGTGACCTCTGCGCACTCTGCGCCTCAGCATCCCCTGACCCCACTCTGACCACGTGGCTGAGTTGCTGTCGTTCCCAATCGCTTCCACTTTGTTATAATACCACTGACAGCTGACTGTGGAATATTTAGAAGTGACGAAATTTCACGACTGGACTTGTTGCACAGGTGGCATCCTATCATGGTACCACACTGGAACTCACTGAGCTCCTGAGAGCGACCCATTCTTTCACAGATGTGTGTAGAAGCAGTCTGCATGCTGAGGTGCTTGAATTTATACACCTGCGGCCATGGAAGTGACTGGAACACCTGAATTTAATTATTTGGATTGGTGAGTGAATACTTTTGGCATTAAAGTGTATGTCTTTACCACATGCAATCAGCTCCCATAAAAGCTGACACTTTTTGTTTGATGTTATGTCTTAAAATTAATTGGATAAATTGCAATGAAAATGAGTCAAGGTAAAGGGATTCCCAAAGTCAGCGGAATTAAACTTTTTGATATGCAGAATATTGTGGTACATCTGCTAAAGCTAGCCAATTAAACTATTTCAGAAAAAAGTTTATTCTCAGTAACAGTAACTACTAACTAACAGTAACTACCACAACCAAAGTCTGTGGATCTGGGTCCAAGTAAACCAAGTTTACCTGGACCCAGATCTACCGAACGATCTGTGGCTCGTTCTGCGAGTGATCATCACTCAATATAAATACATAAAAACGTCATATATAAAAACTTAATATAAAAATTCATGGTCTTTGGAAATCAAAAAGAAATTGAAAAGGATATGAAATTAAAAATATGTGATGCTAAAATTGAAAGAGTGACAGAGATTATTTAATTTTTACTAACAAACATGCTTTCTCTGTGTTTGGATTCAAAAACTGTAAAATGCTATGTGCACTGGAACAAGCACATTTTCCAGCAAATATCACAGAGAGGCCGTGGCTTACTACGTAGTGTATTTATTCACTTTTTTCTCTCCAAATAATGTGTTATCTGTAACATATCAGAATTGAGAGTGAGCTGCCCGCTGTTTTACAGTCAGGAAAAATGCATCAAACTCATCTTTTACATTTTCAGAGCATTCATGTGCAAGGTTACAGTCAGTAAAAGTATGTTTCTGTAAAAAACGGAGCATAATTTTAGAAAATTAGCATGTACACCCATGTGCTGTATTGCTAGTGATGTTGAGCCCAGCCTGAGTTGATAAACAGAGATTTTTGCATTGTTATTTGACACGAGACAGAATGCCAATTAAACACATTCACAGTGCACTCAAAAGCCAGATGTTACCATGCGTTAACAGGATTTATTTACCACAACAAAGTGAAACTCCACTAAAAACTTGTCTTTTTCTTCATTACCTCATCAATTTTGCGTTTGCTTGTGTCAAAAGTGATATTGAAGAGGATTTTCAGAATTTCCATGGCTAACTCTGTCTGCTGCCTGCTCAGAGGGGGCACTTCTTCAGGTGGGATGCCTTCAAACCCTGCCCTTGCAGTCTCCAGTGTATCAGGCCAACATAGACCCAGCGTGGCCTCCAAATGGTTGCCTAGAACATACACAGGAGAAAGTAATCAACCTCTGCTCTTTAACTTAACAAAATCCTTCTTTGACATGCTTTTCCAGTTATGTTTGATTATTTGTTTCATTTTGTAGGTTTGTTAAGGGTGGTTAGTGGTCATCTTAGGGCCATTTTAGTGGTTTCAGGCCTTGGTGACATGGAAGGTGTGCTGCTTTGCCTCCACAGGAACTTCATTAAACTGGAACTTCCCACAGATTGAACACTTTGGATGAATTGTTTAAAAGGGCTAATACATGACTTTTGGAAACTAATGTGTATGATCTGTGAGCAGCAGCAAGTCAGACAAAAAATAATACAGCTAAAACTGATCTTAAGACCTGAAGTTCAGCCTATTAAAAGTGTCAATAATCTCTACTTCAGATTAAATTTATTAATGTAGAGTCTAATCTTAACCCTCTTTGTGGGAATATTTGTACCTGAAGAATGGGGTTTATTCAATGGAGGAAAAACTAGAATGACACTGTGTGCTGTACGTCGTATGTATGCAATATGTGAATGAACATGCATGAACAGTCCTCAAACTTTATAACATGAGAGGAATATATAAGGCTCATAGAGAGGCAGGTTGCATCCACTAGTTGTTTCTTCACATAACAGAAAGCTGTTTGCTGCACTAAGATAGTGGATATTACCCCTTTAATGAAATAATGCCTCACATTGTGTGAACCAAGAACTTGATCCAATAGTATTTCCAAAAGGGTGTTGAAGTACTACTCATGGAACCTGACTCTGTAGCTGCTGGAGGGCAATGGTGGAAAAAAAAAATCCGAGAAAGAGAGCAACAAATCCCGTCATGATGAAAAAGGCTTGTTTCCAAATTTATCTTGAACACTCACAACCTAGACAACTAACACTGGTTATTCATGTCAGAACTTAAACTGGTTCCACATGAAATAAGTTACCAAGGAGGCTGATGCCATGAAGCTCCTGAGCCAGCTGTGCCCTTACATCCACTCTTAGGGCAGTCAGCAGGAAGGACAGGCGCAAATCAAAGAAACGGACCTGGAAAGACAGGCACACGGAAAACTATTCACTGCACACTTTTTTCCCCTCAGAGTGGAATTAAATATTAAACTGAAGAAAAAAATAGATAATATAAAGTATGATATGGCTCTATTTGAAATGTATATGTTGCATAGTGGATCAAACACTGCAAAGGTATCTCAAGATATTCCATCAGTCTGTGCTGACAGCGGTTCTTTGATAAGGTATTTCTGATATGACAGTAAGTCATAAACAGAAACATCCAATATATTTTAGGCAAAGTTTTCTCAAGCTGCACTGTTGAATCAACATTCATGTATTTTAATTGTTCAGTTCAATCCACCATAACAAAAGTAATCTCAAGGCTCTTGGCTGACTTAGTTAAATTCCAAAAATAAAATAAGATTAAGCCCCTCGATACAAAGTTCTAAAGCATATCTTGAGTATTTGTACTTAAACTCAATGAACTCATCTGCAACCATCTAGTCTTTCAAAAATGAAGTCCTATATTTCAAAAGACACCACAACGTCAGGTACAGGCTTCCTTCATTAATTAACTAACTGGAATATGAGACCAAACCAACTAGAGTGATGAGTAAAAACAGGAGAGCAACACACCATGACTTACCTCTCCTTTTCCATTTAAATGGTAACATGTTTTGCAAAATCAACAGTAACATTATAACGTGTGTCTGATGGGTACATACCTCATGGTTCCAAGTGGGAACACGACATTGCTTCAGTCTCTCTGCCACACCCTTAATCAACTGCAGTTCTGCTGCAACCACCTGTCATCCAGCCAACCACCAGTCAAATGTTATAGATGAGCACAATTCAAATGCAGTTCCATAATCTGAGGAATTCATGGTACAGCATACTAACCTGCCCTGTCTCATTGTGAAGCAGGATGTTACAGATGGACTTGAGAGCCTCAACAATCACTTCCTGATCCGGGTTCTCTGAAGGGAGGGAGGATTCCCTCACCACTGCACCAGATATTTCTGCTGCCTCTTCCCCATCTCCCTCTTCAACTTCCACTTGGAATAGAAAAAACAGATCATTCAAGTAGGAAGGTGCACATTCAAATATTTTGACTGATTTTAGGATGAGATGTTCATATGAAAAATGGAGGGAAAAAGCTGAGTTATTTGATTGTCATACTAAGCGCCAGAAATCCTGCTTTGCTTGATATGGCTACAAACTGCAGAGAAAATACAAAACAGTCAAAAGGATAATTCTGATATTATTGTTTTACTGTTTCTCTCCTTGATGTCAGAAAAGTAATGATGATAAGCTTTATTACGGCAGGAATAAATGTGTCCCATTTTAACTCAGGGCAGTGATCTATGTTGCAGGTTGAGGACTCATGAAGACCAAATTTGGAGTGGGATGGGGGAATAAAGAACACAGCTTGTGGGGCTACACTTTATTCCTATATGTTCTGTTTTCAGGTAATATTTGATTAAGTACACATCAATATTTAGTTTAAAATGCACCCTTGTACTATATTAACCACATGTGGGAAGGCACACATCTCCCTTCTGCGAAAGCCCTCTCTTCCATTTTCTCCTCCAAGGTAATGGTTTAAGAGTGACGATAACAGCAGAGAACATTTGGTTCTCCGTGATCTTTTGGCCTTTGTTTCAAATACTGGAAGAACTCTATGAGGTCTATCAAACACACCAAAATATTCCCAAATTATGCTATGGGCGTATCCTGTGGCAAAGCTAACCATGGTATGTGGTGGATTTGGAGAGAGACCAGACTGAGCCAAATCTTTTTGACCGGGGGCATCGCTGCCATGGCACCAAGAAAACTGCAAGTTTGTTTCAGATGGGAGAAGACTGTCTTGAAACATGTGGTTAATGCTGTCATGGGGTGCAATCAAAACCATGTTTTCCTAAACGTAAACATGTAGTTTTCCTTTGCATCAAAAGACCAAAAAGAATAAAGTGAAGCAAAAAATAAATCAAAACCAAAATATTAATGGTGCTAAATGGTTCAAACTTCAGTGTGTCGTGTGAGACAGAGAGAGAGTGAAAACAAAAGAACCGAAGAATGTCACAAAGCTGTTGCCAAATTTATTTCAAGAAATTTGCAAACTGTTGGGTAAAATTGGTAAAGCTAGGCTCTGTAGCTAGCTGTTAATATTTACTAATAAATCACTGAGAGCTAGCCCACGTTTTTGGTTGCCAAGACAACTGACAGCATTGTTGCACTTTACTTTGGGGCCATGTCTGTTTGGCTGTGTACTACAAAAATACCTTGCCCTTCTGTATTCTTTGCACACTGGTTAAAGTTACAGCGGGAGATGACAAGCTGGATGGTGCAAGGTTTTCAAATAGTGACTGTAGCTCACATATAGAGTAGGTAATGATTAGTTCAAAGTGGATAGAGGAGCAATGTAATGATATACATTTATATATATTGTATATACACATGTCATGTTGAGTGTTATACACTACTTGTTTTATCTTTTCTGTTGTGTGCCATGTGTTCTATTTGGTTTAAGCTGCATGTTTATCTATATTTTGGATTTTTTGTTACAATTGTGTGTTTATTATGATATAGTTTCTTTGAGTTATTGCATGTATAATGTTTAAACAGTAATTGCAAGTAGTGGATACACCTGTTGGCTGACCGCTGCGCCAGCCAATCAGGTGATGGACCAGGCCCATAGATTGGCTGTCAATGAGGCCAGGTAGCTGGATGTGGACAAGAAGGAAGAGACAGAGAGTAGAAGCTTTTGGTCGGAATGGACGTGGACCAGTGAGAGGCAGCGGCGGCAGGAGGGACTCGGGGGCTGACCAGAGACGCCAGAGCAGTGTATTGGAAGCTGTTGGGACGCAGAGGAGCAGAAGTAGGAGCTTCTGCCCAAAAGCTGTGAGTCCCTGATGTACATGCACTGTTAGCTGTAGGCTCGGACCCACTCAGAGAGCGAAAGAGAGTGACCCTCCTGTCCGCATAGTAGTCTGTCGGCCATCTCCTGTATTTTTAGGTCCGCACCGGAGGCTAGATGAGGGGAAACAGCACGAGGAATGGTGCGTGGACGACGGCTCACGGTGGCTAACTGGCGTGGCAGAAGGCGTAGCGTGAACTGGAGAGAAAGCTGAAACATGGTCGTGGATTCGTGGACCATGAACTTTTAGTAAAGCTTTTAATTTTGCTTTTAAAGAGGGCTCCCACTCTATTTTAATGAATGTCTTTTAATTGTGCATCTGGGTTTGGCTCATCAACTACTGCTCACCATCATAGTAGTAAAGAACTGCAATCATAAAAAGGGGTGGTTTGTAACCCATTGGTGGATATTGCGAGGTAAACCAACCAACAACCACCCCGCTTCTTTACACATACACACATATATAAACTAACATATTAGTTAAAATGCCCAAGGCTCCTGACCAAGCATCAGTTGAGAGTGAGAATGTGTTGGGCAGGAGCAGCAGGATACCTTTGAATATGGTAAAACCATGGAGAACCATCAAATAATCACAATAATTACCTTGGCCCTCCACTGGCTGACTCTGGGCTGGTGAGGTAGCACAGGTCGTGGCAATACCAGCATGGCGGGCAAGAGTAGACATAGATGAGCATCTGATGAATGGATCCAAAGAATTTTTGTCTCTGGACAAGATTCGTGCAGTTTCCAAACAGGCTAGCAGACAGGAAGGTTGCAACTCCCTTTTCAGGAAACCAAGAACCAATTCCCCCAGGTGCTGTGCAACACAACAAATAAGTAAAGTTACACCGATATGTCTGATGCAAAGATTAGCAATGACTATTTGATAACTGGTCAATGCCTCTGTGACATGGTGAGGGAACAATCACCTTCTTTTGGACAAAAACAAAACAAAAGAGATGATTGTGGACCAGGAATAAGCCCAAACATTATTTTATTCCTGGGAGAAGAGGCGGAGGTGGTTGAGGACTATAGATGCTTTGGAGTTTATCTGGACAGCAGACTGAACTGTGAGTCTAATTTTTTTTGAACAGCTGTAGTTTCACTACTGCAAGCTCACGCCACACCTCAGTGAAAATAAAGTGTTTTTTTATAAATTCCTCTTTTTCTTTCTTTTTTTTTTTAACCTCAAACATTTTCAAGGAAAGGTGTTTAGGAAAACAATATGTTATGATGGGATGAAGCTACCTAAACCAAAACAAATGGGGAAACAGCTCCTGACATTTTTCCCAGAGCTGCTGGAAGAGCTTGCAGTGTCCTGGGGTAACAAACCCTACAGGTAGAAACGGGTAGCTCTGTCCTCGACTGCGAGGGAATGGAAAATTGCGGCCTCTGCCAGATGCACCCAGTCAAGCCAGCGGTGGGGCGCACCTACATCCCCGAAGGCCTCCATATCAACAGGTGGATCCGCGCTCCTTTCAAGAGCAGATCGCTTTTAATCCAGCCTGACGGAGAAATCCTACAAGGCGGCTGTGTTGTCAGTTCGCGCCTTCATGCCTATTCCCTTCTGATGGCGTATCAAGCCGAACTGGATGAAGACATGACCGCCGCACCTGATTCTACATTGTGCATCATCACCAATCACTGCGTTTACCTACATTAAGTGGCAATCCAGGCATTGGGCAGGACCATGGGGATGATGGTTCTACAGGAGAGAGCACAATTCCCAAGGGGCCGTTTGGTGCTGCTGTCACCACCATGCAAAAGAGGTGTGAGGAATGCCCTCATGTGCACTCTTCCCACATAAATTGCCACTGAAACAGTTCCTCGCTCTTTTGAGGGGACACCCATGTGTTAATCAGGGCAGACAACACCACTGTAGTGGCTGATATCAACAAGTAGGGGGTCTGAGATCTCTTTAGCTGCACATACTAGCCTATAAACTGATTGTTTGGGGCAGCACACATTTTCTGTCCCTGAGGGCCACCCATGTACCAGGGGTTCTGAATTATGGTGCACAACTTCTCTCCAGGGGAAATCCTTTGTTGCGGAGTGGAAACTCCATCCAGCAATGGCCAGGCTGACCTGGCTACGTTACATTCAATCATCTGTGGCTCTTTTTGCATCTCAGGAGAACCCCCAGTGTCCCCTGTTTGTCTCCCTACACGATTAGAATGCACCTCTGGGAGTGGACACACTCACCCACCAGTGGCCTCGTGTTCTACTGTATGCATTCCCAGTCATAGCTCTCATTTCACTAACGCTAGCCAGGGTGCGAGCAGAGAGCCTGTCAATGATTCTCATTGCACCCCACTGCTATACACAGGTTAGCAGAGATAACTCAGCTTCATTGGGCAGAGCTCTTGCCTCTGCCACCACGGAGGGATCTGTTGTCTCAGGCACAGGGAGAAATTTTTCACCCCCCATACAGAAAGGTTGGCTCTATGGGCTTGGAATGTGAGTGGTTCAATCTAAAATCTGTAGGACTGCCTCAGAATGTCATTGAGACAATCCAGAATGCGACGGCACCTTCTACAAGGCCTCTATACGAGTGCAATTGGTCCATTTTTGAGCTCCGAGTTGAAAGCGATACCATTTCAGTGCTTTGTGGTTGTGATATTAGCTTTCCTCCATGATCTGATGGGCAAAGGAAAAACTTTTTCTACCATCAGCAAGTGTACCTAGCAGCAATTTCAGCCTGCCATGTTGGTTTTGAGGCGAAAACTTTGGGGCAGACAAAACCCTTACCCCAGTAATTTTTGCAAAATAAGTAACCCTTGTTAGTCATGAGATTAGCTAAACTAAACACTGTGAACAGTATGTACAATGTTTAGCTGTGAATAACATGCTTGTGAACAGTGGATCTGTGACTGAAACTGACTAACTCTACTCCTGATGGACAGACATCCTCTTTAAGACTCAAACAAGCTCTGACGTCAGCTATAACTCAGGACACCCTGACCCAAGTACACCATTTACACAGACCACAGCTGCCAAGAGTTTGGGATGTTAGTCCTATCAAAGGTCCTGCTACTATACCACGGGTGGAAAACAAAAAAACTGCTGCATACATCTAATTCAAATTAAATAGCTCTGTATAAGACCAGCATATATACCAATATGTAAGTATGCCAATATGCAAGTGATCAATAGTACTAATAGTAAAAGTGTAGTTTCATTGACTGAGTGTATGTTGCTGCTAATCTCACATCGTCACCAGCTCACACCCCCCAAAAGACTTCCCTTTTGCCAGTAGTACTTTACAGTATTTAGCGCCAAAGTGAGCTAAAGATGGACCAAAATTGTGAAGCGGACTGAAACTGGCAACAGCATGAAAATATAAGCAAACATTGTAAAAGCACCATTAACATTATTCCTTTAACTTTCGTTCAGTTGTTTCTGTCCAATTGATTTCTAAGCTGTTTCACCTTCAGAATACTTCATACCTACTTTATTGACATAAAAATGGTATCAAATCAAAAGAACTGCTGTAGTAAAGCTGCCATTAAGTATTGTATATTCTAAGAAATAAACTTGATTTTGTCACAACGGACAATGCAACTAGTTAACACTTTGACAATGTTCAGACTGAGTAACTGAGTCACACAAATTAATGAAAATGATAATAAAAATAATAAATCTGTTCACTGACTTGCAAATAACCCAAACTTGTAATTTAAGGAGACAGTGGATGCACCACAAAGAAAAAAATGGAAATTTCAGTTCTAGAGTGGACCTCTCGATAAAGATAGGTGGGTTGTGTCTACCCATGACCACCCAAATTTATGTGGTGGAGGGGTTTGAGAATCCCCATGATCCTGAGACTGGTGTTGTCTGCCGGTCTCCCATGGCAAATTGGTCTCAGGGGAGGGGTCAGACTAAGAGTGATTCAAAGACCTACATGCAGTGGAAGGTGTCAAACTTTTCAAGTAGCCAACAATCTCTTGAGCAGCATTGACCTAAGCAGTAGCTGAGAAAAGCTCCAGTTCCTGCAACCCTTAAAAGGATGAAGCGGATATAGCACTTGGATGGATGAACACTTTGGTCTATAAAAGGCATTTCAAAGTAAAACAGCAGCAGTAAGCTGGTGCGAGTTTACACACAGGGACCGTAACAAAAAGCAGCTACTTTAACATTGGTTGTACTTACATCTTCATTTCCTTTGTATCATTCTGTAATAAATCACCTCATCAGAACTTCCTCAACTTTTAATTCCCAGTTTGTCAGAACTCAGCCAAAATTTTTGTCAATCTTAGGCAGTTTTTCTAAGTCTCAAATACTGTTGCTACTCATACCTTTTGTAGCTTTTCATCCTAAAGGACCGGGTAAGCAAACATAGAGAGACAGATGATACAGGTGAGACACAAAGCTAGTGTTCATTTTCTGTACTGTTCTTGTTCTGGCAGTTGATCTTTGTTAGTGTAAATGAGCTACAAAGGAGACTCAAAGAATGGACATTTTGTTTCTATGATATCTCTATGTGAACAAAGTATGAGCCTCAGAATGTGGCATCTTTAGAAAAAGTATTGTTGCAAAAAGTGCATATCTGAGATCCAAGTCTTCATTTATTGTTACTAAATAAGTCCTGACCAACAACAAGAAAACTATTTTCAGGTTAGACGGCTATTTCATTGAAAATAAATGTTCAGAACTCAGAGTGATTAGCTGGAAATGTGAAGAGTACCTCTCTGTCATGCTCTTCTCCCCTCCTGAATGTGAAGCACTGGCTCATCTGAGGGAAAGAAGGAGACCACAAGCCACGAAGGAAGATGATCCAAAGATGAAGGAAGCAGAAAACAGGAGAGACGGGGCAGATGGCAGGAAGGAAGAAGAACAAACTGAGCACATTCTTGTGCAATATCACGAAAACATGAAATGTTTAAAAATGGTAGCACCTTACAATGACTTTCAATCGTAATAAAGGGTATTAGACTTTGCATACTCGTTCGTGTGTGAAGAAATTAGCAGGTTAGATAAATTTTATTGAAAGCACAGTCCCAAAGTATAACCTACAAAGATGAGCAAATACATGTATTTTTTTCTTCCAGTATTTTGATCTTGGCAGCTTTGTGTGTGATGACAGGTCACACATGTGGGAAGTTACTGCTCCTGTGTGAATAAAAAGTAACCTGTGACCTAATCCCAGTTAATTTTTCATGAATGAATAAGTCACCACATTCATTTGAATCACTTTTTGTTTATTTTCACTTTGCTTGCTGTCCTTGTGTGTCTGTGTATAAAATCTGTTTTATAACACAAATAACAACAACATATAACTCTTTTTTTTTTGGGGGGGGGGGGTAATGTTTCTACTAAAGATGATCTTTAAACAGAAACAGTTATTTGAGCAGACATGCTCCTGGAGAATTGTTTTAAACTTTTCTGTAAAACCTTTTTAAAAATCTAAAAAGAACCTGTTTTTTTTTTTAACAAAAGCAGTGTGCTGCTTTTAAAATGGTTTGATGGATAAACAAAACTTCACTCTCATCTTCCTTATTTTCTTTCGTGCTTGTCTGTATTGATTGGAAAATAATGGATGGTTTGCACTTGCACTGTCTTGCCCAAAGACCTGTCGAGTGGAAGGGCATCAAACTGCCAACCATGCAGTCAGTGGGCAGATCACTGTACCGACTCAGCCACGGTCCTCAGTCATGCTAATTTATTTTAAAATTATACAGATTTTTGTGGTTGTTTTTATGCAAAGCCTCACTCTCTTTGCCCCCAAGTTCAGTGAGGACTTCAAATCAAACCTTCATGTATGTCACATGCATCCTACCATATAGCACTCTGTTATGTAAAGTTCATCAACCCCCCCTAATCGCTCAAATCCACACTCTTCAGTTGCCATTTATTAACTGTCGTTACGGTGCCCTTTGGTTTTGAAATCATTTTGTAATACTTAAGAAATATTTCTAAACCATTTAGGCATTCATGCTTATAAGACAATGTAATGAATAAACCAGAGAAGACTCAACGTGATGAAGGTATATAACTGAGACTATTCAACTTGTATAGAAGAGTCTTCTTTAACACTAAGCTCCTCATCCCTAAGAGCGCTTTAGTGGAGTGGGATTTGACTAGGCTGTGTGACTATTTGTGTATCAGAGAATCTAATCCTATTGCCTTTAAGATCAACTCCCACAGAGTGTTCGGCTGCAGGAACCATGAAGAATGGCTCATCTGGGGTTGGCAGACTCTATGTAGGAAAAATTAAGGGGCTCTGGATTCAGTGGCTCTGTCATATTTTGTCCATTTAAGATAATGACTGACATCTGAGAGGGTTCCAGGTTCAACTGGGGTCTGGGCTGGGGCCTTTCTGTGTGGAGTTTGCATGTTCTCCCGGTGTATGCATGGGTTCTCTCCGGGTGCTCCGGCTTCCTCCCACCGTCCAAAAACATGCATGTTAGGTTAACTGGTGTCACTAAAATTGTCCTTAGGAGTGAGTGTGCGCGTGTGTGTCTCTGTATGGAAAGGAGTTTTAAAGACATTTTGACCTATAATGTTTTTCTTTGTTCACTTGAGGAAACAAGTGAGAAACAGAATGCTTTAGTGACTTGCAAAAGAAAACTATAACAATTTAGTTTGAAGGTAAGAGCTGCTCACTCCTCAAGTGAGTTGACAAACCTTTTGACCACTTCTGTTATCCTGGATTACCACAGCATGAACTCAGTCTTACAGATCTGCACAATGCAAGGGAAGAACATGTCTGCTTAAGGTTGCAGGAGCATCGCAGCCAGACACATTAACGCCAATCATGACATGACTGCTGCAGTGATGTAATGCTAACAGTCGGGTCAGCCACGTGCAACTGCTGTCGGTGAGGACCAACATTTGTCTACCTGAGAAACCTCTGCTGCTGGCATGGTGAGGCACAGCAGACCTGAGAGGAAAACAGCAATTTCAAGAGTGATCAGAGCTTTAGTTTGTTTTTACACCAAAAGTGTGGTAAATAGGAAAAAGCACCTATGTAGTGAGAATGGCACATTCAAAATCCATAAGCAGACACTTATTTCTCAAAACCGGAAAACTGTATTTCAGCCACAAATAGCTAAGAAGTGAATAGTTATACTGTTAAGACGAATACATTTTAAAAAATGTACAGACTTTGAGAAAAATAGTTGAAAATGAGCCCAGTCTTGTGACTAACTTGAACTTAAGAGTTCAAATAATAGCAATATCCTGTTAGGCTACCACCGGACTTGTATGATTATTATACAGTCTTTAGCTCTGTGTCCTTCAGATGTATCAGACTGATCTTAAAGGCCACCTCTCCTCCAGCAGCTGACCTTCCTTCTGTCTACATGTTGAGCTCTTTAATGCTCCTTATTACAGCAGTGACTGAATCTTGTGCTGCTGTGCCTGTTGCTTAGCTTCCATGTGAACAGTGGCTTAGATAATAATGAAAATATGTCATACTTAGTGACAAACCCACAGAGATCACCCAGCTGTGGATGCTCACCTGCTCACATTCAGTTAGAGACCTGTTGCTGAACATACTGAAACAGCTCATGAGCAGGCATTTCTGCTTAAGACAAGTTCAGAGCTGAATGATAGGAAATAGCATATTAAACTTCACCAGCAAATCAAAAACACTGCTGTGTCAGAGGTACAAGCAGCATACACCATGATATACCGTCTCAGTCACCATAGTGACAACATGGTAACTATCTTGACAGATTTTTCCCAACATGTATGTTATAATAGTATTATAGATAATGTGTACAACTATTCTCAATATTCAAAAATAGACATCAATCCAAGTTGTATAAAAAAAATTATTGGATGGGAAACAGAAAAGAAACATGACAGCATTGTCACCAGATGAGCAAGACGTCGTTTCATGAAGATGCTTCATGAGGAAGTCCAGCACTGCCAGGTATGCTCACATTTACCTCTTTGTTGAAGCTTTGCAGCGCCGTCAGTGCAGTCTCCTGCTCTCCCGTCTCCATTTGCTCTATGATAACACGTAAATCCATTTCCATGGTCATTGAGACAGCTGCTGCTTTGTGCTGGAATCAGCGTCACAACAAGATGCTGTGTGCGAGTGTGCTTGTACCCAGGCTGCAGGATAAATACGGGCTATGAGCTATCACCACCCACCTATGACTGCATGATCTCTGCATCCCTCAGAGACGAGAAGCGATTAGGGAGGATTTGCACAAGCCGAGTGCTGCGTTTAATGTCCCCGGGAAATACGTATTCTATTTTTTGATATTTTAGACTACTCTTAAGAAATGCATCTGGTTATTTTTTCCACATCTATTCTAACGAATCGTAAATTATTTATAAAGTCTCATAAATCGAATTTACATAAGTATCCGGATATCTGTTGTTCAACGATATAACTTTGCCAGCAATGGCATCTTACGTTTTCTAATAAATGATCTTGGAGTGCTGCTCACATTTCCTCTTGAAAGAGTGCTTCAAGAATAGTATTTTTCATCGTTGCCTGTTTAAAATGTAAATCTTCTCGCCAGCCTGAGATCCAATGCACTCGGAAAATGTTTTTCCGTCGGGGCCGCTCTACATTCAACTCCATCCACCTTTCCCTCCGGCCTAACAGATCTCACTCCCTGCCACAGAAAAAAAAAGAAAAAAAAAAAGAAATGCAAGCATCCTCATATTTTTCTACCGGGATAGTGATGCTCCCTCTCCCAACACTTAATTTGGCAGGACAGCATATCAAAGTTGACTGGAAGTTATTTTGGACTTCTTCCATTTTAGAATAGTGTAGGCTATTAGGAGCTTTATGTCCCAAAGAAGGTATGCAAGGCCAGGTAGCATTTTGGGCAAACTGTTCTTCCCTGGTTGGTATTTCCTCAGGTTTGACCAGAGAAGTCAATTAACATCGAGCCATAACCTGAGCTGACTGATCCTGATAATGTACCTCATTCTTGCATTCTGAACGACCATTGTAGTGATAGTGGATTAAATCTGTCCAAATTCAAATGTTTAAAAATTACAAATTCAAAGAACCCAGTGTTGGTCATCTTACTTTAAGTTATTAGTTACAAATTACTTCTCCCAAAAAGTAATCGAGTTAGTAACTCAGTTACCTCATTGTAAGAGTAATTAGTTACTCAGCAAAGTAACTGATGTTATTTTTCATGTTATATACGACATTATGTTCTATAACATCTTTAACAAAGATTTTTACATTAACTGATTGAAGAATAAAAACACTGTAGGCAGTATTTTAGAACATTTGATATTTATTTGAACTCAATAGATTGCAGCCTGCCACATGACATGCATAGAAATAAAAATATAAATAAATATTGAAAATAAAATTCAAGTGCAAAATGAAGAAACGTGTAAACTTGGGTAAAACGAAACAAAGGAAAATCTGGCCATTAAATAGAGCAAATCTCTGCAACTGTATTTTTGGCCTGCTGTACATTAAACTTCTATATTTGGGCTTGGAGTTGGGTTAGCAGCAGCAGCAGCAGCAGCAAGTGTCATGTCAGCATGTGTTGATGTGAGCTGCTTCATAAGAGTCGAGTAAATAAAGTCTTTTTTCCTATAGCATAGCTGGATGTTACAAACATTATTGCCTTTAATTAAAATGAGCGAGAAGTTTGAGGTAGCGTCTTCAAACTTCCGGTTTGAGGACGCTACCTTTGAATTTCCCCGGCTTGTCGCCATTATCGCTGTCTTGTTGTGTTTGGCAGTCAGAGCGTGCAGTGAAACTGGGTCAGCAGGGCATGATCTGCCCACCCAGGCAATCATCGCATTGGCAACGGTGTCATCATCCCCATCCCTGCTCTCTCCAGGTCGCTGATGTGTGGCCAAAACCTGACACCTTGAGCTTCATTCAACCAAATAGTAATGCACCACTTCACATTCAGTAACGGTGTTGCAACGATGGGAAAAGTAATTCGATTACTCATTACTGGAAAAAAAAAAAAAAAAAAGCAAAGCCTAGTAACGCCATTATAGTCTAACGCCATTATTACCAACACTGAAAGAACCTCAGCAGATTTGCATTGGTTGAAACCAAGATCAAACAGCGTTGTGTTACATTCTGATCCAAAACAAAAATCCAGCCTTTTTTGGCTCATTTATTAAACACTTTTTCCAAACGGTCAAGACCACTGGCATCCTAGAGTCATTCCCCTAATGCTGGCCATCACTGCTCCTCACACCACAACAACAATCTTTTCTTCCACAACCACAAGCTACCCCAGCCTCTCACCAGTCATTGCGGGGTGGGGACACAAACCCTGGTTCGGGTAAACCCATAGATTAATGTTATAAGACTGCCAAGGTGAGTTAGATGGGGAAGTGACCCAAACAAACTAAAATATTCCTGAAAATATAGAGGGTGCCAGAAGTAGAGGCAGGACAAGACACACTAGCAGATAAACTCACCTAAAGAGTCCTAGAGTCACTAAAAATTGCCAGTAAATACAAGGCCATACAGGCCAACTCTGAAATGGCTGCCTGTGTCAACACGGGTTGGCGTGAAGGTAATTGGACCCAGATGTAGATATTTGTAAAGAAAAACTTGATTTATTTAAAAGGAACACAAGGCACAGCTGAGCCAGAAAACTAAACACATTAAACTGATTATAAAAAACTAACAAAACAAAACATGGTATGAAGCATGACTATAAACTAAACTATAGCAATGAACAAACCTGATGTGAGAACAATGCCGGTGAATCGCTGTGGCAAAGAACGGTGAGGATCTGGTAAAGTGCAAGGGGAGACCTGGAAACTAAATACTGAAGGGAGGTGATTGTTGATGGAGTGCAGCTGAGGGGGAAAGCAAAGGTGACTTGAGTGAACTGATGATCAAGAATGACTGACGGGAAACATGGCATAAAACTATTGACTAAATATAAACCTAAAACATGAAAACAAAAACTATAATCATGACAGAAAAAAATCAAGAAACAAAAACACAAGAAAACCCAAAGACGTGACAGCCTGGTTTCAAAAGGCTCACACGGGCCACACCCTCCACTTAAATACATCCTGGATTTCTTCCTTGCTTCTTCCAAGAGTCTGTTTACCCTAAGTACTCCCCCTGCTTGGCCTCCAGCTACTATTGCTTCTTCTAACCCGAATCCACTGACTGGACCTTACTGCCTCATCTGACACTTCCTTCACTATTTTCCTCACACTCTGTCCACTTACACCCAACTCCTTCAACAATGAGACAACAGACTTTGCAACAAATCCTCTACATCCTACTTCCACTGGAAAGATCCTAACTTTCCATCCTCGCTGCTCTGCTTCTGTCCCTAACTTCACATACCTAAGCTTTTTCCTTTCATAAGCTTCTGCCACTAATTCCTTCCAAGGGACAGTCAACTCTATGAAATTGACTATCATTCTACTCCTAGACCACAAGACTACAACAGGCCTTAGATTTTTAGAGGTTATTTCCTGGGGAACTACAAGCTTTCCTCCTAAATCTACCTGCATCTCCTAATCACAAGCATCCTCTGATCTGCCTTGCCTGCTTATTGTCTTATTAACTTTCTCCCCCTCTTGAATAAACGGAATTGCCACTCTCTTCACCTTAGACCTGCCTTCGTTTATCTTCAATACCTGCAACTAAGCTTCTTAATACTTGGTTATGTCGCCAGGCACTGTGACAGACTAAACTTACAACCTGACAAAATATGCCTTAGAGTTGCAGTACCTGAACATAACGAAGATAGTGGGTCTCAATTTACCCAGAGTTTTAGGTTCTGGGGAGCTGGCAATGCATCATATGTTGCCCCTATCAAAAATCTAATACTCCTTTCCTCCATACTCCACAGCTCTTTCAAACTAAGATTTTTCTTCTCTACACCTTCCCAATTCAACCACTGTCCCTGCTTAGCCTGAGCCACTGCCTTTGTACCCCTTAATATTTCCTCCTATCTACGAACCTGCTCAACAACTAGCTTTCTTTTCTCCTGCTCTACTCCACACCGGTTTGCCTGGGCCAAGCCTCAAGCTTCCCTGGCCTATTTGAACATTACCCACAATCTCTGTATGTCTAAGAGTTGCTTCTGCCTCCTGAGCTGCCATTCTTGGATTCCATTTCCTCCCCTTGGTTGGGTTTGGAACCACCTTACTAACTACCACAAAAAAGGACCACTAACCACTACCAAAAAGATAAGTGATCATCAAAAGCTTGACATGAGGAGAAGTTTGAGGCACAAACAAGTGGGTTCCTCATCGTTTCAGCCAAGGCTAATCATTTACTCCCAAACACCCAAGACATCACAAGAATACCCGAAACAACGGATCACTGCACTCCAGTTATCACAGCAACATCAATAACCCGTCACTGCAAATATTTCACACGTGAATGCGAACCAACCCATAGATTAATGTTATAAGACTACCAAGGCGAGTTAGATGGGGAAGTGACCCAAACAAACAAAAATATATAGAAAAAAAACACAAATAAAAAAATTAATTAGCCTTACAAACATGTTCCCAGATCTTTTATGCAGGATGTGCAAGTCGTGGCGGATTAACACAAACAAACAGCTGAACTAAACCAAAGAAGGACAGCACGGACAGTGCAAATGACTCTCAGCAACTGCTGCATCGACATTCCCCACATGCAGAAATTATATCATACAACACAGTAGCCCTTTTAAACACTTGTGTGGCTACACATCCTCACTCAAACACAACAAGGCTTTAGTCATAACCAGCCTCAGAGAAAACCAACTGGCACCACCCCAACTTCAGTCTTTTGTCCACTCTTCTCCCAATCAACCAACAACTATCAGGTGACACTATTTACATAGATTCCACTACTATCTTCTTCAATGATGTGTGCAAATGCTTGTTTTATGGTTGCCGTATTTCCGCCTGGCGCGCGCCATGAAAAGGTGGCGCGGCGCGTTGTCGCGCACCAGTCAAAATTTCTAACTTGGTTGTCACAGAGAATGACAAACCGGATGGACCAATTCGAAAACATTGGTTGCATATCAAGTCCACGCACTCTGTGCTACTATGACGCCCTGAAACCTGGGCGCTCACATCTCGTCACCTGCACACCAAAAGCAACTTGAGCAACCAAAGCGTCCAAAGCGACCGAAGGGGCGTACTTTCAAACAGCAGGCATATATGATAATCCATCTATACATGGTTCCCTCTTTCACCATGGATCGCACTCTGGTAGCCTTCTTTGTGTTGCATCTGCATATTTGCGATGGAAAAGCAGGGCCCGTCGGTCTGGGTCCATAACATCCTGTGAAAATGGTCTCTCCATGGAGAATTTCACCGGCTGATTCAGGAGCTCTGCTTTGATGATATTTTGTTCCAGCACTATTATCGACTGGATGAAAGCCAGTTCGATTATCTCCTCACCATGGTTGGTCCACGGATCAACAAGACACCAACTATAGATATTGTAGCAACGGACTGATCCGTAAAAGGGTCGGTGTGGCTGCAGGTTTCATTCAATACTGCTTCCGTGTGGTAGATGTCAGCAGTTATGGGAGGAGCAGTGATGGAGGGACACATCTTTGGTCAGGCACTCGTCGATCACACGCTCCAGCTCCCTGAAGATGCCCTGCTTCCAGGAGTGGAGTACTTGGGACCACAGCCCCATGTGTTTGTGGTGGATGAAGCCTTTCCCCTCCGCAGGGACCTCATTAGGCTTTTTCCGGGAGCCAACCTCCCTCTCAGAAACAGGGTTTTCAACTACAGGCTGTCGAGAGCGAGGATGATCGTTGAAAACACCTTCAGTATCAGTATCATAAGTCAGTGGCGCATGTACTGTCGGGTCATTGGTGTGAGCCCTGAAAATGTGAATGCATTTGTGAAGGCGACCTGTATCCTGCACAATTATATCAGGAGGAACACCAGGATCAGGAGGGAACCAGTGCCAGTGCCAGTGCCAGAGGGGAAGGTCTCGGTGCTGCAGGATCTGAGAAGAGTGGGGAGCAACAATGCTGCACAGGAGGCCATCCGTGTGAGAGAGATCTATGCTTCCTACTTCTCAGCTGAGGGTGCAGTGCCTTGGTAACCTAGGCTATAGTCACAAAACACATCAACAAAAAAGGTTATTTTAAGAACCATCCACATTAAATTAAAGAGCATGTTCTCCTCCTGTTGGTGATTTTTTGTCTTCATTGTCTCGTTCAGAAATAATAGTTTATCAGAATTATTACCAAACACAGAGTTACATTCCAAGCATCATTGTGATGATTTCAGTAACAAAAATTTAAAATGAAGTCATATTTTCAACCCTCTCTGCTTCTGGTAGTACGAGTACAACATTATTACCACCACACTTGGGTGCATATGCATGTATTACATTGTCTCATTCAATCATTCAGCATCTTCCACTACTAGGGTACTGTAGTGACTGAAGTCTCTCTTTCCAAAAAAAACAAAACATTTTGTCCAAATCTGACTAGTGATGATATGTTTAGCCGCATGTCCTCATTCAATCGCTGGTTGTGTAGATGGTGTCCAGCAAACAACGTGGGCTAGATAGATAATTGGCAATCTTTCTGGAGAAAACCTGGTCTGATGAGGAGAGACGGCATCCATCCCACTTTGGAAGGAGCCGCTCTCATTTCTAGAAATATGGATGAGTTTATTAGTCATCCAAAAACATGACAACCCAGGGTTGAGACCAGGATGCAGAGTTGTCGTCTTACACACTTCTCTGTGGCTTCCCACCTGATGCTGCCCCCCCCCTCAATCAAAAAACACAAAAGGAGCAAATCCTCTTGTGCAAAAAAAATTTAAAACAAAAACTTTAACTGAACAAAAACATCAAACCATTAAATGTGGTTTGCTGAATATTAGATCCCTCCTTTCGAAGTCTCTGTTATTGATATATTTATATATTTTGTCTTACAGAAACCTGTCTGCAGCAGGAGGATCATGTTAGCATTAATGAATCAACTCCCTCTGACTATTTAAATGTTCTCGTTCCTCGAACCACAGGCAGAGGAGGAGGAGTGCCAGCTATCCTCAGATCAGGGTTACTAATCAGTCCTAGACCCAAGATTAGTTTTTATCTCTTGTGAATCTCTGATTCTCAGTTTTTCCCAAAGTGGAAATCACAAAAACCTCTTGTGTTTGTTGTTGTGTATCGTCCACCTGGCCCTTATCTGAGTTTCTGTCTGAATTCTCAGAGTTTTTATCACAGTTAGTGCTGAGTACAGATAAAGTCATTGTAGTGGGTGACTTTAATATTCATGTAGATGTTGAAAATGACAGTAAATATTAACTTTAATTCTATATTAGACTCTATTGGATTTTCTCAAAGTGTTCACAGACCTACTCACTGCCTTAATCATACCCTTGACCTCGTGCTGACTTATGGCATTGAGAGTGAACAGTTAACAGTGTTCCCTCATAACCCTGTCTTGTCTGACCTGTCTTGTTCTAATAACATTTGAATTTACATTACTTGACTATACGCCTTCTGAGAAGAATTTTACATATAAAAGGTGTCTATCAGAGAATGCTGTAACCAGATTCAAAGAGTTGATTTCATCATCCTTTTCTTCACTGCCATGTGCAGATATGACAGAGGACGGCTACCTAAATTTTACACCAGTAGAACTTGACTCTCTTGTTGACAGCACTATAGCTTCAATGCGTACAACACTGGATGATGTTGCCCCTCTGAAAAGGAAGGTAATCAGTCAGAAGAGGTTGGCTCCTTGGTATAATTGCAGTATGCTTTAAAGCAGACTGCAAGAAAGCTGGAGAGACAGTGGTGTTCCTCTAATTTAGAAGAGTCTAAATTAGTCTGGAAAGATAGTTTAATAACGTATAAGAAAGCCCTTCGTAAAGCTAGAACTGCTTATTATTCATCATTGATAGAGAATAAGAATAATCCCAGGTTTCTTTTCAGCACTGTTGCCAGGCTGACAAAGAGTCCGAGCTCTGTTGAGCCATGTATTCCTTTAACTCTCAGCAGTGATGATTTCATGAGATTCTTTATCAATAAAATTATTTCTATCATAGAGAAGATTAATGGAATCCTTCCCACTATTATCACTGATGTATCATCAAGTAGAGCAGCTTTAGAAGTATCTTTAGAACCTGATTTCTATTTAGACGGCTTCTGCCCAGTTGATCTATCTGAGCTAACAACAGCAATAGTCTCTTCTAAACCATCAACTTGTATTTTAGACCCAATCCCAACCAGACTGTTCAAGGAGGTTTTCCCCTTAATTGACACTTCCATATTGGATTTGATCAATCGGTCTTTGTTGACAGGATATGTACCTCAGACTTTTAAGGTTGCTGTAATTAAACCTTTACTTAAAAAAAAACCTACTCTTGATTCAGATGTGTTGGCTAATTATCAACCTATATCCAATCTCCCTTTTTTGTCTAAAGTTCTTGAAAAAATAGTTGCAGTTCAACTTTGTGATCATTTACATAGAAATAATCTGTTTGAAGAGTTTCAGTCAGGATTCAGAGTGCATCATAGCACAGAAATAGCACTGGTGAAAGTTACCAATGATCTCCTGTTAGCTTCTGATAGCGGACTTGTTTCTGTGCTTGTCCTGTTGGATCTCAGTGCTGCATTTGATACGATCGATCCCAGCATTCTGTTACAGAGACTTGAACATGTTATTGGGATTAAAGAAACTGCATTAGGCTGGTTTAAGTCATATTTATCTGATAGATTCCAGTTTGTTCTTGTAAATGAAGAATCTTCCTCACACATTGGAGTAAGTCATGGAGTTCCTCAGGGTTCTATGCTTGGACCAATTATTTTTACTTTATCCATGCTTCCATTAGGTAACATTATCAGACAGCATGGCATACATTTCCATTGTTATGCTGATGATACTCAGCTGTACTTATATATGAAACCAGATTAAACCAATAGGTTGGTCAGACTACAAGCCTGTCTTAAAGACATAAAGACCTGGATGACTCAGAACTGTCTGCTTTTAAATTCAGACACAACTGAAGTTGTTCTCTTTGGACCTGAGCACTTTAGGGAGAAATTGTCAAGTTATATAATTACTCTATATGGTATTTCCTTGGCTTCTAGTTCTACAGTGAGGAACCTTGGAGTTATTTTTGACCAAAATTTATCATTTGAAGCACATATAAAACTGTTTTCAAGGACTGCCTTCTTTCAGCTTCGTAATATTGCTAAAATCAGGAACATCCTGTCTCAGGGTGATGCAGAGAAACTAGTTCATGCATTTGTTACTTCAAGATCGGACTACTGTAATTCCTTATTATTGGGCTGTCTCACATATTCTCTGAAAAGCCTCCAGCTGATCCAAAATGCTGCAGCCAGAGTTCTGATGAGAACTAACAGGAGTGATCATGTTTCTCCAGTTTTAGCTTCTCTTCATTGGCTCCCTGTTAAATTCAGAACTGAATTTAATATTCTTCTCCTCACATATAAAGCTCTTAATGACCGAGCTCCATCATATCTTAAAGATCTCAATATAAGATATTTTCCTAACAGAGCACTTCGCTCCCAAACTACAGGTTTACTTGTTGTTCCCAGAGTTTCTAAAAGTAGAATGGGAGGTACAGCCTTCAGTTATCAGGTCCCTCTCTTGTGGAATAAGCTGCCAGTAAATGTCCGGGAAGCAGACACCCTTTCCACTTTTAAGATTAGGCTTAAAACTTTCCTTTTTGATAAAGCTTATAGTTAGGGATGGCTCAGGTAATCCTGAAACATCCCATAGTTAAGCTGCTATAGGCTTAGACTGCTGGGGGACCTCATCTGTCACACCTTTCCTGCTGCATCTGCGAACTGACCTCAGATAAGAGAAAGGATGGATGGATGGATGGATGGATGGATGGATGGGGTACAGTGCATTACCAACGGACACTTCAACATGGGGTCCATAGAAGCCAGGGATCGAACCACCATTCTTCCAATTAGCAGACCAATCGTCCTCCCGAACCGAATGACCCATCATCTATTTGCTCCAGTGAGCCCACTTTCACCGAGATAAAACAGGACTGTAGCACTTTGTACATCATGTTTTTGATTACTCCAGTGTTTTTTTATACAATTCAGCCTGCACTGTTATACAAGAAGCTCCAGAAAATACAGGTAGATGCCTCCACAACCACCGGGATTGTTGATTACCTGACCACAGTTTGTGAGACTACAGGGTTGAGAAGGGGATCAGCAGCATAGGAGTACCAGAGTGAACTGAACTCACACCGTTTCACTTCACTCTGTACACCTCAACCTTCTAGTACCACTCAGAGTCCTGTCATTTTCAGAAATACTCAGATGATTCTGCAGTTGTTGGATATATCAGTGATGGACAAAAGGCTGAATACAGGGAACTGGTCAATCACTTTGTGGCATGGTGTGGGAACAATTGCATTTGTGGTTTTTAAGACACAGAAGAGATGGAGGTTAAGGACCACAGATTCATGGGTGTTCATCTGGACAACAGACTAGAGTGGAGATGCAATACTTACCAGGATTCAATTTTCTAGCAAAGCAATAGTTAAGTTTTCTTCTGAAAAGAATTAGGCTGTGTGTTGTGATATAGGCTACATTGCAGGTGGTTGTAA
Organism: Leuresthes tenuis; assembly: GCF_036924035.1. Taxonomy (NCBI): domain Eukaryota; kingdom Metazoa; phylum Chordata; class Actinopteri; order Atheriniformes; family Atherinopsidae; genus Leuresthes; species Leuresthes tenuis. The sequence goes on along the minus strand of NW_027325359.1, from coordinate 28,331,857 downwards.
CATGGTAGAAGAAGAATTTGTCCTTACCAGTTAAAAAGGTAATTATTAAGGTTTTTTTTGGTTAAAAAACTAAACCAACTTTGGTCAACATCCATAAGAGGAAAAAAAAAGAGCTCTTCTTCAGTAATTACTTTATTTCTTGGAATATCTATTGTATCATATTTAAATGGTAAATGGACTGTACTTGTATAGTGCTTTTCTATTCTAACTGACCACTCAAAGCGCTTCTAACACTATCTAGAAATGCCCATTAGTTAACTGCATGCTGGCTCATACCAGAATCAGATGGTAACTCATTGAAATGTAATTGAAACATTTTCCATGACGTTTTAAAAGATGTCTTGTTGAGAAAGAAGTTCTGATGAAAATACTTCATAATAGTGTCATCAGGAGAAATCAAAGAGTTAAGAGCTTGGCTCAGTGAGTAAGGGGCAGTCAGAGGGAAGCACAAGGTATCATGTAAATTTATCAGTTTCATTTAAGGTGACTCTAAAACATAAGAACCGTAGGGAAAAATTATCTAAAATAGTTATCTCTTGATACCACCTGCCTCGTTACATTGGGTGTTTCTCAACAAGCCATGGGCGTGCTTATACTGTTCAGGTATGTTTGATTCTATCTGCAAAGCAAACGCACGGGCGGGTTTAAAGTTTTTATCAGCAGGGTTATCATAAAAATATAGCTAATTAATCAATAAAGTACTGCTAGTGTATAATTTCACTTAATCTATTACTACATGATCTATATGCTTTTTTTTAAAAATGGCATAACAGTACAAACTCCGTCTTTCCGAACCACTTAAGTGTATACGCTCCTATGTGACGACACCTTGACGCAACAAAATCTATATCCACTAAATTCTCGAGCCTTTGTTTGAGCGATGGGATTGCAACCAATAGATTTGCGGTGATAGTTTGAGTGACAAACGTTGCAACTGTAGTGGGGGAAGGGGTCGTTGAAGTTGACGACACCGCCATCTTGGAAAGTGCCCTCCGATGATCTTCCTTTTCGCGCCTGTCACTATCAGTTTAAGACGTTTTATTTTCCTCAGTGGAGTTTGGTGTTATCTTTGTTTTCTTTTTGTCAAGGCATAGGGCTAATGGCGGGATAAGTTACATGCTCAAGACTCGCCTTTTACTGCTGTCAGTCGGTAGGTACACTTGCTAGCCGAAGCACTGCTGAAGAGACGACTAGCCAGGAGTGTACAGATAGCCGGCTAGCAAGGAACATAGTTAGCCATCTTATCGTTCTACGTTGTTAGACTGTATTAGCATACCTCTAGCTAATACACTGGTAACGCCACCATAACATGTTGATTTATGATAAGAATACATGGGGACATTAATGGCATTACTTTTTTATGTAATAATTCAGACAATGTAATTCTCATAGCTCACTTTTATAGTTTAACCGGACGTACGTACTAACATTAATTTACAGACCAGATTAGCTAACCGTTGTCAGTGTCGTTAGCATGCAAGTTAGCATGAACCGGTATGTTCCCCCTTACTGCTGTCTTCTTTATACCTGCAAAATGGACTGCTGTTACTGTTCCATGCTAGTTAGTCAGACCTTATGTAAGACCGGTATTGCATTTTAAAATGCTTGTCGTGTCCATCAACATATTGGAGAATAAATAGCTCAGTCCAACTTACTGCATCAAACGGTCTTTTTCTGAAATTTTGACTTGACGTGTGATTGATAGTTAACTAATGGTTTTAACTTGAGGCTGCTACTGTATTCATAGACCTAACAGCCTCTTCATGCCGCTGATTAGTCTGACTATTGATTGACAAGTGAAAGTTTGTTTTATAGTATAGGCAAATCACGTATTGCACATATCTAAGTGTAGTGCTGTTTTACAAGTCTTTTTCTGCTGTGATGTTCTACATTATAAATTGGGAAATTAGTCATAATCAGATTCACCCTAGTTTGTGTCTAGGGCGGCTTTTAATTGACCGTCCTGAACGTGGCTTTTTAATGTGGCATCCACTGGGCAACTGTCCTCTAACTTTTACCACTGTACTTCTTTTCGTTTGTTTATCTCACTAAATTTGGGGACAAGTTAAGTTGCATTTATGTACAATGGAAGGTTTTTGCTCTGTTGGTAGTCCACAGTTTGAATGCTCAACGTTATTTTAGTTAAAAGTTGTAGTTTCTAACATCTACAATGTTTTGTTCTCTCATTACCATCTGTCTCATGAATAGAAGTTTGTGATTATACAGCTTATCATGCATGTGAATGTGTTTCTAATGCTTTCTACAGTAAGTCAGGTAGTTATCAATTACATCAGAAAATAAGTTATTGACACATCTGTTTTGCTAGAACATGGCCAGGAAAGATTGTGTTTGAAACTTAATATGTGGCCAGGGCACACTAATATTCAGATGTAAACATATAGAAATGTGCTTGTTTTTACACCCATCAGTAAACTAAACTTCAGGGAGCTCTGATGCTAAAACCTTTTCAGTTCCAACCACAAACCAAAGCCATGCAGTTATTCAAGCACTACTGGTTGTATCCTTTGTTACAATGATTACAAGGTTAACAGTTGCACAGTTTTTATGTTGCAGTGTAATCCAGCTGGATCGCTTGCTGGTCATTGTGATGTTCTTACTTTGGTTGAGCTTTTTACTCAGTGATCCTGCATTGTTTTGCAAAGCCTCCCTGTCTTGGCACTAGTGCTGTGTTAATTGACTTTACATTACCATGAAATTTTGGACTTTGTTAAGCGCTTACATGGACATACATCTTTAGAGTTTTGAGGATTGTGTGTGCTGTGTTTGCAACATGGAAAGCTGTGCAACTTTTCTTTGAAATACGTGTTTCCAGTTGACTCTGTGTCTCTGATGCACAGGTGTGTTCTCTGAACTGCTGTATCTGTACTTTTTGTCAGTCTGTCCATCACCTGTCTGCCTGCCTGGCCATCTGGCTACCCTGGAATGGGCCACAACTCCCAAAGACTAGAGCACATCTTTTTTTAACCTGAGCTCCACTGTTTGGACTCCAGCATATTTACAGGTAAGCACAACAGTTGTACAGAGCAATCTGTTTGGTGAGTCTTTAGTTAATCATTACCACTTTAACAGAAACACTTACAGTCCCATTTCCAGAAAAGAAAACCAAAATACAATGTTCTGCAATTCATATGTTATTTAGAACCTCATCAGTCATTCCTATTCATGTTAAAGTACTGTTTTTGTATGAATATGAGCATGTGCATAGCAGTTTCCACACCTTGCACTTACATATATTATGCACTGTGGCCCTGAAATTTTGACAGAATTTATTTCTTGGCAAGGCAGATATACAGTTTGATTTTGATTACAAGAATCTCCCACTGTGAAGTGCACGAGAGAACAGTAACTGTAGAAAAGCAACTTGGACCAAAGTGTCCACATAAACAGTTTATGTATAATCTCATACATTCACAGGCTCTGTGTGTCTGTTCTTGTGATGTCAGAGCTTTAAATTCAGGTCAGGAATGTGAGTATTGTGCATAATTTCACAGAATCCTGCTAATTCCCACACATATGCGGCACATTCCCGTACAAATTTGAATCCACATCATTTAGTAATATGCAGCCAACGCAGGCAGCGCTACAGAACGCAGGGAGATGGCAAAGAGATGCCAGATGGAGTGACTCCATCCTGGAGAGCACTTGGTGAAGAGGTTATGATCTCTCACTACTGATGCTGCACCTAGATAAGGGAATAGAATATACTTGCTTGTAATTATGGATACTTGTTTTTATCATGGTTGCGTCGCATATGCCATGTTTGGAGCGTTGTTTGCACATCCTCAGAAATTAATGTTACACGTTCGCAAGCTGCAATGTGTAGGTGACCAGCAGGGGCAGTGTAGGGCCAGCTTTGACAAGATGTAGGGTCACAGCGCTTGCAGAAAGTTTAGAAGACAGCCTTAAAGAGAAAGTCCACAATGACCCTTATCTTTACAGTGTGTCTTTGCCACTGCACAGTGACACACATGACTGTAAAAAAAAATGGTGGAGACACTGAGTGGGGACAGCATCAATGGCATGTTTTTTCCAGTCTGACTCATCTAGTCTGCCCCCCAAGTGAATCCTTGTGTAACATACAGAGCAAGTTGCTTACGTGAATATGATAATCACATGAGCGAGTATGTTCCTGACCTGACACAGCAAGCTCTCTCTTTTTTTTTTTTGTCAGCTGATGCAACTTATAGAAAAAGGAGTAGGGTCTTATCAAAGCTGACATAACGTTGTTTTTAGTGTTCTGAGATGATGACTACTGATGGGAGGGTGAGGTGTGTCTGTGTGGCTTGGAAATGGGTCCCATGGCCTAAGCAGAGTTGTCACGGTAGTAACAACAAGTAACTACGATACTATACCAGACAAGGTATCACGGTTCTGGGTATTATCGCGATACTGCAGCATTATTTTATTATTATTATTTTTATGAACTGCCATGTATTTGTACAAGTTATAAATACTTATTAATTACTTATAATGTTGTTTGGTGCATGATAAACATAATAGTAATATAAATAATCAACTTAGGACAACAAAATCCACTCTTTTTAAAAAAAATCTATTTGACAATAATGCTTCTTCTCCAACATAATAAAACATAGAGGACAAAATACAGGAACTGATTCCCTGATTTCAAGAACTTATTCCCTGTGAAAACTGGCATTTTCTAGGTGCTTTATGCTTTAACATCTTCAGCCTGTACACGGAGCATATAGCCTAATATTAGCCAATGAGAAAATAAACAGGAAATACTAACCTGGTATTCCACATATAAATCTGGGTGACGATGCTGCAGGTGTTTTGAGGTTGTATGTGTTGGCTCCTATTGCTTGGTGGCAGCGCCTGCACAGTCTATTGCTTTATGTGTCTAGTTCCAAATGTGGCTTTTGGAGTTTTTTTTTTTTGTTTTTTTTTTATTAGTAGTGCCACTGATGAGCACGCTGTGGCAGACTTTCCTATTCATTTTAAAGTACTGTTTTTGTATGAATATGAGCGTCTATAGCCAATCGGCTAACAGACGGGCGGACTCAGCGTGCGGAAACGGCCTATCATATCCCGGAGGCCACCAGTAACAGGCAAACAGCAAATCAGTCAGCAGCTGTGTGGTTCAGTTGCAGTGGTTGCCGTGTGGGTTTATTTACAAGGGAATAGCAAGCGGTGAGAAGCCGGGAGGAGAGTAGAGACGACTGCTGTATTGCGAAAACTGGCACAGTTAGTGCAGTAATCCACAGTAGTACCGTTGTGTAGAATTTCTAGTATAGTAGGAACCGTAACGATTTGGCACCGCAGGGTACCATGGAACTCTAAGCCCAAGCATGGCCTTCACCATGTTAGGTATGGGCTGATTTCAGGGATTAGTATGGTTTTTAAAAGTCATCGTTTCAAAGCTATAAACATTCCTATCGCTGTGTCCTGCTCTATGAACTGACTCAACACAGAACGTGCAGGGGTCCAAGTTGTGTGCAGCGTACAGCAACACTCCCCCTATGACAGTGGATGCTGTCGGTCAGCTGTATACGACGGCTGTATTTTACCTCGATGGGGAAAAAAGATTAAGTCGGCTGTTTGGAAATTATTTCTTGGGAAATGCAGAAAGCTTTTGAGGAGAAGTTTTATCCAGTATGCACATGCTTGGGAAGAACACGGCTACCAAAGAAGGCAAAGCTTATGATTTATGTTTTATGCATTTAGCAGACGCTTTTATCCAAAGTGACTTACATTGGTAGGTAGTCAGGGTAAGGGGGTCTTGCCTGAGGACCCCTACTAGAGGTAGTACCTTTCATGCAGGGGATTTGAACCCACATGAAAGGTGGCAATCTTACCACTACACTATCCAGTCCCTGATAGTGATTTGACCGTTATGGCAGAACTTTGCATTACTCTTTATAAAATTGATCTCGTTAACTTTTTCTCTCAACAACACCCCCATTAGCACTTAGTACTTTCCTCTGTAGACTGTATGAAATTAACACGGCAAAAAATCGACAAATCAGAATTTTGGTCGACCCAGAACGTATCGACCAATAAGTCAACTCAGACTTTACAGCCCTAGTATTTAAACTGAACAACTTAAGTTTTAAAGACTATTCTGGTACATATTTTACTAATAATTTCTCATGTCTCAGGCAAACAAACAGACGAGCCACCTCACATGACGAGTATTTTTTTCTTTCCAGGTATTATACATTGAAAAGAAAACCGAAAGGCTGAGCTGCCAGTGTTTGCAGTAGTTAGTATTAGATGTTCTGTGAGCTGCTGTGCTCAGATGGTCTAATTAGACCCCTGAAGTGTACACCTTCTGTATACTACTTATTTTTTACCATGTGACAGAAATGTAAAGTGAAGGAGAAATTTCTGTTGCAGTTTTCTAACAACACTACAGACTGGCTGACTCACTATGCAGTGAACGAGTGGGTAATGTGAATAGAGCAGCTATCTTCAAATGAACACTAACCAGCTACTAGAATTAATGTTTCTAGAATTGGTGAAATTGAGAGCTGCTCATTGGCTAACTACTGAGGCAGATAACATTGCTAATTAACAAGCTAGCATCAGCTGCTTAAAGCAGCTAATGTTATCTCAGGGAGTGGAGAAGATGGTCATTTTCTGTGAAAGTGGTGCTTGTGTGTGTGAAATATGTCTAATTTCTGCTCAGCATTGAATACACAGACAGAGGCTTCTGTCTTAAAAAAAAAATAAAGAAATGAACAGACGAAGATGGCACTAAAGAAACTTTAGTGTCTAAGAGGAGTAGTTCTTCAGTTGTGCGGAATTATTTTGGTTTTAGAAAGGATGTTGCACAGCGCCAGGTATTGTGTAAAACATGTTTTGCTACCGTTGCTACCTCGCGAGGCAACATGAAAAACCTGTTTCAACATTTTTAAAAAACACCATAAAGCCTTATATGATATGTATTATATATGATAAGCCTTATATGGCTCAAATGTTGATTAGCAGTGTATGGCATCATCAACACAGCACCTGCCAGTATAGGTGCTGATTCCGTGGGTGCTTCGGGGCGGTTGATTTAGCCAACAAAAGGGACAAATCTGTCACACGGTCCAGTGAGAACTTTACTGTGTCAAAGACTGAGGACAGCAGCAGTGCAGATGTTAGGCAGAAAAAAGGTCGGACTTTTCAAACTAGCTGGAAAGGTAAATACCCATGGATAGTATTTTGTTTGGTTTGGATTGTGGATTTTGTTTTTCCTTTATCTTCATCGGAGCCTTTGTGTTAGGTTACATTGACATTAATTTTCCGTATGCATCACCAATGTGTAGACCGTGTGTGTTTGCGTGTGTGTTTGTGAAAGAGAGCGTGTGCGGTAGGGCTGGACGATTAATCGAAATTTGATCACGATTTCGATTTTGGCTTCCCACGATGTATGTAAATTACTGCGCTATAAAAGCACAGTGAATGCACCTGTGTCGCCTGCAGCTGCAGCAGTGAGTTTGTAGATCAGTTGTGGAAAGAGCAATTGACAACATGGCAGAAAAGCAGCCTGAGTCTTAAGTTGAAAAGAAAGGTAGGACAAGTTCGGTGATTTGGAGATATTTGGGCTTCAATCGGGTACACGTGTTTCAAAAATAGCAACGAGTCATGCCAGCACGGTGAGCAACAAACCAGCACAAACGGGACTTGTTAATCGAAATGTTTTAAAGCGTGACTCCATATTAAACTTCGTCAAAACGGCACAGCAATAACAGAGTTTTTGGCAAGGGGCATGATGCCCATCACCATGGTGACCAAGCCTGGGTTTACAGCCTTAATTAATACATTGGATAAGCGGTACAGTATGTCATCCTGAACATATTTTAGCCAGCTTGCTATATTGGAGCTGTATAAAAAAAATGCAAGCAAAGAGTGACTGCAGAGCTGAAAACAGCTGAGTTTGTCTACTACAACAGAAAGATCCCTATAATCCCTATATTTAATCCCTATATTTGTTGAAAAATACAAGGAACTTAAAAAATAATCTCTTATTAAATCGCATTATTTTAGAAAAAAATCACAATTAGATTGTTTTTCCATATCGTTCAGCCGTACTGCAAAGTAATTCATATTCATCTCCTTGGCAAGTACCAGGGCGTGGAGACTTAACTGCACTTTTGACAAGCCTCTCCCTGCAGTACGTTGTTCAAGCACCCACCTGTGGACTCTGGCCATCTCGCTTTCAGCCCGCGATTAGCTTCCTTTGTTTTCTTTATTGCAGTCAGATTAACCTCTGCTTTACGCCAGTCCCTCACAAGTTTCTCACTCACTCCAAACTTTCTTTCTGCTGCTCGATTACTGTTTTCGGCTGAATATTGTACCACCTACAGTTTGTAATCTGCAGAATAGGATTTTCTTCTTGGCAGCATTTTCTTTGTGTTCAGTCTTTCTCAGTTGTCTTCACGTTAATGTTTCAGTGGTACAGGAGCAGCATATAGTTGTCACAGGTCGAGAGTGTCTTCTCGGGGCTGTAGACAGAGGGTGGGGGTGACTTATAGTCCATAAAATGTGGTACGTGACATTAAAGCAAAGTGTGACTGATAGCTCTTGATTCATCAGTTGGTCTAAATCCCAGATGTTATGTGAATAAGAACTTTGGCTTGTGGTTGTAACTGAAAAGCGTGAGAAAAACAAGCAGCCAAAATACGTTTTCTCTGCAGGGAGGCTGGGTTTACTCTGAAATATGGTGAGAGGTTAAGAAATCCAAGGGAGGCTCAGTGTAGCTCTGCTGCTCCTCCACGTTAAGACAAGCCAGATGTGTTGGTTTAGTTACAAGAAGATCTCTTTAAAGGCTTAACTGCAGGGGCTGGATGATATTACAGAAATCTCCTTCTAGATAATGATATAGGTTATGTTTGTGTGTTCTGGCATGCTGTTTTTTTGTGTTGACAGTTGTATTCATGTTTAAATTACACACAGTCCCTTCACATTCCTGTTTTATATCCTTATCAGCTGCCTGGCTGCTGCACTCACTTAAAGCATTTCAATTACCGTATTTTGTGCACTATAAGGCTCACCTGATTATAAAGCGCACCCTCAATTATGGGGTCCATTTCTGTACTTAACCCATACATAAGGCGCACCTGATTATAAGGTGTACGTATTACGTAATGTTCTCTGATTGGTTTATCGCTGCCAGCACACGTAGTGTATGTATTACGTCCCTGTGTCAGCGGGAAATGGTCCGGTGGTCAAGGACAACATCATCGGTCGTTTTTACACTTATAAACTTATAAACTGCACATCGGTCTGCATCACCCATCTCAGACTGAAGAACAGGCCCTCAGTGGGACATGGGCAAAAGCATTAATGATGACACGATTCAGTCGCTAAGTACGAGCTCCATACAATCTTCGCCCCATTCAGAGTGAATGGTTGGGATCCACCTGACCCTGGATTCACACCGAACGCAAAGTGAGCGATGAAAGTGGCCAGTTGCCATTCATTTCCAATGTAGGAGAGCAAAGAACGGCAAAAGTGAACGTGGTGGTGAGCGGCTCAAAGGGAGAGCGGTGAGGGATGCAGAGGGGGTTAATGCCCCGATGAATGCTCCCCGCGGTAAATTCAAAATGGCCGTATCCGTGACAGATTTTGGAATCCGGTACATACATAAAGCGCACCGGATTACATGGCGCATGGCTGATTTTTGTGAAAATTTAAGGCTTTTAGGTGCGCCTTATGGTGCAGAAAATACGGTAAGTTTGTTGTGCTTGGTGGAATTATCTCCATATTTCTGATTTATTTATTTTTTTTATTAAAAAAAAAAAAAGATCATTACAGCAATGCACAAATATGCATCCCTCTCTGTATGCTCGACGCAGAAAGGAGCAGTGCTTGGGACTGAATACTTTCTGGTTATGACAAAGATTGCTCTAAAGGTTCCTTTGTATTTACTGTAAGAGGAAAAAGCTGGTTTACAGATCACTGCACACCATCTTCTGGGGGGGGGGGGCGTGGACTGCCCATGTGTTAATGGTGTATAGGATTTTGTTTTTTATTGATGCAACTCTTCTGATGGTTCCTAGCTGTTCTTAGTAGGTAAAGTGTTAATGTGTTTCATTTGTTTCTGGTAGAACCACCATGTTTTGGAAATTTGACCTCCACACCACATCCCACATTGACACGCTCCTAGAGAAGGAGGATGTGACACTCACAGAGGTAATGGATGAGGATGATGTCCTGCAGGAGTGCAAGGCTCAGAACCACAAGCTGGTTGACTTCCTGCTGAGACCACAGTGCATGGAGAGCCTGGTCACCTTCATCACACAGGAACCCAATGCAGATGTTGAGGAGAAGGTTAAATACAAGTAAGTGGAAAAATATGTTTGTTTTAATCCAGTGTTTCCCACAGGATTTTAGGAGACTTTTTATTGTGTGTGTACGTTTTTAAGCCTGATGTATCATTTTGAGACCATGGATGTAAATTGCTGTATATGAACATAAGCTGATAAATAAGAACTTACAAAGGCATATCAGAAGTATTTTAAATTTAATTCAGAATAAAACAATACCAAAAACTAACTCACTCACTCCCTCACTTGAACAAACAATCTTTTGAACAATGACCTAACACCATTTATGGACAGGCTGTTTACACACTTTGCACCCAGGTGCTGAACATTTTATTGTTCTGGGCTTTTCAAAGAACAGCACCAGAGCTCTGACATCATTAAAATCTCCAGGGCTGGGTCCATTAATGGAGATCCTCAAGCAGGCAGCGAGGTGTTCCCTCTGAAGTTGATTACGGAGGTTTGATTTCACCTAAAAATGAAGATAACTGCAATTAATCAAAAATTATGAAAGCAGGAGGTGCCTTTGGAACACACATTTTGTACCCTGGTCTGGTTATGTATACAGTTCCCTGTAAATGGATTAAATATTAGGCACACCACTCAGCAACTCGAGTCATTGTGGAGAAGTTTCTCTCACAGTTTACGCTGGAGATTTGTCCTCATTCATCACACTCACTTGCCAGGAGAGACAAAACTTTTGGTTCTTGTCCTAGAAAAAAATATTTTAGAGAGATGTTGATTATTTATATTGCACAAGTTTTGTCTTGATCTTGAATTCTATTTAAGTCTTTTAAAGTTGGAGTTGCATCAAAAAAGTGTTTATTTAAATCAGGAGAGGAGAATATAAATTAAAAAGCCACGTCAGCTCATTGGTACAGTAACAGGGCGCTCACAACCCGCCGCCTCTGCTGCCAAAGCGACCGAAGGGGCAGGGCTTTCAAATAGCAGGCATATTTGATAATCCATCTATACATCGGTTTCTGCAATAATAAGTTTCTCCTCCATGGTTTTTACTCTCACTCTGCCCTTTTCCGCCTTCGGAATCCAGATCGGCTGTGTCATGTCTCTGTTCATTTGCATAAAGTTGAGCCTCTCTCAACTTTCGAAGCTCACGCCGCTCATCGGCGCCGGCCACTCGTAAATGAATAGCAGCTGGCCACCTCGGCCGCTCAAGATGCTTTTGGTGTGAGCGCCCGGTTACAGGTGATTGTGCTGGTTGCCTCCCTGGACTCTGAATGAGCGGTGATAATGATGCAGCGTAGCCACCTACGTTACTGAAACTCTGAAACCGAGACGTGCGCGGTGCACCCGGTGGAAAGCAACCAACACCAGTGGCCGTGGAGTAGCCATTACGCAGCGTGGATGGATCCAGTAGAAATAGTCAGTCCCTGTGTTTTAATTCCCGACTCGGAAACTCTCAAACTGCTGAGTTGGTGTCTTTGACACACAAGCCACAGGAACCTCACGTCATAAGTTAGGAAATCAGTCAGTGGGTCTGGATCAAAAGTAGCTAACAGCACTGGCGTAGAGGGATGAGATAAATGGAGCGAGTGGCAGAGGGAGAAATAACGGGACATCAGCACCATGGAGGGCAGAAAGTTAGACTCGGTTTGGTATGTTAGAAGTTGACTGGTTTGATGTGATCAACAACATAGCCTCCTGCGCCATTATCCAACTTGATAGCGTTCTCTCTGCTATTGCCCAAAAAAGAAGTGGCGGCCCGCCACAGTCTCCTTCATTAATGGGAAACACTGGAATCACCATAAATGAAAACATTATACTGTGCAGTCTGATCTCATATGATAAAAGCCTGCCACTGAACTATGTTGCGTGTGTTTGGTTATCAAACATTTATTCCCAGCCCTGAAAAGTTGGTTTTCTTTGATCTCTTACGAATAAAACTGGAAAATGTAACTGCGCTACAGCCTCTACGTGGAAATTCAGCCATAGTGTTGACTGCATGTTTCACACCTGTCCTGTAGTTTGTAAAGGAAGTTTCACTGGAAGTGCTAAAAGAGAAAAAAGTTTACATTTTCAGAAGGATCAAGTCTAAAGTGAAGCTTACACTTCATGCAAGGAAAACCCACCAATATGTCAGAGTTGTGTCTGATGTGTACTGATGTGTACTGAGGAAAAGGCTACAGATCATCCAAGCTGATGTCCATGATTAATCAAAGTATTTACAGTTACTGATACCAAAAACAAAAGCTTTCACACCTTTTGCTGCGCTTTCATTTTCCTAATGACTAAGTTCTACTTTTTAAATTGAGTTCTCTTAATTCGTGTTTAGTATTTTTGAAAATCAGTCGTGGACAGAGCTCTGCCATTTCTGTTTTTGTCATCTTCTTGTTTGTTCCTTTCTCTGGTTGCACGTGAGCTATATTGTGCAACACTGCCCCTGTGATTTCCAGAGGTACTGCTCTGTTTGCTGCGTTTGAGTACGCATCCGCAAGGTGTCTGAAAACGTACCAAAGTATGAACAAAGTGAACACGGACAGAAGCCTCCGTCTGTGTATTCAATGCTGAGCAGAAATGAGACATTAGAGGTAGACTGATGTGAGGTTTTCAGTGGCCGACGCTGATCTTTAGAAATCAGGACAATGTGTAATGCAGATTATTTTGGGCCAATAAAATGTAAGTTTAGTAATGAGTCATTTTGATTATCATCTGTTAACTTCAGTAGAAATTTATTGAGCAGCATGGACATGCAAAACGCATGTGCCTGCTTGAAGTAGTGTTGGTCTACTTACTTATGGCATAAAAAGATTGTGGCGCTAATGCTAGGCTGGTTGCTAACTGCCAAGACAACCCAAAGGAAAGAAAAATAAAACCTACCAGCAGATTGAGGAAGGAAACTGAGCATAAACGTAGCAGAGTACGAGTGTAGAGGAAAAGAAAGCTATGAGCCTGAGAGATGAGATGAGATGAGCTGAGCTGAGCTGTCAAAGTAACTGACCAAAAAGGTCCCACTATGGCAGTGACATAGAGGGGGTTTGGGTTCAATGAAAAATAATGTGGAACAGATTAATGTTGGGGTGGCTGTAGCTCAGGAGGAAGAGCAGTCTTCTACCGATGCGTTCATCAGTGGTGAAGGTGAGTGGTCAGCTAGACCAGAAGAGCACTATACATGTACAGTCCATTTACCTCTGATACAAGGTGCATACTTTGTCGGTCGGTGAACGGCAAAAACCTGGAAAGGTATCACTCCTGTCAAACAGAAAAGCCTCAACTCACTTAACTTTGATTAATAAAGTTGTTTCATGTTGTGGGCAGCATTAACAAACTCTATGTTGGGGTGGAGGTTGATCAATATAAAATAATATTGCCATATCGCCCAGCCCTCGTTTAATGTTGTTGTGGGATTTTCTTATTTTGTGCAAATATGATCTTGTTTTCTGACTTGACTGTGTTGTCAGTTAAACCCTTTTTCCACATAAGTGTGAATGAATGGATGTTTGCGATATTTTAATGTTTAAGCCTAAAAGACAGCATCTTTTTTTTTTTCTTGCAGGTATCCCAACATATCATGTGAGCTGCTTACGTCAGATGTGAGCCAGATCAATGATAGACTGGGAGAAGATGAAAAGCTGCTGATGAAACTGTATAGTTTCCTCAAGAATGAGCCACCTCTCAACCCGCTCCTAGCCAGCTTCTTTTCCAAAGTTCTGTCTATTCTTATAGGACGCAAACCAGAACAGGTAAATCTGTAAGAAGAACTGAAGGATCTGATTATTCCAGATGCAACACAAACATCGAACCATCACTGTTAAGCGTAGTTTATGCTTCTCCATCATTTCGACGACGTAGCCTGACGTGCACCTCCAAAAAAAAAATTCTAACGAAATTTCCGACTGAACTGCAGAGCAACACGTTCCCTCGAGCAGAACTTTGAATGCTCAATGACAAAGTCACGTCGACACTATGTAGGAGTATAAACTAAGCGTTAGTCAGGTCAAATTCTCTGAGTGTTTGTCTTTCTCTGTTTAAACTGAATGTTAAATCTGTTGTACTGATTTTTAAGGTGTGTATTGTTTCTCTGTGTTAATAGATAGTACATTTTCTGAGGAAGAGAGATGACTTTGTAGATTTGATGATCAGACACATCGGAACATCTGCCATCATGGACCTGCTTCTGAGAATGCTCACATGCATCGAACCACAGCAGCTACGGCAAGACGTTCTCAATGTGGGTACAGCGCAGTGCGCTCTCAGCTTAGCTTTAAATGATGATCTCTGAGTTAACCCCATTATTACACTCTTAAACTTTAGCATTTGAATAAAGGCTTTTCAGAATGACTCTAAAACTAATCATTTGGCTTATATTGTATTTTATTGACTTCTCTATCACATCCATCACTCTGTGGAGATGGTGGTTTGTGTGTCTTGAAAATGAAAACCTGATGCATGTCACTTTACATTTAAAAGCAGACACATGTTGCATCAGGTCTGAAGAGGACACGTAACCATATGACTCAGATCTGAAATAGTGAAACTATGTAGAGTTTGTTGTCCAATAGATCGGCTGTTGTTAATTCACTGACACGCTTCAGTTTAGTTCTTCTATGTGGACATGAGAAGTCTGAAGAAACCTTAGCAACTACTTGGAAAATGTTGAAGGTATTTTTCAACTATTATCCACTTTAAATAAACCAACCACTGACATCTGTGAGGATGAATGAATGAATGAAAGAACTTTTTCTCCTCTAAGATTAATCTGATAATATCTCATACCTCTTTCAAATCCCCTCTAGTTCTCTTGCTTGGCTATTTTTCAGGATTTTAAGTTTGTTTCCATCTATTATATCCACCATCTATTACTCTTAATAATTAATAAAATAGCAGTTGTGTTCATGGAGCTGTTTCGTCCTGTTTTAAATATGCAACAATCCAACCTCTCATTAAAAAGCCTGATTTGGATAAATTTGATATGAATAGCTACAGACCAGTTTCAAAGCTTCCATTTCTGTCCAGCATTTTAGATTCCGTCTTTTTTATTTTTTTTAGAAAACATGTTTGATCTGTTTGAGTCAGGCTTCGGAGCTCCTCGCAGCACAAAATCTGCCCTGCTCAACATCTCCAACCCCTTGTCTTTAGACGGTGCTAAACCATCATATTCTTCTAAATCATGACACCTTGGATTCCACAACTTCTAGTGAACATGTTTGTAAAAAAAAAACGAAACAAATTGAAAGGCAAAGTGGAGTAACGGTTATAGAAACTGCTCTCAGAGTTAGAATAGCAAAATTAGTCGGATAATGTTTTCAGTAAGAAAAATAATGAAATAGAAATTTCTAGTAACATAGTTATGCAAAGTTAGTATAAACATGGATCATCAGACATGTCTCCTCATGCCATATATTAAAATGTCTTTCAAGGTAGCTCAGTGCTCTCTTTTAGGAGCACATCTGGATTTAAATCTGTAATTGCTTCTTATGTCCTAACAATATTAATTTGTTTTCTGCTGATCGTTCAGATATTTAAATGTCATGTCCTCTTTTAGTGGCTGAATGAGGAGAAGGTGATTCAGAGGCTGGTGGACATGGTACAGTCCTCTCAAGATGAAGATGTGAGTTTAAAATATGCTGACTCTCCAAGAATTGATGGTTATATTTTACTAAACCTCTGAAGACAGTAGCATCTATAAAAAGTAACTGTTAGTAGTTTATGGTTGGTTTCTTGTTCCAGTTTACCTGATTTATTTATGAAAACACTATTTTGAAACACTTTAATCTACATAAAGAAGTACAGTTTGTTCAAGGCTGAAAGTATGAATGTGCAGGATTTAAAGAGAGTCAGATTTAATAGCCCAAAGTTATGGATTGTTGTACTCTCTCTGACTGTTTGTGACACAGAGACACTCCAATGCCTCGCAGTCCCTGTGTGAAATCATCAGGCTGAGCAGAGACCAGATGTTTCAGGTGCAGGGATGCTCAGAGCCTGACCCACTTCTGGCCACACTTGAAAAGTATGCATTTGTGTATTTATAAGAACTTCTGTTGTTTGCTTTGCTTAAGCAGACCTAAACTTTCTTTTTAAAAGGTTGTACGATTCAAAAGCTTAATCACAAAAGACCACCAACTGGCCTTCACTCTGCAGTCTGGGTACAGACTCAGCTTTGTGTCCAACACTTCTGCAGTGCCACCAGTTGGGTTTCATGCTACTGAGTTGGTTGACATGGTGTGGGCACTTTAAGCTGTCAGGTGAGGTGGCCCCTTTGTGCATGTGTCAAAACAATGTTAATTAAAATAATATATAAAAATGGAAGAACCCAGCAAATAGTGGTACCGACAGTCTTACAGACACTATAGATTGTCAGGGTACTGTCTGCTGTGAAAAAGGAAGTAGAGAAGACCTTCTGACTCATCTACCTCCACATGAAGAAAATGTTATTGGTTTTGCCCTCCAGATGGAAATGATGGCCTAAAGATGGAAGACCATACGATTCATAAACTTTGGTAATGCAGAGATAGTTCTGTGCTGCCCAGTGGGTTCAGTACTCTGTCAAGCCTGATAGGTGGTGCATTGTTTGGATAAGCTTATGAAGTGTACAGCCTCAGCTCAGGGCCTTTATTCACATAACATCTTTCTCTGGCCTGGGAAGTGCTGCCTGCTGGTGTTTATTCAAGAAATCATTGTAGCCCCCCCATTTCTATGATAGCAATATCTCAACAGCACACAGTTATTTATGATAAACCAGGTTTACGTCTGTTAGTTTAACATTTGTTTATCATCATTTTTCTACCGTGTGCACCAAAAGGAGGAAGATAAGGGTTAATTTTAACTGCTGTGTAGCCTGTTGCTTGTCAATCTGACGGCTAGTGCAGGGAGTGTGATACAAACGGTGTCTGAATAAACACGCACAAGAAATATGTTTAAGGTTAAAGATGGGACAATTTTTTTTAAGAGTGTTCAGGGAGATGAGCAGAGCTCCTCTGTAATCTGTGTCTTGTTTTTGGACTTTTGTGCTAGTCATGGATTATTTTAATTACAGACACTATGTGTGTGCATAAGGTGATTTATAGGAGTACTTGGTACCAGGGCTAAAGGTCGATGATCATCTTTGTAGTTGTATGGTCAGATCTGTAGCTTAAACACTCTTGTAAAGACTCCTGGTCGCCTCCCTTTGGAGGTTATTCAGGCACATCCAACTGGGAGGAGACTCTGAGGCAGACTTAGGACCGGGAGGGATTACATATCACAATTGGCCTGGGAACGCCTCGGGATCCCCCAGGAGGAGCTGGAGACGGTTGCTGGGGAGAGAGATGTCTGGGTTTACCTCCTGAACCTGTTTCCTCTGCAACCTGACTTGTGATAAGCAGATGACATTAGTGATATTATTACAACCAACATTTAGTGTTCGTCAGATTGCCTCAACAGGTGCACTTTTCTGATCGCTTCTGTCCGGCAGGTCATCAGGATTGACAAATACAGTGAGTGAATAAGTTTTTGCCATTTTCCTGGTTACTAGGGTGACATTTTCTTCCCATATAATCTTTTTCCTGAGAGAAAAAAAAGCTGCCAACATGACAACACCCTTGCACAACAGAAGTGGAGTGCTCTGATGGAGATAAAGGGTGCCGTGTAATCTCTTACATACGCTTCCTATGCATTGTTAACACTTTTAAAAGGTATGAAAAAGCTAAAAAAGTGGACATCAGCACTAAGGTGTTGAGGGTTATTAAGAAATTATCGGGTTCTTAATATGTTAACCCGATTTTGATGTTGATCTGCTCACTAATTGATCTATTCTTTAGTTTATCCTGATGTATCAGACACTTTTACCATGTTGAAACTTTCCTTTTCATCTTCATTTCCTTCTTGCTCTTCCTCAGGCAGGAGACAGTTGAGCAGCTACTATCTAATATCTTTGAGAAGGAGAAGAATGAGTCTGCCATTGTCAGCGTGATCCAGATCCTGCTCACCTTGTTTGAGACCAGGAGACCTGCGTATGTGATGTTCTGTCCTGTTCTTGATATGTTCAAGTTGACATTGATATCCAGTAAGATGACATTATTTAGGAGAGAAGGTCTGTTATCAATACCTTTTTATTTTTTGTGTTACAATAGTTATTTGAAGTTTTCATTTAAAATGGCTTAAATTATGACCCAACTCCTTGTAAATATGTCACATGAAGGGTACCACCAGCAACTTGTGATGTTTTTTTTCACAGTTTGTGGCTGAAGACATTTGGTGCTTTCACACCAGGCTAGTTCCTCACCTTTATTTGGTTTGGTTTATTTTCACATTGCACTTTTAAAAGCGGACCAAACCACCTGGACAACGTCATGCAGTTAAAACAGCTGCTCGTTGGAAGTGGTACCTCGCACTGACCAAGTAGGAAAAAAGCACGAGGGTGAAGAAAACCCGGCTCATCGAAAGGCCAGGACAGAAAACAGAAATCCATCCCCTTCAGCCGGCTTGTTCACAACAAAAACAAAGTGGAGCAACACCAAATTTATGCAGTCTTGGGGTTTCTGTATTTACTTTGGTGTTCAAACCTAGTTTCTTTTTCATAAGAAGCTGCCCACATTGAGCAGCAGGCGAGACGGCTGTAAACTATCCCATTTCCTCTCTTTGGTTCGCTGGGTAGTCCATTTGCATTTCCCACTGCAAGCGAACTGAGACCCACGTTTTCAGGCAGATCAGAGGTCGCTTACTTGGTTCACACCAGATTTCAGATGAGCTTTCACACCTGTCCAGATGACGTGGGCTATCCAGGGAAACGACCTCTGGTCCATTTAAAGCGGAACAAACAGCTCTGGTGTGAAAGCACCCTTAGTCTAAAATGCCTAACACTTCTACGTAATGTTTGGTTCTCTAATCCATCAACTTTGTATATTTTAGATTTGAAGGTCATATGGAGTGCCCTCCTGGGATGTCCCACCCTTCATTCTCAGTCAACCACAGCATCCTGGAGGCTGTGAGACCTCGACTCAAAGACTTTCACCAGCTGCTCCTTGAACCCCCAAAGGTAAAATCTTCAGCTGTGAACTTTTACTAAAAATGACTTTGTCCCTATTTAGAGCCGAGTCTGAAGGTTTGAGTGAATTGTATTGTACGGTAAGTTTTGTATATGCTAAGCAGTATTTATTCTCCATCATCAGAAAAATGTGATGAAGACAACTTGGGGGGTGCTGGATCCACCAGTTGGCAACACTCGGCTCAATGTGGTCAGACTGGTTGCTAGTCTGTTGCAGTGCAACACTCACAGCATCAACACAGAGCTCATAAACCTCGACACACTGGGAGTCATACTAGTGAGTACTATCCCTTACTTTTTGCTTTCTAAATTTTATTTTTTTCAGTTTCGTGTGTGTGATTATTAAAATACACGGGTGTAAGAATTGGGCTCAATGTTTAATTTTAACTCGGTGCCATATGCGCGATGAGGTGAAAAGGAAAAATAAACATGACATCACCACTCTTACAGGAGTTTAATTCAGCTTTGTGTAGTAAGAAATACACACATCTGAGCATTCTGGCTTTGTAAATGTCTGCAAGCGTGGTCAGGTTGAAAAAATGTGTGAATCCCCTTGTAATTGAGATTTCTAAAACAAATACCATACAAGTTCTAGTGTGCTAATGAGTGTGCAGTTAAAAGAGAGAACTGCCTTTAAGGCAGGGAATGTGCCTTCAACTAGTGAGCTGTCACTCAGTGGGTCTACATGATGAGATTAACTCAATTATAGCTATAGTTGGGTTATGCTCCTTATCTGAGGGTAATTATCCTTTGTTACATGGCGGTGAATGTATCGATTCACTGGCACAAAGCATGCAATACCACAGTAGATAAGTGGCGCTGTACCCATTTCAACTATCGCTAAAAGAGCCACTTCCTGTTGACGTCTTCACCACCAACAACAACAAAACTAAGGCATTCGAGAAAGATGGCGAACGAAGAGCAAGATGAAGCTACGTCCCTCTACATTTGTGATGAGCTGGTTATGGCACAAACACGATGCACAACGGCACATTCTCCATCGCGTTGTTTGAACAAAGTGGGAAGGTTGTAAAAGGGAAACATACAGGTCGACCAAGGAGGACGTCAATGAGCCAGGAGAGAAAACACAAAGCAAGATGCCCAACAAAAGAAATGTAAAACAAATGGACAGAAACACGAGTCGATGTTTGGGAGAGAACTGTAAGAAAGCAGCCGAATGAAATGGGATTTCCATCCGGAGAAGCCAAAGTAAAGCATCAGTGACACCTAAAGAGAATAAAAGCAGCTCACAGTGGCTGAAGAGAAGCAGCCATGGAATGTGGATGGTTGGATGGATGGAAGTGAGACTCAGAGATGAATCACCAAGGAGACGATGCTGGCACTTTAGTTTGGTCCAGTGAAACATAGAAAGATGACACAGCACGTTTCCACCATCACTGATGATATGGGCTGATGTCAGCTAAAGGACCAGAAGAGATGGCAGCCATTACCTCTGCAGGAGATGTTCAGGTGGACACATTCATTCGTTTTCAGGATGATGATGCATCTCTCCACAGAGCAAAGAGGGTTCAAACTTTTCTTCAGGTCAGTTAGGGCTGAAGCTTTCATTCATTGGGTCTACATGATGAGATTAATTAGATTTTGGCTATAGTTGGGTTATGCTCCTTATTTGAGCAAGGATAAGTATCCAGTTATAAATGGATAAATTCCATAAATAAATGGAATCCTTGGCCTAAAGAATGTCATACCCGGTACGATATGTGGTGCTGTACCCATTTCAACTATCACTAAAAGAGCCACTTCCTGTTGACGTCTTCACCACCAACAACAACAAACTCAGGTATTCGAGAAAGATGGTGAACAAAAAGCAAGATGAAGCTACGTCCCGCTACATTTGTAAGGAGCTGGTTATGGCACAAACGTGATGCACAACGGCGCTCTTGGTTGCCATGATTATGGAGGAAAGACGCCGCCGCTGATCGCCTTCTTTGACTTCTGGATCACGACCCCGGGAAAAAAATCTGGAGCATGCACAGAATGCAAAGCCCCGTATACAAGCACGTTCAGTGCGACTATCAACTGAGTTATCTCAGGTTATCTCTCTTATTAAACATCCTCAATGCGACTGATTTGTTTTTATGCCGCATTGTGTCAGTGGTGACAATGTCTCATTCAGACGGTTACGATTGTTAACAGCACGCTTACACTATTGTAGTAGGCTTGATTTAATGGGGAGTGCAGGCCCAGCAAGCTTTCCCCCTCTGTTGCCAGCAACAAAGTGATCCTCACTGCTTCTCCTCAATTTCCCCAACTCATTAATTTATTTAAAAAGATCAATTAACATCTAATATGTTGGATAAACTTTGGCTAAATTCTACTGAAGTGTCATTAGAACAGCTCCATGAGTGTTTCTAAATGGTATTGCAAGCTTTCTCACCACCATTTTTTTCTCTAGCACTGCTGAAGGGCGAACAACACAGTGCTGTGGGTTGCCATGGAAATACAGCAGACTTCTGATTAGTCGGTGTCATTACCTGTTGGTGTAGGAAAGAAAAGAAGCATGCATACTGTGTGCATGACTTATGATTATTAAACGCCAATATAGATTTACAGATCAATCTTCTTTCACAGCACATGCTACATACAAACATGAACACATCTGTGATCAGTGTTGAATATGAAGCCTCAATAGCTCAGAATGAATAGCAGCTACTTGACTGTGCTAAAGTTATTGAGTACTTGCTTCTGTCAGGGAAGTTGCAGAAACTATCAGCGCCCGTTTAACAAACCAAAAGAAAAACTAAACACAAACCAAAACTGCCTTACCGAGATCCCAGCAGGGACAAGAAGTAGCTCCTGGAATCATTTGAGCACGTAAACCCCTCCAGCACAATGTGAAACAGAATGCACACATGTGCAGAGATATATAAAGAGAGAGACAGTGCTTGGGATTTTGGGAAATATGAATCTCACATGTTCATTTACAATGTTAAAGCTGTTGCTGGTGTTCCAGAAACATGGTGAATCTGTCATTTTGATTTTACAGTAAGTGTTGAGTTTGATGAGTACATTTGTGTACTGTTGTAAAGCTGCTTGTCTGATGATCTTTGTTTTACTCAACAGGATATGTATTTTAAATACATCTGGAACAACTTCCTCCATATTCAGGTGGAAATCTGCACAGCAATGATTCTGGCTATGCCCCCTGCTCCAACCGACATCCAGCCAGAGGCAGAGCAGGGACATGTCAGAGAGAGTGTCCTCATCAAACATGTGAGCTTAAAGTATTTAAAAGAAAAAATGATGATGATTAGATGATGTCATGGTTCTGTCTAAAGAGATTCATATTTTGTCTTTGGGTAGAACTAGCAGAACTTAAGTTGTTGTATAGGATGGAAGTAATACATGGATAATACAGTTCAGTACAGACGCTGTAAGGGATTTCCCTACAGCAATGAATCAAATGTTCAGCCACAGAAATATTGTACATCAGCAGTGAGTAAGGCCTCTGAATCGTGCAGCGTAGGATCTTATGTGTCGTGTTTTATGGCAGGCTATGTGAATATTTTGTGTTTCTCCACTAGCTCTTTCAAAAGTGCCAGTTTATACAGAAAATCGTTGATGCCTGGAGCTCCAATGAAAAAGAACAGTAAGTATTCATGTTTAAGTGCCTGATTGTAGCGCTTACTCTGATACCTTGAACCTCATCATTGTGTTGATCCTTGTTCGTTACAGGGTGGAAGGTGGCCGACGACGAGGCTACATGGGTCACCTCACTAGAATAGCCAACTCTATAGTTCATAACAGTGACAAAGGCCCCAATGGGCCGCAGATCCAGCAGCTCATCTCTGGTAAGGACTCATCTCTAAGTGCTCAGCTCACTCATTGTCATGTCCTTTTTTGAGCTTTAGCTTTATTGTCTTCTTTATATTTCAGACAGCTAAATAAGTATAAAATGTCTTTAGTGGTGATAGTTGTGTAGTAACATACTGCTATTCAGGATGACTTGTTGATGTGGTTATTTTACCAAAAAACACGATAAGCAAAGCTGTAGATATCACATTAAGTAGTAAAAATCTGATTTCTCGTGGCATCGTCATCTTAGATAAGGTAAGATAAATGTGTGTGTGTGTGTGTGTGTGTGTGTGACAGAGTTACCCACAGAGGACCAGGAGAAGTGGGAGGCATTTATTTCTGGGCAGCTTGCTGACACAAACAAAAGAAACACTGTCGACTTGGTGAGTAACTACATAATCAGAATGAATTCTATAATTATTTCTCTTACTGTTTGGTATCCGGTGCACTGAGACCATGAGACCTTTTTTTCTTGCATTGCTCCTGTTGTGGATTTGAACTAAAACAATGAATGAAATTCTTTTTTTCTTGCATTTTAAGTAGAAAGTTTGCAGCGGTTTTTGATATTTTGTCTGTATTTTGTGTTCTAGCTACAGGGGACTCACAATTTCATTGAAGTGTTGTGCGAAGACGATAATTAAATTGATTATGAATATTTCCTCAGGTGAATACTCATCACATCCATTCTTCCAGTGACGATGAGGTGGACTTTAAAGACAGTGGTTTTCACCAGGACTCCTCACTTCAACAGGTAAGGCCTAAACACACACAAATACGCTCACAGAGCAGACCCAAATACACAAATCTGCTTTTAATGATGGCGTTAAGCAGATGCTGTAAAGCAAGCTTATTGTTATCAGAGCATTCATTGGAACACAGATGTAGTCATTGTTTGCTTTAAGATGGCACATGTGGTACATCTCTTCCATAGTTAAGTCCCCCCGACGAAGTATGAAGTCACAGTTAGTTTTGTTTTGTTTCTTCCTAATTCCCCAGTATTGTATGTCAGTTCAATTTATTTAAACCAAGGCTGTGCTACAAAACTTTAAAAAGTTGTGGGCTCATTTGTGCTTTTAGCACAAACTATATTAAAATCTTTTCACCCACAAAAGAACATGCCCCAGCAGTGCACATGTAGACGGGCCTTGGATGCACGGGTCCTGCACAGTAACAATCCACCACCAAAACATCTTTCCACCATTGTTTCAAATGATGTACAGAACTGCTAATTATATTTAAGAAACTACAGCTATGGTTAATGGGATAGCCTCAGCTTCTCCTTAGAAGAATTAACAAATGAAATGCATGTTAGTTTTTTATTGAACATTGCTAATATACAGCCATGTTTTCTGAAAAGGTTGAGTCAGGGTTGGACGATGTCTGCCTCACTGGCAGCGACACAGCTTCCACACCAGCTGTCTGCTAAACAGATGCTCGTTTTTAACTGTGTGTATTCACTTCAAATCTAACTTACCATTAACTTCCGGCAGCTACAATGATCCCCTTTTCTTTCTATCCTCTGCTGTAGCTCTCATTTAAAGACTGTCACCATTGATGATGTATAATCGCATCATCTCTCGTCCACCCCTGGTTGGTGCACTGTGTGAAATTGAAATGAAAATAGAATGTGGTTATTTGCAAAGCTTTAAACACAGCACAGACGCAACATGGCTCAGTGATTAGTTAAATCTGACCTTTTTCTCTCCTTCTGTCCTTTTTTTTTTTTTTTATGAAAAATGTGTGTACATTTTGACTTCCAACAAGGTAATAAAAAGCTAAAGGGTCATGGGGGCTTCCAGGAAGAAAAGGTTGGGACAAGAGCCCTGAGCGGGATTGTTTTCTTCATCCTGCTCCCGCTAAATTTCTGCCCATTACCGCCCGCTCCCGCAATGTGTATGTCCACTCCCGCCCGCATCCACGAAACTTTGAGAATTTATGCCTGCACAAAAATAGAAATGCATTGATTTTGTCTTCTCCCGCAGGAGAAAACACGTCATTTTATAGGCTATTAATGAAGAGATTCTCGGACAATTGAGAAACTTCTGCAAATGTCAGACTTGCCTTGCTTTGTGCTGTAAAGACCTTCTTTGAACTTCCTTTCCACATCATTTATTGACATCCTGTCGCTAGGATACATCCCGACAGTGTTGCCAGCTGGGAAATGTAGTATTATTGTACCAGAGACATAAAATGATCGTATTTTGAGGGAAATGATGCGCTCTAGTGTCGAATAGCATCTAACAGGCACTCACAGCTTTGCATCAGCTGTTGCGTTAGGCTAAATGTCCCCGTAAACTATGACGAGTGGGAACTAATGAGCCAAATATTGAGGCCTGGAGGCCACCTACTGTTAGGAACTTCTGAGGCAAACGCATGCACGTCACTCGTAGCTCACATAGAAAAGCACGATTGGCTTGAAACTTGTCACATGGAAATGCCTTCAGGGTTCACAAAAAAATCGGACAGACAGTTGCGACAGGCTGATTACAACCACACATTCACAAAATGGTCAAATGATCATAATGATCAAATTTTGGAATTATTGATCGTACATCGTACACAGGGCAAAATTATCCTACAAATACGATGATTATCGATGACCTGGCAACACTGCATCCCGATCCTGCAGTGTTTTATTTATTTATTTTTTTTATCCGCCCGTGCCCACGAGATTTGAGCAGTCCTCAAGTTGGGCCACTGTTTCAGCAGGTTCTTTTAGGCCTGATGATGTTACTGACCAGTCATTCGAATGAGCTGCGAGATGTCCATCAAGTTTATTATTTTTTTTATCCATTTTCTTTTAGCTGTTACACATCATCAGTCTTTTGGTGGAGCTGTATGTTTCAGTTCAAAATTGGATTGAAATGCAAATCACTGCATATTATTTTTAAAATACATTTCACACAGTGTCCCGCCTTTTTGGAAATTAGTTTATTATACACTCTTTGTAGTGACAACAGTATATATGTATATATGCATTTGCTGCTTTTTGTACTGCAAGTAATGACCAGCTTTTTGTAGAGCCAAGACTATATCATTATCGTTGGCCCTGGGTCTTGCCAGGCCTTTTCTGATTATCAGATGCAACAAATGACGTCCAATTTTATTGAGCAGTTCGGCTTCAATGACGAAGAGTTTGCTGATCAGGACGATGTTGTGGAGTGAGTACTCATCCTGCATGACTGTTCCTGTATTACTGTGTAACACTGAGGAGACATGACACTTAAGACATTGCAAAGTTGGTGGGTAAGGTGTATTCATTTGTTGACTGAATAATGATTTGTTTGCATATTACTTTATCTTTAATGAAACCTTTTTATGTGGCTTGATTTTGGGGGAAAAAACCTTTACCATTCCTCCATACACTTTATTTCTGTTTTGCTAGAGGAAAATATCAGTTACGGTGATAATAGAATGGTTATTACCTGCTTTAATATCTGATGTGGCTACAGTATTTAAGATTAATCTTGAGCAAAGGAAACCTTATCCACAGTTTGTGCTGTCTTCCGCTGTCTGTTTCTGCCTTGATCAGGGTGAGCTGGTTTGGGTCGTATTTAATCCTCTGCAGCTGTGGGCTGTTGGTGATAGCTGGCAGCTGATCAGTGTTTCAGGTCGGGGGCCTCACTTCAAAATTCTAAAGCCTGTTCCTTTCCACCTTTTCCCTTAAATTTTGGATTTGGGTCCAACATAGACTAGTTAAAGAAAAAAGTAATCTGTGTGAAATAAGCAGTAAAGAAGAACAAATGTCAAAATCAGAATTTATTTGTCTTTGTTGTAAAAAGTTGAGCCTCAGGCAGCAGATCTCCTACATATTAAAATTGTATTTCTGCTTTTAAGGTGGGAATTTCTATTGCCTGTCTGAAATGTGAACTATTGTTCAACATACTTTTGAGTGATTAAAGGATATGGGTTATTATTCCATCAGTTCCCAAGGCTGATTACCAAGAGCCATGGTAACCCACCTCCAGCTGGAAGGTTGTTACTGTGGTGCAACAGTCTAATGAACTAACTGGTTCATAGGACTGGGTAAGGCTACTAAAATGAAATCTCACCCAGACACCAAGAAGCCTCCTGCTTTGTCTCTTCACATCAGCTGCACATCTGGGCTGAAATATCAAATTTTACTCGCACAAGGAGGCATGAATCAGGCTGCTATTGTAGAATTCAAGTATTTAGTTGTGATGATTTCTCTGTGCTTAACAAGACTGAATGTGTAAATGGGTAAGCTGCTCAAAGCTTTGCATCACAGATTACTGGATATGAACCCAAAGCTTGTCTGAAAATGGTGAAGGTTTGAATTATTGTGTGAAACACTAAGATGCCAGGAAAGGATTTGAGATGTTAGTCTTCCCTGTAATTTCCAATAATCTGCCAAAAGTCTTTATCAGTAACTACTTTGATTATGAATTCATTGCATTTTCCACCATTAGTTATTTCCTCTCATTTCTATACAGCCTTAGTGTGTATGACAGCCATTACGTTTCACCTTTGACAGAAGCTGGCAAAAAAGCTAATTCCCTGTTTGTTATTCTGAGCTGCCAAAGAACAAGTTGAGAAAGTGTTGTTGTGCTCTGCTCTGCTCTGTACTGTGTTGTGTATGTGGATGCCTAACGACCCTAACTGAACTAAACTCTGTTCTTTTTAACCTTGCAGTATTCCCTTTGATAGAATATCAGAGATCAATTTTTCACTGAATACAAATGAAAGTGTAAGTACTCTAAATGTTGATCTTAAATTTGTATGTAGGCCAGGAGTGAGAGGGGAAAGCAAACTTCTCATGGAAAACATAGAAATGTCTTTTTTATTTCTATGTCCTGATGTCACAGTTTAAGTCACTGTAATTCACATTTGTACAACATGCTAAAGCCTTCCTCACTCCTCAATAGTTTACAGCCTTAATTTGTAATTGTAAGTGCTCCAACAGGACAGTGTTTTTGTGACTATGTGGTGTATGTTTTCTCAGGCAAATATAGCTTTGTTTGAGGCTCGCTGTAAGGAGAAAATCCAGCAGTTTGAAGATGCTGGTTCAGATGAGGAGGATATCTGGGATGAAAAAGATGTCACCTTCGCTCCAGAGGCGCAGAGACGGCCAAGGTCAGCTGAGCAAACGCATTTAGACATATGGCTACAGTATTACTTTTTCAGCCAGCAGCACTGGTGCCTCTGACTGAGGACCACCACTTAAACACTGTTTGCTGATTATATCACATGTTTGTAATCATGGTCTGCTCTACCAGAACATTAAAGCTACATTTTTTTATTTTTTTTTATTTTACCCTTGTCCTGTTCAGCATTATGGCAGCAGAATTGTAGTCCGAATACCTTTGATGCCAAACAGATTTGCTTTGCCAAGGGAAGTTTTATAAATGTAAAGCTCCCCTTGATGCCCATTTTATTTATTTCTGTTGACAATATATGACATGTAATAGAACTGAACCGGACCGGGGGACAAGGAAAGAAGAGGAAACAGAACAAAAATAGAAACAAAAACCAGACAACCAGCTGCTACACCTGTAAAAAAACAAAACAGACAACAATCCATGGCCTCTGAGGGGAATCCAGCCTTAGCGCCACCAGGAGCACCTGAAAGCAGACAAGCAGAGAAAAAACAAACAAACAAAAACAAGCACAAGAAGCGGCAATCGCATACAACACAGCTGTGGATATAGATGACCTGAGACGACATGATAATACATCAACTGCTTAGCGAGCATGCTACTGGGCTAATAAATGTGTGTGTGTGCATGAACATGCAACACCCATGGCACAGGACCTACATGATAACCGTGCTTAGTTATGAGTGTATAAGTGTACAGAGCCACAATCCACAGCTCCCCCAAGCAACCAGAAGCAGGCAGAGAGGGCCACAAGACCCAGGCCACCAGCAGCCCCCACAGAACCCAGGAAGCCCACCACAGGGACAACCACGCATCCACCCAGAAGACTGCAGAGGAAGCCCCCGGACAGAGCCCCCCGAGAGCCAGGGGCAACAGCCCACCAACCCCGCCAGGCCCCAGCCGCCCAGACACGGGCCGTGCACTGGACCCGGGCCCCAGGAGCCCGAGTGCCCCCAAACCCCCCGGCAGAGGCCCCACTCAATACCCAGGAGGGCCAAGCGCCCCAGACAGCCACACAGTGGGTCAGCGCATGCCCCAGTGCCCCTGGCCAAGTGCCCTGGGAGTCAAGACGTGCCCACAGGTGGGTGAAGTCGCGAGCAGCGGGGAGAGGCAACGCCGCCCCCCCCCCCCATCGGGAGAAGCACAGGCAGGCCAGGCGACAGCAAGTCCCAGATCCAGGCCCAATCATTACCACACACACTTTCACGTCCCATACATCCACACGTCCTCCCTCCCTCGACTCCGCTGGGGTGTAGTGCAGCGGGCACACCAGGGGGCCAGCAGCCCCCCAGCCACCACAGACCCCGAACCAGCAGAACAATTCATTAATCCTCTCGGCCCCTCCCGCCCCGAGCAGCAACCAGGAAGCAGGGGTGTAGGAAGAAGACCCCTCCCCTCACCCTTCTGGCTCTTCAATATTTTCTAATAGTGAGCGATTAAAATTGAGGGGCAGCCAAACTTGTAGAACTGGGAGCGCGGCCCTCTGGGCAGCCTACATACCCAAAGAGCCCCGCCCACCAGATGCCACTCAGTGTAACCACCCCCCAAGACCTAATGTGTGTGTGTGTGTGTGAGTGTGTTTGATAAGTAGTAATGTCTAAGGTGTAATTAAAACAGGGGCGGGGAACTGCAGAGTGCAATCAAAGGGGACCACCTACATGGCCCCATCCACTACACCCCACCGAACACACACGCCCCCAAAACCCTTCATGTGTGAGTGTGTACTGTGTACAGGAGCCAGAAGGGAGAGGGGTATGGGGATATACACCGGGGAGCTACTCTCCCCCGGAGAGGGCAGCCAGGGACTGGCTGCAATAGGCATCCCCGCTACCTGGGAGCCAACCCAGGGCAGGATGGGCTGATGTCCACCAGGCTCGGGGCCTGCAGCGACCATATTCCGGGAGCTACTGTACCCCCAGAAGGTACCCATCCCGCCCCACCCCACCCCGGAGGACCTCTACAAAAAACAAACAAACAACAACAAAAAACAAACGAACAAACCACCCGGTCACACCAGTCGCAGCAGCCCGGGCCTGAGACCCACCATCACCCAGGCCCCCCCAACAGGGGAAAAGCACCCCCCCTCTCCCTCCACCGCACGCCCCAACACCCTGAAAAAAAAAAAAACCATCTGTGGACACCTTGGAGATCCCAGAGCAACAAGCCCGGCACCAGGACCTGCACCAACCCACCCATACTGTGGCGCGTCCAGGGCAACCCAGCCCAAGCTACATTTTTAATATTTGTATCTCATCAAAAAGATGGACAAGTGATAGATTATGCCGGCTTTAACTGACAGCTTGCAGACACACAGCAGTTCATCTGTCCTTGTGTCTTCACACAATTATTTTATCATGTTTATTCCACTTTTATGGGTTTTTCGTCTTTAGAGTTCCACTCCAGCACTTGCCGATCCCCTAAAACCTGGTCTGTGTTCTTGAAAGTTGTATATTTTGACGTTTTGGCAACAAATAAAGTTGAGAACCATGGCTGACTTTCATCCTGGCTGCTTCACACTTGGCTGCAGGTTTGATTTGATCGGAGGCTTCTTTCCAACACCCTGGAGTAAACTTTCCCATGGAGGCTGAATAGTGTCAGCCAAGACTATACAACAATGTCCAGATCCTTTAGCATCATGGGGCAAATTGTGTTCATTCCCTGCACCTTTTAACTGTTTAGTCAACCTTTGCTGTTCCTCCAGGTCCTCAGACTGCCTCCTCAATGCTAGCTAGATTAAGGTTGGAAATATACTTGCTTTCAACTATGCATGTGTTTATCATGGCTGTCAAGAGTATCCTGCGTTTGTTTGGTGTGTCAGTTGTGCACGTCCTCAGAAATTAACATTCCACATGTCCAACCTATGAATATGCTAATATGGCCCCACCCGAATCTCCGCCTGACAGGTTAGCAGTTCTACAAAGTCTCCTCCGACTAATAAAAACTCCCTCTGCTGCGCTTATGTTATGAAGACCCAAACGGCAATGAAATTAACTTACTCTCACCCACTCAGTGCAAGGATCGTGGGCTTTTCACAGCAGCACCTGCTTGTTCTCACCAGCAGAGGGGCAGATTCAGTGTGAGCGGGGAGTCTATGGGCGTCCTCAGGACTCGGGCCTTCCACACTCTGCTGGCCTCTCACTCTTTGCAGATTGCGGGGCGCGGCTGGTTGGTGGCAAGGCTGCTTGTGGGGCTCCACGGCTTGAGTTCAGGAATTGCTGATGAGAACGGGACAGCATTTCAGTTTATCACCTCCTCACAGTGCATGAAAATTAGCTCCACCCAACAAGTAGTCAGGATTGGTTCCTCCACATCATCTACATGGAATGTGAAGTCTGTCTGACCTTTCTGAGACTGTAGGTGGTGCTCCACAGATTCAAAGCAGGTTACATGTCTGTAACCCATAAAAAGATCTTAAGGACATTTTAATAAAGGGACACACTTATCTTTATAGTATGGGGGGGCTTTAAAGCAAACTAGTTTTCCAACCAATGTTGGCACACCAAACTGGGTACATTAGAAAATACCAGACTTCGGCAGATTTTACCGATCAAAGTCTGGTAATTACCGGACAACAGAAACCCAGCTTTAACCTTTAGTGTCTTTTCCTCTTTTAAACTAACATCGAACTAAGATTTCACTTCTAATCTTCATCAGATATTTGGGATTGTCATGTTACGGAATAGTCTGGATGGTCCGAGCAAAGAGAGTGTCACTCGGCTGCGTGCTGACCAACACGTGGAAATAATGATGTTGTTCCAAACCTGCGTTAATACTGCGATCGTGTTAGATACGATAAAGAAACGCCATCTCTTTTACAACCAAGCGCACCAGTTGCATCACATTGGTGCAGCTGGTTATAAAATGTGACTCTAAAAGGTTGGACAAAGGCACACTATGAAGCTTTTATTTATTTATTTCAATGTGCTGATGGAGGTTAATGATTGTCATTATATGTTTAACTAAATGCATTAATCACTGTTTTGTTTCCCTTTAAAATTTCCTTTTTTGTGATGGCGTTAAAAACCACCCTTTGATCTGTTAATCAGTTAGCATGAGATACTTCCACAGCTATAGATGCTCATTGTAAGCCATTAAAAAATTTAAAAAGTATTAATAAACTCGAAGGCAGAGCCTACAATTTACAGTAAAAGCTAAAGGTTTAACCCCTCGGATAGTTTTTATGTAACTTCAGAGGCTGAGAAATGAAGTTTCCAGAAAATCCTCAGGTTTTTTAAGGCTCCTGTAAATGAAACCTTTGGTCTTAATGCATTGATAATTAAGCCGTGTGGCTACACATTGTTATTGCACTCCACATCTTGAGCAGGATGACCTCCCTAATTTGAAGTAACACTTACTTTGTGTGTCCATCCCAGGAGTTCAGGCAGCACAGACAGCGAAGAGAGCACAGACTCAGAAGAAGAGGACAGTAAGAGAGATCCTTTTGAAGTGTCCAACCCCAGCACAGATGACAGAATGGAAGTTGACACAGGTTGGTGAAATGGGAGAATACTTTATTTTAATTTTTCCCTGCAGTGGGAATTATGACTGTTTTTTCTTGAAGTTGGTCTTGAGTGAGAACTATCAGTCAATTTTCATTTTTGAAACATAGATATAAGTATATTAGTTTTCTGGAGTAGCAAGTAACATTGAAAATGATACCTACATGAGCAGATGTGAGTCAGTGGCTGATCAATGCTTTGTTAATGCCCGAAGGACCCGTGTGGACAGCCAGTTTTGATGACGTCCCCATGGACACGGGTACATCCACAGCTTCAGCCTCCAGCCCCAGCAACCCTGCTGCAGCGTCTCCTTTGTCCTCCTCAGCAAAAGTCCTTCCTGAGGTGGCATGGAGCTCCTCCCCTCCTGCTACATCCAACACTGAAACTGGCTGGGCTGATTTCTCTAACTTCTCACCTGTCAGGTAGGTACCCTGACAGTTTGCTCTATTGAGGCTGCAACACAAAAGTAAAACTACAGTGTCCACTTTTTACTGATTGTCTTAAGATTTAAAGAATCTGATCTCTTTCAGTCCCAAAGACCCTTTGAGGTGCAACTCTCCCGTTGCTATGGAAACCAGCATAGAGACAATTGACCCTCTGGGGGTCAATGCACCAATGGCACCTGAGGGTTAGTTTTGTACACATTCATGTCCATGTTGACGGAGGCTTTATGTACACTCATGTGATCTCATGAGTAAGACACATTCCAACGTTTAAATTCCTGCGGGTGTCCCAGTTGCCGGGTTTCTGTTCACTAGTGAAACAAAATACAGTAAAAAGTTGTAATAAGCTGGTACTGTTTGTTTTTTAGTAGAGGAAGTTGCTGTCCTGATCCAAAATGGGCATCCCCTAGAAGACCACGGAGAGAGCTCTTTTCAGGAATTGCTTTCATCTCTGTGATATTATCTCATGATGATCAGGGAAGATGCTAGCTTACATTATTTAAATGTTTGCGGGTCAGATGAGATTCACAAAGTTGTTTCTGCTCCGCCCTAACGTGCATCAAGGTGTCAGAACTGGAGGGAAAAAAAAATTTCAAATAAAGTTTTGCTGTCATGCACTTTGTGGGGGCTTTTTTTCCCCTTTCACATCTTCCAAATGAAAATCAAAAACATCAAAGGAAACCCGACAACCGTGACAGCCTTGATTTACTTGGATAAGAAATTTGACACTTGCCAATGTGCACGACTTCTTTTGATATCTTTCCTCAAACCTTCAGAGGGCGATGGCTGGTTGGGCGCCAGTGTGGTTTCTCCCTCATCCATCTCACCTAAAGACTGCGGGATATCAAACGCAGAGGAGGAAACGGTCTGTTCTGAGCAGCGAAGCATCACTGAGACGGTCATCAACGGCTCCATGAAAGAAACTGTCAGTCTCACTGTCGACGCCAAGACAGAGACTGCTGTTTTCAAAAGGTTCGCCAAGCACATCCACACAAAAATACCATTATCCACCTGTGATAACTGACTGAATGTCATGAACAGCATTTTCAAAACCCACCACAGAACACTGGAATACTTTATTTGACTCTGGTGTATTAACCAGTCAGTCCTAATGTGTCATTAGTGTTCTCTTTTGGTTTGGTTTGTTTAGGGTTCGGTCTTTTTCTTCTCAATCGATTGCTTGCTGTAAATCTGTCCAAACCACTAACGTGTGACATGCTGTGCTGAACAGCCAATCGGAGTAAGCTCTATCACCAACAGCCACAGTGCTATAAACTACAGGTTGAATTAGTAGTGATGGATCGCAGAGACGTTCACAAACACTCTAGATGCCCCCGACAGCTAGTTGTCTTTAGCCTGTGCAGGTCATTGCACTGCTGGAAAAGGTTCATCTTTGGACAGGCAGATATAGCTTCCCAAGGAGCAGTCACTTATTGTGTAATTACATTTGAAGACCCGATCATCACAGTCCTCAAAAATCTGAACCAATGTGTACAGCACAGACCCCTCACACACTTACTAATAACCAAAAAGGTGGTTGTGGTGCAGGTGTACTTTGAAAAGTATTTTTTCTCCCTGGCAACCTGTAGTAACTGAAGTAAATGACATTGAAAGAAGAAGAACTTCTCTAAACCACAAACATCAGTTCATCACCCTTCAGTCCTACAGTTCAGTAGCCAAACATCCTGGCAGAAACAAAGCCTCTGCCTGGCAGTGGCCATCTTTTTGAAGTTGCTTGTCCTCCGTTCCACCGTCCTCTTGTTGATGCTGCATTATGTCTTTTTGTGTGTGTGTGTGTGTAAGTGTGTGTGTAAATAACAGTGTATTGAAATGAACGACACTCACAGTCTGAGCTTCCCCTCTCTCTCTTGCTGTGCGTTTTGGGTGTGGTCTTCTTCAGAGTGTTGAAATCTTATCGGTATGTACAGCCAATCAGAGATGAGCCTGCAGCCGTGATGTAGTCTTGTTGTCACGTCAACCACCAACTTTTCTTTCCCAATTTATATCTTTGGTTTCAGCTCTTGTCTGTTTATTTCATTTTATTCCATTCTGCATGTGTTTCTACCAAAGCTATTGTTCAAGTGCACTTTTTGTTTCTTCAGTTTTGACTCAACTTTATTCAGTCGACTTTTCTGTAACAGGAGCAAACCATAATTATGTGACAATGGCCACCAGTGGCACGTTTCCAAAGGGCTTTCAACCTCTCAACAACTGGATTTTTAATGCTTCCTTACGACTTAATGAATGATTGAATTGATATGTTATCATACATGCCTTCTTTTGGGTTTAGCACTTTGGCTTTTAAAGGTGAAAATGCACATTAAAGGATGTAGTGTATAACAGTCTAATGTTCAGACATATGTGAGTGTACAAAGATATAATGTGTATACCGGTACATATATATGTATCTTTTTAGATAAGTTATTTTTGTCAGTATTCACAGAGACTCTCTGAGCCAAGCATGATGACCTGTTTTTAAATGTGTTTTTCAAAGAAAACTACAACCATAAGTTCCAGTCCTTCCAGAATCAACTCTGTAATTGTTCAGATCATCAGCTCAGACGTTACACTATATTCTGATGTGTGAAGGTGTTTTGCTTTGATTGAGTCCTCATCAAGATTATTGGTGGTTCTCTGAGACAAAGCAAGACTGACGGCTGGTACAATCAATTTTGGTCTAATCCGAATCAGTTTCCAGTTTAAAAAGTGACATAGCTAAACATTCAAAACAGTTGACTTTCTCCATTTGCTGTACATTTAGATGATTTTTCCTACATAGTTCCCAGACTCCTTCCATTTACACACAACCATCCTTTGTTTTACCGTGTTCTGTCGACACAGCATGCATCCACTGTCACCTCTCACTGTGTTGTGTGTTTCTGTGGTGAGAGTGTGCACCTCTTATTAATGTGTGTGTGTGTATACCTGTCTGTTCCAGTGATGAAGACAAGCTTGCCTCCTCAGAGAAATACTTAGTGTTGGAGTGTGTGGATTCAGACGTCAACAGCTCGGCTGCTGCCTGCTGTCCCAAAACAGGGTCAGACACAAGTCCTCTCACATGGTCACATGCACACACACACACACACTCACACACACACACACACACCACTTGCGTTTGCTGTAAAGAGAGCAAGTGTGCCTGTCCAGGCTCTCTGTGATATAGCAGTGATCAACTAAAAATGGGTTATTTTGTTACTATCAAATACCGTTTATACCGTCAGCCCAAATTCTTTTTGCATCAGAATGGCTATGCCTCCTTTGCATTTAATTTCGTTACAATTGCTTTTGTTGTCTCATTAAATACATTAGAGGTACACTCAGAATCTCCTTCAGGCAGAATGAAGGCTTGTAATGAAAGCCTGAGGAAGTTAAAGGGACATCTGTTACTGAAGCTCAGACCGCTCACTTATCTGGCCACATGAGTGCTGACCAGTCACAGCTTAGATGCTTGTTCTGTTGGCCTGAGTTGATTTTACTGTACGGTTGCATTCTGTGTGTGTGCTGCTGGCAGTAATGGAGAGGACCTAATCTGCATGTTTTAGTGAGAGTACTTCATGTTAAAAGAAAACCTGTTCAAAGGCATTCAAACTCTGCAAGCCTGTCAGCTGTCAGTCACTTTAAACCTGTTGCCATGAGCTTCCACTGTTTGGCTCTAACATGGTACTGATGTCTCTCTTGTCCTGGTAAACAGTGAGAAGTGTCGGCCCACGGAAGAGCTTCCTAATGGACCGCTAAAGGAAACGTCCACTATAGAGGAGGCCAAGTAAGTCTTCTTGATTCTGTGAACGGTGCCATTTTGATCTTATTTGAATTTATTTTGAGACCTCCCTGCAACGAAAACTCCTCAAAATGTATAACTTGTAACTAGGTAATGCACTTTAAAAGAAATCTACTTCTGTGTCTCCTGTCTCTTCTAGGCTGGACAGGAGTTCTGTTTCCTCAGAGCAAGCAATAAACGGGCCGGCATGAGGGTCTCATATTGCCCACCAGCGGCCAGCTTGTTCTGCCATGCAGGGCTCTGTTCCTGGCCACCCAGCAGAGGCCCCATGCTCAAAGCTGTACCAATACCATGCCCCTCCAGGACCAGCAATACTTCCATTGGCTCATCACAGACAGACAAGGTGTACAGACACAGGATGAACTGGGACACAAAATAAGAGACAGTCTCACTCAAATGCATACAGAATCAGTTTTTTCTGCATTTGTTTATATACTGTTGTTCCTATGAGGTGATGTGCGACGGATATCTTGACATTCAAAATTAAATAGTAATGTTGCTATAGTAAAAGAAATGATTGTATGAATAAAATATTTTGTAAAAAGACGCATGTATACAGGAGAATAAGATGAATTAGCAGAGAAACGGGGAGATGTGAGTGACCCAAGCAGGCGTGGAGCTGTTTGTCCTGAGCAACATGCTGACCCTTCATAGCAGAGTCACAGCTGTCAGTGTTGGCCTGAGTCTGAGCCGTGCTGCTCCCACATGAAACATATTTTAAAAACCACACTTGGTTTTATTTTTCTGCAAATTTTTGTAAATGTTCTTTCTCTTGTATTCTCCTGCGCTGAGTAAGATTTGGCGAGCTTTTTGACTTTCTTTTTTTTAATTTATTATAAAGCTAAGATGATGCTGATGTGTTGTTACTAAAGAATCGTACCGACACAGCTTTTTCAGGCTGGCTGCATTCACGCTAACAGGGTTTCTGTCTAGCAGCTATTGAGCTAAAGAGTAGGGATGCCTTTTCTTATCTTGCGTTTTTAGGGCCAACGAAACTGATTTTGACCCATAGTTCTCTTGTTTGTTTTTTTTTTTACCCAGATCTTAAGTGCTTTACAGACCAGTTCTCAGACTTTCCCTTTGATTTGAGTTCACATTCAACTAATTTGAGACTACAACTTCACTTTGTGCAGTTGTTTTCTTTTTCTTTCTTTTTTTTTAAGAAATTAAAGACGTATTGGGACAAAAATACATGCAGGAACCTGAAGTAGATGTTCCCCTCCAATGACCCAGATCTCACCCGTTCTCACCCAGCTCGCTACTTTGATAAAGTTCAATTTGTAGGAAATTGGTGAGGATCGCTACGGCTGCGTTCCTGCAGGGAATTCGGCCAAAATGCTTTGCAGAGTTCAACAGTGCGCTACATTGCTCAATCAAGTCACTAAGAGCAAAGGTTCCTGAGATTTTTCTGTTCATCTGCAAATTTGAACTTGGTTAGTATAAGAATTTACTCATCAGGTTTTTGTCTGATTTGACTGTATTTTCGCCGTGTTTCCCAGTGTTGTATCTGAATTCTCTGCTGTAACCAAAATGCCACCACCAGACAGCGCAGACTTACAAGCTCAATGAGAGTAACACACTTGATCGTACAGCAGTTCTGCTGCTTTTTGTTTTTTCCTCCCTTTCCTTTAAAAAACAAGTTTTAACTTTGTTCACTTCCTCATGGTGTTTGATTTCTATATCTGAGGACATGAGTGAAAAAAGCACTCAGGGCCATGGCTGAGCATTTCCACATTTATTATCTTTAATGCATGATGGTTGGAAATGTTGTCTGATCATACAATTTTTTTATGTCAGATCACATTAAACTCTTGCAGGAGTGAGGTGGCTGCCCTGCTCTCCACATGGGAACAACAAAGACAGCATGTTCTAAATTTTTGTCCACAGATCAGTTGTCTTCTGTGGTTCTCTACCGAAAAGAGAACGATATATCCAGTTTCTGTTTTTCACAGCTCAGTTTCAGCATATAGACACCAAACAGTGCAGTTACAGATCTCCAGCAGGAAAGCTTTCAACAGTTCCTCTGCTGTTACCGGAGAACAACGAATGACTTTGAGGGTCTGATCGTTATCCTTTGGACTGACTTTTCATTCACCCTCCTGGAGATGTGCTTTGATTGTAATCCGAAGAAAATTTGAAGTGATGATCTTGCCATTGATCCCACCAGATCAGTTGCTGCTGTGAACTTTCTCTCATTAGTAAACTGTGGCCAACTTGAGTGTTTCCTTTATACTTACACCACTTAAATCAGCAGCTTTCATTAACCATAAAGTTGCATTCACTTAGTGGCAGTCTCAATCATGGTTTAAGTCGGTCAGACATTCATACATTATAAACCTTAGTAACCAATCCCAGTAATGTGTGGGGTGGGACTGGTGAAAAGCTGTCACCTCAAATCAGAAAAGACTGGGATCGTAAGGAAACTGAAGTTTTAAAAAAAAAGGGGGGGGGGGGGGGGGGTTGCTTTGCCTGTTAATTCATTGCAGATGGCATAAACGCAAGAAATTTCCTGGTTCGTGATCTCGCAGATCTGAAGAATTCAGCTGCATTGAAAGGTAAGGATCTTCTGAATAGACTTTTATGCAGCTTGTGATCTTTTGTGGTTGGGAAGTCGAGCTTCTGAGTAGAGGTTTTTGGGTATCTATACAGGAGTAATTATTTTTCAGCTGACTTTTTATTTCTACTCCTTACATCTTCAAAACAACCTCATTATTTCACTTCGGTCTGGGTTTTTTCATCGTTCAAAAGCATAGTGAATTTAATGGCGATTGGATGAGAAATATAAACATAAACCATTCCGACAGACTATTGGTCTGTACGCGATGCATCGCCCCTGCACGTCTGAAGCACGTATTGAAGCTTCAGTGTTGCACTCCGCTGCCATCACTGCTGCTTCATCCTCTGACAGGCTCACCTGCTCCATTTCGGATATGTCCCAACCAATCGTGTAGTGCGCTATATAACATTTGATGGCTTTTTTTTTTCTTTACATTACTTTTACTTTTATACTTTAAGTAGTTTTGAAGCCAGTACTTTTATACTTCTACTTGAGTAAAAAGCTTAAGTTGATACTTCCAACTTCTACATATGTTTTTTTTTTAAACTCTAGTATCTATACTTCTACTTGGGTAATGAATGTGAATACTTTTGACGCTTCTGCTTCTGAGTAAAACTATGTTTTACACGTCAAATTACCTTCTGTGTTGCTTTGACTCAAGTGAACATGCAGTTTCTCCAGTGGAGAATGTGATTTTCTCATATTTAAATGCATCGAAATGATAGAAATAAGGCTTTGGTGTCCTCTCATCTCATTTCAGAGCTGCAGTCAGTTAGATACAGTGCGTGCTGTTGACAGCTGGCTCCATCAGTGGCTCAGTGCTCACATTTGATTATCAACAAAAACAAAGTGTTAATTGTGAATCCTGTGGGATTTTTTAACATTTTGAATGTTCCTCTGAAACCCTCTAACCGATTGCACCAAACCTGGTTTGTACATGCAGCTCTAACACAAACGGCAGATGTGAAAGTATCTTGAATCCATTTTTGATCTGCAACAATCTTTTTTGAAAAATCATAAACATCAAGGCTTTTACACTTCTTCCCTTGAGGAACACACCTGTGCCAAATGTATGTATTGTTTTCCAGGTTTAGAGCATGATTAATGTGTCTACATCTAGTTGTAAGGTGCGAGAGTTTGGCATTTAGCTCACATTAGAACATATATACCACAGTTTGGTTATCAGAGAACTGCCACTGAAGTAACAATTTGATGTTAATACTACTACTACTAATAATAATAATGATGATGATGACGACTAAATACATGAATAGATAAATTTGAGAAACATGTCAGCAGTTAAAAAGCCTTCTGGCTGTGGGGACAAAGGACCTCCTGAATCTCTCAGTCCTGCAGCTGCTCCTCTGTCCTGCCAGGATGCTGTGGAGAGGATGTTTCTTGTTCTCCAAAACAGAATATGATTTCCTCCTCATCCGTTGCTCCACCACAACACTGAGAGGGTCCAGTCTTCTGCCTACTACAGAACTGGCCTTTTTTTACCAGTTCGTCCAGGCGCCTACAGTTTTTGTCTGTAGTGCAACTCCCCCAGCAGACAACCGAATAGAACAGTGCACTCTCAATGATAGTGTGATAAAACATGCATATCATGTCACTGCAGACATTGAAGGACCTGAGCCGTCTCAGGGAGAAGAGACGTCTCTGGCCCCTCCTGTACTCTGCTTCTATGTTGGCAGACCACTCCAGTTTATTATCCAGCACCACACACAGTTATTTGCAGGTCTGAACAGTCTCTATCTCCCCTCCATCAATGCAGACTGACTGGTATGGAGTTTTAGATCTCCTGAAGTGCACCACCAGCTCTTTGGTCTTGGTGGTGTTCAGGAGCAAAAAGTTATTTGCTCTGTTATTTGCTGTGCTGGCCTCGGTGGAATGTGAACAACGATGACGACTGTATATGGGAACTCTCTGGGGGCATAGAACGCACAGAAACCAACTGACAGCAGTTCAATGTCTGGACAACATATCCTCTCCTTAACGGTCACATTGTGGGGGTTAACCCATCTTTCATTTAAAAAAACGATAATGCCCCCGCCTTTCTGCTTACCGCTCGTACTCCAGTCACAATCCGCTCGTAATTTCATTTGAGAAATTAAACGGGGGAAAAAGTGAGCAAAGTGAGGAAAGGTGTGACAGATGAGGTCCCCCAGCAGTCTAAGCCTATAGCAGCTTAACTATGGGATGTTTCAGGATTACCTGAGCCATCCCTAACTATAAGCTTTATCAAAAAGGAAAGTTTTAAGCCTAATCTTAAAAGTGGAAAGGGTGTCTGCTTCCCGAACATTTACTGGCAGCTTATTCCACAAGAGAGGGGCCTGATAACTGGAGGCTCAGCCTCCCATTCTACTTTTAGAAACTCTGGGAACAACAAGTAAACCTGTAGTTTGGAGCGAAGTGCTCTGTTAGGAAAATATCTTACAATGAGATCTTTAAGATATGATGGAGCTCGGTCATTAAGAGCTTTATATGTGAGGAGAAGAATCTTAAATTCTATTCTGAATTTAAAAGGGAGCCAATGAAGAGAAGCTAAAACTGGAGAAACATGATCTCTCCTGTTAGTTCTCATCAGAACTTCAGAGAATATGTGGGACAGCCCAATAATAAAGAACTACAGTAGTCCAGTCTTGAAGTAACAAATGCATGGAGTAGTTTCCTCCTGAGACAGGATGTTCCTGATTTTGACAATATTATGAAGGTGAAAGAAGGCAGTCCTAGAAACCTGTTTTATATGTGCGTCAAATGATAAATTTTTGGACAAAAATAACTCCAAGGTTCCTCACTGTAGAACTAGAAGCCAAGGAAATACCATATAGAGTAACTATAAGTAACTAGAGTAACAAGACAATTTCTCCCTGAAGCGCTCAGGTCCAAAGAGAACAACTTCAGTTGTGTCTGAATTTAGAAGCAGACAGTTCTGAGTCATCCAGGTCTTTATGTTTAAGACAGGCTTGTAGTCTGACCAACCTAAAAATGGAAATGTATGCCATGCTGTCTAATAATGTTACCTAATGGAAGCATGTACAAAGTAAAAAGAATTGGTCCAAGCACAGAACCCTGAGGAACTCCATGACTTACTCCAATATGTGAGGAAAATTCTTCATTTACAAGAACAAACTGGAATCTATCAGATAAATATGACTTAAACCAGCCTAATGCAGTTCCTTTAATCCCAATAACATGTTCAAGTGTCTGTAACAGAATGCTGTGATCGACAGCGGTAAGCTGTTTCTGTGCTATGATGCACTCTGAATCCTAACTGAAACTCTTCAAACAGATTATTTCTATGTAAATGATCACAAAGTTGAGCTGCAACCATTTTTTCAAGAACTTTAGACAAAAAAGGGAGATTGAATATAGGTCAATAATTAGCCAACATGTCTGAATCAAGAGTAGGTTTTTTAAGTAAATGTTTAATTGCAGCAACCTTAAAAGTCTGAGGTACATATCCTGTCAACAAAGACAGATTGATCAAATCCAATATGGAAGTGTCAATTAAGGGGAAAACCTTGAACAGTCTGGTTGGGATTGTGTCTAAAATACAAGTTGATGGTTAAGAAGAGACTATTGCTGTTGTTAGCTCAGAGAGATCAACTGGGCAGAAGCCGACTGAATACAAATCAGGTTCTAAAGATACTTCTAAAGCTGCTCTAGTTGATGATACATCAGTGATAATAGTGGGAATGATTCCATTAATCTTCTCTCTGATAGAAACAATTTTATTGATAAAGAAGCTCATGAAATCATCACTGCTGAGAGTTAAAGGAATACATGGCTCAACAGAGCTCGGACTCTTTGTCAGCCTGGCAACAGTGCTGAAAAGAAACCTGGGATTATTCTTATTCTCTATCAATGATGA
This sequence comes from Leuresthes tenuis, assembly GCF_036924035.1. Lineage (NCBI taxonomy): Eukaryota > Metazoa > Chordata > Actinopteri > Atheriniformes > Atherinopsidae > Leuresthes > Leuresthes tenuis. Next base: position 28,288,495 of record NW_027325359.1, on the reverse strand, counting down.
ATAATAAGCAGTTCTAGCTTTACAAAGGGCTTTCTTATACGTTATTAAACTATCTTTCCAGACTAATTTAGACTCTTCTAAATGAGAAATTTAGAAGATTTAGACTCTTCTAAATTAGAGGAACACCACTGTCTCTCCAGCTTTCTTGCAGTCTGCTTTAACGCACGCAGCTGTGAATTATACCAAGGAGCCAACCTCTTCTGACTGATTACCTTCCTTTTCAGAAGGGCAACATTGTCCAGCATTGAAGCTATAGTGCTGTCAACAAGAGAGTCAAGTTCTACTGGAGTTAAATGTAGGTAGCCGTCCTCTGTCATATCAGCACATGGCAGTGAAGAAAAGGATGATGAAATCAACTCTTTAAATCTGGTTACAGCATTCTCTGATAGACACCTTCTATAATTAAAATTCTTCTCCGTATAGTCAAGTAATGTAAATTTAAAAGTTATTAAAAAATGGTCAGACAAGACAGGGTTATGAGGGAACACTGTTAACTGTTCACTCTCTGCCATAAGTCAGCACGAGGTCAAGGGTGTGATTAAGGCAGTGAGTAGGTCTGTGAACACTTTGAGAAAATCCAATAGAGTCTAACATAGAATTTAAAGTACGAACAAAATTGAGAGCTACACAGACTTGCTGCCGAAAATATATAAATATATTTATAAATAATCAAATAAAAAATATATTTTTTTACATTCTCCATTGTATAATTATTATACTAGTCCCTGATATTTTACTCTATTATATTGATTTATATATTTTTTTATTTTGTAGAAAAAAAATTGAACGGGTCCGGTGAAATTGTGCTGGGATGTGATAAAAGTACGTCAGCCTGTCATCCAATCAGAATTTTCACGGCTTTGTGTTGCTAGGATAACTATGGTATGTTTTCAGCTCTCTGATTGTTCATCGCAAATTTGAAATGACACTGAAACTGACTAATCATATATTTTCTCTGTGAATGGGTTGATTGTTAAATCACAAAACATAAGAGAGAGACAGATCCGCCTGGGGAGTCACTGTAAAACATGTCCCGTTACACCTTTACATATTCTTTAAAAATTGTATTAATTAATTATTGTGAAATTGAAGGAATGTGAATTAAGTTTAACCGGATGTTTGCCTTTATTTTGACGTCAGCTTTCACGGCGGTGGCGATGGGGCGTTTCCATGTCAGTTACGCCAACGTCGATCCTGAGAAAGGTCTACATGGACTCTTAAGGTTAAATACGTCTGTTGATCAGTTTCTAATATCTGTGTGAAACATGCAAAACAAGTACAACGAGATAGGTTTTGTCCAGCAAATCCTCGGTTTGAATTTAGTGCCGAGAAAAAATGCGACCATGCGAGGAAACGACACGTCTCTCAGCGACTTCTCAGGTAGGCTTATGTGTGGTAGCTGGTTAGCTTTGCTCACGAATAAGTGTTATAATATTTGACTTGGGTGCCATTCGGGTCACAGGACAAACAGGTGAAGTGTCTGAATTATAACCAGCGAGGTAAACGTTAAAATTCGCGCCTGTCGTTGCATGCTATCAGTAGGACGTTAGCATTGTTTTGGTAGCCTACTTTAATCAAGCTAGCTGACTTTTTGTTTCTTCTAGATGGCTTTTATGTGGTTTGATGTTTAACAGTTGTGGTGGTGGAATCATATGATTGAAGATCCTAACAGTATGTTGTTGTGGGCTATTGAGGTGTTACTTCTGTGGTGTGGGACTGCTTAAGTGTAGTGGGCTCATTTCGGTTCTTATAAAGTTGATCACCGCCTTGAGTTGTAGTCGGAGTGCTCCGAGGACGCACATTTCGCTGTATGTGAGAGTCTGACGGGCCACAGACTGCTTTCCTCTGGCCGGAGAGCTTGCATTCTGTTTTTCATCTGTCTTCTGGGACAGCTGTGTGTGGCCGTTTCCAGCTGTTGCACCACCTGCCTCTGCATTCTCCAAGTGTGTATACCTCAGTTGTTCCTGATGGTAGGGCTGGAGAGCACCGTCTTAACATCACTCCCTCTGTTTCCACAAGGATCAGCTGGGTTGAGATCTGTAGAAATGAAACCAAGGCATATGCTCACTCCACTTCACACTTGTACATGGAAGCCTTGCCACATGTGTGGAAACAAATTATTCTTTTTTTACATACACTATGTTGTTAATCGATTTTATTTTTTTAAGCTTCTCATTTAACAATCATTGTAGCTGAAAACATCTTCTCTGCTAAGAAGAGCTGCAGGGAGACGGTACAACCCCATTAATCACTTCCTGTGACTGAGTCTCTGCAGTGGACTGATGAGCTGTATGTGGGTGGAACTGGGACATTATGAGAAGTGTAACTGCGTATTGTGTGTTTTCCAGAGATGTGGTATGGGGTGTTTCTGTGGGCAGCGGTCTCCTCTCTGATCTTCCACCTCCCTGCAGCCTTGCTCTCCCTCGCCACACTGCGCCAGCACAAGATGGCCCGGTTCATGCCCATAGCCATCATCCTCATGGGCATCGTGGGACCAATTTGTGGGGGAGTCCTCACCAGTAAGGATACATTTTTTGTATTATGAGTGTCACAGTCCAGTGTTTCGTCTCACATCCTGATCTCAGCCTGGCCAGAACAGAGTTATTCTTCCCACCTGTCACCACATGCTTCTCCCTGAGGGGAATCCTGGGCGTTGTATTTGTATCACTGTGAGGTCTTATCATTATGTCTTTGATATAGGTCAGGATTTGGCACCAGCCAAAAGTTTGGACTCACTTACTCATTCATTTTCTGTGAGTAGGTGTGTCCAGACTTTGGACTGTTTCAATAAATCAGTTTAAAACAATCAAGGTCATAAATTGCTATGAATTCTAAATGTGCATCTCCACAGCCATAACATTAAAACCACTGACAACACTTCTCATCTTGATCCAGTGCAGTGTTCTGTTCTGTTCTGCATCCTGGGACTCACTTTGACGCCTACTTGAACGTTTCTGCAGACACTGAGCCCATTTACAAATGTTCAGAGGTGAAACAGAACCTTCTCCCTGTGAAAAGAACAGGACAGCCCAATAATAAAGAATTACAGTAGTCCAATCCTGAAGTAACAAATGCATGGAGCAGTTTTATCGTATCAGAATTAGCAGAAAGCAATAAAATGTCATGTTTTCCTTGTTCTACTGTGAATTAATAATGGGCTTCAAAACATTTGAAAGGGGACTGTTTAGATTGAAGTGGTGAAAGTAACTTCCATCAAGCAGACTAATGAAAGCTGTGAAATGTTTGTGTTGTTTCTCATTGCAGGTGCAGCCATAGCAGGAGTGTACAAGGCAGCAGGGAAGACGATGATCTCTCTGGAAGCTCTTGTTTTTGGTGTTGGACAGTCGTTTTGTGTCCTCATCATCTCCTTCCTCAGGATACTTGCCACCCTTTAGCAGTGCTGAGGCCATCTTTGCTGGACCTGATGATGCTGTGTCGGTCTCTGGACAGAACCTGAGTTTAACATGCTATCCCTGGTGAATCAAAGGACCAAAACCAGTCCAGTCCAACACATGATGTCATTTTGTAGTGATACACTAGATCAGATTTTACTCAACTCTGGAGTTGTGTGCTTGGCTATGGAGCCATACGTTTGTATTATTTGGGACAGCTTCATGCACATCCCAGGGTGAGCTGTGTGCTCCTGCAGTGTATTCCCAGCTTATTCCACAGGGGAGGGGACGCTATGAAGGATCATTTACGACATTTGTGGTTAGCTGTGCAGGATATGGAGGCAGCAGGGTGCTGCTCTGTTGCCAGGGGTTACAGCTTAGCAGCAGCATGACACTAACCTCTCTCAGGGTGTGTGTATGGGTGGGTGTGTGTGTGTGTGTGTGTGGGTGTGAGAGAGAGCTTGATAGAGTCAGTGTGAAGATGCAGAAAAACAGACAGACTGACGGGCTGCAGTACTGTTAAATAGAAGATGAGCGTTATATGCAAGACTTGTGCTTTATCTCCTGAGGCCTTAATTTCTATTTTCCAACTTCCAAAGCTGCGTTTACCTTCAGGGACGTGTTTGTGTGCAGAGTGTAGCATCCAGGGGGTCAGTAAGCACACTGCAGTGTCACTTAGCAACAAGAACCCATGTGTTTTCATTCCGTGTTTGGACAGACAGCGTGGGGCCTCCCCCCCGACGTTTCAACAGTCGCTCAGACAGGACAAATCCAACACTGGTTCTGGAGAGATGATCCCAGTCTCAGCTCTCCAGCTCGATGTGACTGTCCTACACACGGCTCCTTGTCTTCCTCATGCTTTTCATTCCCGTTACTGTAAGTGTGACTGCCCGTCAGTCTCTGTTGGTTACAGCAGCTGGAGGTTCCAACTTGTTCCTGGTCATTTTTGACTGGAGCAGGGTCCTGATGACGGCTCTAAGAATGATTCTCTGCTTTTAATGCAGACGTTTTTGAGATTTAATTTATTTGAATAATAGTATATTTAACAGGTTTTGGGAAATGACACTGATTTGTATATATTCAGAATTATTTTTGAAGCTTTGTAGAATTCTGACCAAATATGAATTGCTGTTTTATGTGATTTTCCTGTGGGTCTACTGCAGCACACTGTGTTATATGGATCTTCAGTGACTGCTTTTACTTTGCTTTTGGTAGCTGTTTATTGTTCAATAAATGTATTTTATGAACAAACATAAACATGTTTCAGGGTTTTCAGAACTACTGTTTGTTTTGTCAGAGATAAAAGACATTTTGGATTTAATTAAATGTGTGTGATAATCTGTAAACATCATCTCAGGCTGATTTAACAAGCAGGAGGCCCCAAACACGGCAGTGACTGTGGCTCCTACAGCTCACTTCAATAAGTTTGTGTAGTTGGTTTGTCTGAATCAAAGGATCATTCTACAGCGGCCCTTTAAACAAGGTTCCTGTCAGGTGGCCATTTTGGGCCTCTTGGGTCTTTATTGTAGCACCACAAAGCTGAAAACTCTGCAGACCACTGTGAGGCTCACCTAACGGCTCTATGGGAGCACGGAACACATGGATATCTCATCTGTGTGCACAAATCACACGTGGTCTTGGTTCATGAATCAATGGGCATGTTAGTGATCCTATTTGTGTCACCGCAGCTTCACTATAGGCCATGATGATTACCTCTGTGGAGTCCAGTCGGGCTGTACCAGGAAAAGAAACAAGTGATCACACAGCGGGAGGACCTGGCATACAGTGCCGCTGTTCATCGTCTTGTCACCGGTTGTTTTCACAGAAGTTGTGGTGTCCTGCTGCACCCAAGTCGAACTTCAGCACTCTGGGATGTGGGATTTTCTGCTGCTCTTAGTGGAGCACACCACCCAGTACTTGATGGCTCAGTTCCCTGTCCCACTCCTCCAATTCACATTTCACAAGCACAGGTTTGGTGTCCCTTTACTTAAGTCATCAAGTCACCAGGAAGAGACTTATCAGAACCAGCTTTTCTGTCCCGCTATGTGCCCATATACAAGGGGGGCTTAGCTCCCTGTACATGCATGAAAGATAGACTTTACATATGTACAATAATGAAGAAAAAATAAGTACAAATATCTACATGCAGCAGTAGTGTAATATGTGAAAAATAATGAAAATGGTAACAGATTAACAGTATTTATGGCTTTATAACGGAAGAGTGGATGATATGTAAAGAATTGCAGTGAGAATATCTCCAAAAGAAAAGGGATACCTTATTGACATTCTAGTGTGCAAAATGTGAGAGTAGAACCAAAGAAAGCACATGGCAGAAAGTCCACCAGTTTGAGAAGCGGGGGTCTGTTTGGTCATTTCTAAAACCAGTTGGACCTCTCAAGGACTTTCCTCTTTGTGCAGGTTAATGACTTGATAAATCAGGAAATGTTCTCGGTTTCCTTCTTCATGCCACAATGATCACACACAGTGCAGCCTCCTTCATCACATCCTTGTAAGCAAGGCTCAGAATAGACTATCAGAAGCTTTTAATTGATGTTGCAGTAAAGTGAGACCAAAGAGATTTTCACTGGAAACCCTCTGTAGCGACTTCAAGGAACAACAGGTTGGGCCTGATTGTCTGACACGTTTAACAAAAGAGTTCACTGGGATAAATAAGTTTAACTTTTTATTACAAATATATATAGATGATCAACTCATGATAGCGTGCACAAACTCAAAGTAATCGCAGTGATCAAAGAAAATTGCAGTAAACAAAAAAAAATACAGTGACCTAGCTCACCCCCTCTCCCCTGCCTCCCCATGAGAAATGAACAGGTGAATAAATGAGCTAACAGACACAGTCGTCTGTCAAAAGGTTAGCGGTTCAGTTCCCTCCGCAACACACTGCAGTGTGTTAAGCCACAACTCTGAAACAGGATTACATAACACAGATGAAAACAGCTACATAAAACTCTTGTTGGTGCGTTTTACTAATCCAGTCATGAGACCTTGCACTCATTGTAATGGTTGAGTGGTGACTGGGCTCAAAAATTACTGACAGAACAGGGAGAGTTAAGGTTTATTGATGCTCGGGGAAAAACACTGGAAGAAATACTAGGACTGACTGCTGACCCGGTCAATCCTCTCCATTGAGACACAGGAGCAGGATGGATGCAGGTAGGTGGCAGGCAAGGGGGTCCAAGTTCTGGCAGCCAAAGTTCCTTCTCCAAACAGATGATTCAGAAAGCCTGGCAGGGAACACAGGAGTCCATATCCACACTGCAGAGAAAACTGTTCAAAAACAAGTTGAGGGAGTAGGCAAGATCAAATCCAGGTCCGGTCCAAAGGTTAATATTAATATTAATCCAACGGCAAAAATCAGGGGCTGGGCAGCGATCAGGGTCAAAAACAGGTCCAGGGAAAACAAGAAAACAGAGGCCAGGGCTGGACCGTGAATTTTCATGAAGTTGGCACAATCTGGCAAGAGACACTAGCGTCAGGCCTGCATAAGAAGGGGAGAGGACAGGTGATAATGATTATCATTGATTACCAGAAGGGAGACGAGGGAAGCTCAGACAGAGAGGAGAGGAAGCAAGCTGAAGACACTCATGCCATAATACATATTGCAATGTTCTCTCAGACAAACAGCGCTTGACTTCCTATGTGCATTACAGAGGAAGTAAGTCACTGTTGAATTGGTTTGGAAGATGAAGCTACCATTCATAGCAAATCTGTCTCCAAAATGTCAACTATCTGCTACTTTTCAACGAACTTTCAAAAAGAAATGGTTTTTCCAAGCCTCGGTGGTGCAGTGCAGTGCAGTGCAGGCTGCTATTTTTCTCTTTTTTTTTTTTTTAATTCACATTTCCAGATATTAGTTCATGGAAAATGGAACTGCACAGTGGTGGCTGGCACCGTCACCTCACAGCAGAGGGTTACCGGTTCAAATCCCAGGCGGGTTATTACTCTGCAGTTTGCATATTCTCCCTGTGTATCCGGCAGTGGCGGGCCGTGCTTTGGGTCACTGGGCCGTCAGTGCAGGTTTACTGTCCATTCAGAGTAGCTATTTAAATGCGTCTTGAGTGACCACATGGATCCGGATCTCACTAACCATGCTGTATGCAAATAAACACAGAGAGACAACTGTTAGAAGACTTTCTTCTGCAGGATTCCTTCTGATTTTTTTTTTCTAAACACATTTAGCGGCAGGATGTTTGTTCATCAATTAGCCTACTAATAATTAATTATGAGAGGCATTTCACATACTGAGAGCGACTACCATTGTTATTGTTATTATTATCATGTATCTGCACCTCTTTTCTTGAAAAGTCCCCCTTGAAAAAGGAATTTTGATAAGTTTTGATACCAAATCAGTTTCTCCTTCTCCGTCATCCATTGTGGGCGAAAAAAAATTAAAAATCCAATGTATTAATGTCACTCAGATCCTTAGGAGGTGTTTTGCTAGCAAAACTTGCCAATGATAGCTTTGCTCTGACCATCCAATCAGAGGACGGAAAACTTCTGACATCATTGTGGGCCAGCTAGCTAAAAACAGTTCTATTGCTATATCGCTTAATTAAGGTAGGCCAACACTACTGATTCTGAAGGCCCTGGGTAGATTAGATTAACCCAGGCAACATTTACAGACTGAAATCTGATTGGATGAAAAATCGATAATCCAGACATGTGCGGGAAACAGCCCAGCCAAGAGAAACGTTACAACGTTATTTGAAGCTAATTAATACAATTTCACTGAACAAATATAATTTAGGTTGTAGATATGAGTTAGTGATTCTGATAGTGTTTAGGCCAGCAGAGAAGGCCTTGCTGGCCCTGACGGGCCGCCACTGGTATCCGGGTACTCCAGCTTCCTCCGATCACCCAAAAACATGCATGTTGGGTTAACTGGTGACTCTAAATTATCCCGAGGAGTGAGCGTGGATGGTTGTGTGTCTCTGTGTGGTCGTGTGATGGACTGGCGACCTGTCCACATGTACCCCGCCTCTCGCCCAATGACAGCTGGGATAGGCTTCAACCCCCCGATGACCCCAGGTATAGAAAATGGATGGACGGATAGTTCGTTCATACTGTTACTCAGTGTATTCTGCGTAAATAAGCTGTTACAACATTTAATATATCAGGTATTTATGATAATCGATTGAAGTAGCAGTACACTGAAAAGTATGTCCATGTACTTGGTTGAGGCTCCTTTTGCATAAATTACTGCATCAATGCAGCGTAGCATGGAGGCAATCAGCCTGATGAGGTGTAATGGAAGTCCAGCTTGCTTCAGCTCACCTGCATTGTTGGGTCTAGTGTCTCTCATCTTCCTCTTGACAATACCCCACAGGTTATCTTTGAGGTTCAGGTCAGGTGAGTTTGCTGGCCAATCAAGCAGTGATACCATGGTCATTGAACCATGTATTGGTACCTTTGTCAGTGTAGGCGGGTACCAAGTCCTGCTGGAAAATCAAATCAGCATCTCCATAAAACTTGTCAGCAGAGGGAAGCATGAAGTGCTCCAAATATTCCTGGTAAATGGCTGCACTGACGTTGGACTGGACTAACACACAGTCGATCAACACCAGCAGATTGCTTGGTTCCCCAAATCACTGTGAAACCTTCCCACTGGACCTCAGCGACGTGGATTCTGTGCCTCTCCACTCTTTCTCCAGACTCTAGGACCTTGATTTACAAATGACATGCAAAATTTACTTTCATCTGAAAAGAGGACTTTGGACCACTGAGCAACAGTCCAGGGGCCTCATGTATACAGGATGCATAACTTCAAAAAATGGCGTACGCTCTTTTTCTTGTCAACGATCAGATGTATCAAGAGCGAAATGACCTTGTGTGGTGCCTCACGCCAAATTCATGGCTGGCGTACGCACTTTTCTACAGCTGTTCTTTGGTAACACTTAGAGGTGATGTTGGGAAATAAATAAATGTGAACACAATTTGTCCCCAGACTGAGTGATGTGCACATCTGAGATACATGAACAATTAACACTGATGAACAATTAACACACCCATGTGTCTGCAATTACACGAGTGGATATAAAAGCAGGCGCAAAGTGCTGCAATGCAGACTATTAAAAACAATGGCTGCTGTAGCAGTATTGGAAGACATTGCAAATGGTGCAATTGGAAGAGAGTGTGTGTTCAGAGACAGAGAGGATTTGCTGGCACATGATGGCAACTGGCTCATCAGCCGCTTTTGAGGGCAATCCTCCTGGAACTGTGTGCAGAGCTGCGGCCGGCGGTGGAGCGCAACACAGCGAGGAGCCACTGCTTGTGCCACAGGTGATGACCACACTGGGGTTCCGAGGCATTCCAGAGGGAAGTGGCCAACCGATTAGGACCGTGCCAGTCGACCCTGAGAAGTGGCTCCTAATGTAATCGGAGCTATCGACTGCACACACATTGCTATAAAAGCGCCATCACATGATGAATTTGTATATGTCAACAGGAAACATTTTCATTCGATCAATGTACAGATCATATGTGATGAGTAAATGCAATTAAGGAAAGACACGGCAGGCAAAAACAGTGATTTTTCATGCAGTGGTCAATTTTGAGATTTTGGGCTAGTTTACTCCTTCAATATGTGTTCTTTCAACCTGCTATAAAGAAAATGTTGAAAACATACATTAAAATGTTTATTCTATAACACTTTGTTTACTCGCGGCAGTACGTTTCTCCCGAATTCCCCAAGAAGTTAGCATTGCAACCCGACATACTGAGCTTTGTCTATTTATTGAAGTCTGTCATGGCCAATATCGTTGTAAAGCTCCGACTCCCCTGCACAATGATATGTAACCCAAATATTTGCACTTCCTTTCTATCAATAACTAATCATGGATGTCTAAAGGCGGATTTATAGCTAATGGCAAAATCTCATTGGCTACTGTTCGTTTCTGCTAACGTGATTCGCTCAGACGCATCATATGGTGGACTCTGACACTTCCGTGTTTAGCTTTTCGCAGTATCTCCGAAAATACCCCTTTCAAAGAAAATAAAGCAACAATTGCGCTTTGCAAGGTGCAATTCAAGGAAATCCATTCAAGTAGCTGATAAACCATCAGATAGCAGCACATCTGACCGTAAACTGTCGTTAGAAATCCAAGGGGGAGTTAATGACAGTGCCACTGACTGTGCGACACAACAGTGGCTTATCATACACGTCGCACGTCTCAATGAGTTGATACGTGATCTCTTGTGTGCCTAATTGTGCTGCATCGGATCTATTTATTACCATTAATCCAGTTAACCATGGCTTTTGTAGCAGTCTGCTTTTAGAGTGCAGTAATTGCAAAGTAGAGAGTCTGTATAGACGAAGCGTTTATACATCCACACGGTTGCAAAGCGAGACGAGAGGAGATGTCGCATTTGACGTTAATGTCCGCATGGTGCTTTTGGCCCATGAATTTGGGATGGGATATGCTGCACTGAGGAAGGTCAGCAAGGTGTTGGGGATCCCTTCCCTTCACCTGAAAACATACCAGAGAGTGACTGGTAGGCTATGGAAACAGGGATGTTGATTTTGGAGGTCCTTTCCAAAAGAAACTTTTTGTCACTCAAGTGTAATCATATGTACTGTATCAATAAACTAAAGAAAAGGAACAGTTATTGACATAATATACAAAACATTTTTATATTTTCATTTAATTTATGCTTTTTTTTAGTGGCAGAAATTGAGAGAGGATTGGAGTCATTCCACAAGGCCAGGAGCAGGAGGCAGCAAAAAGGATGTGGGCCATATCAGTCAGTCGCCACCAGCTGCGGTACACAGAGATGCTCTCAGATTGGGATAGCTCTGCTTTTAAGGAAGTGCTGACACTGAATCCATACCCTGGGCATGACATTGTACAGCTGGAATGTAAAAATCATGCTCACAAGTGAATGGGCACAGCGCTCAGGAAATTTAGTGCGGAACACAAATTGGGTGGGAAGGGTTTGGGGAAACTGCCCGCAAACAAATGTAAAGCACTGCAAAATTTTTACAGGGGGGCAATTTTAAACCAAGGGTCACTGGATTCAATGAAAGCAGAGATATGGGCAGGCCTTAGCCAAAGCATTTCAACAGATGAAACATCATTGCATACTAGGTGCAATCCATCTTGGTGTTGGTATCAGAGGGCAGAAGACAACGGTGAGACCCCCGAAAGCCACACAGGACTTGCTGCAAATTACCTATCTCGCAAGGTGGGCCAGAAACTTCTCCCAATTTATCACATGTCAAGCAACAGTATGGTGGCACACAAAATGCAAACGAGTGCCTCAATTCTGTAATATGGGCCTGCTGCCCCAAAACTGTTTTTGTGGGCAAGAACAGGGTTGAGGCAGCAGCAAGCATGGCTATCTCCTCTTTTAATGAGGGTGCCTCAGCTATGCTCAATGTGATGGCAAACTTATGGCTTGAGAGCACACTTATTACAGTTAATACTATCAAGCAGGCAGACCTGCTCAGGGTGGCAAAAGCAAACGCCATTCAGTCCACAAGTGCAAAAAGAAAAAGGCACCAAAAAGAGATGTCAGAGGGAACTACATATGGTGCTGGAATGGAGAAATAGAAAGATGTGACATCTACTGTGTTTATACTGTTTATCAACTTTTGTTGGCATGATACGCCAATGTTAGTTATTTGAGTTATAGCAGTTGTAGGCCTTACTTGCCTGCCATGTTATTAAATAATCAATTTATATGAGCTTGTATTCTATATATATATTGCTGTATTATTCTACATCATTATTACTAATGGCCTGAGCATTTATTCTGTTTTTGAGCAATTGTTATAAATTCCCCTGTTTAAATCTTTAAATGCCGTTTTCTCAAAATCAGTTTATTGTATTTTTCCAGAATCAATATCTCAGCCTATGTAGCACCTATTCACACCAAACTTTCCAGTTCTACACTTAGCAGTATTCTGAAGATATTTACAGAAAATGGCGAAAATCTACTTTTTTAAGGCTATAAACAGTATATTTAGATTTTCTAGGTAATGAAAGCAGATATCCTAAAATCCTGCAGTAATTTTCTTTTCATCTGATGTGTAAACAAAATGAAAAAATAATTTTGCACCAGATTATATAATTTTGATCTTACTCTCTTACCTGTACCTGGGGCTTACTTTTAAATAAAAGCTTGTGTGTCCTTCTATGGAAAAAAAAAACATTAGGAAAGAATGAGGGTTTGGTTCAAAACTTTCTTTTTCAATTCAATGAGTTGTACAAATCTGAGGCCATGGTTCTGAAACAGATTTGCGTGAAGTCAGGGATGAGTCTCTGCCTCAGCTGGAGGAGTTTCAGTGTAATCTTTTTCTCAGTGATGGTGAGTTGGAGTTAGAGATGGACAGAAGGGCTTGGGAGGAAGCCCTGGGTCAGAACCAGAACTCACTGGAACTATCCCATCTGGCCTGATAAAAGTCTTAGGATCCCCCAGGAGGAGCTGGAGAGTGTTGATGGGAGAGGGATATCTGGGTTTCCTCCTGGACCTGTTGGCTCCACAATGTGACAGGATAAATGGATGGATATATACAGTAAAGTCCACCTTGATTAAATAACACATAGTGGCGGTGTTCTAAAATAATAAAGAGCATTGGTTAGCTTAGCTGGCAACATGAAACTATATATTACTGTCATCTGAGCGAGTTCTTTGCTGCTTACTTCATTAGATGTGTCTTATTATGTTGCCATTCAATTCAATTCAATTCAATTTTATTTATATAGTGCCAGATTACAACAATCGTCATCTCAAGGCACTTAAGTAATATAGTCCAATTCAAGCCAATATAATGCCATTATAACCAGCATGTGAACTGTAAGTCCGGTCTGCGTTTCGTGCTGTGCCGAGCACCATGTTCTGATACTCAGTTAGCTTGTTTTCTCTGCTGTGTGCCTGTTGCACATCAGCTTCATCATTGATATTCACATCCGATCCTCGAGGGCCGCTGTCCTGCAGGTTTTAGATGTTTCTCTGCTTCAGCACACCTGATTCAGATGAAGGCATCATTGGCAGGCTTATGCAGAACTTAACAATGTTTTGAAGAAATCCATTTCATCTGTTGCGTGTTGAAGCATCTAAAACCTGCAGGACAGCGGCCCTCGAGACTGGGTTTGGACATCCCTGAACTACATCATGCATGTTTCCAACGCACAGAATGTGCAAATTTGTTCAGAACCAAACAATACATCTCATTTCAGCTTATACTTTAATGAAAGTGCACTGGTTGAAATGATACATTGGTGAAAGATAACTGTCCTGTGACCTGCTACTGTTATTTACACTATCCCTGAATGCCAGCTGGTTGAAACTCCTATGAGATTTTACACTGGAGTCCCCACCTAAAAGGGTGACACAGAGAGAGAGCCTTTAAAAATGACCAGAATCTGGTGTTGTCTTTCAAAATGAAAGCCCCATGACATGTCTAACATTTCTTGTAACCTTTCAATTTTCAGATTGCTTTTGAGAAGAAAAATCCTTGTTTCCACAGGCTACTTTCACTGTAAAAAGAGCAGATCTCCTCAGAGAGACGCTCAAAAAGAGTCACTCCAATCTGGTGTTGTATTTCAAAATAAAGCCCCTAAAATTGTCTAATTTTACATACATCTTATCCATTTCCAGATTCATTGAGTACTGTGGGAATGACACAACGTACTGATTCATCATTTATTACCATTTGTGAAAATATGTGAAAATACAAGTGAAATCCTATCCAGAGGAATCAAGCGTATAGTTGAAAGCTGCTCTTAAACGTTAATACCGTAATACCCAGTGTGCGCGCGCACAACAAAATCTGGAAAGCGCGCAGTCTTTCTCCCATCTGTCAAATGTTGTGAGGTGAGAACTGCAAATAAATGATGCTGGTGCGGACAGTTCTTTATGAGCGGTTTGTTCTGAGAAGGTTTGGAGCGCGCTTGAATACTCACGCGCGTCGCTTTCAGCGCTCTAACTTGGACATCAGTTTAAACTTCCTCCTCAAAGCTGCTGCTGCTCGGAGGCTGAATGCTACTCTTTGAAATGTGTGGGGATTTCAGTCATAATAAGTAATGATTATTTATGTGACGCAGATGTTTTCCTTTCTGGTGAAGAGAACAGAAATCCCCGAAAGTAAAGAGTCACCTCTGTGCTGCTGGGATAATTATCTGTCAAATTATAAAAAGGGTGAGTTTTGTACCTAAATGATGGTTTATGGTTCACAAAAGCAAGCTTGAAATGTTGTATCATTTGGCTTATCGGACATAACGTTCAGGTCAGCTTGCTACATTTTAATGAGTCAGAAATGAGTTAAGAAAAGGCTTTTATTTTCTCGCCTTACATTTAGAGTATTTTGCATCTTTTCAAAAATAAATACGGTAATCACATGAATAGAAAAAAAATCAAACCTTCCCATTTGCTCATTGTTAAGATCACATGGTCACACTTCTACACCACTTAAAGGAACATGTCCTGGTGTCTGATGCCTCCTCTGTAGTGTCACCATGTTGACCAGCTATGACCTTCATATGTGCCTTTAACTACCTTTACTCTCTATTCCACCCTGTGATGACATGTTTAAAGGAGCATGGTTATGTCTCCAAAGTCAGATTTGAAACAATACAGCAGTACTTGTAAATGTAAACTATAAAATGTACAATGACTGTTAAATATATACTTATTACAAGCCATGCTAAGATTACAGATGTAATATAATCTATCACTGCTTTAATGAAGGAAAAGGGTTTATGTTCTTTAACTCGCCTTCTTTTTTCTCTTTAAGAACACAATCAAAAGTTTGTGACCTAAAGAGCAGGGAAAGCAGACATCTGTCAGATTATGTGGTCCTTAAAGAACACAATTAGGCACACACCGACTGATTTAGCTGGTCCATGATGTGTCCTGTAACACATCGACTAAACAACATCTTAACCAGGTTCAATACTTTATGTTTAGTGAGCTGGGCTTAAACCTTAAGAACTCACAGTGGAACCTTTCATTTGATCACTCACATTGTAATTAATGTTTTTCTCTTTTTTTTGTTTGAAATCTCAAGTTTATGAACAATATCAGTCAACAGTCTTTTTTGCTGATATTTTATACAAATGAGATATTATTGAATTCCCTAAGCACTGATTTAGGGTTCTAATATGAATTCCAAAAGATGTAGTTTGGATGCTTTCTTAGTCTGAAAAGAAGAGTCAGTTTGTAAAGACAAAATCACCCAAAATCTCAAAGCTGATCAGCACAGAGAAACCGTTGGATGAGACACTTTACCAAACTAAATTTTTAAATTCCTTCTAAAAAAAGATTCCAGATTTTGAACACGTCCACTGAACGTTATGTTCCTCTGAACACTGCAGATAAATGCAAAGACATACCTACATTCCAGTTTACATTTCACTGGAATGAATCACTTTATGCAGACTGGTTTATTAGGTTAACGCATCATAAGCACACAGCATTTAAACATGGTCTCAAAATACTGGCCACATCAAAGGTTGCTCTGATAGACCAGGAAAGTTTCATCACTTTAAAGTTTGGTTGTAAAAACACTACAAGGTGAGTAGTGCCAAATTCTAAACATGACATAAAGTTGAAATGATTCGTTTTAAAGTGAGAGGCGATGACTGTGATGTATGAAAACTCACCCAAATTAAGCTGCTGTGACTTCATGTCATGAGCTCAGATCTTTTTCTTGTGATTTCAGGCCTGTGCTCGTTGGAACATCTACAGTAGACGGGGGACAAATTCCCCCACCTTTGTACTCTCCGTATGATTTCTGTGAGATCAATTACAACATGAGCCAGTTTTGTATCATTAAAACTCTCATTAAAATTCATTGTATTTCTGGCTGGAAAGACTCAACCAAGTTGAAGCATTCAGTCAAAGTGGGAAATTAAAAAGTAAAAACGGCAAAAGAAATGAGGAACACACGAGGAACTAAGATCAGATAATGAATCGTTTGAATGTATCTGTAAATTATTAACTGCCTGTTGTTTCAGAACAAAGTCCATCTTTGACACTTCACAGGAGGAAACTATAAAAGCTTCATACTTTTGCACTTAAGAAATACTACCTCTGTACGAAGCTGCAAACTCCACAGAGCATGAAGCACATTACATACAGGCCACTTCTGTCACTAAGACAGAGAATATACTTCAGTAGTCCTCATAAAAGATAGATTCTGAGCCAGGAATTAGTTTTCCATGTTTGACATTTCTGGATGGAGATTTATCGCATCCATTGTTCACTTAACTTTGAACACAGTTATTCCTAAAACCTAAAGCAGGACTCTGTGTGTACTGCCTGCAGTTCCAGCTGATTATAAGTGAGTGTGCATGAATGGTAAAGTTATTCCTTATGTTGTGGGGACCTAAATGTGTTTACAGACCCATTATAGGGACGTGGCTTCCTTTCTGGGGAAAAGGAGCCTCAAATAGAATGCCTTCATTTTTAAGGTGAAAACATATTTGGGGGTTCAGATCTAGCACGGTGAAGACTGGTTATTGATGGGTTAGGAAGAGTCTCAGCAAACAAATAGAATTCAGTTTTTATCCCTCTTGGTGAAATGGTTATTCTGTTTTTATTCAACCAGTTTCATTAAGTTTTCTTTGCTCTTTGGACTGTAAACTCATGTCAAACAAATGAAGACATTAGCAGGCACCACCTGACTGTCAGGGTTTGTCTCCATCTCCCGACACCCTGCGAGAGTTTCACTTTTTCTAAACAGAAAAAAAAAAATCTACATCAAGAGACAATCAAGAAAATAATCTTTGGTTGCAGACATGTCTGCACGTGTTTATTGGTTATTGGTGAGCACAGACTGCTCAGAAGTGCATTTATGAAGTTGGAAGAAGAAAAGTCGCATTGTCTCATCAGATGATGGTTGCAGGAGAAAGAGCGGTCTGACTGTTCATCTGGTCAGCATCGTCAACATGAACAGATTCACGTTTCATTCTCTCTTATCTGCCTCTCTACTCCTTCTTCTTGTAGTCCTCCAGGTGAGACAGTATCCAGCCAGAAGGACCCAGGATGGCCACAAACAGGACTGACATAGCTATCGCCTGCTCCTGATACACACACAGCCACAGCGGTGGTTACAGTCACACCAGTTAACAGCACAAGAAAGTACTTTATATTCCGAATGAGCCAAATAAAGATCATAAGTATGACTCAGAGAAAATGTACAGACAGGTAAACACGGTGCACACACATACTAACTGAAAACATACTGAATGCATTCAGGACGCGTTCAAATTCACTTTTCCATCCAGTAGTGCAGTAATCACACCGACTGAGCTTCAGTAAAGACTGATGTTAAAGTGGGACCAACAGGTAATGATGCAGTCTCTGTGAGGGAGCGTGCACGTGAACAGAGGTGGATAAATAAGGTAGATTCCTAGATCCCTGCTGTAACACAGACAGTTCGGGGTGAGCAGCATAACTCCTGCCGGTTTGAAGGTCGTTACCACCTGCTCAGCTGACAATCTGGCTCCTCTGAGAGGTGAGAAGTTGCACAGCCAGCTGTGGAATATTAGTCTATAATATGTACATAATACATATTTATAACTATCATACATATATGTATTTAGAGCCTAAAATAGCTCCCAGATACAGCGCACGCGTTCAGTGAAGCGCGATTTATTTGGCATAGGTGTCTACGTGTTGGATTTAAGCGGAACAATGGCGAGATAGTGACGCACTTACTGATAAATATGAAGTGGTTTCAGAGGTCACGTGGTGAGCCAAATAAGAAGTGTGAAAGTTAAACAAATGCATTAATAAGGCAGACTTGCTGATAAATATGTTTAGATGGAGAGAAGCATTGAAACGCGAAGTTTGACGAAGTTAAAT
The DNA here is from genome assembly GCF_036924035.1 of Leuresthes tenuis. NCBI lineage: Eukaryota > Metazoa > Chordata > Actinopteri > Atheriniformes > Atherinopsidae > Leuresthes > Leuresthes tenuis. The sequence goes on along the minus strand of NW_027325359.1, from coordinate 28,270,274 downwards.
GAAGGACAGGATTGGGTGTCATATCAGGTCAATATGCGCGCGAGGCGACACTTTTAGAAGCCAGTTAACTGCCAATGCTGAGGTGAATGTCCCAGAAACTCCCAGCTGCAGTCATCACCCTCAACTTACCCCGGCAGAGATGGGGTCTTTGGCAGGTTTGGATGACAGATTGGCCGCGGGAACCAGCCGGGTCCTCAGCGCGCTCCGAAGCAGCCGGGAGGCGGTGAGCAGAGGCATGATACGCTCAGTGGTACGAGTCTCAGAGTCTGGAGGTCAGGTCTGGGGCACACTCACTGATACAGATACAGGCAGCCGCGCTCCCTGCGTGCACATGCGTGTGTGAACGCGCACGTTAGTGCGCGTTGATATGGGAGACAGACACAGAGAGAGAGAGAGACCCCAGCCAGCGTCGGAATGTAATTGGCTGTGTCACCTTCACATGTCTGACCCATGAGAGCGGGAAGCGTCCTCGAATAACCCGTGTGAGAAACTGCCGTTGTCACGTGACACGGACATGTTGTCAATATTAAGACAACCTGTGAATAGGAGAAAAGCATCAGCTAAATATATATCTGTAAAGATAAATTAATAGAAACATAGAAAAAGAAATGAAGGAGGGCATCAAGTGAGATTATTGTCAGGAAGGCGGCACGCTTTGAACTACATTACCATAGTAACTGAAACTGAACCCATGACCTGCACTGATCAGTTTCTGTTCAGTTTCAGATAGAATCGGTTATAAATTCGACAAAGCAGTCCCCAGCACAGAGCCAGCCTTCTTTATCAGTTTGTTCAGTTTCTTTGAGCCTCTGACTCTGATGCTGCTGCCCAAACAGATGCTGCAAAGCAGACTGAACCACAGACTGGTAGAAGATAATATAATATAATATAATATAATATAATATAATATAATATAAGATAAGATAAGATAAGATAAGATAAGATAAGATAAGATAAGATAAGATAAGATAAGATAAGATAAGATAAGATAAGATAAGATAAGAGAAAAGAAAAGAAAAGAAACATCTTGGAGCAGATACTGAAGGACCTGTGGCCGTATTCACAAAGCTCCTAACTCGCGCTAAAACATTTTTCTTTGGAGTTTATCCTTAAAAATAATTCACAAAGACACTGAGACCTCCTCACACTAAGGATAAATCACTAAGAGTTCGCTAAGAGTGACGCACCGTTGCTATGGATTACGTTGATTCTCGTGCACGACTTTAGAAGCGCTCAGCACGGTGATTGGTTGTTTGAGTGCAGGCGGTCTCGGTGAAGCTCTTCCGCAACATCCCACAAACGAGCCCGCTAAATCAACAAAAAACGAGGAAATAGTAGTGTTGGGAACTTTGAGTCTTTTGGCTGAATCGGATCATTTACTCTCGAACAGTAAATTGAACGAATCTTTGAACGAATCATTTCGTTCATTTTCCAGCAGGTGGCGCTGTAACCCTACTGTGGGCGTTGCACAAAATGGCCACGATTCTAAACACTTAACACTGAAGGAAACATAGTTTGCTTCAGCTGAGCTAACAAAATACAATACACAAGATGCCACAAACAATTCAAACCATGTGAAAACCTGGGAAAGCAAATGCACAATAAGGTAACTTGTGTCTGTATCCTCCCTGCCATTGTTGTTTAAAGCCCGACACTGACTCAGTAGCTGTCACGTGACAAATTAACGAACGAGAACGATCGTTCAGCCCTGTCACGTGACAGCTGGTAGAGAACAAGTGAATGTAAAACTCACATTGATTTAGACAATTAGTAACACAATTAAGTGAGGAAAAAAAGTAACAATAAGTTCCCTAAAATGTTAAATAGTGCATTTATTGTGTCTTATTATTATTATTATTATTATTATTTTATGGTAGAGTATAACACAAAATCAATATGTTGATATAATTTTCAAAAGTATCTATTCACATTATTACATTATCATTTATCTATTTACACACAACACTATACATATCTACAAGAACCGAAGACCACTAATTAATTATGATTTCATGACAAATGAATGAACATCACAAATCAGACATCATTCATTTCCTCCTTCGTTTCTCTGTCTACAGTAGAGTCCTGTGCGGGACTGTTTTCTTCACCCCGCTCCCGCTGAATTTCTGACCATTACCGCCCGCAACATGTCTGTTACATTCCTGCCCGCAGCCGCAAAACTTTGAGAATTTATGCCCGCACAGTAATAGAAATGCATTGATTTTGTGTCTTCTCCCGTCCCGCAGGAGAAAACACGTCATTTTAAAGGCTATTAATAAAGAGATTCATGGACAATTGAGAAACTTCTCCAAATATCACACTTGCCTTGCTTTGTCTTTGTGCTGTAAAGACCTTCTTTGAGCTTCCTTTCCACATAATTAACATCCTGTCGCTAGGCTACATCCCGATCTCAGTGTTTTTAGCCGCCAGCCGCCAGCAGTTGAGTTGTGAACAAATCAAAACTGTTTCCTGTGCGAGGAGCCATAACCCGAGGAGTTGACTCGTGAACGAATCAAAACTGTTTCCTGTGCGAGGAGCCGTAACCCGAGGAGTTGACTCGTGAACGAATCAAAACTGTTTCCTGTGCGAGGAGCCGTAACCCGAGGAGTTGACTCGTGAACGAATCAAAACTGTTTCCTGTGCGAGGAGCCGTAACCCGAGGAGTTGACTCGTGAACGAATCAAAACTGTTTCCTGTGCGAGGAGCCGTAACCCGAGGAGTTGACTCGTGAACGAATCAAAACTGTTTCCTGTGCGAGGAGCCGTAACCCGAGGAGTTGACTCGTGTACGAATCAAAACTGTTTCCTGTGCGAGGAGCCGTAACCCGAGAAGTTGACTCGTGAACGAATCAAAACTGTTTCCTGTGCGAGGAGCCGTAACCCGAGGAGTTGACTCGTGAACAAATCAAAACTGTTTCCTGTGCAAGGAGCCGTAACCCGAGGAGGTGACTCGTGAACGAATCAAAACTGTTTCCTGTGCGAGGAGCCGTAACCCGAGGAGTTGACTCGTGAACGAATCAAAACTGTTTCCTGTGCGAGGAGCCGTAACCCGAGGAGTTGACTCGTGAACGAATCAAAACTGTTTCCTGTGCGAGGAGCCGTAACCCGAGGAGTTGACTCGTGAACGAATCAAAACTGTTTCCTGTGCGAGGAGCCGTAACCCGAGGAGTTGACTCGTGAACGAATCAAAACTGTTTCCTGTGCGAGGAGCCGTAACCCGAGGAGTTGACTCGTGAACGAATCAAAACTGTTTCCTGTGCGAGGAGCCGTAACCCGAGGAGTTGACTCGTGAACGAATCAAAACTGTTTCCTGTGCGAGGAGCCGTAACCCGAGAAGTTGACTCGTGAACGAATCAAAACTGTTTCCTGTCCTGCTGACTGAGCTTATGCAGCTGCCGCCTGCCATGTGGCGAGAGAGGGTACTGCATGGAAATTAATTAATTATTTCTGTTTCCTGTCGTGCTGACTGAGTTTATGCAGCAGCCGCCTGTCATATGGGGAGGAAGGGTACTGCGTGAAAACGAACGAATCACTCACTGAGACTACTCGTTACTCCCGAGTCATATAAACGATTAGTTAATATTGAACGAATCGTTCGCGAACGACACATCACTAGGAAATAGCCGAGGCTACAATTAACTCCTATCAACCAGTTGTGGACAGAGCAGTTAGCAGAACACGATGATGACGTTATGCACGTCAAAGAGAGAGAGAGAGAGAGAGAGAGAGAGAGAGAGAGAAAGCAAACAATACAAATACAATTGCATTAAATCAACGTTTGCACCCTGCAAATGATCAATTATCCAATGAGCGTTTAAAACCTTCAAATATCAGCTGTTCAAGACCTCCTTCATGCTGGGTGAAACAGGTGAAGACACTGTCAGACGCAAGCGAAAGCCCAACTGGTCCCACTGGCCAATTGTTGCTGCTGGCCCAGTTTGTGCTGGAGAGGAGAGGAATTATTAAGGGGAAATTTGGCTCTGGGTAAACAGTAAACAAAAACAAATAAAATAAAAGGCGACAACGAGCCAATAGATGTTTTTACGCATAGGACTAAACGTAATCTGCGTAATCACGTTATACTTTAACTGCGCTCCCGGCTGTGGATTGAGAGGGTATCAGAGCCACGTCTTGCAGGGAAAGCCACCGTCTCCCAGCAAGTGACATCCAACTTGTACATGGCGCCTCTCAAAAAGCTGCCTCAGACCGCTCTCCATTAAAATACGCGAATCATGGGTCGATCCAGGCCACTTTGCAACAATATCAAGAATGTTCTAATTTGCATAAAAAACAACCTGCGTGTTGATGGAGTGGACTTTCCCCACACTTATGTTACCCGAGGTGGCTTGTAGGCAACCTTTTCATTTCAAATCTAAGTGGCTGTAGGCTCGTTAGTTCACTAGCTACCTATTCACTTACTCTCTGGCCAGTGAAAAAAACATTCCATTCCATTCAATTCAGTTTTATTTATATAGCGCCAAATTACAACAAATGTCATCTCAAGGCACTTAAATAATATAGTCCAACTCAAGCCAATTAGAGTTCAATTCATTGTAATCATAATCCAATGAAATCCAATTAATTAATTTAAAAATAATCCAATTCATTCATATAGAGTCAATTAAAAAACATTGTGTGTCCACTCCACTTGACCTTTTTGGTGGCATTTTCTGCATATCTACGTTACAAAGTAGAAAACATACCGGTTATGCACAAGGTTACACTGTGTGTGCTGTGCAGTGAATTATGGATTTAGACTTCATGATCACTTAACGTTTTCAGACAGCTCGCTGGGCTTTTCCAACCGTCTCGCCTCGGTGTGAAATTGAAGTTGAACTACCCTGTTATATACTTATAGTTCTCCCCTGTATGTGAGCGTCATGTGAGCGTTAGAGAGCGTTTAACCAACTAAATGTTAGCATAACGTGGGAGCCACAAACTTTTCACTTGTTCTGTTCTCTGGAGCATTTTAACTAGGCAGGCTACTCAGCCAATCAGAGCCCAGAAGCCCCACCCCGCTGTAACGCACGTGCGGGTGTTTATATCAAACTGATCCTGCTGCACACATATAAGCCGTTTCGCAAATACCCTTTGCAAATACTTTCCCTGAAAGTGTGTCATTGTGGAACAACAATCGGCAATGCTCTTGGAGCGTCTGTGCATGTGAGACCCTCTCAATGCATGGGCGTAGGTTTGCGTATGGACGGTATTTTGAGTGGAAGATACAAATTGCTGCCGTTTTGCCTGTTTCCACACCTCGCATATGATCGAACTCCTACAGATTTCATGGTTACGGTTTCAAACTTGGTCAGGTCACTCTTCAGCCATGGCGGAGTCAAAGTTAGGGAGTCTTTTCCAAAGTCTGAAGGGTGTGGCCGTGGCCAGGCGGTGAAGATCGTGTCACGGCGTTTGTGGGTTGAAAGCTATATCATCATCGCTAGGTCATGAAACTTGACACAGGCGCTCCCTACCAATGTTCAAAAACCCTAATGGTGACGTCTTCATATACATGGGATTCTCACAGCCTGCTCCACACGCACAGCTGTGCTGTGCAATGCGAGTCGGCTGGCGTCCAACGCCTACCCCGACTGCGCATGTGCTCGGGCCCGATCAACGATGCTTGCAGCTTAAATTCATTTTGATTCCCTTACCTTGATGAAATTGTTTGGCAGGCTCATAAGTGGCTATCACCTTTGTGGATCTGAGAGTTCTTTTTAGCCATTTTATTTACTCATTGTATGAGTAGGATTTTTTTATTCACAGAGTAACTTGTGTTGGATACAAGGAGTGTTTGAATAGAACAAGTATGCAAAAATGTGTAACTTTATAAGAAGACATTGCAGGGTTTTTCTGTTGTTTCTTAAAAATCCAAGAGGAGCAGGAAATTCCACAGAACACAGGAAGTGATGTAATACATCTTAGCATAGCATCATGTTCTTCCCAAATGGAGAGGTCTATGATAAGATTGCTTAGAAATTTTCGTTTTTTGCAGAGTGGACAGCGATACAAAAATACTTTATTCATCCCCCATTGAGGGAAATTCAAATTAGTCAAGTAGCTTTAAAAAAAGTAAATATTTACAATGATTGTAAATTAGAATAAAAATAATAATGATAGATACATTTGAAAAACATGTCAGCAGTTAAAAAGCCTTGTGGCTGTGGGGACAAAGGACCTCCTGAACCTCTCAGTCCTGCAGCCTCTCACTACAGCTGCTCCTCTGTCCAGGATGCTGTGGAGAGGATGTTTCTTGTTCTCCAAAACAGAATATAATTTCCTCCTCATCCGGTGCTCCACCACAGCACTGAGAGGATCTAGTCTTCTGCCCACTTCATAACCAGCCTTTTTTACCAGGTTTTTGTCTGTAAATGGACTGTACTTGTATAGCGCTTTTCTAGTCTAGCTGACCATTCAAAGCACTTCTGACACTACATGCCACATTCACCCATACTCATACAGCACATTTTAAGTCTATACATCTATACATAACTATGTGTTTTCTAACCATTCATACGTGGGTTTCAGTGTCTTCCAAGGACGCTTCGACATGTAGCCTGACCTTCCAATTGATGGGCAACTGCTCTTCCTCCTGAGTGACAGGCGCCCACAGTGCAACTCCCCCAGCAAACAACAGCATAGAACGGTGCACTCTCAATGATAGTGTGATAAAACATGCATATCATGTCACTGCAGACATTGAAGGGAGGAGGCAGGAGAAGCAGAAGCAAGAGGAGGTGGCCAGAGATGTCTCCTCTTCCTGAGACTCCTGCTTCTATGTTGGCAGACCCCTCCAGTTTATTATCCAGCACCACCCCCAGGTATTTGCAGGTCTGAACAGTCTCTATCTCCCCTCCATCAATGCAAACTGACTGGTATGGAGTTTTAGATCTCCTGAAGTCCACCACCAGCTCTTTGGTTTTGGTGGTGTTCGGCAGCAAAAAGTTATTTTTGGTCCAGCCGTTGAAGGACTCCACAAGGTCCCTGTACTCCTTCTCCTGTCCACCGCGCACACATGCCACAATGGCCGTATCATCAGAGTACTTCTGTATGTGGCAGGACTCTGAGTTGTACCTGAAGTCCAACATGTACAGGGTGAAAAGAAAAGGAGCCAAAACAGTACCCTGTGGAGCCCCATTCCAGTGTTCCAGAAACACATCTCCCCATCCTGACATACTGTGGTCTGGCAGTCAAATAGTCCATAATCCACAATGTCAGGGAGGGGGCCACACCCATACCTAGAAGCTTGTCTTTCAGTATGGGAGGCCGTATGGTGTTGAAGGCACTGGAGAAGTCAAAGAACATGATTCTCACATATGAACTAGGCACATCCAGATAAGCATATGCCCGATGTAGCATGTACAGAATCGCGTCTTCCACTCCTATGTGTTTCTGGTAGGCAAACTGGAGGGGGTCAAGATCCTCAGCAACCTGCAATCTCATGCGACCAACAAGGAGTCTCTCCAAGGTGATGATATGAGATGTCAAAGCCACCGGTCTGTAGTCATTCAGCTCCACCGGTTGCCCTAATTTGGGCACCGGTATGAGACAAGAAGTTTTTGTTCAAAACTGGGTTTTTTTAAAAAAATGTTAAGTGTTGGCAAATCAAAATTCCAACTAAACAGGTGTGTAAAAGAGATCATCCTAATAGAACTATACTCAAACAGACGCAGAACTAAAGAAACTCAAACAAATTAATAAATATAATAAACTGACTTACCTACACAGACCCATAAGGGGAACTTAAATAGCGGTTCAGCTAATCCATGTAGAACGCAAAGGTGAAACAAAATGGCTGCTACATTCTAAACAAACAGAAGTAACACAAAATAAACCCCAAACACCCCTATGACCATGCAGCAAATGGTTCTGCCCAATAAGGCTGGCTGCAGCATTTTAGAGTCCTCAGCCCTTCGCCACGCCCTTGGTCACACCCCTGATCACGCCTTTGATCACACCCTTGCTGCTTTGCTGCACCAGGAGAGGCCTAATCACAGGTAACTCAAAAGAAAGAGTATTAATACAACATAAACTTGGCCTTGCAGTGTTGGCAAGTGTGTGCTCCTTAACACCACTACAAGGTGAGAAAATAAACTAATTTGGTAAAGAAATAATATGTTAAGTAGTGTGTCTAAATGTTTGTAATAGTGACCGAAAAGTTAATTAATTGATTAAAGTGGAAATACACTGGTGGTGAGGTGTGGATATTACCATGGCCATCATACGGTGTATTTCCTATACTTCCTTCATCCTATTCAGGGTTGTGGGGGGCTAGAGACTACCCAGCTGCCATTGGGAGAGATGTGGGTACATCTGGACAGGCCACCAGTCCATCACAGGGCCACATAGAACATGCAAAGCTCCACATGGAAAAAACCCTGTTGGGATTTGAACCAGGGACCAACTTTTTGTGAGCAAACAGTGCTAACCATCACACCACCGTGCAGCCCCATTGTAAAATCAATCATCTAAGTTATTTACATAAAGGTAAAACAGTTTTTCATGCACATTTTCTGTATCATCAATACAGTGTAACGTGTAATTATATGTACAAAAATTGGTTTATAGGTTTTGGATATTTATTAACTTACATACCATGTGAGTATGTTTGAATATTTAAACTGTGATTCTGCCTAAAAAAACCAAAACTTCTTAATGATGAAGCAATTATTGCATATAACTTGTATATGGACTGTGTATAGTGTACCTTATGTGAATTATGTTGCATGTGAATTTCCCGGATGTGGGAATAAAACCTGCCTTATGACAATAATGAAATAAAAACGAGAAATTCACTGTGAATAACACAGTGTTTTTAGTTAAAGTGATTTAAAAAAAATCTTATGGTTAGTTAGGAGCACTTTTAGCTATCAGTACAAATAAACAGCTTTCTAAAACTGCTAGCACTGCAGCTTTATCATTATGTCATACTTTGATATAGCTGAGATTCGTCTTTCTTTGCATCCTCGTGAGCTTTTTCAGTGAAAACTGATTTTTTTATTTTCTGTGCTGCTGGAATTTCTGCTTGTAACTGTCACATTTCTATATCTGTTATTATGCACAACCATTTCAACAAGAAAAAATATTTGCATGTGGGATCAGCTCAATCAGCTGATTGAGCTTTCCAAAGCCCAAATAATGTCTGGAATAAGACTTAATTGGACAAGCAGGTCAGCTCTGTGGTTAAGGTTAGTGTCTTTCAGCTTCGGCTTCTAGCCAAAGTCCTACCCTACCCTATAAGGGCTGATCTTGAAAAGGTTAAGGCATGCTTTTATCTCTTTGCCTTTAGGTTATTGCAACTCCCAATACGTCGGCATCAGTCAATCAGAACTAAACTGTCTACAGCTTGTGCAGAATGCAGCAGCCCGTCTCCTAACTGGGACAAAGAGCGCTGGTGCGTTCCTCTCTTCACTGGCTTCCGGTTAGGTACAGAATTGATTTTATTTGTTTTTAAGTCTCTGTATGGACAGGCCCCAGAATATTTTTCCAACTTTATTAATGTGCATCGACCCTCCAGAGCCCTGAGGTCAGCTGACCAGTTGGTTCTGGACGTTCCTAGGTCATTCCTTAAAACTACAGGCGATCGAGCCTTCGCAGTTGCGGCTCCCACACTGTGCAATGCGTTTCCATTTTCTGTGCAGTTGGCTAGCCTCTCTACTTTTAAAACACGCCTCAAGACCCATTTATTTACCCTGGCCTTTGGCTGAGTTAATTCACCTGTATTGGATCTTTTATCGGTTTGCCTTTCACTGTTTTTGCTTGTTTGTTGTGCTACTTTTGCTTGTATTGTTTATTGCTGCTCATTATTTTATCCTGAAAAGCACTTTGGCTGGCCATTGGCATTTAAATGTGCTACATAAATAAAGCTGACACTGATATTAAAAAGAGAGAAGCTGAGGAGGAGATGTTGTGGATGCAGAGCAGGACAAAAATTAAAAGAAAAGAAAGAGAGAGTTTAAACAATTTCTTCCTTTGATCATCATGGAAATTGTGAGATTACTGGCATTTAAAATGGATGAACCAAGGAGACGCAGCATCCCTCTTCTCAGCTTTAAGACTATCCGGGCAGACAGAGACTGCAGACAGAGCAGTAACAGTAAAGGAGGAGGATTACAGAGCTGGTTAACAACAGATGGTGTAATCCTGGACATGTCACTGAGAAGGAGCGTCTCTGCACCCCAGATGTTGAACTGCTGGCTGTGAGTTTCTGTCCATGTTGTCTACTGAGAGAGTTCACTTGAGTTACCTGCTGACGCTGTGTGTGACATCATCCGCTAAGCTGTTGCTAAGCTACAGAAACAACACCCCAACCCACTGATGGAGACCTCTGAAGGTTTCTCTGCTACACTTCTATTATCTAAAGGTTTGTTAAATGATTGTTATTTTATTTTTATTACCTATTTGTAGCAATGACGGATCCATGCAGCAATATAATTTCACTTCAGGGACAAGAGTATTATTTTTCAATTGAAAACTGCAAAAGAATTCATAGAAATTCATAAAATTTGTGATTTTAGTTGACCTCAAGATCAGTTTGATTCTTTATTAATAATCTTTTGCAAAATAAAAATAACTTTTCAAAGTGCATTAGTACAGTATTTAGTTGGCACGACAGATGGCATCTTTTCAAACATTAATCCATATTCAACACAGAAAGAAAAACTAGCATCACTTTATCATGCCATACCGACTTAAAAAACACCATAAGATCATTATGACTTTTTTTATAATGAGAAAGAGTGCCTACATGATCATTAACATTCAGGTTTTACACACATAATAACGGAAAACATTCCTTTTTACTTTGAAACCGTCCTCTGCTGCCAAGCACAGCTTGCCTCATCCACTCCAGTGGTCTCAAACTCATAATGGCTTTACATTTCCCTTGGCTTTATCAGTTAATAATGTGCTTAAGCAAATATTTGGCAAATTCCCACAAACCATGAAACTGCTAGAAGAAAAAAAATACTGTAATATCATCAAGAAAAAGGAAATTCTGAAGTAATTCAGTCTGAATCATGGACTCTCACCTCTGGGATACCAAACTCTGACAAGGCAAGTGGAAGATTGAGGTCGACAATCCTTCTAATGTTCGGAAATGTACCAGACCGAACAGTGTTCAAGTATGTGTTCCTCACTTTAAGAAATGTGATTCATACTTTCGTAAAATACCCATTATTATCAAATGAACAGTTTATGGGATGTCTGCTGGATACCTGTGCATTCACCTGACCTGAACAGCTATTACCTGCATCATTCTTGAGTAGTGAAGACTTGTTCTGGGGACACTCAGAAAAAGCTTTGCTGGTGAAGTGGAAAACAAGTGAACGAATCGCTAAATATTCACGTTCGTCTGAATATAAAAGGAAAGGTGCAGAAAAATATGAGCCAGAGACATCTGTTCAGGAGCTGTGAACTAAACTGACACGGAGGTAGGTCATCAACAGGCAGAATATTACAGAAGACATACTACTGACTGCATATTTACAAAAAAGTTTGTAAGAAATGAACTTGTCATGATCGAAAGTATAAACTACAGTTAAAAAAGAGGGGTATGGCTTTGATCCCAAGGAAGACAAAGACATTGAAACGGTGCCGAAATGTCATCTGCACCAATGAAAACTGACGGAATTTTTCCAACTTAAATGAAAGACTTTTAGAGAAACTGTGAAATGTAACCACAGAGAGATGAGGATGTTTGCTTGGTTGTTTCTCTTATATTACACAGAGATTTAAAGTAACAGTCTAGGGATTTTTAAGACTAGTTAGACTGTTCAAAGAGAGAAGCTAGTCCTGCTCTGTGAAATGCAATAAGACAAACTCCTATCGAACAGACACTGTGGTCATGCTCAGCAATTTAAACCTCTGATCCACATTACAAAGCATTCCTACTGTAGCCCGGTTCCTGTAGGAACCCCACTGTAGGTCACCAAGTCTGACATTTAGACCCCCAACTTCCACAAGCTGAACTAGTTTTAAGCCACAGGCTTGATAAGACGTTTCTCCAATTTAGCTGCCAAGCTCCAACCATCCAGGAAAACACGAAGTTGAAGGAACTTTCTCATGTAGTGTAGCTGAGATTTACAACAAGACAAACCCATCTCAATTCACCCCAAGTAATAAAACCCAGAGATGTTCCCTTTCAGTCAGTCTCCACTCGTCTCCTGTCTGAGCAGTGATATGTGCACAGTGGGTGCAGTTGCTTTTGTCACAGGCAGGAATAAGACTCAACTGCTGTTCTGCTTGAAAAAAAAAATATACCAGGTTTAAACTCCTGACAGGACTAGTTAACGTGGTTGGAATAGGTTTTACTCATTTGTGGTGAAGATCCGTTGTTGTAGGACTGTGAGGGCAGACTGAACAAAGCCTCTGCTGCCCTGAATCTGAGACTGATTGAGCCGACGTTAACACGTGCAGATATAGTCATCGGCTTGATGACTTTCATAAAGTCACTCTGGCCTGTTGATTAATAGTACCTTGGCCCCGATCCATCGTTTTTTCATGGTGGATGAATCAGAGATTTCAAAGCCAAGGAACTATCAGCAGTCAAGTCAGATTTTCAATTTTTTGTAAATTGTAAATTTCAAGGGTTGAAAAAGGCATGGAGGATTTTTTTCATTTTATGCTTTTTGGTATGCAAAATGTGATATTTTCATTGGGCAGCCACTTCTGCAGGTCTTCCACCTGTTAGCCTGCACAGATGTGGTCAGATCTGTTCTACGATACTCTGCTCCCACTATTACCGATTTCAAAAGTCAGCTCCTTCAAAGGAATAACCAGCAGTATCACTGCAATCCATCTTATTTTGGCCATCTTTTTATCAAGTTCAACATGATTATCTGAACCATTTAATGTGAAGACAAGCTCAAAGTGAGCCCACCTGACGTATCGGCAGCAACACCATCCCCTGCATCCAGTGAAGACCAAAGTCAAAATGCACTGCTTTCTCAATCTTGTGTTCTCTCCTTCACGCACCTTCTTTGTAGCTTTGAAGTTGGCCTGAAAAAGGTTTGATCATGATCACAGCTGACCTGACTCACGGGACAGAAGTTCATATGTGAAAATTAACTGCTAAGAGTTATGACAAATGTATTGAAAAGTTGTATAGAGAATGACTAAACTGATCAATATATTCAAATAGAGGATATTTGGACAAAATTAAAACAGCAGATCACTTATGACACCACTGAGAGCTGAGCAGCGGTTCTGAATTATTGTCCTGTCAAACAGACGTTTCCTCGTCCACATTTCCAATGAAAAGTAATTAAATGTTGTGCTCTTCCACAATCAGTCAGATAAAGGGCAATTTGGGTTTTATGGTAATAAAAGTATGCTTGGGTCCCCAACAGAGCTGTCACTTCTTCTGTAAAAATAACATTCAATCAATTTTGATTAATTTTTTCAGCACAATTCCAAACAAAATTAGTATCGAGGTCATGTGTTGTGCTGTGGAAGCTAACCAACCACTAAACTGAACAGCAATGTGGAGGAGATTCTTGTTCTGGGCCAATACTGAAACCTGGGCTGCACACGTACTTATAGAAACCTCCTGTTACTTTGCTTAATGTTTAGGGTCAATGGGTTACGAGTAAAACTCTTCACAGCCACAAAAGAAAGAAGACAAAGACAAATAAGCATTAAGTGGAGCATCCTGATCAACACAGATCCTCCAACTGTTCTACAGTTACTTCGGTGAGTTGTTGGTCAGAGTTGTCCATTCATGCTCCTTCTCAATCTAACAGCAGCTGCTGAATCATCCTGTGAATTCACAGCACCAATGTGTTTCCATCCAGTCACCTTCCACTGAAGCCTCCGACTCCAAGTGCAAGAACAAGCTCCATGAGCTGTGCTGAACATCTTCCCCTCTCACACCCCAGAATCCGTGTACATGCCATTGATCAGATAGTCAACCTGCGTGTAGTCCTTCCTTCTGTAGCTCTCATACGCCTGTGCGATGAACACTGCCACTGTAACCAAGAAGAAGAGCAGACCAAAGAGCAGGACGGCCAGTAAAGCTGCTGTATCCACCAGCTGCCTGGTCAGAGCAGAGCCTGCTACTTCTACCACAGCAACCTTTGTTATCGGGGCTGAGATATCGTTCCTAGCAACAGTTGTGGTGGCAGCTTCTGTGGAAGCAGAAGTGCTCTGAACTGTTGGCACCCCAGCACTCAGCTGGGACATGGCATCTAGTGATGAAGACAGCATTTCTGTGCCTGTGGTCAGAGTAAGAGTTGTGGGGGTGTTAGCTGTTGCTTCTGCTGTTGCTTCTGCAGTTGCTGGAGGGTGTGGGAGGGCTGTTGTTGTTGTTGTTGTAGATGGTAGTGTTGATTCCGTTGTTATTGGGGACGATGGTTTTATGTTGAGTGTGCTGACTGTGGGAATGTTCCTCAAAGGCCCTGCAGTGGCTGATGGAATGGGGCTGACGGTAGATTCAGTATGTTGGGACTGAGCGGCCGAGTCTGTGGTGGTAACAGCTGACGATGGAAGCCGAATGTCCGATGACGCCGCCTGCTGAGTGGATGGTGAGGCTGCTGATGTATGGGGTCCTCCTGCAGATGGTTTGGGTGTGCTCGTTACAGAGAAACTAATATTAACAGTGGTGTGGTTAATGGATGAAGACGAGGACTGAACCCACTCTGTGCCGTTGGATTTCGTTTGAACTTGTGTGGTGTTGGTCAACATGGCTTGAACTGAAGACTGGTTAACGACACGACTAACGTTAAAATCTGGTCCTGAAGACAAACTCTCGCCGGGTTTTTCTTTTTCAGCCATGACGCTTGAAGTGTTTGCATCTTTGCTGAAGGTGTCATTATTACCTAAGAAACAACAAGGTCATGTTGAAATGATTAGTTTCATCAGTTCATTACATTATAGTTCATTATAACTATTCTAATAATCTGATATTAGATCCTCAAAAGTTCTTATTTGTGCTTCCACAATGGTGGAATGAGCTACCAAATGCTATCAGAGTGTCCCTCACAAGCTTTAAGAAGAACGTGAGGGCTCATCTCAGGACACCTCTAACTTGTCCTTTAAAAATATAGACAGCACCTAATGCTTATGCCAGTGTTTCTACCAACTCTGAGACCACAGTGTTGTTCTTTATTTGCAAGTTAACTTGGCTCAGAGTGTCTGGTAAATGTAAATAACATGACCTGACAAGATAATATAGTGAAGAGATAAAAGCAGTTCTTCACTCTCAAATGTCAGGGCAAACATTTCTGAGCTAAGAGCAACAGTTTGTCTCTTTTAAAGAAATTTAACAATGAAACGCTGTCAACTTCAACATCAAATGATAAATTCATTAGTAAATTAAGTATTCGGAAGGATTCAAAGGACACAACAAAGAGGTGTTCGCCCGACCTCTGAACTCCTCAGATACCATGCTGAAGGGATCTGATGACATCTGTAGGAACAAAACCCAACTTTGTCTCAATCAAATTGTTCCAGTTCCACAGCCAATCCACAGAGGGTGTCAGATCAGAGCCATCTGGTTTGAAAATAGCACAGGAGACCGACCCACTGGAGCTCTGACAGGGTACTGCTGACTCATTCAAACATATGATAGTACAAGGATTACCATACAGTTATCACCCATTCATTCTGCAGGGTAAGGTGTGTCCAACGTCTTCCTGGTGCTGTACATCTCTATCCAGTTCTGAATTAAAAGCTAAGGCCATAAAACCAGAGCTAGAATAAACGACAGGAAGAAATAGCCACAGTAGGATACCGGGGGTTAGGATTCTGATGAGGAAGCTGCTGCTGAATTAGGAGGAATTTATTATTAAATTAAAAGAAATCAGCTGAAATTTGCATCATTTAGACAGAAGAATATGACCTTTTATAATGACTAATATTGACTATGTCATCCTCACGCTGCTGTGACCAGTCTGGGTGCGACAGATAACATGTGAGGGTGTCCTGGGCTGTCTGCTCCCTGGACACCAACAACAGATCCGTCCGGTCCTGTGGGCTGTGGGGTGAGTCTTTTGTTAGTTGGGTTTTGTTCCTACAGATGTCATCAGATCCCTTCAGCTTGGTATCTGAGGAGTTTAGAGGTCGGACGAACGTCTCAGACTCTTTGTTGCGTCCTTTGAACCCTTCTTAAGCGGATTCTGTGGGGTCCACGGCTCTGTGGAGTGTGTGATTGGTCTCTACAAGACATGCTCATGTTGGTGACTGTCACAGCAACATCTATGACCTGCCAGTGGTTGGTTTTATTACTGCGGCTAACAGGTGTGCGTCTCCACTCATGTAGATGTTATCAGCTGTGTTCATGTACCCATGCCTCTGAGCATATCCTGAAGCATACTTACATCCAGTCACACAGTTTGTTTGTGCTGTGCCGAGCTGAGCTGGGGGACTGGTCAGAACTGCTGGTTCCACTGTTGTTGCTGTGAGGGAGCAGTCAGGTGGAAACAGCAGGCAGAGGAGGAGAAAAGATGCTGCTGGGCTCAGCTGGAGCGTTGAGGAACACTGGGACATGGTGGGCTGGGCAGAATAACACAGGCACACACATTCACATAATTTACACACTCACAAGAGACAGGAATGCACAAAACACTCAGCGGTAACTGCTGAGCTTACGCTCTGTCAACCTACACAAAGTGTGAGCTCAGCGAGGTTCAGCACCTCCTGGACCAACACGAGGCATCAAAAGCAACACGTCAACACAACTGTTACTACAGACGACTAAATCAAAGTAGTGTACACTGTTATTATTAAAGAAAATACTTTGTTCAAAGAGTCATGTAAATCAAATTTAAGTATTTACAATGACTGTATATTAGAACAGGAAAAAAATTACTATTTACCAAAATGAAAATTAGATAAATGTACTTCAGCCTAATGGTGGAGCCTCTCCTGGCATAGAGATAAATTGTTAAAGGTTATTGGGCAGGAATAACTTCCTGTATCGGTTCTTAACAGAGCTGAAGAAGCTCTTCTTTGAACAATCAGCTCCAGGGGAGCACAGCGCCAACCTTCTTTATCAGTTTGTTCAGTTTCTTTGAGCCTCTGGCTCTGATGCTGCTGCCCAAACAGATGCTGCAAAGCAGACTGAACTGAACCACAGACTGATAGAAGATATGAAACATCTTGGAGCACACACTGAAGGACCTGAGCTTCCTTAAGAAGAACAGTCTGTTCTGTAGACAGCTTCAGTGTCGTATCTCCACTTCAGTCTGTTATCCAGATAAACTCACTTACCTCCACCTCTTCTCATAGGCTTGTAACAGTTAACAATTAAATTGTGTAACTGCAGTTATGTGAGAAAACTGCACGATCATCACAATCATCTGACAAATCTGTCACATTTCCACTATTTGGGCATTAATAGAGCTGACTGTCCAACAGCTATAGTCTGCACCATCTTTCATGATGTTATCTCGTTGCATGTCTTTTCCTTTGTCTGGACGCTGTCTATCTTCCATGAACTGATTTGTTTAGAATGCTAAAGTTTAGCGTGTGGTGATTCATCACTGACACACAACATTCTCTGGCCCCTAAGAGAATGTATGCATGTTTAAACCAGGTCTAATTTTTTTCAAGCAGAACAGCAGTTAAGTCTTATTCCTGCCTGTGACAAAAGCAACTGTGCACCCACTGTGCACATATCACTGCATATCACACAGGAGACGAGTAGAGAAAGAATTCTGACTGACTGAAAGTGAACATCTCTGGTGAGGACTTTTTACACTCGTGGATCAACTGAGTCATTGCACCAGTGGGAACACCGGGGAGCCTTTGCATTACCTTACTTACCCCAAGACAACTACTCTGTACCCTCAGTATATAGTCTGTAGACTGGAATAGTACTTTTTTCCATTTCCTTATTTAACATCATTTGACTCACATATAAAACTGGTTTCTAGGACTGCCTTCTTTCACCTTCGTAATATTGCTAAAATCAGGAACATCCTTTCTCAGGGTGATGCAGAGAAACTAGTTCATGCATTTGTTACTTCAAGATTGGACGACTGTAATTCCTTATTATTGGGCTGTCCCACATATTCTCTGAAAAGCCTCCAGCTGATCCAAAATGCTGCAGCCAGAGTTCTGATGAGAACTAACAGGAGAGATCATGTTTCTCCAGTTTTAGCTTCTCTTCATTGGCTCCCTGTTAAATTCAGAATAGAATTTAAGATTCTTCTCCTCACATATAAAGCTCTTAATGACCGAGCTCCATCACATCTTAAAGATCTCATTGTAAGGTATTTTCCCAACAGAGCACTTTGCTCCCAAACAACAGGTTTCCTTGTGGTTCCCAGAGTTTCTAAAAGTAGAATGGGAGGCTGAGCCTTCAGTTATCAGGCCCCTCTATTGTGGAATAAGCTGCCAGTAAATGTCCGGGAAGCAGACACCCTTTCCACTTTTAAGATTAGGCTTAAAACTTTCCTTTTTGAAAAGCTTATAGTTAGGGATGGCTCAGGTAATCCTGAAAAATCCCATAGTTAAGCTGCTATAGGCCCAGACTGCTGGGGGGTCTCATCTGTCACACCTTTCCTCACTTTGCTCTCTTTTTCCCCCTGTATAATTTCTCATATGATATTATGTACATGTGACATTATTGTGGTTATTAACTTACTATCCTTTGAATGGTGTTATGGTGTTTTTCCCCCCTCTTTTCTGTCTTCTCAAACCCCAGCTGGTCGAGGCGGATGGCCACCCTTCCTGAGTCTGGTTCTGCCAGAGGTTTCTTCCTGTTAAAAGGGAGTCGTTCCTTTCCACAGTCGCCACAGGCACGCTCAGGACGGGAGATTGGACTGAAGACAAGTTTTGTTGCAATCTGTTGGTTTCCTTAGCTAGGAGATTGTTTTTTTTGGGGTTTTTTTGTTGTTTTTTTTTTAAATTGGCTGTATATGAATGAATTGGATTATGATTACAATGAATTGAATTCCAATTGGCTTGAATTGAACTATATTATTTAAGTGCCTTGAGATGACAATTGTTGTAATTTGGCGCTATATAAATAAAATTGAATCGAATTTAATTGAATCTAGCCACTTTTTTTTCATATACTTATGAAACTCATACACTTTCACAACATTCAGATATTACTGGGATATCACTTTCCCACGTTTCATAATGTTTTAGAACTTCAGAGGTACTGGCTAAGAACTAATAGACTGGACTGATCGTTAACTGACACAGCCCTGCACAAATTAGACTTCGATACCAGAAAAATGTTTAAACTTTAACACTTAGCGACCATTTTAAGAACAGAACTATTAGCAGACACATACCCTTTTATAACATTTAGCCCTACTTTGATATTACTTTTCCATTTTCACAAAAAAGAAATTTCATATTTTTTCCTTTTTCATATTTATAATCCCAACAAAAAAAAGAAAAAAAAGAAAATTGGAGTTATGCTCTGTCTAACTAAAGGCGGTATGAGCACCACTTTTCACAGGTTTTCATCATTTCTCATGAATTTTCACTTACATTCCTGTTTAAAGAAGGTAATTTTGGGCCACTGCTGTAGTACCAAGCTCTCTGAACAATCCGTGTACCTTTTTTAGTATCTCTGATTCATTCCCTGATTACCATTCAGTGTAATTTTAGTTCAGATAATTAACTTTTTCAAGGTTATTATTACTATTTACACTCGTTGATCAACTGAGTCATTACACCAGAGATTATTAAGAAGCTATACAGACCTTTACGCCGACTCACCGCCCAACAAGGCTCTAATTTAACAACTGGATATGCCTCAATGAAATAATTGTTTTAAAAAAAAATTATTTTCAGAGAAATTGTTTTTGAACACATTATTTCATCCCAAAACACCTTCCTTTCTTTTTTATACCTCCCCCTTCCACTTACCCTAAACCTAAGGTCACATGACCAGAGCCCTAACCCTAAGCCCCCCAGGTCACCACTGTAAAAATGAATTTTTCATTTTAATAATTTTCCCCCAAAACTTTTTTTACCCTGAATTAGACCACCTTACATTTATTTTCCTATACCTTCCCCTAACCCTAAGTCCGCCTTCCCCATACCACTTCTTTAAAACTAAAAACTAATGTTAATAACTTCATACAGCCCTTGTCTCATCTCTTTACCCCCCCCCCATGTGGGTGACCTGGGTTCAAATCCCCTGCATCAAAGGTACAGTAGGGGTCCTTAGGCAAGACCCCCTTACCCTACCCGTGTAAATCACTTTGGATAAAAGCGTCTGCTAAATGCATAAATAAATATATATATAAAACCATTTTCAGAGATAATACAAGTTGCATATTTTTCATTTATGCGAGTATATGATGCTGGACCTTGCCGGGTAGAGCTGCATGATTAATCGTTATAAAATCGCGATCTCGATTCACACATCAACTCATTTCTACACACAGCGATTCTGAAGCATGTTATACCACGAGCTGCATCACAAACAAATGCCCTTCGGATTTTTTCAAGCGCCCCCAAACGCAGCACTGCCGCTGCCTCCTCCCTCAACCTATGGTAAAGCGTCTTTACAAGTTAGAGCGGAGGAAAGTCTGCGGTGAGGAGGGTTAAATGGATGGCAACGACAACCCAAGTGGTAGTGCGAGAGTCACCCACCCAAGTGAACCAAAGTCGTGCCCAAAAAAGGCTCGCATTCGGTGGTGTGGAAGTATTTTGGATTGAAGCCAGAGGATGACGAACAGTGTGAGGTACATTGCAAAGTGTTTTTTTCCCTGGTTGCAGCACCACAAATCTCTTCCATCACTTTAAACGTCACCACAAAGTACAGCACGATTAAACCATACAAAGCAAGAAACAAAGACAGACGTCAATAACCGGAACCTTGTACAATGCAACGTCTTACCCACCAAACTCCAGGAAACATAGGGAGATCACAGCAGCTGTTAGATACCACCTGGCTAAAGATATGGCCCCATAAACACTGCACAACATGAGGGAATTCAGAGGATGATGAACACTCTCGATGCCCTGCCGCAGCTACTTTTCAAACGTTGCTCCCCGACATGCACAATAAGCAGAGGGCAGGGGTCGAGGCAGCATTGCGGGAAATCAAACATTTTTCCGCTACGTCTGATTTGTGGTCCAGTCGCACCATGGAGCCACATTTAAGCATGACGGTTAATTCTATAGCGCCCGATTTCACAATCAAAAGCCGGTGCTTACAGACGCCTTTTCCCCTGAAGACTATACAGGAGAGAACCTAGCACAGGGATTAAAGGATGCCATCTCATCTGGGAGTCAGAAAGAGGATAAACTGACCTGCAACCGTCAAAACATAAAGGCCATCTCCCTCAATGACTGGACCAGGCTGCAATGTTTTGGCCATAGACTCCATCTGGCAATAGGTGAGCTCCTTTATAATAAAAAATAAAAAAATAAATATATCACAACAACAATAATACTTTTGAAAAGTATAATAATAGTTGAGTATTTTTTTCCCTGTGAAAATAAATAAATAAATAAAAAAATCTTGCCAGAGAATCGTGATCTCAATTCTAAGCAAAAAAAATGTGATTCACATTTTTTCCAGAATCGTGCAGCCCTACTGTCGAGGGATGATTTTTCTTCCTTTTAAGGCAGCTCAGTGGTGACTATGAATCCAGACAGGCATCTATGAGTATCTAGGAGATGGGCAAAACTCTCTGTTACCTTGTCTGAAAGCTGATATAGTTGGCATGAAAGACTTTATCACATGCATGATAACAGCAATGACAAACTACATTCAGCTCCTTACTCTAAGATGTCCAGTGTTAAATCCTTGAGGATAAATATCTTTCTTAAGGCTCGTTATAAGAGACAGAAAGCAGCATGTCCATTACAGGCCACATGTGAGGACAGCCTACCATCTAGTGTCTGAACAATACAAGTCTTAGTTAGAACTCAGCTGTAGTAGACATTTACTACAGCTGAGATGTCTCCTACAGTAGCAGTGAAACGTCCATCTACGTGGAGCTTTATTTATTCATTGTGGCCATTTCCAAAATACACCAGCTATGAGTCATGAGGCACATTCAGACAGAGAGTTCTAAGAATGCAGTTCTAAGAACTGTCCACCTCAAATTTAGTTCTAAGAACTGCCCTTCCCCAGGGGAAATGTTTCATTTTGCATTCACACATAAGTCAGGGACCTTGGTCGGGACTGATGTGACAAAACCGTCTGTGACAGTGACGTGTTACTGTAGCGCCACACTCAACAACAAAACCCGCGAAAAGTAAGGAGAGAAGACAACAAAACAACACCACCAAGAAGCTAACATGGAGAGCGAGGAGGCCACCGTGTTCATGGTCTGCATGACGGTAATATTAATCATGGACGATCACATCAGGCGTCTAAGATCGAGGCTGGAAGAGCACACAGCGAGAGTCAGGAAGAATCAAGCAGTGGGCGATACTTCTTCGTTTCATGAAGGAAAGAAGGTGAGCAGAGCGCCGCAGACAAAGGAGACGACGTCTAAGTTTAACTTATTAAACATGCGCCGGTTGTGTCTGTCTTGTATGAGTAAATATTTCAGGCAAGGGGCGTAGCTACCAACTACCAAACACCTATGTCATGTGTTCCTATGGAACCCAGAATAGACCCTGCCTCGAAGAAGGAACTAAAATGGTTACAGGAACTGAGGGCCGTGGTCCCTAGTTCCTGTATGTGCGAATGCGCGAAAAAACGGCCTAGTTCCTAAAAAGGTTATAGGAACTGCAAAAGGTTCCTACAGTGGGAATGAAACAGAAGCGGGCTAAACACAAACCCTTTTAGATTTAGATTATTTCAGATTCTTTAAAGTAGTTTGACCCTGAATTTACTCCGTTACTCCACCAAAGTGTGCCGGTGGCAGGGAAAGGAGCAGTAAACAGTTTATACAGTTTATACTGCTACTGTTTGAGCATTTCTAACGTTCCTGAGCCAGTTTGGTGGCACACATCAACCAGATAAGAAAGAAAATGTGAACAAATATTTCAGACACAAAACAATAAACTCCAGCTGTTTGTTAAAGAAACGGCAGTCGCATTTATGGCAAAAAGGTCTCGTTCAGACATAATGCTGACAGAGACAGAACTGAGTGCTTGATATTTAACTCACACACACTGAAAACACGACATCCAGACAGTTTTAACACCAGCATGTTTCTCACAGCATGTCATGTAACCAGACGAATTCAGGAAATATATTGTTTTCCTAAATGTTTAAGATTATTGAATAGTCTGTCTTATGAACAGCTATTTGGTTGCTTACTGATTATGGTGTAACTTACAGTGATGAGTGCGGATCTTATCAGCTCAAAACACAAAGTTTTGGTCATTTTACCTGATCTGTGAGCACATTCAGCTGCTGCAGAACCGACAGCAGCCTCATCACAGGGAAAAGCATGGAGCAGTTCTCAACATGTATCTGAGGGGATTTTCTCCACAACATGGCACAGGAGCAGAGACAACAGGAAGTCTGTGCCAGCTCCAAATGATTCACCCTCTGTGGTGTGACTGGAAGCAGACAGACCTGCCCTGAAGGTAAACTGAGGACTGTCAAAGGTCGTTACTGACGCCTACGTGGAGGAAAAAACCAAACTCCGGATGATTCCTGGAGCACAGATTTTCAACAGATCTTTTTTAATGTTACTTGAAAACCCAGCACCGCCTGTTCATTCACCCACTAAGACCCCAAAACACAAGAGTTTGGAAGAGCATTTACAAAGGCTGCCCCAAAGGTTTCTCCTGAAACTTACAGAAGAGGCTGAGCAGCAGAATGTGTGTCGGGACGGTTGGAGTGCTCCACACAGCACAGAGCTGCAGCTCATCAAGTCCAACCAGATCCCAGTCACCCAGGTTAACGTCAGTCCAAACTTTAGCTGCTAACACGTAGACAGAACAAGCACATACTCGAGTGTCGGAGATGTGAGCTGTAGCAGTGAGAACGTGGCCAGGAACAGGGTGTAAATGAGTTAACGTTCATCTGAATGATAAAAACATCTCTCCCGTTAACATCCTCACTGTAACTTAGCTAATGCTAACCAGCCACTTTCCGAAAGGTGGGCGGCTTGCCTCACATAAAACCTTTAGCAAAAGAACATATACGTAAGCACAGTGAGTGTGGCCCTTACCGGCGGTGTGCAGTGGGTGCTGTATAAAGGACAACTGCACCGATAAGTACAGAGGCTGAACGAAGCAGCTGCTGTGAGCAGGAGTTAGCTGGTGTACCAACAACTTCAGTTACCGTTACGTTCTGTGACCCAAACATTGTCGGAATTTTAAGTGATCACCCCAGCGCAATTGTTGTATCATACTTGTTATCGTACATAGGTGTTAAAAAAATTGGCTGCCGTGTAGAGCATCACCAGCTTCGCTGAACATATTTGATAAAACTACCGCACATGTTATAAGAGATTCTTTATTCTACATTTCACAGGATTTAAAATGTTGTACCCCTGTGTACAGATGTATGGAAACAGCTGAGGGTTAGTTCTGTCTCCTCGCAGCTAAAATGCTCTGGTTCTGATCTCAGCTGGTGCTCCGGCTTCCTCCCACCGTCCAAAAACATGCATGTCAGGTTAACTCTAAACTGTCCCCAGGAGTGAGTGTGAGTGTGGAGGGTTGTTTGTCTCTGTGTAGTCCTGGGATGGACTGTCTGGTGACCCGGTGAAACAGTAGAAAATCAGGATCACGTCACACAATCTAAAGGGTCACAGAATTTACCGTTACACCTGACCTCTTCTTCATCTTTTTTTTCTGGCAGTATTCTCTTTTTATTTGTGTTTTTCTGCCCTCTGTTGTTCACATTAAAAAACACAGACAACTAAAAAAAATGTAAAGTTGTCACAGAGCTGTGTGTTTACTGACTGTGGAGACGTGGAGTCCAGATGTTTCCTACTCAACCTTCTCCTACCGGATGAACATCAAATATCATTTTCTGAGACTTTCAGAAACATTGTCAGTACATAATATGGTACTCTGCCACACATATGTTGTACATTTCAGACTGTGATGTCTCCTTATTTTTTAATAAAACAGGGCACACACTCACACCTGACCAAAGAGTAAAAACACCATCATATTTTAATGTTATTCAACATTAGAAAAAATTGTTTTCACTTTGTCACTTTAAAGAAAAGCAGACGTGGAACTGAGGAAAGTGCAGCTTCTGTAAGAAAAGAAAACAAAATCAACGCATTGTTTCTACCGTCAGCTTGTGTTTTTTTTTTTTTTAATTTAACTTGTAAAAGTAGGAACAGACCCCGCAAGTTCCCGGTCTGGGATTAAGGTTCTGATGGGGAAGGCGGACTGAGTTAGTGCCATAGCTCTGCAACTGTCGTCTTTGTTTTCAACCAATCAGAGTGCAGCCAGCGACAGCTGACCAATCAGGACACCTCCTGCAGGCTTTAGGCGGATGTGACGGTTGAGACTGTAACGTCCTGTTCAAACCACCAGAAAGCTGCCCCGTCTCTGTAAAAAGGCTCGTTGTCTTATAATAAAATAAAATAGAATAAAAATAAAATGAAAATAAATAATAAAGATGAAATCTTAATGCATGTGAGGACAGATTTGGCCAGAATGTGTAGGATTTAGGTGTAGTTTGTTTTTTGTCTACGTTTATTAGCATTAATGGTCTTTTCCCCTTTTCTGTAATTTGGTTTGGCCAAGCCAGCATATGCTTTTCCCTTATGCATTGTAAGAAATGTTTGTGTTTCGCTATCTACAAGGATCCTTGTCTCAAAGTCAGAGCCCTTAAATAAGGAGACAACTGATCTCCCCTCCTCACACAGGAACAACTAACCACCTATCTTCATCGCCACCAGTCCTAACCGACTACGAATGACACCCTCCCCTCCCAAAAGGTGCCACACTGCACTGAATAGAAAAAGCTCTGTCTCTGCCCGCCTCTACTTCCAGTCTCATCCCTTCCCTGTTCCCCCTCTAATTACACACACCTGCCCATCATCAGTCTCTGGTGTGGAAAAAGTGGCACAGGTGAGTTCCGCCCAGTCACACCACAGAGTCATTGTACGGGGTATGCTTGTTGTAGTGATTGCTTGGTTACACCCTCAGCTACTTTCTTTTGAATAGGGTTATACTTAGTTAACCTCTTTCTATCGACCCATTTGTCATTCTTGTCTGATTATTGTAGTGATTTTACATATTTTTGGGAAAATGAAAATCCAGTTTTTATTATAATTTCAGTTATGTTTCATCTTTCTTTTGAATATTTGAAAGGAATTACTTTTATCCAATTTGTAACGTTGAATCTTTACTTTAATATTTCTTATTTAATTGAACAGCCGAGTCAAGTAACTCAAAAAATTAAAAATATATACAATGAAGGTATATTAGACAACAACAACCACAAAAATAATAATAGTCAATGACTAAATGAATAAATAATTTGGGAAGAACATGTCAGTAGTCACTGTTGAAAAGCCTTATGGCTGTGGGGACAAAAGACCTCCTGAACCTCTCAGTCCTGCAGCCTCTCACTGCAGCTGCTCCGCTTTCCTGCCAGTCTTCAACCTACAATAGAACTGACCTTTTTCTCCAGTTTGTCCAGGCGCCTACAGTTTTTGTCTGTAGTGCAACTCCCCCAGCAGACAACCGAATAGAACAGTGCACTCTCAATGATAGTGTGATAAAACATGCATATCATATCACTGCAGACATTGAAGGACCTGAGCCGTCTCAGGAAGAAGAAACGGCTCTGGCCCCTCCTGTACACTGCTTCTATGTTGGCAGACCCCTCCAGTTTATTATCCAGTACCACCCTCAGCTATTTGCAGGTCTGAACAGACTCTGTCTCCCCTCCCCATCAATGCAGACTAACTGGCATGGAGTTTTAGATCTCCTCAAGTCCACCACCAGCTCTTTGGTCTTAGTAGTGTTTAGGAGCAAACAGTTATTTTTGGTCCAGCCATAGAAGGACTCCACAAAGTCCCTGTACTCCTTCTTCTGTCCACCGCACACACATGCCACAACAGCCGTACCATCAGAATACTTCTGTATGTGGCAGGACTCTGAGTTGTACCTGAAGTCCAATGTGTACAGGGTGAAAAGAAAAGGAGCCAAAACAGTACCCTGAGGAGCCCCAGTACTGCATTCCAGTGTTCCAGAAACACATCTCCCCATCCTTACATACTGTGGTCTGGCAGTCAAATAGTCTATAATCCATGATGTCAGGGAGGGGGCCACACCCATACCTTGAAGCTTATCTTTCAGTATGGGAGGTCGTATGGTGTTGAAGGCACTGGAGGAATCAAAGAACATGATTCTCACATATGAACCAGGCACATCCAGATAAGCATATGCCCAATGCAGCATGTACAGAATTGCGTCTTCCGCTCCTATGTGTTTCTGGTAGGCAAACTGGAGGGGGTCAAGATCCTCAGCAACCTGCAATCTCATGCGACGAACAAGGAGTCTCTCCAAAGTCTTCATAATATTAGATGTCAAAGCCACTGGTCTGTAGTCATTCAGCTCTACAGCCCTAATTTGGGCACCAGTATGAGGCAAGAAATTTTCCACAGCACCGGGACTTTTTCCATCTGAAGGCTCATATTGAAGAGCCTCTGAAGAGGGACTCCTAGATGACCAGCACAGTCCCTCAGAAGCCTTGGACAGACTCCATCTGGGCCTACATCCCTCCCTGACTGAAGTCTCCTGAGCTCAGCTCCAACTTCCTCTATAGTTATACTTATACACAGAGGTTGTAGCGGAGGGATGACGACAGGAGAGATCTTGCTATCAATTATAGAGATGGGGGTAGGGGTGCAGCTGGACAGAGGAGGGCTATTGGTGGAAGTTGCTGCAGAGGTGGAGGTGCAGCTGAACTGAGGAGGCTTGAATGTGGTAGCTGCCACAGATGTGGAGGTGCAGCTGTGCTCAGGATGCCTGGTGGTGGAAGCTGCCACAGAGGTGGGTATGCAGCTGGGGTCAGGATGCCTGGTGGTGGAAGCTGCCACAGAGGTGGACGTGTGGCTGAGTTCAGGATGCCTGGTGGTGGAATCTGCCGAAGAGGTGGAGGTACAGCTGGATAGAAGAAGCCTGGTGGTGAGAGTTGCTGCAGAGGTGGAGGTGCAGTCAGGCGGAGGATAAGGTTTGGCGATGCGAGTTGCCATTGAGGTGGAAGTACAGCTGGGCAGTGGAAGCAGTATAGAGGAAGCAGCTGTAGTGGTGGAGGTAGAGGGAGCAGCAGCAGAGGTTGAAAAAGCCGCACTATCAAACCTGTTGAAATATTGGTTAAAAATATTGGCTCTCTCATCATCACTTTCCACAGACAGAGTTTTTCAGTCTGTATCCAGTGATGGTCCTCATGAACAACCACACCACCTTGGTATTATTGTTCTCCAGCTGTCTCTCTACCTTTTTCTTGTACTCCACCTTAGCTTGACGTAGTGTCTTTTTAAGCTCCCTTTGTACATTCCTCCGCCTTTCTCCATCCCCCTTCTGGAATGCCATCTTTTTCTGGTTCAGGAGGTCTTTGATGTCACTGGTGATCCATGGTTTATTATTAGGATAGTACCCAACAGTCCTCACTGGAGTCACAGTGTCCCTACAGAAGTTAATGGAGTCAGTGATGGTGCTGAACCTCCTGTCCATGTCAATGTCCATTTCTTCTTCCTCCAGCAGTACAGCCCAGTCTGTGATGTCAAAGCAGTCTCTCAATGCATCACGCGCCTCTGGTGAACACCTCCTGAAAGATCTGGTAGTTACAGGAAGTCTTTGTACACAAGGTCTGTATGTGGGTTGTGGATAGTCTCCTTCACATTAGCATAAAACAGATCTAATGTCCTTTCTCCATGTGTGGACAGTCCACATACTGTACAAAGGCAGTTAGACAGGAGGATAGAGAGATGTGATAGAAATCCCCTGTGATTGCAATGAATGTCACAGGATGCTGGGTCTGTATTCTAGCAACTGCGTCATGGATGACATCACACGCCGTTGTCAGTGCTGCTCTCGGTGGAATGTGAACAACGATGACGACTGTATGTCCGGACAACATCTCCTCTCCTTAACGGTCACATTGCGGGGGTTAACCCATGTCTGATGTCTTAAAAACAGGATAATACCTCCGCCTTTCCGCTTACTACTCGTACTCCGGTAACGATCCGCTCGTACGGCTGTGAAGCCAGGTATGTCCACACATGAGTCTGGTGTGTTGTCATTCAGCCAGGACTCAGACAGACAAATCAAACTGCTCTCCTTATACAGCTGTTGGTTCCGCACAAGCGCCTCAAGCTCACCACACTTGTTTGGTAGCGAGTTAGCATTTCCCATAATCACTGAGGGCAGAAAAGGCTTGTACCTCCACCTCTTGTTATCCCTCTTTGCATTTAGTTTTACACCAGCTCTGCATCCACGGTACAGCTTTTTTTTAGCTCGGTCGGAATTGGATGTTTAATTCCTCGTCCAATCCTTGACAGTGCCAACAGTTCTTCTCTTGTGTACACTGCTCAAGTACTGGTAGCAGTGCACATTGTCAAAAAATAAATAAAACGAAATGTAAATAAAAAGCAGATTACTGAAAATCACCAAAAAAGTTTAGATAAAAACTAAAAGTGACAAAATTGAGAGCTACGCATACTTGCTGCCGATAAGGCCGGCGTGTAGCAACCGAAAGTGTATATTAAAGAAAGACTATTAAAATCACTCAATTTCACCTTATAAGTTACACATTTTTGCATAGTTAACTCTATTACTTACTTGTTCTATTCTAACACTCCTACAGATATTTGGTGTTTATTTTCACTTTTTAGCGGTGTGTCTGGTTCTCTAGCTTAGCATGGCTACCAGATCTCTGGTAGGAAAGATCATATTTATCCATTTTTTCTCTTCATTGGCTCCCTATTAAATTCAGAATAATGGACAGAATTCAGAAGATTCTTCTCCTCACATATAAAGCTCTTAATGACCGAGCTCCATCATATCTTAAAGATCTTATAGTTGGATATTTTCCCAACAGAGCACTTTGCTCTCAGACTGCAGCTTTACTTGTGGTTCCCAGAGTTTCTAAAAGTAGAATGGGAGGCAGAGCCTTCAATTATCAGGCCCCTCTCTTGTGGAACCAGCTGCCAGTTTGGCTTCAGGAAGCAGACACCCTCTCTACCTTTAAGATTAGGCTTAAAACTTTCCCTTTTGATAAAACTTATAGTTAGGCATGGCTCAGGTGATCCTGAAACATCCCATGGTTATGCTGCTATAGGCTTAGACTGGGGGGCCTCATCTGTCACACCTTTCCTCACTTTGCTCTATTTTTTTCTCCCCCATTTAATTTCTCAAATTGTATTATGTACATGATATTATTGTGGTCATTAACTTGTGTTTCTCTATTCCAACAGGTATTCTTTGAATGGTGTTATGGTGTTTTTCCCCCTCTTTTCTGTCCGCTCTGTGTGTATGAATTGGACTAATTTTGAATTTGATTAATTTGATTTGATTGGATTATGATTACAATGAATTGGACTCTAATTGGCTTGAATTGGACTGTGTTATTATAGTGCCATGAGATGACATTTGTTGTGATTTGGCACAATATAAATAAAATTGAATTGAATTGGTGTGAAAACCTCGACATGGTTGGTTTTTAGAAATGACATTTGGACAATATTGTGTTTACATAGTTTGAGTTTCAGGTTATAGTTAACGAGACTAGCTTTTATAGATTGGAGTGTTTCAAATCTATTATGTGGGAATTAATATGTGTTAATAAATAGCTCACCTGTAACTAACTGATGCGGAATTGCATTAGCATTTTTATTCAGGCTTTTATGCAAATGTTTTTTTTTATCATTAGCTGTTTTGTTGTTGAGTTGTTCGGACCAATAAGTTTACTTGGGGTTCATTTCAGCAATATTACCCTCGAGGGTGTGCTTTAACAACTTTAAAAACTATTCAACTTTATATCAATATTTTAGCCCTTTCCCAGTGATCAACTATGACATATTTAGTATCAATGGATTCCTTGTCATTTCAGGGCTGTAATTACACAGTCTGAGAAACTGAATTCACCAGAACTGTTAAGTTAATAACATATTATCTATCATCACTTTAAAATGCATCAAATGAAACAGAGGAGAAGAATGTTCCAACGTTAAGGCCATAATGAATGATGAATAAGGCGGAGTCTGATTATTATATCATTATATTATGTGTATTTTGTATGCTATTGTCGATATAGAGGCTAAACTGAGATCGTATTTATTATTTTTGTCTTATAACATGGGAAAAATATGTGTGAGAACTAGTGATCAAGTCAGCATGGCAGCCTACCAAGATGGTTTATACAAAGGGCTCAAAATTTCATGCTACCCAGATGTGCAGAACAAACTCCCTATAAGAAGAGAAAGCAGAGAGTCGTTTGCTCTGTATACCAATCGAGTTGTTTTTTTTCAGCAAAACTGCTGATGAGAGACCATTGTAAAGCTAGGACAGGCTGGGATGCAGAGAAGCATCTGAAATTATGGACAAGATAAACAGTTGATCTGCAGAAGCTTTCCAGCTTTAGGATGAAGAGATGTTTTAACCCTCTGAGGTCTATGAGCACGCTGGCGTGACCAGATCACATGACGTCATTACGGCACCGTATAAAACAAACTACAATTCATTTTGATATTACAAACTAGAAAAAAAAATACCAAGCATGGGTATGGCAAACTTTTTTTTTGTGGTATATAAAGGCAAAATCAAAAGTATTCAGAAACGACCAAAATGGGCTCAGACCCCAGAGGGTTAAGCCTGCAAGTTTTGGACATGTCAAGACAGCGCAGATGCATACGTTTTTATGGATGCCAGCGAGGACGGTTATAGAACTGTGACCTACCTTATGTTGATCAATGAGCATGATCAGAGGTCCTGTTCATTGATAATGGCCAGAGTGGCACCACTCAAACAAATAACCATACTGAGAATGGAACTTAGAGCTGCGACTGGAGCAGTCATTGTTTTGGATAGACAACATGACCGTTTTTAAATATATTGAAAATGATGCCAGTTGATATAAGATGTAGCCAACT
Source organism: Leuresthes tenuis (assembly GCF_036924035.1). Lineage (NCBI taxonomy): Eukaryota > Metazoa > Chordata > Actinopteri > Atheriniformes > Atherinopsidae > Leuresthes > Leuresthes tenuis. The sequence goes on along the minus strand of NW_027325359.1, from coordinate 28,238,329 downwards.
GAGTGTCATTAATAAGAGAGGCCTGTAAACCGTCATAGTGGAGGTTTGTGAATTCAGCAGAGAATCCTGCAAATCTCACCTCAAGAGGTTTGACGGTGAAATGTGAAAATTGGACTGAAGGACCTGAATTCCTGCTGAGACCAAGCAACTAGTGGCCACACAATATAGCCATAATGCAAATAAATGAATAATAACTAAATTTTTTGTAATATTAATCTTTAGTTTAATATTTCTTACATAAAAGAACAGCTGCATAACATCATTCTGAGATATGGAGTGTCAGAGCGCAACAGCCTTTGTCTGTGACTACATTGGTCTCCTGTTGAATGGATGAAAGGAAACTTTCATTTTGAAACATTATTTTGATTTAGTAAATAGTTAAAACTTTCAAAGAAGTCTGGCGTTATTGACTTTTAGCTCAAGAACTGGTCATAAAATGGAATATAACAAATGGCACCTACACTATTTATCTATTTTACTGTATTTTTCAAGGGATTCTTATCACAGAAAAGATTGTGGACATCATCACAACAGGATGGATGCAATTTTGTCACTGACCAGCTGGAAGTGGATCCTGACTTTAGAAACACTTCAAAGTGAAGTTCAATCTGTTTTTGAAGTGACTCCCTGAAAAGCTATGAATATTTCAAATTTAACTTCGAATGAAAAATCTAATTATGTTAACCAAATAAGCTCTTAACAATGTTTCATTTCATGAATGTGTTACTGAGACGTTAAGTTGTATTCAATAAGACATTTCTCACGTACACTTTCTGAAACAACATGAACAGGCTTAGCCTAAGAGGAAAATCTGGTGAGCTACTGATGGAGAACAGTGCACTGTCATGTTATTCATTTTAATCACAGATACACAGATCTTTGTCTTAAACTGTCATCAGTGGTTTAAACATACACAGTTTTATCTTAAAGTTCAAATTGTTTCCAAAGTTTACTCTGAAGAACATTAAGTTCACAGCACATGGGTCAGGATGTGTATAATTTCTAATTCAGCTTTTTCTTTGTTGCCATGGTGACTGCTGCTTGGCACAGGTCAGCTGTTATGATGATAATCTGACAAACAAGTAATGACCATTCCTTATAACCCAGTAGAACACAGCTGGGCAGGTTAGAGGCACTAATACTCAAACAGCTGCTGTTTGCGAGTCACAACTCACCTCAAACACGTCTGTTATCATCTACAGACCATAACGGTTAGTTAGTAGAATTACAGTAAAAATCTCATTGATTAAAAAAAAGACAACGTTAATATAGTATATGATGATGAATATTTATTTCTAACAAGCAGATTGCTCATTCAGTAAACTGATACAAGGTCAGAGTTGATAGCAATGACCAGTTCCACAGTAGGATGGACTCCTCTATTTAGGGACAAATAGTACAATCCAAGTGCAAAACAGAGAAATTAAAAACTGAAAAAGTGAATTATCTATTTTTACAAAAAGAAGGTACAAATAATGTTACATGCATACGGGCAAAGGGATGAGCAACTGCCTAATAGTTCATACTTAATTCATAAGTACTTTCCTATTTATTCCCAATCTAGGACTTTAATAGAGGATGAGTATTTATAATTGATTTAACTGGGATATACTATATTAATAAATCATTTGATTATAAGCAAATTATGATTATCTACAATACTATTACACCAAAACTTTACACATCCCTAACTTTGATATCAAACACTGAGCATCTCAGGTCAATATTCATTACAGAACAGTCCTGCTTCTAATCTTAGCTGGGTTCTCTCTGTTACTCCAGCTTCCTCCCACCATCCAAAAACATGCATATTAGTTTAACTGGTGATTCTAAACTAACCCTAGGAGTAAGTATGATGGTTATTTGTGGTCCTGTGATGGACTGGTGACCCACCCAGGGTATACACTGCCTCTCACCCAATGACTACTGGGAAAGACTCTGGCACCCACCGTGATTGAATAAAGTGGGTACAGAGTAATGGATAGATAAATGGATGACATTCCAAATGTTTTCAGGTGGTGAAAGGTCTGGACTGCTGGCAGGTCAGTCAGGCAAACGGACTCTTCTACTACGAAGCCATGCTGTTGGAATAGATGCAGGATTTGCCAGGAGGTGCCAGCTTTCGAACACAGTGCTGATAACAAACCTGATGGTCACTCTCCTATTCAGTTGAGAGGAAGCATTGGCCAAGATTTCCATAAGGAATTTCAAATTGTGATCAATCTGACCACAAAACAGTTTCCCACTCTGCCATTGATCCAGAGAAGACGGCAGTGTTTCTGGATCATGTTCACATGTGGCTTCTTATCTGCCTGATGGTGCTTTAACCTGCATCTGTGGATGCTACAGTGAGCTGTGTTCACAGACCATGATTCCTGGAAGTGTTCCTGAGCCCAGGCAGTGATTTCCAGACAGAATCAGGTCTGTTTTTAATGCAGAGCTGCCAGAGGGCCTGAAGGTCACAGACATCCAGTATTATTTCATCAGCTGTGTCCCTTTTTCACAGAGATGTCTCCAGATTCTCTGAAACCTTTCATGATATTATATACTGTAGATGATGGAATAATCAGAATTCATGTCTTCAGAATTTGCATGTTGAAGAACATTATTGTGAATCTGCTCCACAATGTGTAGAACCCAGTGTTTTTGCAGAGTGCTGAATCTCTGTCCATCTTTACTTCTGAGAGACTCAGTCTCTCTAAGGTGCTCTTTTCTGTCACAGTTCATCTCTGCCTCACCACTCTGCACCCACCTGCGTCTATCAGCCAATCAGACACACCCCTCTCATCAAGCCAACTCCACTCACCGGTGCTCTCTGCTCTGCTCTGGCTGTATTTCAGCCCCTGCTCCACACTCACTCATTGCCAGACTGTTCTTGATGCTTGCACCAGACTCTCCAGCATTTCTCTGCCTGATCTCCTGGTTTCAACCTTGCTTGCATCCGACTACCCTGCCTCACGGCTCTCCTGGAAATAACCTTAGCCTTCCGTCCCCGACCACGATCCTCGTCTGTCCCTTTCTGGATTCTGTCTATCTGCTCCCTTGGCTATCTGGTGATTACCTGATTCTGCTCTACAGAGTGAGTGTTACTCCTGTCTCCTCTCTGGCTTCCTGCAGTTCTGTGACTGCAGATTATTCTGATTATTCCTTCACTGAGTGAGTACAACACTCCAATCCTCACTAAAGACTGTTAAAGGCCAGCGGCCAGAAGACTGTTACCAACTATACCTGCCTGTCTTACTCCAAACTCCAACCTAAGAGAAGAGGTGGAGGACTACAGAAACCTGGGAGTTGGCCTGGAAAGATGTCTACAAGAAGGCACAAAGCAGACTGTACTTCAGTGGCTGTATTCATAAAGGATTTTAGGCCTAAAAGTAGCACCTAACTCTAGGAGAGCTTAAAAGTTCTCAAGAGGACTCCTAACTCAGTAAGTGCTATTCACAAAGAATCAGAAAATGGCTGCTGCAAGACATAATAACGTCCCCCACTAACAGAAATAACCCAATCAGCCTGGAGACAACCTGTTTGGCAATACCACGATATCTAGCAACAGGAAAAATGCAACTTTGCAATGCTGACGGTTTAGGAATATCGCAATCATCAGTCAGCCGTGGGATAAACCAAACCATCACTGTGTTCTCTAGACCACATATCATACAGTTTATCCGGTTTCCTTTGGACAGTCAGCAACTACACAGGATCAAAGCCAACTTCATGGCAATTTCAGGCACGCCCGGTGTGGTCGGCGCTATTGACGGTCAAAATAATTGCGCCATCAATAGGCGAGGACGTGTTTGTCAATGGTACCTTCTTTTTCTTTTCCCTCCAATAGCGACTGGTCACGTCATGTCAGACTACATCATTGGAATCATTTAATTTGTGAATGTTTTTTTTTTTTTTTGGAAAGGTTTCTTATTGTTGCATATTAATGTTTGAAATCGTTCAAAATAATTTTATCTTTTTCATTTCTATGACAAGAATTGGCAGACCCCCTGCAGTACCTCTGCAGACCCACTTGGGGTTGTGGACCCCCAGTTGAAGACCCCTGTGCTAAACTATGCCTGACAACACCCTCCACTCAAAATGTTTTCTCTTGGGTCCTACAGTTGTATGTTTGAGCACTGTGCTCATTGAAACTTAGCTTTTTAGGGGAGAGCTTATGAGTGTGATTTATTACATTACAACAAGTTTGGAGCCAACTGGTCAATATTCAACTTGTGTTATGTGGAAACAACCATTCATCTAGTGCACATGCACTGAAAACAGACTTTACGACTTTACAATGAAATAGAACTGGGAGACATCTTGCGTTCAACAGTTAAACTTATGAAATAAAACATATTTGCATATTTATGGATTCTGGATTTTTTTTCATGAAAAAGGAGTAGATTTTAAAACAAAATAACTTAACTTTCTTTGTGGAAAAAACTATTGTTAAAGTATACACATTCTCTTGCCACAAGGTGGCGCAAATAACACAAATATTTAAGCAAACCTGTGAAAATAATCTTAGAAAGAAAGACATTGTAAATATGATGAACCTGTCATGCGGCCGTGATGAGGAGTGAGTCATCTCACTATGCTTTGACAATCTCTGTAAAAACACAAGTTTTTTTTACCATTTACTATTTCATAATGTGTGTGTCTGTCTCACTGCTGGTGTTACTGATGTTTACTGTTGTTATTGTTCTTCTTGTTACCCATTTTGGTAAAATGAGCGTTTTTTTACAGACACACACACACACATTTTCCAAGCTATTACATGGCGGGCCACAACCAAAACAATTACAGCCTAATGCCGACCTATGCCATAATGTATGATGGGGTCGACTAGTAGCACATGACATCAAAAAAAGAGCGTACGCCACTTTTTTTCACGAGGCCCCTGGTGTCACAGATATTGTTCGAGGTTTAACAGCTGACACGAACAGAGAAAGCTGATTTGAGACCTTTTATCTACAAGAAGTTTTAGATTGTTCAGGTAAAGTCCAGCTCTCTAGTATCGCAAGACTGTGATGCTGAACTTGACAAGATCCTGTTACTTTCAAGAATGATTAAAAGCAGCAAGTGGCATGAGCAGGTATCTGTGTCTGTGAGAGGCAATGATAAATAACAGCACTGAATTACAAGTACACTAAATAACTTGACAAGGCAAAAACTAAGTGATTTGAGCAGTTTTATGATCTGACAGCATGTGGAGGCAGCAATCAGGAGCTGTATTCATAAAAAGTCCTCCCAGTGAGCTCCTTACTTAGCTTAAAAACTTCTATCCAGGAGTCTCAGGAGACCAAACTCAGAGCAACTCTGAGCATGGGAAAGACATAAGCTCTTATCTTAGTGAGTAGGCAGGGCTGACCCCATTGTTAGATATGACATCATATTTTGAAGACTGATGTTTTGTCCAAAGGGGAAAACAAAAAAAACACCAAAACATATAGGCAGTATATATATATATATATTGTAGGCCAGGGATGTCAAACTCAAATACACAGTGGGCCAAAATGAAAAAAAGTCGTGGGCCAGCCTTGATATTTATTGAAAATTGATACTATAAACATGTGGAATCAAATGTCAAATAAAAGACACGTCTGTGGCATTTATTCCTTAAATAAAATCTAAAAAATCTTATGCCTGTTCCTCTATTCGTGGCCCTCTGAGTTAAATTTCAGTGGTAACCTTTTTTCACAGGCTAACATTAATCATAATGATATTTTTTGGAACAGATATTCTGCTTCTCACCTTTCGTTTGGCCATTTTCAGGAGGGGTGGCCCGATGGGACTGGTTGCATGAGGTCGCTAACAGAGGAGGGGGTACTTGTGGGTCCTGATTGAGAGCAGAGCATTCTGGGATTTGTAGTAGGGGTGCATGCGCTGTGTACCAGCGGGCCAGCTCTAGTAGACTCTTCGTATTATCTCGCGGGCCAAATATGATTACACTGCAGGCCAGAAGTGGCCCGCAGGCCTGGGTTTGACATCTGTATTTTATACCTTGATTTTAAAATGACAGTCTTATTGCTTCCAACTTTACCCTAATCACTCGCGCATATATATTTGTTCTATTCCATTTATGTTTGTTTTTAGCAGTTGATGTATTTGATAGTAGTAAACATTGGTGTTCTAAAAGAGTGGCATGTTTGTGTGAATGTGCTGCTTGTAGAAGGTGAGACAGGACAAATCATTGCTACTGCATAGCTGCATTTTCCCAGTTGCAAAATATCTTAACATGGGGATTACTGTCATTTCTGGGGTCATGGTATTTGCAGATGTGTTGATGATGTAAGCTCGTCTCTAGTAAAATCAGTCACAAACAAACGCTGGCAGGCTTTTTGTTTTTAAGGCTATAAGCTCAAAACACCCCTTGTTGAGAGACTTTATAATCAACTCACTGAACTTTTTGTGCCCTTCTTGTTTTAATATGCTCTTGTTTGTCTTTTAAAATGTTTTTAATGGGCTTAGTTTGTTTTATTGCTGAGTTTGTCTTACCCAAGAAAACTTTGGATTGCAGACCAGGAGAGAGTTGAACTACCAATCTTCTGACTGCTCATTCTCCTTAGCTACAAATGATGCGGGTGAAATACTGGCTGAATTAAGATGGATTTGCAGAGTTCTCTGTTCACCTTATACTCATTAGACATTTTTAAAATTTGGATTTGGGGGATTAATAAAGTATTATTGAATTGAATTTAACTGAATCATCTCTGTTCCACATGTCAATACTTTTTTGTTATTTTAGCAGTCAGTATGCATATTGTCAGCTTGGTTTGATTTCCCTCTACGGATTTTGCCTTATTATGCTCATCTGCATCAGTTACCTGCATAAGAAGATATATTATGAAATATTACTTCATTTATCAGTGTTATTAATTCAAAATTGTAAAGTAAAAGCTTGAAAATGAAAGACGTCACAGGCTGCCCTCATTTGCTGCTCACACTCATCTAATGTCCTTCTGTCTGTTTACTTGTTGCTATAGATTTGAGGCTATAAGGAATTGGGGAACACAAATAGGTTATTTCCTTTCCTTGCTCTGTGCTAAAGAAGATTATAAAGGAAGCACTGAGACTCTCCATTAAACTCTTATCATGGCTGCCACTTCTGGGTCCTTTCACTAAGTTAGAAACTGTCCTAAGCGAAGAAAACTTTTCATTTCTTTTAGAATCCTGCTCCTCATTATGTCCTCCTGGAGCCACGCTCTGATCAATCCTCCAGGAGGAAGCAAGGCTCGCGGTAACGTCATTTTTCCGAGCTGCCAAATTCCTCATCCTCTTCTCCTGTTCTATGGTTAATCTGTCCTTTAGTTCCCTGCTGTCATGTCACAATCTAGAGTCATTATCTGCCTGCCATGTCTACTCTAGTTTCCAGGTGAAATCTGGTCCTGTATTCCACTAACAGGTAGCCCTCTTCCCAAGGCCAGCTTGCTCTTAGTCTGACAGATGAGGTGCACGTACGCTATGGACAACAGGAATGGAGACAGGAAATCTGGGTCAAGTCCAACATGGTGTCTTTGGAGAGATTACAACAATTGTGCTCATATAGGTGGAATAAAACATTTGCCATAAAAGAACCAAAACGTTATTTTTAATTACATGACCTGTTCAACAAGCTGAAATCATGCAAAGTGATATTTTCACTTCATCCTGTACGTTCTACACAGTTACAATTCGCCTGGGTAATAAGAACTGCAATGGTTTGATATTGTCAGAAAAAGGACTTGTCTTATCATGTTTGTCTGAATGACTGCCAAACTTTCACAGATACATGAAGTCAATGATGTTACATATCCTGTGTTTGAAAAAGTACTCCCATTCAGCGAGTGACACTGATTTTTACTGAGTACAAGTCTGATTAAAGGCTTCTACATAAAACCATCTTATCGTCCCATATCCCTAATGTCGTGTGACACCAAAAGCTCTGGCAAAAAGAATGGAAACCAAAACGGTTTTGTCCTGAATAGACAAGCCTTTCACAACACTCGCAGGCTCCTGAGGCTGTCCCATGTCTTCATTATTATAACTCTAAAAGTGCTTTATTAATACTAAATACTAAAGAGGAGAGGGAACACTCACTGGTTCATTCAGTTTGACAAAGCTACGGAGGGATTTATCTATTTGGGAATTAAAATAACTCCAGAGATTGATAACATTGTATCTGCCAATTATGACCCACTGGTTAAAGGGATAGAGGATATGCTTGAAAGATGGAGTTCACTTCCGATTTCCATGATTGGACGAATTAATATCATAAAGATGTCAATATTACCCAAATTCCTGTATCTCTTTCATTCAGTCCCTCTTCCTCTGTCAGCCCCTTTCTTTAAAAGACTGAGGAGAATTATCACCAATTTTATTTGGAACAATAAGCGCCCTAGATTACGTCTTTCGCTCCTTTACCTACCATTCAACCGGGAGGGCTCAGACTGCCTGACATGAAACTTTACGGCTGGGCTGCTCAGCTCTGGGCTGCCATGTTCTATTTCCTGAACAGCGATGTTCCAATCTGGGTGGAGATGGAGAATAGTTCAACAAAACTTCCACTGTGTTCTTATATTTATTCAGCACAAAGGAAAACACTCCTGAAGCAAACACGTAACCCCTTTTTAAGGAACACCATATCAATTTGGCATGAGGCCCACATCTTTTTGGACTATCATGATTCACTCCAATCTGAGGAAAGTATAGTTTTAAACCTGGGAGGCAAGATGCGGGTTTCAAACAGTGGAGAGATTTGTAAAATGTGAAGTAAAATGAAAGATCTATTTACTGATCATACATTAATGTCATTTCAACAGCTGGTGGATGAGTATAATCTTCCCAGGAAACATTTCTTTAAGTATTTACAAATTAGAAGCTTCATACATTCCCAAAGTAAGACTTATGTGGAACCGCCACGATCTTTAATCGAACAATTTACAGTTGACCATTTACAGGACAGGGGCCAATTATCAAAGTTATACAACATACATTTAGATGGTTCGAGGGAAAGCTCCCATTCTTATTTGTCCGAATGATCTACAACTAGATATATCCACAGAGGAATGGGAGAAGAAATGTGTTCTGACCCAAACCCAGAGTATTAACACGGGAGGCAGAGTACTGCAATACAAATGGCTCTTTAACTTACATTGCTCCTGTCAAGCTAAATTATTTTAATCCCAATATTCCAGACAATTGTCTTAGGTGTAACATAGAAAGGGGCACTTTGTTGCATCGTATATGGGGATGTAGGAAGCTCCAGGAATTCTGGAAAGATACACTTTTCTTGAATCCAAGATTAATGGAATGTACAATTGTTGAACTGAGACTGTGTCTATTGCATATAAATCCTAAGGACTTTGTGTCAAATGCACAGAAAAGAAAGCTCATAGATTTTTGTTTGTTACAAGTCAAGAGAGTAATAGCCTTAAAGTGGAGAGATATTCAGAGTCCTAATCCCACCCAGTGGTTAAAAGAAATGTCTCCACAGCTTTGGAAAAGCTAACATACATTCTAAGAGGTAAAGTTGAGGAATTTAATGACATGTGGACACCTTTTTGCGTTTTAGGGACAATCTGCACAATGATTCTCATGAATCAGATGACAGTTGATTGCTGTTTATTTCAATGTCTCCTCTCTTTATTTTTATTTTTTATTATTTTGTCTCTTTCACACTGCACTAAGACTACAACAATGAGACTCTGCTGTTCTTGTGCAGGAAATGGGATAATTGTACTTCTGCCGATATTTCTCTTTTCTTTTCTTTTCTTTTCTTGGTTTTCTTTTGTTTATTTATTTTAATACATTATTATTGCTGTTATTATCATTATTATTATTATGTATTTACATATCTTTATCGAGTACTTTTGCTGAGAACCTTGTTAGAGGGGGTTGAGGTTGTTGACTCATGACTTCTTTTAAGAAGAGTCTTCTTATTGAGCACTCAGACAGTTGAAAGCCTCACCTGGTCCTCGTTATCCATGGAGAAAGAGAAAGGTATTTCTTACAGTCAGCTATGTTACTTCTAAGCCTTGGACTCGGACAAACAGAAGAACGCAGACCAACGCAGAGACTGTTTGATATTTATACAGAACAGTGCATGGATCAAAGCAAAGCCAGCAGCTATGTTGACTGGTGAAAAAAAAAACGTGTTTCATTGCTGCATTCCAGAAACAAGCTGGGAGTATAGAAATCAAACAAATGGAGGGGATACAGTTTGGCTTCTTCAGGCTAACTATAAACCATTAGCTGCAGTATCTACTTCTTTATAGATTTGGGGGTGTTAATGCTGAGTTGACTTGTTATTTCCTCCCGCTCAACAGATTTCGTTACACTTCTGGCCCTTTGTTACCATATTATAACCAACAGAACTCAAACAGGACACCCTTTTGAAGTTTCCCAACAGAAACATAACAATGATAAACATTTTGAGATTAATGCGGTGTTATTCAGTGGAATTCCATTTTAAAAAGGGAAAGAAGCAGCAATATATCTCTTCAGCATGCTGATAACCAATGTCAAATTTCAGTCTAAAATTGGGCACATGCAGAAGAAACAGATGTCAAATACGGAATCACTTTATTACAGTATGCTGCGTAAAATGATTGGGTGACATATACATTTCGCACAATATATTGCACATGATAACAACAAAAGAATGAATATTACCCTAAACTCCACATATTACTAGTTCTGTTACTAGTACCTGCTCTGTGTTGCGTGTGGTGTGGAATAGCTGCCTCTCCTACAGGGAGATGCAGAGCAGGAAAACATGTGGTTTGAGTTTACAGGGCCTTTAATGTGGAGGCCAGTTGGAGCAGAGAAACAATGCAGTCAGAAAAGTAAAGAGGGGCTGACAGGGTTGGCTTAGCTCGAGGTGTGTGAAGACACAGATTTGGGCGTTTTATCTTTGTTCTCAGATCACTGTTGTTTGCATGCAACAGCGTGTGCCCATCTTTCATTTACAAGACATCACATTCCTCTTGCTACCTTTCTCTCAACCTCTCTTTTATTGATGTTAAGCTCAGCAAAAACAGTATTAACCATAATAGTAATATCCTTGTGGTTCTAGATGTTGTGCTGTGTGTTACTGGAAGATACTATGGAAAATCTATTGGTATGTGGTACAGATGTGCTGTCAAGCAGTGGCCCAATGTTTGGAAGGTTAGTCAATTCAGAGAGAGCCCAGTTCATTTTTCTTCCTTCTCCAGCAGTGATAAATTTCAGAAAACAGAAACACGCAAGCTTTAAATATTCATTACATAGCCAAGTGTACCGGGACGTGGGAACAGTTCCTCAATAGTTATTAGTGTGTTCCTATCGTCAAAAAGGGGTATCAAAGTTTGAGGAACACTGTTGTCTACATTAGGGATTTCTGATTGGAAAATTCTAGACCGATAAAAGCGTTAGAAATAATCATTTGGCTGATGGCTGATAGCAAATCCTGATTTCTTTTGTCATTTCTTTTCTTTTTATTGCCAAGTAAACAGTATGCTTTATAGAAAATAACGTTCAAGTGCTTCAGCCCTCCAACACCAAATCTTTGAATTACTGCAATTATTTTAAAAAATTTATCAAATCCCCATTAGTTTAATCTTTTACATACATGACCGAACACGTTTTTTGTGCCCAACAAAATTGAATGTGAATAAATAAATGAGTGTGACACAACCAGGACACAGCAGATAGATATTGATCTCTGCCTCTGGTTGATTTTTAACCTGTTTGCTCAGGGGCTGATTGTGATACTGATGTTAGGCTGATATACAGTGTCTGTGCAGCCCTAGTCTAAAATAATATGGTATGGTATACTGGAGCTTTTTGTAGCGTTCTAATAAGAAATGTCATATTATTTCATTAACTTCTGGTATGAAGCTCTATGCTCAACACACAGAGACAAATCCTGGATATCTTGTGTCGTTATTTGTTAGCAGCTGACAGGAAATAGGGAGTCAGCCACAGAGCTGCTTCAACACAGATATGAAATTGATGTTAGACATGGAAAAAACAGGTAGTTTTCAACAATAAGTTTTAAACAAAATGAAGGACTGATGATCTTGTTCAATCTTGGAAAACAAGATATTTAAACGGTACTACTTTTCCCCTGACTTTACAGGCAGCCCTGTTGTGAGGCTGCTGTGGAACTGTGTTGTTTTGCATGTTTGTACAGTATGTTGCAATATTCTCATCACTCCCAAGGTCGATTTAGAAACTCCAGTTGATTTTACATTGCTAAAGTGTTTGTTAATTCACCACAAGGTCACCGAAATGTGTCGATTTTGATGTGAGCGCCATTTTTCGGGTCCAACTTGGCATTAATGAAGTTATTAGATAATTTAGAGAGACGCCCTGCAGAAAGATGAATGAAAATAGAATAATAGGACAGGTGTAGGACTGCTGTTTAAACCCCAGGTTTATTAACGTACAGTTTCTACTCCTTCACAACACCACTCAGCGAGTCTGAGACCCTCCTGCTGTGGAAATGTTCATCCAAGTGAGCAAAGATGTTGCCGCCTCGTGTCGGGTGACGTCGTAAGTCCGCCTACAACAGCCTGCCCTTTCTCTCCATGCGCGAGCTCGACGGTCCAAAGTGTAAAGTAAGCTCGAGCGTCATATCAGGCAAAAAAAAAAAAGTACCTCGCATAGAGACGGAGTCCTACAGAAGCAACAACAGCCTCCCCCTGACCCTGCAGAACTCCAGGCCAACAAGTGTACATGAACACACGGAGAAGTGGAGCTCTTTCCAACTGACGGAGTAAAATGGAGTGGGAGTTATGGATTTAAAGCGCACAGGACTTGAAATGGGTGGTCTGCTGGCGGAGCTGCTGCTGCTGTGGAGTTGCCTGCTGTCGGCGGTTGATGGTACGTTGAGTTTTTGTTCACAACATGGATCCTTTGGGAGCAAGGGTTGTGGAGGAAAAACGCTAAGAACCGTGTAGTAACAGAGCCGCCAGGACTCCGCTAGTTTTCCTCTCAGCGACACCTTTTAAATGTTAGCAGCGATATGTTGAAAAGGGAAAGTTGAGCTTTTTATTTCCCAAGGGTATAGCAACACAGTACAGTAGTTTTAGTGACAGGGTCCAGCTTTACGGTTCGGTAGAGGCTCAGACCAGTGGACCCAGACTGTCACTCATGCTTTGTGCTGCCCTGGAGCTCCGGGTCTGTGAGTCGGAGCAGAAGTGAAGTTTGAAGCCAGTCTGGCTATTTTGTCGGGCCTCCACAGACCAGCCATTCCTGCTCGGTGTCGGGTGTCACTCAGCCTCTCTGCTTTATTGGTTAAAAGAAGTCAGACTTTATATTTGTGAAAGAAAACGCTTTTGGACACAGCAAAGATATCCCCTCAGCTCAGAGCGTTTTTGAGCCTTTCTCCCTGCTCTGCCCGCTTTGGGTCTTACATTTAATCGCCCTGAAGCTGCCTGGCAGGAGGCGGAGCTTGGCTGTCCCTCGGATGGATGCAGGACATTTTATTACCAGCTCTTAATTGTCTGGTTGCATTGGAAAACTAAAGCAACGCATTTTATCTTCTAGAATTTAATATTTAATTCCCTTTAACAAGTCAGGTCATTACATTAAAACTAAAGATTGAGACCTGCTGCTTTGCCCATACAAATCTTTTTCTCCTAACACTCTGCAGTAATGATCAGGATGGTGTGCACCAGCCTGCTGTCAGGAGAAGAATGTTTACTGGCTCACCCTGATCCAGTGATGGGACTGACTCTGGCGCACCACATGTTATATGATATTATATTATATTCTGACACATGTAGAAGAGAGGAAAAGGTTAAGGACCTATAATCTGGTGTAAAAAGCAGGGAATACTTAGTCTGTACCCTGGAGTAGTTTTGTTGTAGGTTTTAGTTTAAGAAAGAGAAGATGCTGCAGGCTGCTGTAGTTTTGGAGAAAATCTAAAAGGTGTTTATTGTTCGCAGTTGAAAGTTAGATTAAAACAAAGCGTAAGTGCAACTCAAAGTTTTTAAGAAAGCTCAGGACAAACTTAAGAAAACACAAGCAAAGAAATATGACACAAAAAAATTCACTAAAAACGATCAGAAAGGTAATTGGATGAAGTGAGGACTCTTTGCTTTACGAACGCCTAAGGGCAGAGACACTTTCTGCATCCCATACTCAGACTGGGAGCTGATTTCAGAGAGAGGAGCCTGCAGACTCCCACTCCAGCCCTAAAATCCTGGGAACTACAGGGAGGTGAGCATTCTGAGAACAAAGAGTTATGGGGTGAAACGGAATAATGAGCTCTTGCAAATAAGATGGATGGAGGGCATTATAGGCTTTATATGTGAGAAGGAGCACAGTGGCTTATAGACTGAACATTTCAGGCCAGTATAGTGAGGCTAACATAGGAGGCGGGACCAGTCTCTGGCTGCAACGATTTAGATCAACAAATGGTTCTGAATTTTTCTGTATTTGACACAATTCTACCAGTAAAAAATGATAGGAAATGACTGCATATTGGCTTAACTGCTGTTGTTTAAGCTGGACACAGTAACTGTTTGCATTCAGCTGGTAACTTTGTACGTGACATTGCTGGTAAGCTGTAGATAGTGTGCTGCTTCCTCCAACTCGTTGTATTGTGCAGTTAGTGAAAACCCTTCTTTTCAAAACCCCTTTCGCTTTTTATATTTCATATTTGTCACATTGTCTGTGCCATTTGTTTTATTAAATAAAAATACTGAAGTGTCAGGGTCTGGCTTCTACTCAGCAACACGGATTAAATCACGAGCTATCTGTTTTCACCCGTAAAAAGCAAAGTATATTCCGTTTTATATGGGTTTAAAGTCCAATCTGCTGTTAAGTAGCAGTCAGTTTCCAGATAAATGTGGAGAGAAGGGTGGACTAGAATTGTTCCCTCTTAAATAAAGTACAACTGAAAGAAGAAGCATGAGAAGTAAATGGTAACTGGACTGTGCTTGTATAGCGCTTTTCCACTCAAAGCGCTTTCACACTCTACATGTCACATTCAGCCATTCACACACACACACTCATACAGCACACTCCGCAGTGCTTTGCTCTCAGCAGTCACAAAAAAATCCACAGATGGACGCATCATTGGGTAACGCGGGGTTCAGCGTCTTGCACTGCTAAATCTCTCAATGAATGAATTATTAACTTGACATAGCCAATGACTTAGTAAGTGGCATTATATAGGTGTGCCCAGTTTTCTTCACGGTGATATTATACATTGCAGTCCACGAACAGATGGGAATTTCTCAGAGATCAGGAAATGTTTGAATTTATGTTTAGCGTTTCAAACTATTTTAAACGTGTGTCAAACCTCGATCCCAAAGAAAACCTTCGCCAGAGAATTATTACTGGAAAAATTCTTCTGCTATAGATTTTATAATTTACCTTTTCAGTACCCGAATGAATGTTCAGGCTATGAAATGTCACTGAAGCCCACATTATGGTTTTTGTGCTCTTTGCTGTGTGAGTGTATGAAATAAGAAACACTGTGTGAATGACAACACAGCCAAGGTTAGAAGGTAAGGCTATTACAAGTCTGACGCATTTCTCAATTGCTCCGAAAGTCCAAAAGGCAAAGATAATGAGTTTGATACCATAGAAAGCTGGCAGGTTTGCAGAACCTGACACACACACACATGTTCACACTTCCTCCTCATATTTCATAAGTACGATGACAATTTAAAAGAAAAAAACTCAAGTCGCCCAGATGTACCTCTGAGAAATACCATCACACTGTTTCCAAAAATGCCACAAGTTGCAAGTTGGTTTTACTCTCATTGGAGGCCGAGAAGATGATGAATTGGTATATAGACTGTAGACTGTCTTTTAGTGCAAAATGATTGGATAAGTGATCGTTGACATTTTTGATGACCCACATAGATGTTCTGGGCAGGTCTTTGGGACCCCCAGGGCTGACACCATCTGGACCCACAGCCTTTCCAGTTAAGTCTCTCCAGCTGCATCTTCACCTGACTGCTAGAGACGGACAGATCGGAGGGGAGGGGAAGGACGTCTGAGTGTGTCCTGATGTGGGGGGAGATGTTGGTGAAGCTGTATTATTATAGGGACTGGATAGTGTAGTGGTAAGATCGACTTACTACCTCCAGTAGGGGTCCTTAGGCAAGACCCCATTACCCTATCTGCCTACCTGTAAGTCGCTTTGGATAAAAGCGTCTGCTAAATGCATAAACATAAACATTATCCTTTGTTTACGCTTGTCGCCCTCGCACACCACATCGGAAAATTCACTTCACAAAAGCCGATGCTCTGTGTGCTTTAGGGTCGTTACCTCCTTGATTTTTTGTAATCTGGCGTTTGCTGCGCAATGAGCTCATTTAAAAAAGCAGGAGTGCGAGTAAGTCCCTCTACAAGCATCTGAACGACCCGTCAAAATGGTACAACTATTGTAAATATTACAAAATCTTAGAAAATGATTTAAAAGTGAAACCGAAAAGTGGGAAGGTTGTAGGTGACCGCTAGGGGGTGGGTAAGCTGACTTTTGATGTTTCGATGCTTTGTATCGTTAATTTATTGCGCCGTGCTTGTTATAGGGACCTCATGTACCATCTACGATACCGCCACTGACACTTTTTCAGTCGTGATCTCAAACATAACAAAATGCTAACCTCTTCTATTCATCCCATGTTTACCATTTTCTTCTGTGCTTCTGTTTACATCCTGTAAATCCGTCTAATTGATCAGGTGTGCCCCTTTGTGGAATCCTCCGGTAACAAGCGTCCTACATATGCAAGCATGTGAACTTTACACTGAGAACGGAGAGGTGAACGTGAGCTGAAACGGCAGCAGTATTCTCAGCCCTGTATGAGTCCTTCTGAAGTTATTCCTGTGCTGTCGGATTGTCACAGCGACGGTTACTGTGTAGGAAGCGCTAAGAGCTTCTTAGGAGCAGTCTAAGTTAGCTCTTAGCACTAAGAGCTTTTTAGGAGCAGTCCAAGTTAGCACTTAGCGCTAAGAGCTTTTTAGGAGCAGTCTAAGTTAGCACTTAGCGCTAAGAGCTTTTTAGGAGCAGTCTAAGTTAGCTCTTAGCGCTAAGAGCTTTTTAGCGAATCTGGGAAACGCAGCCAATGGCATGGCTTTGATGCCATCTCCACATGGCTCTCAATACATCCCAGGCTGTGTCCTCAAAGCACACTATCAGAGTTTGTTCAGCTGCCTGACACCACCTCCGCATAGTTCTTTTTATCACCAGTTGCTGCTGAATACAGGATGTATAGGTAAAAGTGAGGAGAGCTAGAATGTGATTGGATTTGCCTAATGAGGAGCTCTTACATTTGCATAGAATCCACTTTTTAAATTTCTCTGGTGGAGGAGTTAACAAACTGTTGAAAGGTTGGAACTTGTGGAACAGAGAGGGAGATGTAGTTTAAATCATAAGAGATCTAGCTGAGCTAATGACGTAACAGACAGCATCACTTGCAGTGAGATATACACCGCCACCAGAATAACAGGTGAACTCTTTTGGTAGGTAACAATGGATGTAAACTCACAGCGAGCAGTTGAGTGTCCGAGGTACACATCTACCTCTTCATCGTGAAATGTCCAGGATTACTCTATCTGTTGATAACAGGCACTGTGACACCTCCATCTCGGGCTGCACAGTCAATCAAATGTTAACCTCTATCTTGAGTTTGACTTCCTATGATTAAACAGACATGATTGGCGGCTATTTAAAAGGCTGCCGATGCAACGTAAAACAAAAGTAAATCAAGTCAGTCCTGTTAACCATGTGCCTGCATGTGCCACGCACAGCTTTTCCTGGAAAGGAGCAGCTAGGAGTTTCCTGGGTGAAGTTTGGATGGATAGTGACATTAGGACAGATATGCAAGAATAGATAGCAGAGCATGGAAACAAAAACCAAATGCCTGGCACGGCGGAGGGAGAAGAGCTTGTCCTTGGAAGCGGATCAATATCTGTTTGGAAATACTTCAGATTTATGAGTGATGTTAACCAAGAACAAATAATATCCAGAGTGTGCTGTAGAGTTATTGAAGCATCTAATAACACACCACAAACTGCAGTATGACTGCAGCATGAAGGCCAAGAAAAACAGTGCAATGGTTAACGTCTTTTTTGCTGCTATTTTTTAGTTCTATTTTTGTTTTGCATGACTCTCTGAATTTAGCTGAAAGAGGATCTCCAGTTGTATTTGATGAGAATGTGTGCATTAGCAGCACAATATGGATGAAAGCAGAGTTCTATTTAATGACAGCATTTTTTCACGAAACTCAATTAATAATCGTGATATACATATTCATGATCTCAATATTAGTCAAAATAATTGTTCTTATTATTTTGGCCTTAATCGTGCAGCCCCACCTTTGATTTTTCCCACTGCTCCTAATGTCTCTGTCGACTTGGATCATCTGAAATTCGTGTAGAGAGGCTTTGGAGTCCAGTATATGCTCATGCAGCCATGTTTTGGTGGAACAAATGATATTGCATCCTTTATATTCCTGCTGTCTCATCATGAGCGTTCCAAGTCTCTCCATTTTATTTGCTAGCGATCTGACATTTCCAATGAGGATCAAGAGAACAGATGGTTTAAACTTCCCCCGCGTCTTACCCTGCCCAGCATCCTCTGAAATGTAGGGTCATTTTCCAGGCATTAGTTGGTTTTTGGAAGACTAAGTCAGCTGATCATGTTTGTATATAACTCATTCACTGGGGTGGCAACTAACAGATATTAAACCGTTTCTGAAGTGTAAGGAGAAACTTGAGCTGCACAGTTTCTAAGCGATGAAAGAAAGATTGTTAGAAGTTCATGTTTTTCATACAAAAATCTCAGACAAACAGAATTAAAGTGGTGGTTGATCAAGAAGCAGCTCCAAATACTTTCCCCCATTTTTAATGTTTCATTTATTCTACAGAATTGATACAGAATATTACAGTCTAAGAAAATAAATGCTTTTCTCAAAATACAGTCTTAAATTAGACATTTGATAGAACATTGAAAGTGATTTCTGATGTTTTTTTAAAACCATGCAGTCAGTGAATGAAGAATATGAATTAGAAAAGAAAAAGAGTAAAGTGTTGAAAGTTAAGAAATAAGATATGGTAACAGTGCTGAGGAGGAACGTAAAGAAGAGATTGAAGTCTTTTCCTGTTGCTCAGATGTGAAAGTTGAGGAGATGTAGGATTGTTTGGATTTCATACAAACCTGATGGATGAAGGGCAGAGGGAGACAGAGAGACAGAGAGCAAGAAAAGAGGGGAAGAGGAACGAGAGCTGGGGTGGGAGAAGAGGTAGGGACGAGGCCAAGTTAATGGAGGGATAGAGGAAAAAGAGAGGGAGAGAGGGAGGGAGGAATAGGAAAAAATAGCAAAGAGAGGAAGTCAGTGGCAGTCCACCTTGATTCCTCTTGGGTCAACACACACACACACAATCCCTACGCTAATCACACACATTCTCTCAGGGGCCTCACATTCTCTCATCCCCAATGGGAGGTGTGAAAAAAATCTCTTCCTTCCTCTCAGCCCTCAGCACGCCTCAAAATCCTAAACCTAACGCTTCCATTTACAGAAAACGTTCCTTTGACTCAATTGAGACTTTTAGCTTACAAATGAATACCAAGTCTTAACCCTCAAAAATGACTTTGGAATGTTGTCCCCATCATTATGTAAAAACTACCACACACATACAGGCTTCTGTTTTGATGGTCCCAGATAACGTGAATGTAAGGTAGCCCTGGATTCTCCAGGAATAACGTTTTGAGTGCTTTGCAGTGGGCTCATAGCTCCTCATGCTCTGAGGCAGTCTGCGTGGTGTCTGTCAGTAAGGTGGCTACTTTAAATGGTAAATGGACTGTACTTCTGTACTCTGCTCTTCTACTACGAAGCCATGCTGTTGGAGCAGATGCAGGATGTGGTTTAGCTTTGTCCTGCTGAAATATGCAAGGCCTTCCCTGAAGAAGACGTCGTCTGGTTGGGAGCAGATGTTGCTGTAAAACCTGTTTATACCTTTCAGCATTGATGGAGCCTTTCCAGATGTTCAGGTTTACAGTTCTATAGGTGGTGCTAATGCCTCAGGGCCTGAAGGTCACAGACACCCAGTATTATTTCATCAGCTGCGTCCCTTTTTCACAGAGATTTCTCCAGATTCTCTGAAACGTTTGATGATATTATATACAGTAGATGATGGAGTAATCAAAGTCTTCAGAATTTCTATGTTGAAGAACATTATTCTGAATCTGCTCCACAATGTGTAGAACCTAGTGTTTTTGCTGAGTGCTGAATCTCTGTCCATCTTTACTTCTGAGAGACTCTGCCTCTCTAAGGGGCTCTTTTTAAAATATTTATATGTATATATACCGACTCATGCTACTGACCTGTTGCTGATTAGTGTGAAAACTTGCAACATGTTCATCCAGCTGTTTCTCTTTAGTACCACTCAGTTTTTCAGCCTGGTGCTGCCCCATCCCAACTATATTTTTTAGATTTGTTGCTGCCATCGGTTATTGCCATCTGTGTGTATTTACATTTTAACCTTTTGTTCAAACACTGGTTGTATTAGAAAGCCAAGACCAGCTCAGAAAAGATTAGACTCCTCTTACTGTAAACCCAATGCATTCCTTTTCTTCTTTAAGGGTTTCTCCTTTAAAGGCAGTAAACTTTCAGCTTGTTTAACAGTGTTTCGAATGCTTCATTTGTCAATCCAAGATGAAACAATATGACAAAAGAATTAATGCTGTAAAGATACATTATACACATATTTTGCAACTACATTATCGGCAGCTCTTATTAAAAGAGTATGTCTTTAATGTTGTTGATTTGGGCATATTGGATGTTCATTTTACCTGGATTTTAAATCAGTAAAGTGGGGGGAGATACTGTATGCAAACATGTGAATTCTGTGCAAGGATAATTTGATATTACAACTTGATATTATAAAGAGAATTTCAGATTTAGATAGATACACAGATACACAACCATTCTTCACGTGGTGCTATGTTATCTGTTACCTCAGGTTGGCCGATCTTTTTCTTCAAACATCTTCGTATCCCTGCTGTTACTGCTGTAAGATAGCAGGAAGCATGGTTTTGCTTAAGTGTAGCTACTCTGCCACCCTGCCATGCTATAACCACAAGCCTTCAAAGAGGCACTGCAGCAGCTGAAGTGGCAGCGAGTGCCTCCAACAGAGGGGAGCCAACATCTGTGAGCAGTACGAACCCAGACAGAATTGTGCAATCTGAACCCAAACAAACTTACACAATACTTGAAATGTCTTTTTGGCAAAAGGTTGCAGTCTTGTTGCTTGATTATTTTCTTTTTCTTTATTTATTGATGTTCCTTTCGGGGGCTGCACGGTGGTGTGGTGGTTAGCACTGTCGCCTCACAGCAGAGGGTTCCAGGTTCAACTCCTGGCTGGGGGCTTTCTGTGTGGAGCCTGCATGTTCTCCCTGTGTATGCGTGGGTTCTCTCCGGGTGCTCCGGCTTCCTCCCACCGCCCAAAAACATGCATGTTAGGTTAACTGGTATCTCTAAAACTGTCCTTAGGAGTGAGTGTGGTTGTGTGGCCCTGTGATGGACTGGTGACCTGTCCAGGGTGTACCCCGCCTCTCGCCCGATGACCGCTGGGATAGGCTCCAGGCCCCTGGGACCCGACCGATGGATTAAGAAAATGGTATAGAAAATGGATGGATGGATGTTCCTTTGGTGTGTTGCTGTAAACTTTACAGTGGCATGTGTGCCGGTGAAAAAGTAATAATCTGTGGGGATTCACTGGGCCTTTAAACAGTCAGCAGAGCGATCAGCTGAACTTGTTCAGTAACACAGAATTTCTGAAAGGTTAGTGTTTCATTCTGACCTCGAAAGGGACGTTCGAAGCCTTATGTGATTATTATTCCTGGAGCAACAAGTTGGTTATTTCATTAGCTGACCAATGGAATGCCATTAGCATAATTTTATGTTCTTGGTTTGGGAAACATTTGAATGTAATGTTTCAAATATTTGATTTGAGTATTTTTCTTTCCAGGTTCACCCCTCCTCCTTTTTGCCAACCGGCGTGATGTGCGATTACTAGATGCAGACAGTGTGCGGGGTGAATCGGCCATTGTTGTTAGTGATCTGGAAGATGCAGCAGCAGTGGACTTTTTGTATGCAGAGGGCCTGATATTCTGGACCGACGTCAGTGAGGAAGCCATCAAACAAACACACTGGAATCAGTCATCCAACTGTAAGACTGCCTGTCATTTTCTCAGAGTTTACTAAGGAAAATACAGTGATTCACAGGAACACTGTGGCTTTGTAAGGTTCACATCACAGGTGATTTATTGCAGAAAACTTTTCTTCATTGTATTTGAGTATGTTTTGTGTTTGCAGCCCTTAAAGAAGCACTGGGAACGGGCCAAACTGTGGTGGTATCAGGGCTGGACAGCCCCGATGGGCTGGCCTGTGACTGGTTGGGTAAAAAGCTCTATTGGACAGACTCGGAGACCAATCGGATTGAAGTGGCCAAGCTTGATGGCACCTCCAGGAAGGTGTTGTTTTGGATGGACTTGGACCAGCCTCGGGCAATCGCCCTTAACCCTGCCCAGCGGTAACAAAATGCACCTGGAACATGCAAACACTCCTAGTACAGATCACCCAAGTGGTTGCTGCGGAACAAACTTATCAACTCCTTGTGTATATTTATCCATTCATTTATAGCTGATCCAAATATTTATCATCATAGTAAGGGCCATGAAAAGTAAGGGTTGTCAGGGGTAATTTAGAATCAGCAGTTAACCTAACATACATGTTGGAAGCTGGAGCACCCAGAGAGAACCCACGCATGCATGGAGAGAACATGCAAACGGCACACAGAAAGAAGCGACTGAGATTACAACCAGGCATGGAAGCTTATTCAGATTTTATTAACTGGGAGTGTAGGCAGTGCACAAATACTCTACTGAAACAAACAGACAGTAAGTTAATAAATTCTGTGCATAAAGATTTGAGTTAAGCTCATTTCTGTCTCTTTATTGTTATTGAATTGTTGTATTTTGTCAAATACATAGAAATGGCCAATGAAAAATTCTTACCAGCTGAGTTCAAGTTTTACATTTGCACATTACGGGGACCAGCTCAATGAGTGCTTATCCAGTTTTTAAAGAAGTCCTGAAAATGAGGCGAAGAAGTGTAGTGTAGTAGTAAGATGGCTGCACATATGAATCAGCTGCTATCAATATACAGCCACAGTAAAGTCACAATTCTTAGAGATTCACTCTCACCTCTGTACATATTGTGATGTTATTAGAAATGAGCTGGTGGATGTTTGGAGCTCATCACCAGCTGGCCTGTTTGAATAAATGACTGACTGAGAACTTGAAACATTGTTTTTTCATACATTCTTTTGGCTTGATCTAATGGGTGTAGCTGTACGTGATATCTTATATGTTCAGAAGTATCTTGCTGTAGTAATTGCATAATTCAAATTTGTACTAATTTATACTGATAAAAATGATTCTAGAAATGGAAGAATTTTATAGAAAATGAATAAATACAACAACATGTCCGATAAAGTAAAGAAATGACCTGATATACAGTAGAGTGCAGATCATGGTATCTACACGATAGAAGCAGAAAATTCAGTATTAACCAGAACGTGCCAACAGTCACTGTCTCATCTGTGACAACCAGTGTTGAACTGGGTTTGTATTATTCATATTTTTCTGCTCTTTTTTCCCTGCAGATACATGTACTGGACAGACTGGGGAGAGGAGCCCAGGATAGAGCGTGCTGGCATGGACGGCTGCAACAGGTACAGTCACTCAACATCCCCTCAGCCTGTAAGATGCATTGGTACATCTGAATCTGCAGGCTGCAAACTGAACATGGTCACACAGGCTTCTGTTCCTCCTTCCTCTGGGTTTCTCTCAGGAACATTATCTGGTGCTGCCACCTTTATGCACAGGGTAGTGTCAGTCCAAACTGTTCCTTTTTGTGGTTCCATGATGGTGGAACCAGCTACTAAAATGCTACCAGATGATCCCAATGCTACAATGGCTCAATAAATGCACATGTCATTAAATTCAACTAAAATAAAAGGAATTCTTTCTTTTTAGTTTCTATTCTTGTTTATTTTCATCCTTGTATCTATTTCTGTATAATTTTTCTTTATGTTTTCTGTATTTATCCCTTGAATCCAAAT
The DNA here is from genome assembly GCF_036924035.1 of Leuresthes tenuis. Lineage (NCBI taxonomy): Eukaryota > Metazoa > Chordata > Actinopteri > Atheriniformes > Atherinopsidae > Leuresthes > Leuresthes tenuis. Next base: position 28,214,233 of record NW_027325359.1, on the reverse strand, counting down.
CATTCCTGTATTTCATTTAGATCTTACTTTAAAATGTACTTTTTGTCATCTTTTTTTAATGATTTATTTCTCTCTGAATTCTGCTTTGTGTTTTTTATTCCAATTAATTTCTACTAACACATTATCTCCATGTTTCCTTTTTCTTCTTTTCTTCTATGAATTTCTATTCATTTTGATGAAGATTTTGAAGAGAGTTTAGAGCGTGAGGACAGAGTTTTAAAAATGAGAAGAGCTAAATCCAAGCATGAAAACAAGGAATCCTTGTGTCCAGTCTGAAACATATGCTCTTGATTAAAGATAGGGACTTACCCCCACACCAGTGGAACCTCACAAACTGTTGACAGTGACAAAGTTTCCGTAACACATGCCTTGTGCATGAGCTAATGTGGAGACTGGATTTGGCTGAACGTGTCTAACTCACACTAACTTTGCACTTCTTTACATTTTCAACATGTTCTTTCTAAAGTACAGGTTTAATACTTGAAGGTTACATCATGGTTTTCTTACATTTTGAAGGACTAAGTCACTTTGGATAATAGCGTTTCATAAATGAGTCGATGAAAATGTAAATGAGAACATTCGTAAAAACGTAACAAAAGTGATTTCAGACTGCTTATGAGGAAATGGGATCCTAAATTGGTTTATTCATCTTGTGCACCTGTGTCTCTTTAACAGGAAAGTGATCGTGAAGGAGGACATATACTGGCCCAACGGCCTCACCATAGACCTCGTGGAACAGAAGTTGTACTGGGCTGATGCAAAGCTCAGCTTCATTCACAGAGCTAACCTGGACGGATCATCACGGTATGGACTTGTGTATGTTTGTGAAGCACTGATTTTGGTCAAAAACAGATAACAGATAATGGGGGGGAAAGCACCTTCTAATCGCATGCAAAACTATGTGTGTCTGTACATTAATGTACAGGAGTTCAGACCTGTTCTGTGTTGAGAGTGACACATCGATGTTTCAAGGTCCGACCCAGAATGATGCTGTCACAAGATGTTCTGGTTTCCATCCGGTTAGAGGAAGGCAGTGCATGTCTTAACTGGATATTCAGAGTACTTTATCATATCACCTGTTAAACAAGCTTAAACATGTAGACAAACCATATTTCAGCTGCTCCTGTCCGCTGCCAGGATGTTTTATGACACCACAGGCTCATGACTAAAAAAGAAAAATCTTTCAATCTTTATTTATATAGCACTTTTCATATAACTTTGCAGCTCAAAGTGCTTTACAGAACAACAACAAATACACCAAAAAGCCTCTCACTCGCTCTCATATGCACAGATCACTACTGATCCCACCAAATGAAGCAATAAAAACTGAACTGATGTCGTGCTAATAGTGAGGAACTCTGACCTCCTGCATTATACCTCACCTGATGTACTGTTCGGTCTTCCACATTCCATGGTCCTCTATACTGTAGTGTGCTGTCATTTGAGAAAGCTTTCAGGGACATTCATGTGAAATTTACCACCTCTGAATGACTGCTGTCACTTCAGCTGATTGATGAATCATATCTAATGTCTGAAAATGGTTCGAGAAGCTGCTCGTTTTGCACCGGCTGTCAGGGATTATTTTTGGAAAGCACGAAAACATCATCATTCAGACAAAGATACATTTGTGAGCTTGACATGGTTCTGTTCAGTTCAGTGTTGTCCTGTCTCCAGAGGCTCTGAGAACCAATCTGTACTGGGCAAAGATGTAGTTTTTGTTTTGGATTCACAAAATGAAATGCACTGTACAAAATACTATCTCAGGATCCAATGTTAAAACCTTTCATTCCAGAGGATACATATTTAATATATCTCTGTGTTCAGCTTCTAACTGCAAAAGGGGGGAAAAAAAAGCTGTATGAGCAGAATGAAAGAAAATAAGAGAGTATTCCATCACAATCAGAACTATGGAGAGGAGGCCGGTGTCAAAACCCACACAGCTCCACTCACTTATTCTTTGTACAGCTCAGTATTTAGTTTTTCCCTTCAACTATCAGCCTTGTTTCTCTAAGTCCTCTCATGGTGTGCATACGTACATAAAATCAGTGTTCATCATCTGTTTTAAGAAGAATTCTAATGTTTGAATATTTTAGAATCTCTTTGCTTGCTAAAGTAACACACGCATGTGTATATTCACATGTATATATACATATATAGATGTCTGTAGAGAATTTAGCAAATATTATTTAGTGAGAGATGGCAAATATGATCTGTTTATGAGACTCTCACAAAGAATACATGAAGGTTTGCATGAATGCACTTGTATTGTTCAGCTGTGTATTTGACGCTGGGGTTTTCCTATGTTTGAATGGCTTTTTTTAACCAACATTTTAATAAACGTTTATGTTTCAATTCTCTTGAAAGGTTCCAACACTAAACTTTCTTCCTGGCTTCTTTTCATTCTAAAAACCCATTTATGTCTACCTACAGTGAACCAGTGGTGGAGGGCACCCTGACGCATCCTTTTGCACTGACTCTGTCAAAGGAGATTTTATACTGGACCGACTGGCAGACCCGCTCCATCCATGCCTGTAACAAACACAGTGGAGACAAAACCAGGGAGATTCTCAGTGGGATTTACTCTCCCATGGACATTCAAGTTCTGGAGCCCTATCGACAGCCCTATAGTAAGTGAATTGTTAAACCTATAGGTATATGTTCACGTTCTAAAAATGACATTTCTCACCCTGATTCATGTCCTAATGCTGCGTGGGTTATGTCCCATGTTCCTTCTTCTTATGCGGTCTTTTTGTTGGTATCTTGGCAGTCCAGACACCCTGCAGTGAGAGTAATGGAGGCTGCAGTCATCTCTGCCTACTTTCTCCAGTCCAGCCTTTCTATAGCTGTGCATGTCCCACGGGAGTCCAGCTTCAACCAGATGGAAAGACATGCAAGCCAGGTATGGATCCTATTTGCATTAATATACAAAAACTAAACAGCCACTGGTAAAAACCACTGTGTAAAAAGTTTTTTTTTTAGTTTTTTTTTTTTACATGATATTGGGTGAATTTTTTGTGTATGATGGGTCTTGGTTGCCACAGCTATCACAATGAAGGGAGTCAGCGCTCATAGTGGAAAATATGTTTTTACGCTCTCATGCTAGTAGAAACCGTGGCTTGATGACAATGACTATGAACAATAATAAAGCAGAATTGGATGTACTTGGAAACAGTAGTTTGACCAAAAAATGTTTCAGTTTTATCTCTCTCTCTCTCTCATATATATTTTTGTGGAAGATTAAGATTACCATATTTTCCGCACCATAAGGCGCACCTAAAAGCTTTAAAGTTTCTCAAAAAACAGCCGCGCGCCATGTAATCCAGTTCGCCTTATGTGTGCACCGGATTCCAAAATCTGTCAAAATCTGTCACGGTGCCAGCTTTCAAACACAGTGGTGATAACAAACCTGATGGTCACTCTCCTATTCAGTTGAGAGGAAGCAGTGGCCAAGATTTCCATCTGACCACAGAACAGTTTCCCACTCTGCCTCAGTCCATTTTAAATGAGCTTTGATCCAGAGAAGACGGCAGTGTTTCTGGATCATGTTCACATGTGGATGCGTCACTGCCTGATGGAGCTTTAACCTGCATCTGTGGATGCTACGGTGAGCTGTGTTCACAGACCATGATTCCTGGAAGTGTTCCTGAGCCCAGGCAGTGATTTCCAGACAGAATCAGGTCTGTTTTTAATGCAGAGCTGCCTGAGGGCCTGAAGGTCACAGACATCCAGTATTATTTCATCAGCTGTGTCCCTTTTTCACAGAGATGTCTCCAGATTCTCTGAAACGTTTGATGATATTATATACTGTATATGATGGGATAATCAAAGTCTTCAGAATTTCCACGTTGAAGAACATTATTCTGAATCTGCTCCACAGTGTGTAGAACTCAGTGTTTTTGCTGAGTGCTGAATCTCTGTCCATCTTTACTTCTGAGAGACTCAGCCTCTCTAAGGTGCTCTTTTCATACCCAATCATATTACTGACCTGTTGCTTATTAACCTAATTAGTTGTTCCTCCAGCTCTTTCCTTTTTCCTTCTTCCCTTCTTTTCCAGCCTTTGTTGCCCCTGTCCCAACTTCTTTGAGATGTGTTGCTGCCATCAGATTTAAGATGAGCTCATATTTTTCACGAAATAGTAAAACGTCTCACTTTAAAAATGTGATATGTTTTGTTTGTTGTATTGTTTTTCTGGAATTGCCGTTGTGTACAGATGTAGATAGATCAATATATAACTAGTGTGCCCTGCTGCTGGTGTCACTTGGCACAACCTTTTGTGTGATGTAGTGGTGCAGCATACGTTGTATCAGCTGTAAGGCAAGTAATAAAGATCTCTGTTAACACAGTGGAACACTAACTGACCAGCCGCCATGTTGATTCCCACGATGCCAAAACAATAGAGCCTTATTTTGCAGAGACAGAACACAGTGTTAAGGTTCTGTTATGTTAATATATTAAATAGGAATCAAGCATGCCAACCAATCGCTGAGCCACTGTTGACAATAAAAACAACAATGCTCTATTGTGTCGGGCTGCAATTTGTGCTGTTGTGTGTGTCTTTGTGTCTGTGCTTCTAATTTGTTTTGCTTGGCTGGTTAAATTGAAGGCGTTTGTTATTGTGTGGGCAGTTGAGCGTGTGTGTGGCTCTGTGTGTGTGTGCATGTGTGTGTTTCACTGTTTTTTGGTCTTAAAATATCTAAAAATTAAGTCAAGCGAGGAGAAGAGTAGATTCACAGATGCTTTCCCTCCTCTCTATTCATCCTCTGCCATGATATATCCAGTCCAGTCATTTATGGAACGACGAACCACCTCTTTATCAAATCTGATTTATACTAAAGCTGAGAGATTCCATACTTTAAGTGGTTGTGTAAGGGCCGCTGGAACAAGAAACAGTATTTTTAGTTTTTTGGCAGTTAGATAAAATGAAAATGTTATTTCTGCTACTCTGTCATGGACAGTTAAGTGAATGCATATTTAACATGAGACACAGATGAGAAGGACGATGAGGGTCATTGGGGAATAGAAAGAGATGCTACTACTGCTTTAAATGGGAGCTCTTCAGAGTCAGAGGTGTAAGAGACAAAGAAAAACAGTTAATTGTCTCTCTTGAGATGAGTTTGGCTCTTCTGAGATCGACCATCAGGCAAACACAGTGGAAGACCCTAAGGGCAGCACAGGCCTTTGTTTACAGAGGAGGAGACAGGAAAAGTGTTCAGTGGAACTTGGCTAAGGCTTCAAATTTTTATCACAGATAGATGATGTTGGATTCTTGAAATTTCTTTCTACTGTGCTTTGGTTCTGTTAGATAACATCTAGCATTGTACTGTTTATAGTTTTCAGTGACTACGTTTTCAGTTGGTTCAGACTTCCATATATTTTGCGACACTAGTTACTTTCGGTAAGTAGATACCTTGGTAATTTTCTGAGATTTTTGTTATGATGACTGAGCATGCAGCATACACGGGGGTGCAGCTGATTCAACTTTTTAAAAAAAAAGTAAGACATGGAGTAAGACTTCAAATGTTTATGTTTATGTATTTAGCAGACGCTTTTATCCAAAGCGACTTACAAATGAAGATTTAACAAGCTATATAAAGCTAACAATAAACTACAAATCCTCATAACGTTGAAGAAGAGATACCGTAGTTGCTGGCCAAGAGCAGGATGGAGAAAAAAGAGGAAGTTTAAACCATGAATCATCATGGTTAGTACAAAGTTTGGAGCGCTGACAAGGATGTAGCAGGAATATTGGGAATGCAGTGGAATGTGTTTCACAGAGATAGCATCAGCAACATACACTATATTGCCAAAAGTATTCGCTCATGTGCCTTTACACGCATATGAACTTCAGTGACATCCCATTCTTAATCCATAGGGTTTAATATGATGTTGACCCACCCTTTGCAGCTATAACAGCTTCAACTCCTCTGGGCAAGATTTCTACAAGGTTTAGGAGTGTGTTTGTGGGAATCTTTCACCATTCTTCCAGAAGCACAGACACTGACACAGATTAGACACTGATGTTGGACAGAAGGCCTGGCTCACAGTCTCTGCTCTAATTCATCCCAAAGGTGTTCTATCGGGTTGAGGTCAGGACTCTGTGCAGGCCAGTCAGGTTCTTCCACACCAAACTGGCTCATCCATGTCTTTATGGATCTTGCTCTGTGCACAGTCATGTTGGAGCAGGAAGAGGTCATCCCCAAACTGTTTCCACAAAGTTGGGAGCATGAAATGGTCCAAAATCTCTTGGTATGCTGAAGTATTCAGAGTTCCTTTCACTGGAACTAAGGGGCCAGGCCCAGCTCCTGAAGAACAACCCCACACCATAATCCCCCCTCCACCAAACTTTACACTTGGCACAATGCAGTCAGACAAGTACCGTTCCCTTGGAAACCGCCAAACCCAGACTCCTCCATCAGATTGCCAGATGGAGAAGCGTGATTCCTCACTCCAGAGAACGCGTCTCCACTGCTCTAGAGTCCAGTGGCGGTGTGCTTTACACCTCTGCACCCGACACTTTGCATTGCACTTGGTGATGTATGGCTTGGATGCAGTTACCATGGAAACCCATTCCATGAAGCTCTCTACGCACTGTTCTTGAGCTAATCTGAAGGCCACATGAAGTTTGGAGGTCTGTAGCGACTGACTCTGCAGAAAGTTGGTGACCTCTGCGCACTCTGCGCCTCAGCATCCCCTGACCCCACTCTGTCATTTTACGTGGCCGACCACTTTGTGGCTGAGCTGCTGTCGTTCCCAATTGCTTCCACTTTGTTATAGTAACACTGACAGCTGACTGTGGAATATTTAGTAGTGACGAAATTTCACGGTACCACGCTGGAACTCACTGAGCTCCTGAGAGCGACCCATTCTTTCACAGATGTTTGTAGAAGCAGTCTGCATGCTGACGTGCTTGAATTTATACACCTGTGGCCATGAAAGTAACTGGAACACCTGAATTTAATTAGTTGGATTGGTGAGTGAATACTCTTGGCACTATAGTGTATGTGCGATGGAGAAATTAAAACAGGCTTTCAACTGGTCTACTGTACCAACTATTGGCTGTTATGTCACTTCAGCATTCTTACTGCATCTGTGGTGTAAATTCAGCTTTGGGAGCTCTCCAGTCCCCATAACCCTCAGAGATGTGGATTCATCTGTAGATTGGGGGGTACTGGATAGCATGATTTTAAAAAAAAGGTGTAGTGTATGAAGTGAACTACCTTTTTGGGTATCCTAAGTTGACCCTTCTAACTGTAAGGTATTTTTGATTCAAGTGGTATTTCATACGATAATGCACGGCTCGTAATTTTGACACATTTTGTTTGGCTAAATCTAAACTTTAAAACTTCAGCATACAGAAAAACAGAAAAAAATGTCCATGGACTCATATTAGTGTGCACTAAATTGACTCTTGGACTGCATATAAGCACTCCTAACAATCTACATTAATAATTATAATATAATAATGATTAATAAATCTTTTTTGGCCTTTTCAGGGGCAGAGCAGGTGTTGTTACTGGCTCGTCGAACGGACCTGAGGAGAATCTCACTTGACCTACCAGACTTCACAGACATAGTGCTGCAGGTAGACACACTCACACACACACAGAATTATCAGACCTATCTTGTTATGGTTGAAATCTCAAATTTCATCTTTGCCCCCCCCCCCACACCTGTAGGTTGATGACATTCGCCATGCCATAGCTATAGACTATGACCCAGTTGAGGGTTATGTCTATTGGACAGATGATGAGGTCCGAGCCATACGACGATCCTACATTGATGGCAGTAACGCCATGATGCTGGTGACGACAGAGATCGACCACCCAGATGGCATCGCTGTTGACTGGGTGGCCAGAAACCTTTACTGGACAGACACTGGCACTGATCGGATTGAGGTGCATCCAAGACTTTACAGAAACTGTTTGATTTGTTGTTGTTGTATTCAAGCTGTCTGCACTGTGTGAGTGTTGGTTATTTTTCAGAGATAACTGCCAACTTTAGGTGATAGTTGTTTGAAAAGAAAACGATACATGTGAACAATATCATCAATATTGTTGTGTTATATTGCATTTTATCATTGTGGTGTCGTGTGATGTAACAGGTTACCAGGCTAAATGGAACTTGTCGGAAAATTTTGATTTCGGAGAACCTGGATGAACCCCGAGCCATTGTTCTGGATCCAGTTAATGGGTAGGTCCCTCAGCAGCCCACAGCTATCCTTATTGGGATGTGTCAGAGAATTTGAGAGAGTTTAAGAAACAAGAAGGACTTTAGATATGTAACACAAACAAAATGGAGTACTGACTTGTTGAAAAGAACGAACTGAAAACACTACTGTGGACCAGACTTTGTTACAGTATTTGGATTTTATCACTTTCAGAAAAGAAGTTTAAGTGATTCTATCTCCGAGCACTCTTCAGAAAATGATTTAAGATACAATGATAGCAGTGATGATGATAAATGGGAATGATTGTCTGCTGTACATCATGGAAACTTTTAACAATAGGCTTTATCTAAAATGCATATTTCCCTGTAACTTTAGCGAGACTCCACCTTCTCTCGTTGTGTCTGTCTCTCTTAGCTTAATGTACTGGACCGACTGGGGTGAGCATCCCAAGATCGAGCGAGCCAACCTTGATGGAACAGAGCGGGCGGTCCTGCTCAACAGCTCTCTCGGCTGGCCCAATGGACTAGCTATAGACTATGCTGCAGGAAAGCTGTACTGGGGAGATGCTAAAACTGACAAGATAGAGGTACATTTAACAACATTTTGTACAGCATCAGCGTATGGTTTGTTTAAGCTGTTTTTCATCTTATCTGAAAGCTTGGTTGTAAAAGTGAAACAAAAATTGTTCTGATGAATGTTGAAGTGAAATATCATCCCCTCATACCCGATGAGTCAAAGCAGCAAAGGACCTCAGTGAATGAATTGGAGTGATTAACTGTTTTCAAACAGCCGCACTTTCTAAATCACTGATAGGCTTCACCTCTCTGTTGGATTTTTTATATGAAATCTTTTCTTCAGGCTGTTTCAGTGGAAAAGTAATCACTGCTGCAAGTTTCTTAACTGATAGCAATCATCCACCAGTAGGACCCTCATTCCTCACATGTTAATGTTGTCTTTTTAAGTCCTGTTTGAGTTTGGTAAATCTGAACAAATCTTTTGTGATTTATTCCCAAGTGTTTCCAAGGCTTCTGATGTTGATGTGAGTTTAACCTACATTGGGTTCAGTATTTCTTCAAAGTCTGAACTTAAACTTATAAATGACTAAACAAGGAAGACAATATGACCAGAGCTGGGACCATATTGCAAGTCTCAAGTAAATTATTTCTTACTAAGAGTCCAGAGTCAAGTTCCAAATGTGAAGTAAAGTCCAAGTCTTAAAGTCATAATGTGCTTTTTTACTAAATGTAATGCAATTTAGACACCGAGAATTAATTTCCTAACTTTCTGTCAATTAGGATTTTTTCATACTCATTTATTTAAATATCTTTGTAAAAATGAATGTGGAAAAAAATCCACTGTTGCAGTAACAACAGATTGAATTTAGTATGTTTCTTGTTTCCAACTGGTCTCATATCTGATCTGAGACCCTTTCTATCCATAATGAGCACAGGGGTGGGAAGTGAGACTAACGGCTTAGTGAGCTGTGCTGAGATGAAAGTCAAAGCTTTCAGTGTCAGGAAGGTGGCTTTCTTTTACCCTGACTAGATCACCATGGTTACCTACACTGAACTTATAACTTACTCTGCAGCAGTTTTGGATGAGGTTAAATTCAGAATGAAAAAACATTTAAAAGGATTGAGTCAATGTCTCAATTAATGTTTGTAGGCATGCTTGATAACTAAGGCCTCACAATATATACGCTGATTTATCATAATAGCAGTATCTACATTAGCAATACCACTATAGTAAAGACATTTTGATTTGAAATAGGACAAGCACAGTTTATTAGTAAGGGTGCATTCCACCTGAAGGAAGGACAAACTAACATGGACACATGCAGAGGTGGAATGCTGCAATTTTACTGTAACAGTGAATCTGTGTTGTCTATTCAGCATTTGCTCTCCCAAATATTTGACCCACTTAGGAATTTATTCCCAACTAAAAATGTGACCCATTTGACTCATTGATGTACTTGAGAGACAAGAATGACAAAATGAGCTGGTGCTCAGGGTGTTTGTTGCACTGCCCCTCCCCCTCTTACCAACATATGTGTAGGTCCCTTTGAGCAAGTCTCCATTCCCCTCCGACCCGTCAGTGTCACATACAGTGTCTTTTCTTTTAGACTCTTTCTCCTTTTGTCACACTGCTTGGTGTTTTCCACTTGAAGCTTGTTTTTTCCTTCCTTTTGATGTTTCCCTCCAACATTTTCCCTGATTGGGGTTGTCATCACTGGATTTAAATTGTTCTTGTGGGATCTCTGGAGCTGTGTGACCATCTTAATGTTTGCTTGTGTTAGCATATTTTCATATCAGCGTAGTCAGGCAGGGAGAAGAGTGCAACAAAACGAGTGCCTGAGCAGCCTGTCTGACTGTGAGCCAATAGAAAAGCAGTGGTTGCTCTGTCCTCCCCCCAACCCTTCCTCCCACCCTCTGTCAGGGTGAAAGGAACCATCTCAAAGGGCTTTTCTCACATGTTAGCCTTGTTTTTATCAAGCTGAAAAGAAGTTGCTGCTAGGGGTGAAGACGTTTTTACTGCACAAAGTCCATCACTCTGGGTGTTCAGTGTTTGTTAATGCTTATATCCATGAACCCTGAATCTGAATCTCCACTATAACATCTTCGTGCCAAAGTGACAGACCAGTTGATTCGTTGAAATCTGAAGGATTATTATGGTTTAGTCAAACCTGGCTCTTGTTTTTGTAGTTTTTGTGTGTGTGTGTGGTATTTGGACTCTTAGAATCAGCAGGTGCACTGTATGTTAAAAAGAGCTGACTGGAATAACAGTAAAAAGAGAGAAAACACCAAAAAGCACCTGAAATGCTGTAGATAATATTTGTAGTGTTGAAAAAGTCATTCTTCAGGTGACAAAAGACAACACAAATGTAGCAGAAATCTAAATTAAGTTGTCAAACGTTAGATGGCTCAAGGTTATCAAATCTGTGACATTTTAGTTACATTTCTTTATTCTAACTGAAACTCATTTTTGCAGTTTTTATAAGAACCTTCTATTTTCTTTGCTCTTAATCAAATTCTTTCAAATCTGGTCAGATGAAATCAATATTTGGGATTGTTCACCACTGTGTGTGTAAATAATAAAAAACAGCTAATAAAGAAAGTCAGTACAACGCAAAAACAGCAATCAGATTACATGAGCATTTGATGTTTAATTGTAAAATGAGCTGATAATGAGTGGCGAGATGATAAAACCTGTTTCCCTTGGGTTGGTTCCAGTTAAGAGCCAAAGCTGCAGCGTTTTGTACAATCCAGAGAGTTGTTGATAAGACGAGTAAAGAGCCTGTCACGCTGATCTAAATAAGTAAATAACAAATATAGGCATGGGTAATCATCTCCAATTGAGACAGTCAATGCTGTTACATGAGTGCCATCGGATCGGATTAATGGCTAAATTACAATAAGACTGAGTTATTCAGTTCATGTAGACACATTAATCTGACAAGAAATGGAATCTGATCGGGTTACTTGTGATTGAATTACGACCCCGAGATAACTCGATCCAAATGCCCACTGAACATGCATGTAGACGACAGTGGATCGGATCGAGCGTTCTGTGCATGCTCGAGATTTTTTCCCACGATGTTTTTCACCCGGAAGTCGAAGGAGACGATATTACTGTTGTTGTCGCCGCCGTCGGAAAGAAACAATCAACACGATGGAGAATGTGCCGTTTGCTTCGTGTTTGTGCCATAACCAGCTCATCACAAATGTAGAGGGATGTAGCTTCATCTTGCTCTTCGTTCGCTATCTATCGTACCGGGGTATGACATGATTTGTGCCAGTGATTCGATTCATTCACCGCCATATATCCAAGGATAATTACCCTCAGATAAGGAGCATAACCCAACTATAGCCATAATCGAGTTAATCTCATCATGTAAACCCACTGAGTGACACTGAGCTCTTCCTCATGTGGGAGAAGCAATGCAAACATAACTTTGTTTCTACACTGATACTGCAGGGACTTTAAGACCTGGTATAAGGTCTAAACCCAAGCTTTAGGTTGGTTGGTTTATACCGGTTGTGGTGGGTTTTTTTTTTGTTGTTTTTTTTGCAAGAGGAAGCTTTCAGGAAATTAATGTCCCTAATGAAGGTTCTCTAAAGTGATAGAAACATGACTGTGTGTGTGTGTGTGTGTGTGTGTGTGTGTGTGTGTGTGTGTGTGTGCAGCCTGTCAAACAACTGAGCAGCACTCAACATTTTACTCTCTGACAGAGAGAATAATAACAGACTGGAGGAATGTTCCAACCCTGTCTGCTTCTCTCATTCCCTCTCTCACTGCTGCTCTGGGTCTTTCTTTTTTTAAAGAAATCTGACTCCTCCTCCTCCACTGTGGAAAAAAAGCCATCTGAAGTTACCACTCAGGCCTTAAAGGGAGAGATGCTTTCTCTGAATGCGCACACACACACACAAAGATCCTGCTCTGTTGTCATTATGCAGATTGACTATGCGTAGTGCCATTCATCCACTCAGTCGAGCCATATGGTAAATGCTTTTGTGTGTGTGTAAGGGAGAGGTGGAAAGCATTGAGTTGGAAACGGTTGGATTTCCCCTGCTTAAGGGCGTACACCTTGTCTCAGTAGACAGTTTCCTTGCTTGTGTCTTGATTCTGCAACTAAAATGTCTGAAGCTGTATCTGGAACTGCCTGCTATAATCAGCACACACACTGATTTGGTCAAATTGTAGCATGCACTATGGGATACGCAAAAAAAGAACAATAAAGCGTGTCAGAATATCTGGATGTTCATCATCCCACAATGCAAAGTGCCCTGACAGACACACAGTTAGACTGGCCCACAGTGACACCTCCACATTATACGTAAAGAGAAAAAAGATCTGTGCTTCTGAAGCAACAGAAACAACTTCATCCAAACCTGAGAGGCCTTATCTTAAAGGTGAAATCAAATTGTAATTGTAAAAGAGCTTAGAACTATTCCAGTCTGGGCCTTTAATATACTTATTTGTTGGGGAGGTTAAACGAGTTAAAAGATATATACATAGTATAAAGTAGCGATGTTTATGAATGTTGCTTCACAGCTGAGGTTACTCTCATACACGGACACATCCAGGCCCAGATTTACTAAGCTGGGCTAATTAGTGTGTGGTCATGAATCAGAAATAACACCTATGGGAGTGTCCAGTTGTGCAGATGACATCCTAAATGAGGCTGATGTACAAACAGTCCAACCAGCTTATTTCATTACTGAGCTAAGCAGTCCGCCCTCCATTGCAGGAATTACCTCAGACGCAGCTCGTTTCCTTTTCCTTTTACCTTTTTCAAGGCATATCAGAATGATCCTTGTTACCTGTGCAGGTAATATATTTAAGATATGCTTTTTGGCTCAGATAAAAAACAAGACCTTTTTGTTTGGAGGAGTTAATCGATAAATTAACTCCTCCGTGAGCCTTATCAGTCTTAATTTTAGACTGTGTACCCAGTTTTTATACCTTAAGAAAAAAAAGAGTTAGAGATTGGAGGTTGTCATTGAATTCCTCTAATCAGTTAACAATGATGTGGCCTAGCAATCATTTGCTCTGATAACATCTTATCATGGCATTACAGATGCATTCTTCACACACTCAATCCAAGAGGGCCAGATAGATATAGCAGTGTGGACACTTTCTTACTACTGCACCTAGATAGATTACACTGATTGTAAAAAATGAACATGAAAGCAGTGTGTGACAGGCACACAGCCAAAGTAAATCTGGGCCCGAGACTACAAAAAGTCTCACATTCATACAGGAATGCAAAATGTTAAGATTTGATTGATAGCAATGCAATTAAATTTTGGACAGACTTTATTGTCATTCAAAAGCACATTCACAATGTACAATTATCAATGCTGGCTCTTCCCTGATTGACTCAAAAATATAAAACACAGGTTTTCAGCATCAACACCATTCCATACTTCCTTAAATCCTTAAAACAGAATAAACTTTGGGTTTAGTGTATTTGTTAACTCGACACATATAATGTTACTAAAACACTTAACTGAGGAGAAGAATATATTAACTTAACCCCCAACTCAGAAAACGATCTCGTTGAAAATCATATTATTATACCAGACAATTCAATTATATGTAACCTGACCTACCAGAAATGTGGATCTTTTGCTGCTGAGGAGAGATACTCGCCTTTCACCACTAATTTTGTAGCAGAACAGTGACACTCAGTCACTCTTTCATTACTTGTCACTTTCCCTCCCGGTGCAGCAGATATGAACGGAGCTGTCAGCAGCTAATGGTAGCAGCAGCAGCAGTTTCTCACTCAGTCTCTAAATAGGAAGATGAGATATTGTTTTCATTGAGGCTTTCTTCGTCAAAGTGCATCATAGCTGTCAGCAGCCCTGATTATATTCTATTTTGTACTTTTTTTTAGACTTTTTTTTCTGAAAAACTGTGCAGTTTTTAATGTTGTTAATGCTAAAGCCCAAAGAAGGCCTGAAATCGGATTTGATGATTTGAAGTGGAAATTTAATTGATGACAGGCAGACAGATGGAGAAATTGTTTATTTAGTTCAATTCAGTTCATTTATAAAGTGCCAAATTGCAGCAAAAGTCATATCAAGACACTTCAGATATACAGCCCAATTAGAATCCAATTCATAATCCAATTAATTCAATTACAAATTAGTCCAATTCATACAGAGCCAAGTAAAACTATTTACTAGCTCAGGAAACCAACAGATTGCCCCGAAACTTGTCTTCAGTCCAATCTCCCGTCCTGAGCGTGCCTGAGGCGACTGTGGAAAGGAACGACTCCCTTTAACAGGAAGAAACCTCTGGCAGAACCAGAACCAAGAAGGGTGGCCACCCGCCTCGACCAGCTGGGGGCTGAGAGGACAGAAAAGAGGGGGGAAAACACCATAACACCAGGCCAGGAATACCTGCTGAGAGAGAGAGAGACACAAGTTTAATGACAACAATGATGTCATATGTACATGGAGAGTAAAGAGAGCAAAGGGAGGAGAGGTGCATCATGGGAGCTCCCCCAGCAGGCTAGGCCTATAGCAGCTTAACTATGGGATGTTTCAGGGTCACCTGAGCCATCCCTAACTATAAGCTTTATCAGAAAGGAAAGTTTTAAACCTAATCTTAAAGGTAGCGAAGGTGTCTGCTTCCTGAAGCCAAACTGGCAGCTGGTTCCACAGAGAGGGGCCTGATAACTGAAGGCTCTGCCTCCCATTCTACTTTTAGAAACTCTGGGAACAACAAGTAAACCTGCTGTTTGGGAGCAAAGTGCTCTGTTGGGAAAATATTAATAACAAATTATGTAAAGTTCAGTATCAGACAGGCTTTCTCTTCATGACTTCCATCTTTAAGCACCCCACCCAGAGAAGAATTGTTTCAGTCAGCGACTGTTCCCCTGCAGGTGCAGGAAAAGCTCCCTGGGCAGTTTAACTTGTTTAGCTGATGCCCCTTGTACAGTAAGGTTGTAAATTGATACTCAGATACTAACCTATACTCAAATACTGTATCTAATTAGATATTCATTTGCAACATTAACACAAACCAATCGCGCCATTTTTACCCCGTTTAGTTGACAAACAAGACAGATGGGCATGTGGCCCATCCTCTCACCTGCAGGTGAACATGTGATCATTGACTTAAGTCCAACACTGATCTAGCTGCTGTTGCCAGCATAAAACAGCATAAAACACAACATTGTCTTTATTGGTATACTGTGACCACTTATGTTGTATTCACATCAAAAGTAGTATCTTTCCATTGTTTTTCACACCTGCTAAAATAAGCTTGCGTGTCGCAGCACATTTATCTTCAGTGCTCTGAGGGCTTTCTACTCCACTTGCAAGACTGAGAGTGAATTGTTGTCTTGTCTGCATTTGAAAATGGCACCTGTGTTCCCATTGATGCTGAGCCGAGCTTATTTGACAGGAGACCGAATGTGGATTTAAACATTTTCACACTGCATTCAAAAACTTGGTACTGTTGTTTTTTGTTTTTTTTTAACCAGTGTATGAATGGCTTTAGTTGCATTTTGCGGGCACTTTTGCAGATGGTGTGGTGCACCAGTGTGATGTGGAAATATACCCAGAATTGTGTGTCTATTTATTTTTATTCATCATCACCTTGTGTGAGACATCAGCAGGGAGTGAGAAAATGAATGCACCTGTGTGCGTGTTTTGTGATTAAGAGACTGTAGAGCCTGTCTCGTGATCATTTTAACAGTGCTTGGTGGGATGCCTGGCATGTTATCGTCCGTTTGTCAGATAAGTAAACAGCTGTATGCTGCTGCTGCTTTCCTTTCCACACACCCGACCCTTGAAATATGAGGATCTTTTCAAAATAAACAAGCTTTTACACTTGTGACATGACAGTTCCAAACAGTGAGGATAAGAAAGCAAAGATCAATGTCTTCTGACATGAAATGGTCAGGTAGTTTATAAGATAAATATATTATCTCATGTACTGCTGTAGCTTTGGCTGAGCATTTATAGAACAGTCCTCAAAATTTAAATACGAAACATGAAGAGCAACAACACCATGACACACAACTCATGTGTGCCAAGCAAAGACTGAAATCACAATGAAATTCTGTGCACAGAATATCACTTGGGTCAATGAGAACAGCTGTCTTCTCAACACTTTGAAACCTCTTACTTGTTTTTCTGCCCCTCTCTCCAGACTAACGACTTGAGGAAGTTTTGTTTTGAAGTTTTTTCTGTTGTTGTTGCTCTCTCGCGTTGCAATTTTGGAGGGAAGGCTGGGAGGCAGAAAGTTTGCTGAACAGAACATGGCTGTCTCTGACAGAAGCATGCAACCATATTAGTTAGAACCAGAGTCAGACCCTGACAGAAGCATGCAACCATATTAGTTAGAACCAGAGTCAGACCCTGACAGAAGCATGCAACCATATTAGTTGGAACCAGAGTCAGACCCTGAACAAGAAGAACATCCCGAAATCCGACCATCAAGGCTTCAACAAAACGTTGGTGAATGATTACTTTCTGTATGTTCGTACATTGGCTGACAACAACTGACTGCACATGACATGTTTTGGTATGTTACCTGTTATGCAAACCTGTACCTCTGGTGGGCATTTTAATTCAAGAACCACAAACCTAATGAAGTTATTCCTCCAGTCACACCAATGACATCCAAGCTGTCTCTCTTTATTCCCGGTGAGTCCTCCCCACTATTTCTGCATCTTGCTCCTATCTATCATCCATGTAGTTTCCCCTTCAACTTTTCTGGAATTTGGCATCTTAAGTTAAGTTCGTGAACGCTCAATTTGCTTTAACCATTTGTAAATAATTCTTCCATTAAAAAGTAGGGGAAATCCCTTTCCTTAGCTAGGAAATTGTTTTTGAATTGGCTCTGTATTTATAAATTGGACTAATTTTGAATTGAATTATTCTGATTTGATTGGATTATGATTACAATGAATTGGACTCTAATTGGCTTGAATTGGATTGTATCATTGAAGTGCCTTGAGATGAAATTTGTTGTGATTTGGCGCTTTATAAATAAAACTGAATTGAATTGAATTGAGCTTCCTGCCCAGCTCAGAAAAATCTCTCAAAGATATGCTGCTGCAGCTCACTGCCACTATGCATTCTACGCCATCTGGAATAAAAAGATCGAATTGTATGACAGATGGGAATGACATTTGGAAATGGCAGGAAATGAGAAATATAGGAAATACAGTAAATATAGAAAAATAGAAACAAGAAAAGTGACACAGTCACAGTAACATGATTATCTCCACACTCCCTTACACATACACAGGATTTTGTAATCTGGTTAAAACTCCACAAGTGTCTACCTTGAGAAAGAAACTGCAGAATTCATTATGAGTTGGCACATCTTTATATACATCCTGATGTTCACCTAATAAAAACTAAGCTTACAAAATGCTTTAGTGACAACAGATTTCCTGCTGAATTCACAAAACATTTGCTTAAATGCAAACAGATTTTTTTATAATTTAGTCAGCAAATGTGAACTCGAACACTCGCAGTCTTACACAGTTCCTATTTTGTAAAGATAACATTTAAATGAAAAAACACACGGGCTGCATGTGCTGTTATGATCAGCAGCCATGTATCCAGCTATATGTTGTGAATAGTCATTTAAATATCCATTCAGATGTTGGAAGAAAAAAACATTCACTTGGACGGGCCCCCAAACCAAAGAGGTTCCTGACTCTTCTACAAAAAACCTATTCATTAATCAATGTGACAAAAATTAGACATGCCCATCCCAGAGAAAAGATGGCAGAGAGACTCCCCTTCTCTGCCTCCTTCCCCTCTTGTACTCACACTTTGAGTGTGTTGGCTTTTTCAGGAAGAATTAAGCACCGGGAGTGTGATCCCCTGCGGCCCCTCCCCTCCCTTCTGTGTGTTTCCATTTTGTGTGTGAGAATGTTTCATTAAATGATGGATATGGGGGGAAAAGGACAAAAAGACAAAGAAAGAAAAGCAAACAGAAAGGAAACAAAGGTCTCATCAGACACGCAGAGAGACAGACCGTCAGAGGACAGTTCACATACGCTCACACATGGATATTCTCTGCTAAACATAATGAAACATACAGGGTGAAAGGAGTCCTGAGGAAACCAGAAAGATCCTACAGAGCCTTATCCAGGACCCTAAAACCAAGCATCATACAGTCAACTATTTGTCCACATGCAAAACTCGCATCTGCTTCAACTCACAAACTGCTAAGTTTATTTTAAAGCACACAAATGGAAATATATCATTTCTGGATTTGGAAGGTTTACTCATTTCTATGATCCACTAACATCTGGCACTGCTCACTGTCACATGTACTCATCCTAAAAAGACTTTTTCCCATTTTTACCAAAAGGTTACGATATATGACAGTCACTGCCTAAGATAATTTTATATTGCATGAATAGATCTTGGGATTTTAAAACCATGGCTGCCATGAGATAAACACCAGGTGCCTGGGACTAGGGATGGAGTGTTTTTCGATCGGATCGTCAGGCCTACGTTGATCGAAGGGAGGATCGTGATCTTTTTTTCAAATTGAGATCTTGAATTAATTTAATGCCATAAGATGTTAAAGAAAAAATCTATAGAACCTACTGTGTACCTAAAAATGTTTCTGATGGAGCAACATGTCTGCAGAGCCCTTTGATCTGTGCAACTGAGGAGTGAAAATTAAGCTCTTAATTACACCCTGTTGCATCTGTTTTTCCTTCTCGCTTTTTTTCGGAGATGCGCAGCTCTTTGTCTCCTCTGTTCTTCATCTTCTTGCTTGCTTACCAAACACTTTTCTCTGCAATATTATCTTTCTTGCGCCAGGCGCGTTTTTTTTTTTAATAGCTGAAATAACTGCGCCCTCTCGGCCTGTGGGATCGTCTATCAGAAATCGACAGTGGCCACGATAGAACGATATATTGTCCCTGAAATTATTGCCGATAAACGATATTATTGTTAACACATACTGTATATCATAATAATGGACACCTTTTCAAATACAATACACTTTTATTTCTCAAGTGTTTTACACCATTGTGTACACCATAACAATGTTTAAATATCCTAAATGAATAAAATAAAAAAATATAATGGACTCTCAGCTCTGTGAGTGAAATTGCACTTGAATAGACATTCTGTTAGCGCACATCATTTAGCGCTGTTCCGTTTATATTTACTTCGACGCCCAAACGCCTCGGTGAGTTTTGACTGTCGGGAGGAAGGCTCTGCATCTCGAGGTGTATTTTTTTCCCCCAGCTGGGAAAACTGGGTCGGCTGGCTTGCCTTTCTTTGTTACCACCACTTTTAAACAAATTCAGCATACTGGCTCGTCCGTGTTGATGTGCTCACCTTGCTCATTCAGTTTGAAGCCGAAATATTCCCACACTAGGGCTGTGGCATTTGGCTTTGCAATCATCTTATTTCCTCGCGCTGCTCTGCACGAGGCTCACTTCCTGCACTCTGTGTGTAGCCAGTGCTAGCTGCCCAGGCTCCCCTCACAGACAAAGAGACTGGATGACTGACAGGAGGGTTCACTCTGTTCATTCCGCTATGGAACAAACGCGCCCAGGTGCTGAGACCCAGCACAGAGTGAACCCTCGTGTCATCCAGCCTGCTTGGAGGCAAGAGACGAGGAAAACAAACACGCATGCATATGCTAATATATGAACATGGCAATAATTTTGAGTTAATTCAAATTAACTCAAAATGATTGAGTTCATTTAAATTTATCGTGCGATTAATTGATTTATTGATTATCGGCCCAGGCCTTCTCACATGATATTGTGGCATAAACTAATGGTACACTGTATTAGCCATTAGCAGTTTCAGTTTAAACAATAATCATGGATGAAAATCACTATTTGAATATCTTGATAGAGTAGGAAATGATCAAACACAGGAATGGAATATGACACAAGATGTCATAAGAAATAAGAAACATATCTGTAGAGATCTAAAAATCTGTGTCCAAAACAAACAGCTGACATTAGTGATACTGTGATAATTATGGGAGAATGTTTTATGAGCATGAAGTACTTGAAAGCAGACAACTAAAACTGTAGTGTCCAGCTAAGGCTGGGATGGCATGGTGCTTATAGTGCATCCTGAGGATGCACTTTGTATACTCATTAAGATCCAAAATTGCAGTCGAATGATGTCATTAACTCACTTTGACCATTGTGCATGACAGTTCTACACTTGTTTTTTTTTATTCCACAAACGATATTGTTGTAGTATTATTTCTGAATACTGAAAAAAGTGAGAGTATAGTAAAATCAGGTAAATAATTACATGTAAACATACACCCACATTCCTAATGGGTTCACTGTTTTAAAAGCAATCCAATTTGAATTCCATTTGAGTAAATAAGGTGTCTATCTGTTGTGTGTCTTATCAACACTACATGAGGCAAAAAACAAGAGATAGCTGAGCTTTTGCTTGCTCACCACAACAGTACTTACATCAGGCCACAACATTACCATTCTAATAGGATAAATACTGTAAGAGAAGCTACAATGCACACCCACACACAGATGTAAGCCAGGCTGAGCTCTCAGAGGAATTAGGATATGCAGCTACTGTCTGTGGTATGAGGGAGGAGGATACACTGCAGACAGAGGGGAATGGGATGGCTTAAACAGAGAGGAGAGAGCTGGCGGTATACTGTGGAAACTCTGAGCAGCAACGGGTGTTTCCTTTATCTTTCTAACCTGAAAGCTGCATGTAGACAAGATTTATGGAAGCCATAACCAGGAAAAGGTCAAACTGCTGAACTTTCAGGTTGATCACAAATGTTACATACATTATATCTGTATTACAAGTCCTGCAATGCAGCCTCCTTTTAGGAACAGCATCAAGTTTTTGCCCATTTGTATAATTATAAATTAAAAGTTCACCTGACTTTTCAAAATGCCTAATTTTATAGGTGACATGTTTCGTTTGTTAATTTTTCAAAAGCTCTTTGGCAGTGGTGCAGTCTGGCATAGATAGTGCCAGTGTTTGTCATCAGCACTGGCATTAGATGGATAAAGGATGATGGTCCTTTTATATAACCTAAACTTTCAATGCCATGTGAGACCATTTCATTTAGCTTTGGGATCAGGAATTAAAGCAGCTGGACATCAATTAGAATATTGAATGTTAGACACCCAGTCTCCCTGTCGACCTGTCCGACTGTCCTTGGTCAAGACACTGAACCCCATGCTAACCGTGATGTGTTCATCTGTGTGTGTACCATTTGTGTTTATGCTGTGGATGCAGACAGGAGCAAGATGCAGGAATATGTGGAGAAACCACCTCTTCCCTTGATCCTCTTGGTGAATGTGAGATTGCTTCAAAATAAAATGAACGAGATTAGAGAATTTACAAGGACACAATATAAAAAATACAGTTTTATGTGTTTCTGAAAGACATACTAAAACCAGGTTCCAATGCCTCTACCCAGTTTTGGGCAGACAGAGACTCAGAAGGAGTGGGAAAAGCAAAGGCTGAGGTATTGCAGTGCTTGTTAGCAACAATCCCGGACATGTCACTGTGCAGGAGAAGATTGTAGTCTAGGACATTGAACTGTTAACTCTGAGTTTCTACCAACACTGTCTGTGAGCTCAACAATAACACCCCAATGCTTTGATGGTGATCTATGGAGATTTGAACCGTGTCTTCCTCTCTGCTACACTTCCAACTTTATAACGGTTTGCCTACTGCTCCATTAGAGAAGAATATAATGTTGCATTTATGCCGACAGCTCCTCTGACTGTCTTACATAAATAAAATCTGACTACCTCACTCACTGCATCATGATGGAAAAAAAAAAAAAACCCACAGGCTTTAAGGAGAAGCAGACTCAAACTGATAGAAATCTGGACAGACCAAAGGCAGAGGCCCATCTAGTGGCCGAAGCGGAGGCCAGCAGAAGGACAGGTTGGACCTGCGAGGTGAAGGTTCCACCCATGGATGACAGGGCATCTTGAGACAAAAGAGCGGGGGATCTCTCGGGAGGAGCTAGAGTGGTGACCAGACCTCCAGAGACGAAGTAATGAGAACCTCTTTGGCAGACGACCTGGGAAACAACCAGAACTCAGATTATAAAGGAACAGGAATCTCTCTGTCAGATGACTGGATGTCCAGCGATGGAGGAGCAGGAGCCTCTCAGGTGGGTGACCTGTACGTCAGGTGGAGCAGGACCTCCGAGGACAGCGGGATCAGGACTGATGGAGGCAAGCCTACTAGGGCCCACTCAGATGTAGGAACAGGAGCAGACAGAGGAGGACCGTCCCTCTCTGGGACCTCCTCAGGAACATTGATTGGTCTGGCCGTGGGTGTCAAAGCAGGCAACATAAACAAGGCCTATAATGCAGGTGACACGAACCAAGACTGGGACATGGGCGCAGATGAGTAAAGTGCTGAAGGCAGAGGCTCTGGAAACTGGTGCTCTGAAGGCCGGAATTCTCACGCAGGTGAAGGTTCAGGCTGTGACGAAGGCTGGGGAGCTGGCTGAGGCAGTGGCTGTGGTGATGGCTTGGGAGCTCGCTCTGTGAAGTCGCTGGACCTGGGGCAGAACAGGCCGGCACTGGAACTGATGCAGAAGGTGGAGTGCCCAGCTGAACACCCTTTGAGGCAGGAACCTTGCCTCCATCTGGAGTGTCTTTTCTTGGATGGTAGCTTGACTGAAGTGTTACAGTTGACCCCCTCGGAAGCAGAAACAGGGGCGTCTTACTGGACCTCCATGGAAACTGCCACACCATACCACACACGGAGGCAGGACACCCTGGCAGAGAGGAGACAGGAGAATCAGGCAGCTGGGGTCCGCCGCCTTAGCTTCCTGCTCCACCGCTGCCACACCCTGAGAAGAGAGGAGACATAATCTCACATGCAGCACATCCATAAGCTCACTTGCCACCCTCAGCCTCAGGTCTGGAGGGTTTGTCCACAGTTACAGAACACTTTTACTGCTACATGCACAGCTTGAACATCTTCCCTGAAAGCTGATCTGCTGGGTTCATGTTTGGCCAGATCATTCTGTTACCTTTCATGAAGAGAGGTGGACCCAAATGCAGGCAGGAGCAAGACAGAATCTAGTATTTTAATAAAGATAAAACAAATGTGCTACAGAGCCAGGATAAGAATGCGATAGAAACAAAATTACAAGAATGAAACTGAAGAAACTGAATGAAAGAACAGACTAACAAACTGACTGAGACCAAGACTGAAGGCGGCAAAAGACATCAAGAGATGAAGAATCACAAGAGAGATTAGTAACAGCATGCAATAATCTGACAATGCACAATGGAAAACAGGGAAGATGTATACTGTGGAAGAAATTGACAAATGAACAGCAGGTGATAGAAGCCAGGAGTGACATAGGAAGTAAACATAACTGAATACACAAGGGGGTAAACTCTACAAAATAAAACAGAAAGCAAAGACATTAAAGAGCAAAAAGTAAACCAGAAAACTAAAAAAAATCATATACTATACCAGAGGCTGTTTTAAAGAAAGGACAGAACATACTGCATATCTTAAGGAAGCTCAGGTCCTTCAGTGTCTGCTCCAAGATGTTTCTTCTATCAGTCTGTGGTTCAGTTCAGTCTGCTTTGCAGCATCTGTTGGGGCAGCAGCATCAGAGCCAGAGGCTCAAAGAAACTGAACAAACTGATAAAGAAGGCTGGCTCTGTGCTGCCCTGGAGCTGATTGTAAAAAGAACAATGCTGCAATATGACTAAACATCTTGAACAACACTGGGCATCCTACATAACATAGTGATGCAACAAACATTAAAGATCATTCCTGCCCAAAGCGATAATTCTACACAATTCTCTAACTGTAAATGCAGTCTGCACAGGTAAAGCCCAACTCTCAAACTGAGCTTAGACATTCAGCGCTATCTGTTGTATGTAGGAATAATCAATGTAATAGGACATGGCTTGGTCAGTCACATGTTCCAATACTTTTGCTTACATGAGAAATGGGTGGGTTCAAACAAAAGGTGCTATCTTCTAAATTGTGTTTCAGATCCAGATGGGACAACCTGGAAATAAAAGCTGAAATGTTGAGCTCCCTTCTTATATCCATCTTTTGATGTCAAACCCAAATGTTTTCAGTCTACAGCAGAAATAAAGGAATTGGCCTCACTGTTCCAATACTTTTGGAGGGGAGTATGTGTATCATGTATGTGTAGTGCAGAAATTGACCTGGGTGTAAAGCATTGATAGCATCAAATACAGTGATATGAAGCTGTCAAAAAGGAAGGACAGAGCCCCTCTCCTGTGGGAATAAGCTGATCAGCTTTCACAAAGACGACTCAGCCGATAACAGTCGGTGGCTGACAAGTTTTTACCACCAAGCCTTTTTCTACAAAAAATGTCAATGGATAACCTATTTCTCTTTGGAAACAGTAGCATAGTGTTAGGGATAATGTTCCCTCTTTTGTCAGAAATATCTTTGTAAAACATTTTGTTTAGTTGTAACAGTCAAGTTTTCACTACTTTTCTGACATGTGGCATTAAACATTCATTGAAGGGCCATTTCATATCTCAGTTTCTTCCTTTTTAAGGCAGTTTGTGGTGGATTTTACTTTGGTATTCACAACACACGTTTGATGTTACAGAGGCCAAACATCAGTCTTCAGTATTTCAGTTAGAACACATTAATCCCGAAGGTTCGAAGGCTCTTAGATTCTCACAGCTGAGCAAAAACTCGATTTAGGTATGCCTCCCATGTAGGTCATTATACAAAAAACACTAAATGTGACCAGAATTTGATTTATTCCTAATAATTTGGAGGACCTTTTCAATGCCTTGCCAGCGCCACACTTTTCTTTTAGAACAAATACCACATCCCAAATGTCAGTTAAGACATTCTCCTACTGTCAGTGTCTAAGGGAGTTTAAGAGAAAACAGATCAGTCTGGTTTTTTTTTTGCATTTATTTGAATTATGAAATGACATCGACTCAAAGGAGGAGTTGCCTCTCGCTGTGTGAGGTTAATACAGTGGGAACATAGCAGGGCAAAAAACCTTCTTTGAAACATCACAACACAACAACAAAAGCCTTATTTTAGCAATAAAAAAAAAAAAAAAGGATGAGCAAATTTAACTGAATTTCTCTTCGGGCTGTACGTATGCAACCCTGCACAAGCCAGGAAAATCTGATTGTTAAAAAAAGAAGAGAAGAAAAAGAAAGCTGGCCCTGCGCTGGCTGTCCATCACGCACCTCTAAACACCAAACTCTCCTCCTATCTCTGGTGGAAGACAGTTGCTGGTGTCCACAATCAATATATTGTAAGAATAATAGTAGAAGGAATGTTGTTGCTCACTTTGGCAGTGGACGAGTGTAAATGTTTTCTTGTTGTGCTCCTGTCTCAGGTGATCAATGTTGATGGCAGTGACAGACAGACTCTGCTAGAGGACAAGCTGCCTCATATCTTTGGTTTTACTCTGCTGGGTGATTACATCTACTGGACTGACTGGCAGAGACGCAGCATTGAGAGGGTTCACAAAGTCACGGCTGTACGAGAGATCATCATCGATCAGCTGCCAGATTTAATGGGCTTGAAAGCTACTAAAGTGACAGAGATATACGGTAAGCCTCGTTTGTTTTTTCTTGGGATTTCTCAACAGCTGTATGATATGCAAAGCAAACCTAGAAATGTGGAATTATGTGAAATACAAAGTGAAATATTCCAAAAAATATTTGTTCCTTGCCCAGGTACAAACGGCTGTGCTGTGCATAATGGTGGATGCAGCCATCTGTGTTTCTGGCGTCAACAGGCTGTCAGCTGTGCCTGTCCCATGGGGATGGAGCTCCTTTCAGACCTCCAGACCTGTGTGGTGCCTGAGGCCTTCTTGCTCTTCACCAACAGGTACGCACCTCTGAATAGGGCTGTCTGAATTATGAAGTTTTTATCATACAAATCATCACCAGTTTGTCTCTTTTAATTTCTATTCAACTAACACACTGGTAGCCTTATATTGACTTAATATTCCACATAAACCTAAAAAAGCATAAAAGACATTAGAAATCAATACAATAACGTGAATAAAATATTTTTGCCTTTTGGGTTCTATGACAGTTTTGTCAGTTTCAAGCCAAAATAAGAAGACAATTATGATGATTATGTAACCATGATCACCAATAACTGTGATTATATGATGACCTGCCAGCTGTTTCATCTTCTTGCTATCTACTAATAATTCAATTCAATTCAGTTTTATTTATATAGCGCCAAATTACAACAAATGTCATCTCAAGGCACTTAAATAATACAGTCCAATTCAAATCCAATTCAAATCCAATTGATTAATTTACAAATAATCCAATTCATTCATATAGAGTCAATTCAAAAACAATATCCTAAGGAAACCAACAGATTGCACCGAAATATGTCTTCAGTCCAATCTCCCGTCCTGAGCGTGCCAGGGAAACACAAGTTAATAACCACAATAATGTCACATGTACATAATATCATTTGAGAAATTAAACAGGGGGGAAAAGAGAGCAAAGTGAGGAAAGATGTGACAGATGAGGCCCCCCAGCAGTCTAAGCCTATAGCAGCTTAACTATGGGATGTTTCAGGATCACCTGAGCCATCCCTAACTATAAGCTTTATCAAAAAGAAAAGTTTTAAGCCTAATCTTAAAAGTGGAAAGGGTGTCTGCTTCCTGGACATTTACTGGCAGCTTATTCCACAAGAGAGGGGCCTGATAACTGAAGGCTCTACCTCCCATTCTACTTTTAGAAACTCTGGGAACAACAAGTAAACCTGCAGTTTGGGAGCAAAGTGCTCTGTTAGGAAAATATCTTACAATGAGATCTTTAAGATATGATGGAGCTCGCTCATTAAGAGCTTTATATGTGAGGAGAAGAATCTTAAATTCTATTCTGAATTTAACAGGGAGCCAATGAAGAGAAGCTAAAACTGGAGAAACATGATCTCTCCTGTTAGTTCTCATCAGAACTCTGGCTGCAGCATTTTGGATCAGCTGGAGGCTTTTCAGAGAATCTGTGGGACAGCCCAATAATAAGGAATTACAGTAGTACAATCCTGAAGTAACAAATGCATGGACTAGTTTCTCTGCATCACCCTGAGACAGGATGTTCCTGATTTTGGCAATATTATGAAGGTGAAAGAAGGCAGTCCTAGAAACCTGTTTTACATGTGCATCAAATGATAAATTCTGGTCAAAAATAATTCTGGTCCAAACACTATCTAGAGTAACTATATAACTAGACAGTTTCTCCCTGAAGTGCTCAGGCCCAAAGAGAACAACTTCAGTTTTGTCTGAATTTAAAAGCAGACAGTTCTGAGTCATCCAGGTCTTTATGTCTTTAAGACATACTTGTAGTCTGACCAACCTATTGGTTTCATCTGGTTTCATAGATAAGTACAGCTGAGTATCATCAGCATAACAATGGAAATTTATGCCATGCTGTCTGATAATGTTACCTAATGGAAGCATGTATAAAGTAAAAAGAATTGGTCCAAGCACAGAAACCTGAGGAACTCCGTGACTTACTCTGGTGTGTGAGGAAGATTCTTCATTTACAAGAACAAACTGGAATCTATCAGATAAATATGACTTAAACCATGACTTGTTTTGTTTGTATAAAATTAGAATAATTTCTAATCTGATAATACGATTTTTTTCTAAAATTGATAGTCACAACATTTGTAAATAAAGCAACATTTAAGCACATTATTGCGCACCAATGCTTGTTGTAGATGATGGAGAGACTAAAGAGTACTGCATGGCTCTAGATTTGTCTTTATTTCATTAGTTGTGTCAGTAATAACGTTTTGACTGGACTTTGATTTGATCTCAAAATAGCTCGAGCTCAGATGCTCAGTTATGGTGTTATGTTCTAACTTACACTTATTATTAAAAACTGAAAATCTTTGATTTTCTCATTTCTCTTTCTTCTCAGGGACAGCATTAGAAGCATTTCTTTGGGTACTAACAGCAATGACGTGGCCATTCCTCTGACAGGAGTGAAAGAGGCCTCTGCCCTTGATTTTGATGTCTCTGAAAGGAGAATATACTGGACGGACATACAGGCCAAGGTAGGCCGGGCTCCAAAGATACATTTGGATTTGAATTCAGGTTCTGTCAAAAGAAGAAAAAACAAACACAATTATTAAATCTAATTAAATCGGTGATTTTATTCATTTTTTTAATTGGTGGGGAAGGCTCTCTTCTTTATTTATTCTCAGATCTTTATTTTGAATTTCAGCCTCAAATTGAACAGAAGTATTTTAATATTTGTTGTCCCCTCACTCTCTCCCTTGTACTCCTCTCCCTCCCCCTCAGACAATCAGCAGAGCTTACATGAATGGCAGTTCTGTAGAATATGTTATCGAGTTTGGACTGGACTACCCAGAGGGCATGGCAGTTGATTGGATGGGCCGCAACATCTACTGGGCAGATACAGGAACTAACCGCATTGAGGTGGCCCGGTTGGATGGCCAGTACCGACAGGTTCTGGTCTGCAAGGACCTCGATAACCCACGCTCATTGGATAACCCACGTTCTCTAGCACTAGACCCAGCCAATGGGTAAGATCACAACCAGTAGAAACTAAATTCTTGACTACTCTTAAATGTAGTCAGCATGATCATTAGTAGCCTTTCATTCATCTAATATTGCACGTCTGACATAAACAAGTATCAAAAGACCGACATATGGGATAACAAGTGTAGCAAGTTTTAAAGTGTTCTTACTATTAAATGAAATGCAGCTCTTTATGGGGCACCATTCCTTTGGTAAAGGAAAAATAAATCATTAATATTAAAATTAATCTTAATCAGTCTCAAAGTGCTACTTCACGGTTCTCGCTTGAATTGACTGAAATTACTTAAAGAAGCATTCAACAACGACTTGTTAAATATATATGAACTATTTATTGAAAGATGTAACCAAAACATGAACTTTAAAGTCCAAACAGGAGAAATGTGTTGACTATCTATGGTGTTATATGGAGCACTTTATGGTTTGTGAAAGGGGCAATAGAATAGAATAGAATAGAAAAATACTTTATTCATACCCAGTGGGGGAAATTCAAAATTAATCAAGTAGCTCAAAAATGTTCTTTTTTAGATAATTGATTGTACATTAGGACAATAACAACAATAATAATAAATAACTAAATACATAAATAGATACATTTGATAAACAGTCACTATTGAAAAGCCTTGTGGCTGTGGGGACAAAGGACCTCCTGAATCTCTCAGTTCTGCAGCTTCTCCTCTGACCTTCCAGGATGCTGTGGAGATGATGGTTATTGTTCTCCAAAACAGAATATAATTTCCTCCTCATCAGTTGCTCCACCACAGCACTGAGAGGGTCCAGCCTTCTGCCTACACCAGAACTGGCCTTTTTCACCAGTTTTTCCAGGCGCCTACAGTTTTTGTCTGTAGTGCAGCTCCCCAGCTGACAACAGCATAGAACAGGGCACTCTCAATGATAGTGTGATAAAACATGCACATCATATCACTGCAGACAGTGAAGGACCTGAGACGTCTCAGGAAGAAGAGACGTCTCTGGCCCCTCCTGTACTCTGCTTCTATGTTGGCAGACCACTCCAGTTTATTATCCAGGACCACCCCCAGGTATTTGCAGGTCTGAACAGTCTCTATCTCCCCTCCATCAATACAGACTGACTGGTATGGAGTTTTAGATCTCCTGAAGTCCACCACCAGCTCTTTGGTCTTGGTAGTGTTCAGGAGTTCCTTTTGGTCCAGCCATAGAAGGACTCCACAAGGTCCCTGTACTTCTCCTGTCCACCGCACACACGTCACAACAGCCGTATTATCAGAATACTTCTGTATGTGGCAGGACTCTGAGTTGTACCTGAAGTCCAATGTGTACAGGGTGAAAAGAAAAGGAGCCAAAACGGTACCCTGCGGAGCCCCAGTACTGCATGGCTTTAACCTGATTGGCTCAGTTTCAGGACATTTAGCGGCTCTTTTCCTAGCAGCATAGCCCAGGATCACTTCTCCTGTTAAGTCCATGATCATGG
This sequence comes from Leuresthes tenuis, assembly GCF_036924035.1. Taxonomy (NCBI): domain Eukaryota; kingdom Metazoa; phylum Chordata; class Actinopteri; order Atheriniformes; family Atherinopsidae; genus Leuresthes; species Leuresthes tenuis. Next base: position 28,183,568 of record NW_027325359.1, on the reverse strand, counting down.
CTTCCCACTGACTCAAAAAGGGTATTTCTGAGTATAGGTTTGAGCTTGGAACAAGGTAAAACGGTTGGGTTAGTGTGAGGGTAGTTGTGTGGATGGTTTGGTTAATCAGTTTGAAAAACCAGATTGTTTTCCTTATTTTTCTGTTTACTTAGAAACAAATAGTGAATTATATTAGAAATAAACATAACTGTGTTATTTTACTAAAGTGGAAGGATGTATTTGATGATCATTACCAGTTATGGTAAAAAGGGGGAAAACATTAATGCTAACACAAAGGGAACGTACAAGCTCTCGGCCTGTTGTTGTCTTCAAGCCTTCACAATCAGTTTTTTTTAAGGTTTTTTAAGGATTAATTAAATTCAAGTAATGTTTCCAAATAACAAAGATGATATTGTTATTTTTGTTTTATTTCAAACAATGACTTAAAATGTATTCAGGAATGCTTCATGTAGTTGACCAGTATTTAAAGATAGCTGGTATTCACTGATACCAAGCAAAGTTCCTAGCTTTTCTTTCTTTGGGTTTTATTTTTATTTTCAATGTGATTAACCAAAGCAGCCAACAGATGACGCCAGAACTTGTCTTGGTGTAACAAGTAGGGGCGGGGCCGAGAGAAGGAGGTGAGGAGTTGACGTCACTGGTGGCGAATTTTAGCACTGCCCACCAGTAGTCGTTCACGACTTCAGGGATTCTATCTCAGTTCCCCTTCGGAGCGATGAAGTCAACTTCTCTCGTACAAATACTACGCACAGGGAATGGCGCAGCTGCCTTTTGCACCTTCTTTTCACGGCACTCAAGCTTTGAGAACACAAGACAAGCAGCTTTGCCAAACTCTGCTCTTTCACAATGCTCAGAGACACGGCGGTCCCGGTTCAGAGTTCTTTCCTTTTAGAGCCACCTTAATGATAATAATAACTGCTAGAATCACCAACTCAAATGTTCTACAACCCACTGGTGCCATTATTATTCCCCTCAGCGCTTGTAAGTCTTTTAACTGTACTTACTTTTTCTTTCAAGCTGGGTCCAACAAGCACAGCAGGTTCCAAAAAGATGGACAGCTTATTAGTGGTTTTCAATATTTCCTGAAAGCAAAGTGTTTTTAGTTAAAGGCCTACCAAATACTGCGCCACTGAGTGAGCTCTCTGTATAGTGTACCTCAGTGTTTTACTGAAACATTGCTACCTGCCCACCCAAATCCTAAAGAGTGGTTCGTTGCCAGAAAATGTGCATAGTAAAAATGTTGGTTTGTGTCAGAGACCTGTAAAAGTCTCTCATCCTGTTTTCAGGATGTCGTCACCCACATCTGTAAGCAGGTTTTCTGGAGGTGTATGGTGTCATTTCACAATAATATAACCATGCTAAGACATCAACAAGGACAACTAAGTTCTTGTGTTCTTTCATTCATCTTAGTGAAACAAATGCTGCATCAGAATGAAACAACCATAAGCATAACTTCTGAGATAAGTTGCTCATGTGCATTTTGTCTCTGCAGCTACATGTACTGGACAGAATGGGGAGGTCGACCACGTATAGCCAGAGCCTACATGGATGGCAGCACCATCACTACTTTGGTGGACAAAGTGGGGCGCGCCAACGGACTGACCATTGACTATGTGGACCATCGACTCTACTGGACTGATCTGGACACATGTATGATTGAAAGCACCAACATGCAAGGTTTGTTCTCACATCGCCACATGCATGGCCATTACCATATTAACACAAGTCATGAAGCAAATCTTTTAATAAAGAATGAAGAAATTGTCCCCATTTCTACTGTCTGCAGTACGCAGCTAGTCTGCGACCCCCCCCCCCCCCCCCCCCAGCTCTTCTCTTTTTGAAGCTGTAATGTGTGCTGCAGTCAGCAGTTTTTGAAAGGACACTGCTGTAGTTATGATGATGATATTACACTACATATCAAATGTACACTTTGCTGATAGTTGCAGCTTTGTTTTATGTTTGATGATCACATGGTTAATGATAAGATGAGCAGCTGTATAAAGAATGATATCTCTGGCAGGTCTTCAGAGGGAGATCATAGTGGATGACCTCCCCCACCCCTTCGGCCTCACTCAGTACAGGGACTTTATCTATTGGACAGATTTTAACCTGCGGAGTATTGAACGGGCAGACAAACGCAGCGGCCTCAACCGCACTGTGGTACTTCAGGTATGGAATCAGTTAAAGTTGTGGGCCAAGTGTCTAATAATATAATCAAAATGCATTCTTACTGTTATTGTGCTTTCTTTTGTTAACCATGGTTAAAGGCAGGCAGGTTACATGATTCTGCGCTATATCAATCACTGTCTCCAGACGAGATGTCACCAGTCACAGCATATTGTAATTATGGTATCACTCTGTTCACAGGGTCAGCTGGAGCTGATGCTGGACATCCTGGTGTTCCACTCCTCGCGTCAGGATGGCACCAACGACTGCTCACATAACAACGGAAACTGTGCCCACCTCTGCTTGGCTACCCCAGCCGGCGCCCAGTGCCGCTGTGCCTCCCACTACACCCTAAACCCAGATGGAAGAAACTGCAGCTGTGAGTAGAGAGCTGCTGGGACTAAGATAGAAGCACGCACATGCATGGGGAACAAAAAATAAACTGACCCCATTTCCTGAAAAGTTTGAGCATTTTCCAAAATGCAACAAACATTTAAATTTTTTAATCATTTGAACCTTTATTTCAAATCAAATCTTATTTATTTATAAAGCACATTTAAAACAACCCCAATGAGCATATATATAAGCAGAGGCAGATTAAAAGCATTTAAGAGCATTTAAAACCTAGTTAAACCTAATGACTCCCTTAAAAAGTAAGAAATGAAACAATGCTTAAGAGTGTTAAAAGCACTTAAAGGCCAAGGAGAACAAAAATGTCTTCAGCTGTAGAGGATGCATTTAATTACTGTAGAAGGCTGTACCACAGCTTTGGAGCTGCCACTGCAAACACTCAATCTTCCTTATGAGCAAATGTTGATCAAAGAACAGCTAAAAGCAGTTTTCAGAGGATCTAAGAAGCCTGGAGTTTGAGGAAGGGCAGAGGAGTGAGATGTACAGTATATTCAGGTGTACGTAAAGCTTTAAAGACATACAAGAGAATTTTCTGTGTTTACTCGGGAGCCCGTGATGTGAGGGGGTGATACTTTGTCTTTTTCTGATAAACAGACCCGAGTCCAAAGAAATGATTTCAGTGTCTCCACTGACCAACGGGATTGTATTTAGAAAATAAAATCAAAAGTTGAATCTGATGCAGCAACACACTCAGTAAAAGTTGTTCCAGAGCAGGTATCTCAATCTCTGGTCCTCGAGGGCAGCTGTCCTGCAGGTTTCAGATGTTCAGCCCTGCTTCAGGACACCTGTCACCACACAGTCATGTTTCCCATTGTGCTCCATCAGCTTCCTTTTAATGACACGGGAAAAGACGTCACCTTGATGGTAGCGTCTGTCTCTCCAGAACTCCAACATCCATCAGTGGTACCTTCACACAGATGAAGCCATCCATGCCATGGACACTGATGCAGCCCCATACCATCACAGACGCTGGCTTTAAACCTTTCTCTAATAACAGCCTGGATGCTCTTTCTCGTCTTTATAGAAGCCGACGTCAGTTTTTCCCAGAAGCAGCTGAAACGTGGACTCATCTGACCACAGAACACGTGTCCACTGTCCATATGAGATGAGCTGGTGTCCAGAGAAATCTTTTTTCACAATATTCTGCTCTGTAGATGCTGAAAGTGCAAAGTTCTTTATAATCTTACTCTGAGAAGTATTTCCTGAACTTATTGATGATTCTCTGATGGAGTTTGGCACGAAGTGGTGAGCCACGACCAATCCTTGTTCCACCACCTTTGGTGGATGCTCCTTTTATACCCAATCCTGACACCAGCTGTATCTCAGGAGGAAGAGCAGTCACCCATCAATCGGAAGGTCGGTGGTTCGACTCCGGCTTCCCCGGGCTACATCTCGTAGGCAACGTCCTTCCCACGTTGCCTACGAAAGTGTATGAATGTGTGTATGAATGGTTAGAAAGTACGTAGTGCTTTATGAGTGTGTGTGAATGGGTGAATGTGGCATGTAGTGTTAGAAGCGCTTTGAGTGGTCAGTTAGACTAGAAAAGCACTATACAAGTACAGTCCAATTACCATTTACACCCTCACCTGTCAGCAGGTAATTTGCTGATTGGAGAATCTTCCAGAATGCTGGTACTGTAGAGTCTATAAACTTTCTTTGACTCCAGAACAACTTTTACTGAGTGTTGCTGCATCAGACTCTGGATTTATATCTATATTCCAAATTAAATGAAGCTGGTCAGTGAGGAGGCTGAAAATTATTTATTTGGACTCACGTCTATTAAAGCTTCAAACCAATTAACTGTTCTGCTGCTCTTACTTTATATTTTACATATATACTGTTCACATTCATTCATTATTTCCATTTGTATCATCCTTTTTGTTGTCAGTTTGCAGTCAGGCTACATCAGTGCAACTCAAAACATCATTTACTATATAAGTTCAACTTCAAATTCCTACATTGTAGGTGGTACAGGGCTTTTGATGTTAAATATCTGTGCAGGGAGTGTTGGCTTTCATTGATAGTAGGATGAAAGCAACTGTAAAGTAATTATGGATAAATATGATAAACAGAACTTTAGACACATCGGCTGAACTCCAAAGCTTGGAGTTTGGACACATGGGATCGTGACTTGTTTTGTAACATTGGAACTGGGAAGTCGGAGTTGATGAGTATCTGAGCCGAAAGAGGAGGTATTAACAGAAGTCACATCAAATGCGTGTAAAGGAAGACTGACATTGTGTTCTGACCAATGACAGTTGTCATTCAGCTTATGTTGCCACAGGAAGGCTGAACCAGCTGAACCAGAAGCTGTGTGAGTTACTGAAAAGGGACTACCGTGGCTTTTTTTTTTTAACGGGACAAGGCACAACCATCATGTGAAAGACCTTTTAAGTATGTGCACAGGAGAGTGTTTGGATACTTGATGTGTAATGCTCTTGGCCCCTTCTACTGCCACAGCTTGTCACAGCTTTCACTAAGGAACAGGAACAGGATACAAATGAGCAGGTTAAAGGTAAATGCTGAGCTCTGATAACTGCTGCACAGCAGTTATCAGCATGGGATTATTGATCAGCACTGTTTCAGGTTTTATCTGATCTGATGGGATGATGCGTGTGTGTTTGTTTAGACTTGTTGTTCTGTTGTTTGTTTTTCTATTGCACAATTTGCGTTTAGCAAAGATTAGCTCTCTTTTAGCCAGGGAGAACACAGTGGCCCCTAATCAAACTCTGCTCCATTCCCTCATGCTCCCACACCTTCTCACCCTCCATCTCTGTGTCTGCAGCTCCTTCGAGTTTCCTGCTCTTCAGTCAGAAGGCCAGCATCAGTAGGATGGTTTTAGGAGAGCAGAGCCCTGATATGATCCTGCCCATTCATGTCATGAAGAACGTCCGAGCTGTCAGCTATGACCCCCTCGACCGGCTTGTGTACTGGCTGGATGGACGACAGTACATACGAAGGGCCAGAGACGATGGAGTCATGGTAAACCTCACTCTGATCCAGGCACTGACAGCTCATTAGGCATATACCAAAAGTTGATTGTGATAAAATATCAAATGAGTCAAAAGTAGTAATTTGTTGTGGTTGCCTCCAGTCTTCAATGATAGTGAGCAGCACTGCTCAACCAGTGGATAACCAGATTCATGACCTGAGCTTGGACCCTTATAGTCGCCACATCTACTGGACATGTGAGACCAACAACACTATCAACGTCCAGAGGATGGACGGTTACAATGTAGGTGTGGTTGTCAAGGACAACATCGACAAGCCAAGGGCCATCGTGGTCAACGCTGAAAAAGGGTGAGTTCATTTGTTTTTCAGTGGCTGCAGTTCTCAGTCTGTAAGTTACATTATGCTAGGTCAATAAAACCCTTTAACTGCCCGCTCAACCATTTCGTAGAGCACATGTTGAGTCACTATATCTAATTGAGGTGAGTGTTGAAATCAATTCAACCTGATTGAGCTCTCGCTACTGAGGTATGTTATGCCAAAAAAATACATTAGATGATACTGCTTTTTTAAATAGTAGGCGTTTCCATTTCCCCTCAAACAAGGAAGTGAAAGGCAGGAAAATCTTGTTTTTGGTGAAATTTTGAAAGGTATATATATATATATTTTTTTTTTTTAAATCACGTGTTCAAAATATTGACGTCCGCTTAATACACTGTCAGACTTTTAAATTTGAATCAGTTTAGACCTGGTTTTCCCCATAATTTAAAGTGAGTTTTATATTATATTTCTAATGACCTAATATGGCCAATTATACCTATTGTATCCCTTTCCCCAGGCTGACAGGATGGTCCTCGATGACCAAGACTTCAGTATATTGTAGTGCCAATATGTATCTGAATATACTGCTTAAACTTTTGCATACATAGCTTTACAAATGTTGTTTATTAGCGATGATGTGAAGATGATGAAGGGATTTCCGTACACTTACAGCGTTTCTTACATTTCGATCTTGCAGTAAATTCAGCCAGCCTAGGTCTCATTTTATTCGCTCCACCCTGTCCAAACTGTGTTAGTTTAGCTCAGAACAGAACTGCTACTAGTGTGTGGTGTCTGTAGCTGTTTATCTGTTAGAGCACCTATTTAATGATAATTATTATTCTCTTTTATCCCTGACCATTTTAATCTGTTTTGATTAATTCATCCATGTCTCCTTATTTATTGTCGAATGTATATATGTTTATTTATTTATTGTCAGTGCTAAACTGCACTGATCTCCAAACGGTGGATGTGTGAAACACAATTTTGTTTTTATGTGATGCATAAGAATGACAAATAAAACCTCTTTATTTTCTTTGTTTATATATTAGCTGTCCGTGAGTACATCCTCCTGTAAATATAACTATTCCGGCTCTCTCCATTAGCCTCGGTGCTCTGATTCGATGCAGAAGATGTCAGTGGGCAGTGATCTTTCAGGGTGCGCTGTTGTTCATCCAAAACAAACTTATTTCTCCGTTGCCTGCGTGTATTTCCTTTATAGCGTGTTTCAGCAGCGAAGCCGGAACAAAAGCAAATTAAAAAGAAGCCTATTGTGATTAACGGGACGGTTACAGAAGCTACAGCGATAGTAGCATCCTTAGTAACCACCATAGCAACGTTTGAAACAAAAATAAACTTTACAAGTTAATAACTAACACACTAAAGCTTGTACATTCCCTGATGGAAGATTGTAAAAATTTAAATAAAAGTTTTCGCTTTCAACAATGTATTATATTTATATGGATATTCGTAGGATTATGCACGAAAGTCTGCGCATAACTTTTTGTACGTTTTCATACGAACTGTGGAAGAGAACAGCCTGCCAACTTTGTTATGAGGGGGGGCTAATCCCCTTAGTGTTGGGCTTTTTACATCACAGCCCAAAACTAATTCAACTGTTTAGCTCGCAGTGAATCGGTACCACGTCGAACAGTGAATCAGTACCACGTCGAACAGTGAATCGGTACCACGTCGAACAGTGAATCGGTACCACGTCGAACAGTGAATCGGTACCACGTCGAACAGTGAATTGGATCTTTACAGCTCTGTATGCAGCACTCTTTACTCTTTACTGCTGTGGTGATATTCTTGTTATTATCTGTTAGTACTATTATTATCATTACCGATATTATTATCAGCATTAATATTGTTAATACGTTTTTTTTGGCAGTAGTGCCCTTTATTCAAAAGTTGCTTGACAGACGGGGATGACATGCAGCAAAGGGGCAGCGGTGAGACTCCAGCTATACTGAGGCGCTTCAGGCTCTGTAGGTGGGGGTCCAGCTCAACCAGCTGAGCTAACTGGTGCCCCACCAACCGCATAATCAGTGTGTTAGTGCGACTGTTGGAAATTCAATTTTGTGCTACTTCAGTCAGTCTGACATGTTCACGTTTATTTTAAATTCGGATTTTAGTCAGGCTAACACAGTTTTCTAATATTTTCAAACATTTTTAAACATACTGATTGAGATTTCAAATCTGTAACATCCAGATGCAGTTGTCATGGATTGTGTTAATGTTAGGGTATGTTTGTCTCTGCAGGTACATGTATTTTACCACAGTGCAGGAGCGTTCAGCTAAGATTGAAGGAGCTAGCCTGGATGGAACAGAAAGGGAGTCTTTGTTCACCACTGGTCTGATTAGACCAGTAGCTCTGGCTCTGGACAACAAGCTGGGAAAACTGTTCTGGGTCGATGCCGACCTCAAACGAATTGAGAGCAGTGACTTGACGGGTGAGTTATCATAAACTCAAACTCAAGTCAGGCTTTTTCATGAAATAATAATGCACATTTGGATTGAATAAATATACAAATAGAAGCACCAGCAGATGTATGATATACAATAAACATCTAAAGTGACTACATGTGTGATGCTAAAAGCTCATAGGAAAAGCAAATCATTGTCCCACACTGCATGTACTGTATAGCACTGTGCTGCGTCCTGCTGTTCGTACCACCACATACATGTCAGAGGAGGGAAAGATTCATATGGACAGGGTTTTAATACACATCCTTGCGCAAATGATCGTGTGGTATCAACTCTTAGTTGTTAGGCCTGAGCTTTCATGCTCAAGACTATGACCCACCAACGACATTTGTAGGGAAAAAGCTAAACAAAGAAGGGAAAAAGCAATTGGGAAAAGGGTAAAGCAAAAATCCAAAGTAATAGGAAAAGCATCAGCGAATAAACACAAGCAAAGTCAGTATGAAATGGCAATTGAAGGAAGGTCTCCAGCACTGAGGCCCTCCTTGTTTAAAACAGAAATGTAGAACTGTAGAATGTAATAAGTTACATTAACACAGATCTTTTGGTTTGGTTTCCAGCAATTTTTTCTCAATGAAATGCAAGAAATGGAAATTCTAGTAAGTTGCTGGAAGTGACTGGTAAATGGACTGTACTTATATGAGCTTAACCGACCACTCAAAGCGCTTTTACACTCCAAACCATCCACCCATACACTCAGACAGCAGCTCTTAGTCTGCGGGGACATACACATTCATACGCTGATAGATGCATTGGTCGGTAGGCAACATGGAGTTTAGCGTCTTGCCCAAGAATGCTTCAGCATGTGGGCAGAGGAAGCAAGGAATCGAAGCGCCGACCTTTCTATTGGCAGGTTTCGATTGAGTGCTCCTCCTTCTGAGCTGCTGCCGCCCCGGTGCAACACGATAATGCAGTAAACATTGCAAGGATTAGAAACAAGAAGGAAACAGGTCATCAGTCCTCCTGAGTTCTAAGTGTATACGGCACCACTCACAGACATCATCCTATAACATGACTGTGGTACACCGTCAGTCATTGTTTTCTCGTGATTAACCTGTGTGTATTTCTAACAACTGTAATGTCGATGGGGTCAGAGTGAGTTCCTCTTTCCATATTTGAAATGCAGCCCTCCATCCACAGCAATCAAAGTAGAAATTCTTTCCCTACCAGGGGCCAATCGTATTGTCCTCCAAGATTCCAACATTCTTCAGCCAATGGGATTGACGGTTCTTGGGGATCATCTGTACTGGATTGACAGGCAGCAGCAGATGATTGAAAGGGTTGACAAACTGACTGGCGATGGTCGCACGCGCATTCAGGGACGGATCTCTTACTTGACATCCATCCATGCTGTGGAAGAGATGGACCCACAGGACTTTGGTACAGACTTTGTCACACTGTCAACACACTGTATTGTTTAGGGCCTTTAATTATACCTCTAAATTCATGACTGATTCTTCTATCCAGCATCCCACCCTTGTTCCCGTGACAACGGAGGCTGTTCTCACATCTGCATTGCAAAGGGTGACGGAACACCTCGCTGCTCCTGTCCGATGCACCAGGTGTTACTGCAGGACCTGCTGCACTGTGGAGGTGAACCCACAGCAAATGTAGTCCTAATTTGTATGTGGAGACAGTCTGAAGGAATTTAGGAGAAGCTTTTACATTCAAAGTGAATTTGAAGTGTAATATAATACTGAGTAGCTACTGTGTAGCAAAATGTGTTTTAATGTCTTTGTTTTGTGCTGCCATCTGTCTGATGCTGTCCTCTGTCCTCCACACTCTGACAGCTCTTACTGTATGTTGAAGGTCTCTTGAAGTCCAGTATTCACTCCATTTAACATTTATTGTAACATGTCTCTCTGCCTCTTTGTGCTTTTTCTCTTAAACTATGTTATGTTGCCTCCCGTGTCTCTCTCAGAGCCTCCTACCTGCTCCACAGAGCAGTTCACCTGCTCCACGGGAGAAATCGACTGTATTCCTATGGCCTGGCGTTGTGACGGCTTCTCTGAATGCGAAGACAGCAGTGATGAAGACAACTGCCCCATCTGTTCTTCCTTCCAGTTCCAGTGTGATGAAGGAAGCTGCATTGATGCTCAGAGCCGCTGTAATGGTGAACCTGACTGTGCCGATAAGTCTGATGAGCAGGACTGTGAAAGTAGGTTTACTAATTCAATTTGGGCTCAGTTGGCGTGCAGCTGTTGGTAGCTTCCATCTCCCCATCGCATTTCTGTGTCTTATGTGTAAAATAAAGTTCAAAATTTGTGTTTGATAAGGCACAAGACTATCTGTCTGTATCTGTGATGAGTCAACATAGTTTTACCCTGCCTATAACAGATTCATGATGTCATATTAAGAATTTATATGCTCCTGTCAGGTGGGCTGGTGTGGAGAATTTAGTCATGGCTGAAGACTTTCTCATTTTCAGAGAATTTAAGAACAATGCTTAATCAAAATAGCTCAGTTGAATAACGTCACCGCAGCAATGCAGTGCCGGCACTCGTGCACACAAGCCTCCAGCTGAGAACATGCTGACACATGTGCAGGACAGAAGAAAATGCTCGATTAATGCCCTTTTCTGATTTGGACAGAGAATTTTGACTTTTTCACTCAGACATAAAGGAGCCAAATTCCCAAAACACTTTGGGAAGAGGAAAACATACATTAACCTGTTAGCTAAGAAGCATCCCTGTTGGTATTGTTATTCACAGTTTGGATGCCGTCAGTATAGTTTTACAGTACAGAAAAATAAAGACAAATCTACGCAAGGTTCTGTGTCCAAGCCTCGAGCTTAAAGATTGCTTTACTTTGTCAGTGCAGTTTGCTGATGATAACGCACTTGCTGTAAGGCGTTTTTCTTTTTTAATTTAGGTTTCCTCAGAGAACACATGCCATGCAAAATCTTAATACTGATAGGGGTGTCCATCTTTCCGTCTCTCTTCCAGCCATCTGCTCTTCCAGTCAGTTCCGCTGTGGTGACAACCAGTGCATCACTAAGAAACAGCGCTGTGACAATTACTCAGACTGCTCCGACGGATCAGATGAACTTGCTTGTGGTAATAGCAACAGAATATTCATACGACAGAAGCATTTATTTGTTTTTCCTCATAAAGTCCTTTTACATTTCCTAAATTTCTGCTTTTTTTCGCCTTGTCCTTTTCTAGAATATGTTTCTCCTCCTTCAAGCTTCATCCCGAACCCTGATCCCAACCCCATCGGCCCAGTCATTGCCATCATCCTGCTGGTGTTTGTGATCGGGGGAGCTTATTTTGTCTGTCAGCGTGTGGTGTGTCGGCGTTACAAGGGCCCTAATGGGGCTTTTCCTCATGAATACATCAGTGGGACGCCCCACGTGCCCCTCAACTTCATCGCCCCTAGCAGCTCTCAGCATGGTACCTTCCAAGGTTAGTTGAGGCACACAGCAGCAGCAGTATACAGTACGGCAGTGCTCATATGCTGTGGTATGACCAGGACCAGGGACCAGGACCAGGACCTTCCCCAGCCCCCCAAACCCCTGACAGGTCATTGTGCTCCTCACCCTCCCTTTCTCCCTCCTCCTCCCCTCACCTGAAATTCACTGAGGAGATGATGGAACGGGTCAATGCTGGGCTTAGATCTACTCCCAGCCCAATCCCTTTTTATCCCCCATAAACCCCCCACCAAAGCGGCCAAAGGTTCCCCGCCGAGCCCCGCCCCTACTAGAGCAGCCGAAGCGACGGAGCCCAGCCCCACCCCCTTCTGTCCCTTCACGCTGCCACCATGTACTGTCTCCGCAGTCTGATGTGTGATGTGTGAGGGGTCCAGGCTGTGTGGATTCTGACAGTCGTGACTTTTCTCAGGACAAGCTGGGACCCTGTTTATTAGAAGATTTTAAAATTTCTGTACTTTTAGGTGACAGAAGGAGAAATGTGACCCAGTCAAAACACAGAGAGTTGCACTCAAAAAGATCTTTAAATAAAGTAAACATACCTTGTGTGCCACAGACTGCACCCAAACACAAGGGGGCAAATAATACCTCTAAAACACTTAAGTTGGCTTTATTAAATATTAGGTCTTTAGCTGGGAAAACATTCTTAATTAATGATTTTATCACTGAGCACACACTGGATTTTATGTTTTTAACTGAAACTTGGTTAGACCAAAATAACAGTGCTGCTGTTCTTATTGAGTCAACCCCTCCTGGTTACAGTTTTATCAGCGAGGCCAGAGTGAGCAGGAGAGGAGGAGGGGTCGCAGTCTTATTCAATGAATCATTTCAATGTAAGCAGTTATCTCCTGGAAGTTTTCAGTACTTTGAATATATGGCTATACAGCTGAAGGCCTCACCCAGAGTCCTGTTTCTGAATATTTACAGGCCCCCTAAATACTGTGCAGATTTTTCTGAAGACCTCAGTGAACTGCTGTCTATGATCTGTGTTGATTTTGACTGTATAATTATTGTTGGTGATTTTAACATCCATATGGACAATCCTCAGGACAGAGGGACTAAAGACCTGAGTAACACTCTGGACAACTTTGGGCTGACTCAGCATATAACAGAGCCCACGCACAATAGGGGGCACACTCTAGACTTAGTGATCTCCAAGGGTCTAAGCATTTCAAAGATTACTGTGTCTGATGTGGGCCTGTCTGACCAGTCCTGTGTTTTCTTTGAGAGTACGATTTCAGTGCACACAAATGTCTCAACAGCAGTGATCTCAAAACGGTGTATAACTGAAAACAGTAGTAAGATCTTTAACCAGGTTTTCTCTTTAACACCTGCCCTGTCCGGGGGTTCAGTCAGTGAGCTCGTCAGTAGCTTTAATACTAAAATGTTAAATGTTATGGATACTATTGCTCCCATTAAGGTGAAGGTTATCTCTGGAAGGAAGAAGTCTCCATGGCGAAATTCCACACTGGTGAAAAATGGGAAAAGAGAGTGTCGGAAAGCTGAGCGCAGATGGAGAAAAACAAATCTCCAGGTTCATTATGACATCTATAAAGAGAAACTTCACTCTTATAATTTACAACTGAGGAATGCAAGGAAATCCTACTTCTCTGACATCATCACCAAAAACAGTCATAATGCTCGGGCTTTATTTGCTACAGTTGACAGGCTAACAAACCCTCCTGTGTCAGTGGCAAATGAACTCCATTCCACCATGGCCTGCAATGACTTTGCCAAATTCTTCATAGACAAAGTCCAAAATATCAGACAAGCAGTTGGTACATCAGCAGCAGGTTCAGCATATGTACTGTGTCCACCGAAAACCGGTTTAAACACCATGACACTATTTCAACCCATTAACAGTAAAGACCTGGAGGACATCTTACGTCACCTGAAGTCCTCCTCTTGCTGTTTAGACATCCTACCAACAGGTTTTTTCAAAGGGGTCTCAAAGACTTTGGAGTCAGACCTGTTACTGATTGTGAACTTGTCCTTAACGTCAGGTGTGTTTCCAGAGCCACTAAAAACAGCTGTAATTAAACCTCTGCTGAAAAAGGACAATCTTGACAAGACGCAAATGAACAACTACAGGCCCATCTCAAATCTTCCATTTATAAGTAAGATCATTGAAAAAGCGGTTTTTCAACAGCTTAATTACTTTTTAACACAAAATAACTGCTATGATACCTTCCAGTCAGGCTTTAGACAGCACCACAGCACTGAGACTGCTCTGACCAAAGTGTTTAATGACATATGTCTGAATACAGACAGTGGAAAAATGTCAGTCTTAGTTTTACTGGATCTCAGTGCTGCCTTTGATACAGTTGACCACAATATATTACTCAAACAACTGGAGAACTGGGCTGGTCTTTCCGGAACTGTACTAAACTGGTACAAAACATACTTAGAGAACAGGAAGTACTTTGTGTCAATAGGTAACTTTACATCTGAGCAGACAAGAATCACACACACAGACAAGAATGTGGAGTTCCCCAAGGTTCCATCCTGGGACCTCTTCTGTTTAACATCTACATGCTCCCACTGGCACAGATTATAAAAAACAACCAAATAAACTACCATAGCTATGCAGATGACACACAGATGTATATAACAATGTCACCAGGAGACAGAGGGCCTGCACAGGCCCTTGGAAAATGCATTGAGGAGATTAATGACTGGATGTGCCACAACTTCCTCCAGCTAAACAAAAACAAAACTGAGGTAATTGTCTTTGGAGCCAAAGATAAATGATTGAAAGTCACCACAGAGCTTCAATCTATAAATCTAAAAACGACCAACCAGGCCAGAAATCTGGGTGTAGTGATGGACTCAGACCTAAATTTGGACAAACACATTAAGGCAATAACAAAGTCAGCCTACTATCACCTTAAGAATATATCAAGGCTTAAAGATCTGATGTCTCAGCAGGACCTGGAAAAACTAGTCCATGCATTCATCTTTAGTAGGCTTGATTATTGTAATAGCATCTTTACAGGTCTGCCTAAAAAGTCAGTTAGACAACTGCAGCTCATCCAGAACTCAGCTGCTCGAGTCCTCACTAAGACCAAAAAAGTGGAGCACATCAGTCCAGCTCTGAAGTCTTTACACTGGCTGCCTGTCCATCAGAGGATAGACTTTAAAGTTCTGATGCTGGTCTATAAAGCTCTGAATGGTCAAGGACCAAAATACATCAGTGACCTCCTGACCCACTATGAACCTTCCAGACCCCTCAGGTCATCTGGATCCGGTTTTTTATCAGTTCCCAGAGTCAAAACCAGACATGGAGAAGCTGCATTCAGCTTCTATGCTCCACATGTCTGGAACAAACTCCCAGAAAGCCTCAGATCAGCTGAAACACTCAGTGTATTTAAGTCCAGGTTGAAGACACACCTATTTTCAGCTGCATTTGAATAAGCTTGAGTTTCAAAACGGAATCATGTTTTAACTATTGATTTTATCTTTCATATATATAATTTTTTCTGATTTTATCTATAGTTCTTATTTCCTTCTTTTGTTTAAATTTTAAATCATGCTTTTTATTTCTTCTGTTTTAATGTCTCTGTGAAGCACTTTGAATCACCTTGTTGTTGAATTGTGCTATACAAATAAACTTGCCTTGCCTTGCCTTACTAATAAAATATAAATGTGTGCAGGTATTTCCTGTGGGAAGTCCATCATGAGTTCAGTCAGCTTGATGGGCAGCAGCAGCAGTGGAGCTCCTCTCTATGACAGGAACCATGTGACTGGAGCTTCATCCAGCAGCTCATCATCCACCAAAGGAGTCTTCTACCCTCAGGTGCACACACACACACACACGCACACACACACACAGGTTGATACTTGTATTCTGTTAAATAACACAGATATTTTTTGTTTGTAGATCCTGAACCCTCCTCCTTCTCCAGCCACTGATCGCTCTCTCTACAATACAGAGATCTTCTACTCCTCCAACAGTCCCTCCACCACCAGATCATACAGGTCCCACTCTCACAATCTCCTTGTTGTCTTCCACTGCGTTGCCTGGACAACAGTTCACCTTTGGGAGGACTGCTGCCTTTATGAACTTTTGATTAACTTGTTTCACACTCAGTTTGGTTCAGTTTCTACAAGCCCTGGAAAAGGGATGGAATCCCCACAACTGGAGGATTTTCATTCAGCTTTTTATAAAAAAACACAAATATGACTTATTTTTTTGCTTTATTTAAATATCTGGATATTCTGGATTTTTAAAACATAACTTAAAATGTGTAAGATTTTACTGGGGTTTATTTGTTGCTTTTTTTTCAGATGTAGTAACACACACACACACACACACACAATCTCAGTCAGTCCTCGGCTGCAGCTCCTTTGCCGTTTCTGCCAGCTTGAATTCTTTGAGGCTTTCATGAAAAACAACCTTCTTCATCTGCCAGGTTCCATCTTTGTTGTACATCAGCTGACAGATCAGCTCTGTCAGGATTGAGCCTTTTTTTCACTTTGCACCATAAAGTTCAGCTCTGGACTATTTGCTGGTCATTGAGCTGATGTGTCTTTCCTGAAGAAAAGTTTGAACCCTCTTTGCTCTGTGGAGAGATGCATCATCATCCTGAAAACGAATGAATGTGTCCACCTGAACATCTGCTGCAGAGGTAATGGCTGCCATCTCCTCTGGTCCTTTAGCTGACATCAGCCCATATCATCAGTGATGGTGGAAACGTGCTGTGTCATCTTTCTATGTTTCACTGGACCAAACTAAAGTTCCAGCATCGTCTCCTTGGTGATTCATCTCTGAGTCTCACTTCCATCCATCCAACCATAGTCCATGGCTGCTTCTCTTCAGCCACTGTGAGCTGCTTTTATTCTCTTTAGGTGTCACTGATGCTTTACTTTGGCTTCTCCGGATGGAAATCCCATTTCATTCGGCTGCTTTCTTACAGTTCTCTCCCAAACATCGACTCGTGTTTCTGTCCATTTGTTTTACATTTCTTTTGTTGGACATTTTTTATTTTCAGACATCTTGCTTTGTGTTTTCTCTCCTGGCCCTTTGACGTCTTCCTTGGTCGACCTGTATGTTTCCCTTTTACAACCTTCCCATTTTGTTCAGACACAGCTGACTGGGAACATCCACATTCTGAGTTAAATGACCTTCTTGTTAATGTTTATGCATTCAGCAGACGCTTTTATCCAAAGCGACTTACAGTGGTAGGCAGTTAGGGTAAGGGGGTCTTGCCCCTACTGCAAGTAGTACCTTTCATTACCACTATACTATCCAGTCCCATCACTGGAAGGTCATGTTCTTGAAGGCCATGTTTCCTCTTAATCAGCAGCGGCTTGTTTTCACTTTTCACTGCAGACTCTTTTTGGTTTTTGAAATGCAAAGTACAAGCCACAGTACAAAATACAACAAATGCATTGCTTGTTTAGATATGTTTCACTCAAACATTCACACATGAA
This sequence comes from Leuresthes tenuis, assembly GCF_036924035.1. Classification (NCBI taxonomy): domain Eukaryota; kingdom Metazoa; phylum Chordata; class Actinopteri; order Atheriniformes; family Atherinopsidae; genus Leuresthes; species Leuresthes tenuis. The sequence goes on along the minus strand of NW_027325359.1, from coordinate 28,166,380 downwards.
TTAAGATAGTTTTGTTTTATCTGTGATTTTATAAAAAAAGCTGAATGAGCATCCAAAGTTTGGAGATTCTAGATATTTTGTCAGCGGTCATAACTTGTGCTGATAAATCAAACTTCTCATTCTTCTCATATCTTCATTTTAAATTCTGGAAGCGGTGGTAGATCTTTCAAACACAGCAGGCTAGAAATATGAAGAATTGCAAATAAAGAAAATGTTACAGTTGAGGGGACTAGTGCTGGAAAAAACATAAAGTTACAGTTAAGAGCTGGTCGACGTTAGTGCAGATTATACAGTGTGAGTACAGAGAATACAGTGAGTCTGATAACATATTGAGATGAAACAAAGTGTTTTGATAAGCTGAACATTTATGTCCAGATTCTTTGCAGACATGCAGTGAGGCGCAGTGTGAGCTTTTGGACCACAGGGTCCACAGATGAGAATCTATCTTCAGCAGACCCGTCCTCTGTGTGGTTTTACTGTCTGAAGATGAGAAAGATCTTCAGATGAGGGATGCGTTTTATATTTATTTATTATATTTATTTATTTTGCTTCTATAGGCTTTGCTTGATGAAATAAAGTATGTCAGTGTGTGCATGCAGTTACACGTGCTGTGCTGTTTCTATTGTGGAAGCGTGCTTGTGTATTCCCTGAAAGCTCATCTGGAGCTGACATGTTCTGCCTGCGCGATGGTTCCGTTTCCCCGGGAATGAAAGGCATCTCCCAGCTGTGGGACACACTCAAAGCAGGGTTAAATGTAAGACAACGTGAATAATGACATAAATGAACTCTGTCTCTTGTGTCCCATCAGGCCGTACCACCCTATCCGTGGTGCTGCTCCACCCACTACACCCTGCAGCACTGACGTCTGCGACAGCGACTACACCCCCCACCATCCACCCGCTGGGCTCCAGTCATCAGCGAGCCGCTGGAAGGCGACGGGCCACAACAGCCACGGCAAACACAACAAGTATTACATGGACCTTAACTCAGACTCTGACCCGTACCCTCCACCCCCCACCCCCCGCTCTCAGTACATGTCAGCTGAGGAAAGCTGCCCCCCTTCCCCTTCCACTGAACGATCTTACTTCCACCTGTGCCCCCCTCCTCCCTCTCCCTGTACTGACTCCTCGTGACCCTCCAGCAACCCGGGAGCCCAATGAGGAAGAAAGGGATGAAGTCCAACCTGCTCACACCCACAGCACCAGGGAAAGAACACGTACCGACTTTCAGCCTTCGGTCATTTCATCGTTCCTGTCATCTCTGAGATCTCAGGGTGACCACTATCTGGTGAGATGTGTCCTGCTGGAACATTTTCTAACTCCTGGCAGGTTGTTGTGAGGCCACCTCAAAGTTCAGAGAGGGGATGATGAATAACTGTAGCAGCTCCTTCTTTAACTTCCATTCCGTCAGATTGCTGGGACACCTTTTACTTCATTACAAAATTTCAAGATTTCCGTCTGTCTGAACAAGCTCCTAAATCCTTAACTGTTCAGTGTGAGGACTGAAGTCATCCATGTAAAGTTTCCAGTAGATGTAGCGAGAAAACCTCAGATCTACGACTGAGACGAAGCCAAGCCGACCCTCACCGACCCCCTGTTTCACACCACTTGTCTCCTCCAATCTTACAGTGTTTTCGAGGACACGGCAGCAGGACTGTATATAGTATTAGAATATTTGTACTGGCTGCAAACAAAGAACAGTTGGATGAGTGTGAATGAGGAACTAACTGATGGATGAATGATAGACAGCTGTGAAGGACTGCGGGATGTACAAGCAGGACAGAGTTAATGACTGAATGACTGACTGAGTAGATAGATGGAAAAGGTCCATGAACAAATTGTGAGGGGTGATGGACATTGTTTTGAAGTTGTGTCTCGCCACATCTCAAATCGTGATTTTTCTACAGCTGATTGGGGCCTTTTGAAGAGAGAGAGCTTCCCTCAGCCGACCACATACCAAACCCACATCTATATGTAAAGCTATTGTACATAATGATCATGACTGAGTTGTAAGAAGTAAATTACATTGTGAATCTGAACCTCTTCCATCACCCTTTCTTTACTCTCATAGTCCTGTTTACCAAAAGTATGTTTGCTGCTATTGTGTACATAATCTATCAGATACTATGACATTAATTACACAGAAAGGCCAAAATGACCACTTTCATTCTGACAGTTATGAAGCTATTATACAGTTCCTAACAATGTATTCTTATAGCATCTTGTGTTCTTTGTGTGTACACCATTGTGTATGTTTCTGTCAGCCATGTTTGATTTGAAGAAGTCGTGTTGGAGTTCCAGCTGAGACGTTTGATTCTGAACTTTTCCAGAATCAGGTCTCCGTATATATTTTTTCTCATGAATTGGACTCACACTAACAATTTTGTGTCTTTTGTACGTTTCTGTAGTCTTGATGCAATAACTGTCATCCTGAGTACAGGGGGCATGAAAAGGGCTGTTAGTTTTTCCAACAAGCACATGGTTTGTTCCATTTTGAGGCCTTGAGTTGTTTGCCTCCGATACAGTGAACCCTGCTGAGGACTTTGACCCCCCCCAACCCTCCTGCAGACACTGTAAAACCAAAGCCAGAAGTTTGCCTCACATTATTAGTAACTTTTATATTGACTTTGCCACATTTATTCAGTCATCAGGACAACGTTGCCCCCCCCCCCCGACTTTTGCTCTTTTGTTATGTGACTTTGTATAATAAGAAGGCCTCTCGCTATTTTAAAGACCAACACCGTACACACCCACTGTCCAACCTGAGGACACACTGATTTATTTCATTTTTTTGGAAGAATATTAAGCTCAATAACCATACAAAGTTCATACCGGGACCAGAACCAGCATTTTAATAACGCAGTGCTGGGAATGCTTGAGAACATGCAGGATGTCTTCTCTGACATCTTCTGGTGAAGCACCACAGTGCTAAAGCTGATCTCCTTCAGAAGAGACTGACTCCTTATTGTAAGAGGTTGGATAGGCCAGAACATGTTGTTTCCTCATCGATGTTTTTTCCAGCACTTTTTAAAGGAGAGGAACTTATGAACTTAAAGTAAGCTTGTTGCTGTCAGCTGATCCCTTCATGTCCCATTGGGAGACAGAGCTCATGCCTGGAAACTGGCCCCAGATCGACTTCCAGGTTAGGTAGCTAAAGTAGCACGTGCACAGTGTGTCGGTGGGTACTCTGAGCAACATTTATATGAAGGGCTTTAAGCCCCGTGTCAAACCACTAAACCTTGTAATTGCTATCTCAGCTAAGAATGCTTTGTGTAATTTACACTTTTTGTATCAAAAGCATTTTTATATAATAAAGGTTTTATTTTAAGGAATATTGTCATCTGTTGGCCTATATTTTTTCATCACTAAGTTATTGCTGAAACCAGGGAATGCTGAGGTCCATTGATGTACAAAGCAGGACATCAATGAGTTGAGCTCACAGAGACATTCAGTGGTCACGGCTGTAGTCACAGTACTGCACAGTATCAGTCATTAACAGCTCCGACCTGTGGGGCAGGACCTCCACTGTGGGTGGAGGCTTTGACAGGTGAGGCAGGGACCTCCACTGTGGGTGGAGGTTCTGACCGGTGGGGCAGGACCTCCACTGTGGTAGGAGGACTCCGACCGGTGGGGCAGGGACCTCCACTGTGGGTGGAGGACTCCGACCTGTGGGGCAGGACCTCCACTGTGGGTGGAGGACTCCGACCTGTGGGGCAGGGACCTCCACTGTGGGTGGAGGCTCTGACCGGTGGGGCAGTGAAACTGAAATGAAAAATATAGTCAGTAAAACGTTCAAATCGACTCAAAGGCTGATTGGGAGGGTTGGGGTTTAGTATGTGTGGTCTGTAACTATGGTCAGGTCAGTGAGTGCTACATGTCAAAAAGACCTGCTAAAGGATAGTAAACCATGGATGAAATACTGTATGCACATAAGCACAGCTGAAACACATAAATGCAAACAGTGTAGGAATAAAAAACTGGTCAAAGAAGAGTCTTCAGATGCAGATCTTTCTGCAACACAACAATTTATCTTTAGTGATATGCAGTCTACTCTGTCTATTTATTTAAACATGCACACCAATTATAAGCACATGGACTGTTTGGATAGAATACTGAGGACAAAGCTGCAAACTAAGACATTTTCGAAGAAGGTGAGAGGAGGAAAACTTGTTAAATGAAGTGGTATTCTCTCCAGTTCCAGCTGGCACACAGGTGCTGAGGGCTGAACAGAGAAGGTGAGGGGGGTACAACTTTACTCTGTGTGCTCAGCACTGTAATTACGCCAGCTGTTTGTGGGTTGTCTCCACCTTTCTAGCTCCACTTTCACCTGTTTTAACTCCCTCTCCTCTGAGAATCTTCTTATGTTTCCTCACAAAAAGTGATCCACCTGCCAAATGATCACATCTATTGGCCTACAAAGACTACATCTTGATTTGAATGTGATATCTTTACTGTGTGATCAGTTAGGCTAACCACCTGCAGTTCTGCGTTTGCACATAATACTTTGAAATTAGTTTTTAAAAAAACTATATTACAACGATCATTTTCAATTGTTTCTTGCTGAGAAACAAGCATATTACAAACAATTGCAATAGAAAGAGTCATATTAGCGCATAATCATAAGGCATTACATTAGCCTGATTGTGAATGGATTTAACATGTTTAGCTCAGGAGGAGTTGAGCAGAGGGTAACAGAACTGAAAACATTAAACACTTTTCGGTTTGACTCCCGGTTAGTGCGCATGTTGACGAGACACCGCCTCAGGTCTCTGAGATGGAATCAAATGATTGAACAGATTTTATTTCAAAGGGACAGCATATTGTGCTGCTTTGTCCATCTGAAAGGAGATTTTAGACTCTTTGTTTCCTTGTTGGGCCACCCACTCTTCCAGAAACTTCATCTGGTGCAAGGACATTTTCCAAGTCACACAAGTATCCGTTTGCAGGTCTTTATTGTGAGAGGGTGACACCTATTGGTGGAATACAGTAACTGTGACAACTGATGGATGTGATTGATTCTATGATTCATGAACAGGAATTATGTATGCAACCACAACATAATAATAATAATATAGTAGCATCAGATTTAGGGTTTTACAAGAAATACGTCTGCTTTAAATGTCATTGTGTTTTGCAAAGCATCTCTGTGTTCCAGATGGAAATGTGCACGTTCATGTAAAACAGATAGAGCTGCAACACAGCTACTGCAGAAAAAACAAGAGGAAAAGCTGACAAAAGGGGAAAAAAAATCAGTATCAGAGTGGCTTCATGACAGCAGAAGCAGATCTGATGACATACGACTCAAATGAATGTGCTGCGAGTGATTATTGTGAGACAGTTTCAGTGTTGAAAGTTCAGTGTTATTCTGCCAGATGCAGAAATAACTGTTTTAAATGCTCTTTGGAGCAAATACAGAACAAACAGAAAAAGCATTCACACCAGTGAGCGGGCTGATTGGAAATGTCTGAGTTCATCTTCTGTCATCCAGCCTCTAAAATATTCCAGAAAAGGGTTTTAGTTGTTCACGTTTCATCAAAACATTTTCTAAGATGATGAACATTAAACGTACAGACATCATTCGATGCAGTTTGGTGAGTTTGATACACCGACACTAACACTGTCTGAGAAAACAAGAAATCTGCAAGAGTTCAGAGATTTTAAGCAACAGACCGTTATTTGAAGAGGATGAAGGTGAGAGTTCTTCTTAGGAGACTTACACAGCCTTCGAACCTAAGATAGTTAGAGACTCTCGTCAAAGCACTTATGTCTGTTTTTTTATTTTCTATGTGGACTGATTGGTCTGGAGGTGGTGCTTTTTCATTTGTTGATCTGAGGGATGTAGGCTGAAGCAAGCTCAACACTGCCAGACTTTCTTTGTGTGCGCTGAGACTCCTCTCAGAGATAAAAAGCACTATGATGGTGAGTCTGATCTCTGTTCATTCAGACTGAGGGCTGTTTCACATCATAAAGAGAGCAGGTTGTAAAGTACAGAAAATGTAAAAAAATAATGGTTGCTGCAATTCAGTTGGGAGGCCTGCTGCAAAAAAAATCTACATTGGAATCGTTCATTCAAAACTGGGTTCAGATTAAAAGGACTGATTTTTTAATGAAGATTTGAAATTCATGATGGATCAAATCAAGGCATGTCTGCACCAAGATGTTTCATAAGTCTGTGGTGGAGTGTACGATATCTTGGGGGCGGCAGCATCAGAGCCAGAGACGCATAAAATGAACAAACTGATAAGGAAGGCTGGCTCTGTACTGGGGACTGATCCGGAGCAGACTGTTAAAAGAAGAATACTCAACAAGAACACTGTAGGAATAAAAAAAACTGGTCAAAGAAGAGTCTTCAGATGCAGATCTTTCTGCAATACAACAATTTATCTTTAGTGATATGCAGTCTACTCTGTCTATTTATCTAAACATGCACATCAAATATAAGCACATGGACTGTTTGGATAGAATACTGAGGACAAAGCTGCAAACTAAGACATTTTCGAAGAAGGTGAGAGGAGGCAAACTTGTTAAATGAAGTGGTATTCTCTCCAGTTCCAGCTGGCACACAGGTGCTGAGGGCTGAACAGAGAAGGTGAGGGGGGTACAACTTTACTCTGTGTGCTCAGCACTGTAATTACGCCAGCTATTTGTGGGTTGTCTCCACCTTTCTAGCTCCACTTTCACCTGTTTTAACTCCCACTCCTCTGAGAATCTTCTTATGTTTCCTCACAAAAAGTGATCCACCTGCCAAATGATCACATCTATTGGCCTACAAAGACTACATCTTGATTTGAATGTGATATCTTTACTGTGTGATCAGTTAGGCTAACCACCTGCAGTTCTGCGTTTGCACATAATACTTTGAAATTAGTTTTTAAAAAACTATATTACAACGATCATTTTCAATTGTTTCTTGCTGAGAAACAAGCATATTACAAACAATTGCAATAGAAAGAGTCATATTAGCGCATAATCATAAGGCATTACATTAGCCTGACTGTGAATGGATGTAACATGTTTAGCTCAGGAGGAGTTGAGCAGAGGGTAAACTTACTGTTTACCCTCTGCTCAAAGTTGAAGGGTTAACAAAAAGCTATTGTTTACTCAGTTATTTTGATAGTCAGTTAGCTGTATCCACTTTAGCTTTAGAGGGCAAAGGGCCTCTGGAGCCTATTCAGCTGATACTGGGAAAAAGGTGGGGAGCTCAAGCACAGGTCCCTGAGTATTCAGCCACATATAAACATTATTCTAACAGCAGTCAGCGGTGCTGCAAGAATTCACACAATCACACTTAAGTGTGTTTGATACAATTAAATGTGTTCTTACTCATACTATTTTTTTTAGTCTTATAAACATAATATAAACTGTAAATGAATCTCTGAATTAGCTAAGTAGCCATTTTACGTACAAACATTCACAGAAATAACATTGTCCTTAAATCCACAAACAACTCTTAAAACAAATAAGTCAACGGAAGAACATATGATAAGATTACTTAAAGATGATGCTTCATATGGCATGAGATGTAGGCAACTGTGGTTTTACTATTATGTGCCTCCACTTCCTATTTCTCTTAAAGGGCCATTGCTAACAAATAAAACAACAAATTGAACGTGCAAAAACATACTAACTAAAATACAATAACAGAACACTCCCTGCCTGGTGGGATTAAACCACCACAACCAACAGTCCATATGTCAGGAACGATGGTGAGGTAGGACCCAGATGCAGCTCTTTCGATTCACAAACAAGGTTTATTCCAAAATAGGGAGCAAAAGGCACGAACAAAAAGCGCGGCCGAGCCGGATTCAAAAATACTTAATGTTAGCAAAAACCAAGGCTATGAAAGAAATAAGACAAGACTATGATTAACTACGAAAACAAGACTATGAATAAACAGGACTATGACAAAACAACACTATGGCTATGAATACTATGAGGCATGAAACCAGACTTATCTGTGTGCAAAGCATGGAGGGATAGTGAGGATTCTGCGGTGACTGAAAGTAAACCAGGAAGTTAAATACTGTGGAGGGAGTGATCAGTGAATGAGGTGCAGCTGTGAACAATGAGACAGGTGACGTGAGTGAACTGAACGTGACTCGGGACATGAGGCATGATGTATGGGTGCGGACAGTTTAAAGATTCTAATGTAGCCAGACAACACCACCCTGGGAGTTTCACCCAGGGAAATATTTGAAATCTTCTCCACCAAAAAAAAAAGAAAGAAAGGGAGGCACTCAGCTTTGTTGCAAATGAGGCAGAGACGCAGTTTAGAATACAAAATATAATTTTATTGGTTACAATTTACCTTAAAAAGGGCAAAAACCTCAGGGCTGAGACTTACGATGATGGACCGTCCAAAGAAAAGGGGACCCAAGGAGCACCATACGTGAAACAACTAAAAGTGAAGCAAACTCAAACGACGTGCAAAACACAAAAGAAGAGGGACACTGCCACCCAGGACACCAATCCACCACCGTAGACTCAGCACCTGAACGAGGAGAGATGAGGGCAGCAGGTTAAAAATAGAAAACTAAACCAAAACTAATAAAGAAATCAAATAATTAAATTTAAGCAAAAACTATAATAATAAAACACTGATAAATGGCTAAACCAGAACTCTACAGAATCAAAAATAAGGAATATAACAAACTGACAAACAAAAGAATCCAAGAAAAGAGTACCGCCGGTCTCTCATACACACACACAGTTCAAATGTGGCTTGACCCACATTTCTGTTGGGGTTCTCCCTGTTTGTGAGGTAGAGGGGAACCTCAGTGGTTGTGGCGAGCCACCCAAAACCGAACTGTAAGTTTTGTAAATTGTTGTGGATATGGCATGTGCTTAGTGACATTTTATTTTTTATACCTCTTACGATACAACTTAACATGGGTAAATACATACCTGTTGGTTGTGTGAGTTCTTTACTCTTCAACTTAACACAGACTGCATATACCCCTTTCTCCTATAGCGGATCTAGTCTTCTGAATTATTGATCCACACAAGGAACGAGCTGCAGGTGAGTAGAATCAATCGGGACCGGGATCATCACCAGTGTCACGCCCACAGGGAAGCAAATCAAAAATAAACAGAAAGGAGAATACAAAAAACTCACAGACAATGAAAGTTTGACTGAGGTGGTTCCTCCCATTGGTATGATGGAAGCACCATACTAAGCTCACTACTGAACTTATTTCAATAGATTCCCTTTGCTAAGTATTACAGGAATAACTTCCTGTAAAAGCTAGCAAGTGCACATAGATGTAAAAAATGTTTGTGGCAAATGCTAAAAAAAAGAGCCAGATGTTGAACTGTCCTGCTTTTCAACAATCTATGTATTGCAGATGTTTACTGTCATCTTCTGATAATATACTCTGTGCTGAGATTTAAAGTTGATCCTAATCAGCGTCTATCATTCACAGCCACCCATTAGGCAAGTATTCCAGTGAATAATATGGTTCAGCAGGCAACAAGTTATTGAACTTTAACTAATGCAGTGAGTAGCGCTTTTTATTCCTTAAACAAACACTTCCTGTGATACATATAGAAATGGATATACCTACTGCCTACTGTGTACTTTGGACTCAATGTGAAAAACCGAGGGGGGGAAGTTCCCACCTGAGGTAACAGGCACTTATGCTCATTTGACATCAGAGGCTGATAAAGCATTTCCTAACTTTCAGTTACCTGTTCTGGGAAAACAAGTTACTTTTATGGTAGATTCAGGGGCCACATCATCTGTTGTAAAAGCAGAAGAATTTTGGACTCTTTCCAAATTAAGTGAAAATCATGTCTACTCCATGTCTGCATCAGGCCAAGAGGTGAAGGAGAACATTACCACACCCACTGCGTGCGTCACACCTGATGGGTTCTCCTTCAAACATTCATTTTTGCCGTCAGAACTGTGTCCCATAAATCTTATGGGTCATGACGTAGTGTGCAAGTTAGGCATTGTCACTTCCACACCAGAGGGTGTTAAGGTCCCATCACTGCCTGACCCTGTTCTTTCAGCAGTGCAGTTTGACTTGCCTCATCAGCTCTTACGTATGCTTATGAGTGGAAACTTGCCCTTTCTCGCAGCAGCTTGTAGAAGAGGCTGGAGGGTTTCACCCTCTTCTGATTTCATGCAGCCTGCTGATCTGCACTGCAGGTCACACGTCTCACTGGGCCTGATAACGATTATGAGCGGAGGTGGGTTCACACTCCTTTTGGAAAACTTTCTACATCTACTTTGTTTTGGAACTCTCAAACTGCTGATCTGGCAGTGTCAGCAAGAATTTTTTGACCCACCTGTGGGCACGTCTTGACTCCCGGGGCACTTGGCCAGGGGCACTGGGGCATGCGCTGGCCCACTGTGTTTGGCTGCCTGGGGCGCTTGGCCCTCTCGGGTATTGGGTGGGGCCACTCCCGGGGGGTTTGGGGGGCGCTCGGGCTCTTGGGGCCTGGGTCTGGCACACGGCCCATGTCTGGGTGGCGGGGGCCTGGTGGGGCCGGTGGGCTGTTGCCCCTGGTTCCCGGGGGGCCTCTGCCCTATGCTTATGGGGGCTCTGTCCGGGGGCTTCCTCTGCAGTCGTCTGGGTGGATGCGTGGTTGTCCCTGCGGTGGGCTTCCTGGGTTCTGTGCTCCGTGGGGGCTGCTGGTGGCCTGGGTCTTGTGGCTCTCTCTGCCTGCTTCTGATTGCTGGGGGGGAGGGGCGGGTGGATTGTGGCTCTGTTCACTTATACACTAATATAAAAAAAAAAAATATATAAAAAAAATCTGATACTGAAAAAGTATCAGAAAAAAACAAAATATCTGAGTCTAAACTTGAGACCAAAGAAAAAAAAAAAACCTACAATTGAAAAATCATATGAAAGTGAAAACTGAACTTTTGCTGCACTGGTTTCTATTTTGAATATACATTTTTTTATTTTCAAATTTCAAGTCCAAAACCAGGCTTTTAGTTTCAAAACATATTTTTTCAATTTCAAATAAATGTTTCAAATGAACAAACTTTATGACCTGTAATGGCTCCATGCCTCTACAAATGTATAACTTACATATGCACAGGAAGTGGCAGTGCCAGCAGGTGGATGGGTGCGGAGGCGCTTTATGGGAAATGAATAGCACGAGTAGCTCATTCTAGAAAAAGAAAACAAAATAAATGACAAAATCATGACTTATGAGGGAATAATTTCTTTTGAAATCTGTGTTAAGTACTACAGCACTTCTTTAAATTCTGGTTGCATGTCCACATTCAAAATACCAACCCTGAACACAAGATGAGCTTTTCTTCAGTTAATGATAACGTGGAAACTTCCCCTTTCTGGAGCTGTGGTTAACCACACACTTTCCACATGTTCTGGACTTTGACTTCATGAGAGACTTACTAATAATAAAACTGCATTCTTTGTTGACGAATAAGGTGTTGTGCACCCTGACTCACCACAAATCAATAATAGTCTAACTGTGCAGTGTCAAAGTAAATAAAGGAGAAATGAAGGTGTGAGAAAAGCAGCCTGAAACTTGAGACAATATGCATGTCGACACAAAGTGTCAAAAGGCTGGCTCGGGCCTCCTTTACAACATACATTTATGTCAGGAGCATGACACACACTGGACTTTGTGTGCTCTCATGTGTTCACTTACTGTCAGACACCAGCCTGAGCTTGAACTGTGAACATGTCAGTGAAACTGGAAGGCAACATTTTAGTGACTGGGGCCAACAGAGGTATTGGTTTGGAGCTGGTCAAACAGCTTGCTGAGAAGACAGCAAAAGAGGTTCACGTCTACGCCTGCTGCAGAGAGCCTGAAGGAGCCAGAGCTGAGGTAAGGAAGTTCCAGAAATTCTTGTCATAGTTTTCAAATCCACAGCTAACGTATACCATTACTGCTGTTCAAGCAGGAGCCTGGGGGCTGTTTATGGTTTCTCACTGTGGAATATAATCTTTACCCTGGTTATTTACACACACACACTCACTGACATAAGTTATTCACGCAGGGCTGAAGGGGACTATCATGCTGCAACAGTGATTCAAGCTCAGAGATCTTTTCGTATGCTTTAGCCCAAATATTCTTTAAATTTATCAGAAAGTCCTAAATCCTATCTCTACAAACAGTAAATCCTGCATTTTATGAAAAGCTGTATTATGGGATTTGATCTACTCTGATGTTCTGAAGTACTCTACAACTCTGAATAAAATGTTGATCTTGTTTAAGTACATTTCAAAACAATGTCTCATGACTTCAACTTTCATCATCAACATATGATTGTATACATTTAAAAATTTTGTTTGTCATCAACTAACCTGCTAATGTGTAATGAAGACCATAGTTCTAGTTAAATTCTTGCTGAAATGATCCTGTTGTTATTCATGAAACATAGCATGGTGGCAGACCAGAATTACCCTTTTGGACTTTTACAACTTTTTGGTAGGATATATTTGCTATTGGAGGTTAGTTGTACACTACACATGGGTTAAATTTTAATTTGTTATTATGGAGGGGTCAGGATTACATGTGTGTAGCTTTTGCTCATGATGTGTACAGTATCAATATCAGTTGAGGTAGTGGGGGTGATAAACTACCACTGAAGGGTGGCCATGGTTCAGCTGTTAGACTTGGTCTACTTCCAGAAGGTTAATGGTTTGTTCCTAAGTATGTCCACATGTCAAAGCGTCCTTGGGTAAGACACTGGACCACGCATTGTCCTTAATATGTTCATTTGTGATTGTAGAAGAAAAAAGTGCCAATGCTGTAAATAAATGGTGTATATAACAAAAAGCTGTGTGGATGAGAAACATCTGTTATCAGCTTACCAGACAAGTTCAAAACAGCTCCACAGTTGAGGTGTGTTACATAAACTAGTTTTATGTAAGAGAGAAATACCAGATCAAATTACATTAAGTTCTGAAGAAAAATTTGTTCTACCTTAACAGCCATCTATTCATTCCATCTTCACTGTCCCTGTGACAGAAAGGTTGGTGGGTTTTGGAGAAACTCATTGACAGTACTAAGTAAAACTTAAAAAAACAAAAACAAATCGGAAGTTAGGTGCCATGACAAATAACATGCATTTTCTGTCAGGGACTCAGGACACAGATGCAGGGTCGAGTTCAGAGTGTTTAATATTAACAGCAGGTTGAGGATCTCCACACAGAGCAAATGAAAGGGCTGTGAAACTCCTGACGCGCTCTCCTCAATAACTACGCTTGAGGAGAGTGCGGCTATGAAAATTAACAAGCAAAACCTCTCCACTCTAGGAGGAAAACAAAAGCCTATTAAAGATAACAAAATAAACTCACGCTCTCCTACTGAGGCGGACTTGAACAAAAACAGAGTTTGATAAACCAAATTGATAAACAATTACCAATAAGCACACCTATTACGAATAAAACAGTAATCGTGCCACTGGAGGAGAAACTATAAAATAACATTAAAACCCAAAAGCTCCGCTAACGGAGATGACCATAAAAGATTACAAGATCACTCCAAAGAAAACGGAGGAAAAAAACCAGGCTATGAAACTTACCGTGATAAAACTAAAGCTATGGATAAAGAATGAATTACAACAAAGGATACGCTCTGCAGGAGAATCGCTCGACTGCAGGCTCAAGGAATATGGCTGTGGAGACGTGAGGGTGCGGCTCATGGAAGAAACACAACACACTGCCACAAGACAAGGGACTATTTGAGAGCACAAGAGGAGTTAAGGGGAACAGGTGGAAACACTTTGGGAATCAGGGAAGACAATCAGACACTTGACACAAGAGGAAGGACAAGGTACCTGAAACGAGAGGGAAGTTAGTGATTTCAAAATAAAACTGTGTTGTGTTGGCTAATTATCGACCTATATCCAATCTCCCTTTTTTGTCTAAAGTTCTTGAAAAAATAGTTGCAGTTCAACTTTGTGATCATTTACATAGAAATAATCTGTTTGAAGAGTTTCAGTCAGGATTCAGAGTGCATCATAGCAGAGAAACAGCACTGGTGAAAGTTACCAATGATCTCCTCTTAGCCTCTGATAGCGGACTTGTTTCTGTGCTTGGCCTGTTGGATCTCAGTGCTGCATTTGATACGATCGATCACAGCATTCTGTTACAGAGACTTGAACATTTTATTGGGATTAAAGGAACTGCATTAGGCTGGTTTAAGTCATATTTATCTGATAGATTCCAGTTTGTTCTTGTAAATGAAGAATCTTCCTCACACATTGGAGTAAGTCATGGAGTTCCTCAGGGTTCTGTGCTTGGACCAATTCTTTTTACTTTGTACATGCTTCCATTAGTTAACATTATTAGACAGCATGGCATAAATTTCCATTGTTATGCTGATGATACTCAGCTGTACTTATCTATGAAACCAGATGAAACCAATAGGTTGGTCAGACTACAAGCCTGTCTTAAAGACATAAAGACCTGGATGACCCAGAACTGTCTGCTTTTAAATTCAGATAAAACTGACGTTGTTCTCTTTGGACCTGAACACTTCAGGGAGAAATTGTCTAGTTATATAGTTACTCTAGATGGTATTTCCTTGGCTTCTAGTTCTACAGTGAGGAACCTTGGAGCTATTTTTGACCAGAATTTATCATATAAACATATAAAACTTTCTAGGACTTTCACCTTTGTAATATTGCTAAAATCAGGAACATCCTGTCTCAGGGTGATGCAGAGAAACTAGTTGCATTTGTTACTTCAAGATTGTACTACTGTAATTCTTTATTATTGGGCTGTCCCACATATTCTCTGAAAAGCCTCCAGCTGATCCAAAATGCTGCAGCCAGAGTTCTGATGAGAACTAACAGGAGAGATCATGTTTCTCCAGTTTTAGCTTCTCTTCATTGGCTCCCTGTTAAATTCAGAATAGAATGTAAGATTCTTCTCCTCACATATAAAGCTCTTAATGACCGAGCTCCATCATATCTTAAAGATCTCATTGTAAGATATTTTCCTAAAAGAGCACTTTGCTCCCAAATTGCAGGTTCACTTGTTGTTCCCAGAGTTTCAAAAAGTAGAATGGGAGGTAGAGCCTTCAGTTATCAGGCCCCTCTATTGTGGAATAAGCTGCCAGTAAATGTCCGGGAAGCAGACACCCTTTCCACTTTTAAGATTAGGCTTAAAACTTTCCTTTTTGATAAAGCTTATAGTTAGGGATGGCTCAGGTAATCCTGAAACATCCCATAGTTAAGCTGCTATAGACTTAGACCTCTGGTACTTTGTAAAGGAACCAGGCTCCAGGCCCCCTGTCCTGGAAAACTCACCCTTACTTAAGCACCTTTCCTTGGGAAAAAATTCCCATTTGATTCCCCTGGTATTTTGTAAAAGAACCAGGCTCCAGGCCCCCTGTCCAGGAAAACTCACCCTTACTTAAGCACCTTTCCTTGGGCAAAAACTCCCGTTTGAGACCCCTGGTACTTTGTAAAAGAGCCAGGCTCCAGAGCCCCTGTCCTGGAAAACTCACTCTTACTTAAGCACCTTTCCTTGGGCAAAAACTCCGGTTTGATTCCCATGGTACTTTGTAAAAGAACCAGGCTCCAGGCCCCCTGGAGATGAATACAATGCAGCCGTAGCATTGGGCAAGTTGAATCATTCCCTCAGGACGAGAGATTGGATTGAAGATAAGTTTTGGTGCAATCTGTTGGTTTCCTTAGCTAGGAGATTGTTTTTGAATTGGCTCTGTATGTATGAATTGGACTAATTTTGAATGTAATTAATTAATGAATTAGACCGCATCATTGAAGGCCCTTGAGATGACATTTGTTGTGATTTGGCGCTTTATTAGATTCCCGGAAGGAAAAGCATTTGCCCACCAATTGGAAGGTTGGTGGTTTGACTCCAGTATCCCCGGGCTACATGTCAAAATATCCTTAGGCAAGACACTGAACCCCACGTTTCCTACCGATGCATCCATCAGTGTATGAATGGTTAGAAAGCACGTAGTTATGTATAGACTTAAGACATTCTGTGTGAATGGCAGAATGTGGCATGTAGTGTTAGAAGCACTTTGAGTGGTCAGCTAGACTAGAAAAGCACCATACAAGTACAGTCCATTTATAAATCAAATTGAACCTAAAAAACAGATCAGAATTTTTTTTTTCACTGCTTGCCTCTCAGGGCTCTTAAAGTGAGAAGATTAAGTTAAGGTTCTAAGGTCAGACTTAGAAAATTAATGCAATTTTTTTTTGTTTTTTTAACTTGCCTCCTTGGGCTTCCGTACAGAGCCCTGAATGCTGCAACATTTAGAAGTGCATGACCTTCTCTGTCTCTTCTCCATATCATCTATCTGTCTTTTCAACTCATGTCTCCTTCGTCTGTGTTCCCCTCAGGCACTGAAGGACCTCACCTCTCAATATCCTGGAAAGATCATCGTAATCAAACTAGGTAAACACAGAACACCTTCATACAGTACACAGTAACCCTGTGGATACTTGAATACACACTTACACCATTTGAATTAATTAACCAAAAATTCAATTTTAAGCACATTTTATCACATCAATTCACCAGATAAATCCTTTATAGGCACTTTAAGAGGAAAGTATCAGGTTCAGTACAGTCCAATTCAATCGAATTAATCTTAATCAAACAATTTGACTAACAAAGTATTTTAGAATAGCTTCTCAGCTGCATATGGTGTGTTAAGTACATGGCCAAAATCCCTTTAAAGCCAGAACCCATCACTGGAGTTCTAAAGCAAATGCAAGAGAATACATTGACAACTTTACTCAGGGCAAGGGTTAGTGTTCTTGGCTGTGGTCTACTGGTTTAACATATCAATACATTCTTGCTAAATATGTCTTGTCCACATGAGGATGTCTCAGTCCATTTCTTGGGCAAGTCTTGAGAGTCTGACACATCAAAACATGTCTTAGTGGGTTGAAACATGGATGATTTGTGCTTTACAATATCAGCAAACTTGTGTAGGCTACTATCATTAATGCTACCATTTCATCAATTTACTTAAAGTTTTATGTTTTATGGGTATAATAATAATATAATTATATAATGATAATCTAGATCTGAACTCAAGTAAACCCAGGGAAGTTCTGCTTTTAAATGAGGTTGCCACAGCCAGGCAAAGGCCCTGATTAGATGGATACACCAGGGCCTGAGCACTCAGAGAAAGCTGAGCACCCAAGGGCCCTTGAAAGCAAATTCAGTTTGACCCAGTAAGACTGCACATGTCAAGATCAGTAGTGTCAAATTTTGAGCAGTTAACTGCTGTGCTTTCTGTTATGGGCATAAGTGCGATGTAACCAAGACATGCTCTGTCAGTGGCACAACACTTTTCTCACTTCCCGGTTTGGGTTTAAGCAATAACATTACTTCGGTACAATTTAAAAAAAAATCATGGTTTGAGTTACAATATACTCTTTTTAAAAAAACTGCCATGGTTGCCATTTTACAGGTTTTGGCATCTGGATGTCAATGCAACATGTTATGATGAAACTATGTCATTTCCTGATTACCTTAGGGCATTAACATCACTTGGTTAGGATTAGAAATGGAACATGGTTATGACCAAAAGCCATAATTTTTTACATAGTGAAATAGATTAGATGCCAGTTTTACCCTTCACATGCAATTGCTTTATCAACCACTAGATGTAGCATATTCTTTGAACATATTTATAGTCCCTATCTGCCTGCCTGCACATAAGCTACATGGGCAAGTTTTAATTTTTGTGGATGAAGACACTCTCTAGAAAACAAAAACAGTATAAAACATCAAACGGTAAATGGATTGTATTTATATTGTGTTATTCTAGTCAAGCTGACCACTACAAGCCACATCCACCCATTCACACACACATAAATTGCTGGAAGGCCACTTTCTCCTAAATCTTTTATTAAAAAAAAGGCAAAAGGCAAGGTAGAGATTGGTCTGGACATAATCAACTGGATATGTAGAGTTGTGATTTGTGTCCTTGTGACAAAGCAGGTGTCTGTTTGGAATGAGTGACAGAATAACATAGACAAATCAAATTCTGACAAGATGAACAGTGACAGTTTTAACACAAATTGTTTATCCATGAACTTTATTTATGATAAATTGTTTCTTCTTTTCTCTCTGCTTTTCTATCTAGACTTGGTCTGTTGTTATCTGAATTCATATCTTAAGATAAGATACTTTATTGCATATTTCTACACAAAGAAATTCTATTTGGCATCAATCATCAGCTTCGTATAATTTTCATGAAATAATTAAACAAAATGAGCAAGAATAAATGGAACCATTAAAAACAATAAAAAAACTGTTGTTCACAATCATAAATTCCAAAAAGTGCAGATACTAATGTGTAAGCTCATTAGTTTCAACAATACTGCCAGCCATCCAGATGTAGTTTGAACATGATAGACAGGTTCACCTTTGCCAACATCAACATACCAGTTTAGGAACAAGAGTTGCATTGGGGAAATGCCGAAAATTCAGCTGACATGTTGTTACTGGACTCTATCAGACATTATTATTAGTTAAGCACTGTAACAAAAACATCAGTACAGAGTACATGTTGTGGACAAATACAGAACTATTTCTTTATTAAGAGAAGTAAATGCTCATAGATATTAAGACAAAGAACCCAGAGCGCTGAAAACTTATTTTGCAATTTTTTTGTCCAAACAAACAAGGCCAATGTAACCCTGCAGTGTTACATTTAGCGTCAGTTCACATGCAGAGTGGGTGCATGGCGTAAAATGAATGAGCCCACATCCTTGTCAGGTTATATATAGGCGTACATGAAATGTCTCACAACAAAATTTGAAAACATTCTCAGCAGGCAGTCTCTGCTCTTTGTATGTATATCTTTCATCTATTCCATTTCAATTGTTGCTATATTTTAGATCTCAACCACCACTGACACAGTTGGATTTAATCCCTCTGTTAATGCAGTCTCAGATGTTTAAATCTTTGCTGCAGTTTTCCTCAAAATGTGTGTCAGCGATTTGTTGCATGTGATTGTTAATGTGATCTATGTTAATCTGACTTATTGAATATGCAAAGTGGTGTTTAAGCAATCCTAGGATTTTTTTAGACATAATATCAAAGTTGGATAAGGACAAAATATGCCATATGCCTGAAAATACAAACATGAATATCCAAGAACTCTATCATTACAATTTATCTAATTTATTTGTGTCTTAACTTATTGTTGTACTTTACTGTGTGATAATGTGTGCGTACAGCTAAATATCTGCATGTTCCCCTGCAGACATGGCAGATGAGGACAGTATCTCAGCTGCAGTGCAGGCTGTGAGGCAGCACATTGGTGCTGGTGGTTTGAACCTTCTAATCAACAACGCTGCCATCAACAAACCAGCTCCGCCAGCACCATTATTGGCCACCGGAAAAAAGGACATGATGGATGTGTACGAAACTAATGTCGTTGGACCATTTATTCTTTCAAAGGTGCGTTTGTCTTTTTTTTTGGTCCAGTTTGGTCCAAGTTTTTTGATTGACATGGAGGCAATTCACTGCAAAAAGGCATCTCAGGGGACTCTACATTAAGAAACCCAACATATTCTTACCATTGTCCATTTCTTTCTATTTTTCTCAAAGGCATAACCTTTCTACTGCTGAAAAGAACCTACAGCTACAGCTGTTGTATGTAACGATCAGGGGTTTATATGACAGATGAGGTACTTTTAATGAGATAATAACGGAAATGAATGATAGCAAAGCATAAACTTTCTAAAGGAATGGAAGACTAAACCAACTAAATGTACAAAATTAAAAATATATTTTTTTGCATCTTTCTTATAGACATAAATAACAGATTTAGGTTTATATAATGAAAATAAGTACAAAAAGTCTAAGTGTATCTAGAATTTTGGAAGGAGTTTCCTTTTACAGTAGTTTTTTGCTGGTTGTTTTTCTTTCACTCTGCAGTCCAACTCATCCCAAGCTGTCTCAGCTTGCTTTGCTTTAGTTCCACTGTGCTTCTTGGTAAATAATAGTCCAAGATGTCCTTAAATGAAAATCATGATATTGCTTAGATATGATCTAAAACAATTGCTATTAAACTTTGTTCCCAGAGTACATCACAGGGCAAGTTAAAATGCCAAGGCACATATATTGAAATTTGTGTAAAATAGCCCCCAAGTACTGAAGATCCAGCTCCTCAGATCAAGACAGAGTGCTGCTGTAGCTTAGGAGGAAGACCAATCCCTGGCTTCCCTGGACCACATGTTTAAATGGTACTAGATTAGAAAAGTGCCACATAATATATATTATATATTTATATTCCATTTATTTACATTTCAAGGAGAAGTGACACTTTTTTGAGGGCAGTCATGTCCACATTCTGTACAGATTGGACAGCTTAAGAGGTGAGTTAAAGAAGTTTAATTGTCAACAGTTTGTTAGCTGTGGTGTGGCTTGGCGTGGAGGTAGGACCCAGATGCAGATATCTCAGAAAAACTTGATTTATATTTAAACAGAAACAAAAGTCACAGCTGAGCCAGAATTTCAAAACATCTGTCAAAAACAAAACCTGACATGAACTATGACTAAGATATGGGAGCAAACTTGAGATGACCAACCTTAACACAGGAATGACGGTGAGGATCTGAGTGTATGGGGAATCTGGAAACTAAATACTGAAGGGAGGTGATTGGTGATGGAGTGCAACTGAGGGGGAAAGCACAGGTGAAGTGAGTGAAGTTGATGACCAAGAGTGACTGAGGGGAAACATGGTAAAAACTAATGGCTAAACACATAAACTAAAACACGAAAACATGACATTAATGACATTATGACATCAATGATCTGAAAATTCCCACCATTCAGAAATAAAGAGGCATTTCGATTGAGAGATTAAGTATCTATGTCATTATTTAGACAACAAAAAGTAAGACAAAATAAAAAAACAGTATATGAAAAAACAAGTGAACATTTACTGCTTCCACCACAGGAGTGTGAGCACATCTATAAAAGCGAAGAAATTAAGTTCTGTCAGTTTGCTGCTCTGCAGCATTCAGGTGTGTGTTAACCCAATGCCAAGGACATCAGCAATGATCTTAGAGAAGCAATTGTTGCTGCCCATCAATCTGGGAAGGGTTATAAGGCCATTTCCAAACTATTTGGAGTCCATCATTCTACAGAGAGAAAGATTATTCACAAGTGGAAAACATTCAGGTCAGCTGTCAATCTTCCCAGGAGTGGACGTCCCAGCAAGTTCACCCCAAGGTCAGACCGTGCATGTTCAGAGACACTTTGAAAAAGAATTGACTACAGCACAATAGTATGCTTCATTATTATGAAATAAGTACAGTAAACCTATGTTTACAGTATCAGACTATTCACTTCTTTTGAAAAGGCTCGGCTTATGATGCATTCGTGCATTCCTTGATACCATTCAACCACAGTGACCCTGTCCAAATGACATTCTGTTGTCCTTGTTGTATAT
This sequence comes from Leuresthes tenuis, assembly GCF_036924035.1. Lineage (NCBI taxonomy): Eukaryota > Metazoa > Chordata > Actinopteri > Atheriniformes > Atherinopsidae > Leuresthes > Leuresthes tenuis. The sequence goes on along the minus strand of NW_027325359.1, from coordinate 28,144,994 downwards.
ACTGGTGAAGTGGATTGGTGAGTCAAAGTCTCACTCAGTCCTGGCATACAGCCCGATGCCGTTCATGTAGAGGAGGTGGCTGATGGTTTCTACACTTCAGGTTATTAGGGCTTGCTTTCCATTCTTGGATGGTGGGAATGATGATGTATGTCGCCAGACCTGTCAACATGGTTCCCTCTTGTCATAGCTCAGCAATCTGAAATTGTTGTTAATACAGTAGAACACTGAGTTAAATATTGTTTCTTTGTTTGTTTAGACTTTAGATTTCAAAGTTTCCACATCCTGTGCATATACTGCATCTGGCTTTAGCTCATGTCTTTCACACATGTAAGAACTGAGGTAGCTCCTGGCTTGTCTGAATTGGTATTTGAACCACTGATCACCTGTTCTAAATTTGGCAACATCATCGTGCTCTTTCAATTTCTCATTTACCCACTGACACCCCCTGCCCTAATGGAGACAAAGCATGTTTCTCAGATATTAATGTGAAGTCCTCAACATCCTGTGCACTAACAGGGTATCCATCACTTATGTTTACAGATATGTGGACTGTAGCAATATCTTTTAAATCTTCTTGAGAGTATCGGTGCTACTGATGCTTTCTAAAACTTTAATAAAGTCTCAATAAATCCATAAAACTTATCGGTACTTTTTGAAATTGAACTGAAGAAGTCTCTGACTGAGGACAACCTACAGTTTAATCAACAAGTTGCGTGATGTTGTCCATTATGTTGATCAACCCCAACAGATGCTGTAAAGCAGATTGCACTCTCCACTATAGGAGATAGCACACATTCTGGCCTTGTTTATGAGACCCGCTGCAGAGGGGAAGAAACTGATCTTGTGGTGGGAGGTTTTGGTCTTGATGGACCACAGCCTCCTGCCAAAGGGGAGTGGGTCAAAGAGTTTGTGTCGGGGATGGAAGGGATCAGTTGCAATCTTGCCTACACACGTCAGGGTCCTGGAGGAGTTCAGATCTTGGAGACTTGGGAAGTTGCAGCCAAGCACCTTCTCAGCAGAGTGAATAATACGCTGCAGTCTGGCCTTGTCCCTGGCCATGGGAGGACGGTGATGGAAGAGGTGAGGATGGACTCGATGTTGGCAGAGTAGAAGTGCGCTGCATTTGACGCTGTCAACCACAGCATCCTTTTTCCATACTTGCTGCGGTTAGCTTGGCCTGTCAGTATTCATTCCGATTCTCCCACTTGAGACCTCGTCGAGCATTGTCAAGTTAAGACACTGACTCCTCATTATTACTTCAAACAATCCCACTTTAAAACACACAAAATATCCTTTGAAAAAGTCAGTTGTATCCATCTGAATCGCTTCCAACTTGCAATTAAGGAGGTAAGAAATTCTAGCAGGTAACTGCTGACAAAGCTTAACATGTTCACGTTTCTTTGATCTTATGAAACTTGTTAACATCCAGCCAATACTGTGAATAGCTTACAAATAGAGGGCTCATTGTATAATCTTAAAATAAGCAACATATTTTTCTCAGTCTACACCTATTTGTACACCACATTATTCCATCCATCCATCCATCCATTTTCTATACCCGCTTAATCCATCGGTCGGGTCGCAGGGGGGCTGGAGCTTATCCCAGCGGTCATTGGGCGAGAGGCGGGGTACACCCTGGACAGGTCGCCAATCCATCACAGGGCCACACAGAGACAAACAACCACACACACCCCTAAGGACAATTTTAGAGACACCAATTAAGCTAACATGTTTTTGGACGGTGGAAGAGGCTGGAGTACCCTGAGAGAACCCACGCATATACGGGGAGAACATGCAGACTCCACACAGAAAGGCCACAGGCGGGAGTTGAACTTGGAACCCTCTTTCTGTGAGGCGATGGTGCTAACCACCATACCACCGTGCAGCCCCCACATTATTTCGTTTGTATAATTTCATGATATCTTCTTCTAATTTAACATTGTAGTATATGGTAATAACAAATAAATCCATTACTCTACATATATAGGGTACATTAACATCCTGGATATGTGGTATGTCATTTTGGTGCAGTTGGTAAATCAAGACAACATGCATACACACAGCACTTCATAAACAGTATCAACTATGTAATAACACACTCACACAGTTATATAAAGCATTACTAATAAACGGTCTTGTCCAACTTTTCAGATGTTTCTTCCACTCCTGCAGAGAGCAGCAGAAAGGTATTCTACTGACAAGGAAAATGGTAAATACCTTTTATATTTGTGTTATACCAGAATTTGTATATCAGATAGTCATAAGGGAGGAAATGGAAGGAATAGAAAGTCAGAGCCTTGTACCTAATTCTGATCTACTATTCTACATAGGACATTTGGTCGACATTTTTTTATTGTTTTTTTTATTGGTATTTTTGTTATGGACCAGTGATAAAAGAATCACAGGGAGGCCAATGTGCTAAAATCTTAGTGTATTATTAATGTAACTGCTAACACAGAAGAACAGCATGTCAGGAGAAAAATCACAATTTAGTGAAATCTCCAAAAGACGGAAACAGAGTGTGTTCTCAGGGACATAATGACTCACCTAAAGATTATATACCAGTATATCTAGAGAAAAGTTCACTCAGTTTGAATGTGATTCTGCTGAGATAGAAGTCCAGCATGTAGTGGTTACATAATTAGTACCGAGGTTGGAGTTGAAGGTGCCATCAACTTTCTGCTTAATCTTTGAATGAAGCAGCCAAAAGCTCCAGAAAATTTAAGTGGATGCCTCCACAATCACCAGGATTATTGACTACCTGACAAACAGAACACAGTTTGTGTGAGACTGAAGAGTTGCGAGTCTAAGAAGGTGGTCAGCTGCACAGGAGCACCAGAGGTGCAGGTCCAGTACAACTCAGAGTCCTGTCATCTTCAGAAATACTCAGATGACTCTGCAGTTGTTGGGTGATGGACAAGAGGCTGAGTACAAGGAACTGGTTGTCCACTTTGTGGTATGGTGTGGGATTATCACCTCATTTTAAACACAAACAGTTCATATAATATGATAACTATCTGTTCTGACAAGTGCTGCAACAATCTAATTTCCATTATACGAAAACTTGTGTTACCGACTTACTGCGTCAACTCACTGTATTCCATTCACTCCAACGTAAGAGACAAGATTCTGTGAATTAATGGGGAAGTGCTCTGTATTTATGCTAACTCATAATTTAGGCTCAAAGCAAATTTCTTTTTTTATAATTATTAACATGACTCACAGTAAGAAGGTTCCTGGTTCTAATCTTGACTTGGCTCTATCTGTGTAAAGTTTTCATGTTCACTCTGTGCATGTGTGGGTTTTTTAGGGCTTCTCCAGCTCCCTCCCATCATCCAAAAACATGCATGTCAGGTCAATTGATTGATTCTGAATTTTCTCTAGGTTTGAATATGAGTGTGCATGGTTGTGTGTCTCGTTTGTCTCTGTGTGGCCCTGTGATGGACTGGCGACCTGTGACAGCTGGGATAGGCTCCAGGCCCTTGCAACCCTGAACTGGTCTCAGTGGGTATAAACTGTTGTATCCTGACACTCTTTCATCAATTTGTCTGGTGAAGGGTGGCAATCCCGTTAAAATGTTTTGTGGAAGTAGCAAAAACACGTTTTTCCAGCTTGCAAAAAATGAGTCCAGACTTTAAAGATATGTTAGACAACGCTCTGTGATTTATCACATACATACTGCAAACTAGATATCAAGAACTCAGAACATGTGACATGATTCCTATTTTAAAGTCACCGTGGGGGTAAAAGCTTGTTCCTCTTCAACACTTGCTACACAGAGAGCATACATGTAATCATGTGCTGTAAAAGCCCACTTCACATAATGCTTGTCCACTGTCACAGCTCTGAGGTGCAACATAATTGATTTAGTTGGTAAAGTGCCCTGGACAAAAAGTAAAAAAGTAAAAAAAACAGCTTCACTGCCTTTAGAACTCACCAAATAGCTATGACCTGTGGCGTTCCCCATGGATCTATCTTGGGACCCCTATTGTTCATTCTGTACATGCTTCCATTAGCTATAATGTGTCCCACCACAACTATGCAGATGACACTCAGATGTGTCACTGACAGCAGGAGAACACGGGCCAGTAAATACATTATGTCACTGCATCGAACAGATCAGTGTGTGGATGCAAAACAATTTTCTCCAGCTAAACTCAGACAAATCTGAAATCATCGTCTATGGCTCACAGAAACAAAGAGAAAGTGTTATCAGTCACCTTGAGACTCTCTCTCTAAAACCTAATAATCAGGTTAGAAATCTAGGGATCATATTGGACTCAGACCTGAACTTTAACAGCCACATTAAATCAATAACATCAGCAGCTTTTTACCATCTAAAAAACATTGCCAGAATCAAAAGAATAGTGTCTAAACCAGACTTAGAAAGACTAATTCATGCATTTCTCTCCAGCAGGTTAGACTACTGTAACGGCCTGCTCACTGGACTCTAAATGGGCTGTAAGACAGCTGCAGTACATCCAGAACGCTGCAGCTCGAGTCCTGACTAGAACCAGAAAATACGACCATATTTGTCCAGTGCTCAGGTCTCTGCACTGGCTTCCTTTCGCCCAGAGAATAGACTTTAAAACAGCTCTGCTTGTGTACAAGTCTCCTAATGGTCTAGCGCCAAAGTACATGTCTGACATATTAGAGCCATATGAACCAACTCAGACTCTGAGAACCTCAGGGAGGGTTCTCCTGCTGGTGCCCAGAGTCAGGACTAAACAAGGTGAGGCTGCGTTTCAAGTTTATGCTCCTAAAATCTGGAACAGTCTCCCAGAAGATGTGAGACAGACCTCAATGCTGACAATGTTTAAATCCAGGCTGAAAACAGTTCTATTTAGCTGTGCATATGACAACTGAAAGTCTTTTATCTGCACTCTTCGCTTTTAATTTAATTAATTAATTATTATTTTTTATGTTTTTGGAATGATTTTATTTGCCTTCTTGTGATTTTATGTGGCTCTAAAGAACTTTGAATAGCCTTGTACAAGAATTGTGCTCTACAAATAAACTTGGCCTTGCCTAAACTTCATGCTCATATGAGAAAACTGAGAGCAGAGGTCTGGTAGATAGTGTGTAACTCATTACGTCACCTGTCCACCTGGTGGACTTGCGACTTCATTAAGCTCAGCAATTTGAATTCACAAGTTTAGTTGTTTAACTTTACACATCCTTATACAGTGCTAAATGTTGCAAATCCCAACATGTAGTTGAATAGTGCTATAGTCATATGATAGTTTTTGTAATATCTACTTCTTGATGCAAGTCTCTCTTTTTGTGTGTGTATCAGGTGATGAAATGTCCTGCAGGAGGTCAGCCATCATCAACATCTCCACTGTCTTTTCATCCATGGAGAAGTGTCCTGAAACCTTTTCAGTTGCACAGATGTACCCTTATCGGACCAGTAAGGTACTGCTGACTTAACCAAGATCTGCTTGAGTATAGTGTTTAGGGAGGACTTGCACTTTACTTCAAGTTGTCTGTTTATGGCATGGTTTACAGTGTAAATTACCACTGAGGCTAATCCTTTAAAGTCTGAAAGATGATTGTTAAATAACATGTTCTCCAAATAAAAATATAGTTCACGATGGAAGTCTCTGACGTTACTGAATTACCATGATATGACAGACAAATTATCCAGCTCTAAACGTTTTCACTTCATATGAAAAGTTTAACTTTAGGTCTGTTGGTATGTGTCATTTTATCTGATTCAAACTGAACTCAAAACATCCTAACCGTAGTTGGGCAGCTATGAGGCTTTTAGGGTTTGTGAGCTTTGAGTTTGGTATGCAGGTATAATCTTCAAATACTGCTTTTGCAAATTATCTCAGAGCATAAAATCATGCTACATCACAAAAAATTCAGTTTAATATTTTAAATGCGGCATTCCTATTGTCACCAGGCAGCACTGAACATGCTGACTCGTTGCCAATCTGAGGACTTCAAGATCAACAACATACTGGTGACAGCCATCCACCCAGGCTGGGTCCGCACTGAGATGGGAGGAGAACAGGTGAGGAGATGTGGAGTTTAGAGTGCTTTAAATGAGTTCATTCACTGAGAGTTCGAGATGACCTAATATGCTTTTTCAGTTGAACAAATGCAAGTTTCCATGCAGTAGCAGCTCAGAACTACCGAGCACAAGTACTAAAATGCAGAAATTAGAGGTATGCACATTTAGAGGTACAAGTTTTTTGTTTGAATTGAGTTATAATCAGTTTATAAAATGTGATGTATTCGTGTTCAGTACTCCACTTACCTTTTTATAAAGTAGGCGAGGTTGGCTCCAGTGACATTTGAATGCTCCAGCACAGAAATGACAGTCCAACAATATACCATGTATCACTCACAGGAGACTAACTGGTTTCTCTTACATTTGTTACATTAACTTTGTTTTTCTAATTTACTTTTGCCTTGATCTCTGGCTTTCTGTGCTCTTGTTTTCTCTTTCATTTCAATAAAAACTTTGTCTCAAGTTCACTTTAGGTTCCTGTTTCAGCTGTTGCAACTCTTGTGTTTGATTATCATGCTCATCAGTCTAGTTTAATCAAATTAATCATAAAACAACAGAATTCAAAATGAAAAATAACTTTGAAAAACATAAAATCTTTATTTTACGGAGGAGGAGAACTCTGTGGAACATCACAAATGGAGTTGCTACATATCTATACTCTGTTAGTGTACTGTTATGAGACGTTATGGTATTAAATGTATTTTTATGAAAATGTATTTTATCAATCGTTTCAGTGATTTGATTGAAAAGTGTTACTTAAATTTCCATCCATTTTCTATACCCATTTAATCCATCTGTTGGGTCGCGGGGGGGCTGGAGCCTATTCCAGGGCTCATCGGGCGAGAGGCGGGATACACCTGGACAGCCTGTCCATCGTAGGGCCACACAGAGACAAACAACCACACACGCTCACACTCACTCCTAAGGATAATTTTAGAGACACCTGTTAATCTAACTTTTAGTCTTTTTGGATGGTGGGAGAGGCCAGAGTACCCTGAGAGAACCCACGCATACACAGGGAGAACATGCAAACTCCACACAGAAAGGCCCCAGCCGGCAGTTGAACCTGGAGCCCTTTGCTGTGAGGCAACGGTGCTAACCACCACACCACTGTGCAGCCCCTGTTACTTAAATGCTCATCACATGCACACTTTCTCCATGACAGTGTCCTGTCATCTCAACCCCAACCTCTAAGCTAGATTCAGTCTTCTGGTTCAGCTGGAGTCCTTCTTCTGTCAAAAGAAAGTTATCCTCCTCACATGCTTAGGACTGGGAGTTGGATCAAAGTGAAGATTCCATATAATCTGTTGGTTTCCTCAGCTTGGCTACTTTTTATGAACTGATATTCTAGAAAAACGGTTGTACTGAATCTGTGTATAGACCTGGATTGAATTAAATAGAATTTATTAGGGCGGAACTGATTTGGGCTGGAACTGAACATGTTTTCTGTCTGTTTACAGTGGCCTGAGATTACCTGTGTTGTAGATTGGCACAATGTAAATAAACTGAATTGGCTCACACATACAGTGGCACATTTTCCATCTCATTTTAAGTTTCTTGGCTTTCATCATGTCGGTGGCCACGACAGTTTGTTCAGCTGGTTTACAGAATTCTTAACCAAGTAAATAAAACATCTTCTTTCTTTGGTGTGTTTTCTTCACAGGCTCCTCTGAGCACCCAGGACAGTGTGGTGGGCATACTCAATGTGATCTCGTCACTTAGCAACAAAGACAGTGGGATGCTTCTGGACTTGCAGGGCAACATGATTCCCTGGTAGCAGTCACCATGAAAACCACACCAGGCAACGGACAAATGATATCAACATAAAACCAGAAATTAGATGTTTTTGAGTCAGTTTTATCTTTCTTGTTCATCTGAAATAAAGCGAACAATATCACAGCCAGTGGTCCAGCATCATTCTGTTAGAAATCTAGCTAAACTAAAATCTGTCATCATTAGTCATTTTCAGAAGTTCCAAGGTTAGCTCTGGAATTTTAGGTCATGAAACTTCTGTGGTAATTAGTAGCCACTGGAGGCAGCTCCTGAGTGTGAAAGTAATTGTTGGCCCAACAAAGATGCAACCAGAGTCCCTCAGCTCATTGGTTTGATTATGTGATTGTCTTCAACCTCATTTTCCATCAGCAGCTACAACATGTTGCAGTTAGAAAATCAACTATGCATCAGGCAAACAAATGCCAGCCAAATATATACTAATATTTCAGTACTAACATGTCAGCTATGACTGAAAAGAAAAGACACTGTTCATTTAAGGTTGATACTGTGAAGTGAAAACATTTCCAAACCTGATTTCAGCCAGTAAGCACAGTGCAAGTTCACTGTTGAGGGAAGAAAGTCATTGTTTTTATATTTGTTCACTAATCCTTGCTGAAGCTGGGCTGTGTGTTCTGCGTGCTTTATTGTCACAGCAGGACTATGAGCTCCTCTTCTCTTGCATTCAAGACATCCTCGCAGACTGTGTCAGATGATGACAGTTTTGGGAATACATTTCTTAGTTATTTTTTCTCTACAACAGAAAAGTGACTAACCTGTTGGTTTGTAACCATCCTGTCAGATCATTTGAGCACCAGTTTTTCTTGTACATTATCTCCACATTGCACTGTCCGACCTCTGTCAGCAAACAAGGTATTTATATGCACATAAAAAAGGAAAATGCCCTGCTCAGCCAATCAAACTGGTTTTTGGAATTGCACCTAAATGTGGTCAATTCAGACTTTATTCCCGGCTCCACCTTCTGACTCCTCAAACAACGGAAACACAGCAGCAGACTCCCGTGGAGACTGCCTGCAACACACAACTTTATCTATAAAAGACAGCACAATGTCATCATGTCAGGGACAAACAGAAACACAGCTTTAATTGCAATTGTTTCTTTAACCTTTTACAGTTTTCTGTAATACATGCCTCTTTCAAAACAACATAGATACAGTTTTCCAAAAATGCATCTGAGATGGCACTGTTATCATGTCAAACTGCACCTGCAGTGCTGCAGCTGGACAGATGTGGGGACATTTTTGGCAGTAGTGTTGCCTGCTTGGATGAAATCACTGTGGGCAACTTGAGGAATATACTGTAAGAACACAGTCGTTGTAAAAACGTCAGGTGATCTTTGAAGGTGTTTGTGTGCTCCAGTGTGTTTTTTGGAAAGTGTGCCTTTATTGGGGATGGAGCTCAGACTTACTACAATATAGATTCATACATATCTTACATATCATCTGGAGTTTAGACATCCATAATAATGATACAAGGATCAAGAGTCAGAGCCATAATTATACGCAATAGCAATATTAATAACACTTATTGATATAGTCTAAAAGCTACATTTAATGTTTTTACTTTTCTCTCTTAAAAAAAACCCATTCTGTTTTATTCATATAGGGAAATTTCTTTAGTCTGTTTTTCTGTTTATTTCATTAAACAGGTAACTTAAATATTTACAATGATTACTTTACAGCCATTGGCCCAGCCCATCAAAGATATAATGCTCCTTTTAGTTGTTTTGGAGTATCAGAGGAGGGAGGGATGCAAGAGGAATGATCCCAGTGAAAGGAGGTGGGAGTAGGATGTAGATGCCCCTGGTCCCAGAGAGGGGCTCAGACTGCCAGGTTTCAGGAGGGTTTCATGCAATATGTCAGGAGTAAAGAGATGGAAAACCTCACTCTGTTGAGGCCTGCAGGTTCTCCAACCTCGAGCCGGGGAAATGTGCACTGATTCCCCTGCCCTGTGCTGCCGGGGCGTACTCGCGTGCTGTCCGTCACATGTTACTGGGAGGATATACTGTCCCCTGTTTCTGGGACATTGAAGTGTGTGTCTCTGTTTGGTTTGCTTCCCTCCTTTCCCCCTGACCCCTACATAACTAGCAGCTGTCCCAGCACCATCCTGAACTGCTGTGTGCACCCAGCCAGCTCCCTCACCCTCTCAGTCATCTCTCTGGCTGCTCCAGGGGAAGGATACTGAAGTGCTGCTGTCTTCGTACAGATTACAATGTCTTTGAGTTTTTCACACAGGTTGTTGCTGTTCTGGGCCACCCGGGCCCTCACGTCAGGACACTTGGCCTGGCGTGACAGCGTGTCGCCTATGAACACCAGCTTGTGTGCGCTAAGGATGACAAATTTGCTGTGTGCCACAAATATCTTTGGTGGCTGGTTGGAGTTTACAGCAGTAAAGAAGGCATCGATGGCATTGGTTACCGTGGTGATGTTCTGCTCGCATTGCTCGTGGTAGAAAAGAAGGAGTTGTCGGTCACCATGGCACAGCTTGGAGGAAGCAGGATCTCCAGCACTGTTCTTGGCCAGCTGGTTGGCCAGAGGGTGGTTTGGAGAAGGGACCCAGCCTGTCATGTCATTGTTGATTGGCTGGCTGACTTCCTGCTCGAGCCGTTCAAACTGTTTAATCTTGACAAGGAAGAGAATTCAGAGGACAATCAAAATCAACCAATACATATAAATCATTAGCCAATTAGTCCATCATTTAAAAAATAGGTACAAATTAAGACAATCAATTATGTGTTTTTATTTACCAAACAAAATGTTCTCCAGTTCCATCTTTTTAGATGCTAACATTTACAACTTTCTACAACCCTATACTGAAAGACTTTGGGGCAGACTAAACAGGAGAGGGAGCAGTGGGCTGGGATACGCACATTTTCCACTGTTATTAACGATTTACTGAGTAAATAATTAAGCAATTCCTGAAAAATCAATGGAGTTGGTATTCATATAGTTCACAAATCAAACTTAAATTCTGAGACACATTAATAAAACACTCCTGGTTGTTTTGGTCAGGCAGTTACTACAATATAATTTGTAATGTCTAACAGCTCTTGATAATAAGTACTGAATAAAGGCAAGAGTGTAATTTCTCGAGGAGATGGAAGCGTGTGTCCACCCCACTGTTTAAAAATCTTTGTTTAACCCTCTGCTATCACTTAAGTGTCCTCTGGAAGTTAAGCTTCCAAAGTCCAGACTATTAACCAAAGAAAAGGCAACAGAGAAAGAAGACTTTCTATTTTTCTTCTCATCATTAACAGTAATGTCATGATGTTTTTTTTTTTGTCTTTTTCAGGTGAATTGTGTCCTTGTTAATAATTAACATCAGAAATTAAATTAACACGTGAGTGACCTACTTATCACCAACCAATGAAGCATTTGACAACAGGACAACCAGGGAAAAAGCTAATGTACTGGTACAAAGAGAAAAGTATACGTGCAAACACACGGAAGTGAACATGCATAGCTGTCAAGATTCTCTGAACAGTGACTGGTGTGTATAATGTGCTCCAATAGGGTTTATCAATGCGGCACAATCTATTTAAGAAAAAAGAACAGTGAGGATAATTACATAACAACACTGTATAATCACTTTACAAAGAACACCAGCAATAACTGGTGTTTATCATCTCTGCTGAATATTTTCTTGTGTATGTATTATTCTTCCTCTAGGCTTAAGTGACCATGTCATTTTTCTTTCAGTCAAACTGAGAGAAGAACAAATAACAAGCAGAACAAAACAGGGAAGCCTAGAGAACACACACACACACACACACAGATACCTGTTGCTGTTCCAGTTGTGTCTTGTTGTGTCTGATAATGTTGCCTTTCTCCAGCAGCTGTCTTTGGTTCTTCTCAAACTCTTCCTTTCCCTGACAGATCAACACACAGTAGTTACACTTCCAGCACACACCTTCATAACTTATGTAAAACAAGTCTGTTTGTGCATCATTTGTGGTAACATGAGTAATTCACAGCTATGGTCTCATAGTAGTGGTGATAAATAGGACCTCTTCCTGTTTCCTTTCATACCTTCCCTGGCTGTGCTGACAGACATACAGACTTGAGAGATTTTAAAGCAGATCGACTCAGTTTGCATGACTAGGACAGGTGTGTGTGTGAGAAAGAGTGACTGTCTAAGGGCCATCCTCATCCGCAGTTCATCTTGTTTTTTGTAATACACCATACATGCTGTTTTTCAGACTTGAATACGTACACACAGACATACAATATCATACCAATTAATAAAATGACTCAATAAGATCTCCTATATAAATAAGTTCTACTTAAGAGTAAATCAAAATCGGTCCAGGTACATGTCTCGTTGACATTGATGAGCCCAAAACTTAAGAGATCAAAGGAATAACACTGGTCACATGTCAATGACTTTGACATATCACAGAGAAAGTGAACAGTCAGTCTTTGCAGTCCACATTCACTGTTCACTGGCTTCATGTAACACAGTCATTTGTGTTGCAGTGAGCGTTTACATGTTGTGTGATTGTGTGTGTACCTGTAAATGTACGTAGTCATAGTCTTCCATCCAGCCTTCCTCTGTGGTCTCATACGGCCTGTCCACACCTTCCTCTTCCTCTGCAGCTGTGAACTTTGGGGGAGAGGGGAGGGGCCGGGACTGAATATGCACTTTTTCCCCACCCTGGTAGCTTCCACTTCCTGATCCTGTTACTTGACTGCTGAGCTCCCCTGGGATTGGAGGAAGAGGCAGCTGTTGTTGCTGCCGGTTGGTCCTTTTGAAAAGCAGCGAAGCGTTACCATGGAGAAAAGAGGCAAGTTGCTTGGCATCATCAGGGATGCCTCTCGCAGTCATAATTAGTCGATCTAAGTCATCCCCTCCTGGTGGTGGAGTTGAGAGTGCTGTGTGTGACCAAGAAATGCTGTCTAATCCCTGACTGTGTCGAATCAAACTCTGAAAGACTTCCTCCATCTTTCCCACCTGACGGCCCAGTTTGGTTTGCAGTGAACGGTCCGTGGCCTGCGCAGCATTCGCAACAGCACCCCGAGCGAATTCTAGAAAGTCTCGAACAGTGGCACGCACCCGGTCAGCAGCCTGATGAATGGCAGGCAGATTCCCCTCCAGCTGAGCAGGGCCTCTCCAGTTGCCTGTGATGAATGACATCATAAGGGAAACGCTGGACTCCACAGCTTGCTGGAGGCGAGACAGGCGCTCCATGGCCTGATCAAGGTCCAAGATGAGGGGTTTCCCGGGAATGGAGCCAGGACCAGAAACCGAGCAAGTGTCACGGACAGGGACCATGTCTAGTGATGAAGAAGAGTGGTTACTCCGTGTGCTTCCTGTGCTTGAAGCAGACAGCCGCTTGAAAGACATGGCGAGCTCCTCACTGGTAGACTGAGCATCCCGTACAACCTGCAAAACACATTAATGCATGAAATAATGCAGAGACTCAGGCAGAGCAAACAGCAAACAGGCCGAAGATAACGTGTTCATCAGGATCATGATGAAGAAACAGGCAGTAAAACTCTAAAGGACAGAAGGTGGAACATTAACATTACTGCAGCCTTCTTGTTTCACAGCAAACTGCAGATTAATGCTGGAGGAATAAACTTGAGACTCGTCTATGGTCCCACTGAGAACAAACCGACCCACACAGCAATCATTCAAGAAATTATGTCAGACACATATGCCGTAATGCTGAGAGCTATATGACATATAAATAAAGTATTTTTCTATTCTATTCTATTTCTATATGACACGGAGTTACTGATTCAAACGGTGGACTTGGTAATGACAGCTGGATCAGCTGAAGGAGATGGATGAGATGAGGCATGTTACCACAGGGCAGAGTGTCGTGCATATTGTTTTTGAACCACTGGATTCTTTTTTAAGCAGGTAAAAGTATTTCAATCTTATTACTGAAACAATATTTGTAACCATGGTGACTGTGCACCATAAAGATGGTGATTGTTACAGTTTAAGACTTGTCAGGAAACAGAATAAAACAAATGCACAAAGATCATTAGCCTTACTTTAATAAAACTAGACTTTTCTCTATAATGGGGGCACAGAGATGAAACTGATCTCACACATCCTGGCTGGTTATATGATTAACGAACTTGGTACTAAAAACGTGACAGCAGCCCCCTGGCTGTCTTACCTGTGGTGGGACATCGTAGATGTACTGTTCTCCCCTCTCTCCTCCTCTCTCCTCTCTTTCTCGTGGGAAGTCGTAGACATCCTGGGTGGGGTGACCCCCTGGACGCAGGTTGGCTGGGATGTCATAGATCTCCTGGAGGGCCTGGCTGACTGCACCTCCATCTCCTTGATGATGCTTGTCAGTCAGGATAGGGGGCGGGACATCATATACATCTTCTGGAATTGGTGGCTCATCGTCATCATCACTGACATTGTTGTGCAGGTACTGGCCAGAAGGGACAGGGACTTGGGGTTTTATTTTGGCAAAGTGAGGTGGTACATCATAGGTCTCCTCTCTGACTGGGTAAGCATCAGGAACATCTTTGCTGACAGATGGGGGGAAGTCATAAACCTTAAGAGAGAGAGGGAGAGACATATTTTCACAAATGGTGAATGTGGGATGGTGGCTTATTTTCAGTAGGCTTTTCAATCACGTTTTAGCTAGGCTCAAGATGATAAACTCATGGAAAGATTTATATACGGTGGTACATACATTTTATATATACACTATATTACCAAACGTATTCACTCAACCATCCAAATAATTAAATGCAGGTTTTCCAGTCACATTCATGGGCGCAGGTGTATAAATTCAAGAACCTCAGCATGCAGACTGCTTCTACACATATCTGTGAAAGAATGGGTCGCTCTCAGGAGCTCAGTAAATTCCAGCGTGGTACCGTGAAATTTCCTCACTACTAAATATTCCACAGTCAGCTGTCAGTGGTGTTATAACAAAGTGGAAGCGATTGGGAACGACAGCAACTCAGCCACAAAGTGGTTGGCCACGTAAAATGACAGAGTGGGGTCAGTGGATGCTGAGGCGCAGAGTGGGCAGAGGTCACCAACTTTCTGCAGAGTCAATCGCTACAGACCTCCAAACTTCATGTGGCCTTCAGATTAGCTCAAGAACAGTGCGTAGAGAGCTTCATAGAATGGGTTTCCATGGCCGAGCAGCTGCATCCAAGCCATACATCACCAAGTGCGATGCAAAGCGTCGGGTGCAGAGGTGTAAAGCACGCCGCCACTGAACTCTAGAGCAGTGGAGACGCGTTCTCTGGAGTGAGAAATCACGCTTCTCCATCTGGCAATCTGATGGAGGAGTCTGGGTTTGGCGGTTTCCAAGGGAACGGTACTTGTCTGACTGCATTGTGCCAAGTGTAAAGTTTGGTGGAGGGGGGATTATGGTGTGGGGTTGTTCTTCAGGAGCTGGGCAGGGCACCTTAGTTCCGGTGAAAGGAACTCCAAATGCTTTAGCATACCAAGAGATTTTGGACCATTTCATGCTCCCAACTTTGTGGAAACAGTTTGGGGACGGTCCCTTCTTGCTCCAACATGACTGTGCACCAGTGCACAAAACAAGATCCATAAAGACACGGTTGAGCCAGTTTGGTGAGGAAGAACTTGACTGGCCTGCACAGAGTCCTGACCTCAACCTGATAGAACACCTTTGGGATGAATTAGAGCAGAGACTGTGAGCCAGGCCTTCTGTCCAACATCAGTGTCTGACCTCACAAATGAGCTTCTGGAAGAATGATCAAAGATTCCCATAAACACACTCCTAAACCTTGTGGAAAGCTTGTCCAGAAGAGTCGAAGCTGTTATAGCTGCAAAGGGTGGGCCGACGTCATATTAAACCCTATGGATTAAGAATGGGATGTCACTGAAGTTCATATGCGTGTAAAGAACATGAGCAAATACTTTTGGCAATATAGTGTATATATATATATATATATATATATGTGTGTGTGTGTGTGTGTGTGTGTGTGCAGCAGACAGCCTATACTTTACTTTATGCAGTATCTAAAACCGGTTTTACCACTCTGTGCATCAGTAGAAATAAAGATTTGTGACCTTTCTGACTTCTATAGAGAACAGAGTGTTGGGGTATGAATGGACTGGCCCTTGGTAACAAACACTGACAAACTAGTATGTCTGCAAGAGGAAATAAATAGCTCTGGGAAGTATAACTCTGAATGGTGACCACAGAGCGACAGCTACTAAAGTGACTGCACAGTTAAACAAACATCTTGCAACCCACTTTCCTCCAAAATAGTATATCAAGAACTTATAAAAATGCCATACCTCTTCTTTTCAATATTACTGAACAGTGTAACACATAAAATGGTGCAAAAACCATGAGAGGTGGACAATGGACCAGTGGAAGAGTGTAATCTTCTCTGACAAATCATGTTAATGCTTGAAGTAAGTGGGATGCCAAAATCAGCCTTTAATCTCGGTTGCCTGAAGCCAACTGTCAGGTGCTTCTATGATGGTTTCAGTAGCTATATTATAGAAGTCCCTCAGTGCTTTACATTGCATGATGGGGTCACTTTTAAGCATTTGTCAATTTTGGGAGATCAACTGTTTCCCCGGGGTGGTGCTATATTCTACGATAATAATCACCAATGCACAGATTCACAGAAGTGGCATGAAGAGCAGAGAAGTGATGTCAAACACTTGGACTGGCCTCTCAGTCACTAGATCTTAAAATCATCTCCAGTGTGTTTTGGAGCAGCAGATAAGGAATAGCTTCCCCTCTTCATATTTTCTGAAAGAGTTTAATCAGATTCTGCTTGAAGAATGGATTTAAATTCTTCTAACCACTGTCCACAACTTCTTTGACTCTACCCCTTGAAATACTGAAATGTGTATTGCTGGCAACCCATTAAATGATAAAATTATAAATGAACATGATGTTTCAATTATTCTGTCCAACCTTTGCATATATATTTTGTACATTTCATTTTAAGTTAGCAGACAAACTAACAAAAATACTTTGATCAAGAGTGAATATCTGAATAACTACTGGATCAACTGAATTCCATTTTTATATGTGGCAGACATGCAGCCGCCAGCAAGCAGACATTTGTCGTGCAGAGAAAGATATCTTACTGTGTGATGACAAGTGGTCATGAAATGCCATTCAGACATTCATGACCCACTTTTGGAGGCTCCTGTATTTTCTGGTAAGTGCATATTTGCAACAATTCACATTCTAGGGAAAGTGGGGTAAAATAAGCCAATGGATAAGTTGACCTATTCCCTCTAAATTGACAACCATGCACGTTTTACTGTTTATTTTGGAAGCACCCATCATTTCTATCAGACTGTATACATGTATAATTTCTTTAAAAACTGACAAAGAAAGAAATCATTTGAACAGACTGCAAGAAAGAAGTAATAATTCCCATTTCACTGCAGCCTTGATGAATGGAACGTTGAACTGTCACTTGCACTGTTATTAAAGCTGTGGTTGCTGTTACGGTCAAGGTGAATAAAAGTTTTATATCATGACGATCAATGTTAATCTGTGCATCAGTTTTTGATTTAGTCTTAGACTCATTACCTGACAACATGTGTTAGTTTCAGTTATATTGTCTTTTCATTCAACCTAGTATTTATCCAGTTTTATTCAACAATCTTTCAGTTTTATGACTATCGTCTGTCTACTTTTGTTTAACTATCTGTGAAACTGATTTAATAATCTGTTTTTGTTTTACAAAGGGGCAAGTTATCTCATGCATTTTTCTCATGGGTTTGACTAAGACTCCGTTCGATGGTCAGTTTACCCCCAATCACTGCAACTTATCCACTGACCGAGGTCAACTTGTCCCTAACTTGGCCATATCTTAAAAACTCGAATTATTATTATTCAAATTGATAAGAGGCTTTGTTTCACTTCTGCCTATTTTTCTCTTATGCTGAGGACCACATTAGTAAAAAAGAATGCTCATCTTACCCTGCTCTACTTATGGATAACCTAGGACGTATAATATGCAATGCATTTATTAAATATATACATAAAACATAACTTTCAACAATGAAGCAGTTGCAAAAACAATGTTTTATAACAAATCCAAAGCCTTACAGTCTGCTGTGGGTTCTTGTCTGAGCTTGTGGGGGTGTCATATATATCTTGACCACCTGAGGGGCCCTTCACCACCATGGGAGGAGTGTCGTACACCTAAACATAGAGGAAGACAGACATGAAAATGTGTTTTTACTCACAACAGACTCAACCTACACAAAACTGGGAAGAGGACAAAATAAGCTATAAGAGGGAGCAAAGGAAGGTAACCACAGAAAAAGATAAGAGACCAGAAGAGAGTAAATGTAAATAAAATGTAAATGTACTTTATTTATACAGCCCTTTACAACAATCCATTTCGGTGTACCAAAGTGCTTTACAGCAGATAATAAATAAAGAAAACAATAAGTAAAAAAACAATAAAAGAAATGTAAAAGCAATAAAATACAACAAAATTGAATAAGATAAGATAAAAGTGTCATCAAAAGGCTCGGTCACCTCAGTGCTTGTATTTTGTATTTGTTGACCTCAGAGCTCTACCAGGATTACGGATAGTTAAAAGCTCAGATAAATACGATGGGGCGAGGGTTAAGAGCTTTAAGAACAATCATTAAAAGTTTAAAATCAATTCTATAAAGGACAGGAAGCCAATGAAGGGAGTTAAGAACAGGAGGGATATGCATACGTCTGTTAGTGTTGGTTAAAAGACGGGCAGCAGCATTTTGCACAAGTTGAAGGTGACTGAGAGAAGTCTGGGAGATGCCGACATAAAGTGCATTGCAGTAGTCTAACCTTGAACTTATCAGGGCATGGATGGCTTTCTCAGGATCGTGACGGCTTGAAAACATTTAACTTTAGCCAGGAGACACAACTGGAAAAAACTAGTCCTGACAACATTGTTAATTTGTTTGTCAAACCTCAGATGACTGTCAAAGGTCACTCCCAGATTTCTGACGGTTGAACTGAGCTTTGAAGACAAGGTGCTTAAGTCAGCTGTCACAGTATCCTCGAACACAATACATTCAGTTTTATCATCATTTAAATTTCTTCCAGTGGACTTGTCTCAGCATTTCCCTGAAGCTGAACCTCATTCTAATGTTTTTGTA
The DNA here is from genome assembly GCF_036924035.1 of Leuresthes tenuis. Classification (NCBI taxonomy): domain Eukaryota; kingdom Metazoa; phylum Chordata; class Actinopteri; order Atheriniformes; family Atherinopsidae; genus Leuresthes; species Leuresthes tenuis. The sequence goes on along the minus strand of NW_027325359.1, from coordinate 28,126,099 downwards.
TTTGCATGTAATATTTTTCAAAGACATGAGAGCATCATGAGAGCTGGAGGGTGTAGGTTAAAAAGTGATAATGGATACCAAGGAAAGACATTTCAGTCAAATTGCCTGATGACAGATCTAAATTATTGCGCTGGCTCAAATGCTAGTTGGTAACCATGGCAACAGAGACTCAAAGTTATTTCACAGTTTATTTATCTCAACAGGCAAGACAGACAAAAACATGAGTGATATCATTCATTTTAACTTATTTGGTGAATTTGATAACGTTGAAGTCTGGAAGTCTAATAATGGACATCTCGTTGGGCATTATCCCTTACATATTTCCATGCCTCTTTCCACTAGGACCACAATTATGCTTTGCCTACTTCCCCCACTGTTCTAAAGGCCAGTCTTAGAGAAGGTCTTGTTAGAGTGGAGGGTCTGGAGTGGGAGAAGGGGAAAAGCATGCTCCGGGAGCGAAGGGCGAAGAAAATGTGCACGCTCTTCCCGAGGATCTGAGGGAGGAAAAACCTCATAAATGAAGAGCTGAAAGACAGGCTTGAATGCTACTTGGGTAAAATGGAAATACTAAGTTGAATATTTTATATAAGTTCTTTAAATAAAGATCTGAATACACCTGATCTTTTCTGGGTTCTTTTCGTTTTATCTATGTCTGTCTGTCTGTCTGACGTTTAACAAACAAACCACGCGGAAGTTTTACAGCTTTACAACTGAGTGATTTATGATCATTTTTATTGTGTAGAAACATCATTCCGCTATAGATGTAATGTAGGAGCAAGTGGCACTGTTCCAAGATGACCGCCCTGTAGGCACGCCCCTCTAGTGAGCAGCAGCAGTCAGTGCGGCGTTTATGTATATATGTCCAGAGTGGTGTAAAAAGAGAGTGGCGACACTCCCATAGACTTCTATAGAAAGAAAGAAATGCGGAATAATAATAATAAGCCTGCAAGGCACTAATCTCTGCAGTCAGCCTTGAAGGTAGCTGATTGAATAATGACATGCAATATGAAATCATCATTATCCCAATAATTAGCCTGCAAGGCACTAATTTCTCCAGTCACTCTTGAAAGTAGCTAACGGAATACTGAAAAAATATGCCTTTTGTATCAACAAACTAGCTAAGCTAACGTTAGCAGTAACTTGCAATTAAAAATTTCAAGCAGCTCAACTAACCACTTTATTTACAAAAATACTGTATAGTCATCGTGCTCGATGAATGCTGCGTGAGCAGATTGATTGTGCTGTAGCTCGCGATCTGATTGGTTGTTGTTGGGCGCTTGTGCAGCCTCCGACGCTGAGCAGCCTGACCAAACTTCCGGGTCACGTAAACCCGACCAATTAAATATTAAAATAAGATTCTGTCCTGGTGCCTGTTTTTCCATTTCGTATTTTTGATCTGAGCCTAAAAGTGAAATATTAAAAAACAGGCTTTTTTTTTCGTATTTGGTGTTATAATGAAAAACAAAATAACCAGTAAATTTTTCATTAATTGATTTTTGATTGGCAATTGAAAATGGAAAGAACGAATGATAACCTGATTTAAGTTTTTTTTTTCAATAATCATATTCTTGTCCAAAATGGAAAAAAAAAACAGATAACGAAAGCTCGGTTTCTATTTTAGTTTTCTCATCCGAGACAATTACCATGACCCGGAAGTTATGCTGGATCAGCATGATGAAAACATGCACAATCCAGGTGAAGTCTGGAATTTCATTGATTCAGCGTGCACGAACCTGAGGGTTGCAGGCCACGTAGCAAGATGAATGTGTTAGAGATGCCTATAAACTCAGTGTCACAAAGATGTCTCTCTTTTAATCTGCTTCATCCATTTGAATTATTAACAGGCTTTAATATAAAACCTGTCGAGTCATGTATTTGCTATTACAGAAGCACAAACTGAATGCTGTTCGTTGCATTGCCATGGAAACATCGAACTTTTGATGATGATGAAAATATGTTTTGATAGCGGGGATTCTGATCTTTCAAGTGTTTTTTTTAAATATTTTATTTAATTTTGAAAATAGACTGAATGAATGATACCCAGATGTGTTGTACATGTGATGAGGGGTGGCTTTGACCCAGCTGGTAGAGTAGTTGTCTTCCAACTGGAAGGTTGGTGGTTTAATCCCCAGTGTGTTCACATGCCAAAGTGTCTTTGAACAAGACACTGAATCCCACACTGTTCCTGATAAGTTCACCCGTGAGCGACTGCAGAGAAAAGCAATGCATAATGTATGTGGAGTACATATTTATGAATGACCGCCTAAACATAAATCGCAACTTTCTTCTCAGTTTGACCCTTAAAACCAAGTCTGCATGAAGTAAGGTTGATGTCCCAACAGACAAAACAATGATGATAGTACATAACAACAATAACTTTTTAGTAATGGAGAAACGGAGTTTTGGAGTTTAATCTCATGGTCTCTGGACTGTATTTTAGTACACACAACAGAACACGTGCATCTACAGGTAATGCAGCTTTCGCTGCTCTATACAATACTTTACTACTAAGAATGGTAGTAATGTATTGGCTTCAATTGGACTGCATATTTGAAGTGCCTTGAGATGACATTGTTGGGATTTGGCGCTTTATAAGTAAATCTGAATGGAATCAAATGGCTAAAATAACTTTTCACACTGTATGATTTCTGTTATCTAAGGTAGCAGGCAACATATCATGCATCAGGTTGTCACTGCATCAAAAGATTACATGTGATGATCAATGAATATGAATCATCCTGAGAAATGGTAATAAGATAGATAAGGAATTGGAGTAATCACACTGACAGGAACCCATTCAGTCCAGATTACTCCAACTCACACAGAGCTGTCTGACCTGTGTGCTGTATTGCTGGCGGGTGGGTGGCACATCGTATATGTCCTGCTGAGTAGGAGGCTGATGTCTGGGCGGGACGTCATACTCCTCCTGGTCTGCTTTCACTGTGTCGTACACATAAATCTGTCCAACACGAGTCGGAACTATCACCTTGACAAAGAAGCCCAGAAACAGGAAAGGCAGGTTAGAAACAAGAAAAAGTATCAACAGGATCTATGATTACACAACAAAAATCAGACTGAGGGTCAGAGGATGGATGGAACACTACCAGATACATTTTATATTGATATTAACAGCTGGAGAAAAGGTACATATACACACACACACATATATATATATATATATATATACAGTAAACAGGTTAAAGACCAAACTCCTTATTTCTTATGACACCCAAAAACTTATTGAGAATGCATTCATGTGACAGTGGCAGCCTACAGGCCTGCGGTTAAAAACTAAGTCTCTGCGGCCTCTTTCATCAGACAGAGGGGGAAGAGAAACTTTTTTTTTTTTTTTCATTTTTGAATGAAAGTATATTGTGTTGACAGCGAATGAACAGAGACTAAAGGTTGCTCACTTTCATTCCGACATGGCGCTGACACAGTCACACACAGGGCCAATAAAAACAGAGCAGGGCTCCAGTGGCAGATGTCGTGAGAACTGGGCTGCCCTATTGTGTGCCTGTTTAAACTCTGTGTTAAATGGTTTAAGTGCAAAGTCAACTGGTTAGTCTGGGAAACCACAACCCAAAAAACCTAACCCACTTAGTGTCCTTACATCATCCTGTCCTCACCAAACAAACTGCAGCAAAAAGACAGCCACATGCTGACCACCACAACTGCAGCCTGAGTCTCTTTCATTTACGATTTTGGCCACTAATTTGCTGCATTATTGACAAAGGTAAAAGGTACATTTCTAACTAAAAATATTGTGCACGCTATGAACACCACATATTCGCTCTTTTGGGGAAAATTTTGAGGGAATAAATACAAAAATGTTTGTTGTGAGCTAGTGGTTGAAGACACAAATGCCTTCAAAATAATTAATAACCATAAAATTACAAGTTTGATGATTGTGCTTTTTTTTTTCCACAGGAAACTGTGACCTCCTCTATCACTGAACTAGAAACTGCTAAGAGAAAGCTGATTTCCTTCTCAGCTGAGTAGACAACATAGTTTTCCTCTTAAGTTCCATGAAGCTGGATCAGCTCCAGTCCTAATTAATGGACACTCCCAGAGCTCCCCGGCTGTCAGAGGTGTGTTGTGACACAGGCATACACAGATAATAAAATCATCTATTTAACATGTGTGTAACACAAACTGATTTTACTTTACTTTACTTTACAGGAGTTATAGTAAGAACTAATTCCTAAACAGTGGTAGGTCTTTGCTTTGCATGTATATTCATTCAATCATTCATGTAATTCTCTCTGTGTGTGTCTCTCTCTCTCACACACACACAGTCAAACAGTCTGTTCCTCACTGTCAAAAGGTTTCCATTGGTATTGACAACACTTGGTTTGTAGCCAGATGATGCTGTCTCTCTTTCTCTCGCTCATGTACACACACACACACACACACTACTAGCCTAATAAATAGCCAATGTTATTGATCACTTGTCTGTTTGAACCCTAAAGAATAGAAACACATCTACACACTAATGCTAAGTGGATGTGTGTGTGTGTGTGTGTGTGTGTGTGTGTGTGTGTGTGTGTGTGTGTAAGGTCCAGCAGTACTAATTGTCTGCTGAGTCTTTTAATCCCATTCAGAGATTAAAGACATGGATCAGTTGTCACCCAGACAGAAACATCCTACTCCCTGTGTGTGTGTAAAAGTGTGTGTGTGTGTGTCAATATTTTTTTAATCTCATTTGGTTCCCTTACAGGATCTTCAATGTGCTACAGCTAACATACATTTGTCGTGTTCCACAGTGTATGCTGTGCCTTTGGTTGCACCTACAGCACTCAGTTAGAGAAGCTAACCAATCAGCTGGGGCTGCCCCTGATTAAAAGGTTCCCGGTCAATCAGCAGTTACATTTTACAGAAAATATTTGTTTCACTTTTATAATAAATAATATATTCATGGTTTCCCACACCATTTGAGCTGCGCTCAGTGGGTTTACATGATGAGATTAACTTGATTATAGCTATAGTTTGGTTATGCTCCTTATCTGAGAGTAATTATCCTTGAATATATGGCGGTGAATTAATCGAATCACTGGCACAAAGCATGTCATACCCCGGTACGATAGGTGGCGCTGTACCCATTTCAACTATCGCTAATAGAGCCACTTCCTGTTGACGTCTTCACCAACAACAACAACAAAACTCAGGCATTAGAAAGATGGCGAACGAAGAGCAAGATGAAGCTACGTCCCTCTACATTTGTGATGAGCTGGTTATGGAACAAACACGATGCACAACGGCGCATTCTCCATCGAGTTGATTGTTTCTTTCTGACGACAGCGACAACAACAGTAATATCGTCTCCTTCGACTTCCGGGTGACGATCGCGGGAAAAAATCTCGAGCATGCGCAGAACACTCTATCCTATCCACTGTCGTCTCCGGGCACGTTAAGTGGGCAATCGGATCGAGTTATCCCGGGGTCTTAATTCGATCGCAAGTAACCCGATCCGATTCGATTTCTTGTCGGATTAAGCTTGTTACATGAGATGAATAACTCAGTCTTATAGTAATTTAGCCATTAATCTGATCCGATTGCCCGCATGTAACCGCACTGACAGTGGAGGCTCATGATCAGCTGTTCAGAGGAATCTGACAGGTCACCATATAAAAGAAATAAATGTTTAAACTTGAATCCTCCTCTGGTTTCACCTGCAGTATCCAGCTGCTGCACTGAGTCAGTTTCACCAGCAGCCAAAGGAACGAGAGAAAAGTGTTGAAGCTGCAGCTTCTGCTCTCTGACCACATATGGGTACTTCTCACTGCTCCATGCACTTCAGCTTAGTTGAACACAATGCTCTGTGTTTGTTAGGTGGAATCTGGTGTCCTCAGGTGAGATAAGCATCACCTTTTCTTCAAGTTGATAACAACTGCACAGCTACTACAACCATTACACTGAGTATTCAAAAATGTTCAACATATGGAAGAGTGAGCTCCTCAGCTGCTTCAATCCATCACCGTCATGTTTTACACAACCCCTGCACGCCTGGCACATTTCTGAATCATTATAGTGCTACAGCGTGTTGTTGGGAGTAAACTGTAAAGATATGAGGACTAATATACTACACTTCATGGACTGCCCAACCTCCTGCAAATATCACACACACAGTTTCCATCACCTTCTTACGTCTCAGTGAAGCTGTGAGGAACATTAACAGGAAAGTGACAGATATGTGAATGACTGGCTGTCACCACTTTAACAGATTAATGAATCCATTAGCATCATGTACTCGTGTGTGAAAGGGCCACCAGAAATGACACAGGCTTTTTGTCACTGCAGCCTGCTGGCTTATGCAACTTGGTAAAGATTTATAGAACTGCAGACGTGTTAACCTACTTCTTGATAGCTGCTTCGAAACATGGTGGTCCGGGGTGGTCTTGTTTGTAAAAGGAGCTGTTTGTCCTAAACACAGAACTATAAAAAACCGACACCTCTCTTTGATCCTTTCATATAATGAGGTCACAAGTATCTGGTCAATAGCTCCAAACTGGTGACAAAGAAGCAGGTTTTTTAATGAAGTATGATGAAACGTTTGAGTAATGGCAATGAAACTGACATTCTAACAGAATTTGGGTCAAGGCTGGGTCACAGGATATAGTGTTAGAGAAACATGTCAATACACCTGGCTGCAGATAGCTACTCCAACACGTCAACAAAACGGATTCTCCGTTTAGAAACACAGATTTGGGGCTCCAATCTTACTTTTTATGAGATGATGGTTCTTGTGTGTCCCTATAATCTACTTCCTAACAGTTTGGCATCAGTGACATGTCAGGGCTGATACACAGCCATTCTTGCAGAGTCAGTGTGAGCACTTTGCTTGCTTTCATGTAGCTTTATCACAGTAATAACCACCTGAAATAAAAAACCTGAAGGGTCAAAGAGAAACTACATTTTCCTACGGACTAAGAACCTTTGGAGGCACACAGCGTACCAAGGTATAGTGATCTCCCCCCAGACTGCCCCTGCTCGGTCAGTAGAACTTTCTGAAAGTCTTTAAGCACAACATTCAGACTCAGTCTGCTTCAGTGAGGTGCTGCAACAAAGAGAGAGTGATATATAGAGTAAATGTGAAGAGGGAGCCTTGAACTTCCTGCTAGAAAGTCCCTGGGTCATGTTCCAGTTCATTTCACCAAACTAGACTTGTGTTAAATAAGTTTGGCCTTCAGATAAATTTCTTGATTTTGATTCTCTAGCTCTGATAAGCTCAACACACGAGACAACTCTCGGCGCATTTAACAGTTCATGTGCTGCTTTGCTTCTTACGTCTCACACAGAAACCTGGCCTGAGGAAGGCCATATACTTTCAGAAGATGTGACCTAAATATCCACCAAAGATAAACTCTGTGTCATGCCCTCAGAATAAATCAGTGGCCTCATAAAGCAGCAGCTACTCTGACCTGCCAACATTAAATTGCATTCACACGAATTCAGTTGAAGGAGAAATGAATGCAGATATGCACACACACTGTGACGCACTATATGTGGCACGATTTAGTATTTTTTCCTTTGTTTCCTGTTTTTCAGAAGTCATTGTCAAAAGTTGACCTTTGCTCTGAGCAACGTCCCTCCATCCTCATCTTCTCTTAAATATTATTTCTCTCTTTCTCTGCCTGATACTGACGACAAATGATAAATCTGGATGAAATCTCCTCCATAGTATCTGGTGCAGTTCTTAAATGTGGCCCAGTCTTAAATACTCAAAAGAACCGCTTGAACCACACGCAGAGAAAAACACACTTACATATGCAACTGCAGTAGAGAATATTCAACTGATGGAGACAACAACTGGATCCTTACGGCACAGATGGGAAGTTCAAAGAGAAAAGGAGGTAAAAATAGATGGAACATAATTACAGTTGGAGGGTGTGGTGGTTTTTTTGATCGAGTGGACATACTGAACTCCTTCAGATCCTGATATACAGATCTTTCACTCTACTCTCTACTCTGTTTCTGCCTGCTGTGGAGATAACAACTCGGAGTGGATTAAGCAGGAAGGAGAGACTAACACTGACTTCCACAGTCACAACTGTCTGTTCATTAGACACCATTTCCACTGCCAACGTGAATTTACAGCTGTCTGATGCAGTAGCACACACACATTCCCAATACTTTACATGTTTTTGATTGTAGAAGAGTCACAGGAAGTGGACTTATTTCTATTTGAATAACAACAAATTTCTTTTAATGGAAATACAGGGGGGGAAAGCATTCTTGAAGTAGCACATGTACAGCAGTGCAAACAGCTGGCTGATGGTTTAAAACAGCCCAGACACACTCACCCTACAATGAAAGAAGCAAGAAGATGCCGGGTTCTGGGTCACACATCATGCAGTGCTAAGATGCTCTTCACGTACAAACTCAAACAGAGAGTTGGAACAATGTCAAACTGGCAGCCACAACGAGTTCTCTGGTCATCACCGACTTAAACTACTGCCCTCTGGCACATGTAAGACAACAACACAAGGAGAAATCGCACAGGAAGTTTCAAATGTTTTTTAAACTATTACAATAGTTAGCCGTACAAACGCTCTTCTCTGCAGGTCTTCCTGTTTTTCAGTGTGCCACACGCCTAACACATGACAAAAGCATCAAAGGGCCCGGTGCCAGCTCAGCCCCTAAGGCCATTCATATTCTCAAACATTCTAAAACAACTTTCATCTCAAAATAACAACAAAAAAGTCATAATAACCACACTAATAACCAGGCCGCTCAGTGGTGTGGTCGCTGATGTTGTTCTTTCTCAAAAAAGAAAACTTGAAGAAGTAAAAACAGGCAAGAGCAGCTATCACAAGAAAGAATGAATGAGAATGTTGGAGCTGTTGAAACCATGCCAGCTATGTAGGGCATGTGGTCACACACACGCACACGCACACGCACACGCACACGCACACACACACACACACACACACACACACACACACACACACACACACACACACACAGAGAGAGAAACAGAGCAGCAGTGCAGGGTCACAGCTTAGTGTAGGTGGAGGGTGGGGGCAGTGACAATACACTCCTGCCATAACACGCCATATTGTTTGCTGTTTTTAGAGACTGTGTGTTCACAGGGCATGCAGAGAAAGAGACACATTCCACATTGCAGAAGTAGTTGAACGACTTCATGGACCACCAACATGGTACATGCCTGTTTAACTCTGACTAAAATAAAAAAAAAAAAATAGGTACAGAAAAGCGCTTTGGAATTTGATTGATTCAAAACCTTTTTTTGATACAGTGATCACAGCAGAAACAATCGACATCGTGAAATTTCCTCGCTGCTAAATATTCCACAGTCAGCTGTCATTGGTATTATAACAAAGTGACTGGGAACGACAGCAGCTCAGCCACAAAGTGGTAGGCCACGGAAAATGACAGAGCGGGGTCAGCGGGGTCAAAGATCACTGTGTCCACACCTTTCAGGTGTAAAATTTTGTGCTGTGCCTTTTGGTACTGACCGTAAAGATGTGATGCCTAAACATATTCTGCATGAGAAGAGCAGGATCATAGTACCTGGCTGGGCTGTCCAAGTCCATACATGGATTTTTTGCCTCACTTAAAGGCACAGGCATCAGCAAAGCCAAAGGCCACAAAGCCAGTATTCTCATCATAGTTTGCAGCATCATTGTAAATATATACATGCATATATATTTGTTATCATTTAAAGTTAGTTTGTGAAGGGAAATGAAATAAAGAAGGAAAGTGAGAAGAAAAGAAAGGAGATAGAACCATAAAGCAGCTGCTGCATCTGTGCAGGAAAATAAAACACAACAGCTACGAGCAGGGCCACCTGCAAAAGGATTAAAGAAGGAAAACACGAACAAAAAGAAAGAAAGAAACAGCAACAAACATGGAAATTTAACTATGGTCACTGAATATTATTAAAGCCACAAAGTGACGTTGCAACTGTAGAGTGAGCACGTGAGTGAATAAGTGGGTGTGCATGCGTGTGTTTGTGTGTGTGTGTATGTGCATGCAAAATATATGGCAACGGTTTTACATGAATTGTGGTTTATAAAGGGGGGAAGGGGGCCACAGCCACCCCCACTCCAGAGATCAGGAGCAGACAGGAAGGGCCCCCAGACGTAGCCAGGGAACCAGGAGTGGCAGCATGAGTCAAGTGTGGGACCAAGAGCCCCATGTGCCCGAAGACCACACCTCCACCCGACCGGGCAACCCCAGACAGCCGCCCCCAGTGCCAGCACCCATCCCGATGCCCAAGGCTCCTGAACCCAAAATGTGCCCATCCCATAAACAGCAGGGAGCAGAGGGAAGGGGCGAGGAGAGGGTGAGCACACTCCCAACAAGGAGCAGCACAGGCGAGCCAGACGATAACGAGTCCCAAACCTAGGCCCAACTGTGGACAACCATGTCCACATCACAAAGACACACACTCACTCATTCAGAGGTCTCCAGGGGCCATGTGGCACCCGGCCCCTGGTCCAGCCCCTACCCCCGCCCAAGGCACAGTGGACACACCCCTGGCGACACAGCAAGCCCAGACATAGAGCTAGGAACCCCCCGGTGCCCAGGCTAAGGCGGGGAAACAGGGCTGTAGGAAGACTTCCCCCTTGTCACTCTAGCTCCCTCTGGGTGTGTGTGTGTGTGTGTTGAGTGTAGCGGAGCGCAATTAGGGGTGGGGCAAATGTGGAGGAGCCATCACCACTGCTTGTGGATAGCTAGTAGATAGTGAAAGATTGAAAGAAGATGAAAGAAGAATTTTTCCTCTAATATCTTTTGACCTTCTGTCTGATTTATTCTCAGTTTCTGTAGATGACCACAGTGCAACAAACAAGTCTAGCTAGTGTTTGTAAGCGGCCCTTACAATGCCCACTGCGTTCATGACCCCCAAGAGGAATCTATGAACGGCCATACAAAGGGAGTCATGCAGGTTGTTTCACAGTGATCAGAGGGATGCTGCTTCCACTTCACATGCATGTTGCAGCTCAACTGCTTTCTCTTGAGTAAAGGTGACTGAGTGCTACATTGGCTCCAGATTTCTTTCTGTCATGGCAGTCACAAGATTTTTGTTGATCTGATTGCTCTCCATGTTCCTGCCCCCAGCCTATGATGCAAGTAGTTCTTTGTTCTGGCCCATCAGTCATGGTGTTTATGATGCTTTTAATAAGACACGCAACCTTAATCTATTGAACTTGTTAACAATAATCTTATCAAGACTTACAAGGGTCTCACTTTAAAGAGCTTTAAAGGTCCGGTGTGTAGGATGCAGTTTATTTTTAGCAGTAGAAGCTGCAAATTGTAATGGAAATGTACATGATGCTCAACTGATCAAAAACTGATCAAGAAATAGTGATTTTACATCAGTAGCAAAGGAGCAGAGACAACTGGGCACTGAAATCGACTAGAGAGATGTTAGATAGTTAATATCTGTCCATGACGATAATATCATCAGTAACATTTTCATTGTCAGTAGACATTTACTGTATTCACACACATAACATCCCAACCTACAGAGAAAATAAGCTGTTGAAATTTAAAGAAACCAAACAAGCCACATATGATGCTACACACACACACACACACACACACACACACATACTCCTTCTCTTTATCAAATGTCTGCCACATCAAATATCATCAGGATGTTTTTGAGTATATTCAGGTTATATTCAGGAGCTAAGATGCTTGTATTCGTAAGCTGTCATGCAGACTCAGTTTCTAAGATACAGATAAAATGAAAATATAATTTGTTAAACAGCAGCCTTCCCCTGTCTTGGTCGTGAACTTACAGCTGTCTGGATATTTTGAATCCACTGTTGAATTTGAGAATCATTTTGTTACCTCAGCTGTTTCAGAATGGAGAGGTTTCTGTGTCACAGTCTCAGTGAAAACTTGCTCTATTTTCCCATGAGCTGCTGTACTTCTCACCTCACATGAACTGAACGTTCATAACAACACAGACGGCATTTGGACTGATTTATCTTTAACATGCTGTATGTTAGGCTCAGTCCATATCTGAACTTTTTCTATTATAGTTTTTGCCACTTTGTACTTCATTATGATTGGTCAGTTTCTCCCAGCTTGAGCCAGTTTTCAGCCAATCAGCAGGGGTTGGTGGCAGATACGACCTCATCTACTGATGTTGGAAAGAAACAGATGCAGCATGAGGACTGGTCATCCATCATCACACCCTGGTTTGTGTTGGATAAATGAACTGAAATGACCAACAGATCAGTTTTACAGTGATTTACATGAAGGAGGCGTTCCTTCGTACATGCAGACATGTCAGTTTGTGAAGTCTCAGGAAGGTTTCACAACTGGAAGGAAAGGTACAGCTGCTGTTGTCAGAGGCTAAAAACTCTTGTCCAGGATGCAACAATATGTCTCTCTTTTTTGATCTGGACCTAAATACAACTTTGTGGTACAGAGGAATAAGTAGAAAATGCCCTCATGCACAAAACCAGGTTAAAAATAAAAGGATTTTCCCAGGTGCTCTGATTTGACACCTTAGAGGCATAGTGCTGACTGTAAGCGAGACTAATAGCTGACTAAGAAAACTGAGGCATGCTCTACAGAGTTTTTTAACGACGATGAGTGCGTGTGATATATAACATCAGTGGGCAAAGAGCCTAGAGGACGTGAAGACTACGACAAATGTATCCATTTCAGACAGTCTGTCCAGTACTGTAGTTTCTCAGATAGTTCCCTCCCTTTATTAAATTACAGTATATACTGAGGAGGTGAGTATATTCGGACCTTCATGACACTGCTTCTCTCTCTCTATGGTGACGCCTTCACTTGATGTTGGCCCAGAGCCAAAGTCTGTATTTGAGAAGGGGAACTGAGCCACTGAGTTTCATCTGAGCTTCAGATGTGAGGCCAAGGAGGAAGTGTTTTTAAGTTGAAAAAACACACTTGTTTGCTAGGGGTTGCTTCCAAAAGTTATCTGGTTCCAATACAGCTCCATTCAAAGACTGACATCTTTTCCACTGAAATGCTAAGTCAATAAAGATGTTTCCACATATCATTATGGTGTCAATTAAAAAAATCCATAATCAAATAGATGAAAGGCCTTAGAAATACATATTTCTGTCTAGTAGAATTTCAAGCTCCACCTTCCTCTCCAAATATCCTGGCCCCAAAAAGACCCAGATGGTGATGGCTGAACAGCATTTCACAGACCAGTGAGTGAGATGTGTTCCTACAGTTTGACTGCAGCCTGGTAATTAGGAAGGGTTAGACCGGCACCAAATGATACTGAGCTGTTACATATGAGGTCATGGCACTGCTAATGCTTGCTACAGTCTGCAAAGAATACTCTACACCTTATTCATGTACACTTTGGACATATGAAGGATATATCTATACAAAAGTGAGGTGAAAATGCTCCATCTTTGGATTTTAAGGATGGAAGCACATCACCAAATTCTTGAAGATGGACAAAAGGATCACTACAGTCACTGAAGATCATCAAACCTTTTTGGACCTGTAATTTTCAGATAAATCCCCTTCAATCCAAGTTTCTCAGCCAAACGCTCATGGCTGCTACTTGACAAAAAAATTTATCTTAAACAAACACAAATTTCTTTGGAGTCAACATGACATTTGAAGCTGTGCTTCTGTGTGCTGCACTTTTGCAGTTGCATGCATTTGCTATTTGCTTGTCTTTGATCTGAAAGATCACATTTAATGTTTGATGTAGCTGTAGGAAAGGATTTATCTAGACGTTAAAAAGGGAAGAAAAGCAATGAAGCCCAAAATACAGCACTGCTGCCACATGTCAGCTCCTTCACATCAATTAATCATGAAACAGTTTGAGACGGACAGATGAACACAGATGAGCTCATATCTTAAGAGGTGCCCCCCCCCCCCCCCCCTCACACACACACACACCCAACACCTGCTGTCACTGTAAAATGAACAGTCATCCAACCGCAAAATGAGACTGAATTATTAACAAATGAACAATTTCACCTGACCTACAGATGCATTGTGGTGGAGGGGGTTACATTTACTTTCTGTAGGCAGTAAAAAGCACCACCATTCACTCAGGCCATATGTTGCACATGTCTGATGCTACACTTGTTGGACATTTTGTCATATGCTCTACAACAATGTCGACTCCCAGCAGAGGGAAATGTAATCAGGAATCCTGATTATACAAAATACATATCCAAAATAAATCCAGAAACATGTCCTTCAAATTTTACTTTGATTTATTCAAAAACTAAAAAAGATGTAGAAAGGGATGCCGCAAATGGTAAATTAATGAGAAAAAAAGGAAATACATATATGTGGAAATAGACAAAAGACAACTGACAAAATATGAAAGAAAAGTTCAAGCATTTCATTACATTTTCAGATAACTTTTCTTATTGACTTATTTAAATAACTGCTTTAAAGAAATATCTTTATTAACTATGCCAATATTTTTCTCAATTTCTTTCAAATTCTTTGTCAGTTATTCAATCTTTTCCCTTTGTTTCTCCTTTTTCTCCTTGATTTCTAGAATGTGTTGTACCATAGCAGCAGTAAGTTGCAGCTGCTCTGATCATATTGGGCATACTTTGTATCTTGATGAGATTTTTTCCTGGCATAAATCCATTTTTGAAAGATTTTTCAATGCTAGTTTAGAAGCTGTGCTGTTTGAGCCAAATCTCTTCATACTTATGATACTTTTTAACATCTGTGATAATGATTTACCAAAAGATAAATAGTTTGCAAACAGGGGCAACAGACTGAGCTTTCCAAAGTCCTATTAACTAAAGAGGTGGAAGAAAATTAAACCATTTCTTCTCTTGATCATTATAGGGAATGTAAGATTGCTGGCAAAAAAAAATAGATAAGCTTGGAGCATTCATAAATACACAGCAAGACTAGAATAGTTGTAGACTATAGACAAGAATCAAGAATGCAGTATCATATATTTTTTTTACAGAAACATCAATAGTAGTGGGAAAAGCAATGGCAGAGATATCACAGTGAGTGGGTCTACATGATGAGAACGCAAAGTCCAATTCCCCGTATACAAGCACGTTTAGTGCGACTATCAACCGAGTTATCTCAGGGTCTTAATCCGACTGCGAGGAACCCGATCCGGTCCAATTTTTAGTCAGACTAAGGTGTATACATGAACTTAATAAGTCAGTCTTATAGTAATTTAGCCATTAATCCGATTCTTTACAGTGCCATGTAACCCCACTGAGTGCCTGTGACCAACAGATGGTGTAATCATGCACATGTCATGTGAAGGAGAGGATCTGTACCCAGAACACTGAACTGCCAGCTGTGAGTTTCTGTCAGTATTATCGACTGAGAGTTCACCTGTGTTACTCTGGTAACAGTGTATATCCTACCATGCACTGTCTGTAAAGTCATCAGCTCAGTTGTTGCCATGTTACAAACATATCCCAACGCATTTATGGTGATGTCTGGAGATTTCAACCAAGTCTCCCTCTCTGCTACACTTCCATTTATCCAACAGTTTGTCAACTGCTCCACCAGATAAAAATAAAACACCAAAAATTGTTCAATTAATCTATGCAAATGTGTGATATTCAAACAAGCTCCATTTTCAGTTCTCCACTATGAAAATCAGATCACAATCCAGTACTTCTCAGCTCCACTTTGACACCCACTGCCCAGTGGCAGCCTGTGATCACTGGAATGCACACCAGGTGTATGATGACATTAATGCCATGACTGAGTGTGTGACAGGCTGTATCAACTTCTGTGTGTAGTATTTTTCCCAGCAAGGACATTTACTTCCCCTACAATAATCACTGGCTCACCAGTGTCCCGAAAAAGTGCTAAACATGAAGAACAATGCTTTTCAACGGAGTTATTGATGAGTGTACAGAAACAGCTGTGAAAGAAGATATATACTCAGAAAAAAGTTGGAAAGCAAACTTCAGCAAAAATTGGGAAAGATGTTTGGTCAGGGATGGAAAAAGATCACTGTTGAAATACATGTTCAGCCCATTAGCTCTGTCCATTCTCAGTTGTTCAGCTCAGATCAACACTCAGCATGCTCCTCCCCATTCAGCAGCACAGACCTCACACCCTATCAGTACCCACATCCTCCCTGTCACACCTCCAGAATGTCACCATTCACCTCGTTCATGGCTCTTAACACGGTCTCAGAAACACCTCCTCTGCCTCCACCTCCAGCCAGGTGAGGAAGCAGCTGGAGAGCCTGAAATGGAAGATCGTAAGCCCAGATGTTGTCAGCCCCATGCTTCTGAGGGTCTGCCCAGAATAGGTATGTGGGATTGTAGAGCCCCTCTTCAGCCTTAAGACCACAACACACTACTGCAGAACAACACTAACATTATTTTCATTTACAACACCCCACTCCAACACCGGCTACTTGCATGTCAGCGCTCTGTGATGTGCTCCCCAGTGTCACTTCTGGACACAAATTTAAATCATACCCACAGCAGTTGTTCTTTGATGTGCCTTTGAATATAATCAGAGCTAGACAAATTTCATCAGTTTAAACTACTGTCTCTCTGTGCCTGAAAACCATTTTCTGATAAAAATAATTTTCCTAATATAAAAGTAACTGTTTTATGGTTGAAATTGATCTTAAACCCCATTAAAAGTTCAGCTCTGCCACCTGTTGCAGGCTTTGTGCCTTCACCAGTAAGGTAGAAAACGTAGGAATATTATGTTAGTTTAGACTACCAACGATGTGGGTTGTTCTGCAGCCTTCAAAATATAATAACACGGATAAAATAAAATAAATCTGGTTCACTGTTCACTGACAATTGGGAACTTTATCACAGCCCAGATCTATGTGGTCAGATGTGGGTCAAATATTGCGACGCTTTGTGCTGTTTTTTTTTTACATACGTAATAGATGAAGTAGTCTTCTAATTTGCCAGGCATAGTTCATTAAGTGGAAGTCGTGCTCAAACCTGAGGGATATTTGTCTTTGTATTTCCTATTTATGAATTCTTGAGCTATTTTATCTTTACATTTATTACTTTGTATATTTCCTCGTTTTTTTTTTGCACTTCTATCGTGCCATACTTTTTGGGTATCACATTTAAAATGCATGAAGTTGGATCAAGTTTTTACTTGACTTTTTTACATTGTAATTTTTGCAATGGCAGCTTTAGCCTATCTTCACATCTTTTCTTGGGTTTTAGGTATCATCACTCAATCAAACTATCAAATACATTTTTTTCCAGAGTCTTTTATTAAGTCCAGTCACTGAAAGGTAGGCGAGCATTGTAAACGTGGAGAAAAAGCATTGTCTCCATTAAAGAAACAGCATCAGACTGCATCAGACCCAGAAAAAAAAAATAATTAAGACTGGGACGATCCTGGTGAATGAGCTCACTTTCAGGAAAACTCTCTGATGACTTACACGCAACAATCCATTTCTTGTACCGACTTTATCGTGTTCAGGCTTATGGGGAGGCTGGAGCTTACCCCCGCTGTCATGGGGTGAGACGTGAGGTACATTCTGAACAGGTTACCAGTCCGTCACAGGGCAAACACAGAGACACACAACACAAACAATCATGCACACACACACTCACTCACACCTAAGGTCAATTTAAATCACCCAATAACATGCATGTTTTTGGAAGGAGGGAGGAAGCTGGAGTACCCGGGGAGGACCCACACATGCACGAGAACATACAAACATCACACAGAAAGTAACCCAGCTGAAATTAAAACCAGGAACCTTCTTACTGTAAGAAGTTAACCAGAGTTAACCACCACACCACAGCCATTACCAATATACAACAGTCAATCATCAGAAACTTTATCCCACAGCATAAAGACTAAGCTTGGTTCAACTATTAACATTTACCAACAGGAAGTGTGTGTGGACTTCCAGAATGTTCTGTTCTCATCTTTCAGTAGAAACAAACTTATTTTAATTTCTGTAAACTAAACCCACACAGTTATATCTGTCTTTTCTACATCTCCCTCCCTCCTCTTTTCTTACCTTGCTAAGGGGCTTGGTGGTGCTGTCCCAGTTCCTCTTGTCCAATGAGGGGGGTACCTGGTAGACATCCTGACCAGTTGCTGTCCCACCAGCTTGAGCTGGTCCCTGCCCTGGCCCTGGGCCTAAAGAGGGGGGCACCTGGTATATATCCTGCCCAGGCAGTGTGAACTGTCTATGGCTAAGAATCGGTGCCTTGCTGGGTGCTCCTGGCGGGGCTTGTATAGTAGGTCCACTTGGACCAGGGGGAACCTGATACAGACTCTGTGAGCTTGCCTTGGGACCGTGGGAGGGTGGCATCATGTAAACAGAGTCAGGGTTGGGCTGTGCAGGGTTGGGGGTGGAGTAGGCTGAGTGCATGGAAGTGTACTGAACTGAGGGAAGAGGCTTATTGGCAAACCCTGTTGAGGGCGTAGAGATGGCAAGTGTTGGTTTGGCATAGGCACTCTGAGGGGGGAGGGATCGCTGCACCTGAGAGGTGGGACAGAAAACAGCTGGATCTGGAGTCGACAGTGAGGTCTGTTGCTGTTGTTTACTGTCATACATGCCAACAAGGATCTTGAGACGATTGCCTGGGACGATGCCTTGGCGGCCATGGAGTGAGCAGAGCCACCATCCATCCAATCCCTGTGTGTCACGCTCCAACACTGTCATGATGTCTCCTTTGCGGAAGGACAGCTCGTCTGGAGACTCAGCCACATTGTCATACAATGCCTTGGCGAGGATGTTCTGTAGATGTATAACAAATAGACAGATGTCAATTTACTATACAGATTCAAAATTAGGGTTACTCTCTTAAATGGCCAGTCATCAGATTTTTCAGAGAAATACCTTTAAGAGAGCAATATGATGCACATACTGTCAAACAATAAAACAACAGCTGAATATTCTCAAATCCTTCTCATCTCTAGATTTAACACTTAACAAATTATGATTAAAAAGGAAGGAAAAGTGAAATTAGTGAATGATGTTATATAATAAATCAAAGGCTTCAAACAGACAGGTTTATTGGTAATCATCATCATCAGTATTGGCTGATCTGTTTTCCCGGTTTTGTGGAGCCCTTTCATTCTTCTTATAGGAGGCAGTCCCTCCTTTCTCTCGCATGCACACTGCAGGAGCTGCAGACGAACATAGTTAGAATTTTTCGTCTGTAAACTAATAATTCAGAGAAGCTCTTTCCCAACATGAGTGGAGCCATCTGTATGGTAACTACATGGTCATTGATCCAAACAGAATCTGGCTTTATTAAAACAACTTGACAACATCAGTGAATACAGCTTTTAACATTAGACTAAGAGTATAAACCAAAGCACAGACACATGGACTGACTGTACAGTCTGGGTTTTATTTAGCCTAGAAATAACGTTCTCTGCTGGATTCATGAAATTATTTAAACCATTAACCATCAGCTGGCTGTCCTGTGGTAGATCAGTCACTTTAACTTCCTTATCTTTTAGAAAGTCCTTGAAGGTATCTTGCTGTTGAAGGCAGCTCCCCAGTCCGCCAGTTTATGTGACACATAAAGCTCTAAAGAAGGAAGATCAGTGTATTGTGCCATTTTGCATGTACCCAATTTATAATGGCCAAACTTTGATTTGAAGTGGACAAAGAGACAGAAACCAACATTGACTAATTACATAACATGGGAAATAAACTGTTGTTATTGTGTCCTTAATAACTGTGCCCTTAAGATAAAACTGGTTATCTGAAGGCTGAAAATCTTTTTTCCATGATTTTCCTGGAAGTGCCTCAAAATAATTCAACCATTGTCTTTCATTTCTTAAAGTAACAAGAGGCTCCTCTGCTTATTTTGTACAGTCCATTATGGGTCAGGCACACACAACATATATGACAACGTTTCAAAAACACATTGTGTTACTCTTGCTTGAACACACCAAAGCAGTTATTATAGGTGTCAGTGCTGAGCTGTGGCGAGTGTGTCTGTTCTGACAAGAGAGGAAATGCAGACAAACAGCTAGCATGTAGTGTGTCAGCTGCTTGCTTTAACCATATTATAAATCCTTTTCAAACTGCATATCATTCTGTGTGATGTGCCATGCTGCCAATATGAGGACAGAGTACAAGGACACTGCTGCAAGCTGACACAAAGTAACTGGTTTGCAGGTTAATAATGGTTCCTGGTTAATAATTCTGGTGGTGTATTTCATATTCAAAGATTATATAATCTGTCATTTCTCCAAGTGTGAGTGTGAGAAGGGTTTGCATACTTCATCCCAACAAAAGCAAGCACAACGATGACACACACTAATGTCAGCATGTTATTTGATAATCACCAAAAATAGCAGAAGAAGACATTGCAGTTTCATCACTGTAATAGTTCAATCCACTCAACATACTACATACAAGACTGTACGAACACAGAGACACACCCACGCACATATATTCTCTCTTTGTGGAAAGGCATTATGCAAACAGAAACACCTTCAGTCTGTGTGGAACTCTTTGAAAGTAAACCAATATTTGTCATCCACGTCTGACCTGAGCCATCCCTCCTCTCTCTCTGTGTCGGAGTCACACCCCACTTATCACAGGCTGGTACAGCCTGTACTGGCTGCACGCCAACTCCACACGCACACACAGATACAAGGACCCCTGATGCTTAATTACTCCCAGAGTAAAAAAAAAAAGTCAAAATCGTAGTTGGACTTTTTAGTGCTTAATGGTTGTTAAGAATTATTCAAACAGAAGTCAGCTAGTCTTATAAATGACAGAATTTCTATCTGATATAAAATTGTGAGTTTTTTCATACACAAAAGACAGAAATTCTCCTCTTTAGTCCATTCCAGAGAAACAGGAAGTAAAATGAGAATGAACCACACACCAAGCTCACAGAGTCTGTGACATGACCTTTAAATCCTAGAACAACCTTGAAAGGGTTCTCCTGCCCTTTCTTTTTTGGTCTTACATAGGTTTGTTGAATCACTTAGTGAGCTTGAAACACTTTTTTCCCCCTTCTTCTTTTTTTAATCACAAGGCAGCCTTCTTTCTTTCCTAATGACAGCATCTACGCTTTCATTTCAATTTTTTTTTGCAAATGCTGTCTCAGAGGCTGAATTGTTTGGTGCCATCCTACTGAGCTTTATTCTGTTAAAAAAAAAACATTTTTCTACACTGGTTTTGGTATTTTATTTTCAGATTTCCAGTGACACACGGAGAAGGTTCTGTAACCTGCTGCAGTTTTTGTAGAATGTGTAAAAGTTATACATCATCAGTGTCTTATAATGAACACACTTGAATTGTCAGTTCAAATTAAAGTTACAAAAATTATATGTAGGCAGTAGAGCAGTGGAAATGTTTAAGTTTAACATGTTTAAGTAAACAATTCTGCATCAATGTGGTGACGGAACATAATCAAGACTTTTGAGCTGACACAGAATCATAGTATCTGATTGATAAATGGTGATTTTCCAGCCTCAGTGGAACAATAAAGTTACACGCATTGACACATTATCTTCAACTGACAGAGGAAGAAGCAGTAGCAGAGGAAGAAATATGCCAACATTACTGCAATATTTTGGATGAGGAAAACAGCACAGCTGTGTGTGTGTTAAAAAATGTTTCCAAGCCCACATCTGTGTCTAAAATCTGCCACATAAAAATGTGTCATTGAGGTATTGTGGAACGACAAGATGGCGCCCACAGTAGCTGAATTCTCTGCCTTGTTCTTGCCGTTCTTCTGTTTATCAGTGTTACTATATATCTTGTTCAGTCTGTACAGTTTGTGCATGTGACCCCAAGATACAGCAGGGAAGAACTTCTGGCCATTGGTAAAGTCCATCACAAGTTTAAACACTACCTTGCTTCATTGTCACTGCATTAAAAGACATTGAAATTAGAGTGCTGCTCAAGTAAAGCGTTTCATAGTAAAACACATTCAACTATCCATTCACGCAGACACAATAAAAAACACAGTAAAACACCACCCATAAAAACATATTCACACAGTATAAACGAATAATAATAAATAATGAGTAAGGTGCTGTTACTATACATTCAACAGAGTTTAGCCTAATTCAAAATGGCTTTTGGGAAGAAGCTGTCTCTGAGGCTTTTAGTCCTAGTTTTCAGAAACATGTAGCATCTCCATGATGGCAGCAGTTCAAAGAGTGAATGTGGTCAGAAAAAACCTGTACGTTTTGATTGCTACTAGACAGGAAATTGCAGTTTCCTCCAGGGATGGGAAAGCAAAAGCGATTAGTTTTTGCACTGTGTTGATTACTCTCCGTATCGTCTTTTTGTCTGCTGCAGAGCATCCACCACACAGTCTCACCATACATTAGGATGCTCTCTATGGTGGAATAGTAAAAGAGCAGTAGCAGCTTCTTTCACCAATTGTACTTTTAAGGATGTACAAGCGCTGCTGTACTTTCTTTACAGCACCCATGGTGTTGTATGTCCGGTCTGCATACAACGATGAGATGAGATGAGAGTTCCCAGGAATCTGAAACAGTGAACCCTCACTAGACAGTTTCCATTAATGGACAGGAGTGGTGTTTCTGCACCCCACTTCCTGAAGTCGTCAAGTTCTTTGTTTTTTTTGTGTTATATGACAAGTTATTCAGTTGACCAGACTGTGGACCTCTGCTCTGTAGATCAACTCATATTAGTCAATATAAGCCAAACCAGCGTGGTGTTGTTGGCAAATTTTACAATGGAGTTGGTGGGGTGGGTGGAGCTGCAGTCATGGATGTTTAGAGACATTTAGCGCTCCTGCACTGTGGATGGTGTTGGCTGGTGGAGACAGCACATCCACGGCTGGTCATTTAACCTTGAAGACAGCAAAGAAACAGCTAAGCTTCTCTGCTAGCGAGGCCATCTGCCATCTTTCACAATGTTATAAGCCCTGCTGTGGCATCTGGACTGGTAAATGTTCTTCAGAGGGAGTAGGGGGAGGTCAATGATGCCCTGGGAATTTTTTATCACCCTCTGGAGAGCTGTTCTGTCAGCTGCTTAACAGTCATGCAGTATGTCTAAGCACTTTCCACCAAACAGCGGTAGAAAGTCTCCAGCATTTTTCCAGACTGATGGGCTGTGTTCTGAGGAAGTAAAGTCTCTGTTGAGCCTTTATAATTGCAGCAGAGTTCACAGAGTATTTAAGATCCCTGTTGACCCTGAAAAATTTTAAACTAGGCACCCTTTCCACCTCCTCTCTCCCTGTTTCCAGTTGCCTGAACGCTCCATGTCACCTGAAATCAATGATATGGGCACACTACTTAGACAGTCTGTGCCCCTCAGCTCTATAGGCGACCTCATTCCCTTTTGAGATGAGCCCCAAATTCATCCACAAACTTTATGATGGGATTTGTGGGGTGGAGAGGCAAGCAGTCACGAGTATAGAGGGCTTAGAGGAGTAGACTGAACACACAGCCCTGTGGTGCACCTGTACAGAGGGTCAAGGTCATCGAGGTGTGGGCTCCAAGTCTCACCAACAGTGAGCATTCACTGAGAAAATCCAGTATCTACCGACACATCTATAGACTGTTGAGGCCAAGGTCCAGCATTTTTGTGACTTGATGGTGTGAAAAGCTGAGCTCTAATCCACAAAAAAACATCCTGATATATGACCCCTTCTCTTCTAGGTGTTTTGGTGCAGCATTAAGGGCTGTAATTATGGCATCCTCTGTAGCTCTGTTAGTCTTATATGCATTACTTATGAGGGTCGAGTGAGAGGAAGAGAAATTATTTAAGGGGACTTAGGACCAGTGTTTCAAAGCACTTTGAGACTATGATGTAAGAGCAACAGGCCTGTAGTCATTGAGGGAGATGTTTGTCCACTTGTGCACTGGGATGATGTTGGTTGTGGATTTCAGGCAGGCTGACACAATGGAGTGTGCTGGGGTAAAAGATTACTGTAATTAACCCAGCGAGTTGGTGAATCCATTCTCAGAGCCCCCTGCCTGGGATCTCATCTGGGCCAGCGGTCTTACTAACACTAACAGTTCTCAGGGTCCACTTAACATGACTGGTCAGCAGGCTCAAGTTGGAGAGAGGTTCTTTCATCTGGACCTCTCTTGAATGGGCCAAAAAAAATGGTTAACCTCCTCTGCCAGCGCTGTATTAGCAGCTATCGGTGGGTCTCTGCTGCCTCTGCTGAAGTTTGTTAAATGCTGTATTCCCTGCCACATGAGTGCTGTGTCTCTGGAGGTTATGCCCCTCTTAAGGTTGTGTCTGGCAGCTTTTTTGTTGCCAGATTTGTGGGCCAAGTCCCCACTCCTTCAGAAGATGCTGAACATCCTTAGTCCTTCATGGTTTCCTGATGGTGACACACTGCAACTGATGTAAAATGGTACTGCTGCTGTGTACTCTCCTAGGTCCCCATTATAAAATAGACTCCAGTCCATAGTAATGCTCTGTAGCCCTTAGGAATGTCAGAATGCACTCTGTCCAGTCAGTTCTACCCAAGAGTTGGGCATTTAACTACCATAATTTCGAGGTCTGGCTAACAGTAACAATAGCATCTGTAGGCCAGTGATTACTTGTAAAAACAACAAAACCTCCCCCGTGGTTCTGTCACTACGGTGAGTAGCACGGCCCACTAGCTCGATAGCAGTATCAGGAATTCTAGGATGAAGTCAACTCTCAGAACACAACTTTCCTTGATGGCTGATTGTGATGATAAACAGAGTCTGCATCCTCGCTTCCACTTGCAATTTCTCTGTCTCCTGCGGTGACTGTTGAGGGAGGTGATCCATGGAGACTCCGGTGCTCTGCTGATCTCTGCAAGGATCTCGTGTGTGTTGGAAAGTACTCGCAACAACCTGTTATTGCATTATTCCAATTCAAATGAGCGATTCTTGGGTGAAGTGAATTAAATTCAGTCGACCACAGCACAATTCCCACCACACAAACAAAAATTAAATAAAATATCTTCATGTGTTAGTCTGGTTTTGAGATGCTTGATTTTGCACGATTTCAGTCAGACTACATAATTATTTATGTATTTCAAAAGTCTCTTTTTTAAGGTCTCCCTGCTCTATGTCCAAGTTCTTCATCGAGTCAAACATGTCTTCTTGCTTAAATTGAACCTGTTGCGTCATGGCTGTTTGATCACAATAATTCTGGGATGAAACAACAACCATCACTAGGTTGCTCACGTCTTAACCCAAGATGCAGAGCCTATGTTTAAAAGTTTTAGCTTCTCTCACACCTGTGATTTAAACCTCCAACCTCACAGAATTGGCACGTCACAGAGCATAACATTTTTAAGTTAAGAAAATTACAAAATTATCCAACACCCTCAACCTAATACACTTTGTGTGTATGATCTTATTTGATTATTTGGAAGCAATTTGACTGAATACATTTGATTGTGTAAATGCATGTTTTGAGCAAATTAAATGATTATAAATGTCTGAATGCTTGCAAAAAGGAATCAGATCTGCAAGCTGACACACCGACAGTGATAGTCAATGACAATCCTCAGATTATTATAGAATTTTATGGGTTGATCTTGTAAAGTTGGGTGAACAACCCCAAACGTTTCCATCTTGAGATAATAAATATGTCTCCAAGGTGAAGAACATCCTTGGTCAGAAGTCTTTGCAAACATTGTCACTGTGTTAGCAAGCTACCTTAGCAAACACTAACAGGAGCTTCTTTGAATTTTACTCTGGTCTTACAGTCCCGCTTGTTAACACATTTAACAAATCACATAAGCTACGAAAGCCGAACTATTGACATCAGAAGCATGCTTATCCTGTTTGCCCATCTTTCCATGAGCTGACAATCTCAGAGAGCAGACATGTCTGATTTGTACCTCTTTTTCTCCTTTAGTCCATCCTCCCCTCCCCCTACCAGTCTTTCCTGTCTTGGCACGTCAGTTCTTGAGAAACACTTGTGAGTGCACAGCAGATTTGTACACTTTCAGGAGGAATTCTGCTGAAGCATCTAGCTGGAGGTAGGCTTACTGTGGTTCAGAACACTGGCTTTCACAACTTCTTTACAAGCCAAAAGCACAAGGAGAGGGATCTATATGTTAGTGAGCCGGTATTTCCAAGGTAACGAAGCCTAAAAAGTAGTATGTGACACAATGTATTAAGTTTTGTTTTTAGTCTGACACAAATACACTACTGTGGCAAACCGTTGGCTGTTTAATCCTACGGAACATTAGAGCCATCCTGTGTTTAAAAAAGCCTTAAAACAGGACACTAAATGAAAGGGTACTCCATGAACCTTACAGTAACACTTCAATGACTTTCCCCATGAAGATCAGTTTACAGGCTCCAACCGAGCTGTTAGTTGTAACATTCATTTCCTTCAGTTCATCATTTACTCTCTCTAAGGGGTCCCTGAAAGACATTTAAAGCTTCATTTTAAATTCTGTTTGTTAAGTGGTTGTCAGGAAACATTGAATTTTTAAGTTAAACTTTAGAAATGTGTCAAGTTTGATGCAGTAGTTCATTCTTTGCACCATTTGGTGCACAAAACACAAACATAAACTGGATTCTTCAAACAGCTCCAGCTGCTACATTCTGCTCAGTCTTTTGTTTTGGCGAGTGATTATTCAAGCTGAAAAATTCCTGCCTGAGGCTATGACTAACAGCAGAAACAACAGCAGGGATTGTGTAGCCTGGAGCACAGGATAGACTCATGTAGGAGTGGCCTGATATTGCTCAGCCTGTTGACAGACAACTCTGGTTGGAACTCATGGATAACCACCATAGTCTTCCCAACAAATACATCGTGGATGGTTGACTGAAAGCAACTCCTCCTTTTACACAACAGGCATGTGCAAAGATTTTTTGGGTGTGTGTTATTCTGATTCATGCGTGTAAAAGCTAAACTGATGGCATGTGATTTTACTAATCTGAGCTGTGGGCCATTGATTTGAAACCAGGTTCGTACTCACAAGCACTGTAATAAACTCTGTGTAAATGTAACTTTAGTCTGTTTTGTATTCCCTCTTCCGACATTCCGACTGGTGTTTTGTTAAAACTGCTTTCTATTGCAGTTTCTATAGACAGGATGAAGGTTTAGAACTGCAGGGTTTCAACACCTTTAGAAATTATGATGTGCAGTCCACAAGAGAGGATCCACAGAGTAGCCGGTGTTTAAGAGCTCTCCTAACCTGCACTTATACAGGTAGAAGAAGCCTGAGCTAAAACCTGTTCACACACCCTCTCTGATCTCTGTGCATGAATGCGCGACAGAATCCAGCTATTTCTCTGCTCAAAGCAGTCTCACAGAACATAGAAAGAGTAAATCCATCAAAAACACAGAAGCTCAAAACAGCTGTGGTTTCAAGCTTCATGAAAAGCACTAATGTAAAAATATTTTGATGCTACGTTTCCACAGAAATGCTATAAGAAGAACACACTGAAGGAGTGTGGTTTAAGATGCTTTCACAACCACACAAGCATAAATCTCCACACTGGTGAACAGTGACACCTTGATCACTCACATAAATCCTTTAAGAACGCTGCAGCTGAGAGTGCACTGTGATTCCACATTGAGAAGCAGGGAAAAACATCCAGTGATTCATAGTTTGTTGTTTGTCAGCCAACTTCACTACTGTACCGTGACACCACTGGCAAAAACATACAGGTATACACTGCTTATACATTGCTTATCTGAAAGACAGAGTCAGAAAGCTGTGGAGTAGCTCCAGGGTAAGGGTAAGGGTAAGGGTGGAGTAACTCCTACCTGAAAAAGAACATGTTGGATAACAGCAAAACAAACACACCCTCCCATGACAGCTGTTATAGGATATACCACCCAAATTTTTTTTAGTACTTTGTGTCTTTAGAAGACAGACTTTTAATCTGGGAGGCTTTTCTTGCTGTGAACTGAGCGTTCTAACTAAATCCAACAAAAACTGAACAACATGATCCATGCAGATTTTAGATGACACAATCCAACATTCTGCACCAGAAACGGAACCTTTCAAAAATTCTGTTTGATCCACTGGATTCACATTGTGGGAGAGGCTTCTTATGACGACATTCTGAGAGTAGTATGAGTCATCAGAGGACAGGACAAGGCCTTGTGTTTCAGCCTGGGTCCAAATCTCTTTGTGACTCACAGAAACTCCAACGTCTAAGGCCAAAGTGACTGTGGTCATTTATCTAGCAGATTTCACAGACTCAAAGTTTGTTCGAAACCTCTGTTGTATTTCCTATTACTCTTTCTCTCATTTGATGTCCCATCATCTCTTAGTAGCAAGGATCTTGTGTGTAGTCTGGAGTAGCAAAAGTGGCTGCTACAGTTCAGACAGTAGCAAACTGTGTCTGTGCAAGTCTACATTATGAACTGCTCTGTTGCAAGCTTGGTTTGTGTTTCCCGTTTAAGCTTATTGAACAGTGGGTGTTAGAATACAAAACCATGATTAGTGTCTTATTCCTGAGGGTTAGCTGTTTGACAGTTACAGTGTGCGGATCGCTGCTGTTTGCTAAATGGGAAAACACAGGAAGTTTTAGAAGTCATTCGAGACTTACAGTTTTCTCATAGCAACATGACATAACAATTTATATCAAACTAACAAACACACAGCACATGGCGATGGACGGGAGGAGGGGAATATATTGATCTATAATCAGACAGAGAGCAGAAGCTGCAGCTGTGAAACACTTCAACACTTTGAAGCTGTTTTCTCTTTGGCTCAGATGCTGAGAAGAAACTGTTCAATGCTGCAGCTGATTATAAAAGGTAAAAGTATGGAGGAGGAACTGTCATAATTGGTAATTCTCTGGACACGACATCACGTGTCAAATGAACTCGCAGCTGCTGTGTGTCTGTTTATGTGACTGCAGCGGTGCACACAAAGATGTTACAGAAAAGAGGGGTCCTTTAGATACGCCTCCATCATATTCAGTTGCCACTAGACTAATGGAAACAGGCTTGAGAGTGGTTGTCTTACTGAGGAACAGCGACAGCAGTCAGCCTCGCTCGCTTTTGTGGAGAGTTAATCAAAACTGTCATTAAATGAACAAACTGCATAATTTATATGATGCCTGATCACAAATACCATAAGATCAAACCCAGGCGTTGTTGGGCCGAACACAGGTGTTCATGTAATGTGACAAAGTCTCTAAGTAAGTGTGATCAACGAGGGTGAGACTGTCTGTCCCCCACATGTCCAAAACGCTGTCACACTGCACATAGTGCCGGGGTCAAAGGTGGCTCTGACTACTGAATGAAGTCCAGTGGCATGCATGAGTCACACATGCAGTCTCTGTACTGGGACGTGCTCGCAGGTCTTAATGAGAGTTAGAACCTTACTGAGGCTGATGGAGGTGACACCTGTGTGGGCTTTGACTCGTGTTCAATGGATCTGTAGGTATGCTTCAGGAAATGGGAATGAGCAGCTAATCATTGGAGTGAGGACACCATGGGGGGCTTGGGAAAAGGGGCGTGTGTGTGTGTGTTATGCAAGACAGGGGGAAATTCCGGCTGAAAGCCAGCCCTCCATGAGTCAGTCGGTGAGTCAGGACAAAATAGATAGACAACAATGTGTGTGCTGACACACTGAGGATCCCGAAGAATTCCTCCTCCAGTGAGAGGAAACAACAGTGAGCGCTTCTAACATGAGCTGTTCTCACACATGGAGAAATGAGTGGACAGTTTGCTTTCAGCTCACAGTGCTTATAATAACGGTACATGTATTTGAACAAATCCACAGTTGTGAACAGTGAGAGGAAAGCAGCATACAGATCAGCAGAAAAGAGGCTGAAGCAGCAACTCTTACCTAAACACACACTCCCAGTGAAGCTTCAGAAAGAACATTCACACACTGCCTCCCTAAAGGAGCTGGATAGACTCAAAGTCTATGTCATGTCTGCTCAACAAGCATTGTGGGGATGATGTGGTCACTCTCATGTTCTGTGAACAATGAGGAGAAAGTGCAGTTTAGACATGAAGGCAGAGCTCTCAGTCAGCTGCTGCTGAAGGTGCCATGCCAGTCAGGTTCGTCTCAACATTTCTGGATGTACTGTACATCTGTCCACATATTTCCCTCCTTTGAGAAGACGGGTGAAGTGAGAGAAGCCATACTGTGCAAAAAGGAGGTTGTGCGCATTAATATGTTAAACCCAAATGGACTGTTTAGTGCAGCACTTTTACAGTTTACAGCTGACCACTCAAAGGGCTTTTACACAACAACCCACATTCACACACACATTAAGCTGCAGAGAATATAAAGCTGACATCACATTCGGTTTCTCTGGACACCATACTGTTTTCTCCTTTGCTCTGAGGCTTTCTTTTGTATGTACACACCCTGCATTCTATCTTCAGGATCACGTTCTCTGCTCAAACTGTTCGGCCAGGATCGGCCTGTAAACTCGTATATCAGTCCAACTAATTGCTTAGCATGTCTGTCCAATGCAAGTAAAAAATCTTAAAACAGTTTCAGTATTAAACACATCTTTATTACTGAGACTTAAATTCCACAACACGTGATTTCAAAGTAAATGCACATTTGCCGATGAGCGAAATTAGTTGTGTTATGTTCCTCCAGCTGTTTCTTATCGCTAACACTTACCTTTTCAGCCTTCTGCTGGCCCGGCCCCAACCTTTTTGAGACGTTTTACTGCCATGAAATTCAACACGAGCTATTTTTCATGAACTAGTTAAATGTCTCACTGCTTTCTATGCTCAATGGTGAAATGGAATATTACACATCATCGCAATCAGTTTTCATTCACATTTTACACAGCTTCCAAACTCTTTTTGTATCTATACTACATGATCCCAACCGCTACAAGTGTTTCCTTTCATCCTATCTATTATCATGTAATATTCTCACATGCACTGTCCTCCTGAACTTTTCCAGATATGTTCAAGACGGGGTGCATGTGATGACGTAAATGCTGGGAAACTGGCTCCACACTCACTGAATGCACCACCACACGAGTACAGAGAATAATCTTACAGTAAGTGAGTGTGTCAGTGGCCCAGCTCCACTGTACCTCCAGCTGTGTGAATGTGTGAGCAACAACTGTAAAGAACACACTGATCTGATTCTCCACATGTTTTCTGGAAATTCTCAGATGTTCATATTTAAGAAAGGCTATAATGTGTATGTGACGCTGACGTGAACACCTCCAGCTACTTTTATGCCACGTAATCTACCAGACAGATTCAACAAAATTCAGCATTAGAATAAGTCTTAGATAGTCAGAATCAGGTTAAGTGTAAAGGAAAGCTGAGAAAACCTGATATTTCTCTCATAAAAACACTCCTCAGTGGGATGGAGGGAGTCCTCTTCATCTATTTAAAGCCAGCTGTGTTTCCTGGCCCCGTTAACTGACCTCACTTCTAAAGATGTGCATGTATGTGAGTGCTCATCTACTCAGAGCAGCCATCACATCTGATGGGAATCGCAGAGTTGCTTTAGGAATTAAACCATGCACAAATTAAGCTTAAGCTAATTCTGCTGTTGTAAGAACATTTCATCCATCTGTGAATTAGAGGGCTCTTTGTTTATCGAACACCTTACTTTACACTAAGTGTGAAAAATTGACATGATAATAGAAACCAACACCAAGCAGAGACAGTGTGGCAGCTCAAACAGAGTGCCACATCACTGTTCTGCCTTAATTACACACTAATTACTGGCGTGTAATTACTTTTTACACTCAAAGCAATCTGCTCTCCAGTATTTCACTGTCTGCCACATTCCTGACTGTGTCGTTACCACACACACACACACACACACAAACAGATACACACAAGCAGGCATGTCAGCAGGATATGAACCAGCACTCATGCAGCCTCTCAGACAAAAGCAAGAAAGGTCTCCTACTCCCAATCCAACACTTCCCTCTGTCACATTCTGTATCTGCTTCTTTAAGTGAAGCATTTTTCTGTCAGTCCAGCAATCGCCTCCCTCTGTCCTCTGGCCATAAAACCATTATTCTATCTGCTTTCCTGAGTCAGCACAAAGACATATTTAATACCCTCTCTCTCTCTCTTTCCTTTCTTTCTTTATTCTCCTTCAAGGCCATAAACCTCTCTAATTCTCCCTCTAAAGTCCACTGAGGCTTATGTTTGAACAGCGGATAACAGCGAGCAGAAAAGAGGACAGACCAAACAACTAAAGTGGTGAAGACGACAGCTGTCTGTTCCCATTCAGAGAGGTAAAAAAAGAATTCAAGCAGGAAAGTTCAACAGAAAACACAATCACGCTCTTTTGCATAGTCATAATCAGACGTGTTGATTCAGAGATTTTCCAGCTTTGGATGTTTCATGCATTTTTGCTGCACATTTTCCGTTTCCATTGCATTCAGTGGCCTCACTGAAGAGTTAGGGTTTGTGTCTTTGACTTCACTGTATGAGCAACTTTGAACTTTTTGTCCAAGCACATTCCACTACAGCACACAAAGTTTCCTCAACCTGTGTACACACACACACACACACACACCCTGCTGAGAGCCAACAAAAGGTAGGAATCCAGGGAAAAAATGTTAACTCCAGTCTCTTTCTCCTCCCCCTTCACATTTTCTTTTTTCCCTCAGCCATCCCCTCCACCCTCACCCCTGTCTCAGTTCACACACAGCAGAGATATAGCCAGTCCTGCTGAAACACTCAAATACTGAACCGCTGGAGATGAAGAAGAACTAACATCAGAAGAGGCTAAGAGAAAAAAGAAGCAGTGCTTTTACGCTCACTCACTCACCAGATAGTTCATTTTGTCTCTGCAGCAGTGAGTCGGAGGTGGGAACTCTGGGACAGGACTTTCACTCAGTCCTGCGAGACACTCCCGTTAAATCCTATAAGCAGAACCCCAAAAGATCCCCAAACTCCTCGGAGTCTCCTCCTTTGTAGGTCTGTCCCCACTTTGTTTTCTTCTCTGTCTCTCCTTCTGTCTTGTTCAGTCTTGCTTTCAGCACTGAAGCAGATCCTGACATATTCTGCCACTTCCTGATCTCATACAACAGGAATGAGGCTGCTGCTTGGCCCATTTACTTCTACCCTGCTCGCCCCTTCTTTCTCCCTGGATCGCTCTCACCCTCTTGCCAGAGGAAAAGAGGGAGGAGTATGTAACCCAGCACGTCACTTCCTGCTGGATCCTGATATTCCCTCTACCCCGTCTGGCCATTGGAGCTCTTATCATGTAAATGAGCTTTGCCCTCCCACTGCTTCTGCTCTCCTCTCTCCCCCCCCTGGCTGTAGGAGTCTGTCAGTGCTCTGGAGCAAACCTTCACAGTGTGGTGCTCAATAAGACCACATCGCCAATTCACAAGGAAAAAACTCCACTCTTACAACACAAGTAGTTTTGAGTGATCAACTTTATCATTGAGGATATATTTGTGTGCAGCCATCACACCCACCAGCAGGGTGGGTCACTGGTTGGGGAAGGATTCGGGGTATTTCACATATGCAGATGGACTCAAACTGGGACTCTGGGTGCAAAGATAAACTTCTGTGTGTAGAGTAGGACAGATTTATTGTTAGATTGGGTCAGTGGAGATGACTTGATGACTAAATATCCTAACTGGGTCTGAGTCTGTCAAACTTACCATAGCTGCAACACTTTGACAATAACGTTCCCAACAAAGGTGGGAGACCACTGCGTTAGGGTAGGCAGACACCAGTGTGACATGCAGAAGCTCACTGCTTGGTATTTTTGTCATTTTGAAATGAATTATTCAGTAAGGTGAATGAATACAGTATGACGGATGGAAGTGAAAGTTACAAAACAAAGCCGGGTTTATGTGCCTGTAGCTTTGCTGTGTTCAATGTTCATGCATGGCTGTATACTCTCCAGCCATCACTACATCTCCTCCAACATTTAACAATAGTGACACTGTGTCTGATCCATACAGCACTAACGCCAACCATCCAGTGGAGCATACCAGACACCTACACACTTGCACACACTCTCTACCCTCCATGACCTGGGCACTGCCTTCTCTGACAATAACTGCATCTGTCAGACTGACCTACAAATGGCAAATGCCTGCCACACGCACGCACGCACGCACGCACACAAGAAAAAGAAGTCAATGTAGGAGAATCGAAATATGGTAATGTTCTCTGTAGGGGAAGTGGCGTCAAGTGTTCACTCAGTTGAGGTTAAGCGTGTTAATTCCATTAAAAATCTCAGCGTGTTTATTGTACACGTGTCCAACATGTTTGCTTGAATCAGCTTTTGAAACTCTAGTGTTCAGTGGGCCTTGAATGTCTTCAAATGCTACATCTCCACTACTGAACCACTCAGAGGCATTTTGAAATACACTGAGCACTAAAGGGTTTTAAAAAAACGGGATTTACTCCTACAACAGCAACATCATCATCAGGGCTCAGATCTGAGCCAGGCCTTCCAATAGATCCCAGAGTTTTGAGGTGGATTCCTCCTTTGTTTGGTTTGTCTTTTATCCAACAATGAGAAAGTCCATTTATTGCTCATAGAAGTGCAATAATGTAAAACAAATGACCTGTGTAATGTGGTTTGTCAGTGGGATGTTTGTGGTGTTACTGTAAATGCACTGACCGAGGACGCAGTCATCTTTGGTCCTGACCCTGTTGCATAAGTATTTATGGGGGTTTCTTTTTCAGAAGCAAAAATTCAGGGAGGGCTAAATGGATCAATGCCACAGCTCACTGCTGTCTGTGCCCTTATTTATCAAATAAAAAAGCAGAAAAAAGGGGTTGCACAGCACCAGCAGGAGGAGAAGGTGTGTGAAAGAACAGATCCATTTGCAAGAATTTACAAGCAGCAGGAAGCCTTTCTGTGTGGCGTTTGCATGTTCTCTCCATGTATGTGTGGGTTCTCTCCAGGTACTCCAGCTTCCTCCCACCATCCAAAAACATGCATGTTAGGTTAACTGGTGTCTCTAATTCGTCCTTAGGAGTGAGTGTTTATGGTTGTCTGTCTCTGTGATGGACTGGTGACCTGTCCAAGGTGTACCCTGCCTCTAACCCAATGACAGCTAGGATAGGTTCCAGCCCTCACATGACCCTAAATTGGATTAAGCGGGTAGAGAAAATTGGTGGGTGGATGGATGTTTTGTTTTAATAGGCACGTCATGAATTTTGTAGGAATATCACCATCCATATTTTCACCTGCATTGTAAAATCTACTTATCTATAAGACCATATGAAACCAAACAGTTGGTTAGACTCATGGTCAAAAGAGCACTGGTTAAAGTTACCAATGATCTCCTCTTAGCCTCTGATAGCGGACTTGTGTCTGTGCTTGTCCTGTTGGATCTCAGTGCTGCATTTGATACGATCGATCACAGCATTCTGTTACAGAGACTTGAACATGTTATTGGGATTAAAGGAACTGCATTAGGCTGGTTAAAGTCATATTTATCTGATAGATTCCAGTTTGTTCTTGTAAATGAAGAATCTTCCTCACACACCAGAGTAAGTCATGGAGTTCCTCAGGGTTCTGTGCTTGGACCAATTCTTTTTACTTTATACATGCTTCCATTAGGTAACATTATTAGACAGCATGGCATAAATTTCCATTGCTATGCTGATGATACTCAGCTGTACTTATCTATGAAACCAGGCGAACCCAATAGGTTGGTCAGGCTACAAGCCTGTCTTAAAGACATAAAGAACTGTCTGCTTCTAAATTCAGACAAAACTGAAGTTATTATCTTTGGACCTGAGCTCTTCAGGGAGAAATTGTCTAGTTATATAGTTACTCTAGGTGGTATTTCATTGGCTTCTAGTTCTACAGTGAGGAACCTTGGAGCTATTTTTGATCAGAATTTATCATTTGACACACATATAAAACAGGTTTCTAGGACTGCCTTCTTTCACCTTCTTCACCAAAACAATGCAGCTCGACTCATCACAAGGGTAAAAAGGCATGAACACATCACATGCCTCCCTTTTGGATTTTATCAGTTTTAAAATCTTACTGCTCACCTTCAAAGCCTTGAATGTCCTCCTCTTATATCTGGGACTAACTGACCTGGAATGTTCCCTCCTAAGCACTGAGATCTGCAGATACCATCCCGCTAACTGTTCCCAGGTTACAGTTTATGACAAAGGAAGATTCCTTTAGATACAACTCATGAAACTCTTTGGCCAATAAAGTCAGACACACCTCATCTGTAGCTACCGTCAAATCGCTCCTTAAAACGTTACTATTTGAGAACGTCTTTGGCAATGCCTGCTATATTCATCATGCCTTTGACAACTATGTTCATGTGAACATCCATAACCAAACTCACTTCATCCTTTCTTGTAAAGCACTTTACACAATTATACTATTACAATACTTAAGTTAGTGTCGACAGTAAAATGAGCAGATAGCATAGTCACTTACATAACAACAGTCAGAGTAGCCTTTTTGTGACCAAAACACCGTCCCAAGTGTTAGGTCGCTCACTGGGGGTGCTGCTGAAGCTTTAGATTGTGGCTCAGTGGTGAGAGTGGGTTGTTCAATAACCCGAAGGTTGGTGGGTTCCCAATCTCGATTCCCATTGTCACAGGTCAAAGATTGGTGAACTGACAGCTGCAGGGTGTCCTCCCTGCCACGGCCGAGGTGCCCTTGAGCAAGGCCCCGTGCCCTCATGCTCCAGGCGCTGTGATTGACCGCCCACCGCTCCAGTGTATGGCATCTGTCTCCATGAGTGTGTGTGACCCTGTGCATGTGCGTGTGTGTTCAACAGGTGCCAACCAACCAAAACGGAGGAGAAATTTCATGTATCTACATGACAATAAAGTAGACAAAAAAAAAAAAAAAAAAAAAAGATTGGCCATGCAGGCTAAGAACAGTAGTTATAACTGGAACTGTTAACTCGATGATGAAAAATACTTAATAACTAACTGTTCCAACACTGGCGTCTGCAGTTAACCACTTGACAACAGCTAGTTTTACAGATGTTCACCAGAGACTAATGGATAAACCTGATGAACATGGCTGAATGCATCTCTCCT
This sequence comes from Leuresthes tenuis, assembly GCF_036924035.1. NCBI lineage: Eukaryota > Metazoa > Chordata > Actinopteri > Atheriniformes > Atherinopsidae > Leuresthes > Leuresthes tenuis. Next base: position 28,089,291 of record NW_027325359.1, on the reverse strand, counting down.
AGCCTTCGTACCCCTGACATGTGGTGTTGCATCTCTGGCAGTAATCAGTCACAATCAGTTAAAGTTGTCTTGTGTGTGTCTTGTGTTTATTATTCAATTCAAGTCAACTAAATTCACAAAACACAAATCCACAGCAAAAAGCCATCACAGGGGACTCTACATAAAGAAAACCACAATTTCCATCTGAGCAAGCACTTGGCAGCAAATGGGAATGAAAAATGGAGAAAAAAACTCCCCTGTAAGAGGAAAAAAAAACTCAGGCAGAACCAGACTCAGGGAGGAGGTACTGCCAGTTTGTTGGAGGATACATTATTGGAAAGCAGCACATGGTAAATTTGAATATGATACTAAAAAGTAGCTTTTGAAATAAAATTATTTCTTTTTAATTGAATTATTGTATTTTTAACAGGTTTCTAAATTGAAACTACTTATCATCAAATCTTTAGACTGCTGAATTTCTGCTGAAAGTTGGGGCTAGAATAGTCCAGAGGATGAATAATGGGCTTCAACACAAACAGTCCCTCTGAGGTGCCGATATCAGGGTTTGGCAGGGGTCAAAGGTCAGGCACAAGCAAATGATCTGAACTCTTGATCAAATAAATCCATGTTCACTGTGATCTCCCACAATGCAGCAGAACCTCTTCACCAACAGGAACGAGAAAGTCTGAAGCAGGGTAAAAACTAAAATAGAATATTAGAAAACATCTTGATTCTGGGTGGCACACGCTAGTGAAAGATGCTCTTTCTGCAAAAGGCCTCTGGTGTCATGCCTCAAGCCTCTGTGCAAGAGGTCAACCGTCTTTATCAGCTGTAATCTCTTTCAGTATGGGACGTAAATGCATTCCATTCACTAGACAGTTACAGGCATTCAGAGCTAAGGGGGCCATAATCCCGAACACAGGAATGAATGGCACCCTGTCAGCATTAAGACATAAAGACATAACATACTGGACATCTGCTGCAGGGAGATGCATGCTAAACTCATTGTCTTTACACTAATGAAGCAGTTATTAGTCCATCTTTTAGGGAGCAGGGGGCATACAGGCAAGAAATGCTGCTTAACATTTGAACATAGTATTAAGGGATGAGTAGCAAACATTTCTTATTGTAGTCTGTAGTAATGAGCACCAAAAACGGAATTTAAACAGTGTTAGAAGTGGCACACACACACACCTGCAGCACTGAGCTTTCTCCAGCAGCTACACTAGGATCAGAAAGAGCCACAGCAAAGTCAAGTAGTGCTATAGCTGGTATAAATATGAACAGTATAATTACCAGCAGCTGTTACCACTGCTGGAAGCATCACCGCTGCTGCAGCTGGATCCTTCCTGCCTCTCTACAGCTCAGCGAATGTGCGCTCATGTGATTGCATACTGAATAATTCATTTATATACATAACATAGATCATAATTGTGTTTGTTCTATGACACTCACTGACCTTTTTTTACATGGTTCCCAATAACGGAATAGTCAACTGAAAGTTTCTAAGCTTAAAATCGATTTTTTTTCCAAACAGTTGAAACTATAAAATATATATATATATATATATTTATCTGTGAACAAAGAAGAGATCATAATTAAGTTGATAAAGTCCCAGAGCTAATCAAAGGAGGCACATATATTACTCCAGCTGCATTATGCTCATACATTATAAATCAGATCAATCAATCAACCAAAATATGCGCCAAATGAAGCGATTAGTTGTCTGGGATCATTTCACTACAGCAAATTATTGTTTTACCACAGCCCTGAAGTGGATTAAATGGGATGGATGGATATTGTTTTACCATTGTATGTAGTATTTATTATGTGTACACTTTGTGAAAGAGGATGTTTGATAGTTTTCACATCTATCTAACCTAAGAAAAACAGCTGCGACTGAATGTGTCAAAATGTGCAAAATACCTCTAACAGCTCCTATTTCCCCATGAACCCACACTGCAGATTTGAAGGGATCTTTCAACACTTAATCCACTTTTCTTCCTCTTGACATTTCTAATCACTTATTAGAAAAGACTTTCACTGCAGACACAGGAGTCACGTCTACATTCCATGCTTGAGACCTACCTCAGCCTGTGGGGCCCCCTGCAGGCAGTCAAACATTTTACAGAGCACCTGGAGGACAAGGGGGGACCACAGAAACCACAACACACACATGAGCAAGGAAACAAGGAAACAGCTTTCACTTAAAAAAAAAAATCTATTCATAAATGCCCCACATGTGAATGCATCCCTGCTTTACAGGGATGGCGCTGAACAAATTCATTCCAGGTAAGACATCACCTCATATCATTCAACATCTGTCCCACAAACACACATACAAGTCAGCCTGAACTCCTAAGCTGTATATCAGAATGTTTTCACTGTGTGCCTTATCATACAGTTTTTATTAGCTTTAAATAGTCACTCTTTGAAGCAGGTGGACAGTATTATAGTCCTTTGCAGAGTCAATTATGAGAGGAACTAATGCAGGGTTACTGGTGCACATGCAAACAATTTCACTTTTATTAAAAGAAGGAAAGATGTGTATGATCAGGCATTAAACATCTGAATATATTTGTGGGTGAACCTTCTTTTCATAAGAAAGCTGCAGTCTTCCATACATTCCCCAACCCACCCTGAACCTAACCATCAAATAACCGTATCCTTCATCTGATCGTGTCTTTCATCATCCATTCATTGAGCCATTTTCACACAGAACCAAACATGACAAACACAACAGCCTCACTGCTGTGGCTAAGCTGCAAAGCAACATGGCAGCTTTACACACTTCTGCAGATCCAGTGAGGGAGCCGTCAGAGTTAAAATTCCAGTAAACAGCAAGCTGATCTCTAAGGAGGAGTTTGAAGGAAAAATTCAGACTTCTTCCTCTTTTTGGCTCTGAATGTCAGCTGTGACGTGTGCTCGGTTACTCATCTTTGTGTGTGGGACAAAAAAAGACTGAAATAAGGAACACAGGATCACAGGAACAACAGAGGTGAGTCCGCACATGCAGCAGTTCAGTGGTCTTCCATCTGATGGGCTTCAAAATCTCATAGGGAAAAATATACAATCCCTGGCAAAAAAAGGAAATACTGGTCTCAGAGGAGGTTCATTTAGTTGCTTTATTGTGTAAAATCAATCAATCAATCTGTTACATAAAAGAAACAAAACTATTTGATTGACATTCTGAGCATTATAAAACTGCACTGATGAATGACCTAAATTCAAAGCTGCAACACAAAGGTCTCTTTGTACATGAAATGTACAGACTGGTCAGGGCTTTACGAGCATTTTACTGTCTCTCAAAGGAAGAGCAGCACAGCACGGACAGTTCCAGGGAGTTTCTTCTCCCTTCGCTTGTAATGTGGAAACTGTGTGTGGTGATATTCAGCCTGAACACACTGACCTGCTGTCAGATCAAAGTTTTTTCTCTTCAGGAAGAGAATGCTTCACTTACCAGGAGACATGCCCCAAGTCACTGCTTAAGGTGCTCCTCAAAGTCACATAGACTTTCTTTTAAGGATAGGACCTTCCAAGTCATGTCTTAAGCTAGGAAAAAGTCCTTCTTTGCAGTTGGAAAACGTATAAAGGTACAGTCCTAACAAGTGGGCAAACATCAAGGCAGGGATTCCATTTTCACCCACAAACTGCTGAAAAACAGACATGGCTGATAAACAGCTAGAGGCTGCTTATCTGTCAGACATTTATATTGTCAGTTATTGTCATGGATCTCATGACAATAAAAACAACTTTACAATGACCATAAATACACTGAAAACATTTGAGTGAATATTGCACCAACCTGGATCCATCCTCCACCTGCACCAGCTCTGACATGTACAAAGGATTGTGGGAGCTTTGAGAATACACAGAAGCATCCTTCAAACTGAACAAAGGATCTTTGGCAGACATTGTATGAGACACTGCTCTCAAAACGGTGCTGTTAGGATCCTTTCTTGACTTTGAGAAGCATCTTATAATTTTCTCACTGACAAAAGAAAATCTAGTAAATGGAAAACAAATAACATGGCAGCAGAGGCACTTCTTCCTCGATAGTTCTGACTGTCGGTTGATTGATTTTATTCGATAAGACTGGCTTCCCATCTTCATCGTGAGTTTAGCACATCCTTCATGGTGTGGCTGTAGCTTTGATTAGTAAAACTAAAAGCCCCACATAATCTTACCTGTAATTAATCAAATCTGTAGCTTGTTTAGCTTTGGAAAACATTACACAGTAGTTGCTGAAAATGGATGAGTATGGAATGCTTTCTGGTCCCTGACAACAATCCAAGTTTCAATAAATTCTCAGCAGAACAGGATTTCTACTGGAACTGGGTGAAACAGAGAAGTCTGTGATCGCTCCTTCAAACCTGTACAAACATGTCAAAGATGAAGCAAATGAATGAAGATGCACCATAGGACAGCACCAACCAGGTGCAGAAAATGATGATGGCCTCTCACCTCTCAGGTTAAACTGCCACACAACAAGGCACAGTTCGTGTCTGTGCTCACTGCCACATTCAGAGCAGAGGGTCGATCTGAGCTTTTATGCGTTACACGGTCTATCAGACGAGATCAGCCACCAACTTACACCTGTCATTGCTGCAGACGTGCACACAGACAGGAATGCATCGCAAATCTCAGGCTGTGGTGGTGCACAGCTATGTCAAAATCAGCAGTTCAATCCATCGATTGGATTACATGTTTACATTCACTGCAGTTTCCTGCAGTTGAATCCGTATAACAGTTGTCTTCTTTAAAAGTCGCTCCATGTATAGTCTGTTTCGCACACTCTCAAACTTGCCTTATCCCATTGCCATTAACATAAAGCCACGTTTGTATACCATCATGGAGAACTGACTTCAGTAAATAGACAGATCCATTTACTTCTGCAAAGCAATAGAAAAAACAGGACAGTTAATTCCCATGAAGTTCTCCAGAGGCTGTACTTTTATCTTTTTATAGAAAGTAGAGTAGTATCAAAAGTAGAGTAGGCTAATTAGCCTTCAGTCCCAATATAGTGCAGCCCAACAGTCTGCCACATGCTGACCTTTCTGCAGCATACTGCAGGAATGCCAGAAATCTATCAGACACCACAGAAGGCAAAACAACCTCCTCTAACGTCGCCTGATCTGTCGGCTTTAAAGCAGATATCAGCATTTGAAAGCATGAAGCTGGAGAAGCCTGATCAGCTGCTCTTTAAATCACACAGTATGCTGGTTGGAAGACACTTTTGTGTCTTCGAGAAAGACAAGAAACTCAGCCAACACATGACACCTTAAGTGCCACATGATTGTTTCTGAGTCGATACACTGGTGGAGGCTCAGCAGGTCTGAACAGCTGGATGGAAGCACTGCAGTCATTTACTCTCATGCCCTCTTTTGTGTAAACTCTGACTGTGCATGTAGCACATGTTCATACCGACACTGTTGTTTTCATCAACTTTTCCTTCAAGTGAAGGCCCCTTCAGAACATTTTGGATCAATGCAATCAATATCCTCTATCGTCTGAAAGACATGAATATCTACTGCAGCAAACCAGCAATCGTGCAAAGCAGTTAGCAATCTGACCGGAGCTGTGCAAGAGCAAACGTCAGGGAAATCATTGGAATTCCCCCTCTGGAAACAGGAATGTCTGCATTAAATGTCATCATATCTTGGTCCAAGTTAAAGAGATAGAACATTTTACTGTACATCAGAATTTCTGCCTCACTATGAGGTGAAGCACAATGACCCAAATGTGCACTAAGTGCAGTGTAAACAGGGACAAAGCACTAATACTCACGCTACAACAGTTCAAGGAAAGTTGGCTTTGATTACATAAGTCCTGATGGAGGATGACCTCAATTCTAAACTTCACTCCTCCAGCAAGGTCAAGAATGTATCTGAGAGAAGTACAGAACCAAGTGTGTACACGCGCACGCACACACACACACACACACACACAGCAGCTTGGCTTTTATCCCAAACATCCCCCTCTGTCTGGACAGAGGAATGCTCTGTTTCCTGTGTGTTGTGATCAGTGCACAGTGACTGCTTCCCACCGGGCCTCAGAACAGATCCCGGCAGCTTGATAAGGAAGTTGTTTTCTCTGTTGGTAGATGTAACGGCTACTGACACCACTATATTCACTTTCAAATCCACGATTCAACTTTAAGACCTTCTCACACAAGCTTTTCCAATATCTGGGAGGTGTAATGCAATGCAACTCTGTACTGCTAATGAACTGTAAAGCAAGAATAATGCTGCCTGACCCACACTTATGAGCCCTACCAGCTCATGGTTTCACATCAGTTTGAACAGAACCTGGGAGATGTGTAATGCTGAAATTATTCAGGGCTGTATTTCTTCTTGTGATGCCAGTTTGTTTCTATACCAGCCAAAGATTCTGATGAAAATATCACGAGAGTGACAGTTTTAGTTAAAAATAGAAAATGTTAAAATAGCTGAGCAGCACATTATTTTAGCAACCACAACGTTAAGAGAAATTAGGCTAACTGAAATAACAACTGATAGAAAAAAGAAAGGAGAAAAAGCCTGGACCAGGACTAGAACTGTAAAAAGTTCAAATCAAATCTTTATCAAACATGCAGCAGTCATTGACAATTTAAAAAAAACTAACATTTTCAAGTATTTCCAGATAGAGTTCATCAGTTTTACACAAAATAATGAATGTTTGAAAGCTTTTTCTAAAGGTAAAGCCCTACGCTGCTTCCAGAAATGCGGCTCTCTTTGTCTGGTATTTCCTCCTCAGACTGGTCACTGTCACAGTGACTGCATGTCTCCACTTTAAGTGCAGTCTTTAAGTGCAGATTTAGTGTTGCTGTCCGTTCAGGCTGCATCCTAACCTTAGAAACTCTGTCCAGAACAGCTTCAACTTTGTGAAGTAAATGGCTTTTTTTGTCCATGTCCATCAGTGGATTACCAGGAGGCTTCCGATGTGAGTAATTCTTATTTTCACTGCGTTAGGTGTTGATTGTGCCGGCTGTGATACCTGCATCAGAAAATGCTTTGAATATGCACATGTTACTTAAATCAGGAATTGTCTTCAAGTCACGAGACAAATAGAGTTCTCTTAGAGCTTCCAGGAATGTTTGGGGTATTTCTTCTTGTAGAAGGATTGTAAATGTGTTGGTGGAAATGAGACAAAATAGTTTTGAGGTCTGTTTGGTTCAAAATGGCCAGCACGGATAAAACGTTTGTGCTTTGTGATAGGATTTATATGTATAGGTATGAAGATCACATACAATCTGTAGGAATGTAAAGATGAGCCACAAACGCAAAGATAACATGGTCAACATGACCAGACTTCATCACGGCTTGATGGATGATTGTGTTTCACTCTGAGACATCCCAGAGCTCTGGTAGTAGACTATGTGTGAGCATCTATGATGCTTGGCTCATTTCACTCAGTCCTGCAACATTTAATGAGGAAGATATCCTCCTTCCAACATGAAATAGTCACAAATTCAGTTTATCCAACCTGACTGTAAAGGATGAGCTGCCAAGTCAATATCTGACTCTCAGAAACATCACGCGTGCAGTTTGTTGGAAGAAACTGCTGTGTCAAAAATGTTAAGTTAAGTCAACGCATTAATATCTATCCCATAAAATCTTCCTCTTTAAAAACACCACACTGTCGTTTTATTCTAAAGGAAGGGATTCACATCCGTAGGTCCTCTGCTTTTTCTTTAGGATGTTTTTCTTGGAAAATTCACCTTTTACTCTCATCTTGTATAACAGTCATATATTTTCAATTAATAGCAAAATCCAAGACAGTTATTCAATTCATCACTATTTGTTACCAAGACATTCCACAATCCAAAGCCGTCTCCATGCACAATATCACACACAGACCAACAAATCCACGATTATGCGTTTATACAACAGGAAGTTTAATACAATCAGAAATCGAAACAAAGGGTGTGTGTGTGTGTGTGTGTGTGTGTGCACACATAGAGAAAACCATTTATACTGACAGAATGTATTTTCTTAGGGCTATCATTCCATCATATCAGCAGACATATATGCCCTCATTTAATTTTCTCTTCTCCTTCATCTGTCCACTGTTGCACACATTTACAGCCCGTATACACACACACAAGAATGAATATGGCATCTGAAGCCGATGTGCAGTCAGCAGAAAATCTGTGAACAAACCTCGACTCAGCAGAAGCTCCAGTGGGGTCTTCTCCTCTGAGCTCATGCTCTTTGCAGATGTTCAAAACAAAGCTTTTGTTCACAGAGGTGTGCAGTAATCACTAAAGTCACTACAATGCATTTCTTGTTGCTATTTTTACATCTAATTTTTTCAAATTTATGCAAGATGTGCACACAAAACCGGAGGACTAAAATCTAAATAATCTGTCATACCTCTGATGTATGACTTACAAGCAACCCTGAAAAAGGGTGTGAACCTTAACACGATGCTTTTCTCTTATTTTGATGTAAACCAAGCTTCATTAGGTTTGTTTTATACCTTAACAGTTGAATCTGCTCTCATTTTTTCCTCACAGATGAACAGATGTGCAGTTCTTCAAAAAATAAAAACATATACGCTCCGGTGATAAAGCTGTTTTGACTGAATACTGACTGTTTGAATGTTGCAGGATGCAGGAGGGTCTGACAACAAGCCATTTCACAACTAAAAAGACCCAGACAAAAAGCTCCAGCTGCACTGGACAAACGTCATTCATCACAGCAGCACCTCCAGCATCCTGAACACAGTATTCAGCAGCTCCTCCATCGCTTCATCACAGGCCTGGGACCCACCTGCTGCATCTCCACCCTCCAGAGACGTTTCATCGTTCTCCTCTCCACCGTCACCCATGACATTTCCTGATCACCTTGAAAGCTTGGTGAAATCAGGGATTAAAATGGTTCCTCTCACGCCAAACATGGCAAGATCAAGAATTCTATCCTCAAAGAAGCATCGAGCCCCTCTCCCTCCTCAGCCGACTCCACCAACCAAAGCCCCCCCCAGCTCGGCCTCCACCATCGGTGCCCACAGCTGTTATGTCCAACAGCGCCAATGCTGTTGTCTACGACGCTAAAGGCCTCTGTGTTGGTAAACCACATCTCAACCAGAGGTCCAGGTGAAGGGACTGTCAGACTGTCCAATCAGAGAAATCTTATCCATATCCCCTGACAGAACACAGCGTCCAGTTCAACTCTAGCTAATCTCAAACACGCAGTACTCAAAGTCAGATCTTTAAGTAACAAATCATTCTTGATTAATAGTTTTATATCCTCTCACAATCTTGATTTTATGTTTTTAACACAGACATGACTCGACAAAAACACCGCTGATGCAGTCCTGGTTGAGTCTAGTCCGCCTCACTTCAATTTTGTGTCTGAAACACGACAAAACCAGAGGGGTGGGGGTGTTTGTGCCATATTCAGGGACAATATACCCACCCACAAATTGTCATTTGGGGTTTTTTCATCATTTGAGTATGTGCCATTCAAAATGGAGATAAAACATTCTTCCATACTTTATATCACCATTTACAAACCACTACAGAATTGTTTTATTGATGACTTTACTGAATTACTTTCAGTTGTGTGACTTTTGACTGTTTAGTCATAACAGGGGATTTGAATGTGCACGTGGATGTAGCCCATATTAAGCAAGCTAAAGAACTCACTGCTGTCCTTGAAATGTTTAGTCTAACTCAGACCTGAGTCTGGGTGCCATGGAGAAGAGAAGAGTCGGTCAGGGCACAGATAAGGGAGTGCCGGAGAGCCGAACAGAAATGGTCAAAACTCCAGATTTATTATGAGGTTTACAAAGAAAAACTATGTGTTCAACCAGACTTTGCATAGAACAAGGGAGAGTTATTTTTCTGAAATCATCAAAAACTGCAGTAACAACTCTCGTGTACTGTTTGCTCCAGTAAACAGATTAACAAACCCTCCATTTTCACTGCCTTTAGAACTTATTTCTACATCTAAGTGTAATGAGTTTGCAATATTCTTTAATGACAAAGTTCAAGGCATTAAAAATGCAATAATTTCCACAACACAAATAACTACTCTGCAGCCAGCTAGACATCTAGAGCTGACACATTTCACACCTGTCACTGACAAAACAAGAGATCATTGAAGAGATCATCTGCAGTCTGAATCCATCAATGTGCTTCCTTGATGAGTTGTCCACTAGATTTCTAAAGTCTGTGCTGAGCAGTTTGTTACCACAACTCGCTCATCTAGTTAGCATCTCACTTCAGACTGGAACATTTCCAAAGGCCTTAAAAACTGCTGTCACTAAGCCTCTTCTAAAGAAGAGCAGTCTTGATGTCACAGTACTGAACAACTACCGGCCCATATCAAACCTGCCATTCTTAGGCAAAGTCCAATCAGGCTTTAGGTCCGACCACAGCACTGAGACAGCTCTGATCAAGGTGACAAACGACAACAACATAGACGCAGTTAAAGTCTCAGTCTTAGTTCTGCTGGACCTGAGTACTGCCTTTGACACAGTTGACCATGCAATCTTATTACAGAGGTTAGAAGACTGGGTGGGAATCTCTGGTAGTGCTGTAAAATGGTTCAAGTCCTATCTTGAGGACAGGAAGTATTTTGTTGAAATTGGTAACTGTGTCTCAGACCAAATAGCTATGACGTGTGGGGTTCCCCAGGGGTCCATCCTGGGACCCCTATTGTTCAATCTGGATATACTCCCATTAGGCCAGCTATTACGCTGCTATAATGTGTCCTACCACAACTATGCAGATGACACTCATATCTATGTGTCATTGACGGCAGGAAAACACGGGCCTGTAGATACATTGTGTCACTGCATCAAACAGATCAGTGTGTGGATGCAAAACAATTTTCTCCAGCTAAACTCAGACAAAACTGAAATCATTGTCTGTGGCCCACAGAAACAAAGAGAAAGTGTTATCAGACACCTTGAGACTCTCTCTCTAAAACCTAATAATCAGGTTAGAAATCTTGGGGTAATATTGGTCTCAGACCTGAACTTTAACAGCCAGATTAAATCAATAACATCAGCAGCTTTTTACCATCTAAAAACATTGCCAGAATCAAAGGAATAGTGTCTAAACCAGACTTAGAAAGACTAATCCATGCATTTGTCTCCAGCAGGTTAGACTACTGTAACGGCCTGCTCACTGGACTCTAAATGGGCTGTAAGACAGCTGCAGTACATCCAGAACACTGCTGCTCGAGTCCTGACTAGAACCAGAAAATACGACCATATTAGTCCAGTGCTCTGCACTGGCTTCCTGTCGCTCAGAGAATAGACTTTAAAACAGTTCTGCTCCTGTACAAGTCTCTTCATGGTCTAGAAAAAAGTACATCTCTGACATGTTAGAGCCATATGAACCAACTCAGACTCTGAGAACCTCAGCGAGGGTTCTCCTGCTGGTGCCCAGAGTCAGGACTAAACAAGGTGAGGCTGCGTTTCAGGTTTATGCTCCTAAAATCCGGAACAGTCTTCCAGAAGATGTGAGACAGGCCTCAACTCTGACAATGTTTAAATCCAGACTGAAAACAGTTCTATTTAGCTGTGCATATGACAACTCCAAGCTCCCTCCGGATGGTGGAGCTCCTCCCCCAATATTTATTTATTTGCTCTGTCAGTCCAAATGTTCTATTTTAGAATAAAGATGTGGAAATTAAATTTATTTTTTTTTGTCCGAGTCATCGATTAATCGAAACAATAATTGACAATAATTGAATTGATTATTAAATTAATCGTTAGTTGCAGCCCTAGTGTGAACCTTTACTGGCCTTGCAGTTTAATGAGACTACAATTCACCTGTTTACCATCTGATGAATCTAACGACAAATCTCAATGCAGAACCATGCTCATTTTACATGACTAGTCAACAAGAAATGTTTTTTTTTGTTGTTGTTATTTTTTTTGTTCTCAGGGTAAGAATATTAAACATTTTACAAAATTTGTTTATTTCTATGTTTGTTGTTGGTTAGTGACATGCAGCGAGAAGAAAATTGTGCACAAAAAAGATTGGACTGCAAAAATAAATACAAGTGTCTAAAAGTGAAGTTCAAGCAACAGTGGAAACTCCTAATAGGTCAGGCTAATTTTTCTCAGGCTGGTAGAAATTAAATAACAGCTTCTTTTCTGACACAGCACTCAAGCTTCTCCTTCAGGGCCCCTCAGTGTCTCCCACTTTATTTATTAAAGGTTCCCCAACAAAATCCCTTCAGTTATTCTCCAAAAATTTCATCCTTCCCTATTAACTATTAAAGTAAAAGTCCTGAAAGATCTTATATATCCTTGTGCTAATATAAGAACATATATATGCCAGTCAGTCTGCATTGATGGAGGGGAGATAGAGACTGTTCAGACCTGCAAATACCTGTGGGTGGTGCTGGATAATAAACTGGAGTGGTCTGCCAACATAGAAGCAGAGTACAGGAGGGGCCAGAGACGTCTCTTCTTCCTGAGACGGCTCAGGTCCTTCACTGTCTGCAGTGATAAGATGTGCATGTTTTATCACACTATCATTGAGAGTACAAACATGAGGAGTGAACATTAAAAACTAAAACAACAATAAAAATAATAAAATATCAATAAATATCAGCCGCTTTACACTTCACCTGAGGATATTGCACGCTTCCCGGTTGATTGTCAATGAACAGAGGTAGATTGGTCAAGAGGACTGATGGTACTTTGCTTTTGCCAGCAGTTTCACTGTAGCAGGGAAGAAACGGTTGTAAAAAGCAACAGATGAGGAGGAAATTATATTCTGTTTTGGAAAACAACAAACATCCTCTCCACAGCATCCTGGCAGGTCAGAGGAGCAGCTGCAGGACTGAGAGGTTCAGGAGGTCCTTTGTCCCCACAGCCATAAGACTTTTTAACAGTGACTGCTGACATGTTCAACTCAAATTTATTTATTTTTTAGTAATTTCTTATTATTATTATTATTATTATTATTATTATTATTCTAATGTACAATCATTGTAAATATATATATAAAAAAGCTACTTTAGCTACTTGACTACTTTTGAATTTCCCCCACTGGGGGATGAATAAAGTATTTTTCTATTCTATTCTATATTGCATTCTATTCTATACTGCATTCCAATTATGGATGTTGTTGATCCAACAACAAATGCAGTGTTACTGTGTTCTTTGCAAAAGATGCAGTCCATTATGGTGGACATTTTATGGCACAATTCAGTCATTCTGAAATGATTTTATTTTGTCCTTTTCATCTCCAATGCCCTCCCAGGGTAACTATTTGCCATCTTACCAGGGACAGAGGAGTCTTCTGATTATCAGGTCTCGGCTGGAGCAGGGATCATTCATGTACGTGAAATGTGGCACGGCACTTTTCTTAATGAAAAAGCAGTAACTGCCTCTCTTCATCTGGAATTCCCTGGGCTAGCATGTGTGTTCACTTGCTGCTAGCATATGACACACTCGGAGAGTGGTCTAAATCAGGGCTGAAGACAGGCCTCTATATCTTTCATCTTTGGCAGCGAGTTTGGGGTGGGGAGTTGGCAAGCAGGAACACCTGCTGAATGCTCCGCGCTCACACTCCTCAGGTCTTTGGTCACACTTTGGAGCCCTTCTGAATCTGTCACATGCTGCATATACCTGCATTGCAGCAGCTGCAGGCTTCAGGTCTGACTGTGAGCGTAAGTCTGGCCTCCTCTCTCTGCTTTGGGGTTTGGTTTTTCAACAACGAGACAGTGCTGATCAAACACAGAGTGGAATTTGATTTGTGATCTGACTTGGCTTTTAACTTCTAAAACTGAAAGTTTTTTATGTATGTATGTTTAATCAAATAACACTGCTGGTCTTAATATTTATCATAACGTGGTTCTTAAATATGTTGTGCGAAACACATAACGTGTGAGACATAGTTTAGTTTTCAGATTTTATCTTCAGTCAGAGGCTTCTTCAGCTCTTCAGCAATAAACATTGGTACAGAAGGTTGTTCCTGGGCACTCTTCCATAAAAACCTGCTCTGTGCAGTGTACAGTTTACAATGGTCCTGTGGACAGATACACCAGCCTCGGCTGTGGAGATTTCCAGCTCCTTCAGAGTTACCTTTGCACTTTGTAGCCTCAATGATAGCGGTCAGATTCTCACTGCAGTGTGGCCATCTGTTCCCAAATCCTTTCAAAGCTGTCCTTCCACCTTTCCCTAGAATCTCAGCTGGGTTTTTTCTGTGTGGGCTTTTCATGTTCTCTCCATACATGTGTGGATTCTCTCTGGTTACTCTAGCTTTGTCCCGCCATTCAATACACATGCATGTTAGGTTAACTGGCGATTCAATACTGACCCCAGGAGTGAGTGTGCATAACCTTGTGAAGTTTTCTGATGACATCAAGAAGACGAGCTAAGGTAAAGACAAAAGGACAATTCAACATTTAATACATACACTACCAGTCAAAACTTTGGAACAGTAAAATAGGAGCAAATGGCTTTTTTGCAATGTGGCCACATAATTGTGGTGTTTCTAGTGGATGCCATTATGCTCTCTGTGCTGTGTGGGGGCAGGTGATGCTGGCAGGGAACATGTTAGTACAAGTGAAGCCCTCCAATAATGAGAGAGATAAGACTACAGTCCATGTTTCTGACTTTTCTGTCATGTGGTACTGTACCAGCTGACTGATGGGCTCTGAGTTAGGTTTCATGTTTTGGATTTTGGACTGGATGAAACTTTTATCTTTAAAGCCTAAAGTTTTTTTTTTTTAATCTTGGCCTTAGTTTTTTTAAATCTTTCCATAAAAATGTCTGGAACTGGTTGATTACTGAGCAAGAACACCACAACTGGAGACTACAAAACCTGAGCATATGTCGTTCTGAATCTACACACTACCCCATGAAGACCAAGGAGCTCTCCAAACAGGTCAGGGTTGGGTTACAAAAAAATATATCCAAATCTTTGATGATCCCCAGAGCACCATCAAATCCATCATCTTTAAATGGAAAGAACATGGTACCACAAAAAAGCTGCCAAGAGAGGGGCCACCCACCAAAACTCACAGGCCGGGCAAGGAGGGCATTAATCAGAGAGGCAGCACAGAGACCAAAGGTCCACAGCAGAGACAGGAGTATCTGTCCATAGGACCACAATAAGCCATACACTCCATAGAGCTGGGCTGTATGGAAGATTCAACAGTTTCCTAGTTACTTAGTGTTAGAAATAAAAAGGCCCGTTTTGAGTTTGCCAAAAGGCATGTGGGCGACTCCCCAAATGTATGGAGGAGGGTGCTCTGATCAGATGAGATCAAAAAGGAAAACGCAATGTCTGGTGCAAACTCAACACATCCCATCACCCCAAGAACACCATCCCCACAGTGAAACATGGAGGTGGCAGCATCATGCTGTGGAGATGTTTTTCAGCAGCAGGGACTGGGAAACTGGTCCAAGTCGAGGGAAAGATGGATGGTGCTAAATACAGGGATATTCTTGAGCAAAACCTGTGTCAGTCCGCCTGTGATTTGAGACTGGGACGGAGGTTCATCTTCCAGCAGGACAATGACCCGAAGCATACTGCTAAAGCACTACTCACCTCACTACATCTCGGAGATATAATCAGGATAGCATCTACAAAACAATTATAGATTTGTTTAATTTTCCACAATTACAGAGCAAGTGATGCATTCATTACACTGATTAGAATGAGCCTCAGTTCATCGTGATCACTGCAGAGGTTTGTCCACAGGGGAGACACACACACACATGCCAGCCACATTAATGGAACAGTCAATGTTAATGAAAACAAAACGGCTGTTCTCTGCCTGCAGGGTTTTCAGTTGTTTTTGGTCAATACCACTTCAATGCAAGTGATCAGACCGTTTAGAACTGTATACAACTTCTGCGTTCAGCTAAAGACATCTCTGCAGAGGCAAATGTGAAGCGGATCATTCTCTAAACTCTGGTTTTTAACAGCTCCGACACACAGCATCGCTCAGTCCTTTCAGCTCTGATTTACATCGACTTCTCTTTGTGTCGGACTACAGATGCGCTGACTGCAGCTTTCTGTGAAGATCTGACCTGCTGTTTCTGATTTTTGCTGATTCCAGTTTTCCTTTGAAGAACTGTAATAAACAGCTTTAAAAGCATGCTTTATTCTTTCTCTCTAAAACTTTTAGTCAGTGTTGATAAGAAGATTCTAACGACAAATAACTCCAAGTTCTTTCTGTCACTGAAACCTAAAAACAAAGGTTACTGGGCAGAGGACAAATCTACTGAAAGTGATTCACAGGATATCTCCCGAATACAAAGTGCAGCAGTGTTCAAAATAATCTAACCCAATTCCCAAAACAGCTTGAAAGCCGCATAAAAGGTTCAAAAGAATTCAATTACTTTAAAATGTCAAACTATTCTCCACAATAGAACATTTCAAACATTGAAAGTGAGTGTTTCATCCCCCTATGGGTCTGTGTTTGACATTCATTTTTATCGTTAAACTGGACCTGAAAATGATGGAATTATGTAATTTTTCCATCACAAGAATACATGTAGGACAAGACATAAGTGGATTTTCACCTTGTGCAACATGTCACCACTCAGGATGTGTCGAGAACATTTCAGGACTGCAGTGACTGTGTGAAAGTGACCACAGTGAATGAGAAATAGCTTTGGTCATTAGCACCTGTACTGATAAGATCATTGGCAATTTTCTATACAATACGTCCAGCTATCTGGTTGCTAAGCATGCCAGTCTGGGAAAAAGCTGGGAAAAATATACAACTCTAACCTCCTAACATTACTAAAAACAGGATGATGTCCAACAATCTCAATCATAAGTTTCATCAGCCCGATTCATGAATCCGTCCACTTCATTAAAGGGTTAGATCAGCAAGACTGTTAAACAGCTAAAAAGTATAGCTAATCATCTCGGTTTTAACATGAGAAAAGTGACAAGCAGAAATAACACTTATGTCATACCAAAGAAGAATTATTCTGAGACATGAGCTCATCATGGCGGGGGGGGGGGGGGGGGGGGGGGGGGGGCGTCACAATGAGCTCAACAGCTCTGATCTCACTTCATCAAAGTGTATCTAATCCGAGTCTACCTGTTTGTGCAAAACAACACACACTTAAACACACATGGCATGACACACTATCCAGACCCTCCCGTTGCCCCAGCAACCCCCTGCAGGGAATGTAGTGATGTGAGAGAAACTGACATGTAGGGCGTAGTGTGTGTGCTCAGATGGGAGGAGGAGTGGCTTCT